>NC_054476.1:146701268-147992518 GCF_017639515.1 Carcharodon carcharias | reverse complement strand
TAGAGGTCCTAGTTCTAGGTTCTTTTTAAATATATCTCGAGAGACTGAGCTGTAGGATGATGTGCTTGAAGATACTGGTTTGTAATTTGAAATGGAACCAGTCTGAAGCAATTCTGCACTGATTTGAATTAAGTGTCATTCATACAAGCAGCCCATGGCTCGACATAAAACATGTTGCTTTAAGTATAACTAGGATAACTTTTTTTCAACCCCTCCCCCTCTCCCGGTGTCTGTTGTTTTGCTGCTGAAACCTTTCAAACAGCTTTTACTATCTGTCTTTTATGCACCCACTATCTGCTGCTATCCCTTTCTATCTGTCAAAAATAGTGGATGTATAAAATACAAAGATGGTAAATACTGTTTGAAAGGGATCTAGTAAAGATGGACAGAATATATGTGAATTGTACTGTCTATCAATTCCAAGAACTTGTGTCCCTAAACCAGTGACAGTACTGCTGAAGTATTAGAAGATTGTATCCTAATGAAAAAGTTACTGTACTGTTTGTGAATATTGTCTAAGCAGTTAATATTGTATTACAACCTTGAACTCTGACCAGGTATTTTGTTGCTTTGTAACTTCTTGTTTTTCATGAAAACCTATCTGTTTTGTTTCATGAGTTCTTTGTTCCCTTGTGTTCACGTCTTGCCAAGTGGCATCCGGAAAACTGTTGCAAAGCTAGAATTGCAACACTACATGGACGATTTGAATGTGTATTATATGCGGGGCTGTAACAAAGCTCGAAACTCTGGCATTTTGTGCGGTCCAGCTGGATTTTGACTTTCAATTTTTTTAGATGCCAAGTATTCATTTGAGTTTCTGCTTGACCCCAAGAATTTTTGTTTTCTTTAGGCACTTGTGTTCCTGTATTTCCTGCATTTCTGTGCCTCAAAATACTGTTCAAAGCATTGGTAATGTGTTTGATCAAAGGCTTGAATATACAGATTTGCTGCAACTCTAATTAGAAAGTTGTAGATTTTGAAGCGGCTTTGTTTCCAGACTCTGTACCAGAACTTGTATAGGAAGGCTTACTGTCTCAAATTGAATGGGTCAAGAATTGTTTTACTACGGCTTATTCAGAAAGCCATTGGCGATCTTATTAAATGGCATGCACTCCAGCAGCACTGACAGGCATATATCAGTGAGTTTGCAAATAAAAAACTTAAAACTCCTTTTAGTTGGTTCACAGGATAACCTTAAGTGATTTATACAGTACTTGGTGTGTTCCGATTATGAAATTGTCCAATGAGGGGAAAAAAGCCTTTTAAGATGTATTGCCTTTACCATATTACACAGGATGAACAGTGCTGTGAAAAGCAAGACAAGTTGTGGCAGTTTCTGCAACGCAGCTGGGTACCTGCCAGCGTTTAAATGGATTGTTGATTTTTCTAAGATCTTCTTGCAAATGGCAGTAGAATGTTTATTCATACCACTGACTACCCAGATTGATAACTTTGTCATTGGGAAATTGTATTCACTTCCAAAAGGGGAAATTAAAATTGTGCAAATTTTAAATTCTGCAAGTTTAACCAGGGTATTTTCTTAAGCCTAACCAATCAGTGACCTAGCAGTTTTGCACGGGCCATTATTTACAAAGTTGTAAGCTACTTGACTGCTGACACATTCTGATATAACCTGAAATCAATATACAAAAATATGTATAATGTAAATACAGTTTATAAAGTTTGACCTCAATTTGGATTGTTGAGGGGGTTTACTGCCTTGTTAAAGTCCATTGGTAAATCCAGTCAAGTTAATGTTTACCTAGCTTCTGCTGCCTGCTTTTGGCAGCAGTTGCAGTTTTCTGATCTACAATGCTCAGCTTCTTCAAGGTCTGCCAAGAGTGCCAAAACTCACTACTAGCTGATTCCACCCTCCCTAATGCTAGAATTTTTGAACTGCAGCACTTTCTTTTTATCAGGCCCCTGCATACGAACCACACCTTCCTCATTACTGTTGAAATTTTCTGATTAAGCACTCAAATGCATATAACAGCATCATGTGATCATCTTCACACTGGCAGTGATAGTATAAGTACAATTGCATTAGCTGTTTAAGGAGAATTATCTGCAGAATTACTGAATGTCCTCCATGATAGTAAATAGTCTTTAGGTATATTATAGTAGATATGTCCATTTGACACACACACAATAGCATCAAACTGAATTCTGAACCTTATAGGTAGCTGATTTGTACTGTATTAGTTTAACAAACACACCCTGTTGGATGTTTTTGTTTTTTTTCTGTTTTTTTTTGTTTTCACCCTGTTGGATGTTGGCCTTTAAATTTTCTTTCTCACAATAGGCAGCTTGGTAATTTGTCACAAGACAATTCAATTGATTAATATGATAGTAATATTAATCAATCAGTCAGGAGACAGTTGCCCTGGGAGTCCTCAACATTGACTCTGGGCCCCACGAAGTCTCATGGCATCAAGTCAAACATGGACAAGGAAACCTGATTACCATGTACTGCCCTCCCCCAGCTTTATGAATCAGTGCTCCTCATGTTGAATACCACTAGGAGGAAGCACAGGGTGGCAAGGGTGCAGAATGTACTCTGGGTCGGGGACTTCACTGTCCATCACCAAGAGTGGCTTGGTAGCACCACTACTGGCCAAGTCCTAAAGAGCATAGCTGCTAGACTGGGCCTGCGGCAGGTGGTGAGGGAAAAACATACTTGACCTCATCCTCACCAACCTGTCTGCTGCAGTTGCATCTGTTCGTGATGGTATCAGTAGGAGTGACCACCGCACAGTTGTGCAGATGAAGTCCCTCCTTAACAATGAGGATACCCTCCATCGTGTTGTGTGGCACTACCGCTATGCTAAATGGGATAGATTTCAAACAGACCTAGCAGTTCGAGACTGGGCAACCATGAGGTGCTGTGGGCGATCAGCAACAGCAGAATCATATACAACCACAATCTGTAACCTTATGGCCTGGCATATCTCCTACTCTGAACCAGGCTTGATGGTAATGAAGAGTGCAGAAGGGCATGCCAGGAGCAGCACCAGGTATACTTAAAAATGAAGTGTCAACCTGGTGAAGCTATAACACAGGACTACTTGCGTGCCAAACAACATAAGCAGCAAGTGATAGAACTAAGCAGTCCTGTCACATCCAGTCATGACTGGTGTGGACAATTAAACAAATCACTGAGGAGGAGGCTCCCCAAATATCCCCACCCTCAGTGATGGGGGAGCCCAGCACATCAGTGCAAAAGATAAAGCTGAAGTATTTGCTACAATCTTCAGCCAGAAGTGCCCAATGGATGATCCATCTTGGCCTCCGCTGGAGGTCCCCGGCATCACAGATGCCAGTCTTCAGCCAATTAGATTCACTCCATGTAATAGCAAGAAACGTCTGATGGCAGTAGATAGTGCAAAGGCTTATGGGCCTTGACAACGTTCTGGCAATAGTACTGAAGACTTGTGCTCCAGACCTTGCTGTGCCCCTAGCCAAGCTATTCCAGTACAGCTACAACATTGGCATCTACCTGGCTATGTGGAAAATTGCCCAGGTATATCCTGTACACACACAGCAGGACAAATCTAAGCTGGCCAATTACTGCCCCATCAGTCTAAGGAATGGGGAGGTCATCAACAGATCTATCAAGCAGCATTTGCTTGGCAATAACCTGCTCACTGACTCCCAGTTTGGGTTCTGCCAGGGCCACTCAGCTTCTGACCTCATTACAGCCTTGGTTCAAACATGGACGAAAGAGCTGGGCTCATGAGGTGACAGTGACTGCCCTTGACATCAAGGTAGCATTTGACCGAGTGTGGCATCAAGGAGCCCTAATAAAGCTGGAGTCAATGGGAATAAGAGGGAAAACTTTCTGCTGGTTGGAGTTGTACCCAGCACAAAGGAAGGTGGTTATGGTTGTTGGAGGTCAGTCATCTCGGCTGCTTCATCAATAAACCTTCCTTTCATCATAAGGTCAGAAGTGGGATGTTTGCTGATGATTGCACAGTGTTTAGCACCATTCACGAAGACTCGGATACTGAAGCAGTCGATGTCCAAATGCAGCAAGACCTGGACAATATCCAGGCTTGGGCTGACAAGTGGCAAGTAACGTTCGTGCCACACAAGTGTCAGGCAATGACCATTTCCAACAAGAGAGACTCTCATTGCCCCATGATGTTCAATGGCATTACCTTGCTGAATCCTCCACTAACAACATCCTAGAGGTTACCATTGACCAGAAACTGAACTGGACTAGCCAAATAAATACTGTGGCTACAATAGCAGGTCAGAGGCTTGGAATCATGCGACGAGTAACTCACCTCCTGACTCCTCAAAGCCCGTCCACCATCTACAAGGCACAAAGTCAGGAGTGTGATGGAATACTCCCCACTTGCCTGGATGAATGCAGCTCCCACAACACTTGAAGCTTGACACTGTCTAGGACAAAGCAGCCCGCTTGATTGGCACCACATCCTCAAACATTAACTCCCTTCACCACTGATGCACAGTAGCAGCAGTGTGTGCATCTTGATAGATGGTTCTGCAGGAATTCACAAAGGCTCTTTAGACAGCACCTTCCAAACCCATGACCACTTCCAGCCAGAAGGACAAGGGCAGCAGATAGACGGGAACACCACCATCTGGAAGTCCCCCTCCAAACCACTCACTATCCTGACTTGGAAATATATCACCGTTCCTTCACTCTCACTGGGTCAAAATCTTGGAAATCCCTCCCTAACAGCACTGTGGGTGTACCTACACAAGGACTGCAGCAATATAAGGCAGCTCACCACCACCTTCTCAAGAGCAACTAGGGATGGCAATAAATACTGGCCACATCCTGAAGGCCACATACTGTGAATGAATAAAAAACACCACATTGAGTTTATGAACACCACCTGCGAAGTTATTCTATTGAATCTACTTGAGGCTTGCTGTCAAGCTTTTTTATTTATGCTACCTAGTGACTTTTCACTTTTTTTTTGCAAATGGTTATGCAGTTTAGAAGCCTGTAGAAACAAGTGTGACTTCTGCAAAAACCTAATTTGATGCACAGCTGTGTATTTTTCATTGTGGTGGAGATATTTTTCTTATAGATTTTCTTCAGACTTGTATTGAATTGCCCCTGCCAAATTGTAGAAACTGAAAAATGTAATAAAATAGTTGTGATTTTAAAAAATAATTTATAGAAGTTAATTGGATATAGCTTGTGCATTGAATGAGTGTATGTCTGACAGGTAACAGGTGTCGGTTGTTACGTATTGAAATAGATGAGTATTTCTTTTTGGAAAGAATTAGCTCTCATTTTGAGAAGGAATACTTGCTTTGCTTCAATAATCCATCAGCCTGACAAATTCTCTTAGCTGAGCAAGCAGGTTGCAGTGACTTGACAGCAAGTCTTGGGACAAACTTGTGACCTTCTAGTTATGAGCTGGACACTTCCTGTGCTTGGGCATGTTCTCCGCTTGTGGTTTGTGCAAAACTGTCTTGTAATCCATCTATTCATCTACAATATAAAACTGTCTGTAGGTAACTTTTTTTTTGTTAGCTTTTTATTTCCAGATGCGAACTAGTTTTGTTCTGTAATCACATTTCTTGCCTTCAGTGACTTCTACAACTTGAACAAAAACTTGCCTGGTGGAATATCACTCGAGTGGCAAGAATCTGGAAAGCTGCCATAAGAAAATCAGCCCCTCAGGGCCTGTCTTCAGAGGTATCCAAAGAGCCAGGGAAGAAACAGTCCCTTTGCAGTTGTGGCAGAAACATTTGACATGATTGGGCGTACAACTTTACTTTATGGATTTTCAGATAAGATGGGAGGATGGAAGGCTGGGAATGGGAGACGAAGGACAAAGATCTGCTGCGAATCTCTGGGCAGAGCTTGCTAATTTGTCAGTTATGTAGGCTCTATCTAAGATACTACTACATATGAGGTATATCTGAGTTTTGTAGACTCATATGAGCAGCATAGGTATTTGTTCACAGTTATGGGGCCAACCTTATAGCAATTTTATTTGCTTACTGAATGGCAATCTGTTAATTGAGATGCAAGAAAGCTTTGAAAAATAGTGAAATGTAAAAAATTCTTTTTCATAAGATGGCTGCTTTTTATACTAGACGTTGGTTATATTGGTATGTAATTCCTTGTATTTACCCATTTTTGCTTTGGCTACATAGGCTACAGTACTGTTTATTTCACAGGTGTCCGATGTTTTTGAATTTGGGGGTTGCATAGTTTTACCCTTGCTCACGCTTCCCATTTATCCAGGCTGGGGACTGGCACTGATGCATATTTGGCTTCTCTGTACCAGTGGCTGATTCTTTGGTAGCCAATAAGGCCAGGGATGGGACTTGAGCCAGGGGCCTTCGAAGCAGGAGAGCCATCCTCTGGGCTACTCCTGTTCTCTTAATAGCTACATAGAATATGAAGTTTAAATTCCACATTCCATTAATTTTTATTTGAGCTGATACCAATAGATCTTACTATTCTGGCATAGGGCTTAATGCACTAATGAGCCAACTGTGCTAAGAGCAACCTTAATCCATGTGCAGAAAATTGTAGCAGGATAAAATAGTGAACAAGAAATACAAAGTGGAAATAGGACTTTGTTACCTATGATAACGGGCCATAGTTCAGATTATCTGCGTTGTCTCATGATGTTGGGAGAGCAGCAGTCAGAATAACTGAACAAGGATTTACTTTTCTATGATAACTAAATACAAGTTGTCTTCAGTATGCGGATTTAAAAAAAAATATTTTATGAAGTGGTGTTAACTTTTCTTAATTGCTGTTTCATCTTTCAGTTGAAGAAGAAGGATTGTGGGAACAGGGACTGTCTTACGAATGCCGAACACTGCTTTTTAAGGCCATTCACAACTTGCTGGAAAGGTATGTGCTGTAATATCCTACAGCTGTTTGAAATACAATGGAACTTAATTGTCATGCCTGTTATTAACACACTCTACTGATCACAACTTTAAACCCATTCCGATCATTTTGAAAAATGATTTTACATACAAATTTTTTTCTGCTTTGATGACCAATCTTCCTGATTGAATATTGCTGAGAAAAGACATTTTGTCAAAGCTTTTCATCTTGCACTCATCAGGACAGTCGCAAGAATACCAATGTTGGTGGAAGCAGCAACTTTATACTGTATGAGAAGAGAGTGCTTATTGGTTGGAAGTGGACTCTGGTAGAGGCATTGTCATGGGGAACGCATTAGTTAATGGTGACTGACAGTTAACTGTCATGTATTGTTTGAATTTAAACCAGGCAGCCTGACTTAATGGTCAGAGTCAAGCTGCCTGGTTTAAAATTCAAAGAATGCGTGGCAGTTAACTGTTAGTCACCATTAACTGGTGCATTCTCTATGGCAATACCTCTACCAATCAGAGTCCACTTGCCAACCAATCAGCACTTTTTTCCTCCTATAGCATAAAGTTGTTGCTTCCCCTGATATTGGTATTCTTACGATTTGTCCTGATGAGTGCAAGACGAAAAGCTTTTTTTTTTTTAGCAATACTCAACTTTCTGACTGAAAAATGTTGTTTGAGGAAAGCTTCGGGTAGGTGTGGCATTGGAAGGTTGAAGTTTGCGAAGAAGAAAATTTGATGCTTTTGTAAGCTTTCAAAATATTTTGGTTCAGTATTTTAATTAAACAATTTGAGGTTACTAGGAATAGTTATTATGTAGACTAGATGCAGAGAACATCTCTTGTTATCCTTGCCCTGGTCCAGCAATGCATCATTTTAACCATTTGCAGAAGAATATTATTGCATTTGTGACATTTCCATTTCCTGCACCAATAAAATCTCTCTGGTCTCCGAGTAAACTTCCAAAAATGTGCCAAATTAGGGATGGTCATATGTTTTAGACTCCTGCTTGTTGATATGGTTCTAAGCTTATTACATGAACAGACAGTAGGGAGAGAGGCTTTCATTTGAGCAGTACCAGATGGATTGGGGCCCAGATTTCAGAAATCTATGTTGCAGTTCACCACACTGCCCTAGTCACTTGCAGCACATTTTCATATTCTCAGCTATGAATTGATTCTGCATTGTATCCTGTTGTATGGATAGAACAGACTATCTATCTTAAAAACACCCTTTTTTAACTCCCAACCCAACTACACATTAATCCTATAAATTAGGCCCCTAGTGTGCATGCAGTTGCATAATTTTTCTAATTTAGAAAATTATTTGGTAAACTTCACATTTTTACTTCCTGTGGTGGAGTTTTACCTATTCAGACTTAATACAGTTTAACTCAGTACCTGTCTTGGATACAATTGAAGGTGGTAGTGTCCTAATAGAAAACTGGGACAACTGTGTTTTCTATTCCGCTTTTGCCAGCTAGTATGTACCCCGCCAAATTATATAATTTAGCGCACAAACGGGTTGTTCCTTGTCGCTCATAGCTAAATGTTTGATAAGCTAGTGAAGATTTCACATGCAAGGCTGTAAAACTTGCCACTATTTTCATTTTAGATGGTTTACTCCAGTTTAACAAATGTATTGTGAAACTTGTCACTGATTTCTTAATTGGAAAACATTGAGATTTGGGTGTCAGCTGCATTTAATTATATTTTAATTTATAATATTAAAAATAAACTAAGCAAAAATTAAAACCATGTGCTCAAGCTTAGACCCAAAGATATTTGCCAGAATCTAGTCTGTTTCTGGCCCGCAATCAATGACCAACTGATATGTCAGTTTTCTCTGTAGTCCAGATACCATATAGGATCAACATACATTGATCCACCTGACTAAATTAGTTGGGTTATGCCAGACACACATGGCATGCAGTTACCATTTATGATAGCAAAAAACAACACGATAAATATGAACGTGGAAAGCCATTCAGCCATCTTCAAATCAGAAAGATCCCCCAAGTTCTCCCCACTGTAGCATCTACTGTTTTTAAAAATGGTTCCACTACTCTACCTGAAAGCCCATGCCATTTATTGATTACCTTTTATATTAAATGGGAGTTAAATTTTGCAGTTTGCCAGTTTAAACCTGAGTCCATTAGACCACCTGTTGCTGAGTTTAATTTGAAGTAAAATTCACAATTTATCTTTTTTCACATATGGTTTATTATCTTGTATACTATGGTGAGATCACATCTTGGCCCTCCTATCAAGGCTGCAAAGTCCCAAGATTCTCCAATCTTTCCTCATAACCTTTGACATGAGGGGTACCAGCCTCATGACTGTTCTCTGAACTGCTTCCTGCACTTGAATGTTGTCTTTGTGTATGACCAGGAATTGGGGATAGTATTTCAACTATCTGTGCACGACCTGCGATATTGTATTATGTGTTGTATGACTGCAAGTCTTGTATGATATGCTGTAACCAAAGAACTATTGCCAATCTAAGAACTCTTACTGTAATCCAGCAAAAAATATGTTGCAACTTTTATGTTCATTCCTATGGAGTTTCGCACATTAGGCTGTGGAATGTCTGTTTTATAAATTTCTGCTTTTAACTTGTCTGGAATTAAAGGAGTGGTTTTCAGAAAGCTGAGAAACTGCTGTTTCAATCCAAAATTCCAGCCTGTCGTGTAAATTTTTCAAAGTAATATTCTGGCAGTAATTGGGACAGTTTTAAAAAGGGCTGGATCTAGTAACTTCAGTTTATAGAATAAAGATTAATTCCAAGCCATTGGAACAAGAATTTTAAGAGGCTAGAATTTTCTTTTGCTCCACGAGGATGCAAATGGGAAAAATTGCAAATGCTGGCAATCTGAACCAAAAATGGAAAATGCTGAAAAATGCACCATGCCTGCCCACTTCTCTAGGGAGAAAAACGAGTTAATGTTTTAGTTATAAGACCCTTTCTGAGATCTTCCTCAGCTTGGAGGAAGGAACTTGCATCTAAATGTTAACCTATCTCATATGAGCATGCAAACATATGAATTAGGTGCAAGAGTAGGCCATTCAGCTCCTTGAGTTTGCTCTCCTATTTCATATGATATGACTGATCTGATTGTGGCCTGAACTCTACTTTTCTGTCTACCCCCTTCACCTTTTTGACTCATTTGTCAATCAAGGACCCATAATTCAGCTTTAATTCAGTGATCTTGCTTCCGCTGCTTTCTGGGGAAGATAATTCCACAGACTAATCTCAGAAAAAAGATTTGCCTCATCTCTGCCTTAAATGGGAGACCCCTTATTTTTAAACTGTGTCCCCTGGTTCTAGTATCTCCCACAAAGGGAAACATCAGTATCCTCCCTGTCAAGTACTCAAGGTCTTGTATATTTCAATGAGATCACCTCTCATTCTTCTAAACTCCAATGAATACAGGTCCAACCTTTCCTCATAGATAACCCATTCATCCTAGAATCAGTGGAGTGAAACTTCTCTGTACTGCTAATGCAGTTATATCCTTTAGAGACCTGTACATAGCACTCCAGGTGTGGTCTCATTAACACCCTGTACAGCTTTAGCAATACTATCCTACTTTTATGTTCCATTTCCTTTGTAATAAATTGTTTATAATAAATGCATTTGTCTTCCTAATCACTTACTGTACCTGCATGCTAACTTCTTGTGATTTCCGTAACAGGACACCCAGATCCCTCTGAACTGCAGAGTTCTACAAACTCAAAATTATTCTGCTTTTCTACTTTTCCTGCCAAAGCAGTCATTCATATTTTCCCCACATTATACTCCATCTGCCGAATTTTAGCCCACTTACTTAACCTATCTATATCTCTTTGCAGACTCATGTACCCTTTACAACTTACTCTCCTATCTGTGTGTCATCAGAAAGTTAGCTACCATACATTTGGTCCCTTCATTCAGGTGTCTCAACATATGTTTACTGACTTGTTTATTACCAACACAACGTAGATTTGTCTCTGCCCTCCTGCCCGTCTCTCCCCTAAGTTACTCACTACTTCCCAACCTATTTATATCTTGATTAAAAACAAAAAACTGCGTAAATCCAAAACAAAAACAGAAACAGAAATACCTAGAAAAACTCAGCAGGTCTGGCAGCATCGGCGGAGAAGAGCACAGTTGACCTTTCGAGGCCTCATGACCCTTCAGCAGAACTAAGTGAAAATAGGAAAGGGGTGAAATATATTGTTTCTATTTATATCTTGCTCATTTGTGCTTGAGCCAAAACATTGTTGATGGGCTATTTTCAGGAAGGACAGAGATAAACTGTACAATAGGCGAGCCTAATTTTGTTTACCCATGTGTTTGTAGCAGGGGTTGCTGCTTTTCTGATGAGGGTGCTGAAGCTAATTATCTTTTTTGTCACCTTGCTGAGATGTATTCACTCAGCAGAGGAAATTTTTGTTTCCAAGTATTGACTAATTACTATGTTCTCAACTTTCCATACTTGAGGTGGATGTGGTGCAAATGGCTTAAAGTAGATACAGTGCTCCAAATTTAGAAATTGTTACCTTCCTCCATCTCAAACTCATCACCTCTTCCCTCTGCCCCTCCCAAATCAAAAAATGTCCTGCTTACCTCCCTTCAAAGAATGTTGAAAGTAAGTATGCTTTAATAAATTACAGTAATACTTGTGAAGCCAGTTACGGCAGTTGCTGATGAGGGAAATTCGTTTTGATTAGGTTTTTAAAAAAAAAATGTGAACTTCTTTTGCTTTGGACTACATTTTAGCTGCAAGTGTACAATTGACACCAAAATTCTTAATTTTAGCAACTGGGTAAATGTCCATCCTGGAAATTTTTAAGGGCAAAAGAACTTTTGATGTATTTATGTATTTTCTTACAAATGAACTAAAATTAATTACAAATTAAGAAACTACTGGTATCTACTAGCTCTGTCACTGAATGGCTGCAGGGCATCCTGAAGGGTGAGGGTGATAAGGCAGAGGTCATGGTACATGTTGGTACTAATGACATAGGTAGAAAGAGGGATGAGGTCTTGCATCAAGAATTCCGGGAGTTAGGCAGTAGACTGAAAAGCAAGACCTCTCGGGTTGTAATCTCTGGATTACTCTCAGTGCCACGTGCTAGCGAACTCAGAAATAGGAGAATAGCGCAGATGAATACGTGGCTTAAGAGTTGGTGCAAGAGGGAGGGTTTTAGATTCCTGGATCACTGGGACCGTTTCCGGGGAAGGTGGGACCTGTACAAGCGGGATGGTCTACATCTGAACCAGAGCGGGACTAACATCCTTGCAGGCAGGTTTGCTAATGCTGTTGGGAGCAGTTTAAACTAATTCGGCAGGGGGAGGGGACACAATGTTAGCAGGATAGGGACACATCATCATAATACAGTAAAACAATCAAGTCAGAGGGTGTACAGCTGCATTAAGTTTCAAGGGAGTAAGGCAAGGCTGGATGGCCTCTACTTTAATGTCAGGAGTATTACAGGTAAAACGGATGAGTTAAGGGTGAGGATTGACTCGTGGAATTGTGATATTGTAGCATCACTGGACATGGTTGAGGGAGGGGTAGGATTGGCAGCTCAACATTCCGGGATATAGAAGATACCGGGATACCGGAAGAGGTAAAAGAGGAGGAGGCATTGCATTATTAGTTAAGGAGTTAGTTACTGCAGTAAGGAGAGATGATATCTTGGAGGGGGCATCGAATGAAGCTTTGTGGGTAGAGCTTAGGAATAAAAAAGGGGCAGCCACATTATTAGGTGTTTATTATAGACCCCCAGATAGTCAGCAGGAACTTGAGGAGCAAATATGTGCACAGTTTGCCGAGGTGTGTAAAAACAATAACAATAGGGTCATTATATTAGGTGATTTCAACTTTCCAAACATTAATTGGGATAGACATAGTGTTAAGGGCTTGGATGGAGTGGATTTCTTGAAATGTGTACAGGAGAACTTTTTAGGTCAATACGTAGAGGACCCAACAAGGGACAGCGCAGTGCTGGAACTAATTCTGGGAAATGAAGCCGGATAGGTGGCTGAGGTGGTGGTGGGGGAGCATTTTAGTGATAGTGACCACAACGTGGTACAGTTTAAGTTTGTTATGGACAAAGAAATAGACAAGTTGCAAAAAAATGTTTTGGATTGGGGGAGAGTGGATTTTAGTAAAATAAGGCAGGATCTGGCCAATGTAGACTAGGAGCAGCAACTTGTCGGGGGCGTTCAAGCAGGAAATGGGGAGGGTACAGGCTCAACATGTTCCCTCTCGGGTGATAAGAAGGAGTAACAAGCCCAGAGAACTATGATATTCAGGTTATGATGAGCAGGAAAAGAGAGGCTTTTAGCAGGCACAAGGGAAGCAAATCAGCAGAGGCATTAGTGGAGTACAGAAAGTGCAGGGTGGAGCTTAAGAAAGCAATTAGGAGAGCAGAGAGGGGATATGAGAAAGCTCTGGCTGGTAAAAGTAGGGAAAATCCCAAGATATTCTATAAGTATATCAATGCGAAGAGGATAACCAGGGAAAGCATAGGGCCCATAAGGGACCAAGGGGGCAATCTACGGGTGGAGCCCAGAGAACGTCGCTAGAGTGTTGAATGGATACTTCACATCCTCATTCTCTTGGGTGAAGACGGATGAAGCTATTAAACTCAGAGAGAGACTGAGAGGTTCGAGCAAATTGATACAGGAAGTGACAAGGTATTCGAGGTGTTGGCAGGCTTAAAAGTGGACCAATCTCCAGGTCTGGATGATATGTCCCAGACTGCTGAGGGAGGCAAGGGAGGAGATCGCAGGGGCTCTGACCCAAATTATTAATTCCTCTCTGGCCACGGGGAGAGGTGCCAGAGGACTGGAGAACAACTAATGTGGTTCCGCTATTTAAGAAGGGTCTGTAGAGATAAGCCAGGGAACTACAGGCCAGTGAGTTTCACGTCAGTGTAGGGAAACTATTAGAGAAATTTCTGAAGGAAAGAATCTATTTCCCCTTGGAGAGGCAAGGTTTGATCAGGAATAGTCAGCATGGCTTTGTCAGAGGGAGGTCATGCCTAACAAATTTGATTGAATTTTTTGAGGAGGTGACCAGGTGTGTAGATGAGGGTAATGCAGTTGATGTAGTTTATATGGATTTCAGCAAAGCCTTTAAGGTCCCATGTGGGAGACTTATAAAGAAGGCAAATGCACATGGGATACAGGATAATTTGATAAGATGGATTCAAAATTCGCTTAGTTGTAGGAGATAGAGGGTGATGACAGAAGGATGCTTAAGTGACTGGAAGCCAGTGTCCAGTGGCATACCACAGGGATCTGTGCTGGATCCCCTATTATTTGTCATTTATATTAACGACATAGATGACTATGTGGAGGTTAGGATTAGTAAGTTTGCGGATGACAAAGATTGGCTGGGTGGTTAACAGTGGGGTTGAGTGTCTTGGGCTACGGGAAGATATAGACGGGATGGTCAAATGGGCAAATAAGTGGCAGATGGAATTTAACCCTGAAAAATATGAGGTGATACACTTTTGGAAGGAGCAATTTGACAAGGAAGTATTCAATGAACGGCATGACACTAGGAAGTTCTGAGGAACAAAGGGGCCTTAGCGTGTGTGTCCATAGATCTCTGAAGGCGGAGGGGCATGTTAGTGGGGTGGTGATAAAGGCATATGGGACACTTGCCTTTATCAATTGAGGCATAGATTACAAAAGTAGGGAGGTCATGTTGGTGTTGTATAGAACCTTGGTGAGGCCACAGCTGGAGTACTGTGTGCAGTTCTGGTCACCACATTATAGGAAGGATGTGATTGCACTGGATGGGGTGCAGAGGAGATTCACCAGGACGTTGCCTGGGATGAAACATTTAAGTTATAAAGAGAGGTTGGATAGACTTGGGTTGTTTTTGTTGGAGCAGAGAAGACTTGGGGGGCGACCTGATCGAGGTGTACAAGATTGAGGGGCGTGGATAGGGAGCAGCTGTTCCCCTTAGTTGAAGGGTCAGTCACAAGGGGACATAAGTTCAAGATGAGGGGCAGGAGGTTTAGGGGGGGATGTGAGTAAAAGCTGTTTTACCCAGAGGGCGATGACAGTCTGGAATGCACTGCCTGAGAGGGTGGTGGAGGCGGGTTGCCTCACATCCTTTAAAAAGTACCTGGATGAGCACATGGCACGTCATAATGTTCAAGGCTATGGGCCAAGTGCTGGTAAATGGGATTAGGTAGGTAGGTCAGGTATTTCTCACGTGTCGGTGCAGACTCGATGGGCCAAAGGGCCTCTTCTGCTCTGTGATTCTGTGACCTGTTCATCTTTCTTGTGGATTGAGCAATGGTTGGGAATGGAGGCGTGTTCTTAATTGTGTTCAAGATGGCCACCGATGAGGCTGCTGTGCAGCTTTTAGTATGTGTGTAAAATTACCTGCAAGCATTGGTGTTCAAACCTCTTCCATGAAATTCCTGATTTTCTTCATGAAATAGCTCTTTTTGTTTTTACCTTCTTGCCTTGGCTTGTCATGAAACAATATGGGCAATGTGAGTCGATATGTGGGTGGCCCATTTAGTTTTAGTAGATTAATTGTTGTGATGGCTGCTGAAGTCAGTGTTGAATCGCTTAGAATTTGGTGCTTAGCCGCTCTGTTACAGGCATATTTCTTAGGTTTACTGTAAGACCAGTTTTTGTTTGCATTTTGGAAGTGGGAGTTTGTCAAAGGGACTCTTTGAACTAGGGGAGAAAGTGATTATCTTGTTTTTTAACATTGATCATGTCCTCCACTCAGAGAATTTCACTCGCCAACCTAAAGGAACATGAAAGCTCAAATTCCTCTTGCTTCCACTGAGCACCTCAGGCCTAACCATATTGTCAAGTACATACTATTTTTTCGGACATTTCTTCTTGCTTCTCCCCTCCCGCTACTGCTAAATCCCCGTGCAATGTTTACATCTCTTATGCTCTGTGTAAATGTTTTCTTTCCCAGTGGAATTCCTTATTTGTCTGTAGCTTTTCCTGTTTTGTTTTCTGTTTCCTTTCCATGCAACCAAAACGTTAGTGGAGATAGTTTCACAAATTACAGTTGTCCAGTGAACCCTGCTGGTAAGAATGTGGGCAGCAAGTAAGGACAGGAGAAGATTAGACTCCTCTCTAATGCCTCCCACAATTGATTAGTCTGCTTCCATTTGCGCATGTGCAAAGAATGACTGCTAGGGCAAAGAGCTGGAAGGTGACTGGCATCCATTGACTGAACCAGCAAGAGTTACTCTATTCAGATTAGCCATCTGGATAACACCGTGAAATTTTGTTGCAACTTGAGCTGTCTCTTTAGAAGAGTAGAGAGCAATTTTAAAAATGAAGAATCCACTAATATTTGTTCATTGAGCTGCTTATTTGCTTTGTCATGCAATTGCAAGTTTATTTTTAAGTAGGAAAATCTGTTGCTTCAAATAGAATGTAGACACTGGTAATGTCAGGCCTGGCTTGAAATGATGTTGTTTGCTTATGCTGTAACTTTGAAGCTATTGCAAATTAACTGCTATTTATATTCTGCGTTATCAGTCCAGTATATGTAACGTATATTGTACTAGTTCCAGTGGTTGGAAGCAACAATAAATAGTCGAGATCAAGAGTTGTCCTAATTATGGATTTGTAATCGGGGCCTTCTAGTAACTTCTGACAATGTGTTTTCAACTGGCACTGCTCATAAGCAGGCAAACAGTCTATGGTCTGTGATAACGGTCTGAAATGATTTTCTCTCCTCCTCCACACCCCAATGACCTGCAGTGAGTGTCTTGCCAAATGATGTATTTTAAAAGTGGGATTTGCCATTTGGGAAATTGCTAGGGCTCTGATACTTGTTTAGCTGTTTAATGTGGCATGCCACCATGTTATCTGTGTATACGAATATAGGGAATAGGAGCAGAAATAGTCCATTTGACCCCTCAAACCTGCTCTGCTATTCAATAAATTCATGGTTGATCTGTTTGTTTTGAATTCCACATTCCTATCTACTACTGATTAACCCTTGATTCCCTTGCCTCACAGGAATCTATCTACCTCCACCTTAAAAAAAAATTCAATGACTCTGCCTCCACTGCCTTCTGAGGCAAAGTCTCACTATCCTCAGGAAAAAATTTCTCCTCATCTCTGTCCTAAAAGGAGAGCCCCTGATTTAAGTGCCCAAGTTCTGGACTCACCTATAAGAGGGAACATCCTTTCTATGTCCACCTTGTTGAAACCGTTCAGGACCTTGTACTTCAATCAAGCAAGTCCTTGCTCTTCTAAACTTCAGTGGAGACAAACTCCGTTTGCTTCACTAGTGATTTGTAATATCACCAAGCTTTCCTTTCCCTTTGATTTCCTTCTGATTTACAGCTAATACTGGAATGTTTTAAGTATTTTCCTATAGTGAAGACAGAAGCAAAATATTTGTTCATTTCATCTGCCATTTCCTTATCTACTATTATTAGTCCTCGTTCTCATTGTTCAGAGGACCAACATTCGCTGTACTTTTTTCCTTTTCAAAAAAATTATAGAAACTCCTATCCCTTTTTACATTTTTAGCTAGCTTCCTATCATACTCTGATTTCTTTCTTCTGATTAACCTTTGTCATTCTTTGCTGTACTTTGTATTCTGACCAACCATCTAACCTGCCACTTATCTTTGCACAGCTATATGCTTTTTCCTTAAGTTTGATGCTTTCCTTAACTTTATTTAACTACGGATGGTAGGTCCTCGCCTTAGAATTTTCCTTTATAGTGAGAATGTACTTATTCTGAATATTCTGAAGTATCCCCATAAATGTCTGCCATTGCTTTTCTATTGATCTATCACCTAACCTAGTACCCCAGTTCACTTCAGCTAGCTCAACTTTTATGCCTTCATAGTTGCCCTTATTTAAGTTTTAAATACTAGTCTTAGGCCCACTCTTCTCCCTTTCAAACTGGATGTAAAATTCAGTCATGTTGTGGTTGCTGCTACTGAGGAGTGCCTTTACTCTAAAGTCATTCATTAATCCTGTCACATTACACAATACCAAGTTTAATATAGCTTGCCCTCTGGTTGCAGAAAATGCTGGTCTAAGAAACGGCCTCAAAAGCATTCTATGAACTCCTCATTCAGGCTACTACTGCCAGTCTTTTTTCTCCTCCCCCCCAGTTTATATGTAGATTAAAATCATCCATAATTATTGCCATCCCTCTATCACAAGCATCCAATATTTCTTCTTGTATACTTTGTCCTACATTGTGGTTACTATTAGGGGGCCTGTGACCACTCCCACTAGTGACTTCTTTCCTTTACCATTCCTCATCTCCACCCAAACTGGTTCTACATCCTGATCTCATGAACCAAGGTTGTCTCTAACTAATGCACCAAGGTTATCCTTGATTAACATTGCCGCCACTCCACCTTTACCTAGCTTCCTATTCTTCTTGAACAGCGCATACTGTTAATATTTAGGACCCAATCCTTGTCCTCCTGCAGCTGCGTCTCCATAATGGCTATCAGATCATATTTATTTACTTCAGTGTGTGCTATTTGTTATGAATGGTATGTTCATTCAGTTACAGAGCCTTTAGTTTTATGTTTTAGTTATCTTTATAACATCTAGTCTTGACTGGTGTATTGATAGGTTTCTTTTCTCTCTCCCTTTCTGTCATTCTCTGACTCCCATATTACTATTTTGTCCTCCTGCCTTGACTGTGCCCATTTGCTTTCGTACATCAACCCAAGTTTGATCCCTCGCCTCCACCTATCCCTTATTTAGTCTAAAGCCCTCTCTACTTCTCCTCTAGTTATGTGGCTTGTGAGAACAGTGATCCCAGCATGGTTCAGGTGTAGATTGTCTCAGTGGTCCGCCCCCAATTTCTTTAGTACTGATGTCAGTGCCCTACAAACAGGAAACCACTTCTCCCACACCAGTGTTTGAGCCATGCGTTCATCTCTCTAACCTCATTTGCCCCATTCCAATTTGCACATGGCTCAGGTAATAATCCAGAGATTATTACCTTTTTTGAGGTTCTGCTTTTTTAATTTGATACCTAGCTCCTCATATACTGATTGTGCAGAACATTTTTTTCTTTTGCCTATGTTGTTGACGTTGACCATGACAACTGGATCTGAACCCTGGCACTGGGCAGACAACACAGCCTTCTGGACTCTTGCTCTTTGCTCAGAGAGCAGTGTTAATCCCCCTCATTATACTGTCCCCCTGCTACCGCTACATTTCTGTTTTCTCCCCTGCCCCCCCACTTGAATGGCTTCTTGTACCCTGGTGCCAACCTGCTCATTCACCTTGTAGACCTTGCTTTTGTTCTCACAGGTTGTGAGCACCTCAAACCTGTTTGACAATTGCAAAGTCTGAGCCTCCCCCACAACTGTCTGCTTGGACACTCCACCTGCCTCACTCATGGTTACATTTTTTTGTCCCTCACCACTGACTGAAACAGACAACGCTATTCTAAATGGTGTGACTGTCTTCTGGAACAAAGTGTCTGGGTATTTCTCCCCCTCCCTTGTGTTGTGCAGTGTCTGCAGTTTGGTTTCCAAATCAGTGATCCTGATCCGGAACTCCTAGCTGCTTGCGCTTTCTGCAGATGTGTTTGTCATGGATTGCCTTGGTGTTCAGAAGCTCCTACATTCCACAGCTGCAGCGTAACACAACGTCTTGCCATTGTTACTTAGGTTATTTAGTTAATTTAATTTAGTTATCTTAATTAACTTGGATTTCCTATGTATACTACACTGACACCTCTTTTTCCCCCATGCACCGAATTCCCATGTGAACCTAATTTGATACTCACTCTGTCCCCATCTCATTCAGACATAGTCTCCTATCTTCTCAGGTGCCCCTTACTATAGGAAATTATTCTATCGCAACAAGAGCGTGAGTAACAAAAAGTTCATATTTTCTGAGAAAATGCTGACACTGTCCATTTTGCTCCTGTGATAGCACAGAACAAAAGAGGTGTTGGCTTTTTCCCCACTGTGTAGCTTGAAGCCTAAACTACTGAAATGACAATACTCTTTCGCACCTTTTGCTCTGCTTCTCCACCCCACCACCACTGGCAACCCCAGTATGTGCACTCTCAAAATGAAATTATTAAAGATCTTGCCAAGTATCTGATCAAAAAGCAGTAGTAAATAACCTGGCTCTGTAGACAGTTTCAGAAAATCAGCAAAGCAAGTGACCAAGATTACCTGTTCACCCCAATTCTGCAACCCCCCCCAGCCCACACTGTCTGGGCTTTGCTGTATAGTTTATTGATCTTTCATGGAATGCCTCCATTAGGATTGTTTTTCTAGCTTCTCAAACTTAAAATTGTGCAAATTTCTTGCATATACAGTGAGCTGGTAAAACTGAATGCAGATGTTCTTGATAGCTTTTCAGTGCATAATAATCAAATCAGTTACCAAAATGTGCATTTGACTGAACTTTGAAGCACATTGATTAATAGAAGGGAGCCTGCAGTAAGTTTTAAATAATTTTTTACAATAGTTTTATTTCACAGTAGCTTTTTATTTTTTTGTGGCATTTTCTTAACTTTTTCACACTTTGGTCTCTCCATGGCACATTTGAACTATTCCAAGGAATTTGCTACTTGGTCTAGAGCTGATCAGTGGAATATAAGTGAGAATAATTTGGACTAAATGTTTTTTTTTTGGTCTTGCCTCCTTTCTGTGGGGGGATGGCTAGGCATTTATTTGGTGTAAATATAGAAATGAGTTAACAAAGTGAGTGTTAGCCCTATAGAAAGTGAGTCTGGAGAATTGATAGTAGAAAATGAGGAGATGGCAGATGAATGTAATGGGTATTTTGCATCAGTTTTCACTATAGAGAATACAAGTAACATCGCAGAAACAACTGTAAACCTGGAAATGGGGAGGAAGTCAGGAAAGCTACTGTCACCAGAGAAGTGGTACTGAGTAAATTGTTGGAGTTGAGGGCTGACGAGTCTGGGGCCTGATGGATTTCATCCTAGGGTCTTAAAAGAAGTGGCCAGTGAGATAGTTGATGCATTGGTTTTAATTTTCCAAAACTCCCTAGATTTGGCGAAGGTCCCATTAGATTGGAAGATAGCGAATGTAACTCCCATTTTTCAAAAAGGGAGAGAAGACAAAGTGAGAAACTACGGGCCACTTAGCGTAATACCTGTAGTAGGGAAAATGTTAGAAGCTATTATTAAAGAAGTTATAGCAGGCACTTAGATAAGCTCAAGGTCATGAGGCAGAGTCAACATGCTTTTGTGAAAGGGAAATCGTGTTGAACCAACTTATTGGAGTTCTTTGAGGACGTAACAGGTGCTGTGGTTAAAGGGGAACCAGTGGATATATTGTACTTGGATTTCTAGAAGGCATTTGATTACGTGCCACATCAAAGGTTATGGCAGAAAATAAAAGCTTGTGATATAGTGGGTAACCTAGGTATGGATAAAAGATTGGCTGCCTGACAAGAAGCAGAGGGCCTCTTTCTGGTTGGCAGGATGTGACGAATGGTGTGCCACAGGGATCAGTGCTGGGGCCTCAGCTTTTTAACAATTTATATAAATTACTTGGATGAAGGGACCGAATGAATGGTTGCTAAATTTGCTGATGACACAAAGGTAGGTAGGAAAGTAAGTTATGAAGAGGACTTGAGGCTACAAAAAGATAAAGATGGATTAAGTGAGTGGACAAAGATCTAGCAAATGGAGTATAATGTGGGCAAATGTGAAATTGTTCATTTTAGCAGGGAGAATAAAGAGAAGCATATTATCTAAAATGGTGAAAGATTGCAGTGCTCTGAGGTGCAGAGGGATCTGGGTGTCCTAGTGCATGAATCTCAGAAGGCTGGTGTGCAGGTACAGCAAGTAATTAGGAAAGCTTATAGAATGCTGTAAGTTATTCTGAGGGGAATTGACTACAAAAGTAGGGAGGTTATGCTTCAGTTATACAGAGCACTAGTGAGACCACATCTGGAGTACTGTGTACAGTTTTTGTCATATTTAAGGAAGGATGTAAATGCGTTGGAAGCAGTTCAGAAGAAGGCTTACCAGACTAATACCTGGAAAGGGCATGTTGTCATGAGGAAAGGTTGGACAGGTTGGGCTTGTGTCCACGAGTTTAGAAGAGTAAGAGGCGACTTAATTGAAACATGTAAGACCCTGAGGGGTCTTGACGGGGTGGATGTGGGGATGATGCTCCCACTTGTGAGAGAATCTAGAATCAGGGGCCACTGTTTAAAAATAAGGGGTTGCCCATTTAAAACAGATGAAGTGAAATTTTTTCTGGGGGTCATGAGTCTTTGGAACTCTGCCTCCACCACCTTTTCAGGAATAGCTTTTGAATATTTTTAAGGCAGAGGTGAATAGATTCTTGATAAGCAAGGGGGTGATAGGTTATCGGAGGTAGGTGGGATGCAGATTTCAGGTTACCATCAGATCAGCCATGAGCTTATTAAATGGCGGAGCAGGCTTGAGGGACTGAATGACCTAGTCCTGCTCCTTGTTTATACATGTGTGGTAAGCTTGACCTGTTGAGCAGGAGCCTGCCTCCATATAGGATCAGAAATTCTAATTTCTTGAATTAGTCCTTTCTAGAAAAGTTGTTTTAATCAGTTTGTACACATATGTGCCTTGTAGAGATTTTCCAATATTGTAGTTCAGATGCTCCAAGATCCATGACCTCGTGTTCCTTTTCTTTCTGAAAGGTGCTTACTGAACAGGAAATTTGTGCGGATTGGGAAGTGGTTTGTGAAACCATATGAAAAGGATGAGAAACCGGTGAACAAGAGGTAAGAATGCTGAATCTTATCTGTGAAGTCCTTGGTTCTTGTAATTTGTGTCTGCCATCTTGATTTTGTGCAGAAATTTTAGCACTTGATTATTCCTTTGCAAGCTGTTTGAACCTTCAGTTTGCAATTGCTAATTTGTAGCATTTTTCTAACTTCCAGAGTCTCGGATAGATCAGGCCTTTTAAGCTTCTGTTGGGTCTTTTGAGTTCTAGACATGTAATTTTCTAAATGCTTGTTGGTGTGCAGAATTTTCATCTATTGCATTCTAAACATTGTGGGCCTGAAGAATTGTGTTAGACTGCCTCTCCCTCCCATGATTGATTTAGAGGCTACTCCCTCAGTAGTCGGGCACTTGTTCAGTCCTGGGAATTTCAAAATGTTGTGACCAAGAGGAAAAGCTACTTCTTCAGAACATGGGCAGTATAAAATATGGGAATGGGTCATGGTAGTTTTAAAAAAATTCTTTCATGGGGTTTGGGTGTCGCTGGCTAGGCCAACATTTATTTCCCACTCCTAATTGTCCATGGAAAGTTAGTGGTGAGCTGCTGCTTTGAATCGCTGCATTCATGTGGCGTAGGAGCACCCACAGTACTTCTTGGGCTATCCTGATTTAGATTATGTTGATGTACTTTTTTTTGTTTCTAGAATTTTGAGTTGATTTTCTCCCCCCCCCCCCCGCCCCCCGCAAGATGTGTGAATAATGTTTTTAATATACTACATGCAAAACGAAAGTAAAATCTATACCATTACCTGGTTGCAGAAGCCATCAGTTTTTTTTAATGGGCAACAATACATTAGCACCTTTTTGCATATTTTTGTTACAGAACACTTCTCATCTAAATTTGATTAGTTGCAAAAAATAACAAGTCACATTGAGGAGATTATAGGGCGTTTAGAAAATCATCATGCAATCAGGCAGAGTCAGCATGATTTTGTGCAAGGGAAATAGTGTTTGACTAATTTATTAGAGTCCTTTTGAGGAAGTAACAAGTAGTGTGGATAAAGGGGCACTTGTAGATGTATGTTTGGATTTCCAAAAGGCATTCAATAAGGTGTCCCATCAAAGGTTACTATGCAAAATAAGAGCTCATGGTGTAGGGGGAAAACGTTAGCATGGATGGAGGATCGCTTAGCTAATGGAAAGCTGAGAGTAGGGTTAAATGGGTCATTTTCAGGTTGGCATGATGTGACTAGTGGAATGCTGCAGGGATCAGCGCTGGGATCTCAACAATTTACAATTTACATCAACGACTTGGATTCAGGGACCAATTGTATGGTAGCTGAATTTGCAGTTGACCAAATATGTAGAAAAGTAAGTTGTCAAGAGGACATGAGGAGCCTGCAAAGGGATATTGTTAGGCTAAGTGGTGGGCAAAAATGTGGCAGATGGAGTACAATGTGGGAAAATGTGGACTAGTCCACTTTGACATGAAGAATAAGAAAAGCAGTATGTTATCTTCTGCAGAGAGTCTGTCGAACTCGGGTACAGAGGGATCTGGGTGTCCTGGTACATTTTTAAAATTCATTTATATGATGTGGGTGTCATTGGCTAGGCCAGCATTTATTGCCCATCCCGAATTGCTGTTGGTGAGCTTCCTTCAGAAATTGCTGCAGTCCATGTGGTGTAGGTACACCCACAGTGCAGTTAGGGAGGGAGTTCCATGATTTTCACCAGTGACAGTGAAGGTACGGTGATATTTTTCCAAGTTAGAATGGTGAATGGCTTGAGGATCTTCCAGTTGGTAGTGTTCCCTTGTGTCTGTTGCCCTTGTTCTTCTAGTTGGCAGTGGCTGTGGGTTTGGAAGGTGCTGTGCAAGGAGCCTTGGTAAGATCCTGCAGTGCATCTTGTAGATGGCACACTGTCACTGTGTGTCGGTAGTGAAGGGAATGAATGTTTGTGGAAGGGGTGCCAATCAAGTGGGCTGCTTTGCCTTGTATGATGTCAAGCTGCTTGGGTGTTGTTGGAGCTGCATTCATCCAGGCAAACGGAGTGCGTTCCCATCATGCTCCTGACTTGTGCTTTCTAGATGGTGGACAGGCTTTGGGGATTCAGGAGGTGAGTTACTTGCTGCAGAATTCCTAGCCTCTGATCTGCTCTTGCAGCCAGTGTATTTATATGGCTAGTCCAGTTCAGTTTCTGGTCAATAGAAACCCCCAGGGTGGTGTTAGTGGGGGATTCAATGATGGTAATACCATTGAATATGTAGAGGCGATGGTTAGATTCACTCTTGTTGGAGATGGCCTTTGCCTGGCCAAACAGGCAACTTTGTCAGCCCAAATGAGGATATTGTCCAGGTCTTGCTGCATTTGGACACGGACTGCTTCAGTATCTGAGTCGTTGCAAATGGTGCTGAACACAGTGCAATCGTCAGCTAACGTCCCCACTTCTGACCTTATGATGGAAGGAAGATTATTGATGAAGTAGCTGAAGATGGTTGGGCTGAGCACCCTACCCTGATGAACTCCTGTAGCGATATCCTGTAACTGAGATGATTGTCCCCCAACAACTACAGCCACTTAGGTTGTGCTAGGTATGACTCCAACCAGCAGAGAGTTTTCCCCCTGATTTAAGCGAGTGCCACTTGTAGCACTGTTGATGACCCCCTTCCATCACTTTTTTACTGATGGAGAGTAGACTGTGATCAGCCAGTAATTGCCTTCCTGTTTGTGTACAGGACATACCAGGACAATTTTTCACATTGCCAGGTAGGTGCCAGTGTTGTAGCTGTACAGGAATAGCTTGGCAAGGGGTGTGACAAGTTCTGGGGCACATGTCTTCTGTACTGTTCCTGGAATGTTCAGGGGCCCACAGCCTTTGTCATATCCAGTGCCTTCAACTGTTTCTTGATATCATGTGGAGTGAATCAAATTGACATCTGTAATGCAGGGGACCTGCTGAGAAGGCCTAGATGGATAATCCATTCAGCACCTCTGGTTGAAGATTGTGGCAAATGCTTCAGCGTTTTGCACTGATGTGCTGGGCTGCTTTCTTAATTGAGGATGGGGATATTTGTGGAGCTGCCGCTTCCAGTGTGTTGTTTAATTGTCCACTGTCATTCATGACTGGATGTGGCAGAACTGCAGAGCTGAGATCTGATCCATTGGTTGTGGGATTGCTTAGCTCTGCCTGTCACTTGATTATGCTGTTTGGCATGCAAGTAGTCCTGTGTAACTTCACCAGGTTGACACCTAAAAATGAGGTATGCCTGGTGCTGTTCCTGGCATGCCCTCCTGCACTCTACATTGAACCAGGGTTGATCCCCTGGCTTGTTGGTGATGGTACAGTGGGGGATATGCTGGACCATGAGGTTACAGATTATGGTTGAGTACAGTTCTCCTGTTGCTGATGGCCCACAGACACCATAAGTCATAAGATCATAAGACATAGGAGCGGAAGTAGACCATTTGGCCCATTGAGTCTGCTCTGCCATTTAATGAGATCGTGGCTGATATGATAATCCTCGACTCCACTTTCCTGCCTTTTCCCCACAACCCTTGATTCCCTTACTGATTAAAAATCTGTCTTTCTCAGCCTTGAATATACTTAATGACCAGCCTCTACAGCCCTTAGCAATGAAGAATTCCACAGATTTGACTACCCTGAGAGAAGAAATTTCCCCTCATCTGTTTTAAATGGGCGCCCCCTTACTCTGAGATTATGCCCTCTGGCCCTAGACACCCACAGAGCTCACCATAGTGAACTTTTTCTTGGCTCCCTCCATTGCCAGTATATTTTTCCTTAGATAAGTGGACCAAAATTGTTCAGTATTTGAGGTGTGGTCTAACTAATGCCTTGTATAGTTTTAGCAAGACTTCCCTATTTTTATTCTCCTGAGCCTCATGGTTGCCCTGTCGACTTGCTAGAACTGTTTGGAATCTATCCCATTTAGCACAGTGGTAGTGCCACACAACATGATGGAGGGTATCCTCAATGTGCAGATGGGACTTTGTCTCCACCAGGACTGTGGGATGGTTACTGCTACCAATATTGTCATGGACAGATGCATCTGCAGCAGGCAGGTTGGTGAGGATGAGGTCAAATATGTTTTTACGCTCTTGTTGGTTCCTTCACCACCTGCTGCAGACCAGTCTAGCAGCTGTGTCCTATTAGGGCTTGGTCATTATTGGTGATATTGAGCCACTCTTGGTGATGGACATTGAAGTCCCCCATTCAGGGTACATCCTGCACCCTTGCCACTCTCGGTGCTTCCTCTGAGTGGTATTTAACACGGAGGAGTGCTGAGGTGGGGCGGTACATGGTAATCAGCAGCAGTTTTCCTTGCCCATGTTTGACCTGATGCCTTGAGATTTCATGGATCACAAACGGTTAGTTAGTCTGCTGGTCAAGCAATTGATTAGGAAGGCAAATGGAATATAAAAGTAGGGAAAGGTTTTTAAAAAAATAAGTAAAATACTGCGGATGCTGGAAATCAAGCCAAAACACAATGCTGTGTAAAAACTCAGCAGGTCTTACACTCTTTTTCAAGTGAAGCAGCACTTCACTTGCACCTCCTTCAATTTGGTCTACAGCATTCACTGCTCCCAATGCAGTCTCCTCTACACTGGAGAGACTAAATGCAGACTGGGTGACCGCTTTGCGGAATACCTTCGGTCTGTCCGCAAGCATGACCCAGACCTTTCTGTCACTTGCCATTTCAACACACCATCCTGCTCTTGTGCCCACGTGCTCATCCTTGACCTGCTGCAATGTTCCAGTGAAACCTAATGCAAACTGGAGGAACAGCACCGTTCTTCCGATTAGGCACTTTACAGCCTTCTGGATTTTGAGTTCAACAACTTCAGACCATGAACTCTGTCCTCCATCCTCACTCCTTTTTTAATATTCATTTTTATTTTTTATCCGCTTATTTTTATTCTTATTTATTTAAATTTTTATTCATTGTTTTATCCCCACCTTTTATCCTATTTTTGATCTTTTTTTCCCCACCACCGTCCCCCACCCCCACAAGGGGTTACTTGTTCATGTTGTTCTGTTCTTGTCCTGCTATTATCACATTCTTTTTCTACCTTGATGCCACTATCAGCACCTTCGTCAGCCCTTGCCACCACCATTAACACCCACTTTGTCCTCTTCTTCATGACATCTCCTTTGCCTTCACCTATCGCTGGCCTTCTACCCAGCTTCACCTGCTCCACCCCCCTTAAATGGTATAAATTTCATCAAGTTTTTACTTCTCTTAGCTCTGAAGAGGAATCATATGGACTCGAAACGTTAACTGTTTTTCTCTCCACAAATGCTGTTAGACCTGCTGAGTTTTTCTGTTTTTGTATAAAAGTAGGGAAGTTTTGCTACAGCCATGTAGGGCCTTCATGAGATCACACCCGGAGTACTGTGTACTGTTTTGGTCTCCTTATTTGAAAAAGGATATAATTGCATTAAAAGTAGTTTAGAGAAGGTTCACTTGGACTAATTCCTGAGATGACAGGGTATCTTATGAGGAGAGGTTGGACAGGTTGGGCCTCTATCTGTTGGAGTTTAGGAGAATGATTGCTTATCTTCTCAAAGCATAAAATCTTGAGGGGATGGCAGGGTGGATGCTGAGAGGGTGTTTCCACTTATGGGCGAGACTAGAAATAGGGGACTTGGTTTAAAAATGAGATCTCCCATTTAGGATGACAGAAATTTTTTTCTGAGGGTCATAGGTGAGATTCACTTCCTCTGAGCAATGGAGGCTGTGTCATTGAATATATTCAAGGCTGAGTTCGGTAAATCCTTGATTGACAAGGGAGTCAAAGATTGTAAGGGGTAGACTGGAAAGTGGAGTTGAGGCCACGTTGAGATCAACCTTGATCTTATCAGAGTTGGCTTGAGGGGCCGAATGGCTGCCGCCTCTGAATTTGTATGTTCATATGTACATTTGTAACACTCTGGAATAGATTCTATTGGCTGGAGCAGGAGAGCTGAATGTTGAAATCTTATTTTTCATACTGTAGCAGTTGATTTTTAAATCCTGTCCAAACATTCATAGTGCCTTAGCTGCTTCTCCCTATGGTGTCTAAAATTGATTAGTAAACTATTGCTCAGTCTCTCGCTGAAACCCCAACTCGAAGCTTTGGAAAGGGTACCTTGAATTAAAACCATTTGAACTTGACTTAAAATGGGCTCAGTTATAAAACTATATTAAAAAAAACTGCTTGATGACCCTTGTGATGGTACTGATCAAATAGCAAAACAATATGTCCATAGTGAATGAATTGCCAAAAGTAATAAATGATTAACTAAACCCACTCATTTGTGGTTAAGCTGTTGAGAAGATGGTTTATTTGGGTCACATGGCTTTGAAGAGGATTTAGATTGAAAAAATATGAAGGCTGCAAACCATGATTTTTGTGTTCCTACAGGGAATGAAATTAGTATTCCCCTAATATAGGGGAGCAACTCAAGGTGTTGGCTGATACTCTAATTGTATGTGCCCTCTGAATGGAGTGGATTGATAGGCTGTCTGGCCTTTTTTATTTCTAGAATCTCCTTGTAGTAGAATTTCTTATTTAATATCTTTTAATTTTTTTTTCCACCTGGTATTGTTTTAATCAGCATTGCTGTTTAAATTAACAATCCCACTATATTCTGTTGAAGATTTAAGAATTGAAGAAATTGACTGAATCGAAAACTAAATTTAGCTATAAAATATGATTTCCTGTATTAAATTTTCTCGTGTGGAACTGGAAAATTGTGTAATACTTTGTTATCCTGTATGCTTTTCTCAATTGCTGTTCATGAGCTATCTATATCCTGTAAAATTTAAGTATTATAAACAAATGATTAGAATTTTGTTCGAGCCTTCAGCCTCACTTTGAATGCCATTAAGCTTTTGAGCTTGATTCTTGTGGTTTCTGTACACTTTGAACCCTAATGTATGTTTCTCATTTTGTTCCTCCATATTTAGCTGAGGGGATTGTTTTGGACTTGACCATTGAAACTTTGGCACCCTATGTGTAATATATGAACTTGCCCTTCATTTGTTAAGATATTTATGATCTGCATGTGTTATGGTGTCATAAGCTATAAGAGATGGGCTTACTTTGGGCTGAGGTCTTGTGGCATAATGAGTAGTGTCCCTCTCAGAGCCAAAAGCTCTGGGTATGAATCCCAATCCAGGACTTGATGGCCAGGGAAGGTGCATTTGTAACATTGTTGAATTAGTAACCCATAAATCCTTAAGCTGTAGCCTTTAGCAACCAGCTGGTGACCTGTTCTATGAAAAACTAGCAATGGAAACAGGCATAAGCACTTGTTTTATCTGTCTCAATGTATCACTAAACACAGGAAGCTTCTAAGCCTAAGTTCACTTGCTTCTGGGAATTTAGATGCCAGGTTTCTGGCCTTATCAGATATACTCTAATGGAATAAAACATAGAAAACTTTCAAGATGCCAGCCTTGGCTCAGCAGTAGCACTCTTGCCTCTACTTCAGAAGATTATTGGTTCAACTCTCACTTCAGGATTTGAACATGCATACAAGCGCATGAATTAGGAGCAAGAGTGGCTATTCTGCCTTCAAGCCTGTTCTGCATTCAGTAAGATCACGGCTGGTGTGATTGTGGCTCCACTCCACATTCTGTCTACCCCCAATAACCTTTGACTCCCTTGTTAGTCAAGATTCTATCCATCTCTTTCTTAAAAATATTCAGTGGCCCTGTCCCCACCGCTCTCTGGGGAAGAGAGTTACAAAAGCACTCAAGATCTTTCATCTGTGCAGAAAGGAAGCAGTCAATTTATGACATCCATAGAAACAATGGTTTGTGCACTCTAAAGATCATCAAGAGTGAACAATAACTTTTGGAAAGAACAGCTCAGCATTACTGATGGTTTATGCACTCAAAGCATCTGATATCCCTATACTTGTGCAAAGCACCAACCACTCCAGTATAAAAGATGCTGAAAATAAAGAATCATTTAATTTGTATCCTACAAAAATTGGCCAATTTTTGATCTTTGCAGAATATTTTGAAATTTTTCATTGCATAAACTTCAGGGAGGAGTTTAATAAAAATATTGCCCAACTATTGAACCTCTTCCAACCTCTAAAATATACTATCAAATATTTATTTAAGTCACCTTTTCCATTTATAAAACATACTTCTGCTATAGGCAACTTTTATGCATAGTTACTAAAGCTCAATGCACAATACTTCTATTGAAACTTCTGAATATAAGTACATGATTTAAGTAGGCAAACACTATAGCTGATTGGCTCTTTTGTATTATACACCAAGTACTAAAGGGTGCAAGTGTACTAATGCACATTTTAGGTAAGTTACACTTGTTGAGGTAGCTTAATAGTACACAGTCTGTACAACATATAATCTAAACTGACACTACCTTTCGGATTAGAAGGTGAACCTGTTGGGTGCAAAAGATCCAGTTTGTATGCAGATCTCCTTAAGTAAGTCATGTAAAATTAAAATGAAAACAATTATAAATAGTACCTATACTATAAGATATGTTGGTGGGGCAGCAGCTATTGGCCTAAAATTTGTAGCCTGAAGCACTTGAGGCAATTAGCTGTGAATCTTAACTGCGTGGCTGGAGAGACCTTTGTGCATGGGGAAGAAGGACTTACCAACCAGATGTGCACTTATATAGCAACTTGCATGACCTTGGGATGCTCTTGGGAAGGACTAGAGCCCAAAGGTAAAATCAAAGCAAAATAGGTGAGACTTTACACACAAAAAAAAATGCACAGCTCCGAAACAATCATTTTCCAAATCACGTTAAAGTTAAGTACACATGACATTGGGAGTGGCAATGCGATTTTATAGCAGTGGTTTCCTGTCTGATTGGGACCTGAGTTCAGAGCTCTTCCGCCACTTTTGCATTGAAGCAAAAATTTATTCGCTGCAACAAACAGTACAAGTGCAGTTGGATTAAAATGTAAATTAGATCGTAATTTAGAAGCAAGTCATCACCTTGCAATCTGCGATTGTACAGCAAGTTAGAAACATGGAGATAAAGAAAAATTAAATTGACAGGAGAAAAATTTAGGTAATGCACAATAAAAGGATCAATGATATTTGGTCATGTCTTCCTGCTATACTACACCCAAAAATACTAAACCTAATAAAAGCAGACAATACATAATTTAGTGAAATCAATTTATTGGCATCATTCCAGTTGTGCTGGTGAGACATATGTCAGCGTCTTGTTCCGCTGTAACAGTTGAGGAGCAAGAAACTTTACTTCTGTGGTCCACCATTTCCTAGTATGTGTTAGTAATTTTAAAACAGTCTACAATGCAAAATGAGAAGTACGTTGCATTTGCCAAAGTGCTAATTCATCAAATTCTCTCATGGTAATTGACATTGCTTTTATTAGTGAGTGATTGAAAAACTGAATTTTCACAATGGCTTCCTCATGCCGCTGCCACCCCCCCCCACACAACCCCCTTTGAGCCTTGACTGAGAAAAAAATGAATGCACTATTGGCCTTGAGGAAGAATTGCTGTGGTCTAAAGTGCTAATTTTATCTCCCAGCGGTCTCCTCTGGAACACATTATTCCAGAGGGGCTATCATGTGACCAAGCTACTCAAGTCTCCTGAGTTTATCAAGCACTTCAGCAGATCTAATTTCAAACTATCTGCAGTACAAGCTAAATGTCATCACTTTTGACTAGTACTCTTACTTCTTGTACAGTTACAAAAGGATTGTGCAATCCACTTTAGCATGCAAATTGAATGATTGCACTTTAATGCAAAAGCTCAGACCTGTCCAGATTGCAAAAAAAAAGTTGGCTATTGAACAAGTTGGGACTGAAGCACACACACTTAAACATTGCAGCAGTTTTACCTAGAGCTAACAACTGGTGCTCTTTTAATTTTAAAGACAGAACTCTACTCCCTGCTCCTCCTCCTTGTGCCCTATACTACGCTTCCAGTGTGACATGAAAGCAATAAGAAAGAGCTGCACTTCTACAAATTCCTTTCGAGGTTGGTTGAGGGGGGTTGGGGGAAGTGTACAAGCACAAATGCAAGGATCAGGTGCAATTAGGTACTTCTGTGAACTTAAATCTAGCTGCATTTAAATTTGCCTGTTTTAAGACTGGTCATAAATTTCTTAACATTTGGAACAGAAGTGAATTTCAACTTATCTGGGTTAAGATTTCTACTGTAAATAACACTCCAATGATAATCTACTGTGAAGCTTTCTTTGATTGCCCGCTCTTAAGACCGCAACTCTCACTCGCATACAAGTGCATAGGCACCAAATGCTCTTCAAGAGGTCAGCTAGCTGACGCTTCATGTAAACTTAGACAATAAATGTTGCTCTGGCTGCTTTTCGCAGAGGCACTCGTGTCACTGGGCAAACACTGGTTGATTTTTCCACCGTGCAACAAATAATGCTGGGGTTAGTTTTTTTTCGTATTCATTCGTGGGGTGTGGGTGTTGCTGGCTAAGCCCATCCCTAATTGCCCTTGAGAAGGTAGTGGTGAGCTGCTATGGTAGACTTACAGTGCTGTCAGGAAGGAAGTTCCAGTATTTTGACCCAGTGACTGTGAAGGAACAGCGATATATTTCCAAGCCAGGATGATTGGCTTGGAGGGGAACTTTTCAGGTGGTGGTGTTCCCATCTATCTGCTGCCCTTGTCCTTCTAGATGCCAGCGATCATGTGTTTAGAAGGTGCTGTCTAAGGTGGCTTGGTGAGTCCCTGCAGTACACCTTGTAGATAGTATACACTGCTGTCAATGGTGGAGGGAGTAAATGTTTCTGGATGGGTACCAGTCAAATGGGATGCTTTGTCTGGATGGTGTCGAGCTTCGTGAGTGTTACTGGAGCTGCACCCAGCCAGGCAAATGGAGAGTATTCCACCACACTCCTGACTTGTGCGTTGTAAATGGTGGGTAGGCTTAGGGGAGTCAGCAGTGAGTTACTCTGCAGGATTCCTAGCCTCTGACCTGCTCTTATAGCCACTGTAACTATATGCTAGTCCAGTTCAGTTTCTGGTCAATGGTAACCCCCAGGATGTTGAAGTGGGGGATTTGGTGATGGTAATGCTATTTGGACGTCAAGGGGCTATGGTTAGATATTCTCTTGTTGGTGATGGTCATTGCCTGACACTTGTGTGGTTACTTGCCACTTTTTCACTTGTTAGCCCAAACCTGGATTTTGTCCAGGCCTTGCTGCATTTGAACATGGACTGCTTCAGTAGGAGGAGTCGTGAATGGTGATGCATTGTGCAATTATTAGCTAACATCCTGACTTCTGAGCCTTATGATAGATGGAATGTCATTGATGAAGCAGCTGAAGATGGTTGGGCCTAGCACATTACCCTGAGGTACTCCTGTAGTGATGTCCTGGAACAGCGATGATTGACCTCCAATAACCTCAACATCTTCCTTTGTGCTAGGTATGACTCCAACCAGTGGAGAGTTTTCCCCTATTCCCATTGACTCCAGTTTTGCTTGGGCTCCCTGATGCCACACTTGGTCAAATCATGCTCTGATGTCAAGGCCAGTTACACTCGCCTCACCTCGAGTTCAGCTGTTTGTCCATGTTTGAACCAAGGCTGTAATGAGGTCAAGAGTGGAGTGACCCAAACTGAGCAGGCTATTGCTAAGCAAGTGCTGCTTGATAGCACTGTTGATGACCCCTTTCATCAATTATATTTGAAGTGCAATCATTATTATTTAGAGGTGGCAGCTGAACTGAAATTAGATAAATGATGAGTTGGTCTATCTTGGTTGAGGAATGAGTGTTGCCCAGAATACCAGGAGAATTCCACTGTTGCTCTTTGAATAGTGCTATGGGATCTTTATATCCGCCTGAGTAAGCATACTGGATTTTAGTTTAATGTCTCATCAGACACTACATCTGATTATGCTGTACTTTATACTATTGTCCTATTTTACATGTTAGCAGTGCCGGAATGTTACTTAAAACCACACAATCCTGACTCCAAGGTAGGAGTGCTATCACTGGAGCAAGCTGACATCATTTCTTCCAACTTGCATTTGACTGTTTTGGCTATGTAGTTAAACATTCTGTTGACTTTGATTTTCTGGTCTTTATTTGTTGAGCTTTGAGTCTGTTAGAATATCTCAATATTAGTTAGCTATTTCTACATCATTTATTTGAACATTTTTCCTTCCTACATGCATTCTTTATGTTGGTCTGAATTAAATTCCATCTGCCATTATTCTGCCCACATACATATTTTGTTCAACTTGTTTTGTAATTTTTCAGTTGCCTCCATTGAATCTACTGGTCCTCTGGGTTTGGTGGTATCATGCAAATTTTGACTGATTATTTTTGAGTTTCTGTATCTTGAGTCATTGAAACAAATTTTAAAATGGATAGTGGTGCAAATGCTGAGCCTGGGGCATCCCATTCAGCATTTTCTCCTCTCTGCACTAACCCTGATATGGCAATTTTTGAAGAATTCCTACTCAGTGATTCTCTTTCCTTATAATCAGCTGCTCCATCAATGACATTCCATCTATCATAAGGCTCAGAAGTCAGGATGTTAACTGATGATCGCACAATTTTCATCACCATTCGCGACTCCTCATACTGAAGCAGTCAATGCCCAAATGCAGCAAGGCCTGGACAAAATCTGTTGTAATTTGTTTACAGCAAGGCCTGGTGGCAGTCTCTCTGTGTGTCTGTGCGTGTGTCTGTACACACACATGGTGCTCATCACCTGGGCTCGTGTCTTCAGGGGGCCCAGGCTTAGGCAGCGCTACCTCCTCTATCTCAAGTGACCACCTCCCGTCTCGATGTGCTTGCAGATAAGTGCATTGTGGGTGCTCCACTCTGGGACAAAAAGTTTGTACAATAAGGGTTATTGGAGTGAGAGTCTGAATCTGCATGATCATTTGTTTTGACAGCCAGAGTTCATTGATGGTGATGTAGTTTGCCCTTGGCCATGCTTTTGCCCTCCCAGGAAGGCGCCAGCCCACTAAAAGACAACAGGAATCAAGATGCTGGAGCAGGTGAGAGGCCAGAAGGAGTGGCAGCTATAGCAACACCCGAGGAAGCTGGAGTGTTACACAAGCCGGAGAGGAAGCACATTTTGTTACCTTCACAGCTGTCCTAAACTCCTCCTAGGCCTGCTGTGTATAAGTGTGAAAGTGATGAGTGAGTGTGTGCACACATCCTCCCTCTCCTCTTCCCTCCCTCCAAAACCTTTCCACACATTGGGATGGAAGAGGAGGAAAACCCAGGCTGAAAGGCAACCTGCTTCTGACCCCTACTTTCATATGAATTCTGCCAAGGCCAGCTCGGAGTGTGCACCCCCAGAGGTGATCGCAAGGTTGACGTGAGTTAAACCTAATTCCTTACTTCGGCCCTGGTCCCCCTCCCTTCCTTGGTGACCAGGGTTTGGGGCCTATTCTGTTTCGCTAGCTTTGTTTCTTAAGCAAAAAGGCAAAAATGTTTTTATTAGTTACCTCTGCTGTTTGGCACCTTTTTTAAATGGTCATTTTTAATCATTTTGAAATTTCTGTTTTTTTGCTTTGACTTTTTTGCTCAGCAAAATTGTTTTCTTCTCACTTTAACTTTTTTTTGGAAATTCATGTTTAATGTTGTGCCTACCCAGGTCTCGGGCAGCTGCTGCTGGGTTTCTTGTTGAAGGCTCTCTTGTTGGAGGGCTGGCAAAAAGGGCTATTTTTGCACCAATAGAAATGGAAGTGTTGGAAATACTCAGCATGACTGGCAGTGTCTGTACAGGGAGAAAGAGGTTAATCCTTTGTCAGAACTAGTGCATATCATGGATATGAAACGTTGACTCTATTTCTCCCTCCACGGATGCTGCCTGGTCTGTTGAGCACTTCTAGTATATTCTGTTCGTATTTCAGATTCCATTTGCTGTACTTTGCTCTCCTATTGTACGCTCCATGCTGGGCATTTGTAAATATGGTTAGTTTCAATTTAAAATGAGAAAATATTTATCACTCAATATAAAGTGTGCTCTGTTAACAAAGCCCACTTGCATGTTTAGGTGCGATTATAGATGAATAGGTTAGTGCTAATTTACTGGGTGGATAAGGAAAGAGGCGAAGCACTAGGGCCCATTGTGAAAATGGATTGTTTTGTATTTTGGGGAAGTGTGTGTAACACGAAAAAGATAAAGGTGCTAAGTGAGGCACAAGTAAATAGGTTGGATCTAACCTTTGCATTTTTATACAAGTTGAGGAGCGGTTTCAATTTCAAAGGGGAGTCAGTAAGAAAATGTTTGCATCTGGATAAGTAGTAGTGGGGATACAATAGGACAGAGCTGAAAGGGGGAAAAAAGGCATATTAGTTATTGTGGATAGCTGGTTTTTTAACTATTGAGCTGGAAGAGAGCTTTATGGTTGGAGCTGTTGCGAAGCCTTGGGCTGCAGCAAGCAGTTTTATTCTGAAGTGGATTCCATAACAAAGTGGAAGAGGGTAAAGGTCATGTGGTACACCTTTATTGAAGCCACAGCAGTTTGCCTTGTGATAATACTGGATTTTTCATATTTAAACATCTATAAGGGAGTGTTGCCTGGAAAGTTTTTACTTCTGGGGTTGACCAAGTAGTGTTTTTTGAGGAAATATTTTGTAAGACTAACTGCAAGAGTGTAACTGTAATCTTGTGTGCTAAGTTTTCTTTTCTTATTAAGACCTTTACTTCTAATCTTAAACCCAAAAGTGTTACTAGACCTCTTACTACTGAGATCGGTACTCTGTCTTCTTCTTGTCAGAATACCAAAAAAAATTGTGGCCTATAAGCCAGGTTTCTCTTTGGGATTTGGTTTGCGCAGCAATTAATGCTGGCTGTGGTCACAACACAATGATTTGTCACCCTGGATACCACTGTTTTTATCAGTGACGATCTTTTGATTAAATTTAGCAACTCCTCTGAACCTCCTGAGCTCCAGGGTATTGTTTTGGGGGTGGTACCTCAAAGTGCACTAGGGAATCCCCTTCAGAAGTTCTCGGGTAAGGTTTGCATGGCAATTGCCCAGAACTGCAAACTTCTCCTGGGCAATTGACTTGCACTGGGAACCATCTGAAAATGTGATTTTAAATCGCAAACTTCAGATGGTTGTGACTGAGTTACAGCAACCTTCTAGCATCTAACAGAAAAAGTTAGAAGGATTAAAGCCACTTCCAACTTCTGGCTAACTATTGTGCAAACCCACCGGACTCTCTCCCCCCCCCCCCCCCCCCAATCATTTTTCTCCCTCCCCACAACACCTCTGACCCAGCCCAAGGTCTGACCCCTTGCCCTCTGACTTCTGAACCCCTCGACCTCTGATTCTCTCCCCCCCAACCCAAATTCTATCCACGTACCTTTGACATTTACCTTCTCCCTGGCCTGTCAAGGCCCTTTAAACTTCAATGGACCTTTTTAAATTACCAGGTTTAAGGCAGCTGGTGCTGTTTTAAAAAAAAAAATGGGGGCCTCCTTTCATTCGACTCAGCTGCACTTGACGCTAGGTCCGAGGATGCGATGCACTGCCTGGAACTCGCTCGGCCTGAGTTGGAAGGTCGGGTGAGATAAGATCAAAAGAAAAACTAAGGTTAAAAAAAAAACGAGAATGGAATGGCAATCCGACACTGATTGCCATTCCGAGGAAGTTCAGGTCCAATATGCCTGATGCAGCTAGCAACATGAACAATTAAACAAAAATTACAAAACGCATAGCATTTTATCTGAAAACTACAGCTCATGATGTTTGTAGCCCTGGTTGTTGATTTTGATTTATTTAGCTGACGTTTCCTTTTTGAAACAAAATGAATGGATTTGCGTGTGTGTGTGTGTGTGTGTGCGTGCGTGCGCGTGCGTGAGTGTGTGTGCGCGTGTGTGTGTGTGCGCGTGCGTGCGTGTGAAGACCCCCCCCCCCCCTCCAAACAATAACCATTGGTTGGTCTTGGTCTGTATGTGGCACACCACATTGCTAGATGTGCAGCAATAACTGTCTGCATTGTTGCACACACAGGAAGCAGACACTACATTGTGACCATGTAACTGGACTAATTTTTCTGTTGTGCAAACATTTCACATCCAACTGAATAGGTTCACACTGGTCAATACTTGCATTCGACTCCCAGCTTGTCAATACTTAAGCTCATCCAGCAACGATCTATTTGCTTCAGTTCAGTGAAAGACCAAAGTGTTTGGGAGTTTATAGTAAAATATAGTGGCTGAGAAGAGATTGCCACCCTTTATCAAATTAAAGAGGATTGCTATGCATCTGCATGAATTGGTTGTGAACAGGAAAGGAATAATTGTGTAGGTGTGGAACATTTTCAGGAACGGCCATATTTATATAAATAAAAAGAACAAACTAGTAATAGGAGCATAAAGCTTTGAGAGGGCAAAGGCCATTAGACCTATCAAACCGACTCCAACCAGAGTTGGTGCGTGACTCTTTTTATGAAACCTCCTGATCAGTTTATGAAAACTTAAGGATAAAACAAAGGAGTATCAACATTAGCATGAATATTTACAAACCAAAGCCTGAAATGGAAACCTACTTTTCTTTTACAGATACAGATTCACTTATGCGTTTTAAGCATTTCTGTTTCTCATAATGGGATAAATTGCATTCCAGTACAATTGTATGGAACGTATTATATGGAGTACCACTTGTTCATACTTTAAGTAATTTTCTGCAACAGTGTTAGTACATTGCTGATTGTGTTACACTGTGCATGTTTTTTTTAAAATTTGTCCCAAACCTTTTATTTGGTCTTTTATTTAGATTTTTCCATTTTATATGGCAGCTTACATAGAGTGCATTGTTAAGTCAGAAAACTTGTTTGTAATTCATTTTTTATGGATATACTGATTTTTTTTTTTCCTCCCGATGGCCTATGTTCTTGGGTTTTGAGGGACTTCAAAATTTATTTAGCAGTAAGAGCTGCAAACCCTTCTGTGGAATATCTTCTAGTCAGTCTGAGTTTTTTTTCTGGGCTGATGGTGCAAAGTGGAATTGCTGTGGGCAAGTTTGTAAATAGTATGTAGCTTGGTAATAATGGTTCCAGCAAGTGATTGGAAAGAGTTTGTTGCCTGGATGTAAATGAAAAATTATATAATAGATTTTACAATGTTTTCATTTATTGTTTGGCATGTGAGGAAGGTGTTAATGTAAACCTCACGTCTCTCCTATAAAAGTTTAAAAAAAAACTCATCCATTGTCAACTACTCAAAACATTGAGAGAGAATCAAGTGCTGTGGTTAAATTATAATATAGCTACCGTAGATTGCAGCGTATAAGTCGACCTGCTATAAGCATCCAAAAACATGCCTTTTGCATATACGAAATTTAAGCCGACTGCTTTTCAGCTACGAAATGCTATTCTCTCATTAGTGGTTGACCTCTTTTAACTTGTACTGTAAGTCGACACATGGGTCAAGTAGGTGACCCTGGTGACCCTTGCTGCATTGCAAAGAAGACGCATGGGAGTTTAAGACAGCTTACACTGAGCGAATGGCATGGTGAGTGACGAACAGAAATGGGTCCTTGAGCAAAGTGAATGAAATACAAAGCTGCTTTCGAGCTACAAGCCAAATAATTGTGCTGCAATGCGGGAATTCAGTGCAAGAATGGAAGAAGGAGGAATCAACCTTAAAGAGGATGCCCAAAACCAAATGTGTCATCAGATCTTAAGCATGCATTGGAATGGATCCTTGCAGACCTTCAGAATTGTTACATTGCCACCAGAAATGTAATGTGTATATTCGCACTTAGTGAGCCAAATCAAACCCTGAATCCAGCAAAGATTTCAGACCAACAGCTAGTTGTTGTAGTCACTTTTTTGGATGAAACAGTCTAGTGTTATGGCAGAAGACCAAGATTGCTCATTGACTACCAGAAGAGTTCATTACCAAAATGACCAGTTTCTAGCGATTCATCATCAGACAGTGGCTAAAATGAGTACCCGTTAAGTCACATCAGTAATTTGGATGAAATACCCAAACTGGAGTGGAAAGGTTCAAAAACAAAAGGTCATGTGAAGACAAGATTCACAATGGTGCTAGCCTGCATGTTGGACAGAGTGAAATTGAGGCCTGTGGTAATTTTCAAACAAAACCATGCTGAGCATCAATTCCGTACAGGAATTTTTGTGCATGCCCATGACAATGGTTGGATGGATGAGGATGGAGTGTAGTTATGTATCGATAATCTGTGGAATAGATGTCCCAGTGGCATATGTAAAGAATGTCACTTATTAGCGTGGGACGTGTTCAGATCCCACATAAACAATGCGGTCAAATGGTTCCTGCAAAGAAATGACTCCCACATTGAAGTTATACCAGGGGGCCTAACGAACATAGCTGAACCATTGGACCCATGACTCAACAAGCCATTCAAGGATCATATTCGCACAGAATGAAATAGATGGACGGTTGTTGAAGGAAAGATCTTCAAGGGGTGGAAAAATGCATGTTTTGATGTTTTATATGGTTTTATTATCAAATAATGGTATGCTATTAGTGCACCAAGTATCATCAGATCATTCAAGAAATGCAGAATATCTAATTCAGTGGATGGAGAGGAATATAATTGGTTGTGGAGAGATTATTCTGAAAACGCAAGTGCCGCAACTGATCCAGAGTGGGACCCTTGTGATGCCATAGCGAAGGTGACTCAAAATGAATTCAGTACTGGAGATAATGAATTTGATAGTTGTAAAACAATTTGATTGTGCTTAAAGGTATCTTTGTACAATTAATTCCTTCAATAAACGGTGTCGCATTAATTTAATATGAACTACTGCGTTTTTGGAATGATTTTTTGGAGGCTTCAAGGATTAACATATGTTGAGACCTAAAATAACTATGGTTTCTTTGTTCTATTAACCATCTCAATGCAAACTCGAGCACTTTGCAATATTTTGAGTAATTTTGTTTGTACGCATTTCATATCGATACTTCAGCATAAGTGTCAGCTTTGTTGACTTTGTCAGAAGAGTGTGGGTTCAAGTCCCACTCCAGGACTTGAGCACAGAAATTAAGGCTGGTACTCCAGTGCAGTACTGAGATTAGGACTGCTGTCTTTCAGATGAGATGGTTAAACAGAAAACCTGGTTTCCCCCTCAAGTGGGTCTAGAAGGTCTCTCAGCATTATTTTGAAGAATGGCCAGGAAGCTGTCCCTGGTATCCTGGCCAATATTTATATCTCAATCAATGTTAGAGCATCGGGTCATTATCACATTGCTATTTGTGAGGACATCTGTATGCAAATTGGCTGTTGCGTTTCCTGTATTATAAGTGACTATATTCCAAAGTACTTCATTGGCTGTAAAGTGCTTTGGGACATCCTACGGTCATGAAAGGTGTTACATAAATATAAGCTTCCTTTTTATTTCTCCAAAGGTAGCATTGTATTTTAAAATTTCATTTATTCTTTCCTTTTTATTTTTAGTTTATGAAACAGTTTGGATTATTAGGTTAGATATTTGAAGACTCTTGCAGCAATAAATTTTTATTTGTCTTAAATACTTCCATTTTTCTTGATAATGTCAGCCTTGTTTTTAAATCCCTCCATATCTCTATCTTTACCCCATCTAATTCTGGCCTCTTGACTATCCCTGATTTTTTTGTTTGCTTCGCTGTTGGTTGTCGCACCTTCAGCTGTCTAGGGCCTAAGCTTCGGAATTTCCTCCTACACCTCACCACCTACCCACTTTGCTTTCCTCCTTTAAGTCATGCCTTAAACTCCACCGTTTTGACAAAGCCTTTGGTCATATGATTTAATATCTCCTTATGCAAATAGGTGTCATTTTGTTTTATAATGCTCCTGTGAAGTGCGTTGGGACATTTTATGATGTTAAAGGTGCTTTATAAACATAAGTTGTTATTGGAATGCTGGAATTCCAAAATTGTTGCAATTGTCCAAACAGTTGTAGAGTTTTATGATTACTAACTCTCCATCTTTAAGCAGAATTTACTAATGTACCACTAATTGTGTTCTTAAAATATCAGTCTTGATAACGCAAGATTGCTGGCTATATTTTTTATATTTCAGCTCCAAGCCAGCAGCAGACTGATAACTTATAAGCTAATGAGGACTACCTGCAAACTGCTTCCTTGTTATCTTCTACTGATTCTCTAAAATGTGCATGCAATTGCTATCTAGTTAGGGATTTTTAAATTGTAATTGGTTGTGCACTGTATTCGGGGAGACTGCAGATCATCTTGAACTTGCCAACCATGCAGTAATAACATTGGGATTTGAATCAATCTGGTAATTCATTTGCCTGTTATTATTGAAGGTCACAGTCCCAATCTGTTTTTCTTGACCATTCAAGTGCATCATACTGCATCAACAAGTGTTTACACATGCATCAGCTTCTGTGATTTATGGCCTCTTCCAAAATTAACTTCAAGAGCCAGCTCAACAGTCCTGTTTTAGCAGAGCTCTTTTCTTGCATTTATTAGAAAGCAAGATGAGGGAACAGTGCTAAACCCCAACCTAGTCAACATTGGATGGTTGCACAGGCTGTAAAAGTGCAGGCTTAGAGCTGCAGAATGGACGTGGGCAGCAGTTGGCTGCCTCACTATATTATGAATCTGTCCAAACAGAATGTGGTGATGCGAATATAGATGAGACTTGTTTCTCTTGGTTCTAATCCATATATTGCAGACAACTAAATCCACCATTTACGGTATATAACATATTGTTTTTTTTCTCCCTCCTCTAGTGAGCACTTGTCCTGTTCCTTTACATTTTTCTTGCATGGGGATAGTAAAGTGTGTACTAGCGTTGAGATAAACCAGCACCAGCCAGTGTACCATCTTGGTGAACAACATGTTACTGCAGCCCAGGGATCCTCCAACCCCTTCCAAGGTAAGAATGCTTTACTTCTGACAAAATAAAACTTGTCAAAAGGCTCTCTTGATGTATGTGCAGGAGAAGGCCTAGGTGAGACTGATTTTGTTAACTGTGTTGGTTCATTTCTCCTGCTGCCCCCTGCCACAGCCCCCATTGATTTGTGGATGAAAGTAATGCCTGCCCTACTGTTTAAACCATACAGGCAAAGAGATTGCAGCATGTGCTAAATCAGCTGGTCAGCTAATATCATTTGGGGTGCTGCAAATGGCCTCCAATGCTCTTGATGGTGATTCATTGATCTCCACTGGAAAATGTGCATGCATAGCTCTAATGAGAACAGCATTTGGCTTAGCTGTGATGCCCTTCATAGATGAGCAGTATGCAATTTGTTGTTCCGTTGGTTTAGAACATATTTTTCTTCAAGGTTGTTGAAGTGAATAGGACTTTAACAGTGCAGAAGAAGCCCACTTAGCTTGTGCCTATGCTGATTCTTTCCACAACTGTGTCACCCATGTTAAATATTTAGCCTCTATTTTCCTAAAAGATACATTGGTCTATGTCAGAACTATGTTTCCGGTGGCAAGGCATTCCACGTTACCAGCAATCTATGCAGAGATACTTCTCTGAATCTTTTCCTCATTCTCTTATCTGACTTGTTGGATTGATGGTCTTTCATCACTGACCCCTAAATTTAAAAAAAATTGTCTTATTCACCTGTCAAAAAATCCTTTATCTTTTATTTTTAAAGCAATTGTCCTTCTCTAAAACCTGTTGACTTGGCTTTTTATTCATTCCCTCTTGCTGAGCATGTGGATGACCTGCTCAGGTCTACAGCGTGCAGCTTTTCAGCCAGCTGCTAGAATGTATGTGATAATGGTTTGACAATTTTCAACTTTTTGTTTTATTTTTCCACTTTTGCTGCATCTTCCTCAGGAAGTGCAGCATTCTTACCCTTTGGACACCCACTGCTGACATCTAGTGTTCCCAAAGATAAAATCAAAAAAACTGCGGATGCTGGAAATCCAAAACAAAAACAGAATTACCTGGAAAAACTCAGCAGGTCTGGCAGCATCGGCGGAGAAGAAAAGAGTTGACGTTTCGAGTCCTCATGACCCTTCGACAGAACAGTTCTGTCGAAGGGTCATGAGGACTCGAAACGTCAACTCTTTTCTTCTCCGCCGATGCTGCCAGACCTGCTGAGTTTTTCCAGGTAATTCTGTTTTTGTTCTAGTGTTCCCAAGTTAGGTTTGGAATGCTAGGTACCAAGTTAATCTCCCTGCGCTTTGATCCTGCAATGAGCCTCCATTAAACTTCAGAAAGCACCCTTAGTTGTAACATGTTAACATTTTTCCATTACTCACATCATGCATGCTTGTGCTGACTCTCTTGATGCTCAGTTCCTGCCAAAATGGAGGGAAATTTATGTACTGAGAGCTATACTTGCTTGAATGTGGTTTTGAGATTGCCTTAATTCATTCCACATATTATTTTTATTCCATGGAGGATAATTGCAGCCAGTAGTCTGAAAGTATTTAATCTCGCCAATCTGCGCCAAAATCGAAATGGGTCCAGAGGTGACAGGACCGCGTGTCAATTCTTACACTCAACCCCCAATTTATTCAGTCTTTGTCAACTTGTATTTTGATTCTTTCTTTCCAGTGATCCTCAGCCCCTTTGGATTAAATGGTACCTTGACAGGTCAGTCATTCAAGCTATCTGATCCCCCCACTCTTAAACTGATAGAAGAATGGAAGCAATTTTATCCAATACAGACCAGCTCAAAGGAAACCACAGATGACAAACAGGAGGAGGTAGACTGGGATGATGACTCAATAGCAGCTGTAGAAGTCATTGTTGGTGAGTGGAAATGGAAAGTTTGAACCAATTCAGCAGATTGAATGTAAATTACATTGTTTTAGATTGAAATCTCTACGAATAGCTAGTAATATATAACAGCAAAAAGTCGAAACAACGCTAAAATAAACAAAGCAAACAGATCTTTTCCTTTGCCAGTGAAAATATTTGAGCCAAACAATAAACTGGTGAATCATTTTTTTTCCTTTAAAAGGCAAGTAACCTTATGTCTTACATTACTTATTTCTCCTGGCATTGATCATAGAAATATTTTTGGGAGAAATGTAAAGGTAACAATTCATGGGTAGAATCTGGGGTTTTCCATTTAATCTAGAAATTTCTCAGCCGTTTAATTTGAAATGCAGAAGAAAGAAAAAATCTATTGCAGAGATGAGCACTAGATTAACATGGTGTGTTTTGGTTACCATTTTATGTCACAATACTTTGATTTAGACCCTTACCAAGTTGTATGAGAAGTGTGTGTTAAGAATAACTTGTCTGAGAAATTATAGATTCTGTTCTGCTTGGTTTGTATTTTGGTATTTGCTTCCTTTGTTATTTGCATGCTCCATATACCTTTTTTGTTGAGACCAATGAAGATGAGGTGCTTTCTCTTCCTGTATTCTATGGATTGGCTGTAACGGACCTCTATTTTGTTTTTTTATTCATGAAATTCAATAATTTTAATGTGACTCTCAATGTTCGGTCCACAGAAGTGTTTTTGTAACAAGCTTGTGTATGGTTGTGAAGCTATAATGCATCTCATGGTTTAGACTGTTAACTGTTAAGTGGTTCAGGGATCTGATTACAACCCAAGCATGCTACCATCTCGAGACTTGTGTTTTATGTTGTATGTGATATTAAATAGATTTATTGTTTGAGAAAGAAATTGGATGTGCAGGAAAGCACTGGGCCAACTTGTAAATTTGAGAGATTTGTAACTCTGACTCATGTGGGATGTTATAGTTTGTCTTTATTGGAGCAGTATTGACTTAGATTACATATACAATTTATTTATGAATATTAATATTCACCAAATACAAAAGGAAAATAAAAAACTTATTTGTTAATTTTTGCTATGTTATTTACAGCTGGTGTGCGAATGGTGTACCCAGCTTGCTTTGTGCTGGTGCCTCAGCCTGATGTTGCCACTGGCATCTTGAGCAGCTCCACTGGGACTTCACATTGCACAGCTGCCTACCCAAGTGCCCACCAAGTGCCTGCCCCAATAAGGGATCCAGCCATTTCTTCTGTGACGTTGACTCCACCCACATCACCAGAAGAGACTGAAACAGGTAATAAGATAGGGACCGGTATGGTGTTATGACTACTGCATCTTATTTCTCTCCACAGATACTGACTATACCCTGCATTTTCTGTTTATGTATCAGATTCCTAGCATCCAGTGTTGTGCGTTCTGCATGTTTATCTTGTGTATATTACCACTTAAAAGAAATTTTCAAAAACAGTATTGATTTATTCAGCAAGCTTTAATTTTCTAACTCAGTTACTTAAAAATCACTTTCTGAACTATAATGATGTGCTGGGAATAATATTTTGTCAGTTCTGGCCTTGGAGTCTGCAGCTTTTTTTTTAGATTAAACTGCTTTCCAGTCACCTGATTAACATAGAATCTTATAGCACAGAATAAGCCACTGAGGCCATTGTGCCAGAGAAGTCTCTTTCAGAGAACTGTCCAATTTTTAATCCCACACCTCTACTTTCTCCCCATAACTCTGCAAATTAGTTTTCTCCTGGCAGATGCAATTTAATGTAGATAAATGTGAATTGATGCACTTTGAGAGGAAAAACAAGCTTGATGAAGTAGTAAAATCTAAATGGTATTATTTGAAATATATTTCCAATTACCTGGTTATTAGACGTTCTTGGTGTTGCTCTACATGGCTTAGGTCTGGCCTATACCCTGCTCTTGTGCTGCGGTGGACACCTGAGCCATCTTCCACTTTATATGATGCTCAAAAATGACCAACTAAAAGCAGAAGCATTGTACCCAATATTGTGCTCATCCTAATAGCCACCTTTGTGTGCAGCTGCATCAAGCTGTTTGTGGACCCATGGTACGTGAGCATCAAGTTTCACTATATGCTGAAATTTTAGCTATTCCTGATGTAGCAAAGAATGGAACTGACTATGTTGCCATGGAGTGGTTCATTTGGTCAGGCGGTGCCATACTACCTATCCCTCATGGAAGAAAACGTTGACCACAAGTCCATCTGGCAGTGGTACACATGGAATGTCCTTGAGGCCCTGTGAGAAAAGGAGATTGTGGATCCTGTTTTTGATGGGGTCCTGAACAGACTGTTAAAATCATTTGGCAGAATGCCTCATTGCCAGGACTTTCAAACAAGCATTAAGATGTAGTTTAGCTTGTGATGAGATCCTTCACTGCGCCACCTCTGTATGCTGCCCTCGAGGTGGCTGCGGTGGGGAAGAGGCCATCATGCACCTACTTCTGGAACATGCCTTCGTAAAACAGGCCTGGAAAGAGGTACAGTGGTTTTTGTTGATCATCTCAAGTTGTTCCTAAAGGAGGACTTTGTGCTGTGTGGACTGTTGTCAGGAACGCACATTGAGACAAATGTTAGTTGCTGCTGGAGGACCATCAATTTGACGAATGGCATTCCTTAGTCTGCCTGAAGCTTGCTTGTTTTCCAGTGCAAAGAGCTGCTGATAACTGACTTGCATGTTGCAGACTGGTGTATTTCCAGGTCCAGGACCATGTGCTGTGTGACTGTAGCTTGGGGCAGATGTCACAGAGGCTCAATTGGGAAAGGCCACTATCATAAGATCCTCCCACCATAGCACAACAGGGACAGGAAATGGTGTAAAACCATTCAGGTTGTATGCAGCAGTGAATGTTTAACATGAAATGTAAATGTACACTGTAAATATAGCCTGTAACGGCATGTGTATTGAAGCACTCATATATTGTAATGAAAGAAACTGATCTGTATTGCGTTTTTCTGTTGATAAATTTGAACTGTTAACCGTACTTTTATAAATTCCATGAATAAAGTACATTTTTTTTGAGGAATAAATATTCCCAATTACCTTTTGGATTTTCCTGTGGAATCTTAATATCTCCAGCCTTTCAGTTAATGCATTCCAGATCATCATAATCATCTTGTGTTGCTATATATATTATACTTTAAATGAAGTTTTTCTTATTATTAATTACAATTTTTCTTTCCTTCTAGCTGAAATTCAATCCACCCAGAAGTGGGCGAAACTTACTTCAATGTCCGAGGTGTTTAATATGGAAAATTCAGGGCATGGTGGAAAAATTCCTAGAAAATTAGCCAATCAAGTGGTAGAGAAGGTATGGCAGGAGTGCAATCTCAACAGAACCCAGAAAAAGTAAGTATTTTATGAATTAATATTTTTGGCAACTTTGGGCAGAGAAATGAAGATATGGGGCAGTGAGCAGTCCTAGACTTCTCTACTTATTTTTCCCCACCCCCAATCTTTGCCCTCAACAGAAGGAAAAGGAATGCTGTTGGGCTAATATCAGCTCCCACACTTCAAATCCAAATACTACTTGCTAGCCTAAAGAGGATGTTTTTATTTTGTGCTTTCCATCTTGGAGAGGCTGAGATAATAGTCACATCTAATAGTCACTCAACTGCTTGGAGCTGGAGTAAGAGCAACACTTGTTTCTGGCAAATGATGGTTCCCAGCCTGGGGTTGGATAGACTATGGTTGGGTGGGGGGTGAGCATAGATTATGAGCTGAGCAGGTTGGGGAATATGTGTAACTGGGAACATGTGGCCTTTGGATATGATGGAATGCTTTTCTTGTTTAAGGTGGCATTAATTTGGTTTCATTTTGTAGGTTGTTTTTAAGATAATTTATTTTCAAAATTGCAATTTGAAAACTTTTTAAAAACTTGTGCTAAATTCTTTGTTTAATAGTTAGATCATAGTAATGTTAAGTATATAGTTCCGTATTTCTGTTATGATCGCTGTGGAGACTGATAACCCTAAAAGAAATTTGAACAGTTGAAAAGATGACAAAATTTTACCTTTTAAGTCCTTTACTCTAACAAAAGACAAAGCACTATTGACTAAACGCTACCTTTTGAGGGCACCTTACTTTAAACCACAAAACGAAGCATTCCCTTTTTCTTTTCGCACAGCTGGAAATATACTTGTTCAGGGTAATTCTTAGCACTCGAGAGTTTACTTCTGTTTTTTTCCCTTTCTCGGCTTTGGAACTTTTAATCTCAGAGCTGTCTTTCACCATGAGGTTTTCCCCCTGCGGGATTCTTCCTTTAATGTGAATCTTCCAGCCTTGTTTTAACCCTTCATGAATTTCATCTTTTCAATCAGAGTGTGAGCTCCCACATGCATTCCAGTGTGGCTCACCACACAGGGTCTTGTTGCTTATAGCTGCTCTCCTCCTGAATCCTAACACTACTGCCTGTGTTTGAGAGTTTTTCAGGGATGTTTTAGAAAACCATCCCCTCTTGACACCCACCACCATGGCAGGTGAATCACATGAGTCTTGTAGTAAGGTTCAAAATGTTGATTAGCAACATTGTAACCCCAATTTTCTTTTATCTTGAAGCCAAATGAACGGTTTAAGGCATAACTGTTTACAATCAAAAACGTTTTTGAGACTTTGAAGACCCTCAGTCTATCCACTGGTAGCACATTTCTCCAAGTGTACATACCTTGCATCATCTTCCCAGCAAAACAATCTGACGCCCCCTTAATCTCAAACAATCAAGTCACCCAGGCTTGCTGTCAGGCTGACTTCAAAACAGGCCATGTGGCCCTCTTCATTTTACCTTAAATGAAAGGCACAGTCCCAAAATATAAACTTTAATTGTAACAATTTTTATGTGCATTGTGGAAGTTGTTCTTAGTCTGTGCGAAGGGAATATTTTAATTAATTCATGGGATGAGTGTGTCACTGGCTAGGCCAGCATTTATTTCCCATCCCTAATTGCCCTTGAGAAGACGGTGGTGAGCTGCCCTCTTGAATTGCTGCAGTCCGTGTGTTGTAGGTACATCTTCATTGCTGTTAGGCAGGGAGCTCTAGGATTTTGACAGTGACATTGAAAGAATGGCATTGTATTTCCAAGTCAGGATGGTGAGTGACTTGGAGGGAAACTTCCAGGTGGTAGTGTTCCCATTGATCTGCTGCTGTTGTCTTTCTAGATGGTAGTAGTCGTGGCTTAGAAGGTGCTGTCTAAGGATCCTTGGTGAATTCCTGAAATGCATCTTATAGATGGTACACACTGCTACTACTGTGCATCGGTGGTGAAGGGAGTGAATGTTTGTGAATTGGGTGCCAATCAATGGGCTGCTTTGTCCTGAATGTTGTCAAGCTTCATGAGTATTGCTGCACTCATCCAAGCAAGTGGGTAGCTTCCACCATACTCCTGACTTGTGCCTTGTAGATGGTGGACAGGCTGGACAAGGTGGGGTCAGGAGGTAAGTTACTTGTCGCAGAATTCCCAGCCTCTGACCTGCTCTTGTAGCCACAGTATTTATATGGCTAGTCCAGTTCAGTTTCTGGTCAGTGGTAACCCCCAGGATGATAGTGGAGGATTCATCGATGTAATGCCATTTAAATGCCAAGGGGTGATGGTTAGGTTTTCTCTTGTTGGAGATGCTCATTGCCTGGCACTTAAGTGGCAAGTAACATTTGCACCACACATCAGCCTATTGTTCAGGTCATGCTGCATTTGGAGATGAACTGTTTCAGTACCTGAGGAGTTGCGAATGGTGCTGAACAATGTGAAATCATCAGCAAATGCCCCCACTTCAGATCTTATGATGGATGGAATGTCATTGATGAAGATGATTGAGCCTAGGGTACTACTACCTTGAGGAACCCCTGCAACGTTGTCCCAGAGCTGAGATCACGTGGAGTGAATTAAATTGGCTGAAAAGTGGTACCTGTGATGCTGGGGACCTCCAGAGGAGGCCAAGATGGATTGTCCACTTCTGGCTAAAGATAGTTGCAAATGCTTCAGCCTTACCTTTTGCACTGATGTGCTAGGCTCCCCCATGATTGAGGTTGGGGATATTTGTGGAGCCGCCTCCTGCAGTGAGTTGTTTAATTACTACCAACATTACCTCCAACAACCACAACCATTATCCTCTCTGCTAGGTATGACCACCAACCAGTTGAGTTCTCTTGATTTCCATTGACTCCGGTTTTGTTGGGGTTCCTTGATGCCACACTTAGTCAAATGCTGCTTTGGTGTGAAGGGCAGTGACTCTCACCTCACCTCTGGAGTTCAACACTCTCTTGTCCATGTTTGAATCAAGGCTGGAATGAGGTCAGGAGCTGAGTGACCCTGCTGGAACCCAAACAGTTTCCGTCATCAGGTTATAGCTACCAAGTGGCACTTGTTTAGCACTGTTGATGATCCCCTTCCATCACTTTACTGAGAATCCAGAGTAGACTGATAGGGTGGTAATTGGCCAGGTTGGATATGTGCTGCTTTTTGTGTACAGGACATCCCTGGGCAATTTTCCACATTGCCGGGTAGACACCAGTGTTGTAGCTGTACTGGAACAGCTTGGCTATGGGCATGACATATTCTGGAGCATGTCTTGAGTGCTATTGCCAGAATATTGCCAGGGCCCATAGCCTTTGCAGCATCCAGTGCCTTCAGCTGTTTCTTGCTATCACGTGGAGCGAATCGAATTGGCTGAAGACTGGTATCTGTGATGCTGGGGACTGCAGAGGAGGCTGAGATGGATCATACGCACATATGAACAAGGAGCGGGAGTAGGCCATTCAGCCCCTTGAGTCTGCTCTGCCTTTTAATAATATCATGGCTGATTTGATAACCTGAAATCTACTTCCCATCTACCCCTGATAACCTATCACTCCCTTGCTTACCAAGAATCTATCCACATCTGCCTTAAAAACATTTAAAGACTGCTTCCACCACCTTTTCAGGAAGAGTTCCAAAGACACTCAAATCTCTTGAGTGAAAAACATTCACCTCATCTCTGTTTTAAATGGATGACACCTTATTTTTAAACAGTAACCCCTTGTTCTAGATTCTCCCACAAGAGAGGACTTCCTCTCCTGTCACGACCCCTCCGGGTTAGTCTTGTTTCCATCAGGTCGCCCCTTACTCTTAACTCCAACAAATACAAGCCTAGTCAGTCCAACCTTTCCTCTTAAGACAACCCACCCATTTTCAGGTAATAGTCTGGTAAACCTTCTCTGAACTGCTTCCAACGCATTTACATCCTTCCTTAAATAAGGTGACCAACACTGTAATCCAAATGTGGTCTCACTATTCCCTACAAATGAAGCATAACCCCCCTATTTTTGCATTTCATTCCCCCCACAATAAATTATAACATTCTATTAGCTGTCCAAATTATTTGCTATACTTGCGAACTAGCCTTTTTGTGATTTATGCACGAGGGCACACAGATCCCTGTGTACCTCTGAGCCCTGCAATCTCTCATCATTTAAGCTTCTCTTTTAACCTTCCTGCCAAAATGGACAATTTCACATTTGCCCACATTATACTCCATTTGCCAGATCTTTGCCTGCTCACTTAACCTATCTATATCTTTTTGTAGTCTACTTACGTCCTCTTCAGAACTTACTTTCCTACCTATCTTTATGTCATCAGTAAATTTGGCAACCATTCCTTCAATCCCTTCATCCAAGTCACACTACTTGTTACATCTAGTCAACCTGAAAATTCCCACTTATATCTACTGCTTCTTGTTCGCCAGCCAATCTTCTATCCATGCCACTGTGTTACCCCACTATGCCATGAGCTTTTATTTTCTGCAATCATCCACTCGACACTTTTGGCTAAAGGTTGTTGCAAATGCTTCAGCCTTATCTTTTGCACTGATGTGCTAGGCTCCCCATCATGGAGGATGGGATATTTGTGGGCTGTCCTCCACTGAGTTGTTTAATTGTCCACCCACCAATCACAACTGGAGGTGGCATAACTGCAGAGCTTAGATCTGATTTGTTGATCATGGAATTCCTTAGCTGTGTCTTATCATTTGCTGCTTGGGCTGTTTGGCATGTAACTAGTCTTGTGTTGTAGCTTCACTAGGCTGACACCTCATTTTTAGGTATGCCTGGTGCTGCTTGTGGCATGCCCTCCTGCACTCTTCATTGAACCAGGGTTGATCCCCTGGCTTTGTGGTGATAGTAGAGTGGGGGATATGCCAAGCCATTAAGTTACAGGTTGTGGTTGTGTACAATTCTGAAGCTGCTGAGGGCCCACTGTGCCTCATGGTTGCCCAATCTTGAGTTGCTAGATCTGTTTGGAACCTATCCCATTCAGCATAGTGATAGTGCCACACCACACAATGGAGGGTATTGTCCATGTGGAGATGCGACTTTGCCTCCACAAGGACTGTGCAGTGGTCACTACTACTGATACTGTCAAGGACAGATGCATCTGTGGCACGCAGGTTGGTGCAGATGAGGCCAAGCATGTTTTTCCCTCATGTTGTTGTCCTCATCACCTGCTGGTGGGGTGATGTCTGGGACAAGAGAAGGTATGATTCTGTGACACTGACTGTCAGGCTGATGCTTGACTATTCTGTGGAACAGCTCTCCCAATTTTGGTACAAACCACAGATGTTAGTAAGCAGGACTTTGTAGGGTTGACGGGGCTTTGGTTTGCTATTGTTGTTTTTGGTGCCTAGGTCAATGCTGGGTGGTCTGGCTGGTTTCAGTCTGTATCCAATTATCTGTAGTGGTTTGATGCAGCTGAGTAGCTTGTTGGGCGTTTAAGAGCCGACCTGTTGCTGTGGATCTAGAGTCACTTGTAGGCTAGATTTCCTTCCCTAAAGGGCATGTGTGAACCAGATGGGTTTTAATGACAATCATCAATGGTTTCATGGTCATCATTAGACTGTTAATTCCAGATTTTTATTGAATTTAAATTCTACCTTCTGCTGTGGATTTGAACCCAGGTACCCAGAGCACCACCCTGGGCCTCCGAATTACTAGTCCAGTGAAAATATCACGTGCGTGCGCGCATGTGCACCCCCCCCCCCCCCCAACCAAAACAAAGACATTCACCATGTAGTTACTGTAGAGAAACAAAACTCCTTGTGCCAGTATCCTTTTAATGTTATCAATACTCTTGTGTGCTTTAATATCACCTCAAATTGCTGCCACAAGTACCATTGCCAGCAGCAGACTTATAACAACCACTGCTTCACTCTAATGTGGTAGTTTAAAGTACACTTCAGACAAACTGCTGGGTGTTCATCACAGTTCAAGTGAATATTGTACAGTAACCTCGTATGCTCCCCATTTATGCTTTACTGAAATTCCAGTGCCATTGCTTATTCATGTTGTGTTAATGTTCTGTCTGCATTATGTTTTCTGAATATTTGTCAATTTCCAATGTTTTTGTATTTACATTGAGATTGAGACAATCAGAATGACTTTTTTTTTTCTGTTTTCATCTGATAGAATCACTGTGTATATTTTTAAAAATTGCATTATCTTTTATCCATTCCTCCTTTTGCTGATTCTCTATAAAATGACTAGTTGAGAAGTCAGGCAAGGCACCCTGATTTGAAATCATTGTGAATTTTAACCAAGTGAGCACCAGAAAATACATGGATCTGATGGTCCTTGTGCAGCTTTGGCTCAGTGTTGTTGAGCTGAAGTCTGAGCTGCAGAGTAAACTGGATACTTTGTTTCAGGAGGCAGACACATCCCTTCAGTTAAGTGCAAGTTTAGAGTTGGTCAGGGACAAGAGTGTGTGATTGCGAGTCAGGCAGGTAAGCAGATCCAGGATGTAGTGATGAATGAGCCTCGGCCCTTGACTTTGGCTAACAGATACGAGGTACTTGTTACCTGTGTGAATGAGAACAAGGACTGTAGTGTGGATGGACAAACTGACCATAGCTCCATAGTGCAGGAAGCCAGCCAAATTGGATGGGGGGAGCTGGCAGTGAAAAGGAATGTGGTATTGATAAAGTAATGAGGATAGCTACTGCTCTCTGCAGCCGTGAATGGGAGTTCCGAAGGTTGTGTTGCTTGCCTAATGTCTGGCATCTTTTAGCTGAAGATGAACTTGGAGTGGGAAGGGGAAGATTCCGTTGTCATGGTCCACATAGGAACCAACAACACAGCTAGGAATGATCTGCTAAGAGAGTTTGAGGAGTTAGGGTCCAAATTAAAATGCTGAGTTTCAGATATAAATTATATGAGCTACGTTCCAGTTGGCATAGGGTCAAGCAGATTCTAGGTTTAAACGCATGGCCCAAAGAATGGTGTGGGAAGAAGGGATCTTGATTCATGGGGCAACAGCGCTAGTACTGGAAAAGAGGGGGTTGTTCCTTTGGGATGAGCTCCACTTATCAAACTGGGATCAGCATCCTGGTGAGGAAAAAAATAGGGTGGGGGATAGGGCTTTAAACTAAAATTTGGAGGAGGGGTCAAGTGAAGGGTGATTTATAAATCTACAGAGAAAAGTCGAGGCCATAGAGCAATATAGTGATTTGGAGAAAGAGAAGCAGAGTGAGACAGGAAGGAGCAGAGAGTTTAATGGCAATGGTGCATCAGGGAATAAGGTCCATGTGAAGTATAGTAGTAAAAAATCTAAAATTGTAAGCTCTATCTGAATGCATGAAGCATTTGTAGGATAGATTAACTAGCAGCACAAATAGAGAAAAATGGTTTAGTTCTAAACACAGAGATATAGTTACAAGGTGATCAAGGTTGGGAAATAAATATTCAATATTTTGGAAAGACAGAATGGAAAAGGAAGAGGAGTAGTCCTGAAAGTAAAGGATGACACAAGGACAGCAGTGTGAAAGGATCTCTGCTCAGAAGATCAGGAAGTAGAATCAGCCTGGGTGGAGATTAGGAATAAATCCTGTCTTTCTCTCTCTTCCCTACACCACCACCAACACCACATGCACATTTTAATCAGCCCCTCTTTCCGCACATGCACATGGGAATAGGAACATAGGGAATTGGTGTAGGTCATTCAGTCCCTTGAGCCGGCACCGCCATTCATCTAGATCATGGCTGATCATCTACCTTAGTGCCATGTTCCTGCACTATTCCCATACCCCTTTAAGACCTTTTAATATCTCGATTTATTGATCTGTCTTGAATATACTCAATGACTGAGCCCCCACACTACTGAGTGAAGAAATTCCTCCTTACCGCTGCCCTAAGTTCCTAAAACTGGTGCATTCTCCATGACAATGCCTCTACCAGCAGAGTCCACTTGCCAACCAGTCAGTACTCTTCTCATGAAGTATAAATTGTTGTTCCCTTTACATTTGGTGGTATTGTGAATGTCCTAATGAATGCAAGACGAAAAGCTTCGACTTGTCTCTTTTTCAGGCATTTTCCTATAACTGAAGTCCAGCTTAACAGGTCTGTAGTTCCTGTGTTTTCTCTCCCTGGTTTCTTAAATAGTGGGTTTACATTGGCTATCTTCCAGACTGCAGGAACCATTCCAGGATCTGTAAAATTTTGGAAGATGACCACCATGCATCTACTATCTCTACAGCCACTGCTTTCAACACTCAGATGTAGATCATCAGGTCCAGCGGATTTATCAACTTTCAGTCCCATTAATTTTTCCAGTATTACTTTATAACTAATACTAATTTATTTCATTTTTTCTCATTCTCACTAGCCCCTTGATTCTCTCATATTCCTGGGTGGTTTTTGTGTCTTCCTTTGTGAAGAAAGCCCCTCTCCCCACACACACACACTCCTCCCACTTTTGGTCTATTTGCCGGTGTCTGGGAAGCAGAGTCACCAGGCTGGGATAAGGAGCTTGAATATCAGGCAGAGCGGAGCAGAAACACAAGTTTGGCATCACCACTCACCTTCCCAGCTCAGCTGCATGACCTCCCAGTTTATCTTGCATTAAGTCAGTCACTGAATTACACAACAAAAACAGAAATACCTGGAAAAACTCAGCAGGCCTGGCAGCATCGGCGGAGAAGAAAAGAGTTGACGTTTCAAGTCCTCATGACCCTTCAACAGAACTGAACAATGGCAGTCAATTAAACACAGAGATAAAAACAAAAAACTGCGGATGCTGGAAATCCAAAACAAAAACAGAATTACCTTCTCCGCCGATGCTGCCAGACCTGCTGAGTTTTTCCAGGTAATTCTGTTTTTGTTTTGGATTTCCAGCATCCGCAGTTTTTTGTTTTTATCACTGAATTACACTTGCTGGCCTCTGCCTGTGCAAGGTTGGCTTACAAACATCCCAGGCCTGCTTGGCACTCACTGCTAGAAGTGTTCTTAGTTACAGAGCACTTTGGGCTCACCCTCCACCTCTTGTTTGATGGCATCAATCCAGTGGGTCTGTGGATGCTCTGCCAAAGCCTCTGGACTGAGTGGTATCCTCGATAATTACCATTGCTGCCTTGGAGGATGCTTACCACCCCAAGAAGCTATCTATGCAACCCCTCAGTGAAAAAACATCCCTGTTAACTGGTGTTTTTGGATTTCTGGACTGGAAGGTTGCTGTGCATGCAAGATGAGGTTTCATGAAGTTGGGGGTAATTTATTAGCATGGTTGATGGATTGGTTAACAGACAGGAAGCAGAGCAGGTTAAACACCACATTTTCATGTTGGCAGGCTGTAACCAGTGCTCCGAAGAAGAGTCATACAGACTCGAAATGTTAACTCTGTTTCTCTCTCCACAGATGCTGCCAGACCTCAGTTTTTCCAGCATTTACTGGTTTATAGGCATATTGTAGTCTTGCTTATTTTGAGATGGTTTTGGGCAAAATCTTGGCGCTCACATTGATCAATATCAAAATTGAAATATCATTTCCAGACGAAAATATTCTACTGTGAGTGGTTGTGAAGATGATTCAACTGGCAAAGAGACGTCTTGGGATTTTGTTGAAGCTACACATAGAGTGAATTGCAACTGTTCAAGGTAGAGGATTTTTTCTCAAATATTTGCATTTTTTGAAATCAGGACAAGAACATTATGCTTCATGGTTACTGGTATTTCCTGATGTGTCAAATCTGATTTCCTTCTCTCTTTTTGTATCCCTTTTAAAAAATGTTCAAGAAGTAAAGCAAGAAATAAAAAAGCCAAGATCTCTAAGTTCTCATGATCCAAGTCTTTCTCTTCTAGATGCTGGCTAAATGCGTTTTTGAGTATTTTCTGTTTTTTAATGAACAGTTAATCCCAGTGGTGCTGCTTATTGATTAAACTAATTATTAAAGTGGGAATTAAAAAGATGACAGCAGGTGCCACTGTAGACTAAGGTTGCTACAATATTGAGTTGCACGTTTATCCAGTATGTTTGAGCTTTTCCCGGCGACTGGCCAACACTGCTTTTTAGCTCAGCAGGGTTAGGATCAAGCCAACAGATTCTCAACCTTATGTTTAAAAATAAAATACTGCAGATGCTGGAAATCTGAAACAAAAACAGAAAATGCTGGAAAAACTCAACAGGTCTGATAGTGGAGTTTTTCAGCATTTTCTGTTTTTATTTTAGACACTCAACCTTATCCTGTTTATAAACATTTGTTCACAACTTTTATGTTTTTAGTTATTTTGATTGAAGTTGGCAGGTGGGATTGAAGGCAGGTGGGATTGAAGGCAGGTGGGATTGAAGGCAGGTGGGATTGAAGGCAGGTGGGATTGAAGGCAGGTGGGATTGAAGGCAGGTGGGATTGAAGGCAGGTGGGATTGAAGGCAGGTGGGATTGAAGGCAGGTGGGATTGAAGGCAGGTGGGATTGAAGGCAGGTGGGATTGAAGGCAGGTGGGATTGAAGGCAGGTGGGATTGAAGGCAGGTGGGATTGAAGGCAGGTGGGATTGAAGGCAGGTGGGATTGAAGGCAGGTGGGATTGAAGGCAGGTGGGATTGAAGGCAGGTGGGATTGAAGGCAGGTGGGATTGAAGGCAGGTGGGATTGAAGGCAGGTGGGATTGAAGGCAGGTGGGATTGAAGGCAGGTGGGATTGAAGGCAGGTGGGATTGAAGGCAGGTGGGATTGAAGGCAGGTGGGATTGAAGGCAGGTGGGATTGAAGGCAGGTGGGATTGAAGGCAGGTGGGATTGAAGGCAGGTGGGATTGAAGGCAGGTGGGATTGAAGGCAGGTGGGATTGAAGGCAGGTGGGATTGAAGGCAGGTGGGATTGAAGGCAGGTGGGATTGAAGGCAGGTGGGATTGAAGGCAGGTGGGATTGAAGGCAGGTGGGATTGAAGGCAGGTGGGATTGAAGGCAGGTGGGATTGAAGGCAGGTGGGATTGAAGGCAGGTGGGATTGAAGGCAGGTGGGATTGAAGGCAGGTGGGATTGAAGGCAGGTGGGATTGAAGGCAGGTGGGATTGAAGGCAGGTGGGATTGAAGGCAGGTGGGATTGAAGGCAGGTGGGATTGAAGGCAGGTGGGATTGAAGGCAGGTGGGATTGAAGGCAGGTGGGATTGAAGGCAGGTGGGATTGAAGGCAGGTGGGATTGAAGGCAGGTGGGATTGAAGGCAGGTGGGATTGAAGGCAGGTGGGATTGAAGGCAGGTGGGATTGAAGGCAGGTGGGATTGAAGGCAGGTGGGATTGAAGGCAGGTGGGATTGGTAGCTGAACTTTGGACAGAAAAATGATCAAGTATTTTATGAACAGCAATCCTCACTACTGCTAGAGATATTATCCATTCGTTTGAGCATTTTAAATGCACTTGAATGTTTTTTGATCTCCTGTGCAGTTGCTCATGGACTAAATTGTTCCATTATTTTTTCTGTTTTGTGTGCTTTTTCTCCTTCATGCCTTTTTTTCCCCCATGTCCCTCTGTATACTTTTCAGTTTCTCTGTGCCTGTCACTTGTTGCTTTTCCTTTTTTACTTATTTGGCCCCCTTCCCCTCTTTAGAAAGCAAAAACATACAGCCAGATGCCAGCCTGGAGGTACTACATTGGAGGATATAGGAACTGCTTAACATGTATGGGCTAATAGGCCTTGGGTTGTGAGGGGGGCAAAGCCTCACATTGAGGGAGTAACAGTGTGGTGGTTGGTTATTTTTCCATGAAAGTTCCTTTAGTCTTCAATTTTTTTAATACTTCTGTCTTTTCCTCCATCTTGCTGTTTTTGTTTTGATGGAGGGTAATGGAACGAAATCACTAGCGAAGGGAAAGTTAATTAGAAGGCAATATAATTCATTTTTGGCATGTGGGTAAGGTCAAGGTTGGGTATCAGGAGCTGAAATTGATTGTGATAAGCATGTATTTATATTCTTACAAATGCATAACTTTTAATAATATATGTAACAAGTTCAAGCATTAACATCTTTATCATAGAATTATAGATGAATACAGAGAAGGAAGTCTTTTGGCCTTTTGTGCTGGATGTTTGGTATTTAATTAATCCCAATCACCTGCTCTTTTCCCATAGCCCTGTACTTTTTTTTTTCCTTTCAAGTATTTATCAAATGTTCTTTTGAATGTTATTAAATTTGCTTCCACCACCTTTCATGCAGTGCATTCCAGGTCATAGCAGCTCATGTATAAAGTTGTAATTTACTGGTTCTTTAGCCAGTTATGTTAAATCTGTGTCCTTCAGTTACCAACTCTTCTGCCACTGGAACCAGTTTTGCCTTATTTATTCTATTGAAACTGTTTATGACTTTGAACATCTCTATCAAATCTCCTTCTTTTGACTTTCTCTGTTCTAAAGAGAACAATCCCAGCATCTATGGTGGCCTCATAATTGATGGGAAGGCCTTCATTTGTGGTACCATTCTTGTAAATCTCCTCTTCACTCTTGAAGATCTTATCACCTTCATAAAGTGTGCTGCCCAGAATTGAACTTAACAGCTGAGGTCTAACCAGTGTTTTATTCAAGTTTAGCATAACTTCCTTGCCTTTGTCCACTCTGCCTCTATTAATATAGCCAAGGATCCCATATGCTTTTTTAATAGCTTTCTCAACGTGTCCTGCCACCTTCAAATGTTTGTGTGGTTGTGCCCTCAGGTCTGTTCTTCACCCCTTTAAAATTATACCATTCAGTTCATGCCTCATACTTCCTATAAAATGAATCACTTCACACTTTTATGTTTTAGATGTTATCTACTATATATCTTCAAATTTTACCAGTCTGTGTCCTCCTGAAGTCTGTTACTATCCTCCTTCATTATGTACTGCACTTCTGAGTTTTGTGTCATCTTCAAACTTTGAAATTATGACTTGTATTCCCAAGGCCAGGTCATTAATGTACATCAAAAGGAGCAGTGACCCTAATACCAAACACTGGGGAATACTACTGCATTGAAAAACAACTGTTTCCCCATTACTTCCTCCTTTTTCTCCCTTAGCTAATTTTATATTCGAGCTGCCACTAATCCCATAGGCTTTAATTTTTCTAACAAGTCTGTTATGATTGTACTTTCAGTTCAGTAGGGTATTGGGAATGTTTCTTGAAATTGGACAATGGTGAGAATCAAACATTGGCAAATATAAATTAAGTCATGTGACAGTTTTTTTTTCTCCACCCTAATTTTCAGTCATCCATTCCTGTTCCAAAGAGAATACTATTATCACTTCTGTGCTTTGAGGAGCCCGCTTAATTGTGTCCAGAAATCAGTGATGTTTGTTGCTAGTTAATGTCTCTAAACTTTGTAATTCCTTGGCATCTTAGATTGTTTGTTTATGTTGCTGCTTGAACTGTGCTGTAATAAATTGTGTAGGTTTTTTGTAAATTTGAGCAATATTTTGCCACAATTACTTGTTACCCAAAAACCTTTCAGCTTGGGAATAGAAAAATGAATAAGGTGGTTTGTAGAGCTGGAGATTAGGAGGGGCAAAGCTATGAAGGGATTTGAATCTGAAGATTACCATTTTTAAATAGGAACTCTAGGGGTCAAGATGCTAATGTCGGTCTATGAGGACATGAATGGGACTTGGTATGGAATAGCATGTGGTCAGCAGAGTTTTGCATGAGTATGTTTATGGGCAGTTGAAGTTGGGCATGGAAAGGTGGAATAGCTGAGTTGGAGGTGGAAAAAGGCATGGATGACATTTTCAGCAACAAATGGACTGAGGTAGGAACATTGAGGAAAACTAAGTAGTGGTCATCTTATTCTGAATTTGGATATCTCAAGTCAACAGTAAACAGTCCTACCTTTTTGATCTGTGTAGTGCCTTTTGATCTGTGTAGTGCCATTTGATCTGAGAGATTTTGATGACTAGGAGAATGACTTCATTCTCTAGACTAGCAACACCTTCCCTCATTTGTGTTACCTTCAATCATCTTGATGTGAACTTGTGCACATAATGTTATATTTTAAAATGCTTTTTTTGTAAAAACAAAATCCTTAACCTGATCTTTACTGTTATAATCTTGCAAATATTTTTGCAGGCATAAGAATAAAAGAGGCACTGGTGTGCAGGGACAGTCTCAGCCTCCTGGTCCACAACAGTCAACAGCACTCAAGCACAAAACAAACGACAAGCAAGAGAAAGGGGAAAAACAACAGAAGCGACCACTAACTCCTTTTCATCACCGTAATTCAGTATGTGAAGATGTTACGATGGAACCAGGCTCAACTAATCACAGGCTTGGAATCAGACCACAGGACAGTAGAGGGAGGTATCCAAACACAAGGCCTAATGACCTTGTTAGCTCCACGAAGCCCTCACAGTTACACATCCCAGAAATACCAAACTCTCCGCCGCCACCACCTCTCAGCCCTCATCCATGTGAGAGGGGTGAGGATGTGGGTGATGCATTTAAAAACCCATTGACGCCTCAAAGTCAACCGTTTTGCCAGATGCCTGCACCAGATCCACTACTTCCAGCCAAAGCTGTCGAGGACAGGATGGAGACTCTTCCCACCCAAGCTTTTTCATTGGGTTTTCCAGAAGTGATGGAGCCTACAACCTACAGTAGCAGTGTGGTGCAGTTTGAAGATGATGGGCCTGATGTCATGTGGAAATGTTATCGACTGCCCACTCGCAAGGAATCTGAATTTGTGCCACCACAGTTGCCATTAGATAAATACAGAGAGGAGTATACTTCAGTGAACAACCAAGAACATGCACTTTCTTCTGTCTCAGAGTAAGTGTTTGCCTGAAATATTTGGAAAATAATTATTAATAGGTGTCTAGTGCTATTCTTATGTCATCACAAACAGGCAAGTCTGTCTTGGTGTATAGATTGATGGCTGGTTGTAATGTATTCATAGTATTTTTAGGACGCTTTACTTTCAATAGTAAGAAAGGTCTTTGAAGGTACCCTTGATTGCTCAGAGTTTCTAAACAAATGACTGAACCATACCGATCACGAAAATACGAAATTTGATTCTTCTGATCTTCTGAGCTAGCTGTCAGGACAGAATTAGGGACATAATAATTGGGCATAGCGCTGCTTGTTTAGCCTATTCTTCATTGCTATTAATTAAATCCAAGTTCGGAAATTCATGTTGAGCGAGAACAAAATTACCTGACCCCTCTTGTTTCCCAGGAACATGCATGCACACAGTTCAATAGCTGACATTCTCTCTAGGCTGACGCAGTATTGATAATTCAGTCAAAATACTGCAGTGTGGTTCCTGCAGGTGTACCGTAGCAGGATTTAGTGTTGAGACTTAAAAAAACTAATATTTAATGTTGAAGATAAAATAAATTGTATGCTGAGCGTGTACTTGGGGGTGTCGCTGGCTAGACCAGCACTTATTGCTATGTATGCTATCTAGGAACTAACTTAAGCATTGCATTGACAGAAACTGAAGAGCAAAATACTGCATGTATGCTTTAGAGGTTTGAGGAAAGACAAATAGAACAGGGAAGGGAAAATGTGTTGGATAACTGGGTGAGGATAGTGGGTTGCAGGAATGTAATTGGGGTGCTGAGACACTGAGTCATGAAGCTGAATTGTCAAAAAAAAACTTCAATGTAAGCCATTCCTTGTGAAAGCATGAATGATGCTTCAGTTGTTTAGAAAATATATTTTGGGACATGTAATCTTTAAACCTGCATAAAATTACTATATTTAAGAGTGAGCTATACAATGGATTATCCCATCTAAAGGATGCCAAAAGAATTACTGAAGCTAATTATTTTATCTTGCCCTTAACCCCTACCAAAACTAGTTGATAGTGTATTTGAGAATTTCATGAACCACTGAGTTTGTCATTAACGCAGCTTGAGGGTTATGGGGAAATGACGAAACAAACAATGTATCTATTGCACAGAGACATACAGTTATGTCATTGTTGCTGCGATGTTGCTATGACAAGGCATCAGTGTAACACAGATGATCAAGCTGAATGATACTGTATTCGATTGATATACTGGTGTTTTCCATTGATTTGCTTTTGAAGTGGGTTGGAGGAACTTCAGAGCTTAACCTGTGAATTATTATCTGCCACTATAGAGAAAATGGTGGTTCAGAAGTTTCTTTCCTCATTCCCTTTTCTCTCTTCCTCCGGTGTCTTTTTCTTTAGATTTTAAATATGATTAAACTCCACTTGGACCTAATTTATGGTTGCTTGCAAACTTCTATAAATAAGTAATGAAACGATGATCTCTAATATCTGTATCCTTATCTGGGATTTCTAAATTCGTGGGTGACACAAAATTATGGAAGGTTAGTCTATACTGAGGAGGACTGCAACAAATTACAAGAGGACATTAATGAACTTGCAGAATGGGCAAATAATTAGTAAATGAAATTCAACACTGATAAATGTGAGGTAGTATATTTTGGTAGGAACAATAGGGAGGTCACTTTATTACTTGGAAGTTGCAGGGTCTAGGTGGGGTAGAGTACAGAGGTCGTGTTGAAGATTTGCAAGGCCATTTAAAAAGAAACAAACCAAGTGCTAGGCTTTATTTCTAGAGTGAGAGAATTGAAAAGTAGGGATATTACACTGAACTTGTGTCGAATGTTAGTTAAACCATACTTAAGAGTACTGCATGCAGCCTGGTTGCCATATTATAAAGTGGACTTTGAGGCACTGGAGAGGGCGTAGAGAAGATTTACAAGGATGACACCAGAAATGTGCATATCATCAGAAAAGGATTGACAGACTTGGTCTTGCTAAGGAAGTTAAGGATAGTATTTGGTTAAACAAAGAGGCTTATAATGTTGCATATAATAGTAGTAAGTATGAGGTTTGGAATTGTTTTAGAAACAAGCAAAGGGCCACAAAAAAAAGCTGATAAAGAAGGGAAGAAGACAGAATATGGGTGTAAACCAGCCAGAAGTATAAAAACAAACTTTAAGAGCTTTAAGAAGCAGGAGAACTAAAGTAAATATTCTCTCCTTAGAGGCAGAGACAGGAGAAGTTGTTATGGCGAATGAGGAAATGGCAGAGAAATTGAACAAATATTTTATATCTGCCTTCACAGGACAAGACCTGTTATGGAGGGTAATCTAGGGGCTAATAAAAGTGAGGACTCTTAGGGTAATTAATATTAGCAGAGAAAAAGCACTGAAGTAACTTAAGGGACTAAAGCCTGTCAAATCCCTAGGACCTGACTGCCTTGCATCCTAGGTTTTTAAAAAAAAAAGTTGCAGAGATATTGTATGTGCTGGTTATGATTTTCCAAAATTTCCTAGGTTCTAGAATGGCCCCAGTAGATTGGAAGTCAACAACATCACTATTCAAGAACAGAGGGAGAGAGAAAACAGGAAACTACAGGCCAATTAACCTGGCATCAGTCATTGAGAACATGTTGGAATCTATTAAGGAAGTCTTAATGCGCTTGTGAAAATCATGGAATGACCAGACAAAGTGGTTTTACAAAAGAGGAATTGTTTCACAAACTTATTAGAATTTGTGAAGATATAAGTAGTAGGGTAGATAGAGAATTGGTAGGTAGTTTAGTTAGATTTCTGAAAGGCATTTGATAAGGTGCCACACACAAGGTTAATACCAAAGATAAGTGCTCGTGGAGTTGGGGCATGGGTAGTGGATAGGTTAACTGACAGGAAGAAAAGAGTAGGGATAGATAGGGCATTTTCAAGTTGGCAGGCTGTGACTAGTGGACTGCCACAAGGATCAGTGTTGGGGCCTCAGGTACTAACAATCTTTATTAATGGCTTAGACAGAGACTGAGAGTAATGTATCAAAGTTTACTGACCATGTAAGGCTAGTCGGAATTCGAGCTGTGAGGGAAAATTCGAAGAGGCTGTGGAGAGATATATCAGGTTAAGTGAGCAGGCACAAGTGATAAATGGAGTGTAACATGGGGCAGTGTAACGTTTCTTCACTGAGTAAGAATAGAAAAAATATTTTTTGAAAGATGTGAAATATGTTCAACATATAATCATACAAGAAACTCAAAGCATTCAGGTACAGCAAGAAATTAGGAAGACGATGGTATTTTGGCCTTTATTGCAAGGGGTTTGGAGTACGAGAGTAAAGAAATCTTGATACCAATGTCCAGGGCTTTGAGACCGCACCTAGAGTATTGTTTTTTCTCCATATTTAAGGAAGGATGCACTAGCACTAGAGGCAGTACAGCAAAGATGTACAAGATTGGCCCCTGAGTTTGAGAAGGTTGTCCTGTGATAGGCTGATTAAATTGGGTCTATCTTTGGAGTTGAGAAGAATGAGAGATGATCTCATTGAAACGTACAAGATTCTGAAGGCTTAACAGGATAGACAATGAGAGGTAGGTTTCCCTGCCAGGGGAATCTAGAACATGGTAGAACAATATCAGGATAAGGGTGAAGAGAAGTTTCTTCACTCGGGATTATGAAACTTTGGAATTCTCCACCCCAGAGTGTTGTGGATGTTCTATTGTTGAATATGTTTATGGCTGAGATAGATTGATTTTTGGTCTGAGGGACCAAGGGATATGGGGAGCGGGTGGGAAAGTGGAGTTGAGGATGGAAACGTTTGTGGAGCCACTGCCTCCTGTTAATTATTTAATTGTCCATCACCTCAGTTATGGATTTTTAAAATTCTTTCATTGGATTTGGGTGTTGGTAGCAAGGCCAGCATTTGTGCCCGTCCCTACAAATGGCCTTGAGAAGACTGGGCTACAGAGCTTTGATCTAATGTGTTGGTTATGGGATTGCTTACTTCTATCTATAGCATGCTGCCTCTGCTGTTTGGCATGCTTGTGTTGTGTTGTCCTGTGTTGCAGCTTCATTTGGTTGGGTCCTCACCTTCAGGAATGCCTAGTGCTGCCCCGGCATGCTCTCCCATACTCCTTATTGAACCAGGGTTGGTGCCCTGGCTTGATGATGATGATGGCACATTGAGGGACATGTTGGACCATGAGGTTACAGATTGTGGTGGAATACAGTTCTGCTTATCCACAGTGCCTCATGGATGCCCAGTTTTGAACAGCAAGATCAGTTGAGCCTATCCCATTTAGCATTGTGGTAGTGCCACTCAATATAATGGGGCAGGACTTCATCCTCATGAGGACCGTGCAATGGTTACTCCTAAAAATACTGTCATGGACAGATGCATCTGTGATAGGTAGATTGGTGAGGATGAGGTCAAGTAGGTTTTTTCTCTTGGCGTTCTCACCATCTGCCACTGACCCACTGTGATAGATCTGCTCTTCAGCATTTGGCTACTCTTGGTGATGGACATTGAAGTCCTGGCCAAGAGTACATTCTGCTCCCTTGCTATCCTCTGTTTTTTCCAAATGGTCTTCAACATGGAGGAGTACTGATTCATCAGCTAAAGAATGGTGATAGACAGTTGGAAATTTCCTTATCCGTTTAGCCTGATGCCATGAGACTTAAATGTGTCTGGAGTCAATGTTGAGGACTCCAGGACAATTCCTTCCTGCCTGTATGCTGCTGTAGGTTAGTCTTGCCTTTGGGACACAACATTAAGGAGGGGTACCAGATATTGACTGTAAGGTATGCTTCAGTGGGTGTCTCTCCCAATTTTGGTAGAAATCTCCAGATATTAAGTGAGAAGGACTTTGCAGGGTTAATTGGACAGAGTGAGTCTTTGTTGTTTCCAATGCTTGGGTTGATGTCACATTGTCAATCTTGTTTTATTCTTCAGCTTTTCTGTAGTAGCTTGATACAACTGAGTGATTTGCTAAACCATTTCAGAGGGCAGTTAATGTTCATTCACATTGCTGTGGTCTGGAGTCACATGTGGACCAGATCAGGTAAGATTGTAGAACCCCCCCCACCCCCCGAAGGATATTAATGAGCTAGATATATTTTCATTATCATTACTAACTTTTAAGTTTTAATTAATCAATTTAATTTACATTCCCCAGCAGCCATGGTGGAATTTGAACATGTGTCTCCGGGGTATTAGTCTGGGTCTGTGGATTGTTGATCCAGTAACATTACCACGATGCTACTTTCTTTCCTTTCTTTTAAGACACTGCTTAAAATCTACCTCCATCTGGCCCAGTATCTCTTTGTTGCCCACTGTTTAAGTTTGTTTTGTTAAAGCACCTGTCAGGCGCTTAAGGATGATAAATGATGTTAAAGGAACAATATAAATAAGTTGTTTTAGGTCACTCCTCATCCTCTTTTTGAAGAAAAAGACCAAGGTGGTTCATTTTTTTTCTTGTTGGGTATACTTTAAAGATCTGGTATAATCCTTGCAAATCTTTTTTTTTGTACCACTTCCATTATTTTTATACTACGGTGATCAGAACTGTACACAGTACTCCAAGTGAACCAAGGCTCAATGAGTTCAATGTAACTTCTCTACTTTTCAATTCTATCCCTCTAGAAATAAATCCTTTTGTTATGGCACAGTGGCTGATAAATGCCAAGCTACTCAAATCCCAGAGGGAAACTTGAAAACAGCTGCCACAACTGTCCTGCAATTTGTACTTTATTTCGAGATGCATGCCTTGAATTCAGTGTTAATGAGCCCACCAAGACTTGAGGTTTTTGTACAAAACTAAATGAAACGTTTATTAATAAAAGAAAAAAATCGTAAGCACATACATAGGCCTACAAAATGCTACTAATAATAACTCTTAAATCTCCTAATTAATCTAGCTTTGTTATACCTCCATTAAGGCAACAGTAACACAAAATAGGATTAAGGCAAAGCGCACAATACCATGGATATTCAAAGTGAATTTTCTTAGCTTCGGTTCCTGTAGACAGCAACTTGATGCCCAAAGCTGGAGGCTTTTCACACTTGTGTTAGATCTTAGAATTCCTTCTCCTTGCAAATAACCTCAACTCCTTTTATACAGGTTTCTCCTTTTTCAATGCAAATTCCATTGTTCCAATATGTCTTTGCAACTTTACCTTTCTCAATATAAATCTTTCATAGTACCCATATTATCAGTAACCTTTGGGAAAATAAACACACTGGATTAGCCTCTTCTGGCTATGTGTAACATCTTATCTCTTTGACATTCAAGCTAACCTAATTTATGTAAAAATCTAAATGTTCCTCACCTCTCATTCTAAAACTTCAGCCATGTTTACATATTTAGCATTTCAAACCTAGCTTCCCTTTAGATAACTCAAAAGCTTCAAACTAGCTGTCTCTAATTCAGTTAAAACACCCCATCCACACAGAGAAGCTAATCCAAACCCCACTATTAACCTACTTTTACAATAACTCTCAAAATTATGAAAATTATAATATTTTCATGACACTATTGTTTAGTTTGCTTTTGATATGGCCTCATTAACCCGTCGCTAGTGATTTATTTGTGTACTCAGATCCTGTTCCTCAACCCCACTTAGATTCTTATTTTCTAAGTAGTATGTGACCTTATTTTTCTTAAAATAATTAATCTCATACTAGACTAATTCAGATTTTCAACATATATGTCCATTTTGCAAGCTTATTAATGTTACCTTGTAACTTGTTGCAGCCCTTGTGCTGATGATGACATTGGGGAGAAGGAACCCATTCAGTAAATTATTGACCTCAACTCTAAACTGAGATGGATATTGCAAATAGTTGATTGCAAATCATTCTACAGTTTATGACTTAACTGTGATAAAGCAATGTTAAGTCCCACAGGCAGGCTTAGTTAGTCACCCCCCCAGAAGGTACTATCCCTAATGATGTAAGTTACAAATATCCAACTGTTTGGCACTGAGGGCCAACTCTACATTAGCACAATTTTTTAGGTATGGGCAATAAATGCTGGCCTAGCCAGTAACACCCACATCCCATGAATGATTTTTTAAAAAATTGAGTGATTGCAGTTAAAATCCTTTGGGGTTGGGTAGAATTACGATGAAATGCCATGTCCAAAATGTTTTTCTAAACAAATATTTATTGAACAAACATCTGGCAAATGCAATTTCCCCAATATGTTAGGATTCAAAACAGCTAAAAATCCAAGTACCACTCCTGTCTCTCCCCTAGTCCAATGTAAACAGTTCAAGGCCCCACATGCTAATAATCCCAAATATATGTATGCTGTAAATCCAAGACATCTTGCCCTCCTCATGCTGTTCCTCCTCTTCTATCATCCTTTTCAATTCACTGCCACTTGCACCCTACACCTCACTGTGCCCATAAGACCATATCTTAGCAAACAATCAAATGCATGTAGGAGCAGGATGGAGGAAGTTCTGTAACTACTTATTTTTTCCTCTCTATTACGTGGTGTGTGTGGCCCCATGATGTCATTTCTGAGGTGCTTAACACTGGGGACCTCTGGTATTGATAAACATAGCTTCTGCTCAGTGGCCCAGATGGTTGGCACAACCAAATGTGATGCATCACTTTGCTGAAATGATCTGCAATTCTTTTTATAGATTGCCAAAAATACCTTAACCAATTTAAGCATCGTCTTGATTTTGATTGAATTATAGAACACTCCTAAATTATCTAGGTTGAAAATAATTCCTCTAATTACTGAGAGATGAAGTACACTGACAAAGTTTGTTCATCTTTAGAGCTATCTGTCGATACCTGTGTGTGAAGAGGCCACAGACTCCTGGCAAACTGGAGCCTGTGCTCATTCACACCTACATTGTTGTCTAACCACTGGAAGGATAAACAAACACAATTAATTGGCATTACTGTATCTTCCAGGAATCTAAATTTTTGACTAATTTTTAGGCCACGATTCTTCCAGGTATGCCTTGGCTTGTAATCAAACCTTTTGAGTTAAAAATTGCTATTTTTCCAAAGTGATTTTAATTAACTGTTATTCAGAAAATGTTAGCCAGCAACATACCTTTTTTTTTGGTGTGTGAGTGAGTTATTTAAATACGGACTCCTTTAAATATCTTTTTGCACGAATGTGCGTGAGTGGTAACTTATAGGGGTCGACTTGTGTGTGAACTGCATGCAGGGAACATTACAAGTTAGGTTTTGGAGAGCAATTAATTATCTTTACTTTTTTCTCTTGAAATCTGTGCACCAAACTCTGCCTTAGGGTGACTGCACAACCTTCTTCTCAAGGTAATTCTGAATTTATTGATGGAAACACAAGAGTGGGCTGCAGTGATTAGCTTGCTTTTTTTAATTATTTTGATGTGCCCTTTCCATCTCCACCCTGTTAGTAAGCGCCAAGTCTCTGACATGTTTTTGTTTCTCCTTCTCCCCTGTTTCTACCCTCTGGAATGGTGATAGGGAGATCTGGCTGAAAGCACTCAAACTACAATGCTATAATCTTGTCACATTGGATGACCATAGCATAATGCAATCTAATTGCATCTGGCTGTAAGTTAATAAACCCGTATGTATGACAGTTATACATTTGATGCAAAATAGTCATTTCTATGTATTATGAAGTTGCCTGAATTGAACTTGGGCAGGGGTTTTGAGACAACCTTGAAGAGATGGGCTTGGTACTGCTTTGTTATTCCTGTCCACAAATTTATGACTGAAAGTTCACTGAGCGGCTGCCCTTTACATTGAGACAGTATTTGGCTGAATATGGCATCAAGGAACTTTGAGCCACATTGCCCTCAGTTTTGCTAAAGGAAAAACCCTGCAGTGGCTGGAGTCATGCCTGACAAAGGAAAATGTTTACAGATGTAGGAGGCCAAATTTTACAGCCCCAGGACATGGCTGCATAAGTTCACAATGACCTTTCCTGCATCTTAAGGCTGGGAGTGGAGCTGTTCACTGTCAATTCCAGTGTTCAACCCTGTTCACAGTAACTCAAATCATGAAGTAGCTGAAGCCAGACTACAGCAGGACCTGCATAATATCCAGGCTTGGACTAACAAATGATAGGTAACACTTGGCACCATATATATTTGGAAATGAATATTGAACAAAAGAGAGCCTAGCCGCTCCCTGTGCCCTTTTAAAGGCATCACCATCAATATCTTTCAGGGTGTCATGGTCCATCTGCCAGCAAAGTCTATACCATGTCTACAAGAGGAGAATAGAGGCTGGGTACTTTGTGACAAGTATTTCACCTGTCACCTCAAAGCCTCTTCACCATCTGTAGGGCTCAAGTCAGGAATATGATGAAACGCTCATCACTTGCCTGGATTGGAGCAGTCACAAAAACTGTCAAGTCTATGTGGCACATATTACCTGCTACTTGGCTTTATCCACCTCCCCTACACAATGGCATAGTGTTGCAGCAGTTTACTCTGCAGGGTGCATTGTAGCAACTAACATTGTTCCCTTCTGACACTCATTACTGAGAAAGGCAGGAGCAGCAATGTTGTCAGCACATCATAACCTCCAGATTTCCCTCTAATTGCACGCCATTCTGACATGGGCGTATAATCGTGTTCCTTTGTTGCACTGGGTCAGTGACCTGGAATCCTGACCCCACTTTTGTTGGAGCAATATCATCCTTTAAATGCTGCAATGTTTGTGTCGGAAGCACTCTTTTCAGGATAGCTAGGGAGTCAATGCTACAGACTTGTCACTCACCCACTTCCTGAAAAATCAAAAAATATTACAATATTTACCAGGGAGTTGTTGATTAATTGTGATGCAGCACTTACTTGAAGTGTCAAGTCTTTTGATCTCACCCATCTCTGTGCAATAGGAGGACAAAACTGATAAGAAATTTCTACACGCTTTGTATTAGATAACAACTGTATTCTTGTTTGACGCTGTGTGTTACCCTTGTTAATGTAGAAATCCTGATCCAAGCCAGCATTTCTTGGCAGAAGTACTTGTGCATTTATCAAGATTCTGCTGTGTTTGCTAAATGTTCAGCGGCAGTATCAGCTGTTACCTTCTCTGCTCGTGTGTATCCTGGAATTTTACTTTTTCCATTAAAGGAGTCCACTGTCATCCAAAAATAGTTAAAGTAACACTCTAAAGTTTCAGACCTATTTGATGTAAGTAGGCATGACTTCCATTTACTTTAAAGGGGTATTGTTGCTGCTGCTCTATCTTATTGTTTAAAGCAATTCAGTACTGTTCAATCTTTTCAGGTAGAGGGAATTTTCCACTGCAACTAACGCTATATATCTGATGTGGGAGCTCAGAATTCAGTTTTTGTTTTTCTTAAATGCTTAGTGGTATACTCACTTTACTCTGATAATGCATGCTGCTGAGCACATACACAGGGCCAAATATTTTGTAAGACCTTCCTGTGGAGGTAATGCAGTAGCCTGAAGTTCTAGTTGACTTTTGATTACTGTAGACTATTCATTGATTTTTTTTCTTTATTGGATTTTTGACCACATGAAGGCAAAGCATTTTGTTAAGAAATGGGAACTTAGTCTGGGTGGACGTTGAGGACTCCCAACAGTCCCAAGAGCTCTGGGCGTGCGAGGAGTGCAGTAGGGTGACAGGCCAAGCATGCTCCATTCTAGTTTTCCTTTTAGCTAAAGAGCTTGGCCATCTGGGATATTGGGAGTGTGCCTGTGTGGCATGAAAACAGCAATAACGAGATCCAGGTTTTATGCCATAACAGGGGAAGCCCTGGAACAGAGGGGAAACCTGGGGGAGAACCCAGGGAGACAACCAAGGAAGGAGTCACTAGAAGGAGACCACTGGGGAGAGAAGCAACTGAATAGGCCCCAAGCAGCAAAACTACTGTTGGCAGACTCCAGGTAATGAGGGCTCAGGAGGAGCCCTCTAGAACTGAAAAGGCAGTGGAAGGTCAGTGACCATGTGCTTTTGGGCAAAGTTAACCTTTTAGAGTAGTGGTTGAATAGCCTGTGAGTTGGTGCTGGGATGCAGCCTTGAGAAGCCAGTGGAATGTAGTCTCGGGAGAAGAAATTAAACCATCAGAAGGTGAGCAGCCATTCAGGCAGTCAGAGTTGGGGTGACTTTTGGAGGGAATTCAGAGGCTAGACCTTAGAAAATGAAGACTGGAAATTCCTCATGAGGGATCTTAATAGAATCCAAGCTGGTTGGCGAAGTCAAAATCAGGGCATGGAGCTTTTCTTTGTGAAGAGACTTTATTGACTTGTTCAGTCTCATAACCTCTCCTTCCAGCTCTGTCTCAGCTGTTCCCTATTTATGTGATCAAAGCATTTAATTAAACAATGCCCTTCACCTGTGTATCTTAACATAAGCAATATAATTAACGTGCTATTAAGAGAGACAGTTTTAATGAGATTGTGTGGACACTGAAATTTGGGTGGGTTGCTGAGAAATCTGGGATCTGTCACATCTGACATTTATTGTGTAGTGTTTGACCACAGTTTGCCTGTTAATTCATATGTACCTCATAATGATTCTGAATGTTAGAGTATAAGATAGATATTGTAAATTATTTACTTGTCTGACTTTGTATAGTAAAGTTTTTTGTTTAGAACCAGAATATTGTGGCTTTATTCTCTTACTAAGTATTTGGGATTTCAAACTTTGTCTGCTTTAAACAAAAAGTTGCTGGTCCTAATTGGATTGTAACAGTTTACAGAACAGGATTAATGCTCATTGTCTGATGGTTTTTGTTTTATAAAAGAAAGGCAGTAAAAGGAGGTAAGAACAATGTCATGGTTTGTTTTAAAGCAACAGTATAAACTATTTATTTCCACCTTGTTTTTAGATAAAACAGATAAATATCCTTTTTCAGTACTTGCCATTAGATTTTGTGGGAAAGATTCCAAAATCTCCTCAGTTCACAAATGTGTTTGGGGTAGAAAGGTCAGTTGGAACAAAGTTGGACTGGAAATTTGAGCTTTGAAGCCTTTTTGCCTTTAAATAAAAGCAGCGCATGGCAACTTTTGGTGCTTAATCATTGCTGTACAAGTTGAATAACTTTTTTTTGATTTTTAAGTTTGGTGGTACACTCAAATAAGCCATTGAAGATTTCTGAAGAGCGGGTACAGGGATACATCCAGAGCAGAAACCAGTACTGCAAGAGCTTTCGGCCAGAGGCAGATTCCAAGTCAGAAGTTGATCCATATGCATTTGATGATGGAGATGAGGAGTTCAGCTTACCTGATAAAAAAGACAAGCAAGGCAACGAGAGAGATCCGGGGAGGAAACATGCACAAAAGGTGAATTATAAGTTGAGTTTTTCCATTAATGTTGTATTTTGGGGAAGGTTTGGTTTGTTCACTGTTTATTAGTGTGATCACTAGGATTTCAGTGAACATGTAAAACTTTACAGTATGGCTGAATTATCAAAAAGTAACTATAGTTTGCTCTTGTCCTTTAAAATTATGTAATTCAGAATGATTACTATGCATTGTAACAGTGAAATATTGTTGTTTGTGGGTTTCAGTCAATAACAAGCCATCTGAGGTGTTGAATTATACACTGGAAGTATTAGTACAAAATTAAAGCTGATTGTTTTTAACTGCCCTAATTTTTTTTCTCCTGAATGCCAACTGAACTTAATGACAACACTTGCTAAATTTCCTGATGGCTGCTTATCGTGTTTCTGCTTTTAGTTACAATATACTCAAGTATTGAACTAGGTTTGCATCATCAAATTATAAAAATCCTCCTTATTACTTACTTAACCTGAGAATCAACTGAAATAATCTTATTTCTGTAGCAAGTATTTTGTGTCTATATCTCAAACAAAGAACAGGAATAGGCCACTTGGCCCCTTGAGCCTGCTCCGCCATTCATAAGGTCATGGCTGACGTGTTTGTTTTTCAAGTTCCACATTCCCATTTACCCCAAATAACTTTAGATTCTTGTTAGGCAAGGGAATCTATGTACCTCTGCCTTAAAATATTGTGACCCCCTCCTCCACAGCCTTAAGGCAGAGTTCCAAAGCTGCACAGCCCTCAGAAATTTTTTTTTCTGATCTCTGTCCTATAAGGGTGACCGCAAATTTTAAAACAGTGCCCCCTAGTTCTAGACTCCGTCCACAAGAGGAAACATTCTTTCCACATCCAGCTTGTCAAGACCATTCAGGATCTAGTATACTTCAATCAAGTCACCCCTCACTCTTCTAAACTCCTCTAGCGGAAACAAGCCCAGCCTGTCCAACCTATCCTCCATAAGACCGCAAGACGTAGGAGCAGAATCAACTCCACTTTCCTGCCTTTTCCCCATAACCCTTGATTGCCTCACTGATTAAAAATCTGCCTATCTCAGCCTTGAATATACTTAATGACCCAGCCTCTATAGCCCTCGGCGGTAAAGAATTCCACAGATTGACTACCCTCTGAGAGAAGAAATTCCTCCTCCTCTCTGTTTTAAATGGGTAGCCCCTTAACTCTGAGATTATGCCGTCTGGTCCTAGAATCCCCCCACAAGGGGAAACTGCCTCTCAGCATCTACCCTGTCATGCCCCCTAAGAATCTTATATGTTTCAATAAGGTTACCTTTCATTCTTCTAAACTCCGATGAGTACAGGCCTAACCTACTCAACATCTCCTCATAAAATCCCTCCATACCCAGGGTGAACCTAGCGAACCTTCTCTGGACTGCCTCTAATGACAGTTTATCTTTCCTTATGTAAGGGGACCAAAACTGTTCACAGTATTCTAGATGTGGTCTAACTAGTGCCTTCTATAGTTTTAGCAACACTTGTCTATTTTTATAGACTCCAGTCCCTTTGAAATAAAGGCCAACATTCCATTTGCCTTCCCTATTACCTGCTGAATTTGTAGGTTGGATTTTTGGGATTCATGCATAAGGACTCCCAATTTCCTCTGCTGCAGCCTTCTGCAGTCTTTCTCCATTTTAAACAATGTTCAGCTCCTCTATTCTTCCTGCCAAAGTGCAATACCTCACATTTTCCCACATTATATTCCAACTGCCAAGTTTTTGCCTATTCACTTAACCTATATCCCTTCTGGAGACTCTGTTATCTTCAGGTACACAAAATGCGTGCAGTTGATTTGCTGCCTCTTCAACTTTTGTTGAAGAGATTATGGCCATCTATATTTGGTGTGGCAAATCTCCAACCACCAATACACCCCCACTCTGGCCCGGCTGCTATTGTGATTTAAGGAACATGTTAAGTATTGGGATAATCCTAATATTGTCAGGTTACATTTAACTTCCGCACTCCATCCATCCAAATTAATTCTGAACATAAAAGCACTTGAGTATAATAGCATTAGTTAGACATGGATATGTATGTAAATTTTAGTTCCTGTATTACAGGGAGACATTGACGGTGCTGGCGTATCCCACGCAATGTTACCAGTGGAAGGAGAGGATGCCATGTCAATATTCAATTCTGGAACAAAGCCAGGTATAATATGTTAATTGTTTATTAATTGTGTTTAATTGTATACTGATGAAGGGCACTAACTGAGGTTTACTTGTCTGTTCATAAAAAGGAGCACAAACGGGTGGCTAAATTAGGAGGTGCATATTTGTAATATGTATTTCTGTAAATGAAGCCTGTAAAATTGTACAAATTGTAAAATTGTCTCCAGTTCTATCCTTTGCCATGTGGTTTTGAACCTGGGTTACCTCTCCCATTCCACCCTGTTTCTTTTGTCTCAGTAAACCATCATCTCCACTACCAACAAAAGTGCTTCAGCATTTGGAAATGTCTGTCTGTTGCGGATGAATGTTTGTTTCATGTGATTGCAGTGCTTTTTTGATATTGCAAAAGTGTGAAAAATGCTGTTGGCTACCCACCAATCAATTTGGGTAGAAACACTTGGTCAGAATTTTTGTTTTTCCTGCTTTGGATGCTGTGCATGATTAACCTTATTTGAAGGTGTTGCCTTTGCATTGTGGAGCAATAGTTACTTCGTGTTAACAAGGTTAGTGCTATTGAGTGCTTGAACAATATCTTCAGTTTCAAATTTTTCTTTTCAGAGGTGGGAATTGAAGAATAGTAATCATACTGATGTTGAAAATTACTGATTTAATGGGCACCTGATATAATCATCAAAGACTGGTCAGACCATTTTCTTGTGCTGACCTGGTATATTTTATTGCGCACAGGCATGTGCCAAATTTAAAAAGTTGATGCAGAGGAAAGGATTGTTTAGATGTTGCCAGGTTTAGAAAATTATTCCCTCATTTCTACTACCCGCCCTCCCCTTATTTTGAGCTGGAAATGGTACTATGCTTTTTGTCAGTTTGAGTAACTTAATTAAATGATGTCACATTCCAACCTCAAGAATTTTCTGTTTCAGAATAGTCTTTTTCTTGCATGTGATTGAAATGCGATCGTTTTACGGATGATTCAGCCTGCTGTTTGGATCCTTATGTGATATGTTGGCAAAAACATTTTTTAAATTGGCATGTCATTTGAGAAACTAACTATATGTAGAAATAGTATTTTAATTGTAGAAATGGAGAGCGGACCTGTTTATAGCAACCACTTGATTGCTAATGCTTGTTTATTTCACATCACTGGAAGTGGCTTTTGTGAACTATTTCCTTAAGCTTATATAGCTAAAACCAGCTATCTCATCCTCATTGCAGGATTATAGACCCACGAAAACTGAGTCTATGGGGTTAAAAACCTAATTCGACAGGCAGGAATCTTATGAGTGCAGATGAAATGCTGGTATGACACCTCTCTCAATTTACTGTTCACTGACTTCGATGGAGAATAAACCAGGTTTAGACCTGCACTGCATAGGATTCCATTTGTTTCTCAATGGGTGTTAAGTTGAAATTGATCTCCCCCCCACCCTGCCTGCTTGATTCTGCTGAAATAGGAGTTGGTTTAGCAGTGTAAGCAAGTGAAGCTGGTGTATAGATGTCAATCTCTACATCCAAGTTAAACAAAAGCCAATGTAAAAGTGCATTAAATCAACTTTGATCACATTCTGCACATGAAAAAAAATGATTTGGAATGTGACCTCATTCACAATTGGCAAAATAATAGATGTGCCTGGTTTTTTTTTAGCTGCATGCTCACCCTTCTTGTAGTCTTCGTAAAATCAAAGCATTTCAGTGTTTTGTGGATATGCTTGGATACCTTTGAGGAAAGTGGCATTGGTGGTTGTCTTTTGAAGTACATCAGGAGGTACCATTAACAGAGCAACATTGTAAATTTAGTAGGGTTGTTAAATATTGCTCCCCCTTCCAGAAAAAATTTTTCCTCCCCTCAAAAGACCTTTTGAGTTTGTGTGTGCTCCAGGCTAAGATGAACCATCGCAGCACAAATCATCATAAAAAAAGCTTGCCTTGATACCTTTTCACGACCACTGGACACCTTGAAATGCTTTTCAATCAATTAAGTACTTTTGAAATGTAATCACAACTGTAATATAGCAAACACAGCAGCCAATTTGGGCACAGCAAGCTTCCACAAACAGTATCATAATGACCAGACAATCTGTTTTGTGATGTTGATTTGAGGGATAGATATTGGCTAGGACACTGGAGGCAACTCCCTTGCTCTTTGAAATAGTGCCACGGGATCTTTTGTATCCACCCTGAAAGGGCAGTTTGTCCCTTCGTTTAATGTTTCATCCAAAAGACCACATCTCCAATGGTGTAGTACTTACTGCACTGGAGTGTTATCCTTGATTTTTGTGTTCAAGTCCTGAGTGGGACATGAACTCAGAACTTTAGTGACTTAAAGGAAAGAGTGGCTGACACTGACATTGATACAGGGCATTGTCTTTGGTTCCTGCCACAAACTCCATTCCCTCACCACCGACCTCATCCCTCTCCCTAGCAACTGTCATAGGCTGAATTAGCGTTTACAATCTGGTGTTGTATTTTACCTGAAGATGAGCTTCTGACCACATGTCTGCTCCATCAGTTAAGCCACCTATTTGAACCTCCATAACATCCCCCAGTTCCACTCCCTGCTTCAGCTTGTGTGCGATTGAAACTCATTCATGCCTTTACTACCTCTAGACTTGATTGTTTCAATCCTCTCTTGTCTGATCTTCCATCCTCCATTAACCTTGAGCTTGTCCAAAACTGCTGCCTGTATCTTAACTTGATGGGTGTTCACCCATCACCCTGTGCTTGTTGATCTGCAATGGCTCCAGGTCTGGCAGTGCCTCATCCATGCTTTGAAATCCAGCTGTGGCCTCTCATGACCGTGCCTATGTAACCTCCTTCAAACATACAAACCCTCCTCTGCCAATTCTGGCCTGTTGCATATTCTTGATTTTAATGGATCTACCACTGGGATCTGTGCTTTTAGCATGCCCAGCTTGAAGCTCTAGAACCCCCCACCTAAGCTTCTGCCCCTTTCTACCTCTTCAATGTAAAACCTACCTCTTTACCAAGTTTTTGGTCACTTGCCCTGATATCTCCTAATGTGGTTGGGTGTCAGATGTGAAGCACCTTAAGATGTTTTGCTATGTTAAAAGTGCTATATAAATGCAAATTGTTGGTATTAAGCCAAAAAAATCAATGTTCCCTGTAAGCTGCATGCATGTGCATGGCTGCACAGCAACCTAGTAGGTACTGTTCAGGCCACTTGAGTTGTCTTCTTTAAAATATTGCACGTGCTCAGCTGTGTGAAAAATTTAATGGTGCTGAGTATTCAAACGAAGCAGACTGTGAACAATGAAAAATCGTTTGGGGAGGATATTGTCCAGTACCTTACCACATGGCTATTAAAATGATTGCATCATCAGTATAGCCTTAACTATGGTTGCTCTTTGATATGTACATGTTATTTGACTGTTTATAAAACTTTGTATCCTATTAAGTTTTTCTACCATTTTTGACATTATTGACTTTCTCTATCTGGTGAGTATTTTGGATTGAATACTTGTTAGTTGTGCTGTAGTCTGTTACATTTTCTGACTTGATATTATTTGCAGGTGACTTTTTTACAAATTACTGATGTTAGACCTACAGTTACATATTACACTCTCCTTAGTTATGCTATCAACTGGGCGGATTATGAGAACAGGCTGGTTAACACAAAAATAGATTGTAATTCTCTAAACCAAACAAAGGTGGAGAGGATAAGGATAGTAAGGAAGGAGTTTGAGCAGGTAATCAAATATTTGTAGAACTCTGCTGTTAATCAATAAAAAGAGAATTGTTAAATGAAGTGGAAATCTTGAGGGGAAGATAAATAGAAATTGTTGGGGGTACCTGATAGTGCTTTGCATCAGTGTTTATAAAAAATGGTGGAGATGGGGAGGAGGCAAATCTTGAATTGGTCAAATATGCAATGGTAGACTCGTTTGAGTATGTCCAAACTGTAAGTGATTTCATCATCTCCTGTGGGTCCTCTCATGACTGAAGAGTCTAATGTGGCTTGGATGTCCACAGAACTGGCAGTTCATGTTGGTGCTTAGGGGGCCTTCTACAAATTACGCCACCTCTTGTCTTCCTTTGGGCACGGTGGCTGTTGTGGGTTTGGTGGAGGTGGTCCTCAAAACATACTGAACTATATTTCACTGCTTGCCTCCACACGGGCCAGTGTTTTACCAAGAGAGATGGTCTGTAAAGCAAAAGTTTGTAAGGCTATTTTTAGGGAGTCCTTTTTATTTGTACTGACCACCTTGATGTCATTTGCCCCAAGATCAATAAGTGTGAAACAGAACATTTTGGTGAAGGACTGCACCATATGGAAGAGCAGAACGATTTGGTGGGGGTGAAGCTTCATAAAGCTTGTGAAAAGCAATGACATTAAGTGGATAAGACTGTTTTTAAAAAGTGCTACTGGAATGTTGCACTTCATGCCAAGACACACACAATATAAAAGACAAGATAATGTCAAATCTATATAAAACCTTAGTAAGACCACAGTTGGAGTGCACTTTGCTGTTGAGCTTCCCACTGCAGGAAGGATGTTGAAGCAATAGAACAGATTCTGGAAAATACAAACACAAAGACCGGCTTAAAGAATTAATCAATGCTGGGTCAAAATACAGGAACATCCTGTCCAACACACTTTCACCACAACAGCAGTTCAAGAAAGCAGCCCATCACTTTCTTTGGGCAACTAAGGATTCAAAATATATGCTGGAATTAATAATTGGGGTTGTTTTTGCAAGAGGAGATAGGATAAAGTTATTGAAATTATAAAGATAGAAACAGTGGTTGAAGGGTTTAGAATGATGTCTTTTCTATCCCCAGGGTGTCCCTAGGTAATACAGCCAATGAAGTTGTTTAAGAAGTATAATTACTGTTTCTTTATAGTCAGACATGGGAGCCAGTTTATGCTAATTTACTGCATTTGTCACTTGCCACAAAAATAAAGTTTAACACTAATCAAAAATATTAGTCTAGAACTTCTTGCACAGTTATCTTTCTTTAAATTATAGATGGACAAAAATCACCCTCTCACAGTCGGACTGCATCCACAAGTCTCATGAATGAGGTTGATCTGGTTGTCTCATACAAAGACCTTGACAATCTGTTTGATGATGAAGATGAACTTGGGGTGAGTTATTCTGCCCATTTGAAATGTTCATTTTCCCTGGCCTTTCCTTCTTTGCTACAGTAGGGCGAAAGGGGACTGAACTCTGATGTCTGTCAATAGTGGCTAGTACATGCATGACAGAAAATTGGGAACTGCCCTACCTATATAGTAATATTTGTGCTGAACATCAGTCTTCAGTGATGTATGATGTGGACTCAAGACAGGGGTCTTTTCATGTAAGCATAACATACCGCACACTGGAGTGCAAACTTTTTTTCGAAGAGGAGAGTAGTTTGGTTGTATTATTTTTCAACATACTCTCCTAAAACTTTGAGCTTGTGCCACTAGAAGTCTTAACTTTGTCCCTCTTAAATCAACATGATAATTGTCTTTTATTAAATGTAAAAGAAACTCAAATAGAAATATGTTCTTACAAAACAATAATGGAGATTGAATGGATTATTTAATGTGTAGATCAGTCTTGCAATTGTTTTATCTATTTATTTAAATAGTCTTGAGATGTACCACTCTTATGAGAAAAAATTAACTTGTTTGTTCATCTAATTACTTTTTTTCAGCAGATTGGGCCTCGAAATGCTCATGTTGGATCAGATGAAAAAATAGGAAATAGGGATTCGAAGGCTGGGCCTTTTGACACATTCCCTTGTATAAGTAAGCAAAATTATTTTGAAAAAATACAATCCAAGAATAATCCAGTATCCATTGTATTTGTTTCCCTGTTCATATAAGTTCTTTCCTTTTTAAAAAAAAAATGTTGTACTTTCTTTGACCAATGAAAATAGGACTGTAATTAATCCATAAGATTAACCATGCAAAAAGCATTTCACAACTTACTTTAGTTTTAAACAACTGTGAATGCCGTATAATGCTTGTTGGAGGCAATGATTGTTCGTTTGTGCTTTCAGCTAATTGAGGAAGGGTGTTTTTATATAACTTTTAATTGAATCTGATTGGCTTATTGTTAGGATGTTGTGGGTATCTTAATGGTCATGTAAATCACAGTTGTCACTATGGATTAATTGAGTAGCGTGTTCTGTCTTGGGCTTCAAGCCCCTAAGTATCTTAAAGGCTGATTAAAGAATAGTGGAATGGACTTGAGAACTAACCATAAGTATAGAAATATTAATATGTGGATTGTATAGTTAGGTAATCTGTTGACTCAGAGTTATAACAGCGTGACCACAATGTTGCCACTTTATTGGTTTCAGTTAACTTCTATCCTGAGAATTGTATTATCTTGCAGTCCTGAAAGTTTTTACCCAAGCTGTTCTCAGACTAACTTGTTCTCGTAGGCTCTGCAGATTTGCAGCAGATGTTTCCAACGCCACCATCCTTGGAGCAGCATGGCCCAGGCTACTCTCCAATGAATATTAACTGCAAAGAGTTTGGAGGCCTGGATAGCACCCCAGGAATGATTCTGGATGGCCACCATTTCACAGCAACAAGTCTGAATCATTTCAAGGTTGAAGTGGAAGAGGGAATGGGTAGCCCTAAACCTTCAGAGATCAAGGTGACAAAATTAAAAATGTATAACTTAGAGTTACTTTAAAACTCATATTTCTAAACCTGAAGTTTTTTCAATGTATTATTTGTTATCATGAACTTAATTCATTAAATTGGCTGTATGGACTGTAATGTCATGAGCTCAAATATTCATCATGAGTTAGTAACATGCCTGTGGCAATTTATCTATTACCAAAACAAGTTACATTAATGTAGTACCTTTATAGTAAGAAACCATTCCAATGGAGGAAATGAGAGAAAATGGACTGCCTTCCTATGAAGGCTATGGAGCATAACAAGAGCCCTTTCTCAGTTCTGTTTTGGTCTGTGCTGAGAGTTGACTCCAGTAGTTGGCTCTTATTTTGGTACAGGGAAAGAAGCTGATTGTTGAATAATTGGTAGGTTATTCTACTTTAATTGTAATAAATAGCTTTAAAGTTACAGTATGGCAGGTCGGCTTAGCCGAGTGGAATGTGCATCCTGCGGTATATGGGAAGTCATGGACGCACCATGTGTCCTAGACAAACACATCTACAGTGTCACTGGCTGCAGAACTTTGAGCTCTGGGTTTCAGAACTCAAGCAGCGGATGGAGTCACTGCTTTGCATCTGCGATGCAGAGAACTATGTGGATAGCACCTTTAGGGAGGTGGTCACACTGCAGGTTAGGAGTGTATAGGCAGAGGGGGAATAGGTGACTGCCAGGCAGTCTAAGAGAACGAGGCAGGTGGTGCAGGAGCCCCCTGAGTCTATCTTGATAATCAGGTTTCCATTTTAGATACCGGTGAGGGTGATGGTTCCTCAGGGGTGTGCAGCCAGAGCCAAGTCCGTGGCACCGTGGGGTGGCTCAGCTTCACAGAAGGGGAGGAAGAAGAGTAGAAGAGCAATAGTGATAGGGGATTCCATTTTAGGATCAGACAGGTGTCTCTGCAGCAGTGAACATAACTCTAGGATGTTGTGTTGCCTCCCTGGTGCCAGGATCAAGGGTGTCAGAGCGGCAGCAGGACATCTTTCTGGTGGAGGGTGAACAGCCAGAGGTCAAGGTCCAAATTGGTACTGATGACATAGGTAGGAAGAGGGATGAGGTCCTGAAAGCAGATTTTAGGAATTTAGGACGGAAATTAAAAAGCAGGACCTTAAAAGCAGTAATCTCAGGATTACTTGTAGCGCCACGTGCTAGTGAGCATAGGAATAGGAGGATTGAGTGATTGAACGTGTGGTTGGAGAATTGGTGTAGGAGTGAGGGCATCAGATTCCTGGGGCATTGGGACTGGTTCTGGGGCAGGTGAGACCTGTAGAAGCTGGGTGGATTACACCTTAACAGGACCAGGACTAATATCCTCACAGGGAGATTTGAGAGTGTTGTAGGGAAGGGTTTAAATTAGTTTGTCAGGGAGCTAGGAACCTGAGGGGTATTTCAAGTTGGAAAGAAGTAAAGCTGTTAATGGGAAATATAAAAATTACAAGTGAAATTATAAGGCAGGTGAAATGAAGGTGAGCATCAACTAAGCTTAGAGCAGAATTATGTCAAAAATACAAAAGTTAAGGATACTCCACCTGAATGCGCACAGCATTCGCAACAAGGTATATGAGTTAAAGGCACAAATAGAGGTAAATGGGTATGATCTAATGCCATTTCAGGAACATCTGTAGGGTGACCAAGACTGAGAACTGAATATTCAAGGATATTGGACATTTAGGATGGACAGGCAAAAAGGAAAAGGGCGTGGTGTTGCGCTGATGAGAGATGGGATCAGTTCATTAGTAAGGGAAGATCTCTGATCAGAAGAACAAAATGTGGAATCTGTTGGGTGGAGCTAAGAAACAGCAAGGGGCAGCAAACATTGATAGGAGTTATTTATAGGCTACCAAACAGTTGTGGTAGTGTGGGGCGTGGTAGTAATCAGGAGGTTAGAGAAGCAAGTAGCATGGGTAATACAATAATCATGGGTCACTTCAATCTGTGTATTGACTGAGTAAGCCTAATGAGCACTAATGCTGTGGAGGATGAGTTGCTGGAGGTGTTAGAGATGGTTTCTAGAGCATTGTGCTGAGGAACTGATGAGAGAACAGGCTATTTTAGATTTAGCATTATATAATGAGGAAGGGCTAATTAAAAAACTTGTTGTAAAAGAATCTTTAGGGATTAGTGACCATAATATGATAGAATTTTAGATTATGGTTGAAAGTTAGGTGAACTTGTAGCCATGGTGTTCAATTTGAATAAAGGAAATTATGAAGGTGTAATGAACATATCTCTTTACCACAATCCAACAGAAAATAAAATTACCATGGCAGCAGTTGAAAGACATGTCCACTGGAACAGGTTGAGGGATATATACAATGTTCCAGTTCTGGAACAGAGTGTGTGATGCAAAACAGGATGGTGCTGGAGAGGAGTCCTGGACCAAGGGCGCTGCTTGATAACAGCATTTTAATTGGCACCTGACCAGGTTTTGAGAGTGTAGCAGAATAGCTCCTAGCCTGAAAGGAACAAGACCCAATACTTCTTTCTCCCGTGTGTGGAAGATTCCAGTAATTCCACAATAATTGCTAGCTGTTTTTTTTCTCCTCATATTTCCATAACCTGCTTTCTCTCTGAAAACCTCTGTCAAAATGAAAAGGGGAAAAGTCACTAGTAGAGACCTTGAAAAGCAAGTTTTTAAACCAGTGAACCACAGACTGAAAGTTCTGGGGGACCACCTCATGTCACCAACAGCAAACTGCAAGGAATTTGGAAGACATCAATCAAAATCAACCCATCTAACCCTGTATTCTGGATTGGTGCTATTGAACTGTTTTATCTCGCCCTTAAAATCCATGGCTTGTGTGTATGGGTGTGTGTGTTTGTGTATAGGGGTTTAAGAAAGGGTAGAGTTTAAGTTACAGAGTTAGGGGTTAGCAACTGATATTTCTTTCTTTCTGCCACTAGTTAAAGACAATTTGTTCAATAAACAGTTAAGTTTACAAACCCAGTGCTCATTTTCTGTTAACCTAAATTAAACAGTTAGGTAGAATTGGGGCAATCTGATGGTTTGGTTAAACTTCACATTTGTCATGGCTCAGGAAACAGTGGGGCTAAGTATTACACACACTATCCCCAATGAGCCGGAGCAAATTGGATGAGGTGGATTGGGCAATTATATTAAAAGGTGTGACGGTACATAGACAATGGATAGCCTTTAAAAAATTATTACTCCAGACGCACAGCAATGTGGTTGACTCTTAAATGCCCTCTGACTTGGCCTAGCAAGCCACTCAGTTGTAACAAACTACTACAAAGATACAAAAAAGGAATGAAACTGGATGGACCGCCTGGCAATGACCGAGGCACCAGAAATGACAACGGCAATCGCAGCCCTGTCGACCCCGCTAAGTCCTCCTTACTAACATCTGGGGGCTAGTGCCAAAATTGGGAGAGCTGTCTCACAGACTAGTCAAGCAACAGCTGACATAGTCATCCTCACGGAACCATACCTTATAGATAATGTCCCAGACTCCCATCATTACCATCCCTGGGTATGTCCTGTCCCACTGGCAGGACAAACCCAGCAGAGGTGGCAGCACAGTGGTACACAGTTGGGAGAGAGTTGCCCTGGGAGTCCTCAACATCAACTCTGGACCCTGTGGAGTCTCATGGCATCAGGTCAGAAATGGGCAGGGAAACCTTCTGCTGATTATCATGTACCGTCCTCCCTCAGCTGATGAATCAGTGCTCCTCGATGTTGAACATCACTTGGAGGAAGCACTGTGGGCAGCAAGGGTGCAGAATGTACTCTGGGTGGGGGGACTTCAGTGTCCATCACCGAGTGTGGCTTGGTAGCACCACTACTGACCAAGCTGGCCGAATCCTAAATGACATAGCTGCTAGGCTGGGTCTGCAGCAGGTGGTGAGGGAACCAATAAGAGGGAAAACATGCTTGACCTCATCCTCATCCTCATCCTCACCAACCTGCCTGCTGCAGACGCATCTGTCCACGACAGTCTCGGTAGGAGTGACCACCACACAGTTATTGTGGAGACGAAGTCCTGCCTTCGCATTGAGGATACCCTCCATCCTGTTGTATGGCACTACTACTGTGCTAAATGGGATAGATTTCAAACAGACCTAGCAATTCAAGACTGGGCATCCATGAGGCGCTGTGGGCCACCAGCAGCAGAAGAATTGTACTCAAACACAATCTGTAACCTCGTGGCCTGGCATATCCCCCACTCTAGCATTACCGTCAAGCCAGGGGATTAACCCTGGTTCAATGAAGAGTGCAGGAGGGCATGCCAGGAGCAGTAAGAGGCCTACCTAAAAATGAGGTGTCAACCTGGTGAAGTTATAAAACAGGACTACCTGCATGCCAAACAGCATCAGCAGCAAGTGATAAACAGCTAAGCAATGGATCAGATCTAAGCTCTGCAGTCCTGCCACATCCAGTCGTGAATGGTGGTGGACAATTAAACAATTCACTGGAGGAGGAGGCTCCACAAATATCCCCACTCTTAATATTAGAGGAACCCAGCAGCAGTGCAAAAGATATGACTGAAGCATTCGCAACAATCTTCAGCTGGAAGTGCCACATAGATGATGCATCTTGGCCTCCTCTGGAGGTCCCCAGCAACACAGATGCCAGTCTTCAGCCAATTCGATTCACTTCGTGTGATATCAAGAAACGACTGAAGGCATTGGACACTGCAAAGGCTATGGGCCCTGACAATATTCTGGCAATAGTACTGAAGACTTGTGCTCCAGAACTTGCCATGCCCATAGCCAAACTGTTTCAGTACAGCTACAACAACGGCATCTACCTGGCTATGTGGAAAATTGCCCAGGTATGTCCTGTACACACAAAGGACAAATCCAACCTAGCGAATTACCGCCCCATCAGTCTACTTGCGCTCATCAGTAAAGTAATGGAAGGGGTCATCAACAGTGCTACCAAGTGGCGCTTGCTTAGCAATAACTTGCTCACTGCCCAGTTTGGGTTCTGCCAGGGTCACTCAGCTCCTGACCTCATTACAACCTTGGTTCAAACATGGACAAAAGAGCTGAACCCCTGAGTTGAGGTGAGAGCGACTGCCCTTGACATCAAGGCAGCATTTGATCGAGTGTGGCATCAAGGAGCCCTAGCAAAACTCTAGTCAGTGGGAATTGGGGAAAACTCTCTGCTGGTTGGAGTCATACCTAACACAAAGGAGGATGGTTGTGGTTGTTGGAGGTCAGTCATCTCAGCTCCATAACATCACTGCAGGAGTTCCTCAGGGTAGTGTCCTAGGCCTAACCATCTTTAGCTGCTTCATCAATGTCCTTCCTTCCATCATAAGGTCAGAAGTGGGGATGTTCGCTGATGATTGCACAATGTTCACCATTTGCGGTGACTCAGATAATGAAGCAGTTCATGTTCAAATTCAGCAAGACCTGGACAATATCCAGGCTTGGGCTGACAAGTGGCAAGTAACATTGGTGCCACACTAGTGTCAGGCAATGACCATCTCCAACAAGAGAGAATCCAACCATCACCCCTTGATGGTCAATGGCATTACTATCACTGAATCCCCCACTATCAACATCCTGGGGGTTACCATTGACCAGAAACTGAACTGGATCAGCCATATAAATACTGTTACAAGAGCAGGCCAGAGGCTAGGAATTGTGTGATAAGTAACTCTCCACCTGCCTCCCCAAAGCCTGTCTATAATCTACAAGGCACAAGTGGGGAGCATTCCATCACACTCCTCACTTGTTTGGATGAGTCCAGCTCTTACAACACTGAAGAAGCTGGACACGGTCCAGGACAAAACAAGTCTGCTTGATTGGCACCACTTCCACAAACATTCACTCCCCCCACCATCGACGCGTAGTAACAGCACTGTTTACCATCTACAAGATGCACTGTAGGAATTCACCAAGGCTCCTTAGACAGCACCTTCCAAACCCATGACCACTACCACCTAGAAGGACAAGGGCAGCAGACAAATAGGAATACCACCACCTGGAAGTTCCACTCCAAGTCATTCCCTGCCTTGACTTGGAAATATATTGCCGTTTCTTCACTGTCGCTGGGTCAAAATCCTGGAACTCCCTTCCTAACAGCACTGTGGGTGTACCTACGCCACATGGACTGTAGCAGCTCAAGAAGGCAACTCACCACCACCTTCTCAAGGGCAACTAGGGATGGGCAATAAATGCTGGCCCAGCCAGCGAAGCCCACGTTCCGTGAATGAATAAATTTAAAAAATATAGTTTACAGCAATTATTCATTGCGTTCCTTCAAGGCACAAACTCCAAAAAAAGTCAGTCAAGCATGGCTAAGAAAGGAAGATTTCATAAGATTAAAAGGAAAGGCCTATAAAGTTGCTAGAAATAGTAGTAAACCTGAAGGTTGGGAGGATTTTAGAATACAGCAAAGGAGGACCAAGAAACTGAAAGGGAGAATAGAATATGAATGTAAAACTAGCAAAAAACATAAAAATAGATTGTAGAAGCTTTTATAAGTACATAAAAAGGAAGCATTTGACTAAGCCAAATGTGAGTTCATTACAGGCAGAGTGAGGGGAATTTATATTGAGGAATAGAGAAATGGCAGAGAAGCTAAATGATTACTTTGTCAATCTTCACTGAGGAAGATACAATAAATCTCCAGAATTAGAGATCCAAGGGACTAGGGAGAAGGAGGAATTGAAGGAAATTAGTATTAGTAAGAAAGTTATATTGGCAAAATTAACAAGACTGAAGGTTGATAAATCCCTGGGACCTGATATTCTGCATTCGAGTGTTGAAAGAGGTAGCTATGGAGATAGTGGATGCATTGAGTGGGCAAGAACTTGGCAGATGGAATATGATGTGGAAAAAATGTAAGCTTATCCACTTTGGTAGGAGGAACAGATATGTAGAGTATTTTTTAAATGGTAAGAGATTAGACAGTGTATATGTACAAAGGGACCTTGGTGTCCTTGTCAATAAGTCACTGAAAGCTAACATGCAATTAGGAAGGCTAATGGTATATTGGCCTTTATCGCAAAAGGCTTTGAGTACAGTAGTGAAGTCTTGCTTCAATTATGTAGAGCCTTGGTTGGACTATACCTGGGGTACTGTGCGCAATTTTGGTCCCCTTACCTTAGGAAGCATATTATTGCCATAGAGGGAGTGCAACAAAGGTTCACCAGACTTGTTCCTGGGATGGCGGATCTTTCCTATGAAGAGATTGGGGAAACGGCCTGCATTTGAGAGGCGATCCCATTGAAACCGACAAAATACTTAAAGGGGTAGACAGGGTAGCTTCAGGTAAGATGTTTCCCTTGGCTGGGGAGCCTAAAAGTCGGGGAAGCCACTTATGACTGAGGTGAGGTTGTGAATCTTTGGAATTCTCTACCCCAGCAGGCTGTGGAAGTTCAGTCGTCGAGTATGTTTAAAGCAGAGAATGCCAGATTTCTAAATGTCAATGACTTAGAGATATGGGGGTAGTGTGGGATGAAGTGGATGATCAGTCATGGTCATATTGAATGGCGGAGCAGGCTCGATGAGCTGTGTGGCTTACTCCTCCTATGTTATCTGGCATTGTTGATCACGTGTGATAACAAACCTAATCTAAAGTCCTCTTGTTTTTCTTCCTCAGGATTTTTCTTTTGTTTATAACCCTGAGAAGTGCCAAGGTTATGTGGGTTGTACTATGTTTGCGCCACTGAAAATCTTACCAAGCCAGTGTCTGCCTCCCGTCAAACTTCCGGAGGAGTACCGTCCTTCTTGGACTGTGGGCAAGCTGGATCTGCTTCCTCCTGTAGCCCCCATGCCGTATATCCGGGACATGTAAGTTTTAAGTTGCAGTATGGTAAAGCGAGTGCAGGCATTTGTGTATAAACTGAACTGGAGCATATAAAAGGAAGCAAACAAATTGAGCATTGGAGAATTGATAGGCTTTTAATATTATGAAGGATTCTCATTGGGAAAGACTGTTTTCTCTGGCTGCGATGTCAGTGATAAGGAGCTCATGAATTTAACATCTCAGTAAGAAAGTGAGGTGGAAGGCTGGGAGCCTGACGTGTTTTCCCACAGGGAGCAGTTGCATAAATATCTGAAGTGGAGAAGATACAGGGCATTGCAAGAGCAGGATTATTTTTGGAATAAAAACAGAAAATGCTGGAAATAATCAGCAGATCTGGCCTGGCATTGCTCAGATTTGCAACTGGGTGCTGTTGGCACTGAACCGTTGTGCATGACTCTTGAAGATGTTAATGACATGATTAGGGGTTAACCCCAATGGATTTTAGATCTGTAGCTTTTACAGATCAGGGGCTGATCTTCAAACTTGTAACACTGAGGTTTCTGCAACTCTTAGCTACTGCATTTACCTTCCAGCTGTTTGATTTGAATCTCAAAATAGGTGGCAGCAACCTGTGTAGATTTAGCTGTGGAAGTTAGTGGCACTTTTTGTATATGGATTGTTTTTAGAAGAAATTGAGTAATTTTACAATTGACACATCTGCAACATTTTAATGATGTCTGAAGTATGCTTGGAATATAATACTGTATGCCAGTGCAACAACTTATTTTGTATACAAAATGGGAGAACTACAGTTTTATGGTTATTTTAATCCTAAAATTGAATTTGAGTTCACAGTTCAAAACTTAATGGTGGTACTTTGAGTTTAACCAATAACCTGCTTTTGTTGTCTAGAAACATTCCCAGTGTTGGAAGTGGTATGGATCAAGATTACATTCAGACCTGTACACCGCAAACGCATACCCCGTTTGGAGTTACGAACAGTGCTCCGCCCAGTAATAGTGGTGCCGGTGTCCTTCCATCTCCTGCCACTCCGCGCATCTCTGCACCAACTCCAAGGACACCAAGGACCCCACGCACTCCTCGTGGATGTGGGGGTCCAGCCAGTGTTCAGGGTTCTGTGAAGTACGAGAATTCCGATTTATATTCACCTGCCTCCACACCTTCAACATGTCGCCCTCTGAATTCAGTGGAACCTGCAACAGTGCAATCCATTCCTGAGGCGCACAGTCTTTATGTGAACCTAATCCTATCTGATTCCATCATGAATCTCTTTAAAGACTGCAGCTTCGACAGCTGCTGCGTCTGTGTCTGTAATATGAACATCAAAGGAGCTGATGTTGGATTGTACATCCCAGACCCTACCAAAGAGTCACAGAACCCATGCACATGTGGATTCAGTGCTGTCATGAACCGAAGGTTTGGAAACAACTCTGGGCTCTTTTTGGAAGATGAAGTGGATATCATTGGCCGAAACACAGACTGTAGTAGTGAGGTTGAAAAGCGATTAGAGGACCTCAGGAATGTTTCTCTTGAACAGGGGGAAGGAGGCCCCAAGGAGCCTGAGAAAGTACCTGATGAGTTAATATTACTACTTCAGGACCAGTGTACTAACCCCTTCTCCTCATTGAGATCAGTAGATCCTTCTGTAGTGGCAAAATTACGAACAGTGGGACCACCAGTACGTGTGGAGGATAGAGACTATTACAAGGAATGTTACACTGCTTTGGAGCAGGGGTATCAGTTCATGGACAATATGTCAGGTGGGAAGCTTGACGAAGCACTTGTGAAAAGCTCTTGTTTACATCTCTGGTCAAGAAGGAATGGTGAGTTTCTCGAATTTGATGGACCAGGCAAGGAGCTGATATGTTATTCAGAAATGGACTAACTTTGTTTTAAATTAGCAATTGTTGGATTTGTTTTCTTGTTGAGATGAATAGTTTTGCACTAATTGCTCCTCTTTCCTGGTTTTTTTTATTTCTAATATTTTTTCCAAAAAGCCATCAAAATAGCTCGTTCTGATGTTTGCTAATAAATTTTAAGTACTCCAGTTTTAAAAATATTGAAAATAAATCAGATCTTGCTTTCCTTTTTCTTGAACATTTTGTTTAGTAACATCAGGCAAGCTATTCAGAAATGTTATGGAAAAGCCTTGAAGGAAGCTGAATTAATATAAGTGAAAGGTTGATTTAGCATTTGAAGTAGTCCTGTATTTGTGTGTCTGATTGTAGCTCCATTGCATTATCAAATTTGACTTCCTAAAATCTAGTTTTACAGATGTCTTCAACATTTGACTTGTGTGGCAGACCATTGCTCTGTAAAAGAATATTACGGTTCTGTTTTTACTGAGGTTGGGACCACAGCTCATTGAGCTATTTTGAGTCTTCCTATTAGAAATGATAAATTATGTATTGGGATTAATTCTCAGAGGCACAGTTAAGTGAGAATTTGTACATATCTACTCCACTCTAGAACAATGTCAATTCCTGAATTGCTCAGGCATTGAGGGATGAGATTGATTATCCCCCTATTAGCTTAACCTTTCAATTTACCTACTCATTTCCATTTCCCCTCTTTTTTTTTCAAAAAAGCTTCATTTTACTATTTTACGTAAACTAATATATTTCCTTATCTACAATCATGGAATGGCTACTGCACAGAGTGAGACTATTCAGCCCTCATCTTTGCTTCTCTTTGCAAGTCAAATCAGTTATTCCCACTGCCCTACCCTTTCCCCATAGCCCTGCAACTTTTTTTATCTTCAGGTGCTTATCCAATTCTCTTTTGAAAGTCATGATTGAATCTGCCTTCGTCACACTTTCAGCCAGTGCATGCCAGATCCTAACCATTCGCTGTGTTTAAAAAAAAAAATTCCCTCATGTTGCTGTTTGTTCTTATGCTTTTTACTTACTTGGTTCTTGACCCTTTTGCCAATGGGAACCGTCTCTATCTACTCTGTCTTGACACCCCATGATTTTGAACACCTCCATCAAATCTCCTCTCAGCCTTTTCTGTTTCTCTAAAGAGAGCAATCCCATCATAAGGTCAAAATAATCCTATTTGTACATTTTTTTTTCCTTCTCACCTACTTTGAAAATATTTAATGTTAGTTAAGTGGTGGTACCATGATTTGAATGTTTTATACTATAATAATATGTTCCCCCCTTCCCATTACCAATTCTTAACCTATTTTTTCTGTTGTCCTGCATGTTGATTTGCAGAACTTTTAAAATATAGAGTAAATGATGAAAAAAATGAAGGAAGGATAGCCTAACGCACTTTGCAGCCAATTAATTAGTTATGAAGTAAAAACATAAAATGGGCTCTGAAGAAGAGTCATACGGATTGAAACGTTAACTCTGTTACAGATGCTGCCAGACCACCTGAGATTTTCCAACATTTTTTTGTTGTTTCAGATTTCCAGCATCTGCAGTATTTTACTTTCAATTAGTTTTGAAGTGTGGACACTGTTTTGTAGGCAAACCTGGCAGCTAATTTCACACCCAGAAAATCTCAAAGCAGTGATTTAGTTAAGCAACCAGGTGGTGGCCAAAGGATAATGTTTAAACAGGACACTTCAAAATTGAGCAGAAAGTTCCTTCAAAACACAGTTATGCTCTTTGCTTCAGTTCATTGGAAGAAACTGATTTATGCCATTAAATAGTGATTTAATGTTATAAAATGATGAGACCCTTTGTCCCACTCTGTCAGCTGCAAGATCAATCTAAATGCTTGCATGGCAGTATTTTTGCTGCCCATTTGTTCCTATATGTCAACTGCTAGTTGAGTAAATGGCTACGAATTTATATAACATATATTTTACTATTTATTTCACATCTGGATTTTTAATGGAAGGTGAGCCTAGAAATTATGATTAGGATATTAGCTGATAAGTGTTTAAGCTGTCTATATGCCATTCACCTTTTTACTTTTTTAAACATCATTGATCCATTTTAAAAATAGGTTAATACCAGTGTTAAAATAACAGACAGGCATGTGTTAAAATCCCCGTAGAGACTGATGACTTCTAAAAGAAAGGAATCCCCACAAAGCCAATGGAAAGAAAAGATTGGCAAGATTTAACTTTTTAAAACCTTTATGGTAACAAATTTAAAAATCAAGTAATTTAAACATTAATTAGCAGGCAAAGGATATTTCAAATAAGAAAGTAAGTTTTACTTTAAATAGTTGATACAACAAAGAGATGTCTCCAGTAGTTGCAAGCTAACAGCACTGTGGGTGTACCTACCCCAAATGGACTGCAGCAGTTCAAGAAGGCAGCTCACCACCAACTTCTCGAGGGCAGCTGGAGATGGGAAATAAAAATTCTGGCCCAGTTAGTGACGCCCAAGTCCCCTGAAAGAATATACTTTTAAAAAAGGCATTTGTGTTACTTCCTGCACATCTGTCTTACCAAATTGGCTCCTATAATACAGGATCTCTCAATTCCAAATTGAACGTTTCATCCCCAAGTTGCATTCAAAGCTACCATACTCCATGCTAAGTTTCCAGACCTAGTTAACATCATCAAGCGCATGTCTACAAACCCCTTCTCTCTCGGACCGTGACGTTCCTGATGGCACACAATTCTCTGAGCTCTTTAAGCAGTCTGGTGGATTCTGCCAACACTGAAACTGCAGCAGTGGATCATGTCCCACCCACAATCCCCTGCTTTTCCTGTCTTCAGCTCTCTGTCCTTTCCAACTGTAAATAGCAGAAACACATTCTCTGTTATGTTCTGAGCCCTGCTTCAACACCAGGATCTGTGATAAACTGTCAAACAGAAAACTAATCCATTTGTGGAGAGCCTTGCTTGTTTCCACTCCCATCAGCTTTTGTGTTCTGAACTGCTCACCATTGCAATTAGATTCTTATTTACCTTTTTTGTTTCTTGGCTTTTCATCCCCATGGCAACCTCAAGTCATGTGATTTCTTGGAATGATGATCAGGAAGCCAATTAACTCTCTTTCATAATATGCCCTAGCTCACTTTGGCCTTAAACAGGATAAAAAAAAATTGCAGGTGTTTCCCAAAGTGCCTAGATCGTTGCACATTATAAAAATGTGTTTGTCTCTTGATATCGACAATTCTAGTTTCTAGCTTAAAATGAAATTGAAGAATATTTTTCAGAAGTTTTGAGTATATTCCGATTTGTTTATGACCCCTTTGATCATCTCATGATTAACTATTATGTTTGTCCTCCTTCCTCCAGCTGTGGATGTCAGCATGCTGTGTTCACAAGATCTTCTGCGCCTGCTTCTCTCTCTTCAGCCTGTTCTGCAGGATGCCATTCAGAAGAAACGAGCTGTCAGATCGTGGGAGAGTATTCAGCATGTGCAGGGGCCTCTCACTTGGCAACAGTTTCACAAATTGGCTGGCCGGGGATCTTATGGTAAAGTGTTCTGTACCTTTCACTCATTACCTTTGGATGTTAAAGTAGCTTTAGAATTTAGATTATAAGAATGAACACTACTGTGATAAAAGAAGTGTGCTAAACCTTATTAATCACCTGTTTTATGGATGTCTGAATCCAACTGAAATCATGATTACCAGGATAATTTAAGATAGTTTGACATTTTTCCCCTAATTGATAGTGTTCTAGTTGCTGGGAAGGCGTTGGTAATTTTCATAGTCTTTAATCATTGGTGCCTGGTGTTTTACTGTGAAATTGAAAAAGCGTTTGATACCAAAAGAGTATTGTGGTAATAGAACTGATTTTTCTGATGGTCTGATCAGCTTTTCATTGCACAGTCAGGGAGGAATTTGCAGTTTTTGGTGTAGGGCAGGCTGAGTTTGTACCAGTGGTGGAATCCACTGACTATGGATAAATTGTAACCATATTGAGAAGTTTAAAACTTTTCTTTTGTGCATGTGTCTCTAACTGGATTTGTTGCGTTGTCTTGGTAAGTGCGAGAATTGAGCTACGTCCGACATCTCAATATCTAAATGGCATATTTAACTGACCAAAACAAAATGCTGCCCACAGTTTTCTTTTGTTTTCTATTCCAAGGACTGTCCTAAGTTTAAAACATGTATTTAAGAAGCAAAAGTGAATGAAAATTAAATTCTGTAGCTGTTAGTCAGAGTCATAAAGCACAGATATAGGCCTTTTGGCCTATCCGTGTCCATGCCGGCCATCAAGCACCTATCTATTCTAATCCCATTGTCCAACACTTGGCCTGTAGCCCTGTATGCTATGACATTTCAAGTGCTCATCTAGATACTAACTAAATGTTATGAAGTTTCCTGCCTCTACCACCCCCTCAGGCAGTGTGTCCCAGATTCCAACCACCCTCTGGGAGAAAAACATTTTCCTCAAATCCCCTCTAAACCTCCTGCCCCTTACCTTAAATCTATACCCCCTCTTTATTGACACCTCTGCTAAGGGGAAAAGTGTCTTCCTAGCTATGTCCCTCACAATTTTGTATACCTCTATCAATTCCCCCCTCAGCCTCCTCTGCTCTAAGGAAAACAACCCTAGTTTATCCAGTCTCTCTTCATAGCTGAAACACTCCAGCCCAGGCAACATCCTGGTGAATCTTCTCTGCATGCTCTCCAGTGCAATCATAACCTTCTTATAGTGTGGCGACCAGAACTGCGCACATCACTCCACTCCAGTTGTGGCCTAACTAGCGTTTTATACAGCTCCGACATAACCTTGGCTAATAAAGGCAAGTATCCCAAATGCTGCCTTATCTAACTGTGTTGCCTCCTTCAGGGACCTAAGGACATGTGCACCAAGGTCCCTCTGATCCTCTGTACTTCCTAAGGTCCTATCATTCATTGTTTATTCCTTTGATGTGTTAGTCCTCCCAAAATGCATTACCTCACACTTCTCAGAATTAAATTCCATTTGCCACTGCCCTGGCCATCTTACCAGCCCATCTATACCGTCCTGTAATCTAAGGCTTTCCTCCTCACTATTTATGACACCACCAATTTTCGTGTCATCTGCCAACTTACATCCTTATTCACACCTAAATCATTAATGTACATTATAAACAGCTAGGGTCCCAGTACCGATCACTGCGGTACACCACTTGTCACAGGCTTCCAATCGCAAAAACAGGCTTCCAATCGCAAAACCAACTTTCGACTATCGCCCTCTGCCTCCTGCCACAAAGCCAGTCTTGGATCCAAATTGCCCTGGATCCCATGGGTTCTTACCTTCTTGATCAGTCTCCCTTGTGAGACCTTGTCAAAAGCCTTACTAAAGTCCATGTAGACTGTCAATTGCACTACCCTCATCTACACACCTAGTTACTTCCTCGAAAAATTCAATCAAATTTGTTAGACATGATCTCCCCCTGACAAAGCCGTGCTGACTATCCCTGATTAATCCCTGCCTCTCCAAGTGGAGATTAATCCTGTGCCTCAGAATTTTTCCAATGGTTTCCCTACCACTGATGTTAGACTCACCAGTCTGTAATTACCTGGTGTATCCCTACTACCCTTCTTGAATAATGGTACCACATTCGCTATCCTCCAGTCCTCTGGCGCACCTCCTGTGACCAGAGTGGATTTGAAAATTAGTGTCAGAGCCCCTGCAATCGCCTCACATAGCCTGTGATACATCTCATCTGGGCTTGAGGATTTATCCACTTTTAAGCCTGCGAAAACTGCAAATACTTCCTCCCTTTCAATGCTAATTTGTTCAAGTATATCATAGTCCCTCTCCCTGATTTCTACACCTACATCGTCCTTCTCCATAGTGAACACAGATGAAAAGTAATCATTTAAAACCTCACCTGCGTCCTCTGGCTCCATGCACTGATTATCACTTTGGTCCCTAATGGGCCCTACTCTTTCCCTGGTTATCTTCTTGCCCTTGATGTATTTATAAAATGCCTTGGGATTTTCCTTTATCTTGCCCACCAGTGTTTTTTCATGCCTCCTCTTCGCAATTACTTTAAGTACCCCCCCTACACTTTCTATACACCTCTAAGGCTTCTGCTGTTTTTAGCCCTCTGTATCTGCCATAAAGCTCCTTTTTTTTTTCCTTAATCAATCCTCTGTTTCCCTGGACTTGTTGGTCCTACCCTTCACCTTTACAGGAACATGTTGGCCCTGAATATACTCTCTTTCCTTTTTGAATGACTCCTACTGGTCTGGGGTAACAATTAGGTTGGCAAAAGGGAACTATGAAATTAAATTAGCAAAGAACATTTAAAAAAAAATGGTAACACGTTTTGCAGGCACATCAAAAAAGGCTGGCTATATGGGAATAGGACCAATAAGGATAGACAGAACAATACCATAGCTGTAGTGAGATGGCAGAAATATTAAATAATTATTTCGCTTTGGTATTTACCAGGAGATAGGACAGTTAAACATGACATTGAACGATGAGATGAGCAATAATTGCATTTGTAAATTTTTTTAAAAGAGGAATGTATTGAATAAATAAAAAAAAACCCTTGGTCAAGATGGATTACATCCAAGTATTTTAGAAGAATCTAGGGAGGTGATAGCAGAGCATTACTATATGTTTAATAATTCGTTAGAAAAAGATGTAGTGCCAGAGGACTGGTGGGTAGCTAATGTAATTTCTATATTTGAGAAGCGGGGAAGAAATTGTCTAGGGAATTTTAGACCAGTCTGCTTAACATTATGGTAGGGAAAATAATGGAATCCCTAGTAAAGGAGAGAATAGAAGAACATCTAGTAATGAAAAATATAAATCATGAATTTCAGAATGGAAAATTTTGCTTGACCAACCTTGTTGAATTTTTTGAGGAGATAACAGAGAAAACAGGCAGTGGTAATTCAGTAGATAGTAATTTATCTGTATTTTTAAAAGGCCGTCAATAAGGTGCCACATAATAGACTAATGAGTAGGGTAGAGAATGTGGAGTCAGGAACAAACGGCTGAATGGATTGCTAGCTGACTTCAAAACAATGCAGTGAGTGAGTAAAGTGTAGTTATTCAGAGTGGCAGAAGGTGAGAAGTGTTGTTCCACAAGGATTGATGCTGGGACCACTGCTGTTCACAATTTACATTAACGATTTAGACATTGGAATTAATGACAGAACTTCTAATGCAAAAGCAAAATACAGCAGATGCTGGAAATGTGAAATAAAAACAAAAGCAAATGAAAGGTTGATTGGACCTGAAATGTTAACTCTGTGTCTCTCCATACACACTGCCTGACCTGCTGAGTAAATCCAACATTTTTGTTGCACAATTTCTAAATTTGTGGATGACACCAAGTTGGTTGTGGGGTGTGGGGTTGGCAGGCGAGAATGGCAACAAACAACAGAAGGACAATAATAAGCTTGCAGAATTGGCAAATAAATGAAGTTCAGCACAGATAAATGTGAGGTAGTATATTTTGGTAGGAAGAATAGGGAGATCACTTATTACTTGGAAGATGTAAGTCGAGGTGGGGTAGACGCACAAAAGGATCTGAGTACACATGCACCAATCACTAAAATTGCAAAGGTTAGCAAGGCCATTTTAAAAAAAAAAGCAAGATCGCCTTTGACATCAAGTCAGCATTTGACTGAGTGTAGCACCAAGGAGTCCTAGCAAAATGTCGTTGTGGGGGAAGTCTCTCCACTGGTTGGAGTAATACCTAAAACAAAGGAAGATGGTTGTAGTTGTTGGAAGCTAATCATCTCATCCCTAGACATTGCTGCAAGATTTCCTTAGGGTAGTGTCCTAGGCCCAGCCATTTTCAGCTGCTTTATCAATGACCTTCCCTCCATCATAAGGTCAGGTGGGGATGTTCAGTACCATTTGTGATGACTCATACTTTATATGGGCATGGACTTCTTCAGTAAGACCTGGACAATATTACGACTTGAGCTGGTAAGTGGCAAGAAACGTTTGCACCACAAGTGCCAGGCAATGACCATCTCCAACAAGAGAGCATCTCCCCATTACATTGAATGGCATTACCATTGTTGGAATCCCCGCCATCAACCTCTTGGGAGGTTACCATTGACCAGAAACTTAATTGGGCCAGCCATATTTTTTTATTCATTGACAGGATGTGAACGCTACTGGCTAGGCCAGCATTTATTGCCCATCCCTAAATGCCCTTGAGAAGATGGTGGTGAGCTGCTGCCTTGAACTGCTGCAGTCCATGTGGTGGAGATACACCCACAGTGCTGTTAGGAAGGGGCTCCAGGATCTTGACCCAGCAACAGTGAAGGAGTAGTGATATCTAGGGAGTAGTGATATCTAGGGAGTAGTGATATCTAGGGAGTAGTGATATCTAGGGAGTAGTGATATCTAGGGAGTAGTGATATCTAGGGAGTAGTGATATCTAGGGAGTAGTGATATCTAGGGAGTAGTGATATCTAGGGAGTAGTGATATCTAGGGAGTAGTGATATCTAGGGAGTAGTGATATCTAGGGAGTAGTGATATCTAGGGAGTAGTGATATCTAGGGAGTAGTGATATCTAGGGAGTAGTGATATCTAGGGAGTAGTGATATCTAGGGAGTAGTGATATCTAGGGAGTAGTGATATCTAGGGAGTAGTGATATCTAGGGAGTAGTGATATCTAGGGAGTAGTGATATCTAGGGAGTAGTGATATCTAGGGAGTAGTGATATCTAGGGAGTAGTGATATCTAGGGAGTAGTGATATCTAGGGAGTAGTGATATCTAGGGAGTAGTGATATCTAGGGAGTAGTGATATCTAGGGAGTAGTGATATCTAGGGAGTAGTGATATCTAGGGAGTAGTGATATCTAGGGAGTAGTGATATCTAGGGAGTAGTGATATCTAGGGAGTAGTGATATCTAGGGAGTAGTGATATCTAGGGAGTAGTGATATCTAGGGAGTAGTGATATCTAGGGAGTAGTGATATCTAGGGAGTAGTGATATCTAGGGAGTAGTGATATCTAGGGAGTAGTGATATCTAGGGAGTAGTGATATCTAGGGAGTAGTGATATCTAGGGAGTAGTGATATCTAGGGAGTAGTGATATCTAGGGAGTAGTGATATCTAGGGAGTAGTGATATCTAGGGAGTAGTGATATCTAGGGAGTAGTGATATCTAGGGAGTAGTGATATCTAGGGAGTAGTGATATCTAGGGAGTAGTGATATCTAGGGAGTAGTGATATCTAGGGAGTAGTGATATCTAGGGAGTAGTGATATCTAGGGAGTAGTGATATCTAGGGAGTAGTGATATCTAGGGAGTAGTGATATCTAGGGAGTAGTGATATCTAGGGAGTAGTGATATCTAGGGAGTAGTGATATCTAGGGAGTAGTGATATCTAGGGAGTAGTGATATCTAGGGAGTAGTGATATCTAGGGAGTAGTGATATCTAGGGAGTAGTGATATCTAGGGAGTAGTGATATCTAGGGAGTAGTGATATCTAGGGAGTAGTGATATCTAGGGAGTAGTGATATCTAGGGAGTAGTGATATCTAGGGAGTAGTGATATCTAGGGAGTAGTGATATCTAGGGAGTAGTGATATCTAGGGAGTAGTGATATCTAGGGAGTAGTGATATCTAGGGAGTAGTGATATCTAGGGAGTAGTGATATCTAGGGAGTAGTGATATCTAGGGAGTAGTGATATCTAGGGAGTAGTGATATCTAGGGAGTAGTGATATCTAGGGAGTAGTGATATCTAGGGAGTAGTGATATCTAGGGAGTAGTGATATCTAGGGAGTAGTGATATCTAGGGAGTAGTGATATCTAGGGAGTAGTGATATCTAGGGAGTAGTGATATCTAGGGAGTAGTGATATCTAGGGAGTAGTGATATCTAGGGAGTAGTGATATCTAGGGAGTAGTGATATCTAGGGAGTAGTGATATCTAGGGAGTAGTGATATCTAGGGAGTAGTGATATCTAGGGAGTAGTGATATCTAGGGAGTAGTGATATCTAGGGAGTAGTGATATCTAGGGAGTAGTGATATCTAGGGAGTAGTGATATCTAGGGAGTAGTGATATCTAGGGAGTAGTGATATCTAGGGAGTAGTGATATCTAGGGAGTAGTGATATCTAGGGAGTAGTGATATCTAGGGAGTAGTGATATCTAGGGAGTAGTGATATCTAGGGAGTAGTGATATCTAGGGAGTAGTGATATCTAGGGAGTAGTGATATCTAGGGAGTAGTGATATCTAGGGAGTAGTGATATCTAGGGAGTAGTGATATCTAGGGAGTAGTGATATCTAGGGAGTAGTGATATCTAGGGAGTAGTGATATCTAGGGAGTAGTGATATCTAGGGAGTAGTGATATCTAGGGAGTAGTGATATCTAGGGAGTAGTGATATCTAGGGAGTAGTGATATCTAGGGAGTAGTGATATCTAGGGAGTAGTGATATCTAGGGAGTAGTGATATCTAGGGAGTAGTGATATCTAGGGAGTAGTGATATCTAGGGAGTAGTGATATATTTCTAAGTCGGGATGGTGAGTGATCTGGAGGGCAACTTGTAGGTGGTGCTGCTCCAATGTGTCTGCTGCCCTTGTCCTTCTAGATGGTAGTAGCTTTGGGCTTGGAAGTTACTGTCTAAGGAAGTTTGGTGAGTTCCTGCAGTGCATCGTGTAGATGGTACACACTGCTGCCACTGTGTCTCGGTGGTGGAGGGACGGATCTCTGTGGATGGGGTGCCAATCAGTTGAGCTGCTTTGTCCTGGATAGTGTCGAGCTTTGAGTGTTGTTGGAGCTGCACTCATCCAGGCAAGTGGAGAGTATCCCATCACTCTCCTGCCTATACCTTGTAGATGGTGGACAGGCTTTGTGGAGTCAGGAGGTGAGTTACTTGTCGCAGGATTCCTAGCCTCTGACCTGCTCTTGTAGCAACAGTATTTATAAGGCTAGTCCAGTTCAGCTTCTGGTCAATGGTAACCCCCAGGATGTTGATGGTGGGGAACTCAGCAATGGTAATTCCATTGAATGTCAATGGGCGATGGTTAGATTCTCTCTTGTAGGAGATGGTCATTGCCTGGCAATTGTGTGGAGTGAATGCTACTTGCCACTTGTCAGCCCAAGCCTGGATGTTGTCCAGGTCTTGCTGCATTTGGACATGAGCTGCTTCAGTATCTGAGGAGTCGTGAATGGTGGTGAACATTGCGCAATCATTAGCGAACATCCCCACTTGTGATGGAGATGTGGTTGACTCTTAAATGCCCTCTTGAAATGGCCTACCAAGCTACTCAGTTGCATCAAACCGCTAAAAAGCCAATAAAAAGAAATGAAGCCAGATGGACCACCAGACATCGACCTAGACATTGGAAATGACAATGGCAAACCCAACTCTGTCGATCCTGCAAAGTCCTCCTCAGTAACATATGGAGGCTTGTGCTACAATTGGGAGAGCTGTCTCACAGTTTAGTCAAGCAACAGCCTGACATAGTCATACTCTCACTCTCGGAATCATACCTTACAGATCATGTCTCGGGCTCCGCTATCACCATCCATGGGTATGTCCTGTCCCACTGGCAGGACAGACCCAGCAGAGGTGGCGGCACAGTTGGGAGGAAGTTGCCTTGGGAGTCCTCAACATTGAACCTGGCCCCCATGAAGCCTCATGGTAGCAGGACAAACATGGGAAAGGAAACCTACTGATTACCACATACTGCACGTCCCCTGGAGGACTTCATCCCTTCTAACTTGCCTGGTGCAGATGCATCTGCCCTCGACAGTATCGGTGGGAGTAACCACCGCACGTTTGTTGTGGAGACGAAGCCCCGCCTTCACATTGAGGATACCCTCCATTGTGTTGTGTGGCACTACCTCTGCTAAATAGGATAGATTTCAAACAGATCTACCAAGTGGAGACTGGGCATCCATGAGGTGTGATGGGCCATCGGCAGCAGCTAAATTGTACACAACCACAATCTGTAACCTCATGACCTGACATATCCCCCAGTCTATAATTACCACCAAGCCAGGGGATCAAACCTGGTTCAATGAAGAGTACGGAGGGAATGCCAGGAGCAGCACCAGGCATACCTAAAAATGAGGTGTCAACCTGGTGAAGCTACAACACAGGACTACTTGCATGCCACACAGCATAAGCAGCAAGTGATGAACAGAGCTAAACATTTCCACAACTAACGGACCAGATCAAACCTCTGCAGCCCTGCCACATCCAGTTGTGAATGGTGGTGGACAATCAAGCAGCTCACTGGAGGAGACGGCTCCACGAATGTCTCATCCTCGATGAAGGTGGATCCCAGCACATCAGTGCAAAAGATAAGGCTGAAACACTTTCAATAACCTTCAGTCAGAACTGTCGAGGTGGATGTTCCATCTCTGCCTCCTCCAGAGGTCCCTTGCATCACAGATGCCAATTCGATACACTCTGTGATATCAAGAAATGGCTGAAGGCACTGGATACTGCGAAGGCTGACAATATTCCGGCAATAATACTGAAGACTTGTGCTCCTGAACTTGCCATGCCTTTGGCCAAGCCATTCCAGTACAGCTACAACAATGGCATCTAACTGGCAATGTGGAAAATTGCCCATTTTTGCTCTGTATGCACCAAGCAGGACAAATGCAACTTGGTCAATTACCGCCCCATCAGTCTACACTGAATCACCAGTTAAGTGATGGAAGGGGGTTATCATTAGTGCTAGGGGAATGGTGTGGTTGTAGGCAAAAGCAGTGATAGAAGCAGATCATCGAAAGATGTCACAGACGGCAGAACAAAAGAACACATAAGTGTCGAAGTTGGTGATATTATCTAAACGAATGTGCTAATTAAGAATGGATGGTAGGGCACTCAAGGTATAGCTCTAGTGGGGGTGGGGGGAGCATAAAAGATTTAAAAATAATGGAAATAGGAGGGAAAAAGAAAAATCTATATAGTTTATTGGAAAAAAACAAAAGGAAGGGGGAAGAAACAGAAGGGGGGTGGGGATGGAGGAGGGAGCTCAAGACCTAAAGTTGTTGAATTCAATATTCAGTCCAGAAGGCTGTAAAGTGCCTAGTCGGAAGATGAGGTGTTGTTCCTCCAGTTTGCGTTGGGCTTCACTGGAACAATGTAGCAAGCCAAGGACAGACATGTGGGCAAGAGAGCAGGGTGGAGTGTTAAAATGGCAAGCGACAGGGAGGTTTGGGTCATTCTTGCGGACAGACCGCAGGTGTTCTGCAAAGCGGTCGCCCAGTTTACGTTTGGTCTCTCCAATGTAGAGGAGACCACATTGGGAGCAACGAATGCAGTAGACTAAGTTGAGGGAAATGCAAGTGAAATGCTGCTTCACTTGAAAGGAGTGTTTGGGCCCTTGGACGGTGAGGAGAGAGGAAGTGAAGGGGCAGGTGTTGCATCTTTTGTGTGGGCATGGGGTTGTGCCATAGGTGGGGGTTGGGGAGTAGGGGGTGATGAAGGAGTGGACCAGGGTGTCCCGGAGGGAGCGATCCCCACGGAATGCCGACAGTGGGGGTGAAGGGAAGATGTGTTTGGTGGTGGCATCATGCTGGAGTTGGCGGAAATGGCGGAGGATGATCCTTTGAATGCGGAGGCTGGTGGGGTGATAAGTGAGGACAAGGGGGACCCTATCATGTTTCTGGTAGGGAGGAGAAGGCGTGAGGGCGGATGCACGGGAGATGGGCCGGACACGGTTGAGGGCCCTGTCAACGACCGTGGGTAGAAAACCTTGGTTAAGGAAGAAGGAGGACATGTCAGAGGAACTGTTTTTGAAGGTAGCATCATCGGAACAGATGCGACGGAGGCGAAGGAACTGAGAGAATGGGATGGAGTCCTTACAGGAAGCGGGGTGTGAGGAGCTGTAGTCGAGGTAGCTGTGGGAGTTGGTAGGCTTGTAATGGATATTAGTGGACAGTCTATCACCAGAGATTGAGACAGCGAGGTCAAGGAAGGGAAGGGAAGTGTCAGAGATGGACCACGTGAAAATGACGGAGGGGTGGAGATTGGAAGCAAAATTAATAAATTTTTCCAAGTCCCGATGAGAGCACGAAGCAGCACCGAAGTAATCATCGATGTACCGGAGAAAGAGTTGTGGAAGGGGGCCGGAGTAGGACTGGAACAAGGAATGTTCCACATACCCCATAAAGAGACAGGCATAGCTGGTAATTCTGTTTTTGTTTTGGACTTCCTTATAGATGTCTACTATGAAATCCAGTAATACTACATAAGGCAAACTACTGTAGCTTCAATTAAGGCATACCACATGACCTTTACCCACTTCAACTCTGCGGTGGAATCTGCTTCAGAATAAAACTGCTTGCTGTAGTCCAAGATTTTTCTGGCTTGATTGGGTGGGTGATTCAAACTGCATCCTCTCCCAGCCCAGAGCTCCAGCTATAGTTCAACAGCTCAAACAGCTCCATCTATCTCCATTTATCTCCATAGCTCCAGCTCAACAGCAGCTCTAAAATACTTTTTCCTCCACTTTCATCTCAGTTGCGTTGTTCTCACACCTCTTTGAAAATCCAAATATAAGATCTTTCATGTTTCCATCTTATCTTTGCTTTTGGGTCAATAAAATATAATATCCCCACTACTGTTTATGGAACTCCTGCAAGATGCAAACATATTTCTTTAAACCTCTGACTCCCTTTTGATATTCAAACACACTCCCCATCTAACCTGTTTACTTGTACCTCAACACCTCTTTTCATGTTTCCAACCCCCCCCCAGACAACTTGACTCCTATCAATCTCTTGCTCAGCTTAATTAAATCTCTCTGACACCCAAAATATTTTAAAGCATCCATTCTCACATCTCCCTCCATAACAAAAAATGAACCATCATATTTCCAAAAAGATGGTTTTATTTTTAACCCATTCCTTACTCTTTACTACATTTAACTATATAAACAAAACCATTACACCATAGTGTACATGCATTAACCATGAAAATATATACACAAATCTCTTGTAAAAATAGTTAATTCCAGTCCATTCCCCGTTTGTCAATGTCCAAGTTCTTTTGAATTTTAAACCCTTGACAACATATCTGCAATCACATTTTCTCATCCAGCCACACGTATAATTTGGAAATTGAATGGTTGCAATAATAAACTCCACCGAAAGTCTTGTTTCTGTTCCGAAACCTTCCAGAAACTTAAAAGGATTGTGGTCAGAAAATGTAACTGTCTTTGAAGATTTTTTTGCAACGTACACTTCAAAATGCTGTAAAGCTTAACACCAAACTTTAAGTCTCTTTTCTCTATAGTTGAATATTTCTTCTGTGAGAAATATCCTACAAGCTTCTCACTAGTTCATCATCTTGGAACGGCACCAATGTCGACATCAATAGCCAATTTAAACTGCTTTGTATAATCAGTGCTGATGGAACAGGTGTAGTTAGTGCAGCTTTCAAGCTGCATTCTGACACTGTCAGGTCCATTGGAATTTTTAGTTCATTTTTAATAATTTAGCCAGTGGAGCACCTACACTGCTGAAGTTTGGCACTAATTTCTGATAAAAATCCACTCATGCCTAGAAATCCCAACCTCCCATTTTGCTGTTGGCACTGGGAATTCCACAATAGCTTTTACTTTTGCACCTCGTGGGGCCACTTGATCATGTCCCACAGTGTGGTCTAAATATGTAACTCGCGCTTTCACAAATTCACTTATCGCCAAATTCACAACGAAATCGGCATCCTGCAGTCGATCACATAACTCCTTTAAGTGTTCCTCCCACGCTGGACTGAATACTATTAAGTCATCAATATAAACAGCACAGTTGCTCAGTCCCTTAGGCACTTTGTTATTCTCTGAAATGTTGCTGGTGCATTTTTTATACCAAAAGGCATTACTTTGCATTGATATAAACCACCTGGTGTCACAAAAGCTGATATCTCTTTTACCCTTTCTGATAAGGGTACTTGCCAATATCCTCGTAGCAAGTCAATTTTTGTGATAGACATTGACTCTCTCACTTCTTGATACAGTCCTCCAATTGTGGAATAGAATTTGAATCTGCCTTTGTAACTACATTCACTTTACGGTAATCAAGACATGGTCTTTGTGGTCCGCCTGGTATCAGCACCATTATAATGGGGGAACTTCAGTTACTGTGACTGGGCTCTATGATGTCATTTTGAAGCATGAATTCAATAGCTTTCTGCACTTGAGCTAATTTTACTGGATTTAATCAAGGTAGGTATTGCCTTATTGACCCTGAATTCCCCACATCAACATCATGTACAGTTAAATCTGTTTTCCCTAGTTTATTTCCACAAATTGCTTTGCTAACAAAAATAGTTCTTTTAAATCACCCTGACACTTTTCTGCAAGGTAATCCATATTACATCAGGATTCTTAAGTACCTCCCCATTATCCAGTTTAATCAGAGGAAGATAATTTCAGAATCCTTAGTTTCTGCCCCCGTTACTTACAACTACCAGTACCACCACCTGCTTATCCTCTCTTGAAGTATTTTTTGAGCATATTTACATGGCTTACTCGGTGACTCTTCCTGTTATCTGGGGTATTTACTATGTGGTTTACCTCACTTTGTATCTTTTCAATCTGGTAAGGTTCACTAAACCTTACCTTCAACTGGCAACAATATTTTCCCCAGACACAAAACTGAGCCTTTGCTCGTTGCCTCCATCAATTGTTCAGATATCTTTAAATGCTTTCCAGCCAGTTCACATGCTTTACTTAATCTCTCTCTTTGAATTTCGAAGTATAATCCAGGAGAGTTTTTTAGAATTTTGCTCACTAATTTTTCCTGTATCAGTATGAGTGGTCTCCTTACTTAATGACCATTAATTAATTCGAAAGAACTGAACCTTGTTGACTCATTATGGGTACTCCTAATAGCAGACAACAAGAACGGATTCCCTCCATCCCAATTGTGCATAGCCTTGACTATATGCTTTCATCGTAGTCATGAAAGCCTGATGCCGCCTTTCTAATGCATCTTGTGATTTAGGGTGATAGGCTGATGACCTAAATTGCTTCATTACTACTATAAACGGCTGTGACATGAAATTCGATCCATGATCTGACTAATTCTTTTGGTAATCCATACCTTGTAAAGAACTTGGTTAACTCCTTTACAATCACCTTTGCCATAATTTTCCTTTAAAGGTATTGCTTCTGGCAATCTTGTGGACACACCCATGATTGTCAGTAAGTACTGATTTCCAATTTTAGTTTTAGGGAGGGGTCCTACACAAGCTGTTAGGACCCTGTTAAAAGGTTCCTCAAATGCTGGCATTGGAATTGAAGGTGCAGGCTTAATCACTGCCTGAGGTTTTCCTATCACTTGACGTGTGACATGTTTGACAGAATTTGACTGCATTGTTATGTAGTCCAGGCCAATATAAATGTTTTTGTATCTTAGCTTGAGACTTTCTAATTCCCAAATGTCCAGCCATTGGAATTTCATGAGCCATTCAATTTCACTCCGGTACCCAGTATCAATACTTGGTGCACCACCACCCACTTTTCATCTGTCAGAATGTGGGCGGCCTTCATTTCCTCATTAACATATTGTTCTTAATGGAGTGACACTCTGGAATGTATTCTGCTTCCATTTTAGAACAAGCTGTCTGATATAATTTCTTCAAATCTGAATCCTTCTGCTGTAATTAACTGTTGAGCTAAACACCTCAGCCTCATCCTCTTTAGTCTTTTCTTCCCGCATAATCTTTTCAAAGATTGATCCAATCAACTGAATTACAGCATCCCCACCCCACCCCGGCTTTTTACATTCCTGCTCTTCCCGTTTAAACTTGTGCGTTTGTGATCTTGTTACCATACAATCTGGAAACAATCTCGGATGGTGTTTCTGTAAAACCTCTGTCTCTCAGCAGGCTGCTGTACTACATGGCATAGTAAATATCTGTGACCCAGCTATATCACTCCCTAGAATAAATTGAACTCCTGCAATGGGCAATTTCTCCACTACCCCAACAATCACCTCTCCTGTTTTCAAATCACTTTAAATTTACCTTACATGCTGAAATAGGTTTGACTTTGCCGTGGATTCCTTTTAATTAATAATGTGTCTTGCAATAACCCTTCTGGACAGCAGATAGCTTTATCCCATAACATTAAGGACTGGCTAGGCCCAGTATCTCTTAAAATATTGGCATAGTTTCTTGCTCTTCCCTGTATACGTGAATATATTTTCCCTTCGGGTATAAAATCTTTAAACATCTTTGCAACCTGCCCTTCATAACTCCCATGGGTAGGCTGTGAATACATTCCCACTTCTCTAACTACCACTAATTCTTCCTACTCCACCTGTACACAGCTCACTGGTTTTCCTTGCCCCTGGACCTCAGAGCCCACAGTACTCTTATTTCCAGAACTTTTCTGAGTTCCAATTACTGCAATCGGTTTCCTGTTTAACCTCCAACAACTTAATCTCGTGTGTTCAGCCTTATTACAATGGTAACATATCAGTTTCCTCCCTTCAGCACTACTTTCCATTTTTATTAGACTGACATCCTTCAGCTTGATCCTTATTACTAACATTTTTACCATCACTAATTTTTCTAAATCTCCAGCTTCCCTGCTGATTTCCATATGACCCTCTTCCTACACTTAACTGTTTGCGTGAAATATCATACATGTCGGCTAAAACAGCAGCTTTGCTGACCTTTTTGCTTTGTCTTTCATCTAAATATGTCTTGATGTTTACTGGAATGCGATTTCTAAATTCTTCCATAATCATAACCTCTCTTACATTCTTAAAAGCCTTATCTAATTTTAATGCCCTGAATCATTGATCCCAGATGATTTCTTTTTCTCTTGCCAACTCTACATAAGTCTGATTAAGTCTTTTCCTTACAGTTCTAAACTTCAACTGATAAGCTTCAGGGACAAGCTGATAAGCATTTAATATTGTCTTCTTTATTGGCTCATAATCTGCAGACTGTTTTTCTGTTAAGCTTGCATGCACATTCATTGCTATACCTGAAAAAACACTCTAACATAGCCCAAGCAGCTCTTGGTCAATTCAATTTCATAGCTATCTTTTCAAATGAGGTAAAATATCTTTCTTATAAATAACTCCATCCTCTAAATTTAGGCACTAACTGAAGATGTTCAGTTAAATCAAATTCCTCAAAGGAATCAAAATCACCATCTGAACCATTACCTCTCCTTTCTTCTTTCATTCTAAGTTTCACTTTAGACAGTTCATGTTGTCTGGCTTCTTTCTCTCAAGCTCTCTATCTCTTTGCCTTTCTTTCCTCAATTGCTAACTTCCCTCTGAAATTCAAGTTCAAGCCTTTGCATTTCTATCTCTTGTTGTCCTTTCCTTTTCCTGCTCTTCTCTTTCCCATTGAAGTTTTTTATTTCTATTCTTTTAATCTATCCTTTTTCTTTTTCCTTTTTTTCTAACCCCGGTATATTCATTTCCCTCTATCTCTTTCTTCCAATTCAGGCTTTTGCCTTTCTCTCTATCTCTTTTCTATATCAAGTTGCTTCATTTGCAACTGAAGTCTTACTACCTCCATCTGTGACACACTAGTTTCAGGTATCCCTTCCTGCAACTTTAAATGCTGGGTAAGTACTTTAACCACATCAGCCTTACGAAATTCCATTTTTACCTCCACCTACACTTCATCTGCTGATTCTTTCAACTCTGTTTTACTCCGAGATTTCAAGTACTTCACAGTTACATTTTTTACTCTCAATTGCCAAAGCAATGTTGCAGTCCAACCACTTTAAAACCCCTCAACACACAACTCCTCCTGAGTTCAGTGTTCTTCTCGTACTCATATCCTTTGGATTCACAAACTCTAACCCAATCAAGGAATTTTAGTAATCCTGGATGAGCCCCCAAATTTATTATGACCACAGTTGGTGTTAATTGCTGTGCAGACCTAATCCCAGAGGGAAACACTTTTTTTTGTATTCTGAAACCGAGACGACTTGCTGATCTTGACCATAAGAGGTCCAGTAGGACGTGGCATTTTAAAAGTTAAAAGTACAAGTTTTATTAATAAAAATAAAAAAATTTAAGCACACAAGATTACAGTTGCATAATTAAGGTTAGTCTTACAAACATTCCCCCAAAAACACACTACTTCGTCAAACCAATAAGTAAACACCTTCCAGGCAACTCCTGTCTACTATGAAATCCAGTTACATTACACAAGGCAAACTGCTGAACCTTTAATAAAGGCGTACCACATGACCTTTACCCTCTTCCACTCTATAGTGGAATTCACTTCAGAATAAAACTGCTTGCTGCAGCCCAAGATTTTTCTGGCTTGACTGCATGGGTGATTCAAACTGCATCCTCTCCCAGCCCAGAGCTCCAGCTATAGCTCAACATCTCCAGCTTTCTCTGCAGCTCAACAGCAACTCTAAAATACCTTTTTCCCCTTTCATCTCAGTTCCATTGTTCTCATACCTCTGAAACTGAAACCTGTCCAAATATAAGATCTTTCATGTTTCCATCTTGTCTTTGCTTTCGGGTCAATAAAATATAACATCCCCACTACTGTTTACCTATGGAACTCCTGCAAGATGAAAACATGTTTCATGATACCTCTGACTCTCCTTTGATATTCAAACAAGCTCTCCACTTATCTAAAAAAAGAAATGTAGGTTAGATCTAAACTATTTACCTGTACCCCAAACTTAACATCTTTATCCTTTTAATGTTTCCAACCACCCAAACAACCTGACTCCTATCCATCTCTTGACCAGCTTAATTAAATCTCTCACACACAGTCAGTCTCACTCTCACTCTCATGCACCCCACGCAGGTTGTGGTTGTTGGAGGTCAGTCATCTCAGTTCCAGGACATAACTGCAGGAGTTCCCCAGGGTAGTGTCCTATGCCCAAGCACCAACTGCTTCTTCAGTGACCTGCCTTCCATAATAAGGCCAGGAGTGCGGGTGTTTGCTGCTGAACGTTGCACATCTGTGACCCCTCAGATACTGAAGCATGTCTAAATGCAACAAAACCTGGACAATATCCAGGCTTGGGCTGACAAGTGGCAAGCAACATTCCTGCCACACAATTGCCAGGCAATGGCCATTTCCAACAAGAAAGACTCCAATTTGCTGGGGCTCCTTGGTGTCACACTTGATCAAATGAGGCTTTCATGTCAAAGGCTGTCGCACTTCCCTCACCTCTGGAGTTCAGCTCTTCTGTCCATGTTTAAACCAAAGCTGTGATGAGGTCAGGAGCTGAATAGCCCTGGCGGAACCCAAACTGGGCATCAATGAACAGGTTATTGCTAAGTGAGTGCTGCTTGATAGCACTGTTGATGACCTCTTTTATCACTTAACTGATGATTGAGAGTAGATGGCTGGGATAGTAATTGACTGGGTTGGATTTATCCTTTTTATGCAGAGGACATATTTGGGCTATTTTCCACATTGCCCGGTAGATGCCGGTGTTGTATCTGTACTGGAACAGCTTGGCCAAGGGTGAGGCAAGTTCTGGAGCGCAAGTCTTCAGCACTATTGCTGGAATAGTGTCAGGGCCCAAAGCCTATACAGTATCCAGTGCCTTCAGCTGTTTCTTGATATCACGCGGAGTTAATTGACTTGGCTTGAAACTAGCATTTGTGATGCTGGGGACCTCCTCGAGGAGGCCAAAATGGATCATCTACTCACCACTTCTGGCTAAAGTTTGTTGCAAATGTTTCAGACTTATCTTTTGCACTGATGTGCTGGGCTGCTCTATCATTGAGGATTGGGTTATTTGTGGAGCTGCCTCCTCCAGTGAGTTGTCCACCACCATTCATGACTGGATATGGCAGGACTGCAGAGTTTAGATCTGATCCATTGGTTGTGGAATCGTTTAGCTCTGTTTATCACTTGCTGCTTATGCTGTTCGGCATGCAAGTAGTCCTGTGCTGTAGCTTCAGGCTGACACCTCGTTTTTAGGTATGCCTAGTGCTGCTCCTGGCATGCCCTCTTGCACTGTTGGTTGACCAGGGTTGATCCCCTGGCTTGATGGTAATGGTAGAGTGGGGGATATCTGGGCCATGATTTACAGATTGTGGTTGGGTACAATTCAGCTGCTGCTGATAGCCCACGGCGCCTCATGATTGCCCAGTCTTGACTTGCTAGATCTGTTTGAAATCTATCCCGTTTAGCACCATGCTGGTGCCACACAACACAATGGAGGATATCCTCAGTGTGAAGATGAGACTTCGTTCTGGGACTGTGTGGTGATTACTCTTACTGATAGTGTCATGGACAGATACACCTGCCGCAGGCAGGTTAGTGAGGATGAGGACAGGCATGTTTTCCCCTCCTGTTGGCTCCTGTATCACCTGCTGCAGACCCAGTCTTGGACTTGGCCAGCTCCCCCTGTAGTGGAGCAGTAAGAGTCTACTTCATTGCTGTGGGCCTGGAGTCACATGTAGGCCATACCAGGTAAGGATGACAGATTTCCTTCCCTTACAGACATTAGTGAACCAGGCTGCTTTTACTGGAAAGTGGTTCCATGGTCATCATTAGACTTTTAATTCCAGATTTCCATTGAATTCAGATTTCACTACTGCCATGGTAGGATTTGAATCTGGATTCCCAGAGCATTACCCTTGGTTTCTGAATTACTAGTCCAGTGATAATGCTGCTATGCTGCCACCTCTCTGGGTGCTTTTGTAGCCACAGTATAAATATGCCTCATTGCCTGTCCAGCATTTAGAAAGCACAAGTCAGGAATGCTCCCCATTTTCCTGGATAATTGCTCCCAACAACACCCATGTAGCTTAATGGCATTCAGGAGAAAGCAACACATTCGATTGGCATCCCCTCCACCTTAAACATTTACTCCCTCTACTCCTGATGCTCAGTGGCGGCAATGTGTATCGTTTGCAAGATGCACCACAGCAACTTGCCAAGGCTTCTTCAATAGCACCTTCCAAACCTGTGACCTCTAACACCTGGAAGAATGAGGGCAGCACGTGGAACGAAACACCACCTCCTGCAAGTTCCCCTCCAAGCCACACACGCCACTTAAAACTATATCGGCATTCTTTTACCGTCCCTGGGTCAAAATCCTGCATTTCCCTTCCTAACAGTACTGTGGATGCACCTACACCAGAAAAAAGGACTCTTAAGGGAAGGAAACATCATCTGTAACTAACTAAGGAAGTTAAAGATAATAAATTGAAAGAAAAAGCTTATAATTCTGGAAAGATAAGTGGCAGGTCAGAAGATTGGGCAGAATATGAAGAGCAGCAAAGATTAACCAAGAGTTTTTAAGGAGGGAAAACGTGAGTATGAGGAAACCAGCTAGACATGTAAAAACAGGAGTTCCTTCAGGTTTTTAAAAAGGAAAAGTGTGTAAGTGAAGTGAGCATTGGTCCTCTGGGGAGAGAATCTGGCGAATAAGTAGTGGAAAATAAGGAAATAGCGGATGAATTGAACAGATATTTTGCATCTCTTTCTGTAAAGGATGCAAGTAACATCCGAGAAATAATTGTGAATCAGGAGGTGAAAGGGAGAGAACTTAAAACAACTACAATCACCAGGGAAAGGGAACTGAGAAAATTATTAGAATTAAAAACTGACAAGTCCCCAGGTCCTGATGAACTTCATCTTATGGTCTTAAAACAAGTAACTGCTGAGATAGTAGTTGCATAGGCTTTAATTTTCCAAAAATCCCTAGATTCTGGAAAGGTTCCATCAGATTGGAAAACAGTACATGTAACTGCCCTATTCAAGAGAGGAAAGCAAGAAACTGCAGGCCAGTTGGCTTAACATCTGTCATAGGAATAATGCTGCAATCTATTATTGAGGAGGTTATAGCAGGGCACTTGGAAAATCTCAGTGTAATCAGGCAGAGTCAACATGGTTTTGTGAAGGGGAAATCATGTTTGACTAATTTATTAGGGTTATTTGAGGAAGTAACAAGCAACGTGGATATAGTGGAAGCTATAGATGTGGTGCCTTTGGATTTCCAGAAAGCATTGGACAAGGTGCCATATGAAAGGTTGATATGCAAAATAAGAGCTCATGGCATCGGGGGTAACATAATAGAATGGATAGAGGATTGGTTAGTGAACAGGAAAAGGAGTACTGATAAATGAGTCATTTTTAGGTTGGCAAGATGTAATGTGTGGCGTGCCACAGGGATCAGTGCTGGGACCTCAACTATTTATATTTTATATCAATTACTTGGATGAAGGGACCAAATGTATGGCTGCTAAATTTGCTGCTGATACAAAGGTAGGTAGAAAAGTAGGTTGTGACAAGGATATAAGGAGCCTGCTAAGGAATATAGAAAGACTAAGTGAGTGGCCAGAAATTCGACATCGGAGTATAATTTGGGAAAATATGAACTTGTCCACTTTGGCAGGAAGTGTAGAAAAGCAGCGTATTATTCAACTAGAAAGTGATTGCAGAACTGAGGTACAGAGGGATCTGGGTGTCCTGGTACATGAATCACAAAAAGTTAGTATGCAGGTACAGCAAGTGATTAGGAAAGCAAATGGCATGTAGTCGTTTGTTGCGAGAGGGATGGAATATAAAACTAGATGTTTCGCTACAGTTGTGCAGGGCATTGGTGAGACCATATCTGGAATACTGTGTACAGTTTTGCTTTCCTTATTTGAGAAAGGATATAAATGCATTTGAAGCAGTTCAGAGGAGGCTCACTTGACGACTGATACCTGGGATGAGGTGGGCGTTATCTTATGAGTAATGGTTAGACAGGCTGGGCCTGTATCCATTAGAGTTTAGAAGAATGAGAGGTGAACTGAGATCTTCAGGGGGCTAAACAGGATGGATGCTGAAATGATGTTTCCTCTTGTGGGACAGACCAGAACTAGGGATACCAGCTTAAAAATAAGGGGTCTCCCATTTAACGCGGAGAGATTTTATTCTGAGGGTTGCGAGTCTTTGGAACTTTCTTCTCCAGAGAGCGGTGGAGTCAGGGTCTTTGAATATTTTTAAGGCAGAGGTAGATTTTTGATTAACAAGGAAGTCGAAGGCTATCGGCGCTAGGTGGGAATGTGGAATTGAGGTGACGATCAGATCAGCCATGATCTTATTGAATGGCGGAGCAGGCTCGAGGGGCCTAATTCATACATTCATGTAAGACTTCAACGGTTCAAGAAGGTGGTCCAGCATTGCCTTCTCGAGGGCAATTAAGGGTAGTCAACAAATGCTGGCCTTGCCAACGATGCTCACATCCAATGAGTGAATAAAAAATAAGCATCAGGTTTTATTTCTAGTGGGACAGAATTGAAAAATAGGGTGGTTATGCTAAACCTTTATTGAACCTTGATTAGACCATACTTGGAGTACTGCTTGCAGTTCTGGTTGCCACATTAGAAAAAGGACGTACAGGCACTGGAGAGGTTGCAGGGAAGATTTACAAGAATGGTTGCAGAAACGTATGTGTTTATATCAGGAAGGGATTGATAGACTTGGGTCTCTTTTCTCTTGAAAAGGGAAGGCTGAGGGCTGACCCAATAGAAGTATTTAAAATTGTAAAAGGTTTTGATGGCATGGATACAGAGAGCATTTCTGTTTCTTCTTGGGGAGAGCACAACGAGAGGGCATAAATATAAAATAGTGACCAAGGGACCCAATTGAGGATTCTGAAAGAAAACTTATTTACCCAAAGAATGGTGAGAATGTGGAACGTGCTACCACAGGCACTGTTTGAAGCAACAGTATAGACGCGTTTACGGGGAAGCCAGAGGAGCATTTGAAGGAGAAGGGAATAGAGGGTTACGATGGTAGGTTTAGATGCTAAAAATGGGAGGAGGCTCAAGTGGAGCGTAAACACAGATGTAGAGTGGTTGGGTAGAATGCCCCTCCCTGTGCCATAGTTTCTGATTAGGATTTGCAGCTTTTTGTCTTGCTCACCTTTCCCTTTTCTGTTTTGGTGATTCTTTCTTCAGTTGTTAATTATTTGTACCAAATTCATGTGGTTGGCAACTTAATTTTCTTCAGTTTTTAAAAATTGGGTCATACCGTAAGCTTCAATTGGGAGCAAATATTAAAGTAGCATTGGCCGTGAGAAAAGCTGCTGGTGAATTTAATTGATTGAGGCTTTCACTTGCCTGGTAATGTAGGCTATGGCGAAAGAACTTGGGGGGCTGAAGAATGGAGAGTTGGGGAACCTTGCAATGTACGTATTTCAATTCTTCTAAATTTAATGAACAAATACTGGAGAGTTTTGCATGGAGGTTGGTGGGGTAAAGGATGACTAAGAACATTTATTGGATTTTTTCAGTTTAACTTGAAAATTGACAAGCATATGATGCATAAATAGGAAACTTAAAATATGCTATGTATTTGATTAGAGGGAAACCACAACCCACAAGGGGCAAAAATAATGAGCACTGGTTTAGGAAAGAATTATGAAAGAAACTATTTTGCTTTTGTTTCACCATTCCCTTTGGCCCTGGAAGACTAGCTCTTCTGTCATTCAGTCTCTCCTGACTTTCACCCTATCACAGCTTTTCCTTTTGCCCCTGTCCCCACCCACCCTTTGCTCAAGTGTTTACTCTGAGTGTTTCCAGCATTTTCAGTTTTTATTTCTGATTTATAACATATGCCGTATACTGCTTTTCAATTAGTGTTGCTAATTGAAGCTTGACTTAAAAGCCAGTGAATCCTGCCCTATTTTGAGGTGGTAGTGAACATAATTGTCAAAATTCAATTCTTTAAATTCTCCAGTAATGTCAACTGAATTCAGAATGCCCAGAGCTTCATTTATCTAGACTGATTACCATTCCCCTTCACTTTGTCCCTCTGCACCCAAAGTCTAGAGGAGAAAATAAATACCCATTTGTTGGACAGCATTGTCTTCTGACCTGTTTGTTTTGTTAAAATCTGATTGATTGGTTCAGCTGCCGAATCCATAGAGTGCAGACCTGGCGTTTCAGAGCGTACACCACATCCATGACGGTGACGCTTGGCGTGCTTGGCTTGGGTGACAGCAGCATCCCTGATCACATTCTCCAGGAAAACCTTCAGCACCCTGCAGGTCTCCTCATAGATCAGGCCCGAAATCCGCTTGACACTGCCACGGCGAGCCAGGCAGCGGATGGCTGGTTTGGTGATGCCTGGGATGTTATCACAAAACACTTTGCGATGCTGCTTTCCTCTGGCTTTTCTGAATACTTTGCCCCCTTTTCCTCTGCCAGACATGATGCTTTTTGTTGTTGGATGCCCATACTAACTGGATGATTAATCACAGATCGTAAGAATTCATTAAAATGCACAAGCACCTGTTTGCGGGATAGATCATAACCAGGCATAATCTTTGACGTCAGGCTAACAAAAAGAAATAATTGCAAATGAAGAGTTAGAAGAAAATAAATATCACCTGAGGCCCCAATCCCCTCCCTGTCTCCATCTATAGCTGGTAAGTACATTAAAGTTATATTTATCAAGAAATAACATCCCCAGTATTACTAGTCTTTTATTGGGCAGAACTCCATTTACTCCTTAAACCTGACCAGGGCGAGGTATATGCTGTGAGCTGTGACAACATTTGAAGGCTTGGTTTATATCTGCTGCTGATGCTTGTTTAAACAGGGGTGGTGATTAATATTAAACTATTCATTATTATGACTTATATCTTTCAGCTGTCTGATTAACATTACTATTGACATAAATGCTGCTTTACTATTAAACGAAGCTGTTTTTGCTGCCAGTGCCATACATGTGCAGTTGCATGCTGGTGGTAGGCCCAGGTTGATGGTCGCCATCCTTATAGGGGACAGTATGCAGCAGGGCACATGCGTGGCTGCTGTCTTTATAGAAGACAATGTGCGACATTGAACCCAGCTTATTTACTTTCAAGGACTATGTACTGTGCATCAAAATAAGTGTCTTGTCAGTACTTTGCAAAATCATATTTAATTCTGCAACGTCGGTAATTTGTTGATCCTTCTTAAACTGAAGAGATTTAAGAACATGGCAGAATATGCAGACATTTTAAGGCTGGATTCTGCCCCTTCGCTTAAATCACTAGAATTAGTGAGCTCAGTACAACATAACAACAGTTTTCTTTGCTGTCTTGACTGAATTTTGTGGATCACTGAATATTTAGCAACATATGTTCAAAGTGCTTATATATTGCGAGACGACAGAAATTAAAATGAAAGGCTATTGTTAGAGATGCTTTGGCTATGATTGTATTGGTAAAGGCAGATCTGAGCAAGAACATTCAACAAGCTAAACAACGGAGGCTAGATTTTGGAGGGAAGATAGTGTGCTAGAGGGTGCAGAGCGATTGAGAAAAGATAGCACATTATTTTTAGTCATGGATCTTGTAACTTGTGACCTTGTTAACTGTTCTTTGTGCTGTAGCTGACATGGGGAAATTCAAACATGAAGTTTTAGGACAGGTGGGCATGGATTTGGAATTTAATATGTTCAAAGACTTATGAGAGAAAGGAGGCAATGGAGATGAGGTAGTAGTTTGCAGGGCGAGGATGTGCAAGATCTTTTGAAGAGATGAGGGGATGATGGTTTTCAAAGTGGGAACAGTACCAGAGGGGAGGAAACTAGTTGCAACGTCAGTTAGCATGGGTTCAGAAAGAGAAGCTGAGTCGTCAGCAGTTTGATGGGAATCGGATTGAGTGAGCAGAAGGTAGGGAGGTTGAGGTAGCTGAGGGTTGCAGCAAAGGCAGCTGAAAGGATGGTCTAGCTTTTATAATGTGAACTATATTCTGGTGATTGCTTGTGCTATCCTGATTGGCGCTGATGAAGGTTACAGTTTAAATCAGAAATTTGTTTTGATTATAAAATGGAAATTGCTTGTTTGGATCACAGCTATTTTTCTTACTAAAAGTGCTGGAATGTTATAGTTGTATGTTTCCCTTAAATGCAAACCTTCATCTTGGGTCATTGGGCCAATGCTGAGCTTTGGCATTCCTTCCTTTTATGATTAATGAGTGATTGATTGTCATTCAACATGTCATTTATCATGGAGTAACAATTACTAATCGTTTCTCTAGAGAAATATCTTGTGTTTACATGGTACTTTATCATGTCTTCGGGATGCTCCAAAGTACTTTACAACCAATGAATTGTTTTTTGAAATCGAGTCACTGTCGCTTAGTAGGCAGCTAGTTTGTGCATAGCAGGGTCCCACAAATAATAATAAAATAATGATTAGCTAATTTTGGGATAAAAGAGGACCAGAACTCTCCGGCTCTCCTTTTTTTGAATAATGTCATGGGATTTTTTTACGACCACTCTGGAGGGCATCTGGGATCTTGGTTTTGCCCTACTTGAAGGACACTACTTCCAGTAATACCCTCGGTACTGCATTGAAGTGCCAGCCTAGATTATGAGCTCGGGTCTCTGGAGTGGGAGTTAAACCCGCAACCTTTTGACTCGGGCAAGATTGTTGCCACTGAACCAAACTAACATTAAGCTTCTTTCATGCTTACCCTGCAGAAATATTAATAGAGCAATGATCTTAAAGAGCATTTTCTTTTTTTTCTTGGATTATGATGTTGTCAAAGCATCTTCAAATGCAGCACAGTAAAGGACTCCTGGTGTAGGTTATGTCAGTGAATCTGGCAACAGTTTTAATGGTACTGTTTTTTTAAAAATAAATCTTGTTGAAGAAGTTAGGATAACTCCCTGAAGTAAAAAAAGATTCCATGGTATTAACTCAAGCTCCTGTATGCTTGAATAATGTCTTGTTCAAAGATCAGGAAGAGCGCATTCTTCAGCACTTACAAGTTTCCTTAATATAGTGGGCAAGTAACATTAGCAGCACTGCTTGTGTGGAGGAATAATATCAATATGGCTTGGTTGTACCAAAAAGCTGTTTCATTGTAATCTATGGCTAGAATATGTCCTGAACTTCTGGTGCGGGACTCAACTCGGGAGGCATCATCAGGAGGTCCAAGCTGATGCAATAATCTTAAACTCTGTAGTTATAAAGATGCAGCTGTATTGTGTAAATTATGAGTACTCAATTTATAGAGAGGAGACACTTTGAAGCAAAACAGAAAGGTCTAATGTATTGGATATTTTGGGCAAGCAGCCCTTGACTAATGGGCTCTCTTTTCTTACCCAGGTACAGACGAGTCTCCAGAACCACTACCTATCCCAACATTTATGTTGGGTTATGAATGTGATTTTTTGGTTTTATCTCCATTTGCGTTGCCGTACTGGGAGAAACTTCTCCTGGAGCCATATGGATCACAAAGAGATATTGGTTACGTTGTAGTCTGTCCAGAAAACGAGGCGCTTTTAAATGGAGCGAGGAGTTTCTTTCGTGATCTCAGTGCAATCTATGAGGTAAGCAGTCATACTTGATTGATTCATGTGAATATCTTTAAAATGTTCAAAACAAAATTCTTTCACATTGTTAGCTGGTATAATAGTTTGATGTACAATCTCAGAGCAGAATTAATGATGAGAATTAACAAAATAATTGTTTGAAATGTAGTCCTGCAGACTTGGGCAGCACAGGCCCATCTCGAAATTGCTTCCTGATGGGATTATGGAAGTGGGGACCAAAGCAGCCTTGAAAATTGCAGAGCAGCCGGTAAATGACTGGTTCTCTCAGCACTGTGTGAACGCTAGCAGTGAAGCATTTTCCAAACTGAAACTTTATGCTCAAGTATGCAGACATGATCTGGGTAAGTACTTGTGACAACAGTAAAGGTAATGAAATATCACTGGGCTATTTCAAAAGTGAACTAATATCTTGATTACTATATTGACTAAGGTTTAAATTGGGTTGATTTCTGTCTTTGAGTAAAAGCAAAATATTGAAAATTACAGGATTTTCATGGGCATGGCTGGTCATTAATATATCTGTAGAAAAACTACAGCAGTTTTGAATCTGTCTGCCGCACGCTCTCCTTGTTTGCTGCTTCCGTTTTTTTCATTGTGGAATGAGAATCTAATAGAGGTCCAGAGTCTGGGTATCTGGTACTTATATTGTGGATTGTACAAGCATTTTTCTTCAAATTAGGATACATTTCCTGAAACATTTTATTAGTGACAGTTGCCAGTGGCTGCACACCATTATGCAATGTTGTTCAAAAAGAAGGCTCTTGGATGCTTGGCTTCTCTCTCCCATTTACTTGCATGTGCTGCTTATTCAGTCTCAGGTTATGCAAACGTCAGATATATACCAGGAATAGAAACAAAAATTGCTGGCAATACACAGCGTTTTATCGGCTTTTGCAAAAAAAAAAAATTAACATTTCAGATTGAGCACCTTGGTCAAGATTATCAAAAAGTCTCGACTTGAAAAATTTAAAAAATTTCCCCCTTTTTCAGATGCCTGCATAGATATGCTGTGTTTCCAGCAATTTTTTTTTTACTTGAGGAAAGGAGTTCCTTTGATAAATGTCTGAGAAATTTGAAGTTGGTGTAATATATTTTAAAAAAATGTTTCCTCTCATTTCAGGCCCATACCTTGCTGGTCAAACATTGGATAGTTCTTTGTTGTCGCAGCCTAACCTCGTTTCCTCTTGCAGTCGGTCCAGTACATCGCAAACTCCAGTACAGGTTCCTGCTGGGGGTTCATCTACCACATCCTCCACCTCTGCTCCTGTACCAGCTAGTACTTTAGCAAACACTGCCATAACAGCCACTGTTGCCAGTAGTACTTCATCAAATGTGCCCTCAGCACCTGTAAACGTGGCCAGTGCATTGTCTACAGTAAAACAGTCTTCCTCCTTTCCTCCATTTACACATTTGAATAATTCCTCTAGTACTGTGACTATGCAGGGTTCAGCCTCCCAGAGTGGGCAGCTAGTGCAGCAAAATAATGGGACATCTGGTGATTCAACAGCGGGTGGAGCAGTGCAACAGCACCAGGAGCCTCCAGAGAGGTGAGAAGATGTATTTTGTACATTAGTAAAAAATATCTCCCTACACAATTGCAATCCATTTCATGTTTTAATTGTTAGGGATGTCACAAGGATGTTATTTGTTGTAACTCATTTGTTATTATTTGTGGATGCAAACCAGGTCATAAAGAACTTGGTTTCCTCCTTGACCCATGTATAGAATGGTTAAATGCTTTCAGGTTTTTTAAATACACATTATATTGTCACACAGTACACTGTAGTTTCAGGATTGACATCTGGCAATCAGTTAAGAGGAACAGGGGGAGGCCATTCAGCCCCTCGAGCCTGTTCTGCCATTCAATGAGATCACGGCTGATCTGCATCCTAACTCCATCTATCCACGTTGGTCTATGTCCATTGGTTAGCAAAAATCTAGTGATCTCGGATTTAAAATTATTTATTGAGCTAGTATAAGAAATATTTCCTAACTTTTGAATGGCCTGGCTCTGATTTTAAGGTTATGTCCCCTTGCCTTACACTCCACTGGTAGAAAACGTGTTCTGTGTTTTCCTTATTAGTTCCTTTCAACATACAGAAACTTGAATACAATCACCCATTAACTTTCTATGTTTCAGAGGGTACAAGCCTAGTTTATGAAATCTCTACTAATTTAATCTTTGGCAATCTGGCAACCCTCTAGTGAATCTCTGCTGCAATCCTTCCAAGGCCAGTATATCCTTTCTAAGGCGTGGTGCCCAGATCTGTAAAATACTCCAAATGTTGTCCCAATCGGGCTTTGTCATTGTCATTTATGGCACAAGAGGCTGCTATTTGACCTAGGTTGGATCTCTGCGAAGCACTCCAGTCGGTCCCGCTCCCCTGCTTGATGCCCATAGGCTTGCAGGTTCATTTCCTTCAAATGCCTATCCAATTTTCTTTAGAAATCATTGATTGTTTCTGCTTCCACAGGCATTGTGGGCAAAGTGTTCCAGGTCATTATCACTTGCTGCATTTTTTAAAGAAAAGTTCTTCCTTACATTTCTCCTACATGGGACATTCAAACATACTAATTAGTAATAGGAGTAGGCCATTCGACCCCTCAAGCCAGATCTGCCATTTGATAAGATCATGGCTGATCTGATTGTCAGCCTTTAAAATATTCAATGGCTCAACCTCTGCTGCTGTATGGGGAAGTGAATTCCACATACTAATGACCCTCAGAGAAAAAAATTCTTCTCATCTTTGCCTTAAATGGGAGACCTCTTATTTTTAAGCCATGTTCCCTCGATCTAATCTCTCCCACAAGGGGAGGCAACATCCTTTCAGCCTCCACCCTGTCAAGTCCCCTCAAGATCTTGTATGTTTCAATAAGATGACCTCTCATTCTTCAAAACTTTAGAGGATACAGGCCCAACCTATTCAATTCCAATAGATACAGGCGTAACCTATTATTCCTTTCCTCGTAAGGAATCATTCGATAGACCTTTTCTACACTGCTAATGCAATTATATCCTTTAAGTATGGAGACCAAAACTGTACAAATATTCCAGGTGTTGTCTCACCAACGCCCTGTACAACTGTAGCAAAACTTCCCTATTTTTATATTTCATTCCCCTTGCAATAAATGCAGACGTCCCATTTGCTTTCCTAATCACTTGCTGTATCTGCGTACTAACTTTGTGATTCATGTACCAGGACACCAAGATCTGTCTGTACTGCAGAGTTCTTCAGTCTCTCTCCATTTAAATAATATGCTGCTTTTCTGTTCTTCCTGCCAAAATGGACCTGTTCACATCATCCCACATTATACTCCATATGCCAAATTTTTTGCCCACTCACTTAGCCTGTCTATATTACTTTGCAGGCTCCTTTATACCTTCACACAATCTACCTGAGGTTCCAGCACAACCTCCCTGCTCTGATATTCTATGGCTCTGCCAAAAAAGGCAAGTGTATCATATGCCTTCTTAACTACCTTATCTACCTGTCCCCCTTCCTTAAGGGACTAGTGGACAGCAAGGTCCCTTTGATCCTCAGTACTTCCCGGGGTCCTACCATTCGTTGTGTATTCCCGTGCCTTGTTTGTCTGGCCCAAGTGCATCACCTCTCACTTATCCAGATTAAATTCCATTTGCCGCTGATCAGCCTATCTGACCAGCCCGTCTATATCCTCCTGTAATCTAAGGCTATCCTCCTCACTATTTACCGCCCCACCAATTTTTGTGTCATCCGTGAACTTACTGATCAACCCTCCTACATTCAAGTCTAAATTGTTTATATATACCACAAACAGCATGGGACCCAACACCAACCCCTGTGGAACCCTCCTGGACACAGGCATCCAGTCACAAAAGCATCCCTTGACCATCACCCCCTGCTTCCTGCTACTCAGCTAATTCTGGATCCAATTAGCTAATCTGCCTTGGACTCCATGGGCTCTTACCTTTGTTATCAGTCTCCCATGTGGGACCTTATCAAAAGCCTTACTGAAGTCCAAGTAGACGACATCAAATGCACCTCCTCATCCACACATCTGGTCACCTCTTCAAAAACTTCAATCAAATTGGTCAGACATGACCGCTTAACAAAACCATGCTGACTGTCCTTGATTAATCCCTGCCTCTCCAAGTGTAGATTAATTCTGTCCCTCAGAATTGCTTCCAATAGTTTCCTCACCACTGAGGTTAGACTGACTGGCCTGTAGTTCCCTGGTTTGTGCCTGAAAGGATGGTAGAGGCAGATTCCCTCATAACATTTAAGAAGTATTTGTATATGCACTTGCGATGCCTTGGCATACAAGACAATGGGCATAGTGCTGGAAAATGGGATTAGAATAGTTAGGTACTTGTTTGACCGGTGCAGACTTGATGGGCTGAAGGGCCTTTTTCTGTGCTGTAGACCTCTAGGACTCTGACTGTGACTCTACTCTTCTACCTATCTGTGTCATCAAATTTAGTAATCATATATTCTGTCCCTTCATCTAAGTCATTGAAATAGATTGTAGGTAGTTGAGATCCCTGCACTGATCCCTGTGGTATTAGACTTGTTAAAGCTTGCCAACCTGAAAGTGACCCATTTATCCCTACTCTCTGCTTCCTGTTAGCTAACCAATCCTCTATCCATGCTAATATGTTATCCCCTAAATCATGAGCTCCTATTTTGTGTTAGTGACCTTTTGATGTGGAACCTTATCAGATGGCCTTTTGGAATTCCAAGTGTACCACATCTATAGGTTCCCCTTGTTACTTGCTCAGAGAACCCCAATAAACTAGTCAAACATGATTTCCCTTTCACCAAGCTATTGGCCCATGCCCACTATTAGTTGGATTGAGACTCCCCAGTCTCGTACGCCTTGGGACCTTTCCAATCTGTTACCTTCAGAAGATTTACATCCCTACATTATGAACTGGATTTGAATTCAGGTCCTAGAAGTGGAAGTCATTGATCAATGCCATACCTCCTGGTTTCCATAAAAGATTTTCATTGTATATTATTGATGAAACAATTTGAGTAATTATGCTCAAATAGTTATACAGACTTGAAACGTTAACACTGTTTCTCTCCCCACCACTCCCTCCACCACTGATGCACAGTAGCAGGCTCCTTCTACAGCACCTTCCAAACCCATGATCACTTCCATCCAGAAGGACAAGGGCAGCAGAAGGATGGGAACACCACTACCTGGAAGTTCCCCTTCAAGCCACTCACTATCCTGACTTGGAAATATATTGCTGTTCCTTCCCTGTTGCTGGGTCAAAATCCTGGAATTCCCTTCCTAACAGCACCATGGGTGTATCTACACCACATGCATTGCAGCGGTTCAAGAAGGCAGCTCACCATCATCACCACCTCCACCTCAAGGGCCACTAGGGATGGGCAATAAGTGCTGACCCAGCCAGCGAAGCACACAATCCATGAATGAATTTTTAAAAAAGATATTGCCAGACCTAAGATTTTCCAGCATTTTCTGTTCTTATTTTGGATTTCCAGCATCCGGAGTATTTGCTTTAATTGGGCAATTATGTGCTTGGGTGTGTGCTGATTTGATTTTTATACTTCATATTTACATTGTAGCACCATGGAAAGGGATAAAATTGGGGTCCCGACAGAGGGGGAGTCTCATGCCATCAATTACCCACCATCCATCGTTGTGTACATAGTGGATCCTTTTACTTACAATTCGGAGGATGAAAGGTCATCGTCTTCAAATGTTTGGACGCTTGGACTATTGCGTTGCTACCTGGAGATGATTCATTTTTTACCACAGAACATTAAGAATGCAATATCTGTGCAGGTGAGTCCGTTCTTTTAAATGTAGAATGGCCAAAGAAATTATTGTAGAAGCGGTAATGTATTGCATTTTATAGCATATGCTTCCTCTCTACCCGTAAAAATTGCCTTCAGCATTCAGAGAAATAGCTCTTATTCCACTTCTAAGAACTGCATGTGGTGTAATTTCACTTGAAACCAAGCCAACCACTGTTTAGAACCCATATAATGGATTTAACACTGCTTTGTTTCACCGCACTGTTTAAAGTGGTAAGAATGGATTTATATGGCAATGACTTCTCAGTGCTAGTGAGGTTATAACGGGGGATCTGTTGAGCACAGGTATAGTGTTGCCTTACAGCAAGGTAAAGTTTGGAGGGCCACATCACCCCATTTGCTCTTATGTTCCCATCCAGTGGCTTGTTACAAAACCGAATTGACAGAGGTTTATGGACATACCAACCTCACCTTTCACAATCCAAATGCATGGTATTAGGAGAAACTTAGAAATCCTTTTTTTCAAACCACATTTGCCATTATCCTCTTACCTTTTTTTTTCATCATCGTGTTAATTCTGAGGCCCTTTAATGTTGTTCTAATGATCTCCCTGGCTGCTTGAATTCTTTTCCCCTTCATTCTACTGCTTGAGCTATCCCATTGTATTTATCTCTGGTAAACAATGCCTTGGAGAATGCCAACATAATACTGTCACTGGGTATTCTTTTAGCTATTAAAATTACTCTCTCTAATAACAATCCATTTTGCTTCCTTACTTGAGAAAGGATATAACAGCATTAGAAGCAGTTCAGAGAAGGTTCACTCAACTTATTCCTGGGATGAAGGGGTTATCTTATGAGGAAAGGTTGGGCGTGTATCCATTGGAGTTTAGAAGAATGAGAGGTGATGTTGAAACACACGATCCTGAAGGAATTTGACAGGTGGATGTTTTCCCTTGTGGGAGAGACTAGAACTAGGGGACACTTTAAAAATAAGGTGTCTCCCATTTAAGACAAGAGATGAGCATTTTTTTAAACAAGGTTTGTTGGTTTGTGGAATTCTTTTCCCCAGAGAGCAGTGTAGGCTGCGTTATTGAATATCTTAAAAGACTGAGTTAGATTCTTGATTGACCAGAGTCAATCTAAGGTATTGGGGGCAAACAGTAGAGTTGAGGCCACAATTGGATCAGCTATGATCTTATCAAATGCTGGAGCAGGCTTGAGGAGCTGAATGGCCTACTCCTCATTCATGTGTTCCAATGTATGTTCGTATGTATTGCAATATTTGGAGCTGTTGAGTGATATCACAATTACTACAAAAGTCTCTTTTTGGTTAAGCAGGAAATGTTTGGAGTGAGCCACTTGTTTGATAAGTGTTTTCTCAGCTTGTGCTGTGTTTGTTTTGATCTCTGTAGTCTTTGCGGCACAGGATCTGAAGAAAATAATGGATGTGTTTGTATTTGTAACTGAACTGTTCCTGTTCCAGTACCATCTGGCCTGAGGACAAGAGTGGCTGATTCTTGTTAGTTCAGATGCTTAATGTTTGATCAGAACTCTATGATTTTGTGGAGTTTCAGTTAAATACTAACATCAATTATCATCACTTGAGTGGATCCTTTATTTTGGGTGGGCGTTTGGTGAAGCAGGAGGACGTAAATGGGAGCATTGTGTAATGTGCTTCAATAATGCTGCATGGCTGTGGCTTGCAGCATAAGAAGTGGGTTTTGCCCCAAAACACATTGATTGACCCAGTAAATCAATTAGCAGAGCACCATTTAAAGAAGTTGTGCTTTCTTAGATGGAGAAAGGGCAGGTCCATTTGTGCCGTTCTTAACTCCTAGTGGCTAACTTAGGAGTAACAGGCCAAAGTGTTGCTCCTTTAGGTCAGAAGACACTATTGTATGTTGTGACTGAGCACAAACAGTCTAAATGCATAGGAAAATAGTATTCGTCATTCACAAGGTCAATTAAAATAATGAAAATTTTTCATATTATATGGCTGAGACGTTCATCTGATCTTGAGTTTTCCATATTCGGTGCATCACGTTGAGTTGCTCAATTGGATGTTAACATGGGGCAACATCAAAATGGATTGTTTTAAAGTGCCATTTGGTTGTCAGAATTCCAAAATGCAAGAGTAAACCATTCAGTGAGATCTTGACCATTTTGCCTGCCTTGGCTCTTTATCTTTTAATACCCTTTAAATAGCAAACTTCTGTTTATCTCAGATTGTAAATTGGCCATTGAACTGCAGCCGCTTCTATTTTTTCTTTCTGGGCGTTCCATATTTTTACCTTTCTTTACATGAAGTGCTTCCGAACTTTGCTCCTGAATGGCCTGGCTCTGATTTTAAGGTTATGTCTCTTTGTTCTAAACTCCTGCACCAGCAGAAGTTTCCCTGTCTACTCTATCGATTGCTTTTAAAAGATCTCAATCATTTCATAGAAACATAGAAACTAGGAGCAGGAGTAGGCCGTCATCCAACTCAATAGCCTGCTCCCGCTTTTTCCCCATACCCTTTGATCCCTTTTCACCCCAAGAGCTATATCTAACTCCTTCTTGAAAGCATACAATGTTTTGGTCTCAACTACTTTCTGTGGTAACAAGTTCCACGGGCTTACCACTCTCTGTGTAAATAAATTTCTCCTCATCTCAGTCCTAAATGGTCTGCCCCATATCCTCAGACTGTGACTCCTGGTTCTGGATTCCCCCACCATCGGGAACATCCTGCATCTATCCTGTCTAGCCCTGTTAGAATTTTATAGCTTTCTATGAGATCCCCCCTCCTTCTTCTGAACTTCAGCGAATATAATCCTAATCGACTCGATCTCTCCTCATATGTCAGCCCTGCCATCCCAGGAATCAGTCTGGTAAACCTTTGCTTTGCTGCACTCCCTCTATAGCAAGAACATCCTTCCTCAGATAAGGAGACCAAAACTGCACACACTATTCCAGGTGTGGTCTCACCAAGGCTCTGTATAATTGCAGCAATACATCCCTGCTCCTGTACTGGAATCCTCTGGCTATGAAGGCCAACATTTGCCTTCTTTACTGCCTGCTGCACCTGCATGCTTACCTTCAGCGACTGGTGTACAAGGACACCCAGGTCTCGTTGCACATTCCCCTCTCTCAATTTATAGCCATTCAGATGATCTGCCTTCCTGTTTTTGCTACCAAAATGGATAACCTCTTTTTAGCCACATTATACTGCATCTGGCATGCATTTGCCAACTCAGCTTGTCCAAATCACACTGAATCATCTCTGCATCCTCCTCACAACTCAGCCTCCCACCCAGCTTTGTGCCATCTGCAAATGTGGAGATATTACATTTAATTCCCTCATCTAAATCATTAATATATATTGTGAATAGCTGGGGCCCCAGCACCGATCCCTGCGGTACCCCACTAGTCACTACCTGCCATTTGGAAAAAGACCCATTTATTCCTACTGTTTCCTGTCTGCTAACCAGTTTTCTATCTCAATACACTACCTCCAATCCCATGCGCTTTAATTTTACACGCCAACCAAATCCATTGGCTCCTCCTCATCAATTCTATTAGTTACATACTCGAAGAAATTCCAGTAGATTTGTTAAGCATGATTTCCCTTTCGTAAATCCATGCTGACTCTGTCCGATTCTGCCACTGTTTTCCACGTGCTCAGCTATTAAATCTTTTATAATGGGCTCTAGAATTTTCCCCACTACCGACGTCAGGCTGACTGGTCTATAATTCCCTGTTTTCTCTCTGCCTCCCATTTTAAATAGTGGGGTTACATTAGCTACCCTCCAATCTGTAGGAACTGTTCCAGAGTTTATAGAATCTCAGAAGATGACTACCAATACATCCACTATTTCTAGGGCCACTTCCTCAAGTACTCTGGGATGTAGATTATCAGGCCCCGGGGATTTCTTGGCCTTCAATCCCATCAATTTCGCCAACACTGTTTCCCTACTAATACTGATTTCTTTCAGTTTCTCCCTCGCACTAAACCCTATGTTCCCTCAACATTTCTGGTGTTGTTAATGTCCTCCTTTGTGAAGACAGAACCAAAGTATGTATTTAGTTGGTCAGCCATTTCTTTGTTCCCCATTATAAATTCCCCTGTTTCTGACTGTAAGGGACCTATATTTGTCTTCACCAATCTTTTTCTTTTCACATACCTATAGAAACTTTTACAGTCAGTTTTTAAGTTCCCTCCGAGCTTATTCTCGTACTCTATTTTCCCCTTCTTAATCAATCCCTTGGTCCTCCTTTGCTGAATTCTAAAGTGTTCCCAATCCTCAGGTCTTTTTTTTGTGGCCAATTTGTATGCCTCTTCCTTGCATCTAATACTATCTCTAATTTCCCTTGTAAGCCTTGGTTTGGCCACCTTTCCTGTTTTACTTTTGTGGCAGACAGGAATAAACAATTGTTGCAGTACACCGATGTGCTCTTTGAATGTTTGCCATTGCCTATCCACCATCATCCCTTTAAGGCTTCTCAATCCATCATAGCCAATTCGCGCCTCATTACCATTGTAGTTTCCTTTATTAAGATTCAGGAGCCAAGTCTCAATCACTCTCCATCACTCAGTCACTCTCCATCTTGATGAAGAATTCTATCATATTGTGGTCACTCAGCCCCAAGGGGCCTCGCACAACTAGATTGCCAATTATTCCTTTCTTATTATACAATACCCAGTCTAGGATGGCCTGCTCTTTAGTTGGTTTCTCAACGTATTGGTCCAGAAAACCATCCCGTATCCACTCCAGGAATTCCTCCTCTACGGTATTGTTACTAATTTGATTTGCCCAATCTATATGCATATTAAAGTCATTCATAATTACAGATGTTCCTTTATTACATGCGTCTCTAATTTCCTGTTTAATGCCATTCCCAACATCACCACTACAGTTTGGGGGTCTATACAATCCCCACTAACGTTTTTTGCCCCTTAGTGTTTCTCAACTCTACCCATACAGATTCCACATCGTCGGAGCTAATACCTTTCCTCACTATTGTGTTAATTTCCTCTTTAACCAGCAATGCAACTGCACCGCCTTTTCCTTTTTGTCTGTCGTTCCTAAATACTGAATACCCCTGGATGTTCAGTTCCCATCCCTGGTTACCCTGCAGCCATGCCTCTGTAATCCCGACCTGTTTACATCTATTTTTATGGTTAATTCATCCACTTTATTGCGAATGCTCCTCGCGTTAAGGCACAAAGCCTTAAGGCTTGTCTTTTTAACGTTACTTGTCCTGTTCCCACTATTTTTCCCTGAGGCCCTGTTTGATTCTTGCCCTTGATTTCTCTGACTGCCACGTTTCTTATTCCGCTTTCTGTCTTTTGTTCTTGTCTTTGATTCCCCTTCCTCTGACTCCTTGCATAGATTCCCATCACCCTGCCATTTTAGATTAAACCCTCCCCAACCACTCTAGCAAATGTTCCCCCTAGGACATTGGCCCTGGTCCTGCCCAGGTGTAACCTGTCCAGTTTGTACTGGTCCCACCTCCCCAGAACCGGTCCCAATGCCCCAGGAATCTGAAAACCTCTCCTTCACACCATCTCTTCAGCTACGAATTCATCTGATATATCCTGCTATTTCTACTCTGGCACGTGGCACTAGTAGTAATCCTGAGATCACAACCTTTTGAGCTCCTACTTTTCAACTTACTTCCTAACTCCCTATATTCTGCTTTTAGGACCTCATCCCTTTTTTTTTTTTACCTATGTCGTTTGTACCAATGTGTACCACGACCACTGGCCGTTCACCCTCCTCCTTCAGAATGTCCTCCAGCCACTCTGAGACATCCTTGACCCTAGCACCAGGGAGGCAACATGCCATCCTGGAGTCTTGTTTACGGCTACAGAAACGCCTATCTATTCCCCTTACAATTAAATCCCTTATAACTATTGTATTCCCATACTTTTTACTCCTCCCCTGCCCAGCAGAGCCAACCGCGGTACGATGAATTTGGCTGTTGCTGATTTCTCCTGAAGGCCATTTCCCCCCAACAGTCTCTAAACTCGTATATCTGTTTTGCAGGGGAATAGCCACAGGAGATTCCTGCACTGCCTGCCTAGCCATCTTGCTTTGCCTGGTGGTGACCCATTCCCTTCCTGCCTGTGGACTCTTAGCCTGTTGTGTGACCTCCTCTCTATACATGCTATCCATGATACTCTTCTCCTCGCGGATGTTCCAGTGTCCCCAGCCGCCGCTCCAGCTCCAAAACCTGGGCTTCCGGGAGTTGCAACTGGAGACGCTTCCTGCCCCCATGCTGGCCCCGGGCACTGGAAATGTTCCTCGCTTTCCACATAGAGCTGGAGGAGCATACCACGGCTTTGAGCTCTCCTGCCATGACTTACCCCTTTAAATTAAATTAAACCTTTTGGAAGATATTTAATATCAATTACTCTCAGGCGCTTCTTCCCTGCTCCTCGGTGTTACAGAATATAGCCCCTACAAACGATGAACCACAAAATAAGACCTTAAAAACTATAAGCAATAAAAGTAGTAAATGCTTACCCGGCCGAACTCATGGTACTCAAAGGATCACCTTGTTCCCTCCTCACCAAACTCCCTCAGTCACCCCTGCTCTCCCAGCTTCTCTTCAACTCCCAACTCCTCCTGCGCTCCTCTTGAACTCCTGACTCCTCTTGCACTAATTTTCAACTCCCCACTCCAGGGAATACAAGACTGGTTTATGTAATCTCTCATAATCTGGATCCCTCTTAACATTCTAGTGAATATGTGCTGCACCAAGGCCTGTTTTTAATTTCTAAGATATGGTGCTCAAAACACTACATGGTACTCCAGATTTGTCTAACCAGGGCTTTTTATATAGCTGTAGCAAACCGCTCCCCATATTGTTGCCCTCTATAGTCCTAGAAGGTAACATTCCATTAGCCTTTTTGATTATTTTAGTGTACAAGAGCAAAATACTGCAGTTGTTTGATATCCAAAATAAAAAATGGACAAGGCTGGAAAGACTCAGTCAGGAAGCACCTGTGGAAAGAGAAACACCAAGTTAATGGGCAGAATTTTACGGACTCCTGCTGGCAAGCTTGCAGGTGTCGAGGTGTGGGGGCGAGCATGTAAAATTGCCCGGGTGGCATCCCTGCCACCCTCACACCCTCCCCAATCTATCCGCAATTTTTAGTGAAGTGGGTGAGGACTAGGGCGGCCAATTGAGGCCCTTAAGTGGCCAATTATTGAGCAGCTTCCCACCTGGCCTCAAATTTGAAGCTGATGGAGGGGTTTAGAGGCATGGGGAAGCCTCGCAGGTCACCTTGCTTGTGCTTCATGCAGGAAGAGGGTGGGTGCAGAGTTGCATTCCTTTAGGGCCCCCTTTCCACATTGGTCACTCTCTACACTCCAAGGGCTGACCTCTGAGTGCTCTCTGCATCTCCATCAGCACTCACCTGGTCTTGGACTCTGGGGTTTTGAATTTGGAGACTGCTTGTAGTCCCCGTCCAGGCCACTGCTGCTGCAAATCAGATTGGCAGCACTCTGAGGTGGGACCTGCACCTGAGATAGGAGGTCTCCAGCCAGTTAAGGCTCTTTGGAGTGTTAAATTATAGTAGGGCTGCCATCCTAAAAATCCTGCCCAACATTTCAGGTCTATGACCTTCCATCAGAGCTCCATTTTAGCGATCTGTGTCCATTGACTCCTAAATTGCTTTCAAGTTCTACTGTTCCTAGTTTTTCACCACTTGGACCTATCATTTTTTTGGTACTAAATGGATAACCTCACTTTAACGTGCTGTAAATTGCTTGAACCTTAATTTGGATCCCTGACAGGATAAAAAGTTGGCAGACAGTAGTTTCAGTGTAACAAATAAAGAGGATTTATTAAGTAATAAAGCAACACTTAACCAGGCAATGTGAGTCACAGAGACCTTGACACTCTGAAGTAGCTCGGATACCGGCCGATGCTAGGTCTGGTCTGGACTGACTACTTTTTTCTTTCTTTCTTTCTTCTGTTTCTTCTGTGAACCTGTATGGCTGCGTGCTGAGCCCTTTCAGAGAGTCCTTTTATCCCTTTCTAGCTCTGGTATCCAGGATTTCCCCTCCTATATTTTGTAAAGATAATTGATTTGCACCATTCCTAGCACAATTAATATGATCAATACACCATTCACAGTTACATCAATAGATGATTGATACACAATTATAGCTACATCCTGAACTACAGTTAACAAAGCCTAAGGCATGCAGATGATTTGGAGTCTAAATTGTTCTTTGGTCACACAATTACAATCAGTGTAATAATACAGTCAAAAATATGCAAACAGCCTAGTCATTTCGAAATGTTTTTTTTCTGTTTCTTACTGTTAAACTGTGTATTCTACAGGCAGACTTTTAATATTTTAAATTGACCTAATTTTTATTTAATCATTCTGAATTGTTCTACCACCTTATCCTTGATCTCTATAAATGTCTCATTTCATACAAAATGTTATCCCTAATAATCGTGTGACATCCTTTATTTACGCCTAACCTATTCATTACAAACAGCTCTTCACACACCAGTTAACTCTTACGCATTTATAAAGTACAGTACCTAAAATTCATAGCATGTACATGTAAACCCGTATTTTTTACATCACTTGCCTGTGCTGAAACCCATGTAACAATTTTGGCCATTCATTTAATCTATCAGTGCCTCTGTGGCTCAGATCTTCCGTTCTTAGGAGGGTTGCACCCCAGGAGGGACCCCCCAAACCACCACCCCTGAATGCATGGGAATGGCCCAGGAAAGTTCAGCTTCTGTTGGGCAATTACTTTGCGCCTGGAACTGTCTGAAATTCTGATATAAATTGGAGACTTTGGATGGTTCCGACTCTCTTAAATAGTTATCCAGGAAAAGTTAGTAGGATTAAAACCACTTCTAAGTCATGGGTAACTATGATACAAACACCCCCTCCCTCACCAAGACCCCAGCTACCTTACATGCTTACCTATTCTCTGTCAAAGTGGCTGCGACCTTTTTAAAGTTACTGGTTTACGGCAGCTAGTGCTGTGAAAAGGAGATGTGGTAGCACAGAACTCCAGGAGCGGTTGTGCTGCTCGTTTTTCAGCTGCTCCAGGTTCTAAGATAAGTAAAAAGGAGTGGAGTGGCAATCTGATGGTGATTAGCACTCCATGGAAGATTCAGTCCTATGTAATTCTATGCGTCTGTCTACACTGCTTTCTATTGCACTAATATTTGTGATGTTGGCCAACTTGGGCATATGCTCTCTATTGTGTTATACAAGCCATTTATACATATAAAGAATAATTGAGGCTCCAATGTAGACTATCTTGGGACAGTACTGGCCAGAGGAGGAGGAGAGGAAATAAAAAGATGCGCTGTGGTGTATGGTTCTGATTTGCTTTCCAGTTCCAAGTGTTTGAAAAGGTAAGTATGAAGCTTGGGCTGGCTTTGGCCTCTGTACCTTTCTTCTTCCAGCCACTCCTTATGATCACAATTGTCACAGTCAAACAACCTGTTGAGACTTGTTTTTGAAGCTGTTACATGAAGTAATATTGTTTGGGCAAAAAAACTAAAGAATGTCCAGTACTGTGGAACATCACTGCATAAACGGTCCTCCCTGGAGGGAGTGGTAACTCACTCATCATTGTTACTTGGTGTTCTGATCTATTGCGTTACACAGTAGTAGAAAGTCATTGACAAAAGAATGATTTCAATTTCTGCAGCATCTTTCACAATCTCAGGACATCTGAAAGTGTTTTTACAGGCAGTGAAGTACTTTTGAAGCGTAGTCACTGTTGTCATGCAGAAATGATTTTCCAGCCTCTGGAATGGCCCTTATTTCTCCTCTCAGATGGCAGGACTGAAAAGCCTGGTCCTCTTAAATTTCTCTTGAATACTCCAGGAGTGGTATTAAAAATGGCTATGTATCCTGGTTTAAGCACTTGACCAGGGCTTGGTGCATCTTTTTGAGGCTGGGACTTAAGTATTAGAGTAAGATTTTAATAAGGCTTGGTCATTTATGAATTTTTACAAACTGGGCCTAGGTTCACTTCCATTTTTTTTAAAATCTATTTTTTCTTCTCAGATTGTTCCATGCCAGTATCTGTTGCAACCTGTGAAAAATGATGATCGGCACCTGTATTCCCAGCACCTTAAATCATTGGCATTTTCTGTGTTCACTCAATGTCGGAGATCCTTACCACCCTCCACCTATGTCAAAGCACTGACTGGCTTTGGTCCAGGATTGGCCTTAGACAGCACCTTAAAGAGTCCAGATGTAAGTGATGTGTCTGCCTGTTTTAAAAGAACTCTTCGTTCCACATTTTCCATGTAATGTAGGAGTCTGGTCCACTTCTGATTGACTCCAGGGGAAATGCCCAGTGTGGCCACCATTAATATGTATTTGTTGCTTTCCCCCACCTCTAGCATTGAATTTGTTGTATCTACCATTGTATTCTTTTAATTCTTGTGCCTGTCAATAAGAAATGGATTGTGTAGATTTTCTTTTGAGCTAGAGAGCTATGATCCTTTTAAAAGCTTTGCTTGCATTTTTGGGGTGTTCTGCTTAAAAAGAGGAATGCCAACAGGCGAACTCTTTTTATGCTCTGATTTCTGATCCACTTTGAGTGGAGAATATGGCTGCCTTAACCACTTTTAGTGGTTTCCAGTTTTGTAAAAGTTATAATTGCCCCGTGCCACTAAAAGATGGGCATGAAACACAAATAAAAGGTCTGTCACCACAACGCTCAATTGCAACACTTACCTTGGGCTCTCTGTGTCTGGGAGGGGAGTGTATTTTGCTTAACCTGCGTGTAGTGTGATAAAAGAAAGCCTCATGAAAACTGAGATTGCCAAGAAAAGACTAAGTTTTGATCTGGGTTATTTTGGCACTGAATCTCCATTGAATTTGAACACATTGTGAATCTTGCTAGCACTGGCTACACATTGGTATCCATTGATGCCAAAAGAACAGATAATGCTTATCTGCTGTTACCAGTGCCCAATTAGAGACTGGACATCAAAAACCAAATCAGCAAAGCATTTCACCAGCTCAACTGGCAACACTCACCACAGTCTCAATTTAAGCCCCATGTTTAGGACAGTTACCATGAATACTGAAGAAACACTGGCAGCTCACTGGCACTAAGAAGACTTGAGTGCTATGATGCAGCTCCAGAATGTGTTCTACTGGTACCTGCCCAATCTACTGGACACGACCTGCAGGGTCAGCCTAAGCACCGCACAATTATAATGTTCTAATATATCCCATAAGTAGAGTGAATGCCCTTAACATGTAAATCCCCAATGAAACTTTAATCCCCATTAAAATGTTTGGAAGTGTGATGACTCTTGAGAAATCTATTGAATCTGTATTATACATAATACTGGGATAGAGCCTCAGACCTTCCTGTTATGGATCAGTGCCACACTAAGAGGTGTGTTTACTTACTGGGCTATTTGTAGAGCTGAAATGTTTAAAATGTGACCTAATTCTGAACCTGTCTTTTTTTTTTTTGCTACAGAGACCAGAGCATTTACGGATTTACAGCCCACCATTTATCTTGGCTCCAGTGAAGGATAAGCAGACTGAGCTGGGAGAGACATTTGGAGAGGCTAGCCAGAAGTACAATGTTCTTTTTGTTGGCTATTGCTTGTCACATGATCAGAGGTGGTTGCTTGGAACATGTACAGATCTCTATGGAGAACTGCTGGAAACCTGCGTTATTAATATAGATGTACCAAACAGGTATGTAGACAACTGAAAAACATGAAAATATAGCCTAATTTACCAGTCTAGTCGAAAAGCTTGACTTAAAATTGCTAGCAGCCCAGATTGGAAGTTGTTTACAGAAAAGGACACATCATTCTATTTAGATCAGGTGAACCTTCCAGTCTGCGTTCACCTAAATAGGATAGTATATATAGAAGGTGCAGGTACATTGAGAAAATAAAGCAGGCATTAGAGACACATGCTGGTAACACATGGAAAGAATTATGGAAAGTGCTTCCAATTGCTACATATAGCCCCTGTTAGGACTGTCCAACCTCTGAATGGCCTTCTGTTGGCACCACCTCAGCTACAGATATCATAAAACAGACTGGCGCCAGTTTTTAAGATTTTGTGAGGATTGATTGGATTGTTTTGCCAGCATAGTTTTAGCATTGTTTGTGAAAGGCAAGCATAAAAATATATACCTTCTATCTTCCCATTTTCCAGGGTCTCAAACACTCCTAAGTGAAATCACAATTGTTTCTTTCAATTTAGCATACTGTACTCTCCACTCATGATGCGGTCTCCCTTCTCTACATTGGGGAGACCAAATACAGATTGGGTAACTGCTTTGGGGAACAACTCTGCAAGCGTGACCCTGACCTTCTGGTTGTGTAATTTTAATTCTCCTGCACCAACTCCGACCCCTCTGCCCTTGGCCTCCTTTCCTGTTCTGGTAAAGCCCAGCATAATCTCTTAGGAGCAGAATCTCATCTTTTAATAAGGTACTTTATAGCTGAGTTCAACAACTTCAGATCATAATGTCTTCCCCCAATTTTTGGACTGTAGGTGTTGATGAGTCTTTTATGTTCCCACCTTCTCTTGATCCAATCTTTTGTTTCTTTGCTTGTTCTGTTACCATCTCCTTTCGCCTTGAACCATCACCCCTTTTGTCTTTTTAATCCCTTATGTTTTCCACCCTATCGCAATCTTCCCTTTTGTTCTTTCCCCACCTCCCCATTTCCCTAGCTCTGTACTTATAACCTATTACATCTCTAACATTTTCCAGTTCTGAAGAATGGTCATCAACTTGAAATGTTAACTATGTTTTTCTCTCCACACAGGCTGAGTATTTCCAACATTTTTTGTTCTTATTAAGGAGGTGATTTGTGTTTAATCTGACAGAGCTCGTAGACGGAAAGGTTCACCCCGGAGAATGGGTCTGCAGAAACTCTGGGACTGGTGTTTGGGCATCATGCAGATGACATCACTACCCTGGAGGGTTGTTATTGGACGTCTTGGAAGGATAGGACATGGAGAGTTAAAAGGTAAAACAACTTAGAGGAGTTAAGCAAATGAAAATCCTGTGGCATCTTGCAAACTGGCACACTGCATATTTATTTAACAGATTTCTTGGTATGTTACTGGAAAGTCATTCTTGAAGTATTGGTTCCAGATGTGAGCACTGACTAAATGCAGATCGTTCTCAAAAAGACCCATATGAAACAGTCATATATATTAGAAAGAAAAGAACAATTTTACCAGACCTGTGCTATTACTCACTAAATTGGCTGATTTGTGATTTTATAAGAGGAATGTTGCATCAAGTAACCTATAACATTTTTCCACTACTAGAGAGAGCTTTGGGCAAGCAGAGTTCAGTCATTGGTGGGAGAACTGTACATATTCCAAGATGATTGTAAATTTTAGGTGCACATCAGTGCTGTCTTTTGAGATTTTTATATGTGTAAGAATGCAATATACGCTCCATCTATCACACTGCATTTTATTTTTATTCTATCTTTCAAGAATGTGTAGAAGGCCACAATTGTTCCCCTTCTCTTCTCTCTTAGATACTCACTCATGGTAGATACCAGCAGGTTTCATTAAATGGCCTTTAATCTAGGTTCACACATGCACAAAGTGGCAAGTGAGAGAGCAGAGTTCTAGCTTCTTTCCTCCTGATTTCTAAAAATGTATTTTCTAGCAGGGCGCATTGGATAGTGATCAAGGGCAGGAACTCAAACTTGAGGCTATTGATAGCGCCATATTGGGAATGAGATCAGCTGATTGGGAATATAACTGGAAATTGAATTTGTATTTAATTTGGGAATACTAGACAAATGTTTAGCCCTTTTGATATGAGATTTTTTTTACTCGTTTAGTGGAGGCTTTAGTTAATTAAACTCCAGGTTAATATCTATATTAATATAGCAGACAAAGGAATGCTATACAAATAATTAGCATTCATCTATCTGCTGGTATCCTCAAAAGTGACTTCTAGGCTATTGCAATATACTGGGCAAAGTCATCAGGAAAGTATTGGTGGAAAAGTGCTTTAAAATCCAGTGTATAACTTATGAAGCTGACTGCTGCCTCACCAACTCATGCTGCTCTTTTACACTTGCAGACTGGAGTTGCTTGCTTGGTCGTCGCACTTTGCAGTCCCTCAGCCGGCACCTGAAGGACACTTGCCGAATGTGTGGTATTTCTGCAGCTGACTCTCCAAGCATCCTTAGTGCTTGCTTGGTTGCTATGGAACCACAGGGATCCTTTGTGATCATGCCTGGTAAGAATAATTTGTGGAACGTACAGTTTTTTCAGCGATCCATTTCAATCTAAGAGGTGTGACATGTATTTATGAACTGATGTAGTTTTACATTAGTATGGTTTATTTAAAAAAAAATGATTAACCTGGATTCTGGTTGACATTTCAACACTCCATTTCAACAGCAGCTTTTGGTGGCCGGGCAAATGTTTTATTTTCATAATTTGCATGTGAAATGTGAAGGGTTTAATAATTTATAAAACCACCTCTACCTGATAGATGTTTTTCAGACTGGGAGGTGTTTTGTAGTTGTTCTTCAAGGGTCAGTTTTTGGTCCGTTAATTTTTTTTATATTTAAATTTTTACAAATGACCTAGACTTGGGTATAGGGAGAAGTATTATAACATTTGCAGATGGTACTAAACTTGGCATAGTAAATAGTGATGAGGATAGTTTTAGACTTTTGGATGTTGAAATGGGCAGAAGCATGGCAAATATAGATCAGTAGTGAATGAGGTTATGCACTTTGGGAGGACTAACATAAAAAGACAGCAAACTATAAATGATGCAATTTTGAAAGGTGTTGATGGGCAGCGACACCTTGGTGTCCATATACACCAACCTTTAGAAGTGGCAGGACAATTGATAAAACGACTCAAAGCATATGGGCTACTCCAGTTTATAAAAAGAGGCATAGAATATAAAAACAGAGGTAATGCTAGAACTTTATAAATCAATACCCTACCTACAGTACTCATCAGGGATATTGTGGCTAATTCTAGGCATCACACTTCAGGAAAGATATAAAGACCTCAAAAGGTACAGAGGAGGTTTACCAGGATGTTACTAGAGGTGAGGGACTTGGAGAGACTGGAGAAGTTTGAACTCTTCTTGTTGGAATAGAGGGAGTTAAGAAGTGACCTAATAAAGGTTTTCAATATGATGGGTTTTGATAGAGTAGATAGCTGTTCTCCCTGGGGAGTGGTTCAGTGATCAGAGGTTATTGGCAAAAGCTCTAGGGGGAGAAGAGAATTTTTTTCACTGAGTTGTTGTGATTTGAAATGCTCTATCTGAAAAATTGGTGAATAGTTATTTCATAATTTTTAAAGGAGTTATACAGGTACTTGAGGATGAGGAACTTACAGGGTCACAGACAAAATACTGAGATGTGGGATTCAAAACAGCTGTTTTTTTTTCAAAGAGCCAGCATAGGCATGATGGGCTGAATGATCGCTTTTCTGCACTAAGTTTCTATAATATTCAGCACCGGCTTTGTTAAGACTACCATCAACAATATTCTGGTGATCACCATTGAACAGAAATGTAACTAGACCAACCATGGCAACACTTTTTTTGTTTTACTCTTTCACAGGATGTGGGTGTTGTTGGCTAGGCCAGCATTTATTGCCTTCCCTAATTGCCCTTGAGAAGGTGGTGGTGAGCCACCTTGAACAGCTGTTGTCCATTTAGGTACACCCACAGTGCTGTTAGAAAGGGAGTTGCAGGATTTTGACCCAGCAACAAGGAAGGGCAGTGTGTGGCTTGGAGGGGAACATGCAGGTTGTGGTGTTCCCATGCATTTGTTGCCCTTGTCCTTCTAGGTGGCAGAGGTGCAGGTTTGGAAGGTGCTGTCGAAGGATCCTCGGAGAGTTGCTGCAGTGCATTTAGTAAATGGTAAACACTGCTGCCACTGTGGTGGTGGAGGGAGTCCATTACCAGCACCTTGGCAAACTTGCTGCAGTATGTATTATCTGCAGGATACTTTAGCAACTCACTAAGTTTATGTGAAAAGCACCTCCGAGTCGTGGTGCTTACTGCAAAGAAGCACAAGGGAAGCCAAATCTCGAATGCTATTAGCTCCAAGTTCCCTTCCAACTCTTAAATCATTGTGACTTGAAGATAGATGCACTGTCATTGCAGTGTTAGAATCCTGGAATTTGCTGCATAACACTGTGTTGGTAGTGCCATCAGCATGTAAACTACAGCTGTCAAGGAGAAGACTCATTGCTATCTTCTGAGGACAGCTAAGAATGGGTAATAATTGTGGCTTTGTCAGCATTGCTTTATCAAAAAGAATCATAGGAACTATGCCATGAGGCTAAATAATACAATTGAACTGGGGAGAAGGGCTTTATGGTGAAACATATTTATGCCCAACTATGGGGCATCATGTTCTGGTAGATTTTGGGTGCATCTGTCATTTACTAAGTGTTGAATTTTCCCTTCACTGTTATGGCAAGAAGGTCACTGGGAAAAGTAACCCCTTCACATTGAGAAGGGGTGAAGAAGTCACCCTGGGAAGACTCTTTCCTATTTCTTGCTTCATATAGCCACTATACGTGAGAGGTTCCACCAGCAGCAGGAACTTTATTAGAGGGAATCTTGTTCTATTAAGGATATAATGTTGTGGTTGAAGATACTGAAACCCTTGAAAATAGGGTTTTAGTTTGTTGACTGCCAACTTCAATGCCGAACTCGGATTGTTCTCACTAGAGCGATGGAGATTGAGGGGCGACTTCATAGAAGTTTATAAAATTTTGAGCGGCATGGACAGAGTAGATAGTCAGAAGCTTTTTCCCAGGGTGGAAGAGTCAATTGCTAGGGGACATAATTTAAGGTGAGAGGAAAAAACTATAGAGAAGATGTGTGGGGCGAGTTTTTTATGCAGAGGGTAGTGAGTGTCTGGAATTCGCTGCCAGAGGAGGTGGTGGAAGCAGGTGCGATAGTGGTGTTTAAGAGGCAGCTTGACAAATACATGAATAGGATGGGAATGGAGGGATACAGACCCCGGAAGTGCAAAATGTTTTAGTTGGCGGGCAATATGATCGGCGCAGGCTTGGAGGGCCGAAGGGCCTGTTCCTGTGCTGTACTTTTCTTTGTTCTTTTGTTCTTTGTTCAAACAATTCTATATAATTCTGTCATTTTGGTGGCATTTGTTGTTAGATTAATCAATTTGAGTCTGCCTAGAGCAAGTTAATCTCTTACCCTACTTGTACAGACCTTTGTGTAATATTTGAAGATGTTAAAAAAAAATTGACATAAGTTAGGAGTATGACTGCGTTAACTGGGCATGCATATAACCTGTGTTATACAGGTTACCGATGAACAGTGGCAGCAGTGTGTACCATCTCCAAGATGCACTGCAGAAACTCACCAAGACTCCTTAGGCAGCACTTTCCAAATCCGCGACTGCTAACATCTAGAAGGACAAGGGTAGCAGACAGATGGAACACCACCACCTGGAAGTTCCCCTCCAGGCCACTCACTATCCTGACTTGGAAATATATCGCCACTCCTTCACTGTTGCTGGGTCAAAATTCTGGAACTCCCTTCCTAACAGCACTGTGGGTGTACCTACGCTATAGGGACTGCAGTGGTTCAAGAAGTGGGCTCACCACTGCCTTCTCGAGGGCACTTGGGGGATGAGCAACAAATGATGGCCTAGACAGTGACGCCTACATCCTATAAATGAACAAAAAAGTGTTTGCCATTTATGAGAAATTGCTTCTCCACATTGAAAATTTTTCACTTGTTTTCATTGGGCATGGCTGTAATATAAAAGCCAGTATTTGTTGTAGAGTGAAACTGAAGCAACCTTGTCTGGATGACGGAAGGTGAACGTTGCTAGGTTTTGCACTCAAAGGGTGTGAAAAGGAATGAACTTTGAGAAAGGATCTAAATTATATATACTAAAAATAAATGTATTTGATAAATACTTGTATTATGGAGCTCTCTATTATGTTGTCAAAACATCTGAAGAGTGCTTCACAAATTAGTTTTTGAAGTGCAGTTACTGTTACTGGAAGCAGCCATTATATAATGATAGTGTCTGGGAAGCAGTGACATGAACGATGACTTGTTTTTAGTGGTTAAGGGAGGAATGTTGGGCAAGATGCTGGGAGAACTCTGCTCTTTTTCAAATGGTGCCATGAAATCTTCAGTATTAACAAATTATTGCCTTTATTGTGCAGCAGAATGAGCACACAAGTTGGGAATTGTTAAATCTTTCTAGTTTTGGTAATTAAAATCAGGGCTTAGAGTATTTTAACTCTGCATGAGGAGTGAATGTGTTGCAGATCTCTCTGGTAAGCTATCAGAAAATCATGTGTTTCAACTTTTTTTTCCAAGTTGAACACTGGTGTGAACCATATGAGCCAATTAGTTGCATCAAAGAGCTGAAAGTTCTTTTGAACTGAATGTTCATACCCTGAAGTCGTTAGAAAGAAACTTGTTTGGTTGATTGAGTACTTAGCAGAAAATTTTTATTTTGAAATGTTGGTTTAAGACTAAATTTTGTTTATGTTGCTGCAGACTCTGTGTCAGTTGGATCGGTGTTTGGTCGTGGCACATCACTCAACATGCAGACATCACAGCTGAGCACGCCACAGGATACATCGTGCACTCACATCCTGGTGTTCCCTACCTCCGCTATGGTGCAGGTGCCAACTGGGAGCTACGAAATAAACGTTGGTTAGTCACGTGTGTTGTCTATTGCCCTGGTGTCAACTGGATTTCCAGAGTTTGAATTGGGGCATAATATCTTGTTCTTGTTTTGCATCTGTCGATTTAAGGAATGCACTATAAGCCCTGTCTAGTGGATGGTGGTTCAGCTGGTGCATCAATTCCTGATTCAGCGGTGAGCAGCCGAATATGGGTTTGGAAAGATATTGTTTTATTTTTAAATGGTCAGATTGACCCTGATGCAGAAACTGACCTAATGGCCCTTTCTTCCTTTTTTATTTCTTGGGTGCTGCAATGAATCCGAGTTGATCTAATAACTAGCTCAGCTCTTAATATCCAGGAAGGCTCCAGGTTCAGTATCTGATCCTTGTTAGCTTATTGCAGCTGTAGCAACGGCAGGGGTGCGACATTTGGCTTCAATACGCCATAGTTTGTGGTGGATGGAAAACCAGAACCACTAAAGGATTCAGTGCCCTTGAATTATGAGGGAAGAGCAGCTAAGATTCCTGCTCCATGAACCATGGGGAAATGCTGTGAATACTTGGACAAATTATTTTCTGGTGTATTCAGTTGAAGTGAAAAATAATAGCTACACAGGAGGGAGTACCTGATGGGAATATGAATCTCCTCCAAAGGTACCCAGCATCACAGATGCCAGTCTTTAGCCAGTTTGATTCACTGTACCCTGATATCAGGAAACGGCTGAAGGCACTGAATACTGCAAAGTGCTGGAAATAGCACTGAAGACTTGTGCTGCAGAACTTGCTGGGCCCCTGGCCAAGCTGTTCCAGTACAGCTATGACAATGGCATCGAAATTGAAATGTAGAAAATTGCCCAGGTTTGCACTGTGTATAGAACATGTCCTTTTATTTCTGTTGGACTGTGGTTTAAAATTACAATGGCTGCAGTTTGAAAGACGTGTCTACTGGAACTGAGAAAGATATATACAATGTTGCTGTCCTGGAACTGAGTGGGCCATGAAAGATGGGGTAGAGTCTGGTCTAATGGGGGACTGCCTGGCAGCAATGTTTTAATTGGCTCCTGGCCAGGTGACCAGGGTTTGTGTGAGAGCAGTGCAGCAGAATAGCTCCTAGCCTGAAAGGAAAAAGACCTAAAAACCCTCCTCTCGTGTGGGCTTTGCTGGCTGGGCCAGCATTTATTGCCCATCCCTTGTTGCCCTTGAGAAGATGGTGGTGAACTGACTTCTTGAACCACTGCAGTCCATGTGGTGTAGGTACACCCACAGTACGGTTAGGAAGGGAGTTCCAGGATTTTGACCCAGTGACAGTGAGGGAACGGCGATATATTTCCAAGTCAGGTTGGTGAGTGACTTGGAGGGGAGCCTCAGGTGGTGGTGTTCCCATCTATCCGCTGCCCTTGTTCTTCTAGATGACAGTAGTCATGGGTTTGGAAGGTACTGTCTAAGGAGCCTTGGTGAATTCCTGCAGTGCATCTTGTAGATGGTACACGCTGCTGCTACTGTGCGTCGTTGGTACAAGGAGTGAATGGCTCCACATTCACAAACAATCAAACGGGCTGCTTTGTCCTGGATGGTGTCAAGCTTCTTTAGTGTTGTGGGACCTGCACTCATCTGGGCCAATGGGGTGTATTCCATCATATTCCTGACTTGTGCCTTGTAGATGGTGGACAGGCTTTGGGAAGTAAAGAGGTGTTACTCGTTGCAGGATTCCTAGCCTCTGACCTCTTGTAGCCACAGTATTTATATGGCTAGTCCAGTTCAGTTTCTGATCAGTGGTAACCCCGAGGATGTTATTGGGGGATTCAGTGATGGTAATGCCATTGAATATCAAGCGGCGATGGCTGGATTCTCTCTTGTTGGAGATTGTCATTGCCTGGCACTTGTGTCATGCAAATATTACTTACCACTTGTCAGCCCAAGTCTGTCCAGGTCTTGCTGCATTTGGACATGGACTGCTTCAGTATTTGAGTCGTGAATGGTGCTGATAATTGTGCAATCACCAGCGACCATCCCCACTTCTGACCTTATGATGGAAGACACTGATGAAGCAGCTGAAGATGGTTGGACTGAGGAACTCCTGCAGTGATGTCCTGGAGCTGAGATGACTGACCTCCAACAACCATAACCTCCTTCCTTTGTGCCAGGTATGACTCCCACCAGCGGAGAGTTTTCCCCCGATTCCCATTGACTCCAGTTTTGCGAGGGCTCCTTGATGCCACACTCGGTCAAATGCTGCCTTGATGTCTGTCAAGGGCAGTCACGCTCGCCTCACCTCCCGGAGTTCAACTCTCTTGTCCGTGTTTGAAGCAAGGCCGTAATTAGTTCCAGAGCTGAGTGACCTTGGTGGAACCCAAACAGAGTGTCCGCATCAGGTTATTGCTAAGCAAGTGCTGCTTGATAGCACTGTTGATGACCCTTTCCATTACTTTACTGATGACTGAGAGCAGACTGATGGGGCAGTAATAGGCCTGGTTGGAGTTGTCCTGCTTTTTGTGTACGGGACGTACCTTGGCAATTTTCCACATTGCCGGGTAGATGCCAGTGTTGCAGCTGTACTGGACAGCTTGGCTAGGGGCGTGGCAAGTTCTGGAGCACAAGTCTTCAGTATTATTGCCGGAAGCTTGTCAGTGCCCATAACCTTCGCAGTATCTAGTGCCTTCAGCTGTTTTTTGATATCATGTGAAATGAATCTAATTGGCTGAAGACTGGTATCTGTGATGCTGGGGACCTTGGGAGGAGGCCAAGATGGATCATCCACTGGGCACTTCAAGCTGAAGATCGAAGTGAATGCTTCAGCCTTATCTTTTGCACTGATGTGCTGGGCTCTTCTATCATTCAGGATGGGGATGTTTGTGGAGCCACAAACTGTCTCCTCCAGTGAGTTGTTTAATTGTCCACCACCATTCATGATTGGATGTGGCAGGACTGCAGAGCTTAGATCTGATTCGTTGGTTGTGGGATCGCTTAGCTCTTATCTATCAATTGCTGCTTATGCTGTTTGGCATGCAAGTAGTCCTGTGTTATAGCTTCATCAGGTTGACACCTCATTTTTAGGTATGCCTGGTGCTACTCCTGGCATGCCCTCCTGCACTCTTCGTTGAACTAGGGTTGATCCCCTGGCTTGATGGTAATGGTGGAGTGGGGGATATGCCAGGCCATGAGATTACAGATTGTGTCAAGAGTACAATTCTGCTGCTGCTGATGGCCCACAGCACCTCATGGATGCCCAGTCTTGAGTTGCTAGATCTGTTTGAAGTCTTTTCCATTTAGCACAGAGGTAATGCCACACAACATGATGGAGGGTATCCTTAATGTGAAGGCGGGTCTTAGTCTCCACAATGAACGTGCGGTGGTCACTCCTACCGATTCAACCATGTATTCTTCCGATATATCCTGCGATTTCTACTCTGACTGGCACGTGGCACTGATAGAAATCCTGAGATCACTACCTTTTGAGGTCCTACTTTTCAATTTACTTCGTAACGTTACATGGTAATCAGGAAGTTGCCTTGCTCATGTTTGACCTGATGCCATGAGACGGTGGGGGGGGGGGGGGGGGGGGGGGCTGTGTGTGTGTGTGTGTGTGTGTGTGTGTGTGTGTGTGTGTGTGTGTGTGTGTGTGTGTGTGTGTGTGTGTGTGTGTGTGTGTGTGTGTGTGTGTGTGTGTGTGTGTGTGTGAGATATGAGGGGGGGGGGTGCGGGGGCAGCGTGCGTGGAAGGGGGGCGGTGTGGGGATGGATGGTGGGCGGCATGTGTGGTTGTGTGGAGGGGGCAGCGTGTGTGTGTGGGTGGGTGGAGGGGGGGGGGCGGCGTGTGTGGGTAGAGGGAAGGGGGTGCGTGTGGGTGGGGGTTGTGGGGGGGTGGATGTCGGGTTGTATAGGGATTTATGAAGGGGTACAGTTTAGTTATAGAGTTAGAAATTAGCAGTTCCTATTTCTTCCTTTTGCCACTGGTTAAAGACAATTTGTTCAATAAACAGTTATTTATTTAAGTTTGCAAATCTGGTGCTCATATTCTATTAACCTAAATTAAACAATTAGGAGCAGTGGGGCTTGATATTTCAGCGCACTTCCCCCAGTGAGTCATGACAAAATGCAGGACAAATCCAACACCGGCCAATTACTGTTCCATCAGCCTACTCTCCATCATCAGTAGAGTGATGGAAGGGGACATCAACAGTGCTATCAAGCGGCACTTGCTTATCAATAACCTGCTCACTGCTCAGTTGGGCTTCCATGACAGTCACTTAGCTCCTGACCTCATTACAGCCTTGGTTCAAACAAGGACAAAAGAGCTAAACTCCAGAGGTGAGGTGAGAGTGACTGCCCTTGACATCAAGGCCACATTTAACCGAGTGTGGCATCAAGGAACCCTAGCAAAACTGGAATCAATGGGAATTGGGGGGTGTGGGAGGAAACTCTCCACTGGTTGGAGTCATACCTGGTACAAATATAAATACTTGTGGCTGTTGGAGTCAATCATCTCAGTTCCTGGACATCACTGCAGGAGTACCTCAGAGTAGTGTCCTAGGCCCAACCATCTTCAGCTGTTTCATCAGTAACCTTCCTTGCATTATACGGTCAGAAGTGGGGATGTTTGCTGATTGCACAATATTCACCATTTGTAACTCCTCAGATACTGAAGCAGCCCAAGTCCAAATACAGCAAGACCTATACAATAACCAGGCTTGGGCTGATGTGTGGCGTGAATGTTGCTGGCCGCTTCAGTGCCAGGCAATGACCATCTCCAACAAGAGAATCTAGCTGTCTCCCCTTGACATTCAATGGCATTATCATTGCTGAATTCCCCCACTATCAACATCCTGGGGGTTGCCTTTGACGAGAAACTGAATTGCACTAGCCATGTAAATACTGTGGCTACAAGTGCAGGTCAGAGGCTAGGAATCCTGTGACGAGTAACTCCCCTCTTCACTCCCCAAAGTCTATCCACCATCTGCGAGGCACAAGTCAGGAGTGTGATGGAATACTCCCCCACTTGCCTGAATGAGTGCAGTTCCAACTGAAGAAGCTTGGCACCATCTAGGACAAAGCAGCCAGCTTGATTGGCACACCACCCATAAGCACTCTCACTCTCCACCACCGCTGCATAAGGCAGCAATGTTTACCATCTAAAACATCCACTGCAGGAACTCACCAAGGCTCCTTAGACAGCACCATCCAAACCCATGACTGTTATCATCTAGAAGGACAAGGGCAGCAGATGCTTGGGTGCACCACCTGCAAGTTCCCCTCCAAGCCACTCACCATCCTGACTTGAAACTATGTCGCTGTTCCTTCATTGCCTCTGCGTCAAAATCCTGGAACTCCTCCCTAACAGCACTGTGGGTGTACCTACACCACATGGACTGAAGCAGTTCAAGAAGGCATTTCAGCATCATCTCGAGTGCAGTTAGGGATGGGCAATAAATGCTGGCCTAGCCAGTGACACCCACATCCCATGAATGGAAAAAAACAAAGGCCTCTGAAAACTTACGAACCAAGAAGGTGAAGCTTTAGCAGTTTATATTAAAAAAAAATCTGAAATTCAAATCCTTTGTGGCCTCTCCTGAATCCCTGAGCTGATGTAGGATGACAACCATACTATGTTGTGACATAATGCCCTGCTCATTGAAAAGCAGTCTGCGAAAGATGAGCAAAAATGTTCACTTGCTCTGTTTCTCATGTGAGTGACCTAATGAGTAAAAACTGTTTGGTATTCTAACCTGTGCAGACCAGGTCTAAGGTTTCGTCCTCAGCTAGAGCAGAATTTAGGATATTACAGTTCCCACTTTGACTGGATATCTGAAGGACTGAATAGTTGATTAACCTGTTGATAATTGATAGATTTGCATGTGAAAAATGGTTACTTGTAGAGGTACTGGGAATCTGCTTTGGGTAGGGCAGGGGTAAATGTGGATTTGCACACCAGAATGAATTGGGGAGTGGGTTGTGAGGGTAGGAACCAATTCCTCCTGTCTGTCTACATTTTATACAATGCAGCGCTTAGGAACTGACTCTTGTAAATGCTAGAATCCTAAATAACTACTGATGACTGAGGAATACTTGGAGATTGATAAGTGGATGTTGGAGCATCTTGTGTTGTTCTAAACTATTTAGTTACTGCTGGTAACTAAACTGACCTTTGCACTGGTCCATCTTTTTAAAATCTTTTTTAATTGGGTTGGGGTGAACGAAACAGTGTCACTTCAAGTTCCTAGTCACTGAACAACTTCCACTAAAGAGTTGATTGCTGCAACAGGTAACACAGAAACTTCTGATCAGTTATAAATTGTTTTTGAATCTTGTGCTAATACATTCTTACCTAACACCCTTTGATTTGATTTGCAGAGGAAATGGGGATCTTTGAATTACTGGACCCAGATGATGATCTCATAATTAACTTGCCAGCATCTCCATCCACACCGCCGGTACATTCACCTGGCTCTCATTACCCGCATGGTGGTGACACTGGCAAGGTGAGGCTGTTCTGTCATCACATTTGTAAAATTTTCAGCCAATGCTTCTGTAAATCACTTTACTGGATACAGAAGAGAAAATTATTTGATGCATTTGGTTTATTTGACAAGAATCTGCTGCCTTTCTCCTTCCCTTTTCTTCCCCAATAATATCAAGTGTTTCTTAAATAATTCCAAAGTTTTGCTTTACCTTACCCTGCCTGGAAGAACTTTCCACAGTTTGATCAACCTTTGTGAAGAGAGTAGCTTCTTGCTGTCAACCCTGAATTTGCTGTGTTTTGATTTGACTCTGCCCGTTTATCATACTGTCAGGGTCATTATTCTGGATGTACCCTTTCCATATAATATCTCCTTTGTTGCTTTCTTTCAAGGCTGCAATACACAAACTCCTCTAGGTTTCCTTGCAATTGCCTCCATTTCCCTTTCTGAACCCTTCCCCTTCTCCCAGTTTTTCTTGTTTTCTGTGGATCCATAATGTGTCCTGTTTTATTTAGCGGTGCAGAATGCCATCAGAACATTATAAAAGCTGCCAAACTCTTATGTGAGTAATTTGCCTTGGGCAAAGTTTCTGCTAACTCGAGACCTCTGGGCTCTGATATGTTAACAAGGAGATGGTGGAAATCTGCCAAGAATGGAACTGTTTTTCATGCAGAATGCCACAAATGTTCTACCGGAAAGTTAACATACTGTCAATTATTGACTCTTAAAATGTTTGATTTTCCTGGGCCATATTTGATACCCTTTTCTCATTTCATGAGCCATGACACAAAAGGAGGTAAGAAAACGTTTGAAACTCTTGCAACCAATTTCTCTAGTGCTTTTACTCGTGTCGTTTCATACTCTTGAAAGAAACAACAAAACTTAGCTGAAGGATAAGGTTGTGACAGGTGCTAAAGTATTGCAATCAAAGCAAAATGCTGCAGATGCTGGCAATCGGGAATAAAAACGAAATGCTGGAAAAACTCAGGTGTCACAGCATCTGTGGAGAGGGAAACAGTTAACATTTCAAATCTGTATGACTAAAATATTGCAGTTGCCTAACAATGATCTTTTTGTTTCCATTCTCTTTAATGTTACTTCACAATTCATCATGTTTTAGGTGTGGTGCGTAAAATAGCTAGGGGAATGGGTAAGTGAAGTAGGGTTTATGGAGAAGTTCTGCTGAAGGAAATAGCTAGTGAATAGCTGAACTGTAAAATTCTGAGTTTGTGTTCCAGTTGTGCTGATCTGTATGGTCATATCTTAAGCATCTATTCGTTCCACCTTTGGTGCAGTGTGTAATGTCTACAAAATGTGCTGCAGTAACTGAACAAGGTTTAGTCGCTTGGTAGTACAGAACTTGAGAATTGCTGAAAAAAGAATTTTTGTTGAAGCTTTTCATCTTGCATTCATCAGGACAACTCGCAAAAAAATGCCAACATCAGGGGAAATAACATTTATTCTGTGTGAGAAGAGTGCTGGTTGATTGGCAAGTGAACTGGCAGCGCTATGGAAATGCACCAGTTGATGGTGACTGAAAGTTAACTGCCGAGCAGTGTTTGAAATTTAAACTAGGCAACTTGACTCTGATCAAGACATTGCCCAGGGGAATGAATCAGCACATGGCTGTCACATCAGTTTGTTTAGCTGAAACAGGCACAATGTGTGTACATACTCTTTCTGAAAAGAACAGGGCCCCTGTGTATTAATATCCAGTACACGCAAATGCAGCAGACTGCGAGCCCCACTGACAATCTTAAATTGACTGTCAGTGTAATTTTTAGCACAGAGGATTATTTAACAAATATCGTTCAGTCGTGGAATCACATCTAATTTTGAAGACTGTTTTGAGTTTTGCATGCGTTGGGTTCGGTCTGTACCTTGCCTGTTGCGAACAGTGGAAGGGACATGCTGTTTGATCCGATCTGCCAGTCTTTGGGACGTACGGCCTTCATACCTAGCATCACATTGGCCTTGAAAATCATATACCATAGGTATAATGAGGTTTCCTCAGCAACACCTCCCATCACCTCAGTCATCCAGAGGGACAAGGACAGGGGAACACCATCAACTCCAGGTTTCCTTGTCCCTACCTGCACCACCTCACCCAAAGTCAAATACCAACTTGATGTAGACATATATCACCGCTTCATCATTGCTGGATCAAAATCCTGGAACTCCCTGCATTAAAGCATTGTGGGAGTGTCTTCATCTCACAGTGGCCCACCGCCACTTTCTTGAGAGCAGCTAAGGAAAGACGATGAAAAGAATTAGGCTTTCTGCTCTGCTCAAGGCTTGATTGTAAAGAAATATTAACCCAAGTTATTCACTTGTTTGAAGAAATATAGGGCTTTGACAATCTAACATTGTTTATAGGATGAAATGACTCAAACAATTACCACAAATGACCTGCTGCAATCTGTCAATTATCGGAACTAATTTGTTGCGTTTATCTTTTCAGGGCCAGTGCACAGACCGACAGGAATCTCATGATGAAGTAACCATTTTGCAGCAGCCCCTGGCACTAGGATATTTTGTCTCGACAGCTAAGGCTGGGCCACTTCCTGATTGGTTTTGGTCAGCCTGTCCTCAAGCACAGAACCAATGTCCGCTTTTCCTCAAGGTAAGCCAAGCCACTTTTTGCGTATTTTTTTGAAACTTGGGGGAAGTTTGAGAGTCAGCCTGGACTCTGGCGTAAATTGCTATTAAACCTTGCTGACTGTTCAGACTGCACTTGCTGCTGGTTAGTGTGCTGCAGTAAGTTGCTTTCCAATATGGACCCACAACTCTGGTTACCTACTTAAAAAAAAGTGTTTTTATTCCCCCAGACACTGGGTCGGTTGGAGTGTATTTCTCTGCTGGAACACAATCATTTTTTTTAGAATAGTGCTTCTGCTAATAAATAAATAAATGAATAGTGTTCCTCATAACTATTGTTTTTTATTACCGCTCCCTTATGCTGTTTAGTATTTATTGTTCAAAACTTTGGAACAAAAGTCAAGCTGAGTAGGAGTGAAACACAGTGAGTAGGCAGAGTTGCCTGGGTGGTACCATACGTTATGTTGAAATCCTCCCAAATGAAGGGGCCAGGCAGTGATCAATCTCATTTTGGAATGGAGAGAGTGCATGAGACTTCACCTAACACCTCTTAAGCAGTGATAGTTGCAGCACAGGTATTTTGCATTAAGGGATGTCAGCAAAGGAGAAACAATATCATTTCCTGGCTAGTGTACTCTAAGGTAAAAGTTGATGGTGGATTAACTTTAAATTGGAATCTTTAGAAATCAATGAACTATTCAAATTAAATTCAAAGTAACTAACTGAAGGACAAATGAATAACTTCTGTTGAAATCTAAAACATTTAAGAAAAATGTTGCACCTATTACTGTAGTGACTTCAGAAATGATTAGCTGACAATGACTGCTGCCATCTAGTGGCAAGTATAGTATAGTAGTTCAGTGGCAGGGAGCTGGACCATGTTTAATTTCTTCTTCGTTTCCAGGCCTCGTTGCACCTCCATGTGCCTTCAGTGCATTCGGATGAGTTGCTTCATAGTAAGCACTCCCACCCACTTGATTCAAACCAGACCTCTGATGTGCTCAGGTACGGGATGCCGCATAATTTTGGAGGGCTTAGGTTGCATTCAGATATTTCACTGTGTTTTGACCAATGTTAATCCTCCATCCAGCACCCAACAGCATCAGGCCAATCATTTATCTCCTTGCAGTTCGTTGGGATGTTAATGCAGAATGGCTGATATGTTTGCACATAGCACTGCACTCAAAGTAATTATGGGAAATCCTGGGGTCCTTCAGCTGTGTTCTCTGAAGCTGCTTCAGAGGTAGCTTGGCAGCCCATTTCTGTTTGTAACTCTTTCGAGTACAAACACGTTTCCATCTTTTCCTATTCAGATGAAGTTACATTGTTTCATAGTTTGCCATTGTGAGATTTGAACTCTTGATCTTGGGGTTACAGTACCATAACCACTTGGCTATTTAGGCCAAGCCCATTTCTGTTTGTATTTATGTTACTTTGTGCAGTTGCTTCATCAACAGGTTAATAGGAATTCCATTTTAAATTTATTTGTGGCCCTTGTAATGCAGAGGGATCTCTGTAGAGACCACTAACTTTTAAAAAGAAATTTGAACCTGCAGTCAATAGCTAAAAGGATGACACAAGAATTATGTTTTAAGACATTTTACTGTAACAGCAAAGTAGAAGCAACATTGCCTACACAAATAGTATTTAGCCAATTTATACTTTAAACTACCAAACAGAACTTTCCCCATTTTACTATTAACACAACTGAGAATCCCACAATTATACTTTACACCATCACTTAGGTAGGCATTCAATTCTCCTGGAACCACTCCAAAGTGACTCCCGTTATTTTCCTTTCCCAGTCTGGTAACTTTTAATCCCAGAACTGTCTTCCATGGTGAAGGTCCTTCCTGGAGATTTTCCCTCTAGTGCAAACTAAACAAATCTTCCAGCCTTGTTCCAAATTATTTCAAATTTGACCTTTTCAGTCTGAGCCTGAGCTCCTACCTGCATTCTTGCGAGGTGAACCATAGAGACTTATGGCCCCTAGCTGCTATCTCTCTCTCTTTCTCTCTCTCTCATCCTGGCAGACAACCTGTGACTGTTTTCGGGGATATCTTAAAAACCTTTCCCCTCAAAGCCCATCTCTGTGGCAGCATTAATCACATGGGCCTTGTTTCCAGTTGGAACTGCTGTTTCGTTATCATTGAGACCCCAGCTCTTGTTTATCTTGGAAGTAAATAGACAGTTTAAAGTATAACTGATTGCAACCTGACATTCTCAACATTTCCTGGGACTTTGGAGACCAGCAGTCTAACCACTGTAAACACAGATGCCGCTGTCATTGTTTCCAAGTGTGAATACCTTACACCTTCCAGCAAACAACCAAGTCTCCCATTGACCTTTAACAGGCCTGTTGTTTGACAGATTTTAGGCCTCCTGACCCTTTTTATTTTACTCTAAATTAAAGACACAGTCCCAAAACATTAACAATTTTATAAAATTTTGCTTTTGTAACAGAATACAAATAGTTCGAGCATCTTGAGCTTGTAAATTTTTTTTTTTTGCTTTTTCTATGTGGATGTTGTTTCACATGTAAAATCCCTTTGAACTCCAGGTTTGTTCTAGAACAATACAATGCTCTTTCTTGGCTGACCTGTGACCCTGCCACCCAGGATCGCCGCTCCTGCCTCCCTGTTCATTTTGTGGTGCTGACGCAACTGTACAACTTCATCACAAGCATGTTGTAGACCTCGCAGGGGAGCTGTGAGGGATCCAGGACTAACTCTTGGAAAAGGGATATCGTTTGAGGGTCATCGAGAGCAGGAATCGGTAGGAAGGGAAGCGTACATTACTCATGGAGAATTCGGAGGGATTCTTGGAATTGGGTCTGAAGGACCCCAGGATGCCCTCCTTAATTGCTTAGTGGGTTTTAAAGCCACAGGCAGTTATCCAAAAATGCCTGCATCTTAATTTATTGTAAGTTTTTAAATGTTGTACAAATTGTCTTATATTTTGTATTTTTTTTAATTTTTCAAGAAGGTCTGTACTACCTTCAGGCTTTAAAGCATTTGTTGTACTAAAATATCTATAATCGTCTTAAAAGTTTGCAGTAGGTTGCTATAAAGTCAGGGGAGGGAGAGCAGCAAATATCTATTGGCTCAGTGTACATTTTAGTAGGGGAGGGGTTAGTGTTAACCATACCTTGTGTGTGGTGAAAATGCAGCGAAGCTGTGGATGCGGAGTACTTGTACAGTAAATATGTTCACTGTGTTTATAACTGAAAAGTACATCTTATGGCATTTCTTATCATGCATTGTGAAGCCAGCGCTAAAATGGGAGGGGTTGGGGGGGTAGGGAACGGGACTGAGGAGGAGGACTGCTCTGGTTGAGGTCAGTCCCAGTGACCTGCCTATTTGTATATAAAAAAAAGTCAGTAACTTTAATTTGTTACTACTGTATAAAAAAGAAAAATTGTGCAGAATGGTAACTAAATTTTGTAGCAACAGAATTTTTTTTCCAAAATTGAATCAATGCAATGCAGGTGTGTTGGTCTGTTGTAGTGTTAAGGTTTCTAGGCCCAGACTCTTATCTTTGTCTGAACTTAATGATGATGGCTTTAGTGAATGGACCGCTTGACTGATCCAGGTACCACCTTCCGGAGAAAGTCACAAAAGAGGTGCTTTCTCATTTTATTCCTCGCACCGTTTTATATGGTGATTTAATAATTGCCAGACCTGATACTTTTTCCATTATCAGACTCCATAGCTCCTTGATTTATTTTTGTATAAAATATAACAGTCTTTTCACCATTGTTAATTCATCTCTCTGTATGATTATAGACATCTGTTAAGATTTGGGAATATTAAAAAGTATTGGGGTGACCTTTTTTGAAAAAAAGCTTCAGCACTCAATTGTGGGTAACATAGATTAAGAGACAGGTCTTCAAGGGAGAGTAATTTAAAAAAAAATAAGGAAATTGATGGATTCAGAAGATTTACTTCTTGGAAATCTCTCTTTGCATCACTTTATTGCCCCCAAGTCATGTTACACTCTGAGCTTCAGTCTTGCAGAGGTTTTCTTTTTGAAAGGTCATACTTCTCAGTATTTTTAGTGACTGGTCAATTTACTATGTAGACACAGTGCCTTTCTTAACGACCTAAAATTTTTAAACATGCCTGAAGTATAATATACATTTTGATAAAATGGTTTAGTGTTAAGTAAGTACAACTAATTAAATGGAGTAAATAGTTTGAAGCTAAAGCAAAGGGTGTATTAATTTTAGAAAGCTGTCATTTCAGAGACACGTTCACCTGAAATGGAATTTGAAAGAGAAATTCAAAGCTGTCATTTCAGAGACACGTTCACCTGAAATGGAATTTGAAAGAAAAACCAGCAGAGTTGATTCATGACGTTTTATTATTAGTCGATCTCCTGTGGTGTTACACATATGGAGCTGAGATCAATCCTAGGCTCCAGCTGAAGGAGGATAGGGAAGAGGGTAACTGGACCAGATTGTGCAAATGAAATTCAATCCCCATTTTAAAGTCACCAGTTTTGTACTTTTACATATGCCTCTTATAAATTCCTGTATACACATGAAACTGGTAGTGTCAGGCTGCAGTATACTCTCCTGCCAGTGGTGATGCTATAATACTTCCACTTGGAGAGGAAGATGTAATTACAGCCTGATAAATTTACATAGAGTTTCCCTTATAAATATGGACTTTAGAACTTACTGTGAACATTTTCTAACGTGTGCAGATTGATATTTTATATCTGAGTATGTGTGTAACACAAACTTTACCATGCAGTAAATAAAAGTACTAAAACTCCTAATGGTATTTGAGCCTTGGCAACAGTGAGACCAGAACAATTTTGAATTGAAAGTATTTTAAAATAAATTCTAAAATTTCCTAAGTTGACAAATATGCCTCCAGCATCCATGAACTTCAAATTAATTTATTAATTACCAATGGAATAATAGTCCTCGCAGAAACATGCAATTCAATTTCATCTAGATGTCTTAATAAAATTTTAATCTAATTTTATAAGTACATTTTTTAAAAATGAAGAATTTATGGGAATGGTGGGTGTCCCAGATCACTTGTCTGAGTTGTTCACACTTTGATAATTTCAGGAAGTCTTTGATTAGGTTTCTGTGAAATTTGATTGAAGTTGTTTCCTTGCAAAACTTTGACTTTTTTGAAGATGGGTTTAATGAGAGCGCCTCTATAGTACCTGCAAACATTTTGTTACAGCCACTAACTTCTTGAATCCCTGATCAGCACTACTCTGTATGGTTTACTCCTTTGAAAAATGTAAGTTGTGCAAGAACACTAAAATGAGATCTGACACTTCAAGCCCTTCGTATCCTAATTGTTAGGCCTTACTGTGTGTGCTTAATTTATAAAAACCCTTAATGGTTTAACCATAATTGCTATACCTTGCTGAAATTACTTTTTAGGGAGGGGGAGAAAGCTTTTTTTTAATTGCACTGAGCCTTAAATACAATGATAACTTAATTTAAAATAGCTAATACCATTATGAAATAGTGGCACAGGAATTTTACAATAACATGTTTGCATACTTGTTACTAATATACTGTGCGATCTCAACCCATTAATGCATTTGGGTTGCTTCTTGAAATGAAGGCATTCTTGTTAAAGCTGTTGAACACCTGGCTCCCAGCCTTAATCAGTGAGTTGGAGTCTTGAGTCACCAGCCTCATGAATTCCTTTGCCTTTTGCTTGATTTGAGCATTTTTTTCTTGTCACTGGATGAGGCCCTTTGCAGCAGCAAGACAATCGCTTTCAAGTCTCCGCAAACCAGGTGGTGAAGACGAGAGAGAACCAGCTTGCCTCGCTTTAATTGCTTGGCCCAGTAGCAAAGCTGTGATGGAGGGTGGTCCTGCAGGAAATTTACAACCCAGATCAGTATGTTTGAGGATAGATAGTAGAGGTGTGAATGTGTATTAAATCTATAATGGGGCATATGTTGTATTCGTATTGCAAACCATCCCATTTATTGAGTACAGTGATCAATTTGTGTAGTTTCTTGATGCATTAAAACCTTAATGCAAATAAACTGAATACTTGCCATAGGAAATACAAGCAATTCAACTTTTTGTCAAATTCTAACAGTCATTTTAGGTCATTTGAATGATGGCTCATGTTTTTGTTGCGGAACAGGCATTCTTTGGCTGTTGGAGTGGTTGGGGGTATATTTTATAAAACAGTCAGAGCACAGGACATTGCTTTGTCCAAAGTGCTTCTGTGGAATTTAGCCCCATATTAGAGCTAACCCCATTTCCTGCTGTTTGCCTGTATTTGATCTAATTCCCATTTAAATGCTGCAAGTATTATTATCTTCCATATTGTTGAAATGTATAGCAGAATAATTCCCAGTACCATATCTGTATTTGGACAGTGTTAAGATTCTTAAAAAACACGTACACAGTGATTCCCTTGTTTATTTAATTTGGATGTTTAAACACACACTTCAAGCAGATTTGAGCAATAAAGGAATTCTTGGAACACTGACATTTGAACTGCAATATTTTACATTTCCTTTCTAAACATAGTATGTCAGAAATGCTAAAATCAGGTTAAGTAAATTTCTTTAAATTTGTTTTCTCCCTTCCTCCCAAGCCCTATCCACCTGTTGTTCATTTTCAAGTTGTAAAGCCCTCAGCCCATTCATTGTGCGGGAGAAGGTGGATACAGAAATTGTTCAGGAGGGTAGCTAGTGTGGCATACCCCTGAACTGTGTACCTCCATTTGTTGTTGGTTGCTTTGCCCCAAAGACATAATTGGGAACTCTATACTTGGGGAATAGCAGATACCAAACTGACCCCATAGTTTGATAAATTAGTATGTCTAACGTGCTATGTTTTTACTTATCATTGGTGTTAATTACGGGACCTTAGCGATCAGACATGTTACCATTTACGTTACTGACTTTAATGCTGTTCCGCTTTTTTTGTTTCCATTGATGTTGCTTTACTTTGTCAAAACTTTGAATTTTTTTAATTGTAAAATGTACCTAATTTTCAAATTTAACAGCTGATAAAGGATTGTAAAGCAACAGTAAATTGGATATTATTTTGCTGTAAAATTTCAGTCATTTAAATTTATAATTACTTTTGTAGACTAGTGCAGGCAACCGTAGGTTTTTGAAATTTTTACAGTAATTGTGATCACTGCTTTTACTGTAATACATCTTTTTCCACACTTTGCCACCTAAATCATATTGCAGTTGTATTCATTGATGTTGACATCTGACTGCTGTACATGGTAGTGTGGTTATGCAGTAATTTTAAATAAATAGAAAACAATGGCTTTATTAAATGGAGTTCCATCACAGTACAGGTTTTCTACTGTTACCCACAGTTTATTGCTAAGGTTGTTTTCTGATAGAGGGAAAAACAGTCATTTAACTGGGTTGTCACGTAGTAAGATATGAATGCCAGTATAAAAAGCAGATGCTTTTTCCATGTATTTCCAGTTTCACAGTGTATGGTTCTTCAGACTTCTGTACCCTGTTAATTTTGTGTTGACTTCCTGGTCATGCTGAAACCAGGATCTGAAAGTGGTCCATTTCATTGTGCTAACACTAGCAATCCCAGTACTTTAATAGTGCATTGCTTAAAAGTTTTTTGTCTTATTTAAATTTCATAATTTAATCTTTTTTGTCAAAATATTTATAGATTTTTTGAGCTGAAATTGCAGTAGATTTAAAAAAACTCCTTAAATTTTATTAATTGTTGAATTTTACAGAGTTTTGATGCCTTGCTTATTTTTTAAAAAAAGAGAAAAAAATATTGGGAGAACAATGTCATGTTTTGCTGAACAGTTGGCTGCCTGTAACAGCTGGGCAAGCAGTGATGAAACCCCAGCTGTGGTGAGGACCGGTCCATTTTTTTCTCTTTGTGTCCTACTTTGGTATAAAACATCCTGCTTGCAAAGCTGCAGTTGTAGTTCCTCAAGAGTCTTTTAATGAATTATGAACAAATTTTAGTCTGGAGATCGTGGCAAACACTAAAAGCTACATACAGTCCAAAAAAGCTTAAAGTACAAATTATGGTTGAATTGTTGAAAAGGTTTATACTTTTTAAACATTTCCAAATGAAAATAAATAATTTATTCATAATATTGGTGTGCCCTTTTTGTTTCATTTCTTTATTTATCCAGTATTACGTCTACCATGTTGAGATTGCAGAGTTCGTGATTTTTCTTTGGGTAGTATTACTTGATTGAGAGTATACTGTAAATTGGGTCAGCAGAAAACAGTCAGTCATGAACCGTTCCTTGCTCTTTTGCTTGTTTATCACAGTGATACATAAATCTTTTAATCAGAATTAAAAGGCTGGCAACTGACTCATCATATTACTGCTAAGGAAGAGGTGGATCATTGGAGGGATGTTGTGTTACAAGAAACAATAAAAATACTTAAAATGGAATAGTAATTTCTATTTGAGGTAATTCTGAAAGATAAAAGCAAAATACTGCAGATGCTGGAAATCTGAAACAAAAACAGAAAATGCTTGAAAAACTCAGTTCTAACAGCATCTGTGGAGAGAAAAACAGAGTTGACGTCTTGAGTCCATATGACTCTTCAGAGTAACTCAAGTCACTGTTGGTTACCACATTCCCCAGTGAAACAATTTGCAGTGTCTTAGTTTAACCTGAACATTAGAATGGGGCTGCTCCCTGTGGACTTATCATTCTCAAAAACAATGCCATTTTAATTAATAATGCACAATAACTAAAACAATGTTACAACTTTGAAGGGGAAGATGATTCAGTTGCATCATCACAATTTCCGAACTCCTGTTTCTGCTTTAAAACTTGTTAGGGGCAGCCTGTGTGCAAATGTGTGGATTTGCACTAGCAATAGAGTGAAGCAGCATGTAGAATTGACTATAGTTTACTGGCAAACTTGAAGATTTCAATTCTTAACAGGAGCTAAATTTGCAAAGGCACTTTGACTAGGTCAAGTTTAAGTCCTTGTAAAAGATAGAATTATCATATATTGTTTTCTCAACCACCCCACACTTATTTACTCACTCTTAATTATATTGTCCTTTCTTGACTACTATTGATCTAGCTTGTAAGTTCACCAATTGATTCAACTACTTTCCTTGGTTTGATGAGCTCAATCCTTTATATTTAATCTGCAGTTTTAAGCACTGCTGGCAGAAATAAATGTAATTGAACAATCGGAGAATAGACAAGTGGCATAATACAGAATGGACAGGAGAGATGCATGTAGCAGCACTCTTAACTTCAAGTTTTTGAGAACATAAATTGAAGACAGTTGAGGCACTAAAAAGCGTTCCAACAATAGTAGAAAATCAAAGGGGCTAAAGATGGACAAGCCCCCACGATCTGATATCCTGAATCTGAGAGATGGTGGATGCATTGGTTACAATTTTCCAAAATTCCCTAGAATCTGGCAAAGTCCATGCGAATTGGAAAAATAACAAATGAATCACCAGCAGTGCTGCCATTTAATAAAGCTGCTAGCCAAAACAGGTATCACAGGCTACTGCTGGCTGGAGAAACCAGTTGCCTGTATTAAATCCAACCCAAAGAGTCTGCATAGGAAGAATATAGGTTGTGAGTCGGCAAACATTTTGCAGTTGGGAGTTTGTGAGGTTGCCCACTTTGGTAGGAAGAGAGAAACAGATAATTATTTAAATGGAGACAGCCTCAATGCTGTGACAGAGGATCTGGGTGTTCTCAAATGAATACCTGCATAATAAAATTTTGTTATGGCAAGTAATCAGCAAAGCAAATGGAATGTTGGCCTTTATTGCAAGGGGGGAGGATCAAAGTAGGAATGTCTTGCTACAATTATACAGGATAGTGGAGAGATCACATCTGGTGTACTGTATACAGTTTTGGTTTCATTTAAGGGGCAGTTTCTGAGGCAGTTCAGATAACACTAGGCTTATTCCTGGGATGCCTTATCAGGAAGGGTTGTGCAGGTTCTGCCTATACGCACCGGAGTTTAGAAGAATAAGAGGTGATTTTATTAAAAGATAAAGTTCTGAGAGGACTTGATGGTAAATGCTGACTGGAAGTAAACCCTTATGAATCGAGAACTAGGGAGATGGAGATGAGGAATTTAAATCGTTGAAATTCTCTATCCCAGAGACCAGTGGAGGCTGGGTCATTGAATATATTCAAAATGGAGACAAATTTTTGATCTACAAGGGTTATGGAGGAAGGTAGGAAAATAGAGTTGAGATCACAATCAAGTCAGGCTTGAAGGAATGCCTGACATACTCCTGCCCCTAATTATGTTCTTACATAAGACATTATAAATTAGTTCAATGCTGCTTCAAGATACAAATTATTTTGATACCAAAATGTAAATCAAATTACTCAACTTTCTATTATGAAACAACTGCCAGAAGTTTAAAAAAAAGATGGAAAATGATCAGTGCTCTTTTTGAGCAAGTACAGTAGAAAAAGCTAGCTTGGGCTTATGAAAGGCATTTATCACATTACATTTGAATTATTCACAATTTTTACATTATGTTCAGTGTATAAATGTATTCTTTATTACAGTAAGATAATCTGCAGTATGGTGATCAGAAAATTAACTTACGTCAGCTATATAAAGGATTCCCTCTTTTTTAAAATGTACTTTTTCACAGCAACGCGTCAAACCCACCAGCATCTAACAGTCAGGTCCTGATATTGTAATCCATTTCAGCACTCAGACAAATACTGGCATCTGCTGGGCAGAGCATGCACCAAATATATCTGATTCTGATGCAAAGTTGCAGTTTTACTTGCCCCAAAACCCTTCAGTTACTTTTGTGGTAGCACCATGTGGGAGATGGTTGAATTGCTTTCACATTCTTTAAATGCAGCTTTCCCAATTTTGATGCTAAACTCCAACAATAGCTGTGTTTATTATCTCCAGAAATGTTGCTTCAACACGCTGGCACAGAAGCACATCAGGGTCCAAACTCTCTGGTGTGATAGTCTCATCCTTTTTAATCCTGTCCAAACCTGCACTGCGATAGAGGTCAGGGGTTACTCCAGCCTTTTCCTTTAGATACTTGAGACCTGTGTAAAACATGCCAGATTTGCCAATTAGTGAATTGTCTACAGTACAAGAGAGCCCATTTGTTCAAATACTTAATGTGCCACTGTCAGAATGATGTCTAAATTACAATGACATTGTAGTGTTGCTCACCTGTGTATCCAAAACCAGTTATGTGGATTGTAATTGAGTACATGTCTCAAGATTGCATTTCAATTACAGGTAGAAGGTACACAAATACAGTGTGCCTCCCCCAAGGCTGGGAAGGAGGGGATGCTGGTTTGCACTAAAGCATATCCTCCAATATGGCATGTATTTTCGGGGGAGGTGGGGGTAAGATACAACAGGATTGAGTCTTATCCTATCCACCTGTGCACATTTTCCAGTGACTCAAAGTCAGGTGACCAAGACCAGGAACCTAAACTGAATTTGCTGATTTTTGTTTCCCTTTCCAATCCTAAAGATGCTGAAGCCAGTTGTTGAGCTCTATTTCTGGTCAGTTGGCAGTTCCTGTATGGACCAATCTTGTGGGATGGTAGGAGTATTTAAAGCATTTCTAACGCACTGCTGTAATGGACAAATCTAAAAAATAAAATTGACTTCAATCGTAGTTAACATTCCAATACATACGTGTAATGATGGGGTCAATATCCTGTGCCTGAGTGGCAACATGTGAGGCACAGACTTGTCCAGTCTGGATCAGTAATGAGGTTACATCATCATATAGTGGAGGAAAAGCTCGGCAGAAAGACACCAAACAGGGCAATGTCGGCATGAAGAAGGCAAACCGCTTAGCCTGGGTCAACACTGTACAAGGAGTGAATGATACAATAGTGAATAATGCTTAAAGTTTATTCATCATGGACACTCAGGTTTTACTTTGTAAATAGTAGCTATCAAAACCTTCCATCCTCTCTCCATCACAGTCTCAATAAAGATTACCGGTTAGTGTTCCTCTGAATCCTACTGAACTTCAAATACTGCAATCACTTTCTCCTTCTGCATCTTCAATGTAACACAAAGTACTCATTCTTTGACAAAAGGTGGTAACTGTGGAACTTTTACCCTCCCCATCAATTTTCACCATCCTTTAAAATTTCAAGCCTGTGGAGTGCCAATTTGGACTTTCAGTGAGGAAACCAATCATTTAAACTCATCTCTCCAACCAAGGTAGTGTCCTATGCTTTGGACCCATGTCATTATTTCTTATACACACTGTGCATAGACCCATAGATGGATGTTTTAACAAATCACCCTCCTTTTCAATTTTTGATCTCAATTTGAGCTTTCTGCAAAATGATAGAGGGAAGGTATCAGGCATCCACTAAGGGCAGACTCAACATTCAACTCTCAATAGACTTGCACAGGCTCTACAAAATGGTTCCAAGCAGTGACCTCAGGGGTTAGAAAGATGGATATCTACCCCCTTAAGAGGAAATGACCAAGGGAGATCTTACATAGAATGAAACACAGGCATGTTCACATATAAAGACTTCATTAAAGTAGAGGACCTCACCTGTGAGTACAGTTCCCATGACATTGATAGACAAGCGAGCTACACTGAGCGACTTGGGTAGTGCATACTGGATACACAAGTGGGACAAAAGCTGAATAGCAAATATCTAAACAGAGATAAGTCTTCTATTAGAACGATAGAAGGGCTCCATGTATATTGTTACATTTCATTATAGACAATTAATGATCAATTTAAACCTGTTCAGCACAATGCATTTGACTCAAGAACCTGGTTTTGAATCTACCATAGACTAATAAGACCCTGACAACTGGCACACAGTATGATTTTGGGTAGTTTTTCTGGAGTAATCCATAGGACAAAGCTACTCACAGACCATCACAAACTGCAATCCCACCTGTATGCAGTTAATGTGGAAAATAAAAACAAATTACATCACTGCTCCTCCTAGGTTGAGGTCAAGCTGCAGAAGCATTAATCATACTGGTGTACAATAGCTGCATTGGAAGGATATTCACAAACATTTCCACACCTTAAATGCAATAAACTTAATATGCAGAGGCAGATCAGTTCTTTTACATCTGCAAGTAGAAAATACCCAATTAATTATTCTGGTGGCATTGGATTATTTTCCATAATTAATTTTAATGAAGTTCTCAATAGTATAGTGGTTTTAAGACATTTACAAACTGGTCAGAAGTGAGTTTAAAGCCACGACACCCTAGGTTGTCAGCTTACATTCTTCTCCTCCTCACACACACAAGCTGCCATAGGCATAATCTGTACCTCACAGCTGAGTTTGAACCACAGTTGAACCTTGATTAGACTGCATCTGGAGTAATGTATGCAGTTTTGGTCCCCTTAACTTAGGGAGGATATTACTGCCATAGAGGGAGTACAGTGAAGTTTCACCAGACTTGTTCTTGGGATTGTGGGACTGTCCTACAAAGAAAGATTGGGGAAACTGGACTTGTATTGACTAGAGTTTTGAAGAATGAGAGGTGATCTCATTGAAACCTACAAAATACTTAAAGGGATAGATGTAGGTGAGATGTTTACCCTGGTTGCGGAGTCTAGAACTAGGGGACACATTTCAAAATTCCAGTCTGCATTGGAGTGCTGCTTTGGGCTGCAGTAGAGTACTTAAGTTGGAGTTTGGTGACTGAGGGAGTTCAGTGAGGAGGGAACGAGGTGATCCTTTGAGTACCGTGAGTACGGTCAGGTAAGTATTTACTATTTTTAATCACAGTTTTTAAAAGGTCTTAGTTTGTGGTTCATCATTTGTAAGGGCTATATTCTGTAACAACAAGGAGCAGGGAAGAAGGGCTCTACAGTAATTGATATTATTTGATAGGTGTGCTCCTCCTGCTCCATGTGGGAAGCCAGGAACATTTCCAGTGCCCGGGGCCAGCACACGTGTGGGAAGTGTCTCCACCTGCAGCTCCTGGAAGCCTGGGTTTCGGAGCTGGAGTGATGGCTGGGGACACTGTGAAGCATCCGCGAGGCAGAGAGTATCGTGGATAGCACACATAGAGAGGTGCTCACACCGCAGGCTAAGAGTCCACAGGCAGAAAGGGAATGGGTCACCACCAGGCAAAGCAAGTGGGTTAGGCAGGCTCTGCAGGAATCTCCTGTGGCTATTCCCCTGCAAAACAGATATACCGTTTTGGATACTATGGGGCTGGTTGGGGAGGGGGGGGGGGAGAATGGCCTCTCAGGAAAAGCAGCAACAGCCAAATTCATTGCACCATTGTTGGCTCTGCAGCACAGGGGAGATGTAAAAAGTATGGGAATGCAATAGTTATAGCGGATTCAACTGTAAGGGGAATAGATAGGCGTTTCTGTGGCCATAAACAAGACTCCAGGATGACATGTTGTCTCCCTGGTGCTATGGTCGAGGATGTCTCAGAGCAGCTACAGGACATTTTGAAGGGGGTTGGGTGAACAGCCAGTGGTTGTGGTACACATTGGTACAAACGACATAGGTAAAAAAAGGGATGAGGTCCTAAAAGCAGAATATAGGGAGTTAGGAAGTAATTTGAAAAGTAGGATCTCAAAAGTTAGTGATCTCAGGATTACTACCAGTGCCATGTGCCAGTCAGAGTAGAAATAGCAGGATATATTGGATGAATACGTAGCTGAAGAGATTGGGGGGGGGGGGGGTTTAAAATTCCTGGGACATTGGGACCGGTCCTGGGGGAGGTGGGACCAGTACAAATTGGACAGGTTACACCTGGGCAGGACCAGGACTGATGTCCTAGGGGGAACATTTGCTAGAGTGGTTGGGGAGGGTTTAAACTAAAATGGCAGGGAGGAGGGAACCTAAGCAAGGAGTCAGAGGAGGGGGAAATCAAGGACAAGAACAAAAGACAGAAAGCAGAATAAGAAAAAAGTGATAGGCAGAGAAATCAAGGGCAAGAATCAAACAGCCTCAGTGAAAAATAGTGGGAACGGGACAAGTAATGTTAAAAAGACCAGCCTTAAAGCTTTGTGCCTTTACACGAGGAGCATTTGCAATAAAGTGGGTGAATTAACAATGAAAATAGATGTAAACAGGTATATAATCGGGATTATGGAGACATGGCTGCAGGGTGACCAGGGATGGGAACTGAACATCCAGGGGTATTCAGTATTTAGGAAGGACGGACTGAAAGGAAAAGGCAGTGGAGTTGCGGGTTAAAGAGGAAATTAACGCAATAGTGGGGAAATACATTGGCTCTGATGATGTGGAATCTGTATGGGTAGAGCTGAGAAACACTAAGGAGCAAAAAACATTAGTCGGGGGTTGTACATAGACCTGCAAACTGTAGTGGTAATGTTGGGAATGGCAGTAAACAGGAAATTAGAGATGCGTGCAATAAGAGGGAACATCTGTAATTATGGATGACTTTAATCTGCATATAGATTGGGCAAATCAAATTAGTAATACTGGAGAGGAGGAATTCCTAGTGTGTATACAGGATGGTTTTCTGGACCAATACATTGAGGAATCAACTAGAGAACAGGCCATCCTAGACTGGGTATTGTGTAATAAGAAAGGAATAATTGGCAATCTAGTTGTGCAAGGCCCCTTGAGGATGAGTGACCATATTATGATAGAATTCTTCAAGATGGAGTGTGACATAGTTGATTCTGAGACTACAGTCCTGAATCTTAATAAAGGAAACTACGATGGTATGAGGTGCGAGTTGGCTATGATGGATTGGGAAACCTTACTTAAAGGGATGACGGTGGATAGACAATGGCAAACATTCAAAGCATGCATGGGTGAACTGCAACAATTGTTTATTTCTGTCTGGTGCAAAAGTAAAATGGAAAGGTGGCCAAACCATGGCTTACAAGGGAAATTGGACTTTGTATGCCTCTTCCTTGGATCTAATACTAAGTGGCCAGAAAAAACAACAGACCTGAGGACTGGAACACTTTAGAATTCAGCAAAGGAGGACCAAGAGATTGATTAAGAGTACGAGAGTACGAGAATAAGCTCGTAGGGAACATAAAAACTGAATGTAAAAGTTTCTATAGGTATGTGAAAAGAAAAAGATTGGTGAAGGCAAATGTAGGTCCCTTACAGTCAGAAATGGGAATTTATAATGGGGAACAAAGAAATGGCTGACCAATTAAATACATACTTTGGTTCTGTCTTCACAAAGGAGGACACAAATGACATACCAGAAATGTTGGGGAACACAGTATTTAGTGAGAGGGAGGAACTGTAAGAAATCAGTATGAGTAGGGAAAGGGGTGCTGGAGAAATTGATGGGACTGAAGGCCGATAAATCCCCAGGGCCTGATAATCTACATCCCAGACTGAGTACCTAAGGAAGCAGCCCTAGAAATAGTGGATGCATTGGTCATCTTCTGAGATTCTATAGATTCTGGAACAGTTCCTACAGATTGGAGGGTACCTAATGTAACCCCACTATTTCAAAAAGGAGGTAGAGAGAAAACAGGGAATTATAGACCAGTCAGCCTGACGTCGGTAGTGGGGAAAATTCTACAGCCCATTATAGAAGATTTAATAGCTGAGCATGTGGAAAACAGTGGCAGATTCGGACACAGTCAGCATGGATTTACAAAAGGGAAATCATGCTTGACAAGTCAGCTGGAATTTTAAGAATGTAACTGGTAGAGTTGATGAGGGGGATCCAGTGGATGTGGTTTATTTGGACTTTCAGAAGGTTTTCGACAAATTCCCACATAAGAGTTTAGCGTGTAAAATTAAAGCGCATGGGATTGTGGGTAGTGTATTGAGATGGATAGAAAACTGGTTAGCAGGCAGGAAACAAAGTAGGAATAGACGGGTCTTTTTCCGAATGGCAGGTAGTGACTAGTGGGGTACCGTAGGGATTGGTGCTGGGACCCCAGCTATTCACAATATATATTAATGATTTAGATGAGGGAACCAAATGTAATATCCACAAATTTGCAGATGACACAAAGCTGGGTGAGAGGGTGAACTGTGAGAAGGATGCAGAGATGCTTCAGCGTGATTTTGATACGCTGAGTGAGTGGTCAAATGCATGGCAGATGCAGTACAATGTGGATAAATGTGAGGTTATCCACATTGGTAGCAAAAACAGGAAGGCAGATTATCTAAATGGCTATAAATTGAGAGAGGAGAATGTGCAACGAGACCTGGGTGTCCTCGTACACCAGTCGCTGAAGGTAAGCAAACAGGTGCAGCAGGCAGTAAAGGCGGCAAATGTATGTTAGCCTTCCCAGCAAGAGGATTCGAGTACAGGAACAGGGATGTCTTGCTGCAATTATACAGAGCCTTGGTGAGACCACACCTGGAATAGTGTTTGCAGTTTTGGTCTCCTTATCTGAGGAAGGATGTTCTTGCTATAGAGGGAGTGCAGCAAAGGTTTACCAGACTGATTCCTGAGACGGCGGGACTGACATGAGGAGAGATTGAGTTGGTTAGGATTATATTCACTGGAGTTCAGAAGAATGAGGGGGGATTTCAGAAATCTATATAATTCTAACAGGACTAGACAGGGCAGATGCAGGATGTTCCTGATAGTGGGGGAGTCCAGAACCAGGTGTCACAGTCTGAAGATATGGGGTAGACCATTTAGGACTGAGATGAGGAGAAATTTCTCCACCCAGAGGGTGGTGAGCCTGTCGAATTTATTACCACAGAAAGCAGTTGAGGCTAAAACATTATATGTTTTCAAGAAGGAGTTAGATATAGTTCTTGGGGAGAAAGCAGGAGCAAGCTATTGAGTTGGATGATCAGCCATGATCATAATGAATGGCGGAACAGGCTCGAAGGGCCAAATGGCTTACTCCCAGCTCCTATTTTCTATGTTTCTATGTAAAATAAGGGGGAAGCCACTTAGGACCGAAAGAGGTAATACCAATGACAAAGGGTTATGGGGATAGTCTGGGGAAAAAAAGGCATTGAAGTGGATGACCAGTCATGATAGTGTTGAATGGAGGAGCAGACTCAATGAGCTGAATGGCCTATTCCTGTTCCTATGTTTCCCCACCCCTTCCCTTATTAGCAGACTCGAGCATGGACCTTAAGCTGTCGGCTGCCTTTGTGTAAAGCAGGCTTGCGGAAGCAGAAAGTGGGCAGGAGTTCATTTCCGCAAGAACTTTTCTCACTGAGGCCAGAGCTAATTTGTGGGAAAGAAAAGGTGGCAACTGAAGCCTCATCTTAAGCAGTTGGTCACTTGAATTGAAATACTGAGAGAGTATTTGGTCTGTCATTCTGGAGTACAGGATATCACATTAAATCACCTATGTAAAATATGTGCCAGATTATTACATGGAAAAAAGAATGCTACTCGATGTATTTCAACCACTTAACACTTCTGTTTCATTCAACCTGCCCTTTGTTTGGTCACTCAACCTACCTTTCAAGCATGCTCACACATACAGTTAGACACATACAATAATGACATTTTTAGATAGCTACTGAATTACCTGCTTCTCCAGTTGCGGCTGTGCCAACAGTTCTGGAATGAAATCCAGACATATGTGAATGGAGGGAATTCCAGCTACAGTCAAAGGCAGCAGCTCACTTGGATAACCCTGTATAAATACCAGCTACAATTAATATTCTTAATTTACCAAGACATGGTAATGATAAGCATATTAAGTCTTTTGGAAATCTTGTAATAAAGAGAAATTAGAATAGAGGGCCAATCTCTGCTGGGGCTCAAATCTACTTTTGAGATGAGTTGGCAACATGTTGTCTGAGCAGAGAGAAAATAAGACATTTAAAATTAGATGTTTTTGGATAAATCAATGCTTAATTTCCCAGATTTTCTAACTCTCCCCTCCTGCAGGTGCTGCCAGTTACTGGTTCATGAATGAGCTGACACAAAGCAGCATGTATTAAAGTGGCATGCGAGTACAAGTTTTTTTGACCATGTAGTGGTGTCAGAACGCACCTGATTTGCTCTCATCTCAGGTCTGTATTCATGCACTTTACAAACATAACACTGAAAAAGAAACCCTTGAGGAGACTGAAGTGTACCATAGCATTCCAATCATTGTGGGAACGCTGCCATTGAGCCAAGTGGATTGGCACACTCCACTCAGAGACAGAAGTTGGTGGATCAAGCACCACTCCAAGATTTGAGCACCAGTTAGACTGACACTCCAGTGCAGGGAGTTGCAATATACAAACAGAAAACAGGAGCAAAAGTAGGTCATTTGGACCTTTGAGCCTGCTCCGCCACTCAATATGACTATGGCCAATCCTCCCTCTTTCAATGCTACACTCCCACTCTCTCCCCATATCCCTTGACACCTTTAGAATCTAGAAATCTATTTCATTCTTAAGTATATTCAATGACTTGGTCTCCATAGCATTCTGTGGTAGAGAATTCCACGGGTTCATCACCCTGAGTGAAGATGTTTCTCCTCATCAATCCTAAATGGCCTATCCTAAGACTGTGACCTCTTGTTCCAGACCCCCCAGCCAGAGGAAATATCATCCCTGCATCCACTCTGTTCAGCCCTGTCAGAATTTTATATGTTTCAATGAGAACTCCACTCATTCTAAACTCTAGTGAATAGAGGTCCAGTAGACCCAATCTCTCCCCTTATGACAATCCTGCCATCTCAGGAACCAGTCTGGTAAACCTTTGCTGCACTCCCTCTATGGCAAGTACATCCTCTCTTCAAGAGACCAAAACAGCACACAGTGCTCCAGGTGTGGCCTCACCAAGGCCCTATACAGCTGCAGTAAGACTTCCTTGCTCCTATACTCAAGTCCTCTCGCAATGAAGGCCAACATACCATTTGTCATCTTAACTGCTTGCTGTACTTGCATGCTTTTCACATTGGTGAACGAGGACACCCAGGTCCCTTCGTACATCAATATTTCCCAATCTATTGCCATTTAAATAATACTCTGCCATTCTGTTTTTCCTACTGACATGGATAACTTCACACTTATCCACATTATATTGCATCTGTCATGTATTTGCCCATTCACATCACTTGTCTAAAGTGCCTTAAAGCCTTTTAACATCCTCCTCAACACTCACATTCCCACCAAGTTTCATGTCACCAGCAAACTTAGAATTATAATATTTGGTTTCCTCACCCAAATCATTGATATATATTGTGAATAGCTGGGGCCCAAGCACTGAAACCTGCGGTACCCCACTAGTCACTGCCTGCCACTCCGAAAAAGACCATTTATTCCTATTGTTTCCTGTCTGCTAACCAATTCTCAATCCATGTCAATTACCCCCAGTCTCATGCACTTTAACTTTACACAATAATCTCGTGGGACTTTATGAAAAGCTTTCTGAAAATCCAAATACAGCACATCCACTGATGCTCCCTTATCTATTCTGCTAGTTAGGTCCTCAAAAAAACTCCAGTCGGTTTGTCAAACATGATTTCCCTTTCATAAATCCACATTGACTTTGTCTAATCCCATTGATATTTTCTAAGTGTCCTGTTATCACACCCTTTATGACAGACTCTAGCATTTTCCCTACTACTGATGTTAGGCTAACTGGTCTGTAATTCGCAGTTTCCTTCCTCTTTTATCAAATAGTGGGATTACATTTGCTACCCCCAATCTGCTGGGACTGTTCCAGAATCTACAGAATTTTGGAAGATGACAACCACTATTTCCTTCAGTACCCTGGGATTCAGACCCTGGTGATTTATCAGCTTTCAGACCCATTAAATTTCACCAGCACTATTTAAAAAACTAATTTCCTTCAATTCCTCTTTCTCACTAAACCCTTGGTTCCCTAACATTTCTGGGAAGTTATTTGTGTCTCCCTCGGTGAAGACAGAACTAAATTAGTTGTTCAATTGCACTTCCATTTCCTTGTTCTCTATTTTAAATTCTCCCGTTTCGCATTGTAAGGGACCTACACTTTTCTTCACAAATCTTTTTTATTATACATACTTATAGAAGCTTTTACAGTCTGATTTTATGTTCCCTTGAAAGGGAGGGTAAGGCACACAAATCCAGAGCCCTTTGGATGATAAAGGAGACAGAAATTAAGACAAGGTGTCACGTAGAAAATACAATCGAGAGCCAAGCCGAATACAGAAGGTTCAGAGGGGAGGTGAAAAACCAAGAGAAGCAAAAAGAGGTTGTGTTAAAATGACTGGCAGCCAACATAAAGGGGGATTTCAACGTCTTCTATCGGCACACAAATAGTGAGTGGTAAAATGAGTAGGGCCAATTAGGGGCCAAAAAGTGGATTTACACATGGAGGCAGGGGCATAGCCGAGATGTTAAAGGAATACTTTGCATCTATCTTTACCAAGGACACAAATGCTACCGAGGCCACAGTGACACAGGAGAAAAATCCGTCACTAGCAAGATTCAAAATTGACAAGGAGGAAAAACTGTCGGTACTTAAAGTTGACAAGGCACCAGGACCAGATGAGATACTTCCTTCAATATCCTTGGATACAAGAGAGGAAATTGGAGGGGCACTGGCCATAATCTTTCAGTCTTCCCTGGACTCAGGGGAGGTGCCAGAGGATTGGAGAATTACAAACATCACACCCTTGTTAAAAAAGGTTGCAAGGATAAGCCTAGCAATTACAGATCAGTTTAATTTCGGTGGCGGGGAAGCTTCTTGAAACAATTATTTGGGATAGAATTAATGGTCACATGGAAAATGTGGGTTGATTAGGCAGAGCCAGCATGGATTTCTAATGGGGAAATCATGTTTAACTAACTTGGAGTTTTTTTAAAAAAAAAGGTAACAGAGAGGGTGATGAGGGTAATGCTGTTGATGTGGTGTACATGGACTTTCAAAAGGCATTTGATACAGTGTCACACAACAGACTCGTGGAAAAAGTTACAGCTCATGGAATAAAAGGGACATTAGCAACATGGATAAGAAATTGGCTAAGTAATAAGAAACAGAGTCTAATGGTCAATGGATATTTTTCAGGCTGGAGGAAGGTTTGTAGTGGAGTTTCCCAGAGGTCGGTATTGGGGACCCATATATATTTATATATATATATATCTCAAGTTGACGGAGTGGGCAGATCAGTGGCAGATGAAGTTCAATGCAGAGAAGTGTGAGGTGACGCACTTTGGTAGGAAGAACATGAAGAGAATATGAAATAAGGGGTACAATTCTTAAGGGGGTGCAGGAACAGAGGGACCTGGGTGTATATGTGCATAGTTCATTGAAAGGGGCAGGACAGGTGGAGAGAGCAGTTAATAAAGAATGCAGTATCCTGGGCTTTATTAATAGGGGCATAGAGTACAAGAGCAGGGAGATTATGCTGAGTTTATAGAAGACACTAGTTAGAGCTCAACTGGAGTATTGTGTATAGTTCTGGATACCACACTGAAGTACAGTTATGAAGACAGATTGGAGGGGTTGGGACTGTTCTCCTTGGAGAGAAGGCTCAGAGAAGATTTGATAAACCAAAGAACACTACAGCACAGAAAAACAGGAAAACAGGCCATTCAGCCCTTCTAGTCTGTGCCGAAATATTATTCCGCTAGTCCCATTGACCTGCACCTAGTCCATAACCCTCCAGACCTCTCCCATCCATGTATCTATCTAATTTATTCTTAAAACTTAAGAGTGAGCCCGCATTTACGTCAGATGATAGCTCGTTCCACACTCACCACTCTGAGTGAAGAAGTTCCCCCTTTCACCCTAAAGCCATGTCCTCTCGTGTTTATCTCTCCTAATCTAAGTGAAAGAGCCTACTCGCATTTACTCTGTCTATACCCTCATAATTTTGTAAACTTCTATCATATCTCCCCTCATTCTTCTACACTCCAAGGAATAAAGTCCTAACCTGTTTAATCTTTCCCTGTAACTCAACTTCTTAAGACCTGGCAACATCCTAGTAAATCTTCTCTGCAGTGTCTCAATCTTACTGATATCCTTCTTGTAGTTAGTTGACCAGAACTGCACACAATACTCCAAAGTTGGCCTCACCAATGTCTTATACAACCTCACCATAACATCCCAACTCCTATACTCAATACTTTGATTTATGAAGGCCAGTATGCCAAAAGCTTTCTTTACAAACTTGTCTACCTGTGACGCCACTTTCAGGGAACTATGTATCTGAACTCCCAGATCCCTTTGTTCCTCCGCTCTCCTCAGTGCCCTACCATTTACTGTGTATGTCCTACCTTGGTTTGACCTTCCAAAATGTAATACCTCACACTTTTCCGCATTAAATTCCATCTGCCATTTTCTGGCCCATTTTTCCAGTTGGTCCAGTCTCTCTGCAAGCTTTGAAAGCCTTCCTCGCTGTCCACAACACCTCCAATCTTGGTGTCATCAGCAAACTTGCTGATCCAATTCACCACATTATCATCCAAATCATTGATATAGACAACAAACAACAATGGTCCCAGCACTGATCCCTGAGGCACACCAATAGTCACAGACCTCCAGTCTGAGAAGCAATCATCCACTACCACTCTGTCTTCTCCCACGCAGCCAATTTCGAATCCAGTTTACAATCTCTCCATGGATACCAAGTGTCTGAACCTTCTGAACTAACCTCCCATGTGGGACCTTGTCAAAGGCCTTACTAAAGTCCATGTAGACAACATCCACAGCCTTTCCTTCATCTACTTTCTTGGTAACCTCCTCGAAAAACTCTACGAGGTTCGTTAAACACGACCTACCACGCACAAAGCCATGCTGACTATCCTTAATCAGCCCTTGGCTGTCCAAATAATTATTTATCCGATCTCTCAGAACACCTTCCAATAATTTACCTACTACTGACGTCAGGCTCACTGGCCTGTAATTACCTGGTTTACTTTTGGAGCCTTTTTTAAACAATGGAACATGAGCTACCGTCCAATTCTCCGGCACCTCACCCGTGGCTAAGGACATTTTAAATATTTCTGCCAGGGCCTCTGCAATTTCTACACTAGTCTCCCTCAAGGTCCGAGGGAATATCATGTCAAGCCCGGGGGATTTATCTACCTTTATTCGCTGTAAGGCAGCAAGCACCTCCTCCTCTTTAATCTCTATATGTTCCATGAAACTGCTTGTTTCCCTTCCTTCCCTATACACTATGCCAGTTTCCTGAGTAAATACTAATGCAAAAAAACAGTTTAAGATCTCCCCCATCTCGTGAGGCTCCACACATAGATGACCACTCTGATCTTCAAGGGGACCAATCGTGTCCCTTACTATCCTTTTACTCTTAATATACTCGTAGAAACCCTTTGGGTTTACCTTCACATTATCTGCCAAAGCAACCTCATGTCTTTTTTTGCCTTCCTGATTTCCTTTTTTAGTTTTTTCTTACATTTTCTATACTCTACAAGTACCTCATTTGCTTCTTGTTGCCTATACCTGCTATACACCCCTCTCTTCTTCTTAACCAGATCGCCAATATCCCTTGAAAACCAAGGTTCCCTATGCCTGTTAACTTTGCCTTTAATCCTGACAGGAACATGCAAACTCTGCACTCAAAATTTTGCTTTTGAATGCCTTCCACTTACTGAACACATCCTTGCCAGAAAACAACTTATGCCAATCCACTCTTCCTAGATCCTTTCTCATTTCCACAAAATTGGCCTTTCTCCAATTTAGAATCTCAACTCGAGGACCAGACCTATCCTTATCCATAATTAGCTTAAAACTAATGACATTGTGGTCACTGGACCCAAAATGTTCGCCTACACATACTTTTGTCACCTGACCTGTCTGGTTCCCTAATAGGAGACCAAGTATTGCATCCTCTCTCGTTGGTACCTCTATATATTGATTTAGAAAACTTTCCTGAACACATTTGACAAACTCCAAGCCATCCAGCCCTTTTACAGTATGGGAATCCCAGTCAATATGTGGAAAGTTAAAATCTCCTACTATCACAACTTTCTGTTTCTTACATCAGTCTGCTATCTCTCTACAGATTTGCTCCTCCAATTCTCTGACTATTGGGCGGTCTATAATACAACCCTGTTAGTGTGGTCACACCTTTCCCATTCCTCAGCTCCACCCATACGGCCTCTGTAGACGAGCCCTCCAGGCTGTTCTGCTTATGCACAGCTGTGATATTTTCCCTGACTAGTAATGCTACTCCTCCCCCTTTCATCCCTCCCCCTCTATCACGTATGAACCAACAGAATCCCGGAACATTGAACTGCCAGTCCTGCCCCACTTGCAACCAAGTCTTACTAATAACAATAATGTCGTAATCCCACGTGCCAATCCATGTCCTAAGCTCATCTGCCTTTTCGACAATACTCCTTGCATTGAAATAGATGCACCTAAGAACATTTCTATCACGTACGGACCCTTGATTTCTGACTATACATGCATTCATCGCTTGACCTGTATCCTCCACCTCACTATCTGCTCTAATACTCTGGTACCCCTCCCCCTGCAAATCTAGTTTAAACGCCCCGGAGCAGCACTAGTAAACCTACCCACAAGGATGTTAGTCCCCCTCCAGTTCAGGTGCAAACCATCCCGTCGGAACAGGTCCCACCTTCCCTGGAACAGAGCCCAAGAAACATGAAGCCCTCCCTCCTGCACCATCTCCTTAGCCACGTATTTAGCTGCATTATCCTCCTATTTTTAGCCTCACTAGCACGTGGCACGGGTAGCACTCCCAAGATCATAACCCTGGAGGTCCTGTCCTTCAACTTAGCACCTAACTCCCTAAACTCTCTTTGCAGGACCTCCTCCTCCTTCCTATCCATGTCATTGGTCCCTACGTGGACCACAACATCTGGCTGCTCACCCTCCATCCTGAGATAAAAGTGCTCAAAATCACGAGGGGGCTGGATAGAGTAGATAGGGAGAAACTGTTCCCGCTCGTAAAAGGATCCACAATGAGAGGGCACAGATGTAAAGTGATTTGCAAAAGAAGCAAATGTGATGGGAGAAAAAACATTTTCACACAGCGAGTGATTCGAGTTTGGAATGCGCTGTCTGGAAATGTGGTGGAGGCAGGTTCAGTCGAGGCATTCAAGATTGTTATTTGAATAGAAACAATGTGCAAAGGTATAGGGAAAAGGCAGGAGAATGGCGCTAAGTCATAACGCTCATTTGGAGAGCTGGTGCAGACACGATGGGCCGAATTGGCCTCCTTCTGCCCCATAACATTCGGTGAAACTCTCGTTCTCTATTTTTCCTCTCTCAATCAATCTCTTGGTCCTCCTTTGCTGAATTCTAAACTCCTCCCAATCCTCAGGCTTGCTATTTTTTCTAGCAACTTTATGACTTCTCTTTGGACCTAATACTGTCCTTAATTTATTTTGTTAGCCATGGTTGGGCCACTTTTCTTGTTTGTGCGCCAGAAAGGAATTGAAATGCATACATTCGTTCCTTAAGTTTTAGCCATTGCCCATCCACCTTTTAACAAAGTTCCCCAATCTATCTTAGCCAACTCATGCCTCATACCTTGTAGTTTCCGGGTTTAGATTTAGTACCCTAGTTTTGGATCAGACTACTTCACTTGCCATCCTAATGAAAAATTCTATGTTATAATCACTGTTCCCTAAAGGACCCTGCACAACAAGATATTAACCCCTTCTCATTCCACAATACCAAATCTATGATAGCCTGTTCCCTAGTTGGTTCCTCGAAATACTGATCTGAAAAAAATCTCGTACACACTACAGTAATTCATCTGCCACAGTATTATTGCTAATTTGGTTTGCCCAGGTACATAGATTAAAGTCACCCATGATTACTGTAGCACTCTTGTTACATGCATCTCTAATTTCTTCTTTAATGCCATCCCTTAACTTATCACTACTGATTTGGAGGCCTATAGACAATTCCCAGTAATGTTTTCCACCCCTTGTTACTTCTTAGCTCCACCCAGACTGATTCTACATCTAGATTTTCTGAGCCAATATCCTCTCTCACTACTGCACAGATTCCATCCTTAACGAACAACGCCACCCCATCTCCTTTTGCCTGTCCTTCCTAAATATTGAGTACACTTGAATATTCAGTTCCCAGTCTTGGTCACTCTGCAGCCACGTCTCTGTAATCGCAATCATATCATACCTGTTTACATCTATTCACGCTATTAATTCATCTACCTTATTGTGAATGCTCCGTTCATTCAGATACAGTGTCTTCAGACTTGTCTAACATTTTTTGTACTATAGCCCCATTTGCTATTAGCCCTTGTTTCCTCCGCCTTCCACTTTTGCTTTCTACTTTTCTGTCTTTCATTTCTGTCTTTGTTTCCCTCTCTTGTGCCTCCCCACTCAGGTTCCCATCCCCCTGCCACCCTAGTTGAAACCCTCCCCCACAGTACTCGCGAATACCTCTGCGAGGATATTGGTCCCAGTCTTACTGGGGTGCAACCTGTCCAGCTTGTACAGGTCCCATCTTTCCCAGAATCGGTCCCAGTGCTTCAGGAAATCTAAATCCCTCCCTCCTACACCATCTCTCCAGCCACATATTCATCCAGTCTATTCTCCTATTCTTAATCTCACTAGCGTGTGGTACTGTGAGTAATCCTGAGATTACTATTTTTGAGGTCCTGCTTTTTAATTTATTTTCTAGCTCCATATATCCTGCTTTCAGGACCTCATCTCTCTTTTTACCTCATCTCTCTTTTTACCTAAGTCGTTGGTACCGATATGGACCATAACCTCTAACTGTTCACCTTCCCCCCTTCAAAATGTCCTGCAGTCGCTCAGTGACATCCTTGACTCTGGCACCAGGGAGGCAACATACCATTCTTGTGTCATGTCTGCAGCTGCAGAAATGTCTATCTGTTCCCCTTACGATAGATTCCCCTATCACTATTGCTCTCCCACTCTTCCTCTGTGCAACTGAGCCACTCGTGGTGCCACAGACTTGGCTCTTGCTGCATTTCCAGTGCTGCAGTGTCAGAGGAGCTGTCTTTCAGATGTGATTTTAAATGACCTATTTTCTCATTCTTGCGGATGCAAAACATTTTATGATATTTTCTGAGCAAGAAGGGCATTCACCCACTGCCTTGGGCAACATCTGTCCCTCAACCACCAAAATAGATTAACCAGTTAATCATCTCACTGGACATTTGTGGCATTTCCTTGTATAAATTGACTGCCAGATATGCTCATAAAACAACTACAGCACAAAAAGTAATTCATTGTGAAGTGCTTTGGGGCACATGGAGGATATGGAAGGTGTGATATAGAAACACAAAATTTAGGGCACATGAGGAGGCCATTCAGCTAATCATGTCTGTGCTAGTTTAAAAAAGTAGCCTAATCCTAATCTGCAGCTCTTGTTCTGTAGCCCTGTAGATTATGGATCCTCAAATGCATGTCCAAGTATTTTTTAAATACAATGAGGGTTTCTGTCCCTACCAACCTTCTAGGCCCCCACCACCCTCTCGATGAAAACATTTCCCTTCTAATTATTCTCCCAATTATTTTAAATTTATGCCTCCTTGTCATTGATCTCTCTGCCAAGGGAAATGGGTCCTTCCCATCCACTCTACCTCAACCCCATATAACCTCATACACCTCAATTAAATCTCCCCTCAGCCTTCTCCGTTTCAAAGAAAACAACCCCTTGACTCCAAGCATTTTACTCTCCAGTCCTGGCAACATCCTCTTACTTCTCCTCTGCACTCCTTCTTGCCTGTTCACACCCTTCCTGTAATGTGGTGACCAGACTGTAAGAAGTACTCCAGCTGTGGCCTAGTACAATTCTAGCATATCCTCCCCACTCTTACATTCAATATCTTAGCTAATAAAGTATCACTTTTGTACTTTTAACCACCTCATCTAGCTGTCCTGATATAACTCCTGTAATCTATGTAGCTCCACTCTACACTGGTTGGTTAATTTTCCAACTGAGACTTCAAGGTGAGTGGTTTTTCTTTTGTAAAAATAAACCAAGTTTACTTTGAAACTAATATCTTATCAAGAATCCTAAGTATTACATGGAGAAAGTAGTAAAATACTCAAACAGCTGCTCCAGCCAGTCTATTGCAAAAAGGATGTTTTAATGGCATGATAATTTTTCATGCTTAGAACACGATGCCACACCCTTTTTTTCAGCAAGGTTGGATTCAATTGGCTCAGCACAACAGGAATTTTGTCAGGGCCCACTGCATTTGACCAACTTGCTCGATGCCTCTGTCGGTAATGACACTGCACATTCTTGCTTTCTGAATCCAGAACAGAATTACGCTTATGGACCACAGTATATTGTTTAGCCAAAAAATAATACAGAAGAGGGAAAGAAAAAAAGGGAAATTGTAAGACAAAAAATATGAAAACAACAACGACCAAACACAATCCTGCAGAGCATGAAGAGGTGCTGTATCTTTGTATGCAACATCGAACAAAGGGCCACCCCTGCCACTAAGCAAAATACTGTGGAAGCTGGGAATCAGAGGTGAAAACAGAAAATGATGAAAATACTCAGCAGGTCTGACAGCAACTGTGGAGAGAAACAGGGTTAATGTTCCAGGTCTGTGACTTTCAGAATTATTAATATTTCAGGTCGTGAAACCAGAACATCAAGCTGAAATGTTAATTCTGTTCCTCTCACCACAAATGCTGTCATATCTGGTGAGTATTACCAGCATTTTCTGTTTACATACCACCCCCGTCGCTGTCTCTCTAGTGGAGGTGGATAGTATAGATCCTATGGCTCACGGCTGTGTTTTCCTGATGTTCTGACTAATATTCTTTCCTTATGTAATAGCACCAAAAATGGATAGAACCAGTCAATCATCTCATTGCTGTTAGGAAATGTTTCAGGCACATGTGCGCACTTGAAAAGTAATTCTTCCCATGAAGCACTAAGAAACTAAGAAATCCAAGTATTACTTAGATTTATTGCTTAAATATACAGTACCGACCTGAAAGTGAACAAGTTTGGCAATATTTGGATCTGCAATAAACATCTGATGTAGGAGACAACAGATGAGACACTGCACCTCCCGGACGTTGCTCAGTAAAGTCTCCCGCGTGTTCTCCAAGGATTCAGACAGACCGTCGGTTTGGTCCTGCTGCTTCAGGATCTTTCCTGTGCTGTGAGGTCTCTCCTCATCAGTAGGTAAGCAGATCTCCAACAGAATCTGAACGGCTGCACTGTCCTGTAAGGAGAATCCATTTCTGTTAGGGCAGATTTTCTTCCTTGAGTAGCCAAAACAAAAGATTATCTATAGGTCGTGTACAAATACATATTTCTTTCAATTCAGCTGGATGCTATTACTGGTATTTTTTTTTTTTAAATGTAGACCCCCATAACCTCATGATCTAAAATGCACTGCCTGAAAGGGCAGTGGATGCAGATTCAATAATAACTTTCAAAAGAAAATTGAATAAATACTTGAAGGGGAAACACTTGCAGGGCTATGTGGGGCAAATTGGATAGCTCTTTCAAAGAGCCGGCATAGGTATGAGAGTTCAAATGGCCTCCTGAGCGGTGTTATTTTATGATTCTAATTTTTTTTCAGGTAAGCTGGGATGGGCATTATGAGGGGGGTGGCTCTTTGGTTCACGTTGGCTCCTGGCAGTAGTGACCTTCCACCTGGCTCCACATAATCCTGCAAAGACGACAGTGCTGGCAAACTCCGAACTCTTAAAGCTGATGAACTGTGTGGGAGGTACTTCTATAAATCACATTCAGGAACGCCTAAACCTGGGCTCCATCCAAATTCTGTGACAACAGAAAAAGCGAGTGTACGTTTCACAGCAGAATATAAGAAACAGGAGCAGGAATAGATCATTTGGCCGTTCACGTACAATTAAGGTTGCTCTATCTTAACTCCACTTTTCTGCTCACTCCCCATAGGCATCGATTTTCTGAGATATCAAAAATCTACTAACCTCAGTCTTGAATATACTCAACAATGGAGCACTCACAACCCGCTGGGGTAGACAAGCCCAAAAATTCACATCTTTGAGTGAAGAAATTCTTCCTCAACTCAGTCCTAAATAATTGACCCCTTATCCTGAAAAGTCACAGATCCAAAATGTTAACTGGTTTTCCTCTCCACAGGTGCTGAACCAGAGTACTCCCAGGAGTTCGCGCTTTTATTTCAGATTTCCAGCATTTGCAGTATTTTGCTTTTGTGGTTTGTGTTCCTTGTATGAGCACACCCAAGTTTCACACCATTCACAAAACATTTTTTTTCTATTCTTACTACTGAAGTGAATAGCTTCATACTTCCCTATATTGTACTCCATCTGTCAAATTGTTGCCCACCCAACTTTTCCATAGTTCTTTGCAGCCTCGTGCTCTCCTCACAGCTTACATTTCCATCCAGCTTTGTATCAGCAGGCTTAGATATATTACTCTCAGTCTCTTCATGCAAGTCATTAATAGGAAAAAGCTGAGGCCTTGCCCTTGCTATACTGCACTAGTTACAGCTTACCATCTTGAAAATGCCCTGTTTATCCTTCCTATCTGCTACCCCCAACTCCATGAGCACTTAACGTTTTGTGTGGCACCTTACTGAATGCCTTTTGGAAATCCAAGCATACATCATCTACTGGTTCCCCTTTATCTACCTTAATAGTTACATCCTCAAAAAACTCTAATGAACTTTGTCAGATGAAATTTCCCTATCGTAAAACCATGTTGACTTTGTCTGATCATATGATGATTTTCTAAGTGCATCATTCATCATCAATTCTAGCAATTTTCTGATAACTATCAGGCTAATTGGTCTGTAGTTCCCAGTTCTCTGTGTTCTGGAATAATGGTACTACATTTACTAACTTCCAATCCGCTGGGATCATTCTGAAATCTAGGGAATTTTGGAAATTCATAAATCAGCACATTTAATACCTCTGCAGCTACTTCATGGCCAAGACATGGGCGTACTGGTATTAGGCTAGACCAGTTGATTGCTCTGGGGACCGGGGTTCGAATCCTACCATGGCAGATGGTGGAATTTGAATTTAATAAAAATCTGGAATTAAAAGTCTAATGATGACCATGTCGCCATTGTTGATTGTCGTAAAAACCCATACTTTAGGAAAGGAAATCTGCCATCCTTACTTGGTCTGGCCCACACTTGACTCCAGGCCCATAACAAAGTGGTTGATTCTAAAATGCCCTCTGAAATGGCTGAGCAAGCTACTCAGTTGTATCAAATGGCCACGAAGTCTAAAAGGAAAGAAACCAGGCGGACAATGGCAAACTTAGCCCTGTTGACTCTGCAAAGTCTAACATCTGGGGGCCAGTGCCAAAATTGGGAGAGCAGTCTCACGGATTAGTCAAGCAACAGTCTGGGAGTCCTCAACATCGACTTCGGACTACATGAAGTCTCATGGCATCAGGTCAAACATGGGCAAGAAAACCTCCTGCTGATTACCTTGTGCCCCTTCAGTTGCTGAATCTGTAGTCCTCCATATTGAACATCATTTGGGTATTTGGGTGTACTCTGGGTGGGGGACTTCAATGTCCATTACAAAGAGTGGCTCAGTAGCACCAGTACACACCGAGCTGGCCAAGCCCTAAAGGATATAGCTGCTAGACTGGGTCTACAGTAGGCAGTGAGGGAACCAACAAGAACATACTTGACCTCATCCTCTACCTGTTTCTTTCCATGACAGTATCGGTAGGAGTAACCACTGCACAGTACTAGTGGAGACAACATCCCATCTTCACACTGAGATTGTGCGCCACTACCACCACGCTAAATGGAATAGATTTTGAACAGATCTAGCTACTCATGACTGGGAATCCATGAGGCACTATGGGCCATCAGCAGCAGAATTGTACTCAACCACAATCTGTAACCTCATGGCCTGGCATATCCCCCACTCTATCATTACCACCAAGCCAGGGGATCAACCCTAGTTCAATGAAGAGTGCAGGAGGGCATGCCAGGAGCAGCACCAGGCATACCTAAAAATGAGGTGTCAAACTGGCGAAGTTACAACACAGGTCAGCTTGCATGCCAAACAGCATAAGCAGCAAGCGATAGCCAGAACCAAGTGGTTCCACAACCAACAAATCAGATCTAAGCTTTGCAGCCCTGCCACATCCAGTTGTGAAAATGGTGGACAATTAAACAACTTATTGGAGGAGGAGGATCCACAAACATCCCCATTCTTAATAATGTGGGAGCCAAGCACATCAGTGCAAAAGGTAAGGTTGAAGCATTTGCAACAATCTTCAGCCAGAACTGCTGAGTGGATGATCCATTTCTTCCTCCTCCTGAGGTCCCCAGCATCACAGATGCAAGTCTTCAGCCAATTCGATTCACTCCATCTGATATCAAGAAATGGCTGAAGGTACTGGGTACTGCAAAGGCTATGGGCCCTGACAATATTCCGGCAATAGTACTGAAGACTTGTACTCCAGAACTTACTGTGCCCCTAGCCACACCGTTCCAGTACAGCTTCAAAAATGGCATCTACCTGACAATGTGGAAAATTGTCCAGATATGTCCTGTACCTAAAAAGCAGGACAAATCCAACCCGACCAATTACTGCCCCATCAGTCTACTCTCAATCATCCGTAAAGTGTTGGAAAGGTCATCAACAGTGCTATCAAGCTGTACTTCCTTAGCAATAATCTACTCATTGACGCTCAGTTTGGGTTCCACCAAGGCCACTCGGCTCCTGACCTCATTACAGCCTTGGTTCAAACATGGACAAAAGGCTGTAACTGCTCTTGGCATCAAGGCAGCATTTGACTGAGTGTGGCATAAAGCAGCCCTAGCAAAACTGGTGTTAAGGGGAATTGGGGGAAAACTCGCCATCGGCTGGAGTCATACCTAGTACAAAGGAAGATGGTTGTGGTCGTTGGAGGCCAATCATCTCAGTTCCAGGGAATCACTGCAGGAGAACCTCAGGGTAGTGTCCTCGGCCCAACCATCTTCAGCTGCTTCATCAATGACCTTCCTTCCATCATAAGGTCAGAAGTGGGGATGTTCGCTGATTGCACAATGTTCAACACCATTCGCGACTCTTCACATACAAAAGCAGTCCATGTCCAAATGCAGCAGGACTTGGACAATATCCAGGCTTGGGCTGACAAGTAACACTAGCGCCACACAAGTGCCAGGCAATGACCATCTCCCCTTAACATACAATGGTATTATCAACACCATTAACATCCTAGCGGTTACCATTGACCAGAAACTGAACTGGACTTGCCATATAAATACTGTGGCTACAAGAGCAGGTCAGAGGCTAGGAATCGCGCAGTGAGTAACTCACCTCCCAACTCCCCAAAGCCTGTCTACCATCTACAAGGCACAAGGCAGGAGTGTGATGGAATACTCTTCACTTGCCTGGATGAGTGCAGCTCCTACAACACCCAAGAAGCTGGACACCATTCAGGACAAAGCAGCCCACTTGATTGGCAATCCAATCACAAACATTCATTTTCTCCACCACTGATGCACAGTAGCAGCAGTGTACACCAGCCACAACATACACTGCAGGAAATCTCCAAACCTCCTTAGACAGCACGTTGCAAACCTGCCATCTAGAAGGACACGAGCAACAGACACATGGGAACACCACCTCCTGCAAATTCCCCTCCAAGTCACTCACTGTCCTGATTTGGAAATATATTGCTGTTCCTTCACTGTCACTGGGCCAAAATCCTGGGAGTCCCTCCCTAACAGTACTGTGGGTGAACCTACATCGCGTGGACTGCCGTGGTTCAAGAAGGCATCTCACCACTACCTTCTCAAGGGCATCAGGAATGGGCAATACATGCTGGCCCAGCCAGCGACACCCATATCCCAAGAATGAATAATAAAAAAAAAAATCAGGTCCTGGGGATTTGTCAGCTTTTTGTCCCTTAAGTTTCTCCAGTACTTTTGCTCTCCCCCTCGCTTTATTTTTGTAAGCTTTATCTCCTGCTCTAATTCCCATTCTCCTGGGATTCAGTTCATCTTGAGACTAACACTGCTCCAGCTGAGGATGTATAATACAACCATTTCATTTCAGAATACACACTAGACGACACCCAGAGATGCTGCAGCACACATCATTTGACTCTGGTTTTTACCTGGGCTGACAACAAGGCATTTTTCAGTTCCTCTCTTGTGACCTCTGGGGCTTCCGGTTGCCCCACCACTCCCATGGTGTTATTCTGATATGGCTTGCTGTCCTGATCCACGTTCTCCTTGAGGTGAGCACTCAAATAGGCTTTTGAAGCTAGAAGGTAGCCATTGAGCATGTGTAGGGTAATGTCCATTAAGGGAGGGCACCTAGGGTTGAGACACAAATAAACTAAAGACGTTGAAACAACTGATCGCCCATAAAATAGTAAATATGGAACATTAAATATTCAGCCAAGCAATAATCATTTGGTTTTCATGTTTTAATGAAACTTAGGGTAACATGAATATGAAATAGGAATTTTATTCAGTTAGGGTCAGTTCAAGGCCAAAGACCAGAAACAATCCAAACATCACAACCCACAGAACATTGCATGGGAGAGGCACCAAGAACTCTACTTAGTACAATGCACAGCAAGCCTGGCCTAGATCCCAGAGCATAAAATCCCATCTGCATAAACAGGAGGGAAGGTTCAGTTCTGAGCACATTACATTACAAGGGATATATTGGCCTTGGAGGGAGTACAAACAAATGAATTAGGCAAAGGAGGCAGCCATTTGGCCCCTCAAGCCTGCTATTCAATGAGATCATGGCTGATCGGATTGTGGCCTCAACTCCACATTCTGCCTAGCCCCAATAATTGTTGACTCCCTTGTTAGTCAAAAACCTATCTACCTCTGACCCAGCCTCCACCCCTCTCTAGGGAACAGAATTCCAACGATTCACAACCCTCAAAAAATTTCTTACCGCCGTCCTAAATGGGAGATCCCTTATTTTTAAATTATGTCCTCATGTTCTAGTCTCTCCCACAAGGGGAAACGTCCTTTCATCATCCACCTTGTCAAGTCCCCTCCTGATCTTATATTTCAGTAAGATCACCTCTCATTCTTCTCAGCTCCAATTGATAAAAGCCCAGCCTGTCCAACTTTTCTGTATAAGATAAGCCCTTCCATCCCAGCATAGATTTACCAGAATGATACCTTGACACCAAGAGTTAAATCACAAGAGATTACATAAGCTTTGATCAATTCACCCCCAACCATCTAAATTCCAGAAAATACAACCTAAGTTTAAGGTAATAAGGGTAACGGATAGGGTAGATGGAGAAACTGTATCTGCTGTACGGGGAGTCTAGGGTTAGGGAACATAGTCTAAAGATTAGAACCAGACCATTCAAGTGTGAAATTAGGAAATACTTCTACACACAAGTGGTATAAGTTTGGAACTCTTCTGCAAACAGCAATTGATACTAGATCAATTTTGAATCAGATATTGATAATATCTTTGGCTAACAAAATTCTAAGTGATATGAAGCAAAGTCGGGCAAACGGGGATAGATAAAAAATAAAGATGCTGAAAGAACTGACTGCCCATAAAAAGTGGAAATGGCCATGATCTCAGTGATAGGTGGAACAAGCTTGAGGGGCTAAATGGCCTCTTGTTCCTAATGTTATTAAGAGGCTGCTGGAGCTGGTATCACCCGTCAGTATGGCAACAATGGCAAAGTTTCTACCTCTGAATGCATTCCATTGTAATCTAGAAAATATGTTCAAAGTTCACTTGGCAGTTTGAAAATCATAATTCATTTAAAGACAAATGTCTGAAAATTAAAAACCTGGAATTATGAAGCTGTCAGTTTGTCATAGAAATCCAACTAATTCACAAATGTCCTTTAGGGAAGGAAAACTCTCGTCTTTACCCAGTCTGGGCCAATAACAAATCCATTCTCACACCAACATAGTTGACCTTTAACTGCCCTCTGGTGCAGGAAGCCATTCAATTGTAGCAAAGAATATCACATGGAATGTAGCAGCCCAAGACCACATTTCACAAGCCAACTATGGGGTTGGCAATAAATGTCAGCCTTGTCTGCTATGCCCAAATTCAGAGGATAAACATAAACTGAAAATCCAATAGAATGCTCAAGAACAAGAAAAAGCCCATTTGATCAAGCATGTGCATCACTTTTAGAATTCAAACCAGATCTTCCGACTATGAAAGAACTGTGCTAATGAGCCAAGCTGATACATTAGTTTAATACATTTGAAGTGATTCTTGCTCCTGTTATTATTAGTGACTCACCTGTATACTCTCCGGTCACATCGCAACACAATCAGCGGATCAACCATCAGGTCATTCTGAGTGTACTTCTGTTGGCGGAGCAGCTTAGCTTTAGGCTGCAAAGCATTCACCGTCATCACCCACAGCCTTCCAACACAGAGACATGACGTTAGTTGTCTTTCATAGGGATTATTGAAAGCTGACCAGGCAGTACTCAACCAAGATTCTTAGAGTGAAGCCCCTTTATAGTGAACTCTGCCATTGATAAAACTCTTTAAAATGAAAACTTGGAAATGATCAGAACGACTAGGGAAGAGAGCCACATGTCCATGTTGATCATAAGTATTTAATTTACCCATCTTATTCCACACTCTGGACTGTTCTTTGGAATAAAAAAAGGCATGCCGATTAAAAAATAGTGCTGCTGCAAAGTTTCAGCTGAGTAATTCACTGGTCCATGTGAAACAGCCCCATGGAGCAGGCAGGTCCCAGGTTTGATCCTGAATTTGCTGAATTAACTAATCTCACCCTGGGCTCTACAATTGGTCTCAGCAATCTGGGCCAGTGAGAGGAACCATAGAGTGACCGTTGCTGGCAAGAATGCATGTGTGAATGTCAAGATTAGACTACATGGTGATGCTATCCATTACTTCACACCATGTCAACACTCACCTTCAAGGATCACATATTGAAGCTTGCTCATTTAGATGAAGCAGCTGTGTTACAATTATGGAGATTTATAAGATTATGTTTGGGACTGTTCTATAAATTTAAGGTAAACATAGGGGGTGATGTGACCTGTTCTGAAGTCTGCCAGATAGTAAGCCTAGGTGGTTTAATTGTAAGAACTCAAAAGGAAGGCTTAGATTGTTTTACTGAGAAGACAGTAAAAGGCATTTATGCTTGGAGACAATAGCAGCAACCTGTCCGTTAACAATGGAGAGAGTCTCCAAAGACCCAGAACAGTGTTGAGAATGTCAGGTTGTAAACAGTTGTGCATTAAACAATCCATTTAATTCCATGATGAGAGAGAGTTGGGCTCTCAAGGATAGCTAATAAAAACAAGGCCCATGTAATTCATGTTACCATGGGGAAGGATGCAGAGGAAGCCTCTGTTTACCTAGAATATCATGGAACATCACACAGTGTTGAGTTTATGCTCATATTGAAAAGATCAAATGCGTGGGGAGTTAAAACAAGACTGGGAAGAGTCACCTAACTTGGATTAGAGGGAGGGTCTCTGGGAAAAGAAAACCTCACTGTGAAAGACTGGTTATAAGATTGCAAGTTGCCAGGCTGAGAAAAGAAAAAAAGAAATAAACACTTGGAAGCTAAGAATCACTTTGGATTGATTCTGAGAAAATTGAATGTCGACGTAAAAGGACAGTAGAACGTTTAGTGTGAAATATGTTTTTTTTCAGTTGGGCTAAGAATAAGAAGTGGGGTGGGGGTGGTATTTGCAGTGCATATTACCTACAAAGACAGTATTCAGTTAATAGCGGCTCAGATTTTCCAGTCTCTGGATGGTTGAATGCTAGAGGTACCCTGGAAGATACGCTGAGGACCCCTTGCAAGGTCCCAAAGCAAGGACTCTCTGGGAATTCCCCAGAAGTTTCAACTTCCACCTGGAACTCTCGGAAACTGAGTAAAGTTGGAGACTTTGGATGGTTCCGACTCACTTATCAGAGTAGTTACCCAGAAAAGTTAGAACTGCTTTTAATCCGTTTAACTCCCTGCACCCCCCCACCAACCCAGGTTCCCCAATAGACCACCACCCCATCGCACCCCACCCCCGAAACTATCCTTTCTGACCACACCCCCAAATCCCTCCCAACCCGACTGTCCTCCCTGGCTACCCCCTACACCCCCTGGCCACCCCCCATATCCTGACTACCACACCACTGGCATACCCCCTATACCCTGGACTGCCCTCCTGATCACCTGACTAGCTCCACAACCCCCCCGCCCCCCCCCCAGCCACCCTCCTGATAGTCCTTGACCCACCCTAACCCCTCAACCACTTATCTTTGCTCTGCAGCTTCTCAAAGTGGCTTTGGGATATTTAAAAACTTACCAGTATGTGGCAGCTAGTGTTGTAAAAAGGAGCAGGGACACTCCAGCACTCTGAAGGAAGGACTCCAGGAGCAGGTACACTCCATATTTTTCAGGAGGCCTGATTTGGAAGACCAGGTAAGAAATGTAGAGCTCCAGTGCAAGGTAAATAAATGGGAGAGGAGTGGCAATCCAACAGTAATTGCCACTCCTTGGATGATTCAGCCCAGTGTTTTTCATCATTTGTTACAGTAAACATCTTAAAATGTGAAATCTTGATATGTCATTCTTTCAGCTATTAACTGGAAGTCCAAATTTATTTATTTATTTATAAAGTTATCGGTCTCTACAGGGATCACAACAGCTGAGAGAATTGTAACCCAGCATGTCAGCACCTTCAGGGGAGGACAGGGGAATCTGGCAAGTACGATATATTTAAACAATTGATTATAAACAGATGTCGGTCACTGAGTTACATCTGTGAATTCTCAGTTAGCAGTTCTATTTCCAAGTCAGTCTTTGCTGATGTGAATTAATGTGGACATAAGAATATTTTTGAAGCTTGCCAGTCATTTAGAAGCAAAACAGACATATAATGACATGACTGACGGTGCTCACCTGAGCCAGTCCTTGGACAGTTCCCTCCTGACTGGAGATAGTATGGATGCATTTTCTGTTGCATATCAGTGAGACATTATAAAATTCACCAGCTTAGAAAGATGACAGAGGCTCCAGAAAGAGCTTTTTTGGACGAACTTCCCAATTATTCAAGGCAATGATGCTTAAAATAGCAGATAAATTGCGAACAATTAGGTAATATTTATATTAAAGGCACTGCTACCTCCTTGGCATAACAGTGTTGAGAAGCATCCAAAGCTGGTTAACCGTCTGGAGGATTCGTCGGGGAACATCTGCATCCAGCAACCGATACAAATCCAACATCAATGCTTCTGCAAATGGGATCAGCTCACTGGCAGACAGAAGCGTCAAGTCCTCCAAAGTCTGCATCAGTTGAGTGTAATTGGTAGAAGCCATCTGGAAAGCTGGAGACCAATTGGAGTTGTACAGATAAGTGAATGATACAATGAAATGGAATGTCAGCATGCAGGGTATACTATCAAACGCCTGCCAAACACCAAAATGGGAGGGATCAAGATGGAAACTATAACCAATTTGTTAGAAGTAGCCAGCTCAATATACATGCACAGTAACAAAATGCTTTCTTCTTGTGAAATGCTCAAGACATTTTACTACTAATGATGTTTGAATGATTTATGGGTGCAATCGGAATTCCTCAGAGGCATGAAACAACAAATCAGTTTTCACGTCATTACCTTCCTGCAACTTCTTGGGTGAGTGGTGTTTGGCCCGGCTGGTCAGCAGCATCCTGGCGAGCAGCGCATCTGTGCCTGTCACTTCTTCCTCACACATCCAGTCATCCACCATGCACAGGTGAGGATAGTTAGTGGCCAGCAGGCGCAGCAATGCAGAGTGGAGGCCTAAGGAACAGGAAAACCTCAAATCAGTTCAGGATGTGCCTTGTGGTACATAAATATAGTGTCATACATCACAACAGTCATTGTTCACTAACATCTGTGCCCTGTTCCACCCCCTTGTTAGATCGCACATTGTCTAGGGCTCCCAGAGAAACCATTTACAACACCCTCTTGGCCAATATTCTGCTTTACACTGCTGTAATGTGATTGACTTAAAACACATATGGCTCTTTCTATACAAGATCAAACATAGTGTTAAAAGAGGGTGCTAACAATTATGAAGACTGTAGCTATAGTTATGCATTAGAATTAGAGCAAGATTACAGGGCAGCCACGTAGGGCAAATGAGGGGATTTAGAAGTCCAATTTCTATGTTCCCCTCACCCTGAAGATGCTCTTGCTTGCTGGGCTCTGATCTCACCAACAGCAGCACCATCCTAGTAACTCAGCCATTTTTCAGCTGCAAGCATTGATAACGGTTGCGGGAAGGTGTCATATCTGAACACATCTTCCCCTCACTTCCTCTTTCAGTATTTCAAGTGGACTATTCCCTCAGCGATACCCTAGTCCACTCCTCAATCATTCCAATATCTCTTCCTCTTCCCATACCACCTTTCCATGCAGGTGCAGGGCCTCAAGCATTCCTTCCAGGTGAAACAGTGATTTCCTTGTATTTCTTTTTATGCTGTTCATGTGGTCTTCTTGAGACACCAAATGCAGGTTTGGTGACCGCTTTGCAGAACACCTCTGTTCAGTCCTTAAGTGTGGCCCCAAGCTTTCAGTCACCTGTCATTTCAATTCTGCACCTTGTTCCCACTGACTTTTCCATCCACAGCTCTTGCAGTATCCTAATGAAAGTCAACACAAGCTCAAGGGACAGCACCTCATCCTTTGGTTAGTACTTTACAACGTTCCTGAATTAGCTTTGAGTTCAACAATTTCAGACCCCATAACTTCTACTTTGTTTCTTTATGTTGTTGGAACATAGGAGCACGAGTAGGCCATTCAGCCCACTGAACCTGGCTTTGGTTTTTCTCTGGCTTTTTTATTTGCTGTTGGGCAGCAGCCATTATGCCATTCCCACCATCCCCAGACCATCTTTTGTTTATTTACTTGTCCAATTATTGTTCTGAGAGCTTCCCTTTTGTTCTTTTGCACCTCCCACCCCGCTACCTTTCACTTCCTTAAAACCTATTATATCTCTAACTTCTCCCAGTTCGATGACAGGTCACAGACCTGAAACATAAACTCTTATCTCCACAGACGCTACCAGATTTGCTGAGTATTTCCAGCATTTTGTGTTTTGAGAACCGAACCTGATCCTGTCATCACCTAGTGTCCTGCACACTTACCAACTCCGCCAATGGATAGTGATTGGGTGATGGAACACTGCCTACCCCTTCCCCTCTCCTCTCTGGCCCAGGGTGCAGAGCCCAATTTTAAGCACCCAAATCACTCCCCCAGCTGAGACTAGTTAACTCTATACAAGCCTGAAAACTCCTGACTGGAATAGCCCAGTACCACACCAGGCACCACCTTTGCCCACTAATCATAATATCTAGGGATGAATTCCAATAGAACTTTCTTTCAATGGAGCTGGATGGATTACAAAATAATAACTTGTGACAAGACACATATTTAAATACAAAAGCTACACTAAATCAGAAAATAAAAATAGAATGGCTGGGTTACAATTTGTTTATTTGGAACCTGAGTGTTCCGACAGACCTTGAAGACACTAGTGAAGCCTCTTCATTTACCTCCCAGCTCCTGTTGAAGCCCCTGCGCCTGACGAATTAAGTACTTGATAGGAATCTGGTCCATTAGTGCTGCAGAGTAAGACTTGGGCTTCTTCTGTACTGCTGCTAGAAATATGCAAAAATGAAGGAAGTAAATCAGCAAGTCCACTAGTGAGCCACTTTAGCAGAAACAGCCTTAACAGTAATCCACATATTTCAAATAAAAAAAATCCAGGCTTCAAACAGGAAGAGTAAAACCTTCACAACAAAAACAGAATTACCTGGAAAAACTCAGCAGGTCTGGCAGCATCGGCGGAGAAGAAAAGAGTTGACGTTTCGAGTCCTCATGACCCTTCGACAGAACACGTTCTGTCGAAGGGTCATGAGGACTCGAAACGTCAACTCTTTTCTTCTCCGCCGATGCTGCCAGACCTGCTGAGTTTTTCCAGGTAATTCTGTTTTTGTTTTGGATTTCCAGCATCCGCAGTTTTTTTGTTTTTATCTCAGAGTAAAACCTTCATCAGGTTGACTGAGTTTAACAGAACAAAGAGGTGGTAGCTATCTGGCCAACAACAAAATTACATTTGCATAGCACCTCAGGCCACCTCAACGGGCTTCTCGCAGCCAATGAAGTATTTCTGAAGCGTTGTAAAATGGGAAGTGCAGCAGCCAATTACGGAATTGCAAGCTCCCACAGACAGCAATGAGCAGATAATCTGTTTGTGGTGCTAGGACATCCACATTGACCTGCAGTAGGTGCAGTTTTTGTGGGAAGTAGTTCACTACAGGTCAACGAGGAGGGGGGCTGTGGAGGAGTGTGTGAATGTGCCTGAGTGTGCGCGCGTGTACAAGCGTAAGTACATGAGGGCACGCATAAGAGAGAGAGAGTACGAGTGCGTGCGCTTATGTGCACGGGACCAACTTGCCTTTAATTTGAACCACTGTGCCTATGGAAATAAATCCTCGGGGTTGGGGGTTGCAGGGATATCATAATGCGAGGAAAGAGTAAATTAAAAAGAAACACACTCCACTGGGCGAGGCAGAAACACACACATACCTAATGGCTTGACATTGGACAGCAGAGTCTCCTCATACGATAGTGTGTAATAGAGAACCAGCAGCTGGGCTGTGATGCTGTGCCTCTGTCGACACCGGTTGTTCTCACCCTTTTTAATACATACAGAAAAAATGATTAAAGTGGCTCCCTTTAAATGGCTGCCTTTATATTTAATGTTCTATGACCTTGTAACCTTTTTACATTGCTCTTCAGTCACAACTTTAAAACAAATTCATGTTCAAAGTAATGAATAACAGGGATATTTCATACAGCTGAATCATTTGTTATGTCCAACATTAAAGGGAAGGAATGTTCAGTAGAAAGCAAAACCTTCGTTGGGATGGAATTCTTAGCTTTGTTTATGGTGACAAGCAGCTCTGCGGGAATACGAGTCAAAAAGGCAAAAAGTTATACAACTTTGAACCAGTCACCCAGAATGTGACAATTCTACACCAACAAACCCAATTAATATACATCTGGGTTGAAGGATGGGCATTCCATCAAATAACCCCATTCATTAAAACTGGCATTTAACTTTCTGATTCCAAATCTGGAATTTGAAATCTAGGATTTTATTTCTGCTCAGAAGGTTTTTAGCCCTTTACAGGTATAGTTCTGTAGGCAACCGTCTTCCATTATCTCAGTCACGTTTTTCTCTTTTGACATGAAATGGTCGGCAGGCTATGCAACTTTGGAGGAATCACCCTAAATTGAATCCAGTCCTTACCTGCCATTTCCACCATGCACTCTAGCAAGGGAGTCACTCCCTGTATACCAATCAGGTACAGGGATCCTTGCAAGATATCCCTCAAGCATAACTCAGCGCAAATTGGGATTGAATATGGGGCCTTTCTTGTCTGTGTGGCTCAGACACAGTGGGCCTGACTTGCCTTTACTTAATGCAACAGTTCACAAAGACATCATGTCCAACGATTAGAAGTGGAAACTGAGAACACTAACTTCTCCTCCCTGATTTACTGCATCAATTTCCCAGCAAAGCTTGATGCTCGCATAAGTTATTGAAACAAGCAGATTTATTTATTTATTCGTTCACAGGATGTGAGGATTGCTGGCTAGGCCCGTGTTTATTGCCCATCCCTAATTATCCTTGAGAAGGTGCTGGTGAGCTGCCTTCTTGAACTGCTGCTGTCCACATAGTGTAGGTATATCCACAGTGCTGCTAGGAAGGGAATCCCAGGATTCATGCTAGTGGTATACTGTGCCTTGAGGGTGCATTCAAAAAATACATTATCAAGATACAGTGTATATACAGCATATACAGCTTTTAACTTCATTTCAAACCCGCTGGTTAGAGATGCTGGTCTCACCCAAGTAAGGCCGTTGAACACATTGAGGACCTCCTGCTCTGTGATTGGTTGGTTTGTGGCTTCAGGATTAGCCTTGGATGCAGGGGTTAGGATAGAGTTGATGTAAACATCGATCAGAGGGATTAGCTGAGGGTGCAGGGGGGTTGTTGTTTCACACATTTGTCGGTAAATCCAATCCTAAAAGTGAAATCAGTGAATAATTTTTAAATATGTAATATTTATTCCCATTAGCTTTCAAAAGAAACACAATTACCATGGTTTTATCACTGGATATTAGAAACAGGATTGCAGACAAACAGGATTGCAGACAGAATTTCCGATGACAATAAATACAAGTTTGGAAAAGACTACATCCTGAATGGGGCCCAGGCATTTTTCTCACTTATACACATGCACGCACAGAGTGACAAGGACAATTAATGATTTTACTAAGGGACTTTGGAGCAGAAACATTCATGCCAATAGTCTAGGCTGAGTTCAAACCCAGATGTTCAAATGTTACATATTCATAAGATAAGAAATTGGGGCAGGAGTAGGCCATTTGGCCCTGCTTCACCATTCAATAAGATCATGGCTGAAATTCCACTTTCCCATATATTCGATGACCCAGCCTCCACTGTTGTGGAAGAAATTTCCAACGACAAACAACCCTCTGAGGTGGAAAAAGATCCTCTTCATCTCAGTCTTAAATGGGAGACATCTTATTTTTAAACTGTCTCCTAGTTCTAGTATCTCCCACATCCTCTCAGCATCTACCCTGTCAAACCCCCACAGAATCTTATAATGTTTCAAGAAGATCACCTGTCATTCTTCTAAACTCCCAACTTCTAAACTAGGCCCAAACTTTCATCCCTGCAAATCAGCCTAGTGAACCTTCTCTGAACTGCTTCTAATGCAATTATATCCCTTAAGTAAAGAGACCAAAACTGTACACAGTACTCCAGGTGTGGTCCCACCACTGTACTGTACAGTTGTAACAAGACTTTCCTACTTTTATACTCCATTCGCCTCGTAAGACCGACAAACATTCCATTTGCCTTCCCAGTCATTTGCTGTACCTGCATGCCAACTTTTTGTGATTCATGTACAGGGACACCCTGATCCCTCTGTACTGCAGCATTCTGCAACCTCTTTCCATTTAAATATTCGGCTTTTCTATTTCTCTGCCAAAGTGGGCAATCATTTCCTCGTTTCTCATTATTGATTCCCCTTTAGCTTTGACTAGATTGACTTTAGCTACTCTTTTCTTTTTTATATTTGTATAAGCTTTGACTGTCTGTTTTTTTTTTCTTACTAGTTTTCTCTCATACTCCAATTTCTCTCTCTATATTTTTGAGTCATCCTTTGGTTTTCTAAAATTTTCCCAATCTTCTGACTGACCACAAATCTTTGCAGCATTGCAAGTATTTGCTTTCAATTTGATTCAATCCTTAATTTCTTTGGCTGGCCATGCATGGTGTATCCTTTTCAGGAAGTCTCTTTTTCAATGGAATATCAACCGTTAAGTACAGATATTTCATATTTGGGTCTACAGAATCTCCCATCCTTTGCAACAACCATTACAGGAAAATCATAGAGAATTGAGATGAACGTCATACACTGACCCATTTTCAGTAGGCATTCAGGCTATTCTCCCTGCTCCATGCCATGGAAAATCACATAACTTATTTTGTTACACAAGCTTTTCTAAATTTTCTTAATGTTATAGGACATTAAGTGTTAACATTTTCGTTAAAATTAATCCTTCTTCCACAGTACAAGGCAGATGAAGGATAAGCAGCCTCTACGACATTGCCTCTAATTGTCTAGTAAGGTCAACATGGATTGCAAGAGTGTGATACTGATTCGCCTTGTAATGTTTTTCCCTCTTACCTCAGGTGATGATTCAGATTAAGATAAAAAAAATTCAACAATTGTGAATCATGGGACTTCAATGCCAGAGCACAGGGTCAAAGTGCAGTAAAAAGAGCAGCAATGTTGCGAACATCTTTTAGTTTGATGCAATCACTTCAATCTTTTCCCTCACTAATTGACAGGAAAGTATTTCTTTGTCCACAGCATTCTCAAAAGGCAGGACAGGTAATTGACCGTTTTATAGCTTTTCATCTTGATCTGTAACTGATGTCTGCGTGGATTGACCCTGTGTCATATTTTCCCTTTGCCTGCGGATTGGCATGTAGCTCCCATTTGGGATCCTTCATACAACAATCAGGTTTTTTAATCAACTTCTCTGCAATTTTTTTTTTGCATTGTGAATTTACTCCAAGCTGATCATTATGATACGTTGTAGATACTGGTTTGCAACCAGCAACTAGAGAATATATTTCAGCCAGGCAGTACCATAATTATATTTTCTGGACCTGAATCAAATTCTCAGGAGCAGAACAGCACTCCCTGTATGCACAAAGTTCCACTCCCTACTTTTGCTTTTAAATGATTTGTGCTCTCACAGCATGTAAAATTCCATCTGTAAACTCAAACTAGGTTTAACACTATGCTGAAGTTATACTCTGCAAAGCTGACACAAGATAATTACAGACGAGGAAGGCTATTTGGTCCGTCTTAATTACTCATTACACACCACCCATTTATTGTTTCTCAAACTATTGCCAGATTTTCTCCTCATAACTCTACCTGGGAAGCAAATTCTATTTATTAGCCATTTGGTTTAATAGTTTATGTTAGTCTGTAATGTAGATTGAGCTAATGTTATGGTCCCTCAATATCTGTATTATTTTCTATCGTTTACACTTTTTAAAGGCTGTAAAGTCAAGTTTTCCAATCTTATTCTCATAACTTGATCTCTGTAGGGAAACACCCATAAGTCAAAGCCAAGTGACACATAACACTGGTTGTGGGGTGGAGTGAGCTTCCACTATGCTCTGCTCCAGTCAGGTTGGGGCTCAACTTCAGAGTAGCAGTCATGCATTTGTGTTGTTAAATTAGGAAATCATTTTGTATTGATGCAAACTTAGCCTAAACACTAAGGTTACTTATTGGGTTCTAGGTTGCTGACGTGAAACTTCAATCAGAAACGTAATATGGGTATATCAATCAGCTCATTTCTAACATAATTTCATATTTTGCTGTAATATCTTTGCAGACTCCAATTAGGAATAACACATTAAAATATATAATTCAAATCTTAAAAAGAACATAGTAGAGTGAAGAAACAGGCCATTTTGGCAAAGTGATCCATGTTTCACACAAGCCTCCTTTCACCCCATATATTTTGCACAGCATGTGCATTTGCTGTCCACAAAGTTTAATTCTTGTTGTTACAATTTTGGTTGCATTTCCAGGTCAAAATTTACAACTAAATTTACCCTGCAAGCATTTCCCATTAAATTCTGTTAAGTCAACTATCAGAGTATTTGTAGGCTCTGGCCACCAGATAACCAAATGCAGAAAGTTTCTGAAGTCTCCTTCCCAGCTCCATCACCACCTTGTATAATAAAGGATCCTTACATTCGTCAACTAACCGTGGGTAACACCATGGGTAAATTATATAAAAGAAAAGAAATGACATTTCCTAGTACGCTAAATGCAGTAAAAGTAATTCAGTACCTTGATGGAAACCTTATGTTTTGTGAAAGCACGGCTTCTTAACAACTGGTAAATACAGTGTATGGGCAAGAACCCAGTGATGGTAGCACTCAGGTTGCTGGTTACAGGTACTCGCACAGCATGGGCAGTAACTACCTAGAAATTAGAAAGAATTACAAGAATGTGATTAGCAAGTTATTCAAATTTGAAGTCTCCCATATCAAAAATTTATCCCACACCAGCAGGAAGGACGTTTCCATCTATCATCTTTCTGTCTGCCCAGGTTCTTGGGCTTAGGCCTGTGGGAAATGCTGAGGTACTTCATCACTGGCTAGGCAAGAGTGAGCAGGGTGAACCATTACTGCACGAGACCAAGTAACTGATTAAGTGGTACCAGCAGGTGTCTGGAAATGCACTAATTCACCCAAATTCTGGATGTTCTACAAAAATGAGGTTACAGAGACAGGATGAAAGGCATTTTTGCATTTTCACATTTGGGTTTTAAATATATAAATGTGAAAACTGTTACAGACCCCAAAAGAGGAGGAAAAACTCACCAGTTAAAATCAAAGTTTGGGCCCTCGGAGACTGGGAACTCCAGTTCTCAGTAGGCCTCAGCTGTTTGGGTGCATGCCCTGGAATGGCCGCACATGCGCAGTTCATTCCTTTAGGCGCCTTTGGTTTCGACACATGTGCCAGCTGGAGAATGGCCGCACATGCCCAGGTTTTTAAAAAAATTCATTCATGGGATGTGGGCTTCACTGGCTGGGCCAGCATTTATTGCCCATCCCTAGCTGCAGTCGAGAAGGTGGCGGTCAGCTGCCTTCTTGAACCGCTGGAGTCCATGTGGTGTAGGTACACCCACAGGGCTGTTAGGAAGGGAATTCCTGGATTTTGACCCAGCAACAGTGAAGGAATGGCGATACATTTCCAAGTCAGCATGGTGAATGACTTGGAGGGGAACTTCCAGGTGGTGGCGTTCCTATGTATCTGCTGCCCTTGTCTTTCTAGATGGTAGTGGTCGTGGGTTCGGCAGGTGCTGTCGAAACATCCTTGGTGAATTCCTGCAACACATTTTGTAGATTGTACACACCGCTGCAACTGTGCGTCGGTGGTGGAATGAGTGAATGTTTGTGGATGTGGTGACAATCAAGCTGGCTGTTTTGTCCTGGATGGTGTTAAGCTTCTTGTGTTGTGGGAGCTGTACTTATCCAGGCAAGTGGGGAGTATTCCATCACACTCTGGACTTGTGCCTTGTAGATAGCGGACAAGCTTTGGGGAATCAGGAGGTGAGTTACTTGTTGCATGATTCATAGCTCGTAGCCTCTGACCTACTCTTGTAGCCACAATATTTATATGGCTAGTCCAGTTCAGTTTCTGATCAATGGTAACCCCAGGATTTTGATAGTGGGGGATTCAGTGATGGTAATGCCATTGAACATCAAAGGTTGAAGGTTGGATTCTCTCTTGTTGGAGATGGTCATTGCTTGACACGATTGTTACTTGCCACTTATCAGCCCAAGCCTGGATTATTGTGCAGGTTTTGTTGCATTTGGGCATGGACTGCTTCAACATCTGAGTTGCTGCGAATGGTGAACATTCAGTAGTGAACATATCCACTTCTGAACTTATGTTGGAAGGAAGCAGCTGAAGATGGCATTGAAGAAGCAGCTGAAGATGGTTGGGCTGAAGACACTACCCTGAGGAACTCCTGCAGTGATGTCCTGGAGCTGAGATGACTGATCTCCAACAACCACAACAATCTTCCCTTGTGCTAGGTATGACTCCAACCAGTGGAGGAGAGTTTTCCCCCTCATTCCCATTGATTCCAGTTTTGCTAGGGGTCCTTGATGCCGCACTCGGTCAAATGCTGCCATGATGTCAAGGGCAGTCACTCTCACCTCACCTCCATGTTTGAACCAAGGCTGTAATGAGGTCAGGAGCTGAGTGGCCCTGGCGGAACCCAAACTGAGCATCAGTGAGCAGGTTATTGCTAAGCAAGTGCCATTTGATAGCACTGTTGATGACCCCTTCCATTACTTTACTGATGATAGAGGGTAGGCTGATGTGATGGTAATTGGCCAGGTTGGATATGTCCTGCTTTTTGCATACAGGACATACCTGGGCAATTTTCCACATTGCCAGGTAGATGCAGTGTTATAGTTGTACTGGAACAGCTTGGTTAGGGGCACAGCCAAGTTCTGGAGCACAAGTCTTCAGTGCTATTGCCGGAATATTGTCAGGGCCCATAGCCTTTGCGGTTATCCAGTGCTTCAGCTGTTTCTCAATATCACTTGGAGTGAGTCGAATTGGCTGAAGACTAGCATGTGTGATGTTGGGGACCTTCGGATGTGGGTGAGATGGATCATCCACTCGGCTCTTCTGGCTGAAGATTGTAGCAAATGCTTCAGTCTTATCTTTTGCACTGATGTGCTGGGCTCCTCCATCATTGAGGATAGGGAAATTTGTAAAGCCTACTCCTCCATTGAGTTGTTTAATTGTTCACCACCATTCACAACTGGATGTGGCACAACTGCAGAGCTTCAATCTGATCCGTTGGTTGCGGGATTGCTTACTCCTATCTATCACTTGCTGCTTAGGCTATTTGGCATGCAAGTGGTCCTGTGTTATAGCTTCACCAGGATGACACCTTATTTTTTTTAGGTATGCCTGGTGCTGCTCCTGGCATGCCCTCCTGCACCCTTCATTGAACCAGGGTAGATCTCCTGACTTGATGGTAATGGTAGAGTGGGAGTTTTGCCGGGCCATGAGGTTACAGGTTGTATTCGAGTACAATTGTGCTGCTGCTGATGGCCAACAGTGCCTCAGGCTTGCCCTCGAGTTGTTAGAACTGATTGAAATCTATCCCATTTAGCATGGTGGTAGTGCTGCACAACATGGAAGGTATCCTCAATGTGAAGGCGGGACTTCGTCTCCACAATGATTGTGTGGTGGTCACTCCTAGCGATGCTGTCAGGGACAGATGCATCTGCGGGAGGCAGGTTGGCGAGGATGGGGTCAAGTATGTTTTTACCTCTTGTTGGCTCTCTCACCACCTGCCGCAGACCCAGTCTAGCAGCGAAGTCCTTTAGGACTCAGCCAGCTCAGTCAGTCGTGCTGCTACTGAGCCATTCTTGGTGATGGACATTGAAGTCCATCCAGAATACATTCTGCACCCTTGCCACCCTCAGTGCTTCCTCCAACATGGAGGAGCACTGATTGATCAGCTGAGGGAGGGCAGTAAGTGGTAATCAGCAGGAGGTTTCCTTGCCCATGTTTGACCTGATGCCATGAGACTTCATGGGGTCCTGAGTCAGGATTCCCATCTTCAAGCCAGCAAATGGCACAAGCGCAGTTGGTTCTTTTTCAGTTTTTTAAAAAAAAAAAATTTAAAGGGAGCCCTGCAACTGCGCAAAAGAAACTAAAGCAAAAAAGTGAGAGAGAGTAAAACGATTGGGTGACCCAGAAGAGAAAGGCCATTCTCCAGACAGGCACAGAGGAGACAGGACAGGGACTGCAGAGGGATTTCCCAGAAAAGCAGAAACAAAGTCCCAGAAACCAGGGGCTAGGACCTAAGGCTCCAGGAAGACAGTGAAGTCAAGGGAAAGGAACAGGAATCTGAACAAGGTACTTGTGGTAATCTGAGGCATAATGCACCTTTAAAAGAATGTGAGCAGGTTGACCATCTGATTGTAAGATCCAATAGCTATGTAGCATGGTACCATGTTAATGTTAGTCTAAAGTAGGATCTGGTTGGGGAAGCACATATGTTAGAACGCTGTTGTCTGTGTAAATAAAATAGCACGTGCTTAATTTCTTATTGGCCTCTCCGTCTGCAGTATATTGTAATTGACTCACCTGCTGGCAGGTAAACATGCAACTAGTTCACGAGCAATGTGACCCCAAAGTAAAACACAACAACTAACAATGAGGCAAAACACGACGAGTTGTTGATACCAAGGAAAGCCACGAAGAAACAACTGTAGTGATCCAGCCATGCCTTAAAAGGCCGATTCAAAGTACATTACAATTGTACGCCCTCGCCATAATCATTGAAGCTATTTCCTTCCAGTACGCCACAATTTGACCATGTAGAACCGTTTGATCAGACCACCGATGACTGGTCACATCATATTTTACGTCTCGCATTTTCCTTTTTGGCCACTGACATAACGGGGAAGAAGAGGCATGCGATCCTCTTATCGACATGTGGCAGTAAAACATACTGCCTAATTCGTAGTCTATCGGCACCCAATACCCCTGATTCCTAGAGCTTTGATGAGTTGGTGAATCTAGTGAAAGGCCATTTGCAACTGAAACCCTTGGTAACAACGTATTTTAAATTCAATTTGAGGTGTTGCGCCCCTGGGGATACAGTCACTTGCTATGCAGCAGCCTTAAAACAACTGACAGAGCACAGAGTTCGGGACATCGATTAATAACACATTAAGAGACAAATTAGTGTGTGGAATTAACAAAGATGCTGTTCAAAAAAAGGTTGTTGTCAGGAACAAATTTAGACTTCAGCAAGTCACTGGAGTTGGCACTCGCAATGGAAAGCAGAGTCAGGGACTCAAAAATCAAGGCAGCACAAAATGGCGCTGTTCTTCATGTCGGGAGAGAGGCACCAGCTAGAAATGGCACGGAAGCGCAGGGTGCTGCGGAAAGGTGGGAAACAGCCACCATTTACAGACCAGCAAAAAGCGATGGCTTAATGGATAAAAACCACATTCATAATAGCAGAATTGGAACCAGACAGCCTGCAAATGGACGACAATTTAAAAAGGACCGAGTGCTTCTACTGCCATCACGATGGGCACGTTATATGATATTGTAAAGAAAGATTGAGGCCAAATTTCAAACAAAAAGGCAGAAGTCATGAAATTTATGTAATGGAGGAACCAGAAGAAACAAAGTCAGAAATTTACTCGCTACACAACTTAAAAATGGGTAAAACAGAGATAATCTATGTGACAGTAGAAGTCAACAGAAAATCCATTTGAATGGAGGGGGATACGGGTGCATCCACGATAGTAATAGGGGAACACACGTTTAAGTATCTGAATGGAGGAGGCCACTCACTAAAGCTGAAAAACTCAGATGCCAGACTAAAAATATATGAGTAAAGGGTATATGCAAGGTTCCAGTACAATAATGGAAGCCAGTCTGCTAAATTACCCCTGTTGGTGGTAACATGGGAGGGTCCAACTCTAGTTGGTCGGAACTGGCTAAAGGAAATTAAGTTGGAGTGGACTGAGACTTTTCACCTCGGAATGAAAGATCTGCAAGAACTATTACAGGAATATGCCTGTGATCAGCAAAGAGTGCGGGAAGATTTAGGGGCCGTGTGCTAAAATCCATGTGGATCCCAAAGCACCCCCCAGATATTTGAAGGAGAGGCCAGTCCCTATTCATTGAGTAAAAGTAGATATTGAATTGGACAGGCTGGGAGTCTTACAACCTGTACAACTTTCCGAATGGGCAGCAACCATAGTTCCAGTACTAAAGCCTGACCAGTGTGCGAATATGCGGGGACCAAAAGTTGACAATTAATAAAGTAGCCAGACTTGATAGGTACCCTATATCAAAAATTGATGAATTGCACTCCAAGCTGGCAGGGGGAACTGTATATATGAAACTCCACATGAGCCATGCTTACCAGCAAGTCAAGCTAGAAAAGGCCTGTCGGGATTTTGTGACCATCAATACACACAGGGGGTAACGCCCTTCGGAGTCTCTTTGGCTTGTGCCATTTTTCAGCGGACTATGGAAAATTTGCTCCAAGGTCTAACCCCCATGTGGTGGTTTATCTCAATGTACTAGTAACAGGACTAAGTGACGAAGGACACCTAGCTAACTTGGAAGAGGTATTTAAGCATTTCTCACAAGCTGTATGCTTGAAAAAAAGGGAAAAAAGCATCTTCCCAGCAAAAGAAGTGACTTATCTGGGTCCTAGGGTTGACTCGCAGGGCCTTCACCTAGTAGAAGATGACAAAGTGAGATGCCAGCCCTGAAAAATACCACAGAACTCAAAGTCCTTCTAGGGAATGGTTAACTACTGTGGTTGTTTTCTCCCAAGTTTGTCGACAGTACTGGCTCCTTTATACGGTTACTTGAGAAAAACCACAGGTGGACATGGCAAGCCCCACAACAACAGGCTTTTATGGCAGTAAAGCAGTTACATTCATCAGACCTGTTGGTACATTTCGACCCAAAGAAAGAATTTTAATATGCGATGCATCCCTTTATGGATGGCTCTGAACGGCTCATTAGCTACATCTCAAGAACACTCTGTGGCAGAACAAATATACTCAAACAGAGGAAGAAGGCTTATCCACTGTATTTGGCATTAAGAAATTCCACCAATACATCCATGGTCGCCACTTCACCATCGTATACGACCACAAGCCACTACTAGGCTTGTTTGGGGAAGATAAGGCAATATGCCCAATTGCCTCGGCGTGCATCCAAAAGGTGGGCATTGATTCTAGCTGCTCACGAATATACTTTTATCCATCGGCCAGGAAGCCAGATTGTCAATGCTGACGCGCTGAGACGATTACCTCTAAGGCCTCCATTACTCAAGAACTTGTCTTGTTATTAAACTTTCTGGATTCATTGCCAATGAATGCCAAATAGATCAGAGAAAGGACAGACCGCGATCCAGTATTGTCTCATGTCAGGGGACAAGTCTTGCAGGGATGGTCTAACGAGCCAAAGTTGGATGAAATGAAGCCCTATTTTAAACAGGAGATACGAGCTCACTTGCCAGGATGGCATCTTACTGTGGGGAGCGAGTGTCATTGTGCTTCCCAGAGGAAGGCAACCATTATTGACAGAATTGCATAGCGCTCACCTTGGCATTTCCAGAATGAAAATGTTGGCGCACAGCTACTTATGGTGGCCAGGGGTGGACAAAATCGAAACATGGTTAAGAGCTGCATGCAGTGCCAACAGGTGCAGAAATTACCTCCTTCGGCTCCACTGCATCCTTGGTAATGGCCAGGAAGGCCATGGGTCTGCCTCCACATTGGCTACGTGGGGCCTTTTTTGGGCACAATGTTTCTCTTACTTATTGATGCTCACTCAAAATGGATGGATGTATACAGGTGCGATCACTCACATCTGCTGCCACCATAGACAGATTGCATCAGAGTTTTGAAAAACATGGTTTAACAGAGATAACAGTATCTGATACTGGAACGGCATTCACGAGCAGGGAATTCCAAAGATTTACAACTCTCAACGGCATGGCATGTCTAGACCTCACCATACCATCCTGCATTAATGGGTTGGCCAAGCAGGCAGTCCAGGTCTTCAAGGCCAGAATGAAAAAATTAGACAGGGACTCTATAGCAACAAATTTATCACGCTTCCTGATCAGCTATAGGACTACGCCACATATGCCCACTGATATAGGAGTTGTTAATGAAGAGATGTCTCAGAACACAGTAAAGCCTCATAAAACCAAATTTCAGGTCGGGGTTGGGGGGAGGAAAGAGGGTAGAGAGAAGTCAGGAGGCCCAGAAAAAATAACACTATCACCACAATTGTGAAAGAAACTTCACTGTTGGAGCAGTTTTTGCAAACAACTTTGGTGATGGGCCCAAATGGCTATCAGGTGAAGTTAGTGCAGTGACAGTCCTACCATATGGTAGTTGAAAGTCAGATAATCAGGAGACACATAGATCACCTCAGGAAAAGGGAAACAGATCCACGAGAAAAGTTGTGTCAAGCATTCCCGTTGGAGTCTACACCACAGGTAGAAGGAACTATTCTTGCTTTGTAAGTTCCTGTAGAACCCGTTAAGCCCGAGAGTGTTGAAGAGGCAAACTTTCAGGTTCCTGCTGGGGAGCCTAGCGAACAGATAACTTCTGAGAGGGAGGCCTCAGATAAACCATCCGAAGCCGTAGAATGATGGTCGATTTGTTTGAAAAAGTCTCCCGAGATACTGAATTTGTAAATAGTCCATTTTTGCAAATAGTTAATATATTGTAAAATGTACTTTCAAGTAAAGGGGGAAGGATATGGTAATCTGAGGTGTAATACACCTTTAAGAGAAAGTGAGCAGCTTGACCATGTGACTGTAGGACCCAATAGCTGCAGTGTGGGCTACCATGTCAATGTTAGTCTAGAGTGGGGTCTGGTTGGGGAAAGCACACGTTAGTGCTCTGTTGTCTAGGTAAATAAATAGCACGTGCTTCATTTCATATTGGTCTCTGCGTCTGCAGTATATTGTAATCCACTCACCAGCTCCTGCTGACAAATAAGCGTGCAGCCAGCTCATGAGCAAAGCAGCCCCAAAGTAAAACATAACAGTTCTGTTCAGTGAAGTTAAAGTAAGGAGCAGAGAAAAAGGCTCCGAATTAAAGAGACAAAACTGCGGGGTACAGAATCAAGGCAAAGCGGGCTTGCAAGGAGTCAGAAGATCCAAGGAGACAGTCAAAGGTAGGCGACTCCTTTTCTCTGGCTTGTGAAGCAGTGCTGTTCTGTTGGCATGGCTGAATCTCAGAGTGCATGGAAGATGAAGCTTGAATGCACATGGCGATCCAGGGGAGAGGAACTTCAGGAGGGAGAAATCGAATCCTTGTTGAAGATGTCTGAGAGAAAGAATTGTTTGGGAGAAGATTCCAAGGCAAGTTCTTCAAGAGTGAAGATTGGAAGCCCTCGAACCCTCATGTGAAAGATGGAGTCTCCATGTGACCAGTTGGCTCACAGTGTGACGAGTGTCGGGGGAGCTCGATGAGAAATCCATAGCATCTACTTTGGCTGGCATCTGTCACTTGATCTTGAAGTGCAGTGTGTCCGACTGCAGGTCACCTATTGGCTTACATGGGCTTTATAATTACTGTGAACATTAGAGTATAAAGATAGATTTTTTGTAACTTGCATTATTCTTACAAATTTATAAAGCTATGGTTGTGGGTGAAGGAGTAGTGTAATATAGTTCACCTTTTCCTTGTTTAATAAATGTTTCATTCTTCTGTAAAAAGTACATCAGCAGACTCTGACTCTGTTTAGTAGCCACCCTCCACGTTTTTCAACAAAAAGTAAAAGTTAGAATCTATCAAGCCAGGCTCCATCCAGGGAGTGGAATCCAGTTTTATCAGCTGGGATCATAACAAAACTATGGTGAAAAATAAATCTTTAAATAAATAGCATGGAAAGCAAGAATTCCAGCCCTCAGTGCTATGCAGTAGATGGAAGCACAGTTGGTTTCGCAGTCCCCAGTTGATTAGGACATCCTGCCTGGTCAGTGTCTCAGGTATCTTGGAAGGTAACAGAAGGTACACTGCCACCACACTAGGCACTAGGTGGCATTTGCACTTTTCAAGGAGCAAAGATATGAATCAAGGTGACACAAGAAAAACTAAAAAGGCTTTTTTTTTAAAAAAAAGGTTAATGTTTCCATAGAACTTGTGTGTGTTCTGTACTGTCTCCCCAACACACAAGTAAAGATAAAGCAATTGTACTCACATAAAATAGTCCTGCGACTGATGACATACTTTTATTCTGCCTAACTAAAAATTTGGTATAGTATTTTCCTTCCAGTTTGCACCTACCTCTCCTGACTCATGCTGTGGTACATCTCCACAGCATCTGCTTGTGTGGTACCTTGCTCATATGGCAGTGGATTATATGGGAGCTGAGACAGTGAGCATTAGCAGGGAAGATGCCTACACAGACATGTGGATAGCATTCAGATGCGAGAATTCTGCTCATTGTTTCCCTTCGCAATACTGCGACCACAATGTTGCCACAACTCAGATCAGAAATCTCGATACCAGGATTGAAACTGGTACTGACTGGTTCTGTATTGCTAAGTGCTTGAGAAAAGGAGATTTTCTCATCAGTATATTACTGGAGCTAAACAACAGTATTTATATATAACAGCTAGGTGAAGTGCGATGGGCAATGTTCTAAGTTATAGTCATAAATTGTTAAGCTGGAGTCCTATCTATCAGTTCTGATGGTTCAACTGAATATTTAAGATCCAGTGGCACTATTCAAAGCACATCTCGATCTGCTGTCAACAATGTCAAAAATGGGTCAATTGGTTATTTGGCTCAATATTGTATGGGGGAAGTGCATTTTTGTGCAAAAACTGATGCCATGTTTGCTTATATAGCAACAGTGACTTCATTTCAAAATAGCTTCTTTCTGTATGTGATGCACTTGGGGACCTTTCTGTGAGATGAAATGATGCCTGTGTAAATTCAAGTCATTTTTTTTCTACGTTTCCTGAGAAACGAGGGGGAGTGCAGAGGGTCAAAGGATGAAAGATTCAAGCCAAGTACAATGAGATTTGAGATTCAAATTGGAAAAGAATTAAAACTTTACAGGCACTGATAGTTACCCCTGTAGAAATCTAAAGGTAAAAGATGTGTGCAAGCTATGGGCTTACCTGCTCTGTGAATATCTCCTGTGTGAAAATGGTTTTCATCCTGTTCAGTGAGCTTGGTTTAATTGCAATCTAAGCCAGAAATGATAAGGCTGTTATTTTCAGTTTCTTTCAACGTTGAAGACCAAACAAAACAGCAGCGCAGTCTCAGTACAGTCCCAACAAACAAAGCTTTATCTCAGAGCATTGCACGTTTACAAAGTAAAGTCGGGGGGGGGGCGGTGTGTGGTGGTGGTGGTGGTGGGTGGGGTCGTACCCAGGAAAGTACCCCAGAAGATGCGCTGGGGAGCTCCTGAGAAATCCCCAAGCAAGGACTGCACGGAATCATCTGGAAAGTTTAAATTTCTGATGGGCAATTATCCTGCACCAGGATCCATCTGAAGCTCTGATTGAAATTGGAGATTTTGGTTGGTTCCAACTCTGTTAGCAGAATAGAGAAGCTAGAAGATTAAAACCACTTCTAACTCCTGGTAACTATAGTATTGACCTCACTGACCTCCCACCCACACAAACTGGACACCACCAACCACACCCCCATCCTGACCACCCACATGCCCCCAACTACCCTCCCAACTGCACACCCCCCAGGCTATGCCCCCACACCGACTATTCTCCCAACTCCCTCACAGACCCAACTATCCCCCTCATCTACCCTCCTGACCAGCCCCCCCCCCAACCACTCCAGACCATCCTCCTGACTCCTCTGACCACCCTTCTGACTCCCGCCCACACTAAACCCCGACTATCCTACCAATCCCTGACCCCGACACTCCCCTCCACCCAGGCTATCTTCCCGATGACTACCCCTCCCTGATCAACCGACATCCCTCCACCACACCCCCCCACAACTACCTCCAGATCCCTGATATCCCCTCTCGCGGCCCCCTGACACTCTACCCCCAACTACACCTTCCCAACCCCGACTACTCTGTCACCACCACCCTGCTCCCCCGACCCCTCCTAACATCTTGCCCCCCTGAACACCTCCAACTAACCTACCCCCTCAACCACTTGCCTTACACACTTACCTTCTCCCTGGCTTCTCAAAGTGGCTGGGATCTTTAAAAACATACCTGGTTTACAGTACTAGCTACCGTAAAAAGGAGGAAGTGAAGCTACACCCTCGACGCTCCTGCCTGCACTGGAAGGAGCTACTGCACTGCACATTCATCACCAGGCCCAGGACAGAAGTCCAGGTAAGAAACATGCAGTTGCAGATCAAGGTAAGCAAAAAAGTTGGACTGGCAATCTGATGGTGATCGCCACTCCATGGAAGTTCTACCCCAATGAGTATTTATTACTTCTCTTGGCGTTACACCATCCTTCAGACCTCTGTTGAGAGGGAACACCTCTGCTTCTGGATTGACTACTTTGTAATCAGAAGATTGTGGAGGTGGACTCAGATGGTCCAATTCATCATTCAGTTGATCACTTTATTCTTTGGGGGAGGAGGGGGAAACTCACTCACACTCTGCTCAGTTTTTCATTCCGATGGAATAAGCTAAATTGAGAACTTGCTGCAAGAAATTCCCAAACAAACCTCAAGTTTTACTATTTGAGGGCAGCACATTGACTTCCTGCCCTATCACAGTATTTCTGTTCCCTTCCTGCCAAAGTCAGTTTCTATTCTGTATAAAAATGTACCAAATGTTTTTCATTATTTTTGTATTTTACTGGTAATACATTAAGGTTTCAATATTGGTCACGAACAGCTGGAAATTATTGAGGTTAACAGCCACAGCACCAGCAACTTCCAACATCTGCTCCAATGTTACAGCAGAATCCAGAGGAAGGGATCTTGGGCTCGTTTAGATGTTGCATGTACCCTAGTGACTAAGGCAGTTTATTTTAGCTGCAGCATGAATCAGGTCACTTACGAATGATGAGAACCCTGGTTGAACAGAATGAAAAAGTGTGTGTGTCAATGTGATGAACATCCCCTGAAAAAATGTTTTAAAAGACTTTAACTAAAGGGCAACTGCTTTTGTTTTCACAATTCTTGTAAAATTAATACAAATAAAAAAGGATGGAGTCAGGCTTACCTTCATACCCAGAGTGGAACAGACCAAGTCGATGATGGCATTGAGTTGGTTGCTGTGGAAGTACATTGCAACCAATAGCAGCATCTCACCAAATGAAGCAGATACCCCTGTGGTACTTGAAATTACACAAGAAGACAGTGTGACTTCACTCCATCCAATTGCTGTGGATAAACCATTATCCTTTCATCTTGAACCCTGAGATCTTGACACAGTGCTTTAAACACACCTATTTCCTAACCTAGCTTGGACAGATCTAGAAAGAATCATTTTACGGAGGTATTTTCCCTATTTCAGTTTTTCACTACTTCCCATTGGGTGCTCAACACATCTGGCACAATATATGAGCTTGGAGGCTGCTTCCAGGCCAAGCTGAAATGGCTTGAGTTGGCCATTTGGAATTGCGCTGTGTAATAGTTTAGAGAAAGCCCATCACACTTCAGCTGCCCTTGGTCAACTTTACTCCAATTGAAAATTCTAACCTGAGACCTTTCTTTATAGGCTAAATGCAGAAATATTGCTGAAAAGCATGGACCCAATACTGAAACTCACCTCTCAAAATATGCCTCCTCTCTAATCATCCAGCTTAACCACATCACAGTCATTTGCTCTTGTTCAGGTGTGCTGCAAACAAAATATATTGAAATATGAAATTCTGAACATGGGGGTCAAACCTGCACAATTAGCAGTTGTTGTTTCTTCCTACCCTCCTGAAGTTATTCCTCACCACACATCATTGATATATAGGTTTTGTTATTAAATAAAGACTTATTCTGTAGGAAAATCTCAAAATGCTTCCAACAATTAATTACTTTTTAAAAGAGTGTAGTGATTATTAGGTTGGCAAATGCACCAGCAATGTCCCAAGAAAGAACCATGATAACTCAAAATCTGTTTATTGGCAGTGCAGGCTGAGGGAAGCATGTTGTCCAGGACACCCTTTCTTGTATAGTGTACCATCTACACGATGCACTGCAGCAACTTGCCAAGGCTTCTCTGACAGCACATTCCAAACCTACTGTCTAGGAGAACAAGGGCAATAGGCATATGGGAATACCAGTACCTGCAAGCACCCCTCCAAGTCACATGGTTTAGAAATATATCACTGTAGTTTCATTGTCACTGGAATCCATAGAAAAGTTACAGCACAGAAGGAGACCATTCAGCCCGAGGACACCCAGGTGCCCTTTCTAATCCCACCTTCCCGCACCCAGCCCATAGCCCTGCAGCTTACAGCACTTAAGGTGCAGAACCAGGTACTTTTTAAGAGTTTAGAGTTTCTGCCTCTACCACCAATTTGGGCAGCGAATTCCAGACACCCACTACCCTCTGCGTAAAAAAGTTCTTCCTCATGTCCCCCCTACACCTTCTGCCACTTATGTTGAATCTATGTCCCCTGGTTCTAGAATTCTCCACCAAGGGAAACAATTTTATCCTGTCCACTCTATCTATTCCCCTCATAATTTTGTACACCTCAATCAAATCACCTCTCAGCTTTCTTTGTTCTAAGGAAAATAACCCCAACCTTTCCAATCTCTCCTCATCGCTACACTTTTCTAACCCTGGCAACGTTCTTGTAAACATCCTCTGCACTCTCTCCAGAACTATTACGTCCTTCCTGTAATGTAGTGACCAGAATCCTGGAACTTTCTCCCTGCTAGCTCTACAGGAGTACCTACATTACACAGACTGCAGCTTCAAGAAGGTAGCTTCCCATCACCTTCTCAAAGGTTGTAAAGGATGGAAAAGAAACACTGGCTTTGCCAGTGATACCCACATCCTGTGAATGAATAAATATAAAAAATAATACTGGTGCAGGAATTTTAATATTCATCTGAACTACCTGAACTTTGGGACCCAGGACTCATCTGGTGGGGACAGCCTTGCTGACAATACAGGACTGCACTTCATAATTAACTCCCTAAATCTCTGTTACTGCAAATTGTGTTCTCTCTTCTTTTGAGGAAGCACTTTCTATCTGCCTCCCTTCACAACATTTAAGAGCCATTGTATGAAGGAAGAAAAACAGAAATCGGCCATCCAACTTTAACTGTGACCGCTTAATAAGGAAAAGGACAAAAATTATACATCACCTCAAAAGGAGGCAGCAGTGGCGTAGTTTCAATGTCACTGGACTAGCAATCCAGAGGCCCAGGCTAATGATTTGGGGTCAGGGGTTCAAATCCCACCACAGCAGCTGGTGGAATTTAAATCTCAATTAATAAAAAAATCTGGAATTAAAAGCTAGTCTCGGTAATAGTGACACACATCTGGTTCCCTAATGTTTTGGGGAAGGAAATCTGCCATCCTTACCTGGTCTGGTCTACATGTGACTCCAGACCCACAGCAATGTCATTGACTCTTAAATGCCTAGCAAGCCACTCAGTTGTATTAACATATTATGAAGTTTAAAAAAAAAGGAATGAAACTAGACAGATCACCTGGCTTCAACCTAGGTGCCGGAAATGATACCGGCACACCCAGCCCTCCTTGCTAACATCTGGGGTCTTGTGCCAAAATTGGGAGTCCCACAAACTAGGCAAGCAACAGCCTGACACGGTAACACAGAATTATACCTTACAGACAATGTCCCAGACATTACCAGCCATTTTTGCCTCCAAACAGGTTGCTTTCTAAACCAAAACAAGTGACTGACAGGTAAACCATTAGTTTGCTACATGATTTCAGCAGCGTGCTTCTTATCTGCTACCAGGTGGGACTTTTTTCCATTAATTTGTCAGTTAATTTTTACAGAAAGCAAAAAAAAATTATAGGGACTGCATATTTGGAAGTGATTACAGGGTAGTGATGGAGTCAAAGGGTTGAAATGACACCGTAAACCACATTTTATGTGGTTTAGACTATCCTTTTGTAACCAAAGATTAGATTACAGTTTTAAATGTCACTCTCCTGTTTCAACTGTTATATCTATTTTCAATTATTCAGTGCTTCAACAATTGTCAAGTGTGAATGCAGATTGCCAAAGTATGTTGTGTCCTTCATGCACAATGATGTTTATTAAAGGATAAATCTGTAGTTAATTGGTAAATTCAGTGTTCAGCATTTATATTTACAATCACGCATCAAAATCCTTGACTCTTGTGTTACAATCAATGCGTGTTATTTACTTTCCATCATCCCTCATTTTCTTTCCTCATCTCTTGCAGATACTGATTATCGCTACGGTGAAGTCCACAGGCCCCACCTGCACTCTAGAACCTTTCCAAGTGGGTATTTTTCATTCATGATTGTTTATTTGCAGCCAAGTCTGACTTTGCTTTTGTCAGATTTTCACACGTGTGCTTTCCAGCAAGGTCACTAGGTAAGGAATTGGGGTGAGAACTATGGCTGATTTTACCTTTCCCAAACCAGGGTCCTGAGCAAACTGTAGATCTCAGACTTACCTGACTAAACTGGGGAATGCCAACAGCATGCAGAAGGACAGGGACACAAAGCGAACGCCAGCTGGAGTTGCTGGTGGGCGGCTTGTCATCAACTGTAAAAGCTGCTCAGCTTCTTCATCAGTTGGCCTATATGCAATACCACACACAGCATTACAATTCTATATTGCAGAAAACAAAGGTGCTGCTAATTACACACTAGATAGCTTCTGCTGGAAGTCCAATTCCATCAATCGGGTGTGACAACTAAATACATTCTTTCTGGTCCAAGATCCTACAAAGCTGATTACCTACACCACAATCCCAAGCAGACATCAGTTAACTCAGTACAGACTAGGATTTGAAGCTGCAACCTTGCTGCCTTGTCTGGTTTACTGGAGCCATTTTGTGTACATTTTCATGCATATATATCTTACCAATGGTAATACAAGACAAATCCCAAAGTAATAGACCGATAACAAATTTATATATGGATTTTTCAGACTCCAATAACAGGCCATGATCTCTCCCAAAAAATACAACATGATCAAGCATACATGATCAAGCTATGAAAAAATGGGTTACAATAGCTAGTTAGAGAAATATTTGTTGCTATTTAACAGCTTAGCTTTGTGTCACTTCTGAAGTTATTACTTGCAAAAGTGGTGAAATGTGAATTTGGATCTTTCCTGTCTTTTGGTTCCCTTCTCTAATAATTCAGTAAGCTACCACACACAGCCTGCATGCAATACCCCTTGAACAGTAATCCCTTCCCAGAAACTTTTTACGTATTAACACAATCCATACTTGAGTCCAGCGATTCCCATGAGTGCACAGTAGAGTCGCAGCATTGCGCTAGCCTTCACCACGTTTTCCTCCTTCAGTGCAGAGTACACTGATATGTTAGGTTCCATGTCGGTGTCTGCCGTGTCCTCACCAATGCGACCACTGCTAACCGTCGGGAGAATTGCCATTAGTTCCAGCAGCAGCTGCCGCCTCATCTGCCACAGAACCGAGCTGCTGCGTTCCCGCTTCCGCTGGATAACAACAAAACACTTGGGAATTACACTCTGTCTCAAACAGTTTTTTCTGGGTTGGAGAATAAGCTAGCTGTTTAGTAACTAAGTATTTGTAGTGTACCATCTCTACAACCTAAGAAGAAATAAGAGGTGGTTGCCATTCAGCCTCTCGGGCCTGCTCCAACATTCAATAAGATTGCTGCTAATCTTATACCGCACCTACACCTTCCTGTACTATACAACAGGAAGAGTAGCATTGTGTAGTGTTATTGGAATAATAATCCAGAGGCCTGGACTAATGCTCCAGAGACACAAGTTCAAATCCCACCACAGCAGCTGGGGGGAATTTAAGTTCAATGAATTATCAAATCTGGTACCAGTGATGATGATCACAAAACCACCAGATTTTATAAAAACCCATCTGGTTCACTAATGTCCTTCAGAGAAGGAAATCTGCCATCCTTACCCAGTCTGGCCTACAAGTGACTTGAGATGCATCTGTCCATGACAGTATTGGGAGGAGTGACCACTGTACAGACCCAGAGAACACTATTCACCATGTTGTGCGCCACTACAACCGTATTAAATGTGATTGTTTCAGAACAGATTTAGCAGCTGAAATCTGGGGCATCCTCAAGGCAACTGTGGGCCATCAGCAGCAGCAGCAGAATTGTATTCCACCCACAATTTGTAACCTCATGGCTCCGCATATCCTTCACTCGATCATTACCATTAAGTGAAGAGATCAACCCTGGTTCAATGAGGAATGTAGAAGGGCATGCCAGGAGCAGCACCAGAGGAGGTGGAGAGGAAACTGAGGGGTGACCTAATTGAGGTGTCGAAAATTATGAGGGGCCTAGAGAGGGCAGACAGAAAAGTCCTGTTGCTTCCCCTAGCCTAGGGGTCAGTTACTAGGGGTGACTGGTAGAAGGATTAGAGGCAACATGAGGAAAAAACTTTTTCTCCCAGAGGGTGGTGGGCGTCTGGAATTCACTGCTTAAATTGATGGTTGAGGCTGAAACACTGTTTCAGATCTGTACCTGAAAGTGTTGTAACCTGCAAGGCTGCAGACCAGGTGCTGGAAAGTGGGATTAAAATGAGCAGCTGGTTTCTTTTTTTTTTGGCCAGTGCAGACACAATGGGCTGAATGGCCTCTTTCTGCACCATAACTTTCCTATCGTCGATGCCAACCTGTTGAAGCTACAACACAGGACAACATGCATGCTAAACACCAAAAGCAGCAAGTTATAGACAGAGCTGAGCAATCCCACAACCGACAGGTCAGATCAAAGCCCTGCAACCCTGTCATATCCATGAATGGTGGTGGACAGTTAAACAACTACCAGGACAGTCTACAAAATCCCTATCCTGGTTTGTGGTGGAGGCCAGCATGTCAGTGCAAAAGGCAAGGCTGACGCATCTGCAACCATCTTCAGCCAGAAGTGCTGACTGGATGACCCATCTCAGTTTCGTGCTGGGATCCCCAGCATCACAGACGCCAGTCTTCAGTCAATCCGATTCACTTCATGTGATCTTAAGAAATGGTTGAAGGCACTCAATACAGCAAAGTGTTCCAGCATTACCAAAGTTATCCGCCCAACATTGGCAAATTGCCCACAAAAGGCAGGAGAAATCTAATCAGGCCAGTTACCAACCACCAACTTACTCTCAATCAGCAAAGTAAAGGAAGGTGTTATCAACAGTGTTATCTAGGGGCACTCAGCCTTGCTCACTGATGTTCATTTTGGGTTCCATCAGGTCCTCTCAGCTCCAATTCTCAATAAAGCCTTGGTCTAAACATAGGCAAAAAAGTTCAATTCAAGAAATGAGTCAAGAGTAGCTACCCTTAACATCATGGCAGCATTTAACAGAGTGTGGCATCAAAGGGCCCTAGCAAAATTGAAGTCAATGGGAATTGGAGGTAAGCTCTCCACTTGCAGAAGTCATAGCTAGGACACAGGAAGTTGGTTGTGATTGTTTGAGGTCAATCATCCCAGGGCACTGCTGCAGGAGTTCCTCAGGGTAGTGTCCTAGGCTACCATTAGCTGCTTCATCAATGATCCTTCTTCCAACATAGGTCAGAAGTGGGGATGTTTGCTGATGATTGCAATGAGTTCAGTGCCACTCAACTCCTCAGACACAGCTCTGGAAGCAGTCTTTGCCCGCATGCAGCAAGATCTGAGCAAAATTCAGTCTTGGGTCGATAAGTGGCTAGTAATATTCACACACCACAAGCATTAGACAATGACCACCTGCAAGGGAGGATCTAACCATCTTCTCATGGCATTATCACCACCATCAACATCTTAGGGCGGGGGAGGTTTAAAATTGAAAAGACAAAGCTGGACCAGACATACAAATACTATGGTTACAAGAGCAGCACAGAAGCTGAGAACTCTGCAGCAAGTAACTCACCTCCTGACTCTGTAAAGCCTGCCCACCATCTACAAGGCACAAGTCAGTAGTGTGATGGAATACTATTGCCTGGATGAGTGCAGCTCCCACAACATTCAAAGCTTGACACCATACAGGACAAATCAGCTGGTTTGATAAGCATCCCATCCTCTCCCTCCACCACCAGCATACAGTATCAGCAGTGTACCATCTGCAAAATGCACTGCAGCATTTAAGGAAGCTCGTTGCTAGCTTCAAGGGCAATAAATGCTGGCCTGTGCAGTGACCTGCATATCCCACAAACAAATATAAAAAAAAAAAGAACCATATCCCTCGATTCCCTAGAACAGTGTTGCTCAAATGAGGTCTGGAGAGACTTTCCTGGAGGTCAGGGAGTACATGAATGAACAGTGGCTACAGGCAGGCTTGGTGTCACCAAATGTGCAATGCAGAGTGGGCTAGCGGTCTCACCTTGGAGTACAGCACACCTGGAAGAGTGCTGAGTGTGGTAGGAAGACAGCCAAGTAGACCCATAGTTACCAAGGATGGTGGTGGGTACCAGGTCAGTTCAGACCTATTCACGAGAGTATGAAGGTAGGGGGTCCAAAGAAAAAATGTACCCAGGTATTAGAGTATTAAAATTTAGTTTGGGTTGGGGGAGAGGTCATTGATTACTAATTCATTTGAAAAGAGCTCCTTCAACCACTACATTGGAGAACCACTGACCTACAAGACGAAAATCAAGCTTTTCAACAAACCCTACCACTACATGCCTCCATTACCCAGTTTGGAAGAGAGATAAAGTGACCTGTTCCAGAGTCATTCTCTCTTTAAGGAAGTGCCTTCACTTTCTGTCAACTTTTCTTAAGGTTTAAAGGGAAGCAATGTTATTTTATTATATACAAATTCCTTCTTGGCCTGCTGACGACCAATAACGACCTGCATTTATACAGCACCTTTAACAAAGTAAATGTTCCAAGGTGCTTAGCAGGAACTTCATCAGGCAGAAATCGAGCCAAAGAAAGATATCACTGTAGATAGTAAAAGATTAGTCAACAGAGTAGATTTTAATATCTTCAAGGTAGAGAGGCAGGTAGAGACACAGAAGTTTAGGGACATAATTCCAAGGCAGCTGGAGGTGCAATTGCAAATGGAAATTGAGATGGGGAAGGGAAGGGTGGACATGAGGTCAGGGTTCAATGCAGAATTCAGAGCTGGGGGGAGGAATTCACAAAGATAGGGAGGGGCAAGGTCATGGAGGGATCAGATTTGAGATGAGAAGTTTAAATTGACGTATTGCTGGACCGGAAGTCAATGTAGCAGCGAACACAGTGGTGAAAGGTGAACAGAGATGGTCTTGTGTATGACCGAGATACTGAGGAACAAAGAGGTCGAGAAGTGAAAAAGTTTAGAGCGGGAATTCCAAACCTCAGGTAATTTAAATGTCAGAGATAGAGTGATAAAAATTGGGATGCCTAAGATGCCAGAATTGGAGCATGTGCTTGAATGCAGAACATTTGCATGCTACAATGTAAAGCTGCACATACTGGGCTGTCTTGAGCATCTATCACTGGTCAGCCTCCAATATTTCACAATAAAAACTCAGAATAAAAAGAAAATTAAACAAGAGGAATCTAATCATTATAGAATGTGGGCTATCCTGTAGACCTGATGAAGGCTTGCCCATTAGACTGTAAACTCATATTTCAAATCTATAGGATAAGTCTAGTCCTTTAGTCTATCCCTGCTCCTTACCTGCTGCCCATTGCGGATGAACATTCCAAACCAGGTTCTTACTTTCGCATTAGTTCCTAGCAATAAACCACTAACAAATGAGACCAGGTCAGTCACTGTATCTTCGGAGCCATCATTCTTGCACTGATCCAGGGTCAAGGCCACTCCAAGGCCTGGGAGGTGGCATTCCTCCACCTGTTACACAATAGAAATGGGGAGATAACAAAAGAAAATCCAGGGTCAGGAAAGGGCATTCATCCAACTCCATCCAGAACAATCAATCTACAACAGGACACCCCCTTCCTCCTGTTGATCTACCACTTAGTCAGAACCAAGTTCCTATCTCTACCTTCTTTGCAATATATAAAAAATGTTTCTGCTTTGGGTACAATCTACGATCCTGATATAAAATTTGTGCTCAAAACTACACTAGTTTTCCAAAGTGTATTTTTTGTTCAAGATTCTGCTCAAACTCATTTACATATTGAATGCAAACATCTCCCAAGAACCAGTGCAATTGGGCAACATTCTTATAGAATCTTAGAACCGTTACAGCACAGAACGCAAGTTAAAAATTGGCATTAAAAAATATTCCTTGACATAATTAAGACTGGTAACCTGATGAAGTTTATTACCACAGCTGAAAATGGGTTCATCACAAAAAACAAGCATCACCTGAGTAAACAGATTTTAATAACTAAAAGTAACTTAAAAAAACTAGATTTACCAGTTATATTGGTGCACAGTCATCAATTTCTTAGTAAATTAGAAAACAATATTTTTAAAATGCATCTATTTGTGTCCTTGCACCTAAAACAAAAACTTAAAACTTTACAAGTCTCTTTAAAGTCTAGCAAATGTGCACAATTAGTGCAAACCTGGCTTGGTGATTAGTTCAACCTGGTGTAACCAGTTTCGTGGGTGGGGCCAAATTCCAGCACTTTTTCTTAAATCTAGTGAAACGATTGTGTAAACTATTTCCACAGGATGTAACGTACCCTTAAAGTTCTTTTGATCTTTTGTGCTGGTTTGCTCAATTTTGGGCAAATTACCAATACAACCCAGCTGAAACTCCAGATCATCATCTCTACATAACTCACCCCACATTCTCAATAGTTACTGCTCCCTTTATAGGAGCCAGCTGACCCCAAAGCAACTGGCTTTACTTAGTTCTTTTAAAAAAAAGTGACACAAACTTGCGTGCACAACATCACCTAGTGATAGCTAAGTAATTTTACTGAATTCAAACACGAGGTGTGATGGCCATGTACAGTTTTCATTATGACAGACAACATAATTACAAAAATGCATTCCAGCACATCGACAACATGATCAAGAGAGTTCAGCAGCATCACCAGCCAGCAAATAAATCATATCCTCTTTAAGGGCTACCACCAAAATCCACTCAGGAGTACGCTGTAGATGAATATGAATGAAAACGGACTTGTTTTTCAAATTGCCTAGCTGGATGAATTGTTACACTGCTTTACTCCACTGCTGTGTACCGGTCAAGTAGGTAACGACCGAAAATAACCACAGGAAAGCAATGCCAGGGAGCATTGGGCACTTGAGCTGATTATTGCAGTCTCTTGAAAGGATGTGCTACTGAATTTCTGACAGTACCTCCATGCAGATTACAAAGTGCAAAATCATCTCTTACCACCATGGCCCTAACATTTAAGGCCTGGGTAGGATTCATTTTGCAAAGCTGTCGAAGCGCCTCAGTTCTGCGTCGTCCTCCAACGCTCTCCTCATCCTGCCGCTCACCATTTTTTATTAAGCCTCTACAAACTGAACAGTAAAAAGCTCAGTGTTACACACAAATCCACAATACTGCCATATGGGAAACCACAATTTGGTGAAAATCAGAAGTTATATTTTGAATTACTCTAGCTATATTCTTAATTACTATTTTTCTTCAAATCATGTGAACTTCCCAGTGCTGAGCACCACCTTTGGCCAAACAGGTGCACAGATGACTAGCTTCTAGACACTTAGTAATTTATAACCAGCTACCAAAAGTGCATTTGGTATGAAGGGGGAAACACAAGAGTTAAAAGCAGTAGACCATAATTGAGCCTGTGCCGCCATTCAATAGGATCATGGCAGATCTTAGGCTTCAACACCACTTTCTCACCTGCTCCCTGTATCCCTCAATTCCCTGAAACACCAAAAATCTATCTATCCCTCCCAGCCTTAAATATAGTCAATAATGAGGCACTCACCACAATTTGTGGTGGAGAATTCTAAAGATTCACAACTCTTTGAGTTGAGATTTCTCCTCATCTGAGTTCTAAATGATAGTCCTCTTATCCTGAGACTGTGCCCCTGCGTTTTAGGTTCCCCAGCTAGTGGAAACAGCCTCTGTCTTCCATGCAAAGCCTTTTCAGAATCTTATATGTTTCAATGAGATCACCTCTCATTCTTCTAAACTCCAGAGAATACTCAGCCTCTTGTCATAGGACAACCCTCTCCTCCCAGGGGCCAAACTAGTGAAGTTTTGGAATACTGCCTTTGATGCAAGTATATCCTACTTTAAATATGGAAAACAAAATGGCACACAGTACTCCATATGTGGTCTCACCAAAGCCCTGTACTACTGTAGCAAGAATTCTTTATTCCTGTACTCCAAACCCCTTGCAATAAAGGCCAACATGCCATTTGCCTTCCTAATTGCTTGCTGTACCTGCATGGTAATTTTTGGAGTTCTGAAATGCCTTGCTTCCATATAAAAATAATGGTCTCATTTGGAGCTTCTCCATGACAATATGGTTGACAATAGTAACTCAGTACTAGAAGGTGGTGCAATCCCCTAGTTCATCGCTCCGGCACCTTTCAGACGTGGCATCATGGGACTACTGATACCTAATGATTTTCTCTCTCTACCCCGACTGCCAAGTGAATTATCTTGGCAATAAATTCCAAAGAATATCTCAATACATCATTTTATTCTTGGCCCTTGGGATTTTCTCAGGCTTGTCTTGCACCAGTAACAGAGTTAAAGGAAGACTGTTACCTTCATTGAAGCTGTCAGGGACGTTGGCCACTAACAAACACATGAACCAGGATCCATTCCGAACATGCAACAAAGCCTCAGCCACTTCAGTAATTGGCAACAGTGATGGAAGTTCTGGCAGGGGAGGGGGATGGGAGAAAATAAAGCACAATACAAATTATATTTATTAACAGTACTGTGTAATATTTGGTAATGCAACGGTTTTATTATGAAAAGTTAAAACACCCAAGAAAAATCATATAATGGTATGGAGGAAATTAGGATAAGCAGGTAATTCACTTCTCCTAAATTGCTGAGTTATTTTCACATCTTTGGCACTGGATGAGCTGCATGATTAGCAGACTGGTTTCTGCGTTCAGATTAGTTCTCACATCAGACACTATTTAGTATTTCTGGTTCTTATCAGCTTTATTAGGAAACACTCCACGGCTGCTGATGTTCTGCAGTGAGTGACTAATCCACATCTTGCCTAAATCTATACTTCAAATACACACTACTTAAATTTAAAAACAGAACCATGATCTTTAAATTCATCAATGATATGAAATTTACCTGCTTGGAGGATACACAGCACATCTGCAACTTCATCCAGGTACACTGGGCTCTCAAACAGTTCTGAAGACTTGATAAAAAATTCTCCATTTGAATCAGTCACCTTTAACACATGTACACAAAAAAATCAAAAAGCTTCTGCTAATTAAAATTGGTTCATAAATGAATTTCGTTGTTCCCTTATTCTTCTTATAGCCTTTTCATTCCAACTGCCTCCCTGTTTGAAAATAAGACTTGCTGCCCATCCTCTGCTGCTTTTTAAAATAACCCGGATACTTTTTTTCACCCTCCTTGTTGAAGAAACGTAGGTTTTAAAGTATGCCTGAGATTGAGAAATGGGGGAATCTGTGTGGATATTGAAAATGTCATGGCAATGTTCAGAGAGGAGCAGGAATTCTCCCTAATAATTCTATATTGGGGGGGGGGGGAGAATGCAAATCCACATGTCACCACTATATTAGCACTACTGTGCCATTGCCAACTTAAAGCATGGGGGGACATCTCAAAAAAAGGAAGGTTTTCAACAGAAGGAGGTTTGACATTGTTGTAATGGGCCATTAGAAAGGAAATTTAAATTTGCATAGAGATTTTTTTGTGTCATCAGGATATTTTGCATCCACTTGAACAGGTAGCCAGACGTTCAATTTAACGTTTCTTCACCTCCCATGTCTCTCCCTAACCAGTCTCCACTGCAACCCCATGCATCCCACCCAATCAGAAATGCAGACAGACTAAAACTGTGTATGATTATTATAGATTTGAGACATGACATGCGCTGAATGTACTAGGGAGGAACAAGGGTCTTTCCAAAGAGTTCTCCATCAATGGGGACTGCACCATCTTCCCTCACTCCATGTCTGGATCTGATATTGTCTAAATGGCAGAGATTGATTGCTGTAATACATCAAGAACTTCCTTTTTATTGTACCTTATGACTACCAGGATGATAGAAGGTAAATTAGATGCTCTTTGACTTTTTTCCTGTCTCAGAATTCCAATGTATGGTATCATGAGAGGCTGCAGTATGACCACTCCCACCACCACCCACCAATCCCCAAATTCAATTCATTGTGAATGTGGCCCTTCTCTTTATTTTCTTGGCCATTTTGATAGAATTGTGTTTTGTTGAGGATTCTGCTCGCTATCCAGTAACTCCCCCTCCCCTTCCACTGCTAAGTACATGAAGTGTGGAGTTTGGGTAAGGAAAACTTCAATCCCCTCCAAGATCAGGTATGAGCTTATCTGGATATGAATGATGGAATTCCATGGAGCAAGATGTTGCAGGGGGACTGGGGAGGGAAAATACACACATGGAACACAAGCTTCTACCATATTCATTCAGGTCTTCCTCTGTTACCTTGTTCATGATCACCAGCAGTTCACTGAGTGCTAGTCGAAGGCGACGAGGTGAGTCGCTATGTTCAAACTCCAAAGCTAGGCCATGCTGCAGTTGTGACACCAGGATACTCTCCCCATTTGCTCCACCTAACTTATGCCTGCCAAAGAAAGTGACAACTTTGAGGAGCATTCTTGAATAACAAGAAATGGTGGAGTAACTAAAGCAAGAATAACAAACTTGCATTTGTGCAGCACATTTCACCACCTCATTTCAAAGTGCAATTTTTTTTAAACATACACAACGTAGTTAATATTACAAAGTAGGAAACATGACAACCAATTTGTGCACAAAGTTTCACAAAAAGCAATGAGATAATGACCAAATAATCTGTTTTAGTGATGCCGATTCCATGATCCAACATTGGCTGAGGGATAAATATTGGCCACCATAATGGGGAGAACTGCCTTTTTCCTTTGAAAATGTGCCGTGGAATCTTATACATCCATCTGAGGGGGTAGACGGGGCCTTGGTTTAATTTCTCGAAAGAAAGACAGCACTTTGACAGTGCATCACTCCCTCAGTACAGCACTTGAGCTTAAGCTGGGTTATGTGGTCAAGACTTTACTGTAGGTATTCAACTCATGACTTTCTAACTCAGAGGCATGAGTTCTACCAACTTGGAATTAGATCTATACCATTAACCTAACTTCTCATTTCATGCTTGTAATGGTGATGCATTACTAACGTGGGCTGAGGAACTGAGAGAAATTAACGATTACATGATGTTATGTGAACTTGGGATGTATAATAAATACCTCAGCTGCTGTTCTTTGGTAGCATCCTGCTCCAGTGCATGAAAATCCACCGATAATAAAGCCACAATAGAGTTGACAGCCTCGACCCCACTCAGGAGACGCAGGATGAGTTTTTTGTCTTGAGCCCAGGCCTCACTCTGATCAGCTGGGGCACAGAGTGCCATTCTCACCAGGCAGGGCAAGAGTAGCCTCAGCTCTGGATCACTCAGAGCTGCAAGTTTTACCACATCCACCTTCTGCATCGCCTCAAACGCAAAGGAACTCACAAACTGCAGGCACGCAAATTCTGCCATCTTTGCCAAAGGCACCTAAACAGAAAAACATTGAGTTATTTTCAATTTAATAAATCAGGGGAATGTAGTAATTTTATTACTTAGACTTTGTCCCACATGGGACCCAAGGAACTATGGGCAGCAAGACTCTGCCACTGGCCCATTGCAATCTCTTTTGCTCCAGCCCAGGTAGTGTCCGGGTCTTGGAGTTCCTCCTTAAATGTACTTCACCAGGTCTTCTTTGGGTGGCCTGTCTTCTTCCATTTGGTGGTGTCCATTCCACTGCCACTCTGGCAGGGGGTGGTGTCTCTCTGTCACCATGTCCTACAGACACTTCTGACAGAGCTCTGTAGTACAGTTTCACTGGTCATGTTGTCATCCGGTCATCTGATACCCCAACATCTTACGTAGGTAGCGCTGGTGAAAAACATCCCAACTTGTGACACCTTCCCTATTGTCTTCCATGTCTTGCTGGTATAGATTGCAGTTGGTACTACAATGAATATGTTGATGGTCTTGACTTCTGGAAAACTGATGCTGCTTTGCAGATTCTTGTGTGGATATCGATCTCTACATCACTGTCCTTGGAGACAATGCTTCATAGGTAAGGGAAGTTTTGGTACCAGATAGTGATGGGAGTGCCTTACTGGCATCCAGTGAGCATTGTCGTGGTCTTCTCACAGCTGATGCATGGACCAACCTTGTCACCAGTCTTGAGAGTAGCAAGGCCAATGTCTTGAAGTGCACACGACTCTTCACCCAGCAAGGCGATGTCATCTGCAAAATCCAGGTTCGTCAACCAGTGGTGTTGTCACAGGATGTCAAAGTCTGCATCCATCATTGCCTTCCTCATGATGAAAACAATAACCAAGAGGAAAAGGAATGGGGAGAGTATGCAGCCTTGCCATGATGTGATGTTGTTGGGCCCTGTGGTGCCCACGCTGGTCTTTACACAGCAGCTGGTGTCACAGTATAAGGTTTTAAAGATATTATTATACCGCGGCAGGATGCCATACTTGTGATGTATCAGTAACTACTGATGGATGTTATTGAAAGCCTTCTCAAAATCAATGAAGTTGATAACAAATGGCTTCAGACACTAGGTTCTGCTCTATGATGCTCCTCTGTGTAAAAATCAGCTTGTAGCATAATCTGCCACCCCGGAAATCTACCCATTTTTCAACAACAGAGTTATTATAACATGGCAAGTACACCACATCAAAGTACATCACAACAAAGTTCATGGACCTGTTCAACAAGATCTGGACTGCAAAGAGCAACCCGGATGACTGGAGAGAAGTAATCGTCAAGCTGCCAAAGAAAGGGAACCTCAGTGACTGCAACAACTGGAGGGGCATAACACTGCTGTCAGTACCCAGCAAGGGCTTCAGCAGGATACTCCTCAATGGATTGAAAGCAGAATTAGACTGTACCCTTTGTGAAGTAGTTTTACAGTATCACCAAAAAACTCTTTTAAACTGTGGCAAATTCAGAAATGTTCCTCGGTGATGTGAACCAATATCCTCATAATGCAAAACACGGTGTGCCACATGAACCTCTTTTACTCTGTCCAGTATTGAAATCTAGACCTCTCTTGCGGCCTCCTTTCTCTGAATCAATCTCAAGAGTTTAAAATTATGAAACAAATTCTCTCTCTCATATTTTTCTTCTCCCTACAACTGACAAGGTTTTAAAAATATATGCCTGGCATCAGTCAAGGTTTCTTCTTGGCCATCTTCTACATCCTTATTTTCAGGAACCTGAAAACATTCGGAGTGCTTCATTCAGCTAGCCCGTGGCTTGAAAGCTCCAACTGACTCTCAATATCTGGAGTTTATTGAGAAAGAGAATTCCAGTTTTCCACTACACTTTGTGAAAAATACGACCTGATTTCACTCCTGAATAGAGAACCTCCATTTTTAAGATTATGACCCCCTTGTTTTGGATTCACCGACCAGAAAAAATTATTTGCCTCGATCTGTTCTACTGAATAAGAATCTTCAACACCTAAAATATAGACATCCCTGAACACAGAACACATTAATACTTTCCTCAAAAGATTGCTAAACTCTGGAATTTTGGAACAACAAATTCAGAAATGCCATCTAACAAAATTTGCACATTACCTGTGCACCAGGTTTCCTTGATTTGACTTAATTATGAATGCAAACATTTTTTGCTGGTAATGTTTAGTTTAATGATCAGTTTCCCCAAATGGGCCAAGTTCTTGATCTTTCCAACTAAATTACAGTTAATGTAATTATGAAAACAAATTCACGGAACTGACGAGTTCAAAAGACAACTAAAGTTGTAGACAACTTAACAGGAAACATGTTGCTTTATAAGGCCCTTCTGTATATTGGGCATATTTGTAGTGATACTCTGCAGAAATCTTTTGAAGTTTAAACCTTCGAATTTAACTTCACTGTTTATACTTTATTACCTTGTTGCGTATAATTCTTAAACACAAATGCTATGTAATTATTTAGAACATTGAGAACAATGAATAACATCCCTATTACCTCCAAGTGCATTATTTTACCTATAGAAGTAATACATGATTTTATTATTTTAACACAGGAAAACTTTCGCAGCAAACTGCCTCGATATTTCACTGAACTATAATAAATATATTTGTCGCTTAATTTTATTTTAATTAAATTACGTACCTTTTTAGGAACCAAAGAATGTCCTTTTCTTTAAAAAAAAGTGAAAAAAAATTATGAACAGGGCCTAGTTCTAACTTAACCCCCGGAGTGGCGTAACCCTGTGAGCCGAGAAATGCATCTTGTTCAGGAGCCTCGCCATCCACCGATTCCCCGGTTTTAACTCCCCAACTGGCAAAACTCTCAGACTGAAGTTTAACCAAACAGCCTCAGATGGTTCCGCAATTACAAGATACTCAAGGAGGGGAGAGATGTGGCACATATAATTCTGCTTTTTAGAACTGATTTCTCCCTCAGCTCCTCCAAATGCTTCTGACAGAACCAACACTTAGTTCCACTTGAGACACCGTACCAACCACCACATGGGATTGTGGGCCGTACCGGGGTAACCAGAGCAACAGCCCTGCAGAACCATCACCATCTCCCAAATCGATTCACTCCGTTTCTCTTTCTTCTTGTGCTGATTGGTTATAAGGCTCCCCGCTTTTCCATTGGCTTACTGCGCTTTCCCCCGGCGCTCACTGGTCGGCTCATTATCCAATTGTTGATTGGCTGCCGTGCCGCCGTTTATTCTACGCCGATTGGTGAAAAATGGCCTTTGGTTCCCGTTCGTCGATTGGCTGTTGACGTTTCTGTCGCCTGCTGATTGGTTCCCAGCTTATACCCAGCTGATCGTGATGTCCAGCGCATGCGTGTTGATCGCGAGCCGAAGGCGCGAAGTGATGTTCTTAGATTGCCTGAAGTAAAAAAAACTGGAGAACTGTGAGTAAATTGTGAAAAATAAAGTTAATTAGACCTCATAAACCATGGTTAGTTCTAATATGAACTGAATTTTATTTGTTTCCTGCCACTGAAACCGTCATCCGCTTCCAGGTTCCAGCTTCGTACCATTCATGAGCTCTAATTTGTTGAAAACTTGGCTGTGCCAAGTCCCATTTACCCATCAGTTCTGCCTTTACCGATTACACTGACACCCCTTGTTACGTACAATTTAAGCACAGAAATAGGCCATTCAACCCGATGTTGTTTATATTCCACATGAGCCTTGTCTCACCCTACTTCATTTCCATCGCCTCAAAATATTCTTCTATTCCTTTCACTCTCATGTGCTTATCTAGCTTCGCTTAAATGCATCTATTCTATTTGCTGTAACTTAGACCCTGTGGTAGTGAATCACACATTCTAACCACACACTGGCTTCTGGAGTTTCTCCTGAATTCACCATTGAATTATATTACTATTTGTATTTATATCCCTGAGCTTTGGACTTCCCTCAAGCAGAAACATCTTTGCCTACCCCACCGAACCGCTTCATAATTTAAAAAACTTCTCTTTTGGTATCTATAAATTCCTCCATGGCTTTGTGCCATTCAATCAGTGCAACTGTCTCCAGGCATAAATCCTTGTGCATTGCTCTATACCACTGACCCTGCCTTTTAATGCATTGCTCCTGTCCCCATAATTGTTGGTAGAGTATTCAGGTGTCTCAGTCCTATTGTTTGGAACATCTTACATAACAGTCAACTCTTAAAAAAAATCTTCTCCATACATCTCTGGCCAAACTTTCAACCTAATCTCTCCTATTCAAGGTGCCAGACTTGGCTCAGTGGTTACTTTCTTTTAAAATTAATGGGTGTCTACATGAATTAGTGATTACATATTCTTCCTGTCTTGTTAATTATTGTAAAGGTGTTGGGTGATTCCTTTGATCTTTGGTAGAAAAAACGTATGGTAAGTGTGAGGCTTGTAGGCAACAGACATGTTGACAGTAATCCAGAGACCCAGGGTAATGCTTTGGGGACCCAGGTTTGAATCCCACCGGGGCAGATGTTGAAATTTGAATTCTATAAAAATCTGAAATGAAAAGCCTAATGCTGACCATGACACCATTGTTGAATGCCATAAAAACCCATCTGGCTCATTAATATCCTTTAGGGAAGGAAATCTGCCATCCTTACTTGGTCTGGCCTACCTGTGACTCCAGAACCACAGAAATGTGGTTTACTCTTAAATGCCTTCAGAAATGGCCTAGCAAGCCACTCAGTTGTATCAAACCACCACAAAGTCTATAAGGGAACACCACCACCTGGAAGTTCCCCTTCAAGCCACAAAACATTCTGACTTGGAAATATATCGTCATTCCTTCACTCTCACTGGGCCAGAATCCTGGAAATCCCTCCCTAATAGCACTGTGGATATACCTGCACCACATGGACTGCAGCAGTTCAAGAAGGCAGCTCGACACTGCCTTCTCAAGGGCAATTAGGGATGGGCAATAAATGCTGGCCTAACCAGTGACACCCAGATCTGGTGAATGAATTTTAAAAAATCTTTGCTAATTTGCACAATCCATCCATGTTAAAAATAACAGGATGACAGGACTTTTAGATAGTTAATTTTTAAAAATAAGTATTTGGTTTTTCATCCTGAAATATATTTATACACAAAACTTATTAAAATACATTGCATAACTGTTCAACTTTAACATAACATTGTAGGGAGACATTGGCGTAGTGGTAATGTCACTGGACTAGTAATCTAGAGGCCCAGGCTCATGCTTTGGGGCAATGGGTTCAAATTCCGTCATGGCAGCTGGTGGAATTTAAATTCAAATGTCTTAATAAGCTAGTCTTAGCCATGGCGTCCATGAAACTATAATTGATTATTGCAAAAACCTTCATGAATATCCTTCAGAGAAGGAAATCTGAGACTCCAGACCCACATGCAATGTGGTTGACTCTTAACTGCTCTCTGAAATGGGCAAGCCAGGGATATTTAGAGATGGGCTACAAATGCTGGCCTTGCCACATCCCATGAAAGAAAAAGAAAAGAAAAGGTAAATTGAAAAGCAGATCGGTTTCTTTCAACAATTTTCTGGCCCTCCACACTTACAATTACAGGCTATATTTACAATATTTGTTTAATGTCAAGCATACAGCCTGAGAGGTTTTGCAATGTCAGTTGATCTGTTAGTTTAGCGTACAATTTAGACATGCAAAGGTTATCAATAGGCACCTTGAAAATTTGTGTTTGCATGAGGGACTACATCAATGTTGTTCATTGTGTCACACAGACTTATACATCTGTCATTGTAATCGCACAAGATTACGAAGCTGAGAGACAAGTGCAGGCCATCTAAATTCATCCTTTAATTAAGATCCTAAAGTCTTCAATGAGTCCAAGATTTTCACCTCTATTAATGTAACTGGATGTCTATTCCATAGAGCACTCTTTGTTCAGAAGCATTTTCTAATGTTAGCCCCAAATTTACCTTTTACTGGTTTGAATCTTTGTCCACCTATTTTACTTCCACAATTTAAAATGATGTTCCAGGTTTACCTTTTCTTATTTACCTTACATAATTCCATGAAGTAACCTTTTGGATGCCTTCTTTCCATCCTTTAAAGCTCCAATTTCTTCAGTCTTTTCTCATGACTTGGAGCAATGACACTGGGGGGGGGGATTGGGGGGATGGGGGGGTGGTGGTCAAAACTATTGTGTTCTCTGCCTCCAGCACATTGTAGTTTCACATTCCTTTGGCTTTGTTAATTGCTGCTTTGGATTGGTTGGACATGTTGAACACTGTTGCTAGGGCCACCAGGTCTCTTTTATCTTCTGGCCTTATCTTCAGCTATTTCACCACCACTCATGTTGCTATGTTTTTCTTGCCACATGCAGTGCTTGTACTTACCTGCATTAAATTTCATCCGCCATTCCTCTGCCCACATATATATTTTATCCAACTCATTCTGTTAATTTCAGAGCCCCTGCTCTGCCTCTAGTGACCTCCTGGTTTATCATCAGATATTTGAATATTGCATTTCAGAATCCATTTCATTTATATAAATTAGAACCAGCATAGTTCCAAAACTGAGCCCAGGATATCCCATTTAGTGTACCTCCACTCAGCCTGACATAGCTCTTACAGTGAATGCTTCAGCTAGTTTATTATCTTATCCATTCTGAAGGTTTACCCCAAATCCCCACAGCTTTGAGTTTAACTGATTGCTCTTTCAGTGGTATTGAAAATGGGAATGAATACATTTTAATCCAGAAAAAGTGTTTTAAATCTCTCTTACAGATTAAAATACTAAGTCTTTACTTTCTTGATGTGTATCACGATTAACTAATTAAAATGGCATCATCAGCCTCCGAATATACGATTGGTGGTGTGAAAATTCTTTTTCCATGCAAGGCATACCCATCTCAGCTCGCCATGATGAATTCAGTAAGTGTATTATTTTCATATATTCATGTAATTGAACATAAAATTGAATGAATGGTGAGCAGTTTGTGATAATTCTAAAAGGATGGGCAGGAGATGGATGGGGTCTCTTTGGGGCAAGGTGATTCTAAGGTAACAGACCTGGTGATGGAAATTGGCAATCAAATGGACCCTATATGGCAGAGTTGGTAATCTAATACTTTGGCAGACAGGTCTACAGCATTATTAAAAATCAATCAGCCACCCTGGTCACCAATGGAATCTGTAGGACTGGACCTGTCACTGGAAGCTGGGATTGTTCCAACTGGGCAAGCAATGGAAAGCCTATAAACAAGAATTACAGCTGGTTTGCTTTGGTCACAATATGGTATCACGTTTTTAGATTCCAACCACTGAATATATTTGAGGGTTCTTCAGTATTAACTCGCCAACCTAATGTTTGCAGATTTACGTGGTTTGTTACCCCAAAGGAAGAAAGTGTGCCCTCTCTATTGGGCAAACAGAAACCCTACTGATGGGTGTATCGTTTTCATTTACTTTAATTGGGGATTGATCTCTGCATTAGCTTGATGCCTGGCTGACTAAAAGAGTTTGTCAAGCTTAGCAGGTATTCTTCAATGCTAACTTAGCATTACAACCTAAAATACAATTACCTCACTGTTCTTTACTTTTTTGATCTTAATGTTGTGATTAGCTCAATTAATATAGAGGTCTGCATTGGTCTGATTTGCTTTTGTTTAGATTGTTCGAGGTTTGAACTGCCAAAAGCACTGTCTTTTAGAGAGTCCAACTGGGAGTGGAAAGAGTCTTGCACTGCTTTGCTCTACGTTGGCCTGGCAACAATCTCAATATGGTAAGGTTTACTGTTTATTCCCTTGGATACTGTCTGAAGCTGTGAAGGGTTAACAATGCACCTTTTGTTTTGTTTTGCTGTTTGCTTTGATACAACAGTTATCCTTCCTGCAAATGGATAATAATTCGCTTGAGTGAAAAATAAGAACAGTCAATTTGCACGAGTAAATTATCATGTGAGTAGCCCTGTAATGTACAGCAGCCAATTTGATATATTCTGGACGGACCACCTGGCATCGACCTAGGCACCAGAAACGACAACAGCAATTTCAGCCCTGTCAATGCTGTAAAGTCTCCTTGTTAACATCTGGGGGCTAGTGCCAAAATTGGGAGAGCTGTCTCACAGACTAGTCAAGCAACAGCCTGACATAGTCATCCTCACAGAATCATATTTTACAGATAATGTCCCGGACACCACAATCCCCATTCCTGGGTGTGTCCTGTCTCACCAACAGGACCGACTCAACAGAGGTGGGGCACAGTGGTATACAGTCGGGACGGAGTTGCCCTGGGAATCCTCAATGTCGACTCTGGACCCCTTGAGGTCTCATGGCATCAGGTCACACATGGGCAAGGAAACTTTCTGCTGATTACCACATAACGCCCTCCCTCAGCTGATGAGTCAGTGCTTCTCCATGTCGAATGCCACTTGGAGGAAGCACTGAGAGTGGCAAGGGTGCAGAATGTACTCTGGGTGAGGGGACTTCAATGTCCATCACCAATAGTGGCTCAGTGGCACCACTTTTGATCGAGCTGGCTGAGTTCTAAATGACATAGCTACTAGACTGGGTCTTTGACAGGTGGTGAGGGAACCAACAAGAGGGAAAAACATACTTGTCCTCATCCCCACCAAACTGTCTGCCGTAGAGGCATCTGTCCACGACAGTATCGGGAAGGGTGACCACCGCACAGTTGTTTTGGAGATGAAGCCCTGCCTTCACATTGGGGATACCCTTCATCATGTTGTGTGTCACTACCACCGTGCTAAATGGGACAGATTTCGAACAGGTCTAGCAATTCGGCTGGGCATCCATGAGGCGCTTTGGGCCGTCCGCAGCAGCAGAATTGTACTTGAACACAATCTGTGACCTCGTGGCTTGGCATATCTCCCACTCTACCATTACAATTAAACCAGGGGATCAACCCTGATTCAATGAAGAGTGCAGGAGAGCATGCCAGGAGCAGCACCAGGCATATCTAAAAGTGAGGTGTCAACTTGATGAAGCCACAGGATTACTTGCGTGCCAAACAGCATAAGAGAGATAAGCAATCCCACAACCAATGGATCAGACTGAAGCTCTGCAATCCTGCCACATTCAGCTGTGAATGGTGCCGGACAATTAGACAGCTCACTGGAGGAAGAGGCTGCACAAAAATCCCCATCCTCAATGATGGAGGAGCCCAGCACATCAGTGCAAAAGATTAGCCTAAAGCATTTGCTACAATCCTCAGCCTAAAGTGCTGAGTGGATGATCCATCTTGGCCTCCTCCGGAGGTCCCGGCATCACAGATGCCATTCCTCAGCCAGTTCGATTCACTCCACGTGATATCAAGAAACGGCTGGATACTGCAAAGGCAATGGGCCCTGACAATATTCCGGTAATAGTACTGAAGTCTTGTGCTCCAGAACTTGTCGCGCCCTAGCCAAGCTGTACCAGTACAGCTAGAACACTGGCATCTACCCGGCTACGTGGAAAATTGCCCAGCTATGTCCTGTACACATAAAGCAGGACATATCTAACCCGGCCAATTATCGCCCCTTCGGTCTACTCTTGACCATCAGTAAAGTAATGGAAGGGGTCATCAACAGTGCTATCAAATGGCACTTGCTTAGCAATAACCTGCTCACTGATTCCCAGTTTGGGCTCTGTCAGGGCCACTCAGTTCCTGACCTCATTACAGCCTTGGCTCAAACATAGACAAGAGCTGAACTCCCGAGGTGAGGTGAGAGTGACTGCCCTTGACATCAAGGCCGCATTTGACCAAGTGTGGCATCAAGGAGCCCAAGTAAAACTGGAGTCCATGGGAATCGGGGGAAAACTCTCTGCTGGTTGGAGTCATACCTATCACAAAGGAGATTGTTGTTGTTGTTGGAGGTCAGTCATCTTAGCTCCAGGACGTCATTGTAGGAGTTCCTCAGGGTAGTGTCCTCAGCCCAACCATCTTCAGCTGCTTCATCAATGACCTTCCTTCCATCATAAGGTCAGAAGTATTGATATTCACTGATGACTGCACAATGTTCAGCACCATTCATGACTCCTCAGATACTGAAGCAGTCAGTGTCTAAATGCAGCAAGACCTTGGACAATATCCAGGCTTGGGCTGATAAGTGGTAAGTCACATTCGCGCCACACAAGTGTCAGGCAATGACCATCTCCAACAAGTGAGAATCCTACCATTGTGCCTTGTGGGTCGGTGGCATTACCGTCACTGAATCCCCCACTATCAACATCCTAGGGGGGTGGTTACCATTGACCAGAAACTGAACTGGACTAGCCATATAAATACTGTGGCTACAAGAGCAGGCCAGAGGCTAGGAATTGTGTGACGCATAACGCACTTTCTGACTCCCCAAAGCCTGTCCACCATCTACGAGGCACAAATCAGGGGTGTGATGGATTACTCCCCACTTGCTTGGATGAGTGCAGCTTCCACAACACTGAAGAAGCTTGACACCGTCCAGGATGAAGCAGCTCGCTTGGTTGGCACCACATCCACAAACATTCACTCCCTCCACCACCGACACACAGTAGCAGCAGTGTGTACCATTTACAAAGTGCACTGCAGGAATTCGCCTAGGTTCTTTCGACAGCATCTTCCAAACCCACAAACACTACCATGTAGAAAGACAAGGACAGAGATAGCTGGGAGCACCACTACCTGGAAGTTCCCCTCCAAGTCACTCACCATCCTGACTTGGAAACATATTGCCTTTCTTTCACTGTCGTTGGGTCAAAATACCGGAACTCCCTCCCTAACAGCACTGTGGGGTGTACCTACACCACATGGACTGCAGTGGTTCAAGGTGGCAGCTCACCACCACCTTCTCGAGGGCAACTAGGGATGGGGAATAAATGCTGGCCCAGCCAGTGAAGCCCACATCCTGTAAATGAATAAAAAACAATGTCAACTCCATCTTAAAGCTTCTTGTTCTGGCTGAGCAAGTGCTTGATTTGCCAATTAGGGGTAAGATGAGGGAACAAGGTGATATTTTGATAGGTAATGTAATATTGGAGGGGGGCCATAATTAGTTAGCTCTGTCGATTAGATGGCTAGCATGTGAATCAGATTAACACCAACAGCACAGGGTTTGATCCCCATTCTGGCTAGGGTAGGTTCTGGGATCTGCTTTCCCATCTGACCATAGTAAAAGAAATCATGGCATTTAGCTGTGGTTTGGCGAATAATTGTCAAGGACCTGCCTTCAGTCAGAGAATTCAAGAAGAAGGAGAAAATGTAGAAATCATTAAATTCTTGTTACTATTAATAATAATTATAATAATAATATTAAATAATTATAATAAATTATAATAATTATTATAAAATCATTAACACAAAATTATACTTTGAGGAAATGGCACTAAATCAAAAGACACTGGAAACAATTATTCATTTTTTGTCATCAGATTTTCTACTTACTCCTGGAAGGCATGTACTAATCCCTCCTTTTGCCATTCTGAAAGACAATTTAAAGAAAATTAATGTAGGTAATAGTAGGAGTGACGATATGGATAATACTAGATGTCTTACAAACACAAGGCTGTAAACTTGTTACAGGGTGTATTGATTGTGTAAATTACAAGAATCAAATAATGAGAGAATTTCTAAACAGGTATATGTTGTGGGAAGATACTTGCTTATTCAGTGCTTCTATGGTCTTCCAATTTAATCTGCTATGCTACAGGAATTTTGGTGAAAAGCTCATACAATTTATGGAACTTGATTCACTGTCCTTAAGTCACAATTCTGTAAAAGTTGTATTTCCTAAAGCCCTTCCCACTCCCACCTCCTGCCAACCCTGCAGGAGCAGAAATTGTACATGATTTTTTTCCCCAACCACCTTGAGCAATTGGTGTAGTATCGTTATCCAGGCTAAGATCACCTGACTGGGAACCAAATCTGGACGTGACTTGTTTTATTGGTCAGCCTCTCACCAACTTGCCAAAAAAATTTGTGCTATCCTTGTTTGAATCCTCTTGTCTTTCTTGGCTTTATAGAGCCACAGAGTTTGAGAGCGCATATGAGTGATCTGGCATCCATTCTCTCCTCATGCTTGTTTTGTCTGATCACTGAGAAGAATGGAAGAGGCACATGGAAAACCTCTCTCTGGTGCCCCCTACACTTTAAGATGCTCCTTGATCTTATTTGCAATATAGTGGAGATGGAGAATATTGAACCTGTACCCAACATTCTTGTGCTGTTGCACATTTCTGTTCCAATTTGCTGCACGCATGAGTTTATTTGCAATATTGTTTTCTTTATATTGTGATATATAATTATAGCATTGTACATTCCAGTATTGGGTAACAAAAGTTGTTGAACTATAACTGTGCTGCTTCTAGCATTAATGAAGCTTGTCTTGTGCAGAGAAAGCTGGAAATGAAAGTTATCCGAATGATAATAAGAATCAAGAAAAAGTGCCCCTTTGCAACTGTGCCTGTCACATAGCAAGAATGCCTTCTGCTCCAACAGCAGCAACAAGCCAGAACAGCTCCACAGTTGTAGAAAATGAAAAATCCTCACCAAGTTTGAGCCAAGGTAACAATGTTCTCAAATCTATTTTTCTCTCTAATTTATTTATCCGCTGCACGTTCATTTAGTACAAGAATTTTTCATTTAAATTCATTCATTTAGTGAGGCAAGCACTAACTGGCTGCAAAATGCTTTTAGTGTTATGTGTTATGATTTTTCATGCACCTTATTGTAAGATTTCGGGGTTCAGGACCACAGATACCTAAATAGGCAGTCGACGACTCATAAGTAATTTTAAGATAATTTATTAAGAAACAACAGTTTAGATATGATACATCAACTAATTAGGCAGAAAAGAAATACGACCTGTAACAATTGAGAAGAGTTTACTGATCCAGCCTGGCAGAAAAACGTTTGTGATAATCTCATCATTCTCCTCCTTCTCCCCCTCATCTATCTTAAGAAAGTAGCTACCGAAGAGTATTGCAACCTCACCACAACACCTGCAGTACCTGTCACCAAAATCTCGCCAGTTTACGGCCAATATATATACTCTTTTTTGGGGGCTGTTATCCAGTGTCAATCACCTATTCAAACTATTCTGACCAATGGATACAGGGCAGGTACTCAAAATGTCAGGGTGGTTATCACCTCCCTTGTGCTCGAGGTCAGCTTTTAGTTTGTCACGCTGAGGGTCACATCCTGGCTCTTTCTAAACACTTGCATAGACAAGGCAACACTCTATCAGCTTAGGAATGCCAACATGGCAGCCTGAACTAAGACTGTTTAGAGAGCAAAGGGTTTAGAAATCCTCCTTCCAAAGAGAGAATCAATGCTGTTTAGAAAATCCTATTAAGATTCTATATTATGCAGAAAATACCTATTTATTCAAGACCCCAATTTCTTACAGCCTACCCCCACTTTGAGAAGGAAATATCCTTACTGACTTCTCACAACTAATTTCTAGCTAAAATGCAAGCTGGTTCCCTAATTTCTTGATTACATATCATAGGTAACATACTAAAACTACTAGAATTACCTGATTACTTGGTTTGACACTCCCCACCTGCAGACCTTACAGTTCCCCACTTTGAGAGGGAAATATCCTTAGAGCGGGATTTTCCAGGCCTGCCTGCCTAGTGTCAATGGACTTTTGGCTGGCCCACCGCATCCCCCACAGCATGTCCTGCCAATTCTTTTGCAGGAATGCTGGTAATTTCTGGGCTCTTAGCATATAAGTACATGTAATTAAAGCAATAGATTGTGCATGGACTTAAAAGATTCTCTTGCTCTCCCTTCACCTGTATCCATTTTGTGGATAATTCTTACTAAGTTTTATTTCTCCTGAGCCTTTTAACATTTACTTTAATTTGACTTTATGATGGTAGTGGTCAGAAGGGGTAAAACTAATTGTCTTAAAGTCAGCTTCTCTATTGAGTATGTGTCAGTGCCTTGATCATTTAAAAAATGTTTTCTTACTCTTCAGCCCATATTAACCATTTAATGTTCTGCTGTTTGTCAAGTAGCTGATTAAGTTCTTCAGTGCAGTTAGATTCATAAATGTTTACAACACAGAAGGAGCACAGCACAAAATGCTCCCCTATTGATATTCCTTCCACCTGCCCGGGTTCATTTCCAAATATTAGGTCCAAAACTGCCCCCCTCCCTTATTGGGCTTTCTACGTACTGGCTAAAAAAGTTCTCCTGGATGCAACTTAAGAATTTGCTTCCTTGCACTGTAAAACTATCCCAGTTAATATTTGGGTAGTTAAAACCCCTTATTATTACTGCCATGTAAACATAGAAACGTAGAAAATAGGAGCAGGAGTAGGTCATTCGGCCCTTGGAGCCTGCTCCACCATTCAATATGATCATGGCTGATCCTCTATCTCAACACGATACTCCCGCTCTCTGCCCATACCCATTGATGTGTTTGGAATCTGGAAATCTATCTGTTTCCTTCTTAAATATATGCAGTGACTTGGCCTCTATAGCCTCCTGTGATAGAGAATTCCACAGGTTCACCATCCTCTGAGTGAAGATGTTTCTCCTCATCTCAGTCCTAAATGGCCTACCCCATATCCTGAGACTTTGCCCTCTTGTTCTATACCCCCCAGCCAGAGGAAACATTATCTTTGCATCCAGTGCCAGAGGAAACATGATCCCTGTATCCAGTGTACTCTCGCATGTCAGTTACTTTACAAGTTACAAATCACTTCTACACACACACATCGTTACCTCAATTCCTTCTTTAATCCTCTGTTGGAATTTCACTAAACATGTTTCCCTATCTAAATATAAAAATATAGCAAATTATTTTAAAAATTCAGTTCTGTCAAAGGGTCATGAGGACTCGAAACGACAACTTTGTTCTTCTCCGCCGATGCTGCCAGACCTGCTGAGTTTTTCCAGGTAATTCTGTTTATGTTTCCCTATCTGTTGGATGTGGTCTCTAGCGATTCTCTTTTTGCCAAATTTTCTATTCAGGCAGTGTTCTTTTGTCATGCTTGGTGGTAGTCTCTCTGCCCTCTCCCACAACTCTTTGTTTTGCATTTGTGGAAGGTTTATCACCTCTATTGGGATTGTGCTGTGTATTTTGCCAATCAACTTCATCACTGTCTTGAAAAGGATACACCATTTGATAATTCTTCTTGACTTTACAGTAAGCTTCTCAAGAGATCAAAGGGGGTCTCTGTCTCAGTCTCTTTGCTTATCTACCCCAGCATGGTCCTAATGTCTCAGGTGGTGGCCAGATTATCAAATTTAGTTCTCTTAAGTTCTTCGGCAAAGACAGAAGTATCTCCAAGAGAAAGCTGTCAGCTTACTTCATCTCATCCACACTTTCCTTTCACTAGAATGTACATCAATACCAGATTTATATGTTCCATTGAACTACACCCAAGGTGAGTTATCCCAATTCCCATTTGGAGTGGTGTCCTTTTTCCCAAACTCTATATTTAATTCTAAGTGGGGCATCCCGTTAATTGCCATGGTGTCTCTTTTAGGAGCTCTGGAGGAACCTTACAGACCAATAACATGTTTTTATATTATCTTTAAAACAGAAGTTAAACATTCCCAGGCATTATTTTTTAAATTTTGCTTGTTTGCCTTTCCCTTAAACAACATCCTATTTTCCCAAAATAAACTCACTAGATCAGACTTGTCCAATGGCTGGCTTGTGAGGCAGATGTGGCAGGGCCCTGATACAGCATGGTTGGGGGAGGGCTTTTTGCGGGCTGGCAGATGGGCATCAGGCCTGGGATGTGCCACGGCATGACATCAAGCACAGGGGCCTGCATTGACCCACGTGGCCTGCAAAAACAAGGGCAGATGTCTCACTGAATCAGTGCCCAGTGAAGGTAAGGCAATAAATTAACCTTCTCATCTGCAGCTTGTTCACAGAGATGCAGATGTGTGTTGTTTGGAGTAACAGTGAGAAAAATTTTCTTTCCTCTGAGCCTGTTTCTCTTCTTCCCCAAAAACTGTGCATTGGGCCCCCAAATGAGAAAAACTTTGAAAAGTGCCCCCCCCCCCCCCCCCCCCCCCCCCCCCCCAAACACACACACACACACACACACACACACACACACACACACAAGCGAAGAGATTGGACAAGCCTTCACTAGACTGTGCCTGACTTTTTTATTTTAACTTATCCCAAATTCAAATAGCAATGTTGTTGGGCTGCAGGTTTTGTTACTGTTGAGTTTATTTCTTCCAAAAACAAGCTTTTTTTGATACCAAGGAACTACCTAGATTGTTTTTCCATTAGCTTTTTGTCTTGAAAATTAGAATTTGTCCCCTTTTAACGTCAGGTATTTTCATTTAAATGCTTGAAATAGTAACTCATGTCCAATTATTTATCAATTCCAATTTCAGAAACAAGCTCGGTGGTTTAAAATAGCACTTTTGCATCAGAGACAAAAGCGTTTGAAAGTTTAGATTTCCATATCTCCTGTACTCAAACACTTTGTCTCAAAATATAAAAAATAGTAACAAATACCCTAAATGGTTAAGGCCAAGTCTCTGAAAGGTAATATAATATGAGTACTATGAAAGATTTATATTATGGAAAAAGTAAATTTGCAAAGACATATTGGAACAATGGAATTTACATTAAAAAGGGAGAAACGTGTATAAAGGAGATGAGGTTATGTGTAAGGAAGAAGGCATCCTAAGATCTAACACAAGTGTGAAAAGCACCCAGCCCCTATGCCTCAAGTTGCTGTCTACAGGAACTGAAGCTGAGAAAATTCATTTTGAATGTCCTTGTCAGGGTATCGTGTGCTTTGCCTGGGGCTGCTGAAATCTATTTTGTTTTGCTGTTGCATTAATGGAGGTGTAACTGGGAGCTAGATTATTTAGGAGATTTAGGAGTTAATATAGTTGTAGTTTATAGACCTGTGAATGTGCTTAAGATCTTTTTTATTAGTAAATGTTTAATTTAATTTTGTAAAACCTCTAAGTCTTGTTGGGCTCTATTCGAGGCTCGCATCTCGAAACAAAATACAAATTGTAAAATAGTTGTGGCAGTTGTTCAAAGTTTTCCCCTGGAATTTGAGCAGCTTGGCATTTACCATCCACTGTGCCATTGCACCTTTCATTTCGCGGCCACACTACTGTCGGAGGACTGGTAGGCTCTGTTGTTGCACGTAAACTCTGTTAATTTGGAGTTTAATATCTTTTTATCCTCTGTTTCTATCTTTGGTAGTGAACAGCTCTTTGTTGATTCTGTGGTTTTAGCAATCGGTGGTTGTTGTTCCATGCTCTTTTTTCCGGAGTAGACGAGCATTATGCTCGCCTCTGTCATTTTTTTCCCCTTCACTTCCTTCGTTATGTGGGCCGTCGTGATGTCCTCTGTGACAGAAAATGGCCATTCCTGTTATGAAGATTTTTTTTTTAGTAAGCTCACCTTTGCGTTTGGTTGTGTGGTGTGCTGTCGGCAATGGATGGCTGCTACTTGGTTTCAGCATCGTCTGTGGCACTGGCTGGGAGTTGCAGCGTTTATTTTGTGGTTGCAGTGTTGACCTCATCAACAGTCGTCAGACCTGGAAGTTGAGGCTCTTCTGGTTGTTGGTTGTCCACTTGTTTATCCTCCAGTGGAGGTGTCGTGGTAACCATCTGAGTATTTGTGGTCTCACAATGAGGGCTTTCTGGCACCTGTAACAAAAATGGACAAACCTATTCTACAAAGAGAGAAGACTGTTCAGAGCTCAAATTCCAGTCAGGATACTCTTCCTTGTTTGAACTCTCGAGAACTTTCAGCTCTGTATAATTTATGAGAGTGGTTGTCTTGACATCTTCTGTCATTTTGAGGAGATTCAGGGCTACGCAGGCACCTCTGCTCAAGAGATAAAAAGAGTGGTTACGGATGATGTACATCAGCTCGAAGATTTGTTTGCTGCCATACCTTAGTATTTCCAGAATTATGCCTATGACTGGAAGTCAGATTCCTCTGGGCTCAGTGCAGTGTGTCTGTTGTTTGAAGCCTGACATCTCTTAGGCATGGTTCTTTGTCCCATAGAAGCTGGCTCCCGTTTCCAATTTAAAGTTTATGAGATGGCCGTTTTTCAAAATGTCTGCGTTCCAATATGAAAATCCAAGATCTTTGACCTCACTCAAAGCATGGCCATGTATCCTCTTGGTGTGCAGCCTTGACCTCATGAATCTTCTTTGGGTCTTCTATGCATTTAAATGTTTTGGCCTTGCACAGGTTGCCCAAGTGTCCAATTTTGTTACGTTGAAAACATTGGGCTGAAATTGCAGGACATTAATCTCGGCTGTGTAGGGCGCTTTGCTCCACAACACTGACATGGTCACTCTACTGGTTGGTTAGGGTGTTATTTCCCTTTGCCTTGTGTGTCCCTGTTTGTATGCTGTTTAACTACAGAGATAAAAACAATTGGACTGTGAGGTTTCCTTTGTACCACAGTTTACTTTCACCTCTTACAGTGGACCTGTGCTGCACATGGAGTTCAGAATGCCTAACGATCTGGATAGCTTTCTTGAGGGCTAGATCTTTCTTTGCTTGCAGCATGTCTGAGTGCGCTGTCTGCTACTTGTATGACTATTCTATCCCTGATAAGTTCAGATTTAAGCTCTCCGTATTTGCAGCCTTCAGGCACCCTTTACAGATCATTAATGAATGAGTTGACAGTTTCTCCTGGCTGCGGGACATGCTTACTAAATTTAGCCCTTCCGAAGATTTTGTTACTTCTTAGGTCAAAATAAGCATTGGATTATTTAAATACTTATTAAAATTTTGCAGATGATTCATTGATTCCTTGTCTAGTAATAATGTCACCCCCATTTGGGCCTATTGAGTAAAGCAGTGCGTTAACTTGTTGAGCTTCTGCCTTTTTATCCGAAGCAATCATGTATCTAAGGAATCTTTTTCTCCAAAGTCCCCAATTATGTGATTGATCTGGGACTTGGATATGTTCAAATTGATCTAGAAGAGATTTCTGATCCATGGTTAAAAAATTTGAAAGTATAGGCTTAGTGTTAAGAAGTTACTGAAATTCAAGATGGTGCTGCCGCCGTTCATTTGAAGGCAAAGAGTTTACCTGTGCTTGCCGGTTTTGGCCAGCTCTCGCTGCAGTGGCGCTCATGCTTAGCCTTGGAAAAATTTGGACAATGGCTGCTTGGATCAACTAGCTGCAGACTTGTATGTTTCAGTGCCATGCTTCAGGGTTGTGAAAATGTTGAATCCTGGTCTTTGCTGGCCTTTAAAGCTGATTCTTTGGTTGTGATTCTTCTGAATTAATTAATTATTTTTCTTCTCCTTTTTTGGAGCTAGCTCAGATTGGCAATTTCTGACCAATTTCAGCTGCCGTGGTGGGATTTGAACCCATGGCTCCAGAACATTAGGCTGAGCCTCTGGATTACTAGTCCCATGACATTACCACTATGCTGCCATCTCTCCTGCATTTTTTGCAAGGTTTTGGGTTTTTCCATTCGCAGCTGCCATGTTATAGATTGCTGGGTACCGTTTGGTATGTCTTTAATGAAGTCTTCATAGCCTTAAGTAGTTTAACTCTATGTATTTATTAGCTACAAGAACAATGTACATAAATACAGTAAAGGCTTCAAGCTAGGAGCTGCCTCCATGCTTGCTTGTGCACATGGCTCTGTCCAACATTAAACTGACTCCTAGGTGTGGGTCATGTGTTCTCTTACATCCTTGTGTGAACGGTACTGTACTCAGTCCCACGTTGACCCTAAATGTGCCAGACCCTTATACTACAGTTGCCATCCCCAGTGGGGCCAAGAGACGAGATTTTGGGGTCCCGAGCTCTGAGGCAGCAATGACGGCTGTGGAGCTCAGACTGAGTTTTGACAGTGATGAGGCACTTCTAAATGTTCGCTTTTTTCTGTTAGTGGGTGTGGCTTAACTGTCTGTTCTCTGAGGACTGATTACTGCTATAACCGCAGTCTGTAAAAATAAAACCTCTTTTTTTTAGGGCATACTCAGCAGTTTTAACTGCAGCTCCTAGCCCTCTCTTTAATGGGTAACCTCTCATCGTCACTCAACAACTTTCTCTCCTTCTACCTCCCCCCCACCCCCACCAAGCTCTGTAAGTTTGAGAAGCACTGCACTAGGGGGCTAGTGGCCAATGCAGGGACCAGAATCAGGCAATTGCAGACACTTAATATAAAGGTTCTTCCATTGAGAATGAGTAAAAGTTTGGAGCCATTCAAAGCGGCATTATTTTAATTATCTTTCTTACAATGCTATCAGGTTGCCCAGTTTGCTCACAATAAGTAGGAGAGTATGTTGAAAGAGCCTGAAGTGTGACAAGGAGTGAAATCCATTGTGTCACTGAGGTGAATTGCCAAGAAAATATAATAATGTTATTGGAAATTATTTTAAAATAGAGTTCCAGTGGGGTCTGTGTCTGTGTGTGTGCCTTAATTGGATTAAAGCCAGTTAGCCTGGGTGCTTTGATGTATAGTAGTTTAGAGATGTTAATTAGGTAAACATAAGGAGGGTAGAAGATAAAGTGTAAATTTGCATTTATTAAAAGAAACCATTCAAGGCTGCAGGTGAAATCTTAGATCTAGCAAGGAGATGCCAAGCAATGTGTTTGTTTTTCAGCTTATTAATAAAATTGGTGGGATGAAAGGAGGTTATTGTTAGAAGAGGTAAAATTAAAAGCCTAGTGATATAATTGAAAATTTACATTCAAAGTGAAAGATATGTATAAAGCAGAAAGGGGATTGTGCATTAGAGTCATTTTAAGATCCAACAAGTGTGAGAAGCTTCCAGCCTGAAAGCCTCAAGCTGCTGTCTGCAAGGCCCGAGAGCTGAAAGAAACTCATTTTGAATGTGGCTGTCCAGGATGTGCTTTGCCAGGTGTCTGTTTAAACCTATGAGATTTACTGTTGCCTTAATGGGGGTGTAACTGAGAGTCAGATTAATTAGGGGATTTTTGTAGTCATTATAGTAGTAATTTTGTAGACATTTGTATGTGTTTACAATCTTTCTTGCATCAATAACTGTTTAACTTAGTTTTATGAACTTTATGAGACTCAGTGGTCTTACTACTACTGCATTCAAAGTCTGCATCTCGAAACATACAAATTGCAAAAGAGGATTATGACAGTTGTTTCAAGTTTCCCTCTGGGATTTGAACAACTCAGCCTTTACCATCGGCTGTGGTATAATATGTATTAAAGGATATGATTTTGAAGAGCAGCTAGTTAGTTAAATAAATAGTTTAGGAGCTGAGCAGGCAGGCCAATAGGCAAGCCTGGAGTCCAGGAATTAATTAAATAATATTAATGGCAAAGATATAATATTAGGAGACAGGAATTACATAAATTAAGCAGGAGGTCAGGAATTATATAAACAACATTGTAGACAACAGAATAATTAGAAGAAAGAGCTACAGAATTAAATAAATAAGATTGGGGCAACAAAATAAGAAAATAATATTGGGGTTGGGAATTAAATAAATATCAGGTCCAGGAATGAAATAAATAATAATAGAGCTACAGAATTAAGTAAATATGTTGTGACAAGACCGTTGAATTATTATTAGGTCAAGAATTAAACAACTGAGAACAGAACCAGCTGGGCTTTTTGGCAGCATCCATGGAATCCATGAATTAAATAAATATATTATTGGTGCCATGGGTACAAGACAAATAATATTGTGGCCAGAAATGAATTAAACAATATCCGTGCAAAAAATAAATAAATAACCAAAATTAACTGAGCCTGCCAGAAGACAATATAAATGCATAGGAATGATGAATTAAATGAAAAATGGATGCAATTATGGATGGGTGGCTGGAGGCCAGAAAGGATAGAAATGAGACAATAGAATCATCGAAATTTAGAAGTGTACAGCTCAGAAGAAGGTTACTTGGCTAGTCGTGTCTGCTGGCTGAAAAAGAGCTATCCAGCCTAATCCCACTTTTGAGCTCCTGGTCTGTAGCCTTGTAGGTTATGGCAGTTCAAGTGCATATTCTGGTGCTTTTTAAAATATATAAATTTAAAATGAGATATTAATTTAAATAAGTACATAACATATATATAATATATTTAGAAATGTGTTGGGGTATCAATAACATTAAAAATTTAACTTTGGTTGGGAATAAAATGACAGGGGAGGCAATGACGTAGTGATAATTCTCTGGGTTTGAATTCCGCCAAGGCAGATGGTGGAATTTGAATTAAATAAAAATCTGGAATTAAAAGTCTAATGATGACCATGAAACCATTGTCGGTTGTTGTAAAAACCCATCTGGTTCACTAATAACCTTTAGGGAAGAAAATCTGTCGTCCTTACCTGGTCTGGCGTACATGTGACAATAAAATGCCCTCTGAAATGGCCTAGCAGGCCACTCAGTTGTATCAAACTGCTACAAAGTTACAAAAAAGGAACGAAACTGGACGACCACCTGGCATTGACCTAGGCACCGGAAATGACACTGGCAATCTTAGCCCTGTCGACGCTGCAAAGCCCTCATTAACATCAGGGGGGCCGATGCCCAAAATTGGGAGAGCTGCCTCACAGACTAGTCAAGCAACAGCCTGACAAAGTCATCTTCATGGAATCATACCTTACAGATAATGTCTCGGACAACAACATCACCATCCCTGGGTATGTCCTGTCCCACTGGCAGGTCAGATCCAGCAGAGGTGGCGGCACAGTAGTATACAGTTGGGAGGGAATTGCCCTGTGAGTCCTCAACATTGACTCTGGACCTCATGAAGTCTCATGGCATCAGGTCAAACATGAGCAAGGAAACCCAAAACAAAAACAGAATTACCTGGAAAAACTCAGCAGGTCTGGCAGCATCGGCGGAGAAGAAAAGAGTTGATGTTTCGAGTCCTCATGACCCTTCCACAGAGCAACATCACCATCCCTGGGTATGTCCTGTCCCACTGGCAGGTCAGACCCAGCAGAGGTGGCGGCACAGTGGTATACAGTTGGGAGGGAATTGCCCTCGGAGTCCTCAACATTGACTCCGGACCTCATGAAGTTCTGTGGAAGAGTCATGAGGACTCAAAACGTCAACTCTTTTCTTCTCCACCGATGCTGCCAGACCTGCTGAGTTTTTCCAGGTAATTCTGTTTTTGTTTTGGATTTCCAGCGTCCGCAGTTTTTTGTTTTTATTTATGAGCAAGGAAACCTCCTGCTAATTACCACATACTACCCTTCCTCAGCTGATAAATCAGCACTTCTCCATGTTGCACAACACCTGGAGGAAGCACTGAGAGTGGCAAAGGTGCAGAATGTACTCTAGGTGGGGGGCATCAATGTCCATCACCAAGAGTGGCTCGATAGTACCACTACTGACTGAGCTGGCCTATCTCTAAGAGGCATAACTGCTAGACCACTGGGTCTGCGGTGGCTGGTGAGGGAACCAACAAGAGGGAAAAACATACTTGACCTCATCCTCACCAACCTGCCTGCTGCAGATTCATCTGTCCATGACAGTATCGATAGGAGTGACCACTGCATAGTCGTTGCGGACACCCTCCATCATGTTGTGTGGCACTACCACTGTGCTAAATGGGATAGATTTCAAACAGACCTTGCAACTCAGGACTGGGCATTCATGAGACGCTATGGGCCATCAGCAGCAGCAGAATTGTACTTGAACACAATCTGTAACCTCATGGCCCTGCATATCTCCCACTCTACCATTACTAGCAAGCCAGGGGATCAACCCTGGTTCAATGAAGAGTGCAGGAGGGCATGCCAGGAGCAGCACCAGGCATATCTAAAAATGAGGTGTCAACCTGGTTAAGCTATAACACAGGACTACTTGCATGTCAAACAGAATAAGCAGCAAGTGATAGACAGGACTAAGCGATCTCACAACCAGTGCATCAGATCTAATCTCTGCAGTCCGGTCACATCCAGTCGTGAATGGTGGTGGGAAATTAAACAACTCACTGGACGAGGACGCTCCACAAATATCCCCATCCTCAATGAAGTAGGAGCCCAGCACATCAGTGCAAAAGATTAGGCTGAAGCATTTGCTACAATCTTCAGCCAGAAGTGGCGAGTGGATGATCCATCTTGGCCTCCTCCGGAGGTCCCCAGCATCACAGATGCCAGTCTTCAGCCAATTTGATTCACCCCACGTGGTATTAAAAAACGGCTGAAGGCACTGGATACTGCAAAGGCAATGGGCCCTGCCAATATTCCGGCAATAGTACTGGAGACTTGTGCTTCAGAACTTGCCTTGCCCCTAGCTAAGCTGTACCAGTACAGCTACAACATTGGCATCTACTCGGCTATATGGAAAATTGCCCTGGTATGTCCTGTAAACAAAAAGGACAAATCCAACCTGGCCAATTATCGCCCCATCAGCCTACTCTCGATCATCAATAAAGTAATTGAATGAGTCATCAACAGTGCTATGAAGCGGCACTTACTTAGCAATATCCTGCTCACTGACGGCCAGTTTGGGTTCCACCAGGGTCACTCAGCTCCTGACCTCATTATAGACTTGGTTCAAACATGGATAAAAGAGCTGAACTCCCGAGGTGAGGTGAGAGTGACTGCCCTTGAAGTCAAGGCTGCATTTGACTGAGTGTGGTATCAAGGAGCCCTGGAAAAACTGGAGTCAATGGGAATGAGGGGGAAAACTCTCTGCTGGTTGGAGTCAAATCTAGCTCAAAGGAAGATGGATGGGGTTGTTGGAGGTCAGTCATCTCAGCTCCAGGACATCACTGCAGGAGTTCCTCAGGGTAGTGCCCTTGGCCCAACCACCATCAGCTGCTTCATCAATGACCCTGTTTCCATTATAAGGTCAGAAGTGGGGATGTTTGCTGATGATTGCACAATGTTCAGCACCATTTGTGACTCCTCAGATACTGAAGCAGTCCATGTCCAAATGCAGCAAGACCTGGACAACATCCAGGCTTGGGTTAACAAGTGGCAAGTAACATTCGCACCACACAAGTGTCAGGCAATGACCATCTCCAACAAGAGAGAATCCAACCATTGCCCCTTGATGTTCAATGGCATTACCATCACTGAATCCCCTGCTATCAACATCCTGGGGTGGGTGGGTGGTGGTTACCATTGACCAGGAACTGAACTGGACTAGCCATATAAATACTGTGGCTACAAGAGCAGGTCAGAGGCTAGGAACCCTGCGACGAATAACTCACCTCCTTACCCCTCAAAGCCTGTTCACCATCTCTGAGGCACAAGTCAGGAGTGCGATGGAATACTCCCCGCTTGCCTAGATGAGTGCAGCTCCTAAAACACTGAAGAAGCTTGACACTGTCCAGGACAAAGCAGCCCACTTGATTGACACCATGTCCACAAACACTCACTTCCTCCATCACCTACACACTGCTGCTATTGTGCATACCATGTACAGGATACACTGCTGGAATTCACCAAGGCTCCTTCAACAGTACCTTCCAAACCCCTGACCACTATCATCTAGAAGGACAAGGACAGCAGATAGATGGGAACACCACTACCTGGAAGGTCCCCTCCAAGCCACTCATCATCCTGACTTGGAAATATGTCGCAGTTCCTTCACTGTCACTGGGTCAAAATCCTGGAAATCCGTTCCCAACAGCACTGCGGGTGTACCTGCACTGCATGGACTGCAGTGGTTTAAGAAGGCAGTTCAACACCACCTTCTGAAGAGCAACTAGTGATGGGCAATAAATGCTGGCCCAGCTAGCGAAGCCCACATCTCCAGAATGAATTTTTTAAAAAGTCAGTGATGGCCGATTTGTACCACAGTGACATCCAGTGGTACCATGCCTGAAACTACAGTAGGACAATCAGATAAACATTTGCCATTACTTTATAAAATGTTGGTAAAGAACATTGACAAAGATTTACTGCACATTGTTGCATGGTGAGAAAGCTGGCGGAGAAAAAGTGCACAGCATAAGCACGAATTGTAATATATTAATGGTTGATCTGTGGTGTTGCTCGTAGTTATTCCTCTCCTCACCTGACCTTTTTGTCTTACACCTTCTGACTGTGTTTTTCTTTCCCCAATCTTGCTTATCTCCAATCTGTTTTCAATACATCTCTGCCCTCTTTCCTTTGTACCTTTCTCCCTCTCTAGCACCAATTCCGCCTTTCCTTCCCCCTCCTGCCTATATTTCTGCCCTTTCCACTACACCTCTTTCTCTCCCTCCCTTTCTTTTCCGTCTGAGGATGGGGGTTGCGAAGGGTTTTTAATTCAGCATGGTGAAGATGCCTCTAGGGCCAAAGTTGCCCAGTGAAACAGGAGTGAACTGCTGAGTTTTGGAGGAGATTATAGTTAGGATCAGTTTGGACTGATAGAACAAAGCCAAAAAATGAGCATAAAAAATTATTTTAAGGCACAGTCAGGCTGACCTGAGCCCAAGCAGCAGAAAACAGTGGCACCAGAGAGATTGCCAAGGGAACAGCAAGTCCAGAGACAAAGGGCAGAAAGAATCTGGAGAGGAGAGGTCATATCTAATATATTAAGTCATTTTTACTCTCCTGCAGTTGATTCCTTGTATGACACAAACTGGCACAACATGGTGCAAAAATGTCTTTGCCATTTGCCATCTGTAGCTGAGGATAGGGAGACTCTAAAGTACCACCTAGTGGTTTGCTAGTGGACAATGAGGCTCCAGTGTGACAAGGAGCCATGACTGATGAATGGAGTTACCAGAATGAAAGCAAGTCATCCTTGATCCCGATGAACTGCCTAAGAAGAAGAATTCTATTATCAAGGTCAGCGACTTGAGTCGCAGGAAAAGCATAATAACTATTTGTGGCTATTTTAAAGTGGAATTCTTATAAGAACGTTTACATAACTATTTTCCAATGGAGTGTAACAATGTATGTCCTAATTCAATAGATATAGAATATAGACGGTTAATGCTTTTTGTTTCCCAGATGCTACGTGTAGATCTAGGAATACCTTAGCCTCCAAATTGCAGGCCATGATGAAAACACCTTTAAGTGAGGGTGATGATGATTTTCAAACAGAGAGGAAACGGACCCGTATGCCTTTAAATGACCCACAGGTACTTTTTCATGTTGTTATTTATATATGACTAAAATTTTAAGTGATAAATTGGATAATTGAGAAAGCATTCATTGGATTTTTCTGATCAGGTTAACGTGAGAGTCCCATTCTGGCACCTTATGTTTGCATAAATTGCGTAGGTTAATACAAGGAATTTAGACATCATTCAACCTATGATATTGTAGCCAGTGCACCTTTGTTGCCCAGAACTATTGCCAACTAAATGGAGGGAAAAGATAAAACCAATATGTCACAGTGTTACAACAGATGATGAACAGTTGTTTTGGTTTTACTATGCTTTCTACTTTCCTGTGTTCTGGTACTTATTTAGGACAGTAATGAGATAACTGTTCATAGGTGACTCGTTCTATTTTTCTGTGACATTTTGTAGGCTCGAAAGCGGAAATGTATTGAGAAGGGAGTATGTTATATTGATGATAAAACTATTTCGGTTGAAGACAATGATGTATCATGGTCATGCAAAATGAACTCGAATTCTGAGGCCCAGCATGTTCTGCCTGTCCAAGAAGTATTGGTAAGCTTCCTTGTTGAATACATTTGATGCCGATTCAAAATATACATTTTGAATACAAAATATTGCATCTTTTATGTTATGCTAAATAGTAAGGAATTGGCATGCCAGTTCAATGCCCAATTTCAAATATTGTGCAAAAACAAAACCTATGACTTATGCTGAAGGACTGAATTTTAGACTTGCAGATCAAAAAAGCATGCTTGAAAATTCAATTTGTGCTGCAAATTTTAGGGGAGTTATTTTATCAAAATGAGAGCCATGGGAAGGCTTTATATATTAATATCATTTATAACATGATTTTCTACTAATTTACCTAACAAGCTAACTTGGAAAATTATTGGGCAATTTCTATACATTGAATTTCTATAGCTCTAGAGAGAAATGTCAATCAAAAGTTAAAATTCAGTTAATTGTTTTGGAATACCAAAGTATTTTTTGTGTTCAAAGTTTAGGTAGAAAACAAAATTGAAGATGAAGTTTTCAAAAAGCTTATTAAAATAAATACTACAACGGGAAATAAAAATCAGCACCGTATTTTGAAAATAATACATCTTGTTCTTTGCTCCTTTCAATCTTAATTGGGTATTAAAAAAGTGCAATGTGCAGTGCAGTTCAATGGACACTAGGGGATGTTGTTGTTCTGCAGTAGCAGACCTACTGACGCTTATAGGGTATCACATCTCATACACTGTGGTCCTGTTAAGATTTATTTAAGACTGATGTACCATATTGCATTGCTTATGAAAGAGGAAGACCTCCCCTCAGAGCATACTTTCCTTTCAAATTCCTAAGATATTTATGGTGCAGAAGGAAGCCATTTCGCCTATTGCATCTGTGCGAGCTCATTTTTTTTAGGATTCCATATCCAATTCTACTTCCCTGTTCTCACAGCCATGCTATGTAATGTTTATCCAGTTTTGCCTTAAAAGGTGCAATGGTTGTTGCCTAAACATTCCATTCTTTAACAGTGCTCTATGGTGCCTGAATAAATTTCCCCTAATCTCATCCTCTCTCTAAGTAGTAATTTTAAATTGATGACCTCTTATCATTGACTCCCCAGTCTGAAATGGAAACATTACGTTTATTTTAAAAAGGCTGCAGAAAAGAAGCTATTGCCTGATCTTGGCCTTGAGATTGGTAACAGTGCCAGCTGAACACAAGGCACTTTCAGGTAGGTAGGGAAAATCAGAAGGCAATTGGCTGACTTGAGAGGGGTGTTAGAAGATGCCTTGAATCAAGTTACATGTGTGAACTCTTAGCTGATAAACTTAAACAGGGAATTTAGTGCATAAAATACATTTTTAAAGAGGATGTAATTGGTACATAGATGTGCAAATTAAAAAGAAAATGTGTGACTGCTAAAGGTTTTCCACACATACTTTAGGAATTTTAGTATGGCTATTTTCTGCAACATGGAGTTTGAGAGGGTTAACATTGTGTTTGTGTTGATCTGGTAAAATATATATGCAGTTGATCGAGGAACAGCTGTTTTTTATTTACAATGCCAAATTCATATATCATTGGTACCATAATATTAAAGATCTAAAACTTATTTCTCTCTCCAAACCCCACTTGAAATAGGAGAACAGTTAAAGTAATCATGTACAATAAATATTGGGCATACAAGTCAATACTAATGAGGGAATGTTGACAACAAAACTCGTTGGAGATTTGTTAAAACAAGAATGACTGATGAAATATTGAGTGTCTAGAAACACACAAGAATGTTCTCATGTGAAGGTTATGTAGTTCTTACCAGCCACCCCATATTTCTGGAGGCAGACTGCTGAAAGAATGGTCATGTCTAGAGGTACAAGGATCTTTGAATTTAAATAAATTACATACTTTGTCCAAAGTTAATCCAGGCCAGCAAAATAAGTTGCGAAGTCTGCTATAATTATAAATTGACGTGGGCTTAAGTTTGGAAAAGCTGTGTAATAAAAGTCTCAAATACTTTTGAGGCTGCCATGAAAATACTTTGATACTTTCATCATAAATTTTCTATGCTTTTTAGTGGAACAATGGTGCAACTTATGTACCGACATGCAGCATAGCAGTTATGCCAAAGGTATATTTAGACTTTAGTTCTTCTTTGCATTGACACTAAGGTTTTTTAATGGTCATGTATTCCAAATGTGTTTTGCCTTTTGGATGGGAAAGTTTTGTAACTTCTCTTATTCCGAACTTCCTAATTCCTGTTCTATATTCCCATTCTGATCTGTTTTATATAAATTATGTACTGTTAGAAAAAATATTCAACATATTTAGCTGTACAACAATTATATGTATGAGAATAGATTTCAGTAATTACCGCATTGCATTAGGCACTTTATAGCCTTCCTGACTTAACATTGAGTTCAACAACCTAAGACCATGAACTCTCTCCTCCACCTTCACCCCATTTTTAATCCTATTTTTTATTTTTATTCTCTTAATTTATTTTTATTTATTTATTCATTTTTTCTGTGTATTTTTAAGTTTTTTTAAAACCCTTTTTTATCCTTTTTCCCCAACACCACACCCTTCACAGAGCTCTGACCCTTGTTCTGCTATTAACACGTTCTGCTATCTTACCTTTATGCCACTCTCAATACTTTGTGTCATCAGCATATTTAGCAACCATTCCTTTAGGGAGGATAGGCGGGGGGATAATAAAGTGGGGCAGTAGCATTTTTGTTTAAAGAATCGATTATAGCTGTGAGGAGGAATGATATACTAAATGAGGCATCAAATGAGGCCATTTGGGTTGAGCTCAGAAATAAACAGCTACACTGCCAGTAGTGTACTTCTAGCTCACCACCACCTTCTCAAGGACAACTAGGGATGGGCAATAAATGCTGGCCCAGCCAGTGAAGGCCCACATCCCATGAATGAATAAAAAAATAAATAAAGAGCCCCAAATAGTGGAAGGGAGTTAGAAGAGCAAATATGTAGACATAGTTCTCAGTGCAAAAACAATAGAGCAGTAATCGTTGGGGGACTTCAACTTAATATCTTCTACCTTAATATCAATTGGGATACGAACAGTGTGAATGGTACAGGGAGCACAAAAATCTTGAACTGCATTCAAGAGAACTTTTTTAGCCAGCATGTAACGAGCCCACCGAGAGGAGGTGCAATTCTAGATTTACTTTTAGGCAATGAAGCTGCGCAAGTCGATGAAGTACAGTGGCAGACCATTTTGGAGGTGGCGATATAGTTAGATTTAGCATTATTATGGAGAAGGACAAAGATAGAATTGGAGTAAAAGTGTAAAATTTGTCTTTCCCCCGATTTAGAAAAGCTGAGCGGTGAGCTGGCAAGAGTAGACTGGGTATGGCTATTAGAAGGAAAAACTGTGTCAAATCAGTGGGAGGCATTCAAAGGCACGGAGATTCTATGGGCACAGTGCAGACATGTCTCCACAAAGAAAAATGGTGGTACTGCCAGATATAGGGTCCGCAGGTTATCCAGAAGCATACAGGCTAAGGTAAAGCCGAAAAAGAAAGCTTATGACAATCACAAAAGACTTCATACTGTAGAAAGCCTAGAGGAATGTAGGAAGTTCAGAGGTGAAGTAAAAATGGAAATTAGGAAAGCGAAGAGAGGATATGACAAAATATTGGCAGGTAATATTAAAGAAAATCCTATGTTATGCCAGTACATTAAAAGCAAGAGAATAACAAAGGAAAAGATAGGACCCATCAGAGATGTACATGGTACCTTGTGGGTTGATGCAGAAGATGTGGGCAGGGCTCTCAATGAGTACTTTGTCTCTGCCTTCACTAAGGAGAGGGATGATTTAGATATTCTAGTTAAAGAGGAGGAGTGTGAAATATTAGATACAATAAGCATAGTGAGAGAGGAAGTACAGGCATCCTTGAAGGTGGATAAATCTCCAGGGCCAGATGGATTGGATCCCAGGCTGTCGAAGGAAGCCAGGGAGGAAATAGTGGATGCTCTGAGGATCATTTTCCAATCCTCACTAAACACAGGCAAGGTCTCAGAGGACTGGAGGTCTGCGATTGTTGTACCATGATTTAAAAAGGGTACGAGAGATAGGCCAGAGAATTATAGGCTGGTCAGTTTGACTTCGGTGGTGGGCAAATTATTGGAAACAATTCTGAGACAGGAGAAACTGTCTCTTAGAAAGGCATGGATTGATCAGGAATGGCTAGCATGGTTTTGTTAGGGGAAGATCGTGTCTTACTAACTTAACAGAGTTTTTTGAGGAAGTAACAAGGAATTTTTGTGAGGGTAGTGCAGTGGATATTGTCCACATGGATTTCAGTAAGACATTTGACAAAGTCCCACATGGCAGACTTGTCAGGAAAGTGATATGTCATGGGATACGGGGAAGGTAGCAAGTTGGATCCAAAATTGGCTGTGACAGGAAACAAAGGGTAATGGTCGATGGATATTTCTGCGAATGGAAAACGATTTCCAGTGGTGTTCCACAGAGCTCAGTGTTGGGGCCCTTGCTGTTTGTTGTATATATTAATGATTTAGACTTAAATGTGGGAGGCATGATTGGGAAATTTGCAGATGATACAAAAACTGGCCGTGTGGTTGATAGTGAAGAGGATAGCTGTTGTCTCCAGAATTATATCAATGGTTTGGTGGAGTGGGTGGAGAAGTGGCATATGGAATTAAATCTGGAAAAGTGTTAGGTAATGAATTTGGGGAGAGCAAGCAAAACAAGGGAATACTCAATAAATGGTAAGTTATTGAGAGGGGTTGAGGAAGTCAGAGGCTGTGGAGTGCATGTCCACAGGTCATTGAAAGTGGCAGGACAGGTGGACAAGATGGTAAAGGAAGCATAAGGAATGTTTTCCTTTATTGGGCGAGGTATTAAGTACAAAAGTAGGGATGTAATGATGGAACTGTATAAAATGCTGGTTAGGCCACAGCTCGAATTTTATGTTCAGTTCTGGCGACCACATTACAGGAAGGACATAATTGCTCTGGAGACAGTGCAGGAGAGATTTACAAGAATGTTGCCAGGGCTTGAAAATTGCAGCTGAGGAGAGATTGGACAGACTAGGATTGTTTTCCTTAGAACAGAGGAGGTTAAGAGGTGACCTAATTGAGGCATACAAAATTATGAGGGGCCCAGATAGGGTAGACAGGAAAGACCCGTTTCCCCTAGCTGAGGGGTAAATTACCAGGGTGCATTGATATAAGGTGATTGGTAGAAGTATTAGAGGGGACATGAGGAAAAACTTTTTCACCCAGAGGGTGGCGGGCGCCTGGAATTCACTGCCTAAGTTGGTGGTTGAGGCTGAAATGCTCAACTCGTTTAAAAGGTACCTGGATCTGCATCTGAAATGCTGTAACCTGCAAGGCTACGGACCAAGTGCTGGAACGTGGGATTAAAATGAGTGGCTAGTTTCTTTTTTCCCTTTTTGGCCGGCGTAGACATGATAGGCTGAATGGCCTCTTTCTGCATTGTAACTTTTCTATGGTTCTATGGAAACTCATACTGATATTGGTGCTGCTGAGTCAGAGCTCTGTGAAAATGTGGTCTAGTAATTTAGAAATACATTAATAACATTATGTAAGCACATAGAAAGATGCTCAAAAAGTCAAATTTTCAGGATAAATTGTAAACATTGTCAGTAAGTGAGAGGAAACCAGAAGCTGCCTTTAGAAAATTCAGCACCGTATGCACTGTAGATCAAGAATAATTTACAAAGTGTGCAGTAAATTTTTTAAAAATTGGAAGTGTCCGCCTTGGAGCGTAAAATTGTTGATATGCTAATGTGTCTCCTTGTTGTTGTAGCAATGTGGTATAGCCATGTAACAGATCATTTAATGGCACTGTCCTGCCTTCCAAGAAAATGCAGTTCTTATTATCCATAAAAATGCGAGTTGTTGATCAATGCTAAGGATTAGAAGAAATTACTTTTACCATTCACTGAAATGAATATTTGTAGCAATAATCAGTTAAGGCTGAGTTACTTAATGCATTCAGAAGAAAGTTGGATAATGATATGTTTGTAAGGGGTTTGGAGAAAATGGCCTTTGGCACAGCTGACTTTTTAAAATTTTGATTGCATAATCTGGAAGACTTATTTCTGGGAAGAAGTAGCTTGTAGTATGCTCTATTTTGCTAATTGTTAATAATATTTCATACGCGTTTATATTTATGTGCAAGCACACCTATTGCAGATTGAGAAAAGAACTGCAAGTTCTGAGGGCAGTTAAAAGCACTGGTACATCCAATGGTGCATTGAAAAGAATCTTAGTGCACCGGTCTTTCACACAATGCTGTGCTGCATTGAGGTTTCCTTACAATGTTCATAATAGATTAAGAACGACTTCAGTTACAAATTTCTGGAGACTGGCAGTCTGTTACAATGGAAGTCATAGCAGTGTCTGAGGGTAATTTACAGTAATAGGATGAAGAAAGTTGCGGATTTGTATTACACTCTCTCACCTGACACCGCATTTGATCTCTTTCCTGTTGATTGACATTTTGAATGGGCCCTTTGAAATAAGCTCCAGCTTAATTAAAATGTTCGCTAAGTTAGCTGCGATCAGTGAGTGCCTGTGATAAATATTAAATTGAGTTCACCTGCTGGTTACAGAGAGTGCATAAACAGCTGCTTTGTGTCGCGTATCACGAGATCGTCATAGGAGAGCAACCCTCTTGTAAGAAAAGGAACAGAAAGAATAGATGCTGAGTGATAGTATTGCAAGCTCACTTCACTTCTGGTATCTTATTCTGGTGTGAGAGTGTGAGATTTCACACGGTAGGAATTCAGAATTGTATCATTCAGATGCTTTTGTAACTGTATGAAGTGGAAAAAGTTTGCTTTATGTGGCACCTTTTTTTTCTCCTCTTTCATTTTCAACGGTGAAAGAGTCAGTTCACAGAATGTAATTGTTACCTGTTAAACTACACTTAGTTATATTTGTTGATTAGAAAACTATTATGGGTTGAACTTTTTAGTGGTTCAAGATACGAGTTCCAGAAGAGTAAGATGCTTTCCAAGGGTTACAGTTGTAAGCAGACTACCATTTTATGAATGCTTAATAAAATACAATGGATTACAGAATATTCTACATTTGAAACCAGTGTTTCTCAATGTTTCACCAAAAGGAGGCAATCTTAATTGATAGAGGCAAGCTGTATACTTTTTGCTGCTTATTTAGCCCTTGCAGCCAATGTGGCATTTGGAATGACCTGGACTGATGTTGCTAATCTTACGAATGGATGGCCTTCTCCAGTGTAAACCAAGTGAAGTTTAGAACCAGGAATAAATGGGTTTAAAGCAACACAATTGTGATTGTTATTCTTTGGAGTTGCTGCTTTCATAGTATTTAACTAGGGGAGGTAGTGGCATAGTGGCATTGTCACTGGACTAGTATTCCAGAGACTCAGTATAATGCTCTGGGGACCTGGGTTTGAATCGCGCCATGGCAGATGGTGAAATTTGAACTCAATAAAAATCTAGAATTAAAAGTTCAGTGATGACTGGACAACAATCGACAATTGTTGTAAAAACCCATCTGGTTCACTAATGTCCTTTAGGGAAGGAAAGCCTGGTCGGGCCTACATGTGACTCTGGACCCACAGCAATGTGGATAACTCTTAAAAATGCCCTCTGAATGCCCAGTAAATGCTAGCCTAGGATATATAACTAGTTGTGTTACAATGTTGGCACTTTCAGTTTTGGTAGCTTGCAGGAGCAGCAAGATTGTGGTTGTAGGACTGAAACCGTAGTCAATAATTGTTTGATGCTAAGTTAATGAATAAGACAGTATGTATTTTATATGTATGTATATAAAATTTTTAACATAAAATGATGCTGTCGAAGGAGCCTTAGTGAATTCCTACACTGCATCTTGTACTGTGTGTCGGTGGTGGAGGGAGTGAATGTTTGTGGATGTGGTGCTAATCAAGTGGGCTGCTTTATCCTGAACAGTGTCAAGCTTCTTGAGTGCTGTGGGAGCTGCACTCATCCAGGCAAGTGGGGAGTATTCCATCACACTCCTGACTTGTACCATGTAGATGATGGACAGGCTTTGGAGAATCAGGAGGTGAGTTATTTGTCACAGGATTCCTAGACTCTGACTTGCTCTTGTAGCCACAGTATTTATATGGATAGTCCAGTTCAGTTTCTGATCGATGGTAACTCCCAGGATGTTGATAGTAAGGGATTCAGTGCTAGTAATGCCATTGAACATCAAGGGGCAATGGTTGGATTCTCTCTTGTTGGAGATGGTCATTGCCTGACAATTGTGTGGTGCGAATGTTACTTGCCACTTATCCGCCCAAGCCTGGATATTGTCCAGGTCTTGCTGTATTAGAACATGGACTGTTCCAGCATCTGAGAAGTCGTGAATGGTGCTGAACATTGTGCAATCATCAGTGAATATCACTACTTCTGACCTTATTATGGAATGAAGGTAATTGATGAAGCAGGTGAATATGGTTGGGCCAAGGACACTACCCTGAGGAACTCCTGCAGTGATGTCCTGGAACTGAGATGACCTTCAACAACCACAACTGTTTTCCTTTGTGCTGGGTATGACTCCAACCAGTGGAGACTTTTCTCCCTGATTTCTATTGACTCCAGTTTTGCTAGGGCTCCTTAATGCCATACTTGGTCAGACGTCAAGGGCAGTCACTCTCACCTCACCTCGGAAGTTCAGTTCTTTTGTTGATGTTTGAATCAAGGCTGTAATGAGGTCAGGAGCTGAGTGGCCCTGATGGAACCCAAACTGAGCGTCAGTGAACAGGTTATTGCTAAGCAAGTGCCGCTCGTTAGCACTGTTGATGACCCCTTCCATTACTTTACTGATGGTGGGGTGTAGACTGATGGGGCAGCAGTTGGCTGAGTTGGATTTGCCCTGCTTTTTGTGTACAGGGCAATTTTCCAGATAGCCGGGTTAATGCCAGTGTTGAAGCTGCACTGGAACAACTTGGCTAGGGGTGTGACACGTTCTGGAGTACAAGTCTTCAGTATTATTGCCTGAATATTGTCATGGCCCAGAGCCTTTGCAGTATCCAGAGCCTTCAGCCGGTTCTTGAAATCTGATGTGCTGGTCTCCTCCATCATTGAGGATGGGGATATTTGTGGGGATTCTTCCTCCAGTGAGTTGTTTAATTGTCCACTGCCATTCATGACTGGATGTGGCAGGACTGCAGAGCTTAGATTTGAATTGTTGGTTGTGAGATCACTTAGCCCTGTCTATCACTTGCTGCTTATGCTTTTGGGTTTTTATGACATTAGATGATAGTTTCATGGTCATCATTACTGAGACTAGCTTTATATTTCAAATTTGTTAACTGAATTCAAATTCCATCACCTGCCATTGCACGATTTGAACCCATGTTCCAAGAGCATTAGATTGGGCCTCTAGGTTACTAGTCCAGTGACATTACCACTACCATCTTTCCTTAAAGACATGACCACCTATGGTGGAACAATTAAAATCAGGGATACTCAAGAAGTCAGAGTTAGAAGAGCCAGATATCTTTGGGGTGGGATCAAATCCCACACCAGGGCTTAGAGCACAAAAATCAAGGATGATAGACAAAATAAAAACAGAATTACCTGGAAAAACTCAGCAGGTCTGCCAGCATCGGCGGAGAAGAACAAAATTGACGTTTCGAGTCCTCAGGACCCTTCAACAGAACTGAGTAAAAATAGGAGAGGGGTGAAATATAAGCTGGTTGGGGGGGGGGGGGGGGGAAGGAAGAAAGAAAGGGGGGGAGGTGGTTGTAGGGACAAGCAAGCAGTGATAGGAGCAGATAATCAAAAGATGTCACAGACAAAAGAACAAAGAGGTGTTGAAGGTGGTGATATTATCTAAAAGAATGTGCTAATTAAGAATGGATGGCAGGACACGCAAGGTACAGCTCTAGTGGGGGTAGGGTGAAATAAGACTAATAGGGCATGAAAGGTATAGATTTAAAAATAATGGAAATAAGTGGGAAAAGAAAAATCTATATAAATTATTGGAAAAAACAAAAGGGAGGGGGGAAGAAACGGAAAGGGGGTGGCGATGGGGGAGGGAGTTCAAGATCTAAAGTTGTTGAATTCAATATTCAGTCCGGAAGGCTGTAAAGTGCCTAGTCGGAAGATGAGTTGCTGTTCCTCCAGTTTGCTTTGAGATTCACTGGAACAATGCTGCAAGCCAAGGACAGACATGTGGGCAAGAGAGCAGGGTGGAGTGTTAAAATGGCAAGCGATAGGGAGGTTTGGGTCAATCTTGCGGACATACCGCAGGTGTTCTGCAAAGTGGTCGCACAGTTTACGTTTGGTCTCTCCAGTGTAGAGGACACCGCATTGGGAGCAACAAATGCAGTAGACTAAGTTGGGGGAAATGCAAGTGAAATGCTGCTTCACTTGAAAGGACTGTTTGGGCCCTTGGACGGTGAGGAGAGAGGAAGTGAAGGGACAGGTGTTGCATCTTTTGCGTATGCATGGGGAGGTGCCGTAGGTGGGGGTTGAGGAGTATGGGGTGATGGAGGAGTGGACCAGGGTGTCCCGGGGGGAACGGTCCCGACGGAATGCCGCCGGGGGGGTGAAGGGAAGATGTGTTTGGTGGTGGCATCATGCTGGAGTTGGCGGAAATGGCAGAGGATGATCCTTTGAATGAGGAGGCTGGTGGGGTGATAAGTGAGGACAAGGGGGACCCTATCATGTTTCTGGGAGGGAGGAGAAGGCGTGAGGGTGGATGCGCGGGAGATGGGCCGGACACGGTTGAGGGCCCTGTCAACGACCGTGGGTGGAAAACCTCGGTTAAGGAAGAAGGAGAGGAGGACATGTCAGAGGAACTGTTTTTGAAGGTGGCATCATCGGAACAGATGCGAAGGAGGCAAAGGAACTGAGAGAATGGGATGGAGTCCTTACAGGAAGCGGGGTGTGAGGAGCTGTAGTCGAGGTAGCTGTGGGAGTCGGTAGACTTGTAATGGATATTCGTAGACAGTCTATCACCAGAAATCGAGACAGAGAGGTCAAGGAAGGGAAGGGAAGTGTCAGAGATGGACCATGTGAAAATGATGGAGGGGTGGAGATTGGAAGCAAAATTAATAAGTGTTTCCAGGTCAAAATTTATTAATTTTGCTTCCAATCTCCACCCCTCCATCATTTTCAAATGGTCCATCTCTGACACTTCCCGTCCCTTCCTTGACCTCTCTGTCTCGATTTCTGGTGATAGACTATCCACCAATATCCATTACAAGTCTACCGACTCCCACAGCTACCTCGACTACAGCTCCTCACACCCCGCTTCCTGTAAGGACTCCATCCCATTCTCTCAGTTCCGTCGCATCTGTTCTGATGATGCTACCTTCAAAAACAGTTCCTCTGACATGTCCTCCTTCTTCCTTAACCGAGGTTTTCCACCCATGGTCGTTGACAGGGCCCTCAACTGTCTCCGGCCCATCTCCCGCGCATCCGCCCTCACGCCTTCTCCTCCCTCCCAGAAACATGATAGGGTCCCCCTTGTCCTCACTTATCACCCCACCAGCCTCCACATTCAAAGGATCATCCTCTGCCATTTCCGCCAACTCCAGCATGATGCCACCAACAAACACATCTTCCCTTCACCCCCCGGCGGCATTCCGTAGGGATCGTTCCCTCCAGGACACCCTGGTCCACTCCTCCATCACCCCCTACTCCTCAATCCCCACCTACGGCACCTCCCCATGCATACCCAAAAGATGCAACACCTGCCCCTTCACTTCATCTCTCCTCACCGTCCAAGGGCCCAAACAGTCCTTTCAAGTGAAGCAGCATTTCACTTGCATTTCCCCCAACTTAGCCTATTGCATTCGTTGCTCCCAATGTGGTCTCTACATTGGAGAGACCAAACGCAAACTGGGCGACCACTTTGCAGAACACCTTTGGTCTGTCCGCAAGAATGACCCAAACCTCCCTATCGCTTGCCATTTTAACACTCCACCCTGCTTTCTTGCCCACATGCCTGTCCTTGGCTTGCAGCATTGTTCCAGTGAATCTCAAAGCAAACTGGAGGAACAGCAACTCATCTTCCGACTAGGCACTTTACAGCCTTCCGGACTGAATATTGAATTCAACAACTTTAGATCTTGAACTCCCTCCCCCATCGCCACCCCCTTTCCGTTTCTTCCCCCCTCCCTTTTGTTTTTTCCAATAATTTATATAGATTTTTCTTTTCCCACTTATTTCCATTATTTTTAAATCTATACCTTTTATGCCCTGTTAGTCTTATTTCACCCTACCCCCCACTAGAGCTGTACCTTCTATGTCCTGCCATCCATTCTTAATTAGCACATTCTTTTAGATAATATCACCACCTTCAACACCTCTTTGTTCTTACGTCTATGACATATTTTGATTATCTGCTCCTACCACTGCTTGCTTGTCCCTACAACCACCCCCACCCCCTTCTTCTCCCCCCCCCCCCCCACCCCACCGAACCCACCTTAAACCAGCTTATATTTCACCCCTCTCTTATTTTTACTCAGTTCTGTTGAAGGGTCCTGAGGACTCGAAACATCAACTTTGTTCTTCTCCGCTGATGCTGGCAGACCTGCTGAATTTTTCCAGGTAATTCTGTTGTTGTTTTGGATTTCCAGCATCCACAGTTTTTTGTTTTTATAAGGATGATAGACAGTCTATTGTACTACTGAGGAAATGTTGCACTGAGTTGCCATCATTTGGATGAGACATTAAACTGAGGCCTTGTCCCTCAGGTGGAAGTAAAAGATTCCGTGCCATTATTTTGATGGAACTATCCCTGGCCTGCTGGCCAATATTGATTCTTCATTTAACATCACAAACACAGATTATCTGCTCATTATCATATTGCTGTTTATGGGCGCTTGCTGTATGCAGATTCGCTGGAGCGTTTCCTACTTTATAGTAGTGACTACATTTCAAAAGTACTTTGTTGGCTGTAAAATACTTTTGGATGTCCTGTGGTTGTGAAAAGCTCCATATAAACGCAAGTTATATTTTTCTTTTGGAGTTGTTTACAGAGGTAGGGAGGGGTGAGGCTCAGAAAGGATTTGAAATCAAAGATAACAATTTTAAAATTGAGCTGTTGCTTAACTGGAAACTCATGTAGGTCAACAAATGTGAGGCCAGCCATCAGGGCATTAGAATAGTCAAGTCTAGAGATAGCAAAGGCATGGATGATGGTTTCAGCAGCAGATGAGCTGAGGTCGAGCAGAGATAGGCAATGTAGTGGGTCACAGTGGATCTTAGTGGATAAACCTTTGGAGACTGGAATGACACAATTAAAAAATCAAAATGCTCAGTGCATGAGCCCTTTAAAAAGAATCTTAACTTTCCTCCATGGAATTGAACATTAATGATTTGGCTGGCAATAACAACTTTCACCTGTGAGATTGATGATCTGCTTCATTGTTTTTCATAGTTTGCCATTGTGAGATTTGAACTCTTGATTGTTTCATAGTTTGCCATTGTGAGATTTGAACTCTTGATTGTTTCATAGTTTGCCATTGTGAGATTTGAACTCTTGATCTTGGGGTTACAAACCCAGTGCCATAACTACTTGGCTATTTAGGCCAAGTGTTTAACCAGATTAGTAACTCTTTCGAGTACAAACGCATTTCCATCTGTTTCAGATGAAGTTACATTGTTTCCTAGTTTGCCATTGTGAGCTTTGAATTCTTGATACTCTTTTGAGTAAACCTGTTTCCATCTGTTTCAGATGAAGTTACATTGTTTCATAGTTTGCCATTGTGAGATTTGAACTCTTGATCTTGGGGTTACAAACCCAGTACCATAACCACTTGGCTATTTAGGCCAAGCTGGAAGATGTAACTCTTTTGAGTACAAACACTTTTCCATCTGTTCCTATTCAGATAAAGTTACATGGTTTCATAGTTTGCCCCTGTGAGATTTGAACTCTTGATCTTAGGGTTACAAACCTAGTACCATAACCACTTGGCTATTTAGGCCAAGCATGATTTGCTTCATGTTGAAGTGCCAGGACCCAGTTGAAACTTCAGGTTACCAGAACTGAGAGTGTATGTTTCTCCCAGAGCTGCTGAATGTTCCGCCAAGGTCGCGGGTTCGATCCACGTACGGGCCGATGAATTTTGGCTTGGCCTAAATAGCCAAGTGGTTATGGTACTGGGTTTGTAACCCCAAGATCAAGAGTTCAAATCTCACAATGGCAAACCACGAAACAATGTAACTTCATCTGAAACAGATGGAAACGGGTTTGTACTCGAAAGAGTTGAAGTGCCAGGAAATTGTCCTGACATTAGTTATGTAAATATTTATTAAATATCTATCCCCTGTCAAAGATTGTTTTAATAGGGCACAGCAGTAAAGTTCCAACATGCTGTGAGCTAGAATGGTAAGATATGAGTTTGTGTCTGTGACTCATAGCACATTGAGTTCCCACTTTCACTCGGTATCAGGGTAATATTAGATAGAGGCTAAAATGCTTCTCAGAAAAAGAAGTGGCTGGTTGCAATGCAGCGTTGCTGGAGATTTGTTTGCCCCGCCGGGCCTCATGGACAGAGCTTGATGTGGGAATCCCTGAACTAGAGGAAATGTAGAGGCAAACCAACAACTTATATTTATCCATCGACTTTAATGTCCCAAGGTGCTTCACCGGAGTTTTATAAAACAAAATGTGACACTGATCCCACATGAGGAGATGTTAGGTTAGATGACCAAAAGCTTGGTCAGAGATAGGTGTTAATGAGTGTCTTAAAGGAGGAAAGAAAGGTGGAGTTGTAGGAAGGGAATTCTAGAGTTTTGGGCCTGGGCAACTGAAGCCCTGGCCACCAGTGGTGGAGAAATTAAAGCAGAGGATGTTCTGGATGCCTAAATTTGTTGAGTGCGCATATGTCTGAGGATTATGGGACAGGAGGAGATTACATAAAATTTCAAAAATGGCTTGGAAAGGAAAACTAAATGTGTTATTGTATGTGCAAAACGTAGTTACACAAGTTCTGCAAGGAGCTATGATGTAATTGAAAACACCCCTTTTAACGTCTGATCCAGATCAAAAAATATGTGCTTCAATTGTGTAGTCACCATTAAAGAACTTCAATGAGTTTCCATGGCAAAGAATTTTGAGAATTAATTTCATGAGTTCACTAATCTTAGTCAAAAAGGAAACGGGATATGTTCATAGTCAACTATCTAAAAGATCATGATTCTACCAATTGCTAATATGGCAAACAATTATTTACATTTGGAATGTACGCTTTAAACTCTATTTATAGTACTTCTTCTTGTGGCAGTTTCTTAATGCATACTAGTTGCAAAAGTATTTTTAGCATTCAGCCCTGTCTAAGTTTGACTAAGAATTCCAACATCAATTTAGTGAACTAAAACTGGTAGCAATGTGGGCAATATCCAGCAACACAACAATGCAGATGATTCAATGGAATCAAGTAAAAGATTTACTTGTACTAGACTGACAAAAAAGGACATGAAGAAAAGGAACCTTTGTTTGCAGAGAATTTTTTTATATAAGAAATGGGAAACTGGTAATCAAAGAATGCTGCAGGTGGCCAAGGAGAATACTATTATCCAAGTTTCATCATCTAGATTAAATATTGTGAAAACCATGGCACCACCTGTGATTTGACATGGTGATCAGTTGACCTTAGTGGATTTAGATGGTGGCTTTCCATCATGATTACTCCAAGGCAGAAAATGCAACGGCTATCTTTGGGTGAAACAGTATGGTGTAAGGTATTAAAAGCTCAGAAGATCGTTAATCGCTACTAATCCATAAGCAGCATAGAAAAACAAAAGGGATTATAAAATAATTTCCGATTTAAATTCCTGGAATGAACTCAGTTTGCTATTACACATTTTTTTTTGCCTATGGATAGATGATAATTGAAATATTTACAAAGTCCGGACAGAAGTTGACCGTGCACTTGTGCTTTTCACCACGTTTTAATTTCCTCACGTTTATGTTTTAACTGCCTTGCGTCATCACTGCTTGGCATACTGATAATGTCTCAAAGACAACTGTTCTGAGTTTTTAAAAAAATTCATCCTCCATTTTAAATTTAATTAATTCTTTATGTTTGTTCAGGCAATGAATCATTCCTTGGTTGAAAAAGTGAGCAGAAGGTTTTTGAGATGTTTAACATTTGTTGATTTTCCTAATTTTCCTTTTGGGAAGTACATAGTCTTGTTTCGTCCTCCTCTTTAACAACAAGAACAACATCAAAACCTTCAGTATTGTTTCTAAACATATTGTTTGTAATGTTGGCCACCTCAGTTTCTCTGCACACCTCAACCACTCTTTCTGAACTTGCAGCACTCTTTTTTTCTCTAAGGCCCAATTCTGACACTGTCATTAAACCCGCCACAGATGCTGCCTGACCTGCTGAATATTTACAATTTTCTATTTTTATTTTAGATTTGCAGCATCCACAGTATTTTGCATTTGTATTGTCATTAAACCTGCTGACTAAGGTATTATTGTTGTTCAGCAATCAGACTGAATGCTAACTCTCTGCATCCTTCTGCCTCTCCCGGACCAAAACCCTGAACATCGAATCATTGTTTCCCAGACAGTATTGACCTCATCTCCTCCGATGTTCTATGGACCTCCCACAACCTCCAATCTCACAGTCCCACAACACTGCACAGCCAAATTCTATTTTCTTCCCAAGATCCACAAGCCGGACTGCCCTGGACCATGGTTTCAGCCTGTTCTTGCCCCATGGAACTTATTTCTTCCTATCTCAATTCTGTAGAGCGTCCACTGCCTCAATACCTCCATCACCCATCAAGATGGCCTACAGACTCTCAGCTTCCTCCCTGAACAGAGGCCCACCCAATTTCTATTTATCATCAACACTGCCCACTTCCACCTGGCTGAGTTTGTTCTTCCATAAGTCAAGTCTCCTTTGACCACCCTCTCCAAGTGAAAGCTGTCGCTATGAGAACACATATGGGTCCTGGCTCTGTTTGCCTTTTTGTGGGATATGTGGAATGCTTTTTGTTCCACTTCCAGTTGGGCGGCCTCCCTCACCCCTTATCCAGTACATTTGTCCTTGTATTTGTGCTGCTTCCTGCACTCACCCCAAACTGAAAAAATACACACTTTGCGTCAAATATCCATCCTTCCTTCATTCACATGGTCCACCTCTTATTCTTCCCTTCCCTTCTCTTCCTCAAGTTCTCTATCTCCAGTTCTGGAAAGAGGCTATCAAACAATGTCTACCGTAAAGCTCTCTGACTCTCCCATCTAGCTTGATTATCCTTAATCCCACCCAGCTTCTTGTAGAACTTTATTCCATTCTTCCAGTTTCTTTGTTTCATTGTATCTGTTCTGCCCGATGCCACTTTCCACATCATGCTTTGCTTTTTCTTTCTTTTTTCTCAACTGAAGAAGCCACCACTTTGGTTGATAGGGCACTCAACTCTGTCTGTCTTGTTTCCAGTACATCTGCCTGCAACTTTCACTTCTGTCCTGGAACCACAAAGAGTTCCCCTTGACATCTCCTGTGTGCGTCCACATTCAACAAATCATACTGCACCATCTCCAGCATGGTGCCACCACCAAACAACAACAGCCATCATTCTTTTGTGCTAGGTATGATTCCAACCAGTGGAGAATTTTCCCCCTGATTCCCATTGACTCCAAGGAGCCCTAGAAAAACTGGTGTCAGTGGGAATCACGGGAAAACTCCCCAACGGTTGGAGTCATCCTTAGCACAAAGGAAGATGGCTGGAGTTGTTGGAGATCAGTCATCTCAGTCCCAAGATATCGCTGCACGAGTTCCTCAGGGTAGTGCCCTAGGCCCAGCCGTCTTCAGCTGCTTTATCAATGACCTTCCCTCCATCATAAGGTCAGAAGTAGGGATGCTTTCTGATGATTGCAGTGTTCAGCACCATTCAGTATGCTCAGACACTGAAGCTGTCCATGTCGATATGCTGAAAGACCTGGACCACATTCAGGCTTGGGCTGATAGCTAACAAGTAACATTCGTGCCACACAAGTGCCAGGCAATAACCACCTCTAACAAGAGAGAATCTAACCATCGCCCCATGACATTCAAAGGCTTGACCATTGCTGAATCTCCACTATCAGCATCTTGGGGGTTGTCATTGACCAGAAACTGAACTGGACCAGCCAAATAGAAACGGTGGCTACAAGAGCAGGTCAGAGGCTGGGAATTCTGGAGCAAGTAACTCAACTCCTGACTCTTCAAAACTTGTCTACAGCTACAAGGTGCAAGTCAGGAGTGTGATGGAATACTCTCCATTTGCCTGGATGAGTGCAGCTCCAACAACATTCACGAAGCTTGACATCATCCAGGATAAAGCAGCCTGCTTGATTGGCACCCCATTCACCCTCTCCACCACCAGTGCACATGGCAGCAGTGTGTACCATCCCCAAAATGCACTGCAGAAACTCACAAAGGCTCCTTAGACAGCACCTTCCAAATCCGCGACCTCTATTACCAAGAAGGAGAAGGGCAGCAGATGCATGGGAAACACCATCACCTGCAAGTTCCCCTCCAAGCCACGCACTATCTTAACTTGGAACAGTAGTGCCGTTCATTCACTGTCGCTGGGTCAAAATCCTGGAATTCATCCCTAACAGAACTGTGGGTGTATCTATACACATGGACTGCAGTGGTTCAAGGAGATACCTCACCACCACCTTCTCAAGGATAATTATGAATAGGCAATAAATGCTAGCTAGTGCCGCCCATCTCATGTAAATAAAAAAAAAACACACCTTCCCCTCCGCCCCCTTTCACCATTCCCAAGGGATTGTTCCCCCTGCAATACTTCTTAATTACCCCCAACACCCATTCCTCTTCTCACGGCACCTTCCAAAACAAAGATTAAAAGGTTATAAGGTACCTGGATTTGCACCTGAAATGCTGTAACCTGCAAGGCTATGGACCAGGTGTTGGAAAGTGGGATTAAAAATGAGTGGCTAGCTTCTTTCTTTTTTTATGGCTGGCGCAGGTATGATGGGCTGAATGGCCCCTTTCTGCGCTGTAACTTTTCTACAGTTCTAAATGTAAGAGGTGGAAAGCCTGTGCTTTCAACTCCTCTTTTCCCACCATCCAGAGCCCCAAACACACCTTCCAGCTGAAGCTGTGATTTATTTGTAGTTTCAATTTAGCAAATTATATTCTCTGCTCATGAAACCATCTCCTCTACATTTGGCGATCAAATGACGGTTAGGTGACTGCTTTGTTGAGCATCTCTGTTCAGTCCGCAAATATGACCCTGAGCTTACAACCGCTTGCCATTTTAATTTCGCACACTTTCCATTTTATGAGGGAGAGGGAAAAGAAGTTTCTTGATAGATGTTAATTAATTTTGGACTTTGATCCTTTAATTCTGCATTTAGATTCCAAATTCAGATGAATATCACTGGCCTGAAACATTGACTTTGATTCTATCCCCACAGTGCTTCCAGACCTGCAGAGCATTTCCAGCATTTTCTGTTTTCTTATTCCAAATTAAAAACCTGTTTAAATCCTGTCTAAATGTCTCTATCGTAAGTATTATATATACTTTAAACCTCCTTTCCTGTGAAAATTCTTTGTGTTTTTCTTCATAGTTTAGCGTCTTCAGAATCATCTTAGTCCTCCTTTTGAACTCTCGCCAGTGCTTCAGTGCTATTTTTATAGGGGAATCAAAATTACACAGTATTTTGTAGTGTTGGTGTATAAAAAAGATCCTTCTGACTTGCAATCAAGTGCACTGGAATCATAGAAATTTACAGCACAGATAGGTCATTCAGCCCATTATGTGTATGCCAGCCAACACACAGCTATCCAACGCAATCTCACTTTTGGTCTGCAAAAGACACTTTAAGTGCGTATCCAAGTACGTTTTAAATGAGATTGAGGGTTTCTGCTCCTACCACTCTTTCAGGCTATAAAATCCAAATCCCCACACCCAGCCCCATCTTCTCCCAATATCCCAGAGTGAAAAAAATTTTCCACAAACCCCCTCTAATTCTCCTACTGATTACTTTACTTTAAATCTATGCCTCCTGGTTATTGACCTGTCTGCTAACAGAAATGTGTAGTCTCTTCATAATTCCATACACCATAATTAACTCTTTCCTCAGGTTCCCCTGTTCCAAAGAAAAAAACCTATCCACTCTTACCTCACCTAAAATTCTCCAGTCTTGGCAACATCACCATAAATCTCCTCTGTATCTTTCTAGTGCAAACACATATTTCTGTAATGTGGTGACCAGAACTGGATGTAGTAGCCCAGCTATGGCTAACTAGTGTTTTATACAATTCTTGCATACCCTCCATGCTCTTGAATTCTAAGCCTCAGCTAATAAAGGAAAGTACCTCATGTGCCTTCTTAACCACCTTACCTACCTGCTCTGCTACCTTGGGGATCTGTGGGCATACACTCCAAGCTCTCTCTGTTCCTCTACACTCCAGTATCCAATCATTCTTTGTGTATTCCCTTACCTTGTTTTCCCTCACCAAATGCAATACCTCACACTTCTCCAGATTTATTGTTCATTCCATTCTCTCAATTTTATTGTTGGTTCATTCCATGGATAGTTTGTGTCTGGCATTATGCTTTGTGTTTGGTTATGCTTCAGCATATTGATCTGCAGCAGTGGGCCCTGTACAAGCCCATCACATCTTTAAACAGAAGAAGTCAGTAGCAGTTTGATACAGCTACAGTGACTGGCTTGTTAGGCCATTTAAGAGGTGGGTTAAGTGTCAACCATACTGCTGCGGGTATGGTGCCACGTGTAGGCCAGGACATCAGATTTTCTCCTCTGAAGGGATTAGTGAGCCAGATGGGTTTTTATGACAGTTTGGTGTTTTATGTTCATTACTGACTAGCTTTTTCATTTGTTACTTATCTGTCCACCCAACCAGCCCATTGATATCTTCCTGCAGTTTACATCCTTCTTCCCCACAGGGCCAATTCTTGTATCATCTGCAACCTTCTTAATCATGCCCTTACCTTTAAGTTTAATCATTGATATGTATCAGAAAAATATATCACCTAATATCGAGCCCTGAGGAGTCTGCTCTTATGATGCATTCTAGGACTAGCTTTACTTTGATTCAGATAATACCGTGTTCTATAAGCATGAAGGATAATTTACAAACTAAATAACAGCAATTTCATGCTCTTGGATACAGGCACTGTTAAGCAAATTGGAAGTAATTAATTTGAAACCAAAAATCACCAGGTGAAGTATCTCATCATGCTTAGTTGTCTCTGGCAACATTATATGCTATAGAAAATAACTGTTAATCCTTATTTTATTATCAAGATATGAAGTGTGAAATAGTGAAAATTTGGCTTGTGATTATCAACCAAAAATATGAAATAAATGGAATTGGCAGGGCTGCAATACCATGCACGCTAAATATTAATTCTCTGTTTTGTAGCAGAACAAAGAAATGTTTTCAGTTTGTTTAATAATGAATAGATTGACTTGCCACTACAGTAATCCCTCCCATGGATTAAGCATGCAGTATTTCTGGCGTTGAAGGGTTTTCCACACCATTGACGTCAGTGACACTCAAGATGATCTGGGATTGAAAACATAATATTTTTCAAAGCATGTGATTAAATCAGTAGTTGGGTGGACTCTCTTCTCAACAGAAGATGGCTGTGTGATATATAAGAGCCCAAGAGGTGGAGAAAATTATGGATTGGGTAGAAAGTGCATATTAAACATAAGAATCAAAAAGACTGTTTGTCCTTTCCTGGTTGAATAGAAGCTCTTTGCAAATAGTTTTGAAATTATTAAGGTACTTAAACATAACTTAAATTGAGAAACCGTTTACTTCCATTATGAAGTTTTGTATAGTCAAATGAAGTCGATTCAATGTATTGTTTCGTGTAACTTTTTAAGTGATATATTATCAAAATGATACCTGCGCTGTGGACTCTTAATTAATAGGGGATGCAAAGGCTTGCTGTAGTTTTCATTACAAGATACAAGTATTACTATATGGGCACAAACCTTGTCCGACATCACTGCATATATAGCTTGCACCCATGTGTCAGTTGCTTCCTGCCTTGCTGCTGACAAGAGCCCCATTCATAATTCTTCTTTTTATCCTTTCAATGAATAAGTAATTATTCAATATGTGGCAGGGCATCTCGATCAGGCTATTTAGTGTATCTGTGTAGTGTAACAAAATCTGCTGTTATTGGCAACCTGAGAGGAGAATGTTAGAGTTCCTGCACTGATGTAACATTAGCTACTTTGAACGGCTGTTTATTTGGCACAGCACTGAACCTTTTATTCCAGTAACTGACAGCACAAGATGGGTCACATTTACCTCTATTCTTTCATGTATTGTAATATTTAATGGCAGACAAGATTGAGTGATTGGAATAGTGGGTAATTTGAACTTGGTTTTCCACAGATCAGAGGCTAAAAAACAAGTTGATCCTTAATATCGTGGCATAACTCGAGCAGTGACTTAGAATTTGTTGCTGGAGGATGATTGTTCTGGTTTAAGTTAAAAGGAAGGAGTGTTTCTTTCTGTTTGAGTATGGTCTGATTGGAGGTGGATAGTATAGAGCAGCAACAGGGTAAATCTTTGAATACAATAGCTTGAAAGTTTTCCTGACTCTTTTTTGAAAGGCTTGTGAAAAATATAGTTTCTTTATTTTTGGTTAACCAAGTTGGTTTTGTCCAATTTGTTATAAGAATGAAGGATATTTTACATTTTGCTTGTTTCAGGATCAAAATTTGGGAGAGTGAAAGTGGACTGTAAATTGGGAGTAGAGGTACTGCTGGGTTCCAGTGTTAATTTGGAGGAATGCAAATACAGGGATCAGCTCCCTACTTTTACTCCTAGACAGGTTTACACAATGGGGCCCAGCTGATGCAAAGAGAACTGGGTGTCAATCTGAGACTGCACACCAATACATTCAAGAGTTATAAATCTGTACAGTTCAGGCTGATTGAGTGCTAGGCTCTGCCAGCATTTTGAACTATTCTACAAATATTAATTAACTTCTCCAGTTAGTTGATATATGTGTTATCGTGTGTTAATACCTTAAAAAAGAAATTTGAACTTTGGTGAAAGGTATGCCTACTGTGTACCAAAATTAGTTTTAAAATGCAAGGAGTAAATTTGTAATTTTAATTTCAAATGTGAGGAAATAAAGTTACTCATTTATTTTAGGTTTCAACTCTTGCTTTCTCATGACTTTCCTTATGCCTATTTGAAGTGCAAGAGAAAAATGCTATAGGCATGAACAATTAAATAATGTATGTTAAACCATTAATTACAGTTGATAACTTTCAACCATGGAAGCATGAAAACTCCTTAAACAATTTAAGGTTGACAAAAATCTTGTGATTTGTGATGCAAAGCCCCTTAGCTTGAAAAGGAAAATTCCGCCAGGGTTTTTGCTCTGGATGAAAAGTGTATATGCACTATGTTCCCTACAACTGAATAGTCATTCAGCACCCCAGTTTAGACTCATGAAGAATGGCAACTAGGCAGAGAACACATAAAGCTTCCCCCTCTCTTGCCACTAGCCCCATGCTTTCATCTGCTTCCCCTGCCTCTCTGTCATTTTATCTTTTGCCTTTTTATCTCAATCCTTCTATCATCCTCTCTCTCACACACACTCTTTCTTGTACTGTCATCCCAACTAAAGACACCTTCCACAAAAGTCATGATGCAAGTATAGTAGCTTTCACACTCAAACTATAGTAGTATTTCTTTCTAGGTTTTACCAAAATGAAAAGCCTGCGGAAATTGCTTGTAAGAGATTTGGACAATGAGTGAATATTGCACAGCCCAAGGAGGCCGGGAAACAAAAGTGTCAACAGTTGGAATGTTTGCTGGAGTTCTTTGAGGAGATTACAGACCTGCTGGATAAGTCTGAGTTAGTGGATAGCTCCCTGAACTTCAGGAAGGCATTGGTGTTAGCATACATTACAAACATTCTAAGGTGTAAATATTAGGCTGGATTGATACTCGACTGAAAACTAGATAATGGATGGTGGCATAATGGAGTTGCCAGTAGAGTGATACCAGGGCTGGTGTTTGGGCAGCTGATGTTACATAAATGATTTAGAGCAAGGTATTTTCCCCAAAATGTTTAAATTTTCAGCTAATTCCAAATTGGGTGCAGTGGCCAATGATAACTAATACTAGGTAAATGGGCAGCTGGAGCACGCATGTAAAGCAATGAAATGAAGTAATGAGATTAAATGGTAATGTACTTCTGTTAATGGAGCAGGGAAGTGCTTTTGCTGTTTTGATGGATAAGTTATTAAAGCTTTCAGTTTTTGCAGGCAGTGTAAAAAGCAAAATAAATTGTTGGGATGTATTGCTAGGATTATGAGTTACATAGTCTAAGGAAGTGATGTTGAAATTGTATCTGGCCTCAGCCATATCAAGTGATTTGTTTGGTACTTTGGTCTTAATGTTACCTGAAAAATGTGCAATTATTGCTGAGAGACTGGAGGAGGCTATGAGGCTGATTTGTGAAAGTGGTGGAATCCTAAGGAGTAATAGTCCATCTTTAGGTTTTACTTTCTGGAGAAGGTGATACAGAGCATTTGGATCCCGGCAGGCTCTTATTTTAGGTTCAGGAATTGGGGAGTTGGAAAACCATTTAAAGTGAAAGGTATTAGAAGATGATGGGAAATTTAAGCAACTTCAAATTATGGGATAGATACCATCTGGCATGGTAGAACAGGCAGTTTTTTTAAATGGTTTGGAAGAATTTCAGTTGAAAAAAAAAAATTTTTAGTTGCAGCATCACAGTAAGGAAGCAAATAGAAGTCAAGGAGTAGGCTAGATGGACCAATGGTCTTCTATCCAAAGCATTATGTACTGTTTGTTTGCTTTGGTAATCCTGCTAAGAATTAGAGCTACTTTAATGGGATTGAAGATATTTGTGTAGTTTTTTTTAATATGATGCAGGCTAACAAACCCCACGAAGACCAGTGCAGTCACTCTGGAAGGTATTGATCTGTGTAAAGTGTAGGTGTAGCGGCCAGCCATTGGTCATTTGCCTCTTCTAAATTCTCAATATTTTGGAGAGTTATATATTGTTTTGCAATGTTTTGCTTTCAGTTTAGACAATTAGCATAGTTTTACATGTGCCTGCTGAATGCAGTATAAAAAAACTAACATAATTCCAATTATATTTAAAGTATTAAAGGAATGATTAAAATGTAAACTATAATGTAATAGTTACATTTTGCGCTACAAATTATTTTAAATAAATGAAGTGGTATTAAATTATTTGGATCCTTTCTTTAAAGGTGCATAGCCCCTGTACCCTGTGTACTTGCAGTAATTCAAAGACAAGTGGAAAAGATGAAGATGGTGCAAAAGGAAAGAATGGGAAAACACAAGTCCCAAAGATATTTTTTGGGACTCGCACGCACAAACAAATAACACAAATCACCCATGAACTGCGGCGTACAAATTACTCATATGTTCGGATGACTATCCTGTCCAGCAGAGATCACACCTGTGTTCACCCCGAGGTCTCAAGTAGCTACAACAGGAATGAGAAATGCAAGGATCTGCTAGAAGGAAAAGATGTAAGTAATATTTACTCAGTTCTCTTTGTTAACGAGCCAGGCATAGGATATCTTGGACAGTCTCCTTTCTTCTCCAAAAGAGGATACTAAGTGGAGCCGGAAACTGCAGATGTTTTGTTCAATGTCATTGCTCGTCAAAAATGCAACAATTTAGTTGTATATCTTTTAAGTAATTCAGCCATATTGGAAACTCAGCTGCTTCATTTTTGACTCTTGATTAATACAAACTAGTTCTGCTGTTTGAAATACTTATATTTCTGCCTGCTACGAAAGAGTTGATAGAGTAGTCATGTTGTATGCATTTATTTTGGATGCCATGTAGGAATTTGCATCTGTACCCATGTACAACATCATAGATGAACAACTTAGGTCATTTGCTGCTCTGATGGACAGTCCGAATTAATTTATTTTTCAAAAAATTGACCCAGCAACATAAAATTTGAAGCAATCATATTAATGATCACTGAATTTTACAGTAAAATTGAGAATATTAATTTTGTTTGTGAACATTTTAAAACTGTTTAATTACAATTTCATGGAAACAGGCCCTAATTATTATTGTAATTTCCTGTTTGTACTTGGTGCTGCAAATAATTCCTGTATGCTTAAATACTCGCAGCAGAATATCAGGAAATGGACAATATTTAGTTAAGCCAAATTTTAAAGTACAAACCTGCTTGTTTGCTTGTCTACTAACAATTCAGAGCACCTATCTGATGTGCGAGCTGGACATGGAGACAGTTACATACGAACATACAAAATAAGAGCAGAAGTAGGCCATTCGGCCCCTCAAGCCTGCTCCGCCATTCAATAAGATCATGGCTGATCTGTTTGTGTTTTGAAGTCCACATTCCTATCTACCCCCAATAACCTTTGATTCCCTTGTCTAACAAGAATCTATCTACCTCCAGCTTAAAAATATTCAATGATCTCGCCTCCACTGCCTTCTGAGACAGAGAGTTCCAAAGTTGCACAACCCTCAGAGAAAAAAATTCTCATCTCTGTCCTAAAAGGGCAATTCCTAATTTTAAAACTGTGTCCCCTAATTCTGGACTCGCCCACAAGAGGAAACATCCTTTCCATGTCCACCTTGTCGAGACCGTTCAGGATCTTATATACTCCAGTCAAGTTTATGCTGATGACCTGGCTCTCATGGAGAAGGATCCTTCTGATTTGCAGAGGATGCATGAGCATTGGCAGCTTTCCCTGCAGCAACACCTGCAAGAATCAACTGGGATGGGTGGTCTAACAGCATCTGTGGACAGAAAAACAGAGTTCTGAAGAAGAGTCACACGGACTCAAACGTTAACTCTGTTTTTCTCTCCACAGATGCTGTTAGGCCTGCTGAGTTTTTCCAGCATTTTCTGTTTTTGTTTCAGATTTCCAGCATCCGCAGTATTTTGCTTTTAATTTAACTGGGATGGGCGCATTGGTTCAATGGTAGACGAGCGGAAGGTAGACTCCCTGTTTGAAGATCTCTATGCTTTTAGCTGGAACACCACATATCTGCAGTATCTGGCAATTTACCTGATCCTGCAGAGGATAGCTGGCTCACAAAAGCCACTGCTCATCTTGGATGTTGGTGAGATTGCTCTAAATGTTTTACTTTTGGGGCAGAGTCAGTCATAAACTACCTGATGGTTGCTACACTTTAATACCAGTTTGCCACTTTGATCCTTTCCCCCTGAATTAGTTACAAGGAGCCAGAAGGCACTGATTTTTTAAAGGACAAAGGAAAGCACTTAGCCCCTGTTGGAAATCTGAGTGTCCTGCCTGGAGATGGTGGTCAGGCACCCAAGTGACGATCCTCTGCCTTCAGCCTCTGTGCAGATACTGTTTTACATTGAGGATCCTCTGAAGTGGCATGTGCTGGCAATCAGGTCTTCTGAATCTGCCTGTGAGAAATACTTCTGCATGCACTGCGTCTTTTATTGAGAATTGATTAAAAACCTGGAGCTTGGTTATTTCCAACATAATTTCTAGCATGGATATTTTATCTGATAATTTCCCTGTTTTTATCGATGAAATAAATTAGGCAAAGTCCGTGACTGTGAAAATTGCATGTGGTCTGTTGGAAGGATTTTGTGTAGAAATGTTAATTGTGCAAACTGTGCAACAGCTTAATAAAGTTATAAAAACAAAAACAGAATTACCTGGAAAAACTCAGCAGGTCTGGCAGCATTGGCGGAGTAGAAAAGAGTTGACATTTCGAGTCCTCATGACCCTTCAACAGAGCTTAATAAAGTCATTGTTTTATCCCTGAACATGAGAGGTCACATGACACATGTTGGCTACGCCACAAACACAGTTGTGGCTTAGTGGTAGCACGTTTTATGACACAAAAGGTCCAAAGACCTGAGCACAAAATCTAGGCTGACATCAATCTAGGCTGAATGAAGTACTGAGGGAGTGTTTACCTTTTTGGAGATTTTAAACCGAGACCCCTTTTGATATCTCAGGTGGGCTTCATAACATGTTTCCGTGGCATATTCTGTTTGACAAACAAAAGTGTACATATATATTTTTTGAAAGAGTTGACTTAAAGAAGAATGCTGTATGCTAAAGCTTTGTTATAAGATTGATTTCCTGCACAGTTTTTTTTTATTACTGACATGTTTGTCTAATTTAATTTCAGATAGATCTTAACATTAACAAGAACTGAATATACCTTGCTCTGTTATTAACAATATGACTAATTGCAGCAAATTCATATGAAGTATCATTTTAAATTCCTATGCACTAACTCCTGGAATTTTATTGAAGAATGGAAACTAGCATAGATGGGGATAAATGCTTAACCTAGAGTTTATTCATAATAAAAAGCAAGTAGTTAGTGGACAAGGCTTCTTGGGGACGGGTGAAGCAGAAGAGTTTAGCAGACCACTGTACAACTGAATTGTGAGATACCATCAACTATTGTAACACAAACTTTGTCTTACGGCTTACATTTTAAGCAATCCTGTTACCACAGCCCCAGGTGGCAATTAACATGAAGAATACAGCCACTCAATCACTGAGTTATGCTAGAGTTCATGTCAGAATGACAAAAACAGACTTATGCTTATCAGGTATAGCTGAGCATTTATGTTACACGTTCTACAGCCCGAGGGAAGGTTGGAATTGTAACAATCAGCAATTACACTGGCACCATTGGTCTTTTTAGAAAGTGTGTGTTGTAAGATGATAAATAGATAGCTGACTGATTGAGTGTGAAAGGATGTTTAAAGACACATTTAATACATGATCACACTTCTAGTGACAGCTATATCTGAACACTTGTGTTACAGTACTGTAATAGATGGTCTTTCTTATTCTGCTATCAGCCTTCAGCAGTCAACAGTGTTAAAATGCCCAAGGACCGTATCTCTCAGAGAACTTACCTGGGAATGCCGAACCAAATATTATACTTTAAGCTAGTACCATTACCCTTTACATAAATGCCATTTTAAAAACCATCATTATGAAACTGTCTGACATATATCTAAATTTACTCTTGCTTTCAGAAATGCAGTGTTTTAAAATTATTCCGTTCTGAGTTGAAAATTATTTTCTCATGATCTGTTAAAAAAAAAAATACAATTGTAATGAGAATCAAATGGTGAATTCAGAGGAGCCACTAGTAATGTGACCTGTTTGGAACTTAATGTGAATAGAAGTAAAAGTTGATATCTTTAGACATACAATCACATAACTGAATCAATGTGATTTGAGAGATAGAAACTGCATCTGTTAATGGAATGAGATTACCTTTCATTTACATGTAAGGACTTAGGTGAATTGTATTAGCAATTCGGTATCATGACAATTGATTAAAAGCATAGAGAAGATCTGGAACACTTACTTACTCTTTAAAAAAAAATCTTTAGAATCTCTCTGTGGCAAACATTACTTTGAGTAGCAAGACCTATTCTGAGGCTGCTGCTATCGAACCAGCTGCTATATGGGTTAAGTTTTTTTTTTCAGCTGCTTTTATGCTGGTTTACTTGATTTGTTGGGAGGTCGATTTAATTACAAATTCATTGTCCTTTGACATGACTTTACTTGTGACCCAAGATCAGATAATGGAATGGACTGTGAGAAGGCTGTCATCATCCATACTGATGTAGAACTGGAGTCTGGGCTGCTAAATTCGGTTCTTGTATCTCGATGGCGAACCTGCAGATCCATTTACAGAGGTTCCATGAATAAGGAAAATAGATTCAACAGCTTAAACTTTGAGACAGTTCATGAGTTCTTGTTTCTTGGAATACAAAATAATTCTGTGCTAGTATAAAAATAATATTAGTTGTGCTGTTCCCTTCCTGTGAGAAAGTACCTAATTTCTACTGGTGAGCTGTTGGTCAAAGGTTAGAAACTTCGAGTGATGGAAACCTTGGGTGAGGGTGGGTGGAAAAAGAAAAAAAAAATTCTGCTCTCCAGTGGCATAACATGTGCCAACACCACATTGCCTTGAAGGTTTGAGGGTTCAGCTCAGGCATTATGAAAGTGGGGAATAAAAGCATTAATAAACTCAATTACAAAGAATTTATAGCACAGAAATGGGCCATTTGGCCCAATTGATCTGGGTCAGAATGTATACTCCACGCTCCCACTACTTCATTTAACCAATCCTTCTGTTTGTTTCTCCATCGTGTTTATTTAGCATTTTCCCTTAAATACATCTATGCTAGTCACTTCAACTGTTCATGTGGTAGCAAATCCACATTCTCAACACTCTCTGGGTAATTAGATTTCTCCTAATTTTTTATATTTATGACCTGTTGTTTTGGATTCCACCACAAGTTAAAACCATCAACTTGACAGCTATTCTATCAAATGCCTTGATAATTTTAAAGACTTTTATTATGTTCCCCTATACCTTGTTTTTTTTCCAAAGAGCTCCAACCTGTTCAGTCTTTCTTGATAACAAAACTCAGTTTTGGCAGCATCCATGTAAACCTCTTTTGCATCTTCTCCAGGGCCCCTCTGTCCTTTTTGTAATACGGAGACAGAATTATGTATAGTATTCCAAACAAAATTTAACCAAGGTTCTATATAAGTTTAACATAACTTCTCTACTTTTCAATTCTGTTCCTCTAGAAAGGAACTTCAATGCTTTGTTTTTGTGTTTTAATATATTAATATATGATAAGTTTTCCTGAAGACTCTAAAACATTAGAAATGCCCTGCTATTTGAAGACAGATGCTGAATGATATATGAAATTAATTAATTGTCTCCAATGCAAGCATATCCTTCCTTAAATAAGGCTACCAAAACTGTATGCACTGCTATAGGTATGGTCTTACCAATACCTATACAGTTATATAAAGACCTCCCTATACTCTATCTCCCTTGCAATTGTTACGAAGCTATGCCCCTTTTGTTTTGAAAACATGATTTATCAAGTTGCAAGTGACTGACCCAGCTTAAGTCATCAGCGTATCACCCATTGTCACAGGGTGCGCTAGAACGGTAGCATCAAATGCTAAAAACAATGAATAGGGCATACTGCCATGATTACCCACATGACTGGGATAAAGAACGAGGTTTTCTTCTGTTAGCAACAAAAGATTCACCCAATGAGTCCATCGGTTTTACTCCATTTGAATTAGTTTACACACACCAAATGAGAGATACTTTGAAGCTAAACAAGGACAGATTTTTAAAACAGAAGGAGGAAGTCTCCATGTAAGACTACGTAACTTGTGTTCTGTAAGCAACTCACTTAAAACAGCTCCCAAATAGCTATGAAGAAACAGACAGTTAAACATGCTAGGGCCCAAACCTTTCAGCCAGAAGACTACATGCTAGTGCTCCTATGGATGGGCGAATCCCTAAAGCCTGGTTCAGTGGTTCGTATAGAGTAGCAAAGAAGCTTAGGAAGGTAAACTATCTAATTGATACCCCAGACCACAGGAAAAAGCAAAGGTTGTGTCAGGTCAACATAATAAAACAAAATCAGTCGAGAAGGGGACATGTAGGTGTCACCTACATGTGACTCCAGACCCATAGCAATATGGTTGACTCTTAAATGTCCTCCGAAAGGGCCTAACAAGCCACTTGGTTGTATCAAACTGCTAAAAAGTCAACAAAACGGGATGAAACTGGACTGACCACTCAGCATCGACCAAGGCATTGGAAGCAATGATGGTAAACTCAGCCCTGTCAACCCTGGAAAGTCTTCCTTACTAACATCGGGGGGGCTATTGCCAAAATTGGGAGAGCTGCCTCACAGACTAGTCAAGCAACAGCCTGACCTAGTCACACTCATGGAATCATACCTTACAGATAATGTCTCAGACACGACCATCACCATCCCTGGGTATGTCCTGTCTCACCAGCAGGATCGACCCAGCAGAGGCGGGGGCACAGTGGTATACAGTTGGGAGAGAGTTGCCCTGGTAGTCCTCAACATCGACCCCAGACCCCATGAAGCTGTTCCATTACAGCTACAATACTGGCATCTACCCGCGGCAATGTGGAAAATTACCCAGGTATGTCCTGTACACAAAAAGCAGGACAAATCTAGCCCAGCCAATTACCGCCCATCAGTCTACTCTCGATCACCAGTAAAGTGATGGAAGGGGTTATCACAGTGCTATCAAGCAGTACTTACTTTGCAATAACCTGCTCATTGATGCTTAGTTTGGGTTTCACCAGTGTGCTTCAACTCCTGACCTCATTTCAGCCTTGGTTCAACATGGACAAAAGAACTGAACTTGAGAGGTGAGGTGAGAGTGACTGCCCTTGACATGAAGGCAGCATTTGACCGAGTGTGGCATCAAGGAACCCTAGCAAAACTAGACTGAATGGGAATCAGGGGAAAACTCTCCACTGGTTGGAGTCATACCTAGCACAAAGGAAGATGGTTTTGGTTGTTGGAGGCCAATCATCTCAGTTCCAGAACATCACTGCAGGAGTTCCTCAGGATAGTGTCCTAGGCCCAACCATCTTCAGCTGCTTCATCAATGATCTTCCTTCCATCATGATATCAAAAGTGGGGATGCCTGCTGATGATTGGACAATGTTCAGTACTATTCATGATGCCTCTGACACTGCCAGTCCATGTCCAATGCAGCAAGACCTGGGCAATATTCAGGCTTGGACAAGTGGCAAGTAATAGTCACGCCACACAAGTGCCAGGCAATGACCATTTCCAACAAGAGAGAATCTAACCATCGCCCCTTGATCTTCAATGGCATTATCATTGCTGAACCTCCCACTATCAACATCCTGGGGGTTACCATTGACCAGAAACTGAACTGGACTAGCCACATAAATATTGTGGCTACAAAAGCAGGTCAGAGGCTAGGAATCCTGCAGTGAGTATCTCATCTCCTGACTCCCCAAATCCTGTTCGGGCACAAGGCACAAGTCAGGACTGTGATGGAATATTCTCCACTTGCCTGGATGTGTGCAGAGCAAAGCAGCCTGCTAGATCTAGAATCAAAAGTTGATCAAAGCAGCCTCCCCATCTAGAAACATTTACTACCTCCACCACCAATGCACAGTGGCAGCAGTGTGTACCATTTACAAAATGCATTGCAGGAACTCACCAAACCTCCTCAGAAAGCATCTTACAAACCCACGACCGCTACCATCTAGAAGGACAAGGGCAGCAGATAGATGGGAACACCACCACCTGGAAGTTCCTGTCCAAGCCACTTATCATCCTGACTTGGAAATATATCACCATTCCTTCACTGTCGTCGGATCAAAATCCTGGTACTCCCTCCCTAACAGGACTGTGGATGTACCTGTACCACTTGGACTGCAGTGGTTCAAGAATGCAGCTCACCACCGCCAACTCGAGGGCAATTAAGGAAGGGCAATAAATGCAGGCCTAGCCATCAATGTCCACATCCCATGAATGAATTTTTTAAAAAGCAGGTAGCAGCCTGTCCAACGGTCTGCAGCAACTTGCCAACAGACCTGGAGGACAAGAGGAAAAGTGAGGAGGAATTGGAGGGAGACATGGGTGCGGCCCATATTGAACCCCCTACTGTCCGGCTGGCAAACTCAGAAATTCTAGCGAAATTGGACACCATGTTCACCCTCCTAAATGCAGAACAGTGAGGAGACCTGACAAGGCTGCTCACTGCATTTAAAAGCATCTGTAGACAAGCCAGGCTGCATTTCAGCTACATGACATGGCTATGGGAGAGGCCCCTCTCAAGGCAACACTGCTTCCGTTTAGGTCCAGAGAAGCCAGCCCAGGTTCAGAAGGAGATTAGCTACATGTTGAAGCACCAGCAAATAGAGCCTAGCAGCAGTAACTGCAGCTTCCCAGTTGTGCTCATGCCCAAGCCGGATGGTTCCACAGGGATGTGTATTGACTTCCAAAAGGTTAGTGCAATGCTTAAAGCTGACTCTTACCCAATTTCCCACCTAGAAGGACTGCATAGATAGAGTAATAACGCAGTCTACATTGTAAAAATAGATTTACCCAAGGGGTACTAGCAGGTTCCCTCGACCGCCCATGCGAAGGAAATCTCCACCTTTGTGACTCAGATGCGTTTTACCAGAGTCAAATCATGCCACTTGTACTCAGAAATGCCCCAGCCACCTTTCAAAGGCTGATGAATCAGGTAGTGGTGGGCCTATCCTAGTGTATTGTGATACCTGGGAACCGCAGCTGGAAGCCCTCTTCCAGAAATTACAATCAGCTGACTGAGTGGTCAATTTAGCAAAGAGCAAGTTTGCTGAGGCTCAGGAGGTCTACCTAGGACACATGGTGAGTCAAGGACAAGTACTGCCCAGGGCTGCAAAGGTACAAGCAATAGTACACTGTCCCATTCCCACGCCAAAACAGGAAATCATGAAGATTTTTAGAATGTATGGGTTCTACCACAAGTTCGTCCCAAGCTTCAGTACTGTAGCTGCCCCTCAACAGACCTATGTGAAGGAAGTATCATTTTTTTTCCTAATATTATTGTGGGATACTGAAACAGGCTTATGGGGACTGTGTGTATGTATGTATGTTTGTGTGTGTCTAGTTTAATTAAACTACAGACAGACTGTAAGGTTTGAATTATCAAAAGGGTTTAGATGTAAAACAGGCATTTGAGATGGATAAGCTAGGGTGAAGTCTCAGCAGATACAGTGTGAATGGATTTTGCATTTTTAGGTAAGTTGAGAGGTTCTTTGATTTGCAAAGGGATATGATAAGATGTTTACAACTGGTGGGATAAGTAAGGCAAAGTTATTAAGTTTATGTTTTCTCTAAGTGCTGGCCATAATGACAACATGAAAGATTTTTATATTCTTGGAAAAGTAACTTCCAATGAAAGGTTGAAACAATGGGATTTACAGATCAAAAAGGAGAACATATATTTAAAGAAAGGTGGAAAGCTGTGTGTGGTGTGGCCATGTGAGACCTTGAAAGGTGCACTGTGAAACAGACCTGTGGGAAAAAGCCTGTAGCCACTCGGGAGAAGTTTGCTGCTCCAGTATCCAAGATTTTGTTAAAAACTTTTGGAATTCCATTGTCCAGTGAGAGGGAGAAAGAAGCTGTGAAATACCTCCCTTACAGCAAAAGTGGGTGCATGTGGTAATGTTGCTGGATGCATTATAGATCTATTTGGACTGTTGCCTGAAAGGGCTGTGTAGTTGGAGATCTAGTTAATTAGAAACCTTGTGAGAACTGTTATAAAACTAAATGTAACTGTGTAACTGTAGTCTTGTGTACTTAGGCTTACTTTTCTTTTGTTAATAAATGTTTCAATTTGGTCTTTAAAATCTCAAAAGGTGGTAGGGGACTCATTACTCCTGACTTCAGCGCTCAAACCGTCTTGTAATAAGTACAAATTGTAGAATCATTGTGATAGCATGGCCAAGTTTCCCTTTGGGATTTGGTCAGCCTGGCAAATACCACCTGCAATATCATAACACCTACAACAGAAAAAAGCAGAAGTAGCGGACTGAGAAATGTCAGAAAGCTTTCGAGAAGCGGAAAGCCATTTTAATAAACGAACCACTGCTAGCAGCTACAGATTTTAACCAAGCATTTAAAGTAGCCATCAATGTCAGTGACTTCGAGGTAGGGGCTGTCCTCCTCGGAGGATGAATCGTGAATAGAGAGACCCGAACAAATATCAGAAACGGTATTCCAGAGAAGAAAAAGAAAGGCTGGGTTTATTACTGGCTCTTGAACACTTTGAGATATATATCCGAAATGGATACAGAGAAGAGCACAGTCTAGATTGACCATAACCTTTTGACCTTTGTGGAGAAATTCAAAACTCAGAATGCAAGGTTATTCCATTGGAGTTTGTTTCTCCAACCATTTCACCTAAATCACCCACATTGCATGGGATATTGAATGTGATTATGGATGTCCTGTCCAGATATTAGAGATCCAGTTAGAACTGATGGAATAATCCAAAACAAGGCTGAAGAAGAGTGACTGGAAGTGAATGTTTTTTTTTCAAATATTTTATGCTTTTTATACCTTGTAATGAAATGAAAGTGAATCTTATTCATTTTTTTGTGATAGGGTGGTATTATGAGGCTATGCCCCTTTACTTTGGAAAATATGATTTTTCAACTTACAACTGACTGGAAATTTTGCAATTTGAACTGAGGCAGAGAAAACTTAAAAATGTAAGGCCACATTCCAAGGTAAAGGTGAGAATCCAACAAATCACTCTCAGGGGAGTGTGAAGAGAGAGACATTTCCTATAATCCAGGCATCCATCAAAACTCGTAACTATCAAAGGAACAGACATTTAAAAAGTACTGGATGTTGAAACAATGGCTGTCAAAGACAGACACACACAGAAAACTCTTGGAAAGACACATTGGGTTAAGCATTTCAAGGCAAGGTTGCCAGCCACTAGAGAAAGATTCTCTCTGTCTCCCAGTCTCTCCCTTTCTCTGTCTCTGTCTCTGTCTCTCTCTGTCCCTCTTTGCCTCTCTTGGAATATGAGTGTCGCCCAGTTTGAGAAGCCATCTCTACCAAAATTCTACCAGCGAACCGAGATCCCATAATAATTGCAACATCCTCTACATCTGACTGCATTCAAGAAACCAGCTAACCTAAATCAGTCACAGCATTTAAAATCTACAATGAAAGGGCAATTAACCGTGTGATCTTTTATTTTATTTAATTGGATTCTAACTCCCCTTATTTCTAATACTCGTGTGTGCGAGCCCTAATGACTGAGTGAGGGCCGAATGCTTGACATAGCGTTTTTATTATTTTTCTGGGGTTTAGTAGTTGATGAATTCGCTTTTTCTTTAACTCAAGCGAGCCTTATTTGATTGGCTCCTTATTGCTTACAGCTTAACTAGTTAAATACATTCTGATTTGGAAACGGCATTTCCTCATGGAAATGAAACTTAACCTGTGTTGTGACCAACAAAGGAGATTGAATAGAAGGGAGCCAGTTCATCCCTTCTCACCTGGTCCTAACACAATAAAGGCCAATATTCCATTTGCTTTCCTAATTACTTTCTTTTCCTGCATGCTAATGTTTTATGTTTTTATATATAAGGGCATCCCTAATGTGTCTCTACTTAAATAATATTTTGCTTCTCTTCTTCCTACCAATGTGGATGACACATTTTCCACATTATATTCCATCAGCCAAATTTTTGCTCACTCTTTTAATCTCTCTCTAATGGTTTTTATACCCATTTGTTTCATTGAATAATGTCATAGGGTTTTTTTACATCCATTTGAATCACCAGACTGGGCCTCAGTTTCTGAGGCCAAACTGATATATGTAGACGAATATATTTACCTGGTGTTTTATTGCACTTAGATGAATAAGGTGAAATCTTTGCCATGTTCTTTACCACTTGTCTTCAAAGAATAACGTTGTTTCTTGTAACACCTGTAGTTGAATTTGCAGAAATCTTATTCATGCTACTGTATTCTGAGAATATTGCACTATTAATTCTAAGGAAATATTGAAAATGTTATTTTTTACCAAGCGTGACTGGTGGCCAGAAGTGTGAATTGAACTGATGGTTTTTTTTCCCCACCTACTGTAATCTCAGTGAACTTCAATTAAGTTTTTGTGTCACAAAACTGCTTTTACTTTCCAAATGTCATCAAACTATGGTTAAATTTTGTTTTTCTAACTTTGTTTTCATGGATTAGTTGTATAATTACTGAATGCAGTCAGGTTTTTGTAACATATTCACTTAAAAAATAAATCCAAAGTGTATTGCATCTAATCTGAAATACATAAACTCACTTTAACCTTCCTAAATCTAATTTCAACTGATTTTGCTTACTTTCATATACATCTGCTGGGTGATCCTTTCATCAGTATATTCTGGTGTGTCATCTCTATATTTACTCCCTTGCCTTCTCTCGGTCCAGCACCATTTAAGTTTGAAAAATGTGTCAGCACCCTTATTCCCAGGTTTCTGTCAATGTTGACCTGAAACTGACTCTAGTAAGGTGTTTTTTTAAATCTGCTTTCCACCCTTCCCACCCATTGTGGGTTGCATCAGCATTTTGCTTAAAATCTACCTGCCATCGATATTGATGTAATGAGATCACTGAGTAATTAGAGTTAGTAGCAAAATACGCTTGGGTTAAAACAAGAGCAAAATCAAGATTTAATGTTTAGTGTATATTATTATAGATCTTCGTGTAATTGAGCAGAGGGCATTCTTCCGAATGTGTATTTTTTGCTGCATATTTAATAATTGACTTCAAAAATGTAACGAAAACTGATAGGTGTAATAAAATGCTTTTTTAAAATTCATTCATAGGATGTGGTCTTTGCTGGCTGGGCCAGCATTTATTGCCTATCCCTAGTTGCCCTTGAGAAGGTGGTGGTGAGCTGCCTCCTTGAACCGCTGCAGTCCATATGGTGTAGGTACACCCACAGTGCTGTTAGGAAAGGAGTTCCAACGATTTTGACCCAGTGACAGTGAAGGAATGGCAATGTTTCCAAGTCAGGATGGTGTGTGACTTGGAGGGGAACTTCCAGGTGGTGGTGTTCCCATCTGTTTGCTGCCCTTGACCTTCTAGGTAGTGGTCGTAGGTTTGGAAGGGTGCATCTCAGGAGCCTTGGTAAATTCCTGCAGTGCACCTTGTAGATGGTACACACTGCTCCTACTGTGCATTGGTAGCAGAGGGAATGAATGTTTGTGGATGTGGTGCCAATTGAGCGGGCTGCTTTGACCTTGATGGTGTCAACCTCCTTGAGTGTTGTGGGAGCTGCACTCACCCAGGCAAGTGGGGAGTATTCCATCACACTTGTGACTTGTGCCTTGCAGCTGGTGGACAGGTTAGGGGAGTCAGGAGATGAGTTACTCATCACAGGCTTCCTAATCTCTGACCTGCTCTTGTAGCCACAGTATCTATATGGCTAGTACAGTTCATTTTCTGCTCTGTGGTAACCCCCAGGATGTTTTTAGTGGGGGATTCCAAAATAGTAATGCCATTGACCGTCAAAGGGCGATGGTTAGATTCTTTTGTTGGAGGTGGTCATTGCCTGGCACGTGTGTGGTGTGAATCTTATTTGCCCAAGCCTGGATATCGGCCAGATCTTGCTGCATTTGGACATGGACTGGTTCAGTATCTGAGGAATTGCGAATGGTGCTGAACGTTGTGCAATCATCAGCGAATTTCCCCACTTCTGACCTTATGACGGAAGGAAGGTCATTGATGAAGCAGCTGAAGATGGTTGGGCCGAGGGCACTATCCTGAAGAACTCCAGCAGTGATGTCCTGGAGCTGAAATGACTCACCTCCAATAACCACAGCCATCTCCCTTTGTGCTGGGTATGACTCCAACCAGTTCTCCCCCCCCCCCCCCCGATTCTCATTGACTCCAGTTTTGCGGGGGTTCCTTGATGCCACACTCAGTCAACCGCTGCCTTGATGTCAAGGGCCGTCACTTTCACCTCACCACGGGAATTCAGTTCTCTTATCCATGTTTGAACCAAGGCTGTAATGAGGTCAGGAGCTGAGTGATCCTGGCGAAACCCAAACTGGGTGTCACTGAGCAGGTTTATGGTAAGTAAGTGCTGTTTGATAGCACTGTTGATGACCCCCTCCATTACTTTACTGATGATGGAGAGTAGACTGATGGGGTGGCAATTGGCTACATTGGATTTGTCCTGCTTTTTCTGTACAGAATATACTTGGGCAATTTTCCAGATAGCCGGGTTGATGCCAGTGTTGTAGCTGTACTGGAACAGCTTGGCTAGTTGGAAAGTTCTGGAGCACAAGTCTTCAGATCTATTGCCTGAATATTGTCAGGGCCCATAGCCTTTGCAGTATCCAGTGTCTTCAGCAGTTTCTTGATATCACGTGGAGTGAATCGAATTGGCTAAAGACTGCCATCTATGATGCTAGGGACCTCCATAAGAGGCCGAGATGGATCATTCACTGGGCACTTCTGGCTGAGGATTGCAGAAAATGCTTCAACCTTATCTTTTGCACTAATGTGCTGGGCTCCTCTATCATTGAGGAGCCTCTTCCTCCAGTGAGTTGTTTAATTGTCCACCACCACTCACGACTGGATGTGGCAAGACTGCAGAGCTTAGGTTTTATCCGTTGGTTGTGGGATCGCTTAGCCCTGTCTATTACTTGCTGCTTATGCTGTTTGGCATGCAAGTATTCTTGTGTTATAACTTCACCAGGTTGACACCTCATTTTTAGGTATGCCTGGTGCTGCTCCTGACATGTCTTCCTGCACTCTTCATTGAACCAGGATTGATCCCTTGGCTTGATGGTAATGGTAGAGTGGGGGATACGTTGGGCCATGTGGTCACAAATTGTGTTCAAGTACAATTCTGCTGCTGCTGATGGGCCATTGCGCCTCATGGATGCCCAGTTGAGTTGCTAGATCTGTTCAAAATCTATCTCATTTAGCACAGTGGTAGTGCCACACAACACGATGGAGGGTTTCCTCAATGTGAAGGCAGGACTTCACCTCCACAATGACTGTGCAGTGGACAGCCCCTGTCAAGGACAGATGCACCTGCATCAGGTAGGTTGATGAGGTTGAGGTCGTATGTTTTTCCCTCTTGTTGGCTCCCTCACCAATGGACTTCGAAGTCCCCCTTTGAAGTACATTCTGCGCCTTCTCACCTTCCATGAGGAACACTGATTCATCAGCTGAGGGAGGGTGGTACGTGGTAATCAGCAGGAGGTTTCCTTGCTCATGTTTGACCTGATGCCCTGAGATTTCATGGGGTGCGGATTTGATGTTGAGGACTCCAGGGCAACTCCCTCACGATTATACCAGTGTGCTGCTGGGTCTGTCCTGCTAGTGGGATGGTGAAGGTCTTGTCTGGGGCATTATCTGTAAGATATGATTCCATGAGGATGACTATGTCAGGCTCTCCCAATTTTGGCACTAGCCCCCAGATGTTAGTAAGACCTTTGGGTCAGCAGGTCATTGTTGTTTTCAGTGTCTAGGTTGATGTCAGGTGATCCGTCTGGTTTCATTCCTTTTTGGAGACTTTGTAGCAGTTTGGCTTGCTGTGCTATTGGCATTGCTGTAAGGAATCGCATGTAAGGACAGCAGATATTCTCCCCTTCCCTTCTGTTTTGACGACAATGGTTTCATGGTCATCATTAGACTTTTAATTCCAGATTTCAAATTCCACCCTCTGCCATGGCGGGATTCGAACCTCGGTCTCTGGACCATTATCCTGGGTCTCTGGGTTACTAGTCCAGCGACAATACCACTCCTCCCCATGCTATTTTCCTCCTTTTGTGTAATGGCCTCTTTGGAATTCCTGTGAAAACCGTTTATACCTTTGTAAACCAGCTTATATTTCACCTCTCTTCTTTTCCTTAGTTCTGTTGAAGAGTCATATGGACTCGAAACATTAACTGTATTCCTCTCTGCAGATGCTGTCAGACCTGCTGAGTTTTTCCAGGTATTTTTGTTTTGGATTTCCAGCACCAGCAGTTTTTTGCTTTTACCATTTATACCTTTGTTGAATGGAGAGTGGTATCCTGAAAATACGATTGATTTTTCTACATGTCACTAGAGGGCGGTACACTCCAAATTTGTCTATTGTAACCTCACTATCTGCTTGAGCACAGATTGATTGATACTGTTACTGGATCAAAAATGAAAAATGCTGGATTTCCTATACTATTATCCTCTGCCTTGATGAGCACAAAAATCTATTTATTATCTTCTTTCACAACCTTAAAATACAGATTTATTTAAGTAAATGGCATTTTCTAATAACGTAAAATACTGCAGTATAAATGAGATGCAGATTGTGCAAGTTACAACCTAATTAAATGTTTGTTCAAAACTTGGACTACAGCGGAATTCCAAGAGATTCTAAACTGATTCTAAAATTAGGTGTTAATTTTTGATCTGGCTAGAGTAAATACGAATAGACAAAGGATTGCATTATTTCTTAAAGCTTTTGAAGTTATTTTACAACCAGATTATTCTAAATTTATTTGAAAAAATTGTACTTTGAAACCCTTCATGCAAATTTTTCATTGACATAGTGGTTTAAACCTGGCCTCTGAGACGAAAGAGAACAAGACCCATTCTAGGAGTTGAGCATATAATCTAGACTAGCAATCCAGTGCAGAACTGAAAAAGCGTAATTTATTGTGCTAGATGCTGTCTTTTGGTTGACATGTTAAACCATGGCCTCGTCTGCCTGCTTAGGTGGATGAAAAGATTATTGCTTTGTTATAGTGTACGTTTGGTGACCTTAATGTCATATATATGCAGAAGCTGCACTGCAACCTGAGAATGAAGCTAGCTATCTGAATGGTACATCAGTTTCTACCTCTGTGTGCTCTGTTACTTGTAGCTCTGTTTTCATCGATTAAAACCACAATTAAGTGAAAATAATATTAACAATATTAATAAAAGTTTTTCTTATTCATTTATGGGATGTGGGCATCGCTGGGTAGGCCAGCATTTATTGCCGATCCCTAATTGCCCTTGAGAAGGTGGTGGTGCATTGCCTTCTTGAACCACTGCAGTCTATGTGTTGTAGGTACACACACAGTACTTTTAGGGAGGGTGTTCCAGGATTTTGGCCCAGTGTTAGTGAAGGAATGGTGATCTGTTTCCAAGCGAGGATGGTGTGTGCATTGGAGGGAAAGTTGCAAGGTGGTGTTCCCATGCATCTGCCACTCTTGCCCTTCTAGGTGGTAGAAATACGGGTTTTGGAGATGCTGTCAAAGGAGTAGGTACTTAATGGCAATTTATTTTCTCTTTTAAAAACAAAATGAAGAAGAATGCAAAGGTAATGCTATTCCTGCCAGTACACATGTTAAAACTATTAAAAGTTCTATATAAATAAGAATGCATAGTTATATAATTGTGAAAGATTGCAGAGTAACTCCAAAACTGCCAAGTTGTCCATACTAAATAAGGTCTTCGATACAGACCAGTCTGATTCTAAAATCAAAACAGAAACTTGCCATCACGTCTAGCCTCCTTCACCCCTTTAGCCTTCATGGTGAACTCCAATAACCTATCAGTTTTTCTTATTCATTCTTGGGGTGTGGGCTTCGCAGGCTGGGCCAGTATTTATTGCCCATCCCTAATTGCCCTTGAGAAGATGAGCTGCCTTCTTGAACTTTTGCCGTCCATGTAGTGTAGGTACACCCACAGTGCTGTTAAGAAGGGGTTTCTATGATTTTGACCCAGCGACAGTGGGGGAATGGCAAAATATTTCCAAGCCCAGGATGGAGAGTGACTTGGAGGGAGACTTAATAGGTGGTGATGTTCCCATCTATCTGCTGCCCTTGTCCTTCTAAATGGTAGTGGTCGTGGGTTTGGAAGGTGCTGTTGAAGGAGCCTTGGTGAATTCCTGCAGTGTACCTTGTAGATGGTACACACTGCTGCTACTGTGTGTCGGTGGTAGAGGGAATGAATGTTTGTGGATGTGGGGCCAATCAAGTGGGCTGCTTTGTCCTAGATGGTGTCAAGTTTCTTGAGTGTTGTAGGAGCTGCACTCATCCAGGCAAGTGGGGAGCATTCCATCCCACTCTGGACTTGTGTCTTGTAGATGGGGGACAGGCTTTGAGAGTCAAGAGATGAGTCACCCGTCATATGATGCCTAGCCTCTGTCCTGTTCTTGTAGCCATAGTATTTATATGGCTAGTCCCAGTTCAGTTGACCCACTGGTTTAATGGTAAAGTGGGGCATATGCCAGGTCATGAGGTTACAGATTGTGGTTGTATACAACGCTGCTGCTGATGGCCCACAGCGCTTCATGGATGCCCAGTCTTGAGTTGCTAGAACTGTTCGAAATTTACCCTGTTTAGAATGGTGGTAGTACGATGGAGGGTATCCTCTATGTGAAGGTGGGACTACATCTCCACAATGACTGTGCGGTGGTCACTCCTGCCGATATTGTCATGGACAGATGCATCTGTGGCAGGCAGGTTGGTGAGGATGAGATCAAGTATGTTTTGCCTTCTTTCCCTACCTGCCGCAGACCCAGCCTAGCAGCTATGTCATTTAGGACTCGGCCAGCTCGCTCAGTAGTGGTGCTACCGAGCCACTGTTGGTGATGGACATTGAAGTCCCCCACCCAGAGTACATTCTGCACTCTTGCCACTCTGTGCTTCCTCCAAGTGATGTTCAACATGGAGAAGCACTGATTCATCAGCTGAGAGAGGGCGGTACGTGGTAGGAGGTTTCCTTGCCCATGTTTGACCTGATGCCATGAGACTTCATTGGGTCCAGAGTCGACGTTGAGGACTCCCAGCACAACTCCTTCCCGACTGTATACTATGCTGCCCCTCTGCAGGGATGGTGATGGTGGTGTCTGGGATATTGTCTGTAAGGTATGATTCCGTGAGGATGACTATGTCAGGCTGCTGCTTGACTAGTCTGTAAGACAGCTCTCCCAATTTTGGCACTAGTCCCCAGATGTTAGTGAGGAGGACTTTGCAGGGTTGACAGAGCTGAGATTGCCATTGTCGTTTCCGGTGCCTAGGTAGTCCATCCGATTTTCATTCATTTTTTTGAGACTTTGTAGCAGTTTGATACGGCTGAGGGCCTGAGTGCCATTTCAGACGGCATTTAAGAATAGTAGGCCAGGCCAGGACGACAGATTTCCTTCCCTAAAGAACAGTGAACCAGATGGGTTTTTACAATAATCGACAATGGTTTAATTTTTTTAATTCCAGATTTTTATCGAGAGCTTTACTCTGGGTCTCTGGATTACTAGTTCAGCGACAATACCACTACTCCATTGCCTCCACTCAAAAAGAAATCAAATCGGAAAGTAAATGTAAAACAGCTCCTGTGCCAGTGCTGTGTGTATTGCCTTTACACACCTGTGTAAATGACTTTACACACCTGTTGGCACCGGAAATGACAATTTCTATTTATAAATATCAGATGACTTGTTGATGAGGAAATCAGTATTTGTTGCATCTTTTTATTCTACATGATTTAGGATGATCCTTTCTTTCATCGATGCATTTACGATTTGTGCCTATTTTCCTATTACAGGGAAGATCGTGCCGTTTTTATCAGGGTATCCACAGAATGAATGAACAGAACACTTTACAGTGGGTTCATGGTATGCATTTGGCTTGGGACATTGAAGAGTTGGTGAGCCTTGGAAAGAAGCTTCGTTCATGTGCATACTTTGTAGCACGTGAGTTGATGCAAGAGGCAGACATTGTATTTTGCCCATACAATTATCTAATGGACCCACAGATAAGGGAGAGTGTAAGTGTTTTATAAAATATTTATCTCACAATTTTGTGTTTCTCATGGACCAGGCTTGTAATCTGCATGCTGTACTAGAACATTGCTATTGCTTTACATTTGTTTTTTGTTTTTGAGATAGATGAAGATTAACTTGAAGGACCAAATTGTTATCTTTGATGAAGCGCATAATATCGAAGACTGCGCACGGGAATCATCTAGCTTTAGTGTCATGGAAAGCCAGCTATTGTTTGCTCGAGAAGAACTGGATAGCATGGTCAACCAAAACATCAGGAGAAGTGATCACGAGGCATTGCGTACAGTCTGCTATAGTTTTACTAAGTATGCACTAGTTGGCTTGTGCTGAGTTTATTTAAATATATTTATTAGTCATGATAATTTTAGTTAACTGCTAACGTTTGATAAAATTGCATTGAGAAAGTAACAATTGATGATCCTTCAGTACAGACATCCCATCACATTTCAGCTACCTGGAGCATTAGAACTGTTGGTGACACCTCTTTTTTTAAAGCAAAAATTGAATAAAACTGCTCCAAGAAACTCCATAGTCTGTATACATTGTTTAAATGAGCATATGTAGCAGTGATTGCAAGGCTCTGTAGTCTCATCTGTTGGATCAGATGATTGTGAATTAATCAATCTTCACTGTCCCAGTTTATAACATAGGGCCATCTGGTGAGATTATTGCTCAAGTATCCTTGTCTATTCAGTTTTAAGACATTTATTTTGAAATATTGTAGATGGCAGATAGAGCTATATTTATCTTTACCTTTCCATTCAAAAAGAAAACCAGACTGCTTGCTGTGGATTACAAATTAGGCTCTGTTCACAGTTAGTGTATTCAGAAAGCAAATAGACAAATATTTGTTTTTCATCAGAGTATGTGTACTATTTAATTTGGATTTCCCCCAAAATATCTGGCACAATTTGCTTTTTCTCAGATCTGTGTAAAATTGGAAGGCTGTGCTGAGAGGAATATTGGTTTTCCTGAAGAAGCGGTTGCATTTTGATGTTCTTAGTTACAAGTATACCATTGAAGAAATATTAAACCTAACTCATCAATTTTACTTTTGACGTGTTTTGTTTCCAGTAATTTATTTGAAATTCAACTTTACTTTTTCATTTCCTCTCTGACTCCTTCTAATTCTTCCACTTTCCCTCATTTATTCATCCTTCTCTCCTTCATTCCCTGGTTATCTAAAATTTTATTCTTTGGTTATTTTGGGTACTTGGGAAGAAATAGAGTTTTGCTTGACGCTGCTTTGCTTAATTATGCTTCTATTTCTTGGATCATTTGCTTCTGATTCTGACATGACACGTTGGTCAGCTGATCTTATTTTCCCCACTTAGAATGAAAATTCTTTGGGTTTGAGATTTATAAAACTTCCACTTAGGGTTTGCCTCATGATAAGCTATTAATGGCTGATTTGTGTAAATTTCTTGTTTGTAGCTGGCTAAAGGAGAGTTCTGGCAATCTGGTGGAGAAGGAATATGAAACTTCCTGCAGGGTCTGGAATGGAAAGGAAATGCTAAACATTTTTCATAATTGGGGATTAACCAGTGCCACGTTTACCATTTTACAGGTAAATTGGTTGTTTAATAAATGTAGTGAGGCTTTGATAAGGTATGGAGCCTTCGATACTGTATGTAACCCTCTGTATTTTCAGGCTTTGCAATTTATAGTCCTTACCTTGTTTCCCCTGCCACAATCGGACTAAATTCTAGCTGAGACTTCAGTGTAAAGAGCTTCAAAGAATTAGAAGTTCAAGTATTGCTGCTGTAAACTAGTTTTTAGACCACTAACATTGGTAGTAATTCCTGTGTTGGTGCTCTAAGGCGATAGTAAGAACTTCCAGGAAGTGACTGGTAGTTCCCCACAATGAGGTCCTGCATAGACAGTATGAGGAGCTAGGCACCAAATTAAGAGGCAGAACCTCAAAAGAGGCTCAGAAGTGAGTCCTGGTTTGTGGGGCACTGGACCACTCCTGGGAAAAGCGGGGCCTGTGCTGTTGAGCTGGTCAACACCTGAACCATGCTGGGACTAATGTTCTAGCAAGCCGCATATCTAGGGAAGTGGTAAGGGCTTTAAACTAAATAGTAGGGACAAGGGATCAAATTTGGGAAGATGTGGTAAACCAAAGAGTAGAGACAAGGCAAAAGAGAAAGGTACCAATGTGGGATATGATAAGCAGAACGTGACAGGAAGGGACAGAGAGTACAAATCTGAGTAAATCAGATAAGGCCAGACATTACAAAAATAATAAAAAGGACAAAATTAAGAGCTGTGTACCTAAATGCTCATAGCATTCGAAACAAACCAGATGAACTGATAGAGCAAATAGAAATAAATAAGTACGATCTGATAGCCATTACAGAAACATGGCTGCAGGATGACATATGATCTGAATATTGAAGGGCATATTACATTTAAGATGGACAGTAAGCTAGGAAAGTTGGAGGGGTGGCTCTGTAAATTAATGATGGCTTTAGTGCATTAGAGGAGGATGACCCAAGTTCAGGAATCCATAATGTAGAAGCAGGTTGGGTTGAGATGAGAAACAATAAAGGCAAAAAGTTAGTTGTGGGAGTGGTGTATATGCCCCCTAATTGTAACTACATGGTAAGACAGATTATAAAGGAAGAGATAATGGGAGCTTGTCAGAAAGGTACAGCGGTAATTGTGGGAGATTTTAATCTACAGATAGATTGTAAAAATCAGATGGGCAAAAGGTAGCCTGAGGAGTTCATAGAATGTTTCCAGGATAGTTTCTTGGAACAGCATGTTCTGGAGCCAACCAGAGAGCAGGCTATACTAGACCTGGTACTGTGCAACAAATGGGATTAATTGATAACCTCAAGGTGAAGGCACCCCTAGGTGACAACAGTCAATGTGATTGAATTTTACATTCTGTTTGAGGGAGAAAAGAGTGGGTCCAGGACTAGTAGGTTAAACTTAAATAAAGGCAACTATGGGGACATGAAAGTATAGCTAGCTAGAGTGAACTGGCAAATAAAATTAAGGGATAGGTCCATAGAGGTGCAATGGCAGACTTCTAAAGGGATATTTCAGAATACACAGTAAAGATGATTGCACAGAATAGATTCCAATGAGAAAGAACACTTCCACCATCCGTGGTTAACTAAAAAAGTTAAAGACTGTATCACACTTAAAGAAAAAACATATGATTGAGCAAAGATGAGTAGCAGGTCAGAAGATTTGACAGACTATGAAAAACAGCAAAAAATAATAAAAAGATTAATAGGGAGGGAAAAATTAGAGTATGAGAGAAAGCTAGCTGGAAATATAGAGATGGATAGATATTTGAATAAGAAAAGGTTAATAGAATGAGTGTTGGGCCAAAAGAAAATTAATCTGTGGGATTAATAATGGAAAGTAAGGAGAGGGCAAATTAATTGAGCAGGTATTTTTCATCAGTTTACACTGTAGAGGATAAAAGTAACATCCCAGATATAGCTGTAAATCAGGAAATGGAAGGGAGGGAGGAACTCGGGAAAACTACAATCACCGGAGAAGTGGTATTGAGCAAATTGTTGGAGCTGTGGGCTGACAAATCTCCAGGTCCTGATGGACTGCACCCTAGGGCCTTGAAAGAAGTGGCTGGTGAAATAGATGATGCATTGGTTTTAATTTTCCAATATTCTCTAGATTTGGGGAAAGTTCCATTAGATTGGAAAATAGTAAATATAACTCCTTTATTCAAAAAGGAAGGGAGGTAGAAAGCAGGAAACTACAGGCCAGTTAACTTAGCATCTGTCCTAGGGAAAATGTTGGAAGCTATTATTAAAGCTGTTATAGCAGGGCACTTAGAAAAATTTTAAGGCAATCAGGCAGAGCCAACATAGTTTTGTGGAAGGGAAATCATGTTTAACCAATTATAGGAATTCTTTAAAGAAGTCACGTGTGGTGTGGATAAAGGGAAAGGGTGGATGTACTGTACTTAGATTTCCAGAAGGATAAAGTGCCATATCAAAGGTTATTGCAGAAAATAAAAGCTCATGGTATAGGGGGTAATATATTGGCATGGATAGAAGATTGGCTAGCTAACAGGCAACAGAGGGTAGCCATAAATTGGTCTTTTTTCTGGTTGGCAGGATGTAATGAGTAGTGTGCCACAGGGATCAGTGCTGGAGCCTCGACTTTTTACAATTTATATAAATGACTCAGATGAAAGGACAGATGGGATGGTTGCTAAATTTGCCGATGACACATAGGTGGGAAAGTAAGATGTGAAAAGGATGTAAGGAGGTTACAAAGTGACATAGGTAGGTTAAGTGAGTGGGCAAAAACCTAGCAAATGGAGTATGATGTGGGAAAATGTGAAATTGTCCATATTTCGGCAGGAAGAATAGAAAAGAAGCATATTATTTAAATGGTGAGAGATTGCAGAGCTCTGAGATTCAGAGAGATCTTGGTGTCCTAGTGCTTGAATCACAAAAGGTGAGTATGCAGGTACAGGGAGTAATTAGGAAAGCTAATAGAATGTTATCGTTTATTGCGAGGGGAATTGAATACAAAAGTAAGGAGATTATGCTTCGGTTGTACAGGTCACTGGTGGGACTATATCCAGAGTACTGTGTACAGTATTGGTCTCCTTATTTAAGGAAGGATGTAAATGCATTAGAAGCGGTTCAGAGAAGGTTTACTAGACTAATACCAGGAATGGGCGGATTGTTTTATGAGGAAAGGTTGGACAGGTTAGGCTTGTATCCTCTGGAGTTTAGAAGAGTAGGAGGTGACTTGATCAAAAACTTTAAGATCTTGTGGGGTCTTGACAGGGTGGATGTGGAGAGGATGTTTTCTCTTGTGGGTGAATCTAGAGCTGGGGGTTATTGTTTAAAAATAAGGGGTCGCTCATTTAAGACAGAGATGAGGAGAATATTTTTTCTGACAGAGTTTTGTGAATCTTTTGAACTCTCTCAAAAGGCAGTGGAAGTAGGGTGTTTGAATATTTTTAAAGCAGAGCTAGATAGATTCTTGATTAACAAGGGGGTGAGAGATTATTGGGGGTAGGCTGGAGGTTACAATCAGATCAGCCATGATTTTATTGAACTGCGGAGCAGGCTTGAAGGGCTGAGCGGTCTACTCCCTTTCCTAGTTCGTATGTATGTTCATATGAGCAAAGGAGAACTGCGGTTATATTGTTATGTGGTGACTGTAATTTGTAGCTGGCAAGATATCTGCCACGTAGCTATGAGCTGTAACCTCCCTACCAGACCTTTGTGCATCGCATTTATTTTCCATTTTTAACTGGTTGATTGCCTGTCACTTTAGACACACGAGTCAAGACCAAATATGGTCCCCAAATATAATAGTGGGGCTAGAGGCTGGTGGGGGGGTATACTGGTTGAACCTAGCCTGTAGATTTAATTCAGTCTCTGCAGAGTATTTCTTAAATAATAAAAGATTAGAAAGTGTAGATGCACAAAGGGACCTGGGTGTCCTTGTCAATAAGTCACTGAAAGTGAACATGCAGGTGCAGAAAGCAATTAGGAAGGCTAATGGTACGTTATCCTTCATCGCAAGAGGATTTGAGCACAGGAGTAGTGAAGCCTTGCTTCAATTGTATAGAACCTTGGTTAGACCGCACCTGGAGTACTGTGTTATATGATGTTATATGTGCCTGCATGCCATTGTGATGCAAAGGTGTTCGCCAGAGCAAGGGTTAACGTGTGACTGGAGAATAGCACTGTCCATTGTATAATGTATCGAGTCACATGGTATTAGACTCAGAGAACATTCTAGAAGCAGTTGGTAGCAGCATCATGCATGCCATTAACTAGTGATCTGTACATAGTTAAAGATTAACAATAAATGGTTTATGTTTAAACATACAAATCTCAAGGTTTTATCATTGAGACATCAAACAAACCCATTATCCAATGCTGTGTGCAGTTTTGGTCCCCTTACATTAGGAAGTATATTATTTCCATGAAAGGGGTGCAATGGAGGTTCACCAGACTTGTTTCTGGGATGGCGGGACTATCCTATGAAGAAACATTGCTGAAACTAGGCCTGTATTCTCTAGAGTTTCTAAGAATGAGAGGTGGCCTCATTGAAACCCATAAAATACTTAAAGGAATAGACAGGGTAGATGCAGGTAAGATGTTTCCCCTGGATAGGGAGCCTAGAACCTTGGGACACAATTTAAAAATAAGGAGAAAGCCATTTAGTCTGAGATGAGGGGAAACTTTTTTACTCAAATGGTTGTGAATCTTTGGAATTCTCTACCCCAGCGGGCTGTGGAAGCTCAGTCGTTGACCACGTTTAAAATAGAGATTGACAGATTTCTAAATACCATGACAGAAAGGGATATGGGGATAGTGTGGATGGAAAAAGGCATTGAAGTGGTTGATCAGCCATGATCGTATTGAATGGCAGAGCAGGCTCGACGGCCTGAATGGCCGACTGCTACTATGCTCCTATTTTAAGACCATATGTTCTGTCCTTATTCCTATACTTACATTACAAATTATTTACATTAAAATAGAAATTGCCTATGTATACCTGTCACATTGTAATTACACCGTCTTCTCTCCCACTGGAGGTGCTGCAGTGCCACAACTGGTAAGGCGGTATCATTATAGAACAGCAAGTTTACATTAACTGTTCCTGTTGTAAATATGGAAGTAAAATAGTTAACAAAAAGTGCATGTAAGATATTTAAACTTGGCTTCGAACCACATTAGGTTTATAGTCTTCATGACATTTAGACCTGAGACGGTATTGGCACTTCTGTCCTCTGGAATCAGGCCAAAAACTGACTCTAGCATTCAAACTGTTACCTATGTTTGAACAGCACTGCAGTGGTTGGAATATACTCAATTATGACTGTTATTTGCTGAGACCTGGGCGCAGGTGGTCTATCCAGCCCTCTTTCAGTTAAGGATAATGTATGAACACCAAGAAGGGAGAAGAGGAGAAGCAAAGTACTGTTTAAAAAATATATGAATAGTGTATTTTTAAATTTCTAAAACTTGATTGTTTTTTCTGAATGGCAAGTTAAAGTCTCTGCAGAATGATTAATATTAATAAATTGCTTCCCTACTCATACAATTAAAATAATTCCAGGTTTATTTCTGAGATAGTTAACCTCAACCCATTGATTGATTCAAAGATCTTTATTTTTGCTGAAAAAAGAGACATTTTGTCAAAGCCTTTTGTCTTGCGCTCATCAGGACAATTTGCAAAAATACCAAATATAAAAGGAACAACAATTTATCTGTACTACTGAATGACTGTCTTTATTTTTATTAGCCTACAGTTGTCAGTTTCTTCTTTATATTTAGGAGTGCATTTTCAGCCAGCTGCAATCATTTAAAGCAAATGATTTTACAATGCTATACAGTCTACTTCTACAGCTGTTTACATTCGGAAGTGCAGCACTTAATGTAGGCGATTAATGGGCAAAAGCCATAACTTATTCAGTAGTTGCTTTAATCTGTGCTACTTCAAGCTGTGTTTAGTATTATAGTTTTCCTTAAATTGTATATATGAATGAGCTTTTGATGTGCAGAAACACCTGGATGCTGTGCTAGAGAAAGAAGAGAAGGTACTTGTGCTGAATGGACAGCAGGAGTCCGTAACAGTCCCAACCGTAAGTGCTTCAACACAGATGGTGCTGAAAGGACTTTTCATGGTGCTTGATTTTCTCTTCAGGGACAGCAGCAGGTGAGTGCTGGAATCTTGATGGGATCTGTTCAAATTTTGAAAGTTGTGGTTTTAAAAAAAACCTACTTATAAAATGGTGTGTGGTATAATATTATTTGGTGATATATCTCTATCAACATTTTATGCTTTGTTTAGGAAGCTAGCTATAAATTTCAGGCTAGTTGCAATTTAAGCACAATCTGATTGTAAAATATGATTTCTAACCATGGTGAAATTTCTATTAAATATGCTTTAATCATCTGACAGTTTTGTAGGGCTATGCTTTGAATGAAATGGCACTTCATTGCAGTTCACAAAAATCAGACTCCTTGTCTTATACAAATCAATCACAGAAGAGAAAAAGGACTCCAATTCAATTTGTTACATTATTATTGTAATTGTCTTCATTCCCACTCCTTGGAGTACCATACTTGTAAAAAGTTCGGGGGAATCTCGTTTCTGTACCATGCCATTCCTTTCTATTATTGCTGATAATGATGCTTCCATTCTACTTGTGACACTATTTGTGGGTAAATTAAAAGCCAAGAGAAAAGCCAAAAATTCGTATCCTAAAACTGCAAAGAAAATAATTTCCTCACTTGGCATTAATTGTGCACTTAGAGGGCATCATCATAATGTACTACTTAATTGTCTGCAATTGACAATAATAATGGAGTGCATTTTATGGAAGCCTGAAATGGAAAGCCAAAACATCAGACCCAGTTTTAAAAGAATCTTTCCTGGATACCGCTGGCTATGCTGACATTTATTGTCCGTTCCTAATTGCCCTTGGGAAGGTGATGGTGAGCTGCCTTCTTGGATCGCTGCCGTCCCTGTGGGATAGGTAACCCACTGTGCTGGTAAGGAAGGAGTTCCAGGATTTTGACCCAGCAACAGTGAAGGAGCAGTGATATAGTCTTAAGTCAGGATGATGTGTGGCTTAGAGGGGAACTTGCAGGTGGTGGTGTTCCATGCATCTGCTGCCCTTGCCCTTCTAGATGATAAGAGGTCACGGGTTTGGAAGGTGCAGTCGAAGGAGCCTTGGTGAGCTGCTGCAGATGGTACACACTGCTGCCACTGTGCGTCGGTTGTGGAGGGAGTGAATGTTTAAAGTGATTGATGGGGTGCGATCAAGTGGGCACTTGTATGGCATGATTGTTCCTTGCAAACCAGTTTCTAGCTTTGCAGACTTCTTCATTTTCGCTAAGGGAAGACTGTGTGCTGTTGGAATAACATTTAATTCATGAATAACCAAATTTTTTTTTGAAGGGAATGGTTGCAGTGATAAAACGTCAGTATCATATTTGTGATATGATTAATTGTTCTCATAGATTTGCAGATGACTATAGGGTGGCAGTGCAGCAGACTTACACATGGACCAACCAGCCTGATATTCCCGATGAAAATGGTTTCTTTGCACGCCCTCGAAACAGGAAAAGTTCACGCAAAAAGGCAGCTGTACTGACCTTGAGCTTTTGGTGTTTAAATCCAGCAGTGGTGAGTACAGTATTGTATTCAAACTGTACTCTGTTTGCTTTTTGCTTAGTTGCATTGTCGGAAATGGTTCTATGGGCAATTGCAAAAAATTTAAAATGCCGAATTTTTAAGGTACATACTGTGAAACCAATGTTTTGTGATTTGCCATAAAACCTTTTTTGTTTGTAAGGATTTTAATTTCATTGATTTTTGTGAATTTGCCTCGATCCTCTTGTTCTGCCTTCCTTTTCACCTTGTTCAGCCTTCCCATGCTCTGCCCTTGAATGCACATGCTCTCTTTGTGCACGCTCTCGCCACAGAATCCCCTTGACCGTGTGTACCCTCGCTCCCCTCACTATGCACACATGTCTCCCTCCTCTCTGTCACTCACCCTCCCTCTCTCTCTCTCGCTCTCTTGCTCATCGGTGCAAGCCCTCACAATCTCTCCTTTCTCACTCTTGTCAGCAATGCCTCCTCTTGTAAGAATTGTGCACACATGCTCTCTCCTTGCTCTGTTTGCCTCCATGCACCCTCTCTCCATGTTCCACATTCCACGCTCCACACGTTTCCCCCCTCTCGTTCTGCTCACCAGTGTGCACTCTGTCACCTTTCACTCCCCTCGAGTGTGCGTGCTCCAGTTCCTGTTCCCATTCCCCTCGCCTGCACGCCCCGCTCCCCTTGCCCGCCTGCCCCCGCTCCCCTCACCTGCCGACTCCTGCTGCTGCTCCCCACTCGCCTGCCTACCCCTGCTTTCCTCGCCTGCCCGCTCCAGTCCTGATGCCACCCCCCCGCGCGCGTGCTCCAGCTACCGCTCCCCCTCACCCGCTCACTCTCCCTGCACGCTCCAGCTGCCGCTCCCCCCTCGCCTGCGTGCTCCCGCTGCTGCTCCCCCCTCGCCTGCGTGCTCCTGCTGCCGCTCCCCCGTCGCCCGCGTGTTCAATTACCTCTCCGCTGTCGCCCGAATCTTCTGCTTTCCGCTTGTTCGTGCGCTCACCCTACTGCTCTCTCTTCGTCCATGACCGCTCCTCCCACTCCTGCGCCCAACATTCCTCCCCCATCACCTGCATCTGGCCCTCCCAATTCCCCCTCTCCAGCGCCAGCCTCCTCTCCTCCCGCTCCCCGCTGTGCCACGTCCACCTCCCCCTCCTCCCACTCCCCCATCGTTCGCGTACCTGCTTTCTGCTCTTGCTCTTTTTCCATCTCCGCTGCTACCAGAATGAGAACCATTGTGCTTCTCACTATCCACTTGACAGTCAGATTACGATTAGAAACTTTCTGATTGGTGGATTCAACCTAATGTCACATTGTGCTAACCTATTATGTTAAACCATCTAACAAGAACCTGTGCAGTTGAATTTATTTATCGAAGTTGAAATTAAAATATTTGTTGTTTTCATATTCTTACAGGCTTTTTCGGATCTTAATTGCGTGAGGACAATTGTCCTAACGTCTGGTACATTGTCCCCAATGGAGTCATTCTCTTCGGAGCTGGGCGTTAAGTTCAGTATCCAGCTGGAGGCTAATCATGTTATTGACAACTCTCAGGTAATGAACTGCATTGTTTATTTTCCAACTACAGGTTCAGTGACCACGTTACTAGCGGCAACCTTGAAGTTATCACTGTTCTTCTATTGAGTTGCAAGTATTTGTGGTGATAGCACATCCAGTCTATATTAAACTCTTTACTTGATATAGCTTTGTAGGGAAATATCTTTGCCGCCAAGCACTGACAGCTAATTGACCATTTATAATTAAAGTGGCGGTTTAATATTTTTGTTTTCAGACTTTTTCCCTACTATTTTTGTTCCAGTATATTAATCTCTTGAATTATTCAAACAAATATATTGCTAGTAGTAGATGTAATCCATTTATTGTACAGTACTTCGGGATGCCTGAGGATGTGAGATGGCGCAATTTATATGTAAATTCTATAATTTCTTTGTTGCTGTCCTTTTCTCAGGTAACGTTTACTAGACGTCAAATGTTCATCCAATATTCCATTTATACTGAAATTCTAAATTCACACTGATTGTGAATTTGCAGTCATACTAATTGACCAAGCACACTGATCTGTCCCTCTTTCGTTCTGGTGGTGAAGTGGAGATTCTGATGAGACTAATGAAAGCCTTGTGCAAATCTCATGTAGATTTGAACTAAAATTGAATAGTCAGCGAATGCATTGTACTTGGATTATTATACTTTGTAATGGATAATTTGTGGTAGTGGCTGGAATTAGGGGTTGTAGGGGAAGGAGAGCATTGGTGAGCAGTGATCTTCTCCGTAAACTCTGTTCCGTTTTCGTTACCCATGAAGTGTTAGATAAATACAAAGAGTGTTCCAGAGAAGCAATCCTGACTAACTGACACACAATTACCCAATCTGCGCTAATATATTCCATTATTTTTTGCATATATGGGACTGTTTTAAAAATAGTTATTCCTAACATTTTATATTTTCATATTACCCTAACACTGGTTTATAATAATATATGTAGAGATCTAGAGACTGTTCCTTTAGTACTTGATTAAATATAAATTGCTAACTTCATCTGCTTGGAATCTAATTGACTAGTTACAGAGGAGAATAGATGGGTGAAAGAGTTAAACGACTAGAAATGAAGCATGGATATAGTCCACATACACAGCCCATTAAATCAGTTCAAAGTTCTACATTATGTAGATGCACCACAGGAATGTTTGAGACTTAATTAGTTTTATGTTTTCAACTTGAGATTATACCATCTGGTGAGGCCTGCTAATAGCATTCTTTATTTTGGTTAACTTGAAATAATGAACAGCACAAATTTTATACAGAACAGAACATGTGTGTACTTAACTCTTATTTAAACCTTATTAATAAATACTGCATTAGATCAAAGCAAACCAGGGGTGAAAATTGCATTTGTCTGCAAAATGTTAGTGTAGAAAGTTGACTGGAGACCACCAAGGTGATGAATACAGGAGCAGATAGCGTGGCCAGGAATAAAAGAGTGATCTACGCTCTTAAAATTTACATTTAAAATGTTCTGTTTTCATTACATTGCAAAATCGTGTGTAAAAAGCAAGGGCATTTTCCAAGTCCATCGTTAGTGCATCTAAAAGTATTCAATGGGAGGAACCTTTTTACAATATTCCTGGACATTTGTGTTGATTAAAAAATGAGGTTGGCAACATTATGCTGATGCTCCAAGAGCAGCCTATAGCATAAAAGCAAACTACTATGGATGCTGGAAATCTGAAATAAAAACAGAAAATGCTGGAAAATGCTTCAGCAGGTCTGGCAGCATCAGTGGAGAGAGAAACAGAGTTAACGTTTCAAATCCAAATGACTCTCCTTCAGAGCAGCCTATTGTTGTTTAGGCAGGCTGATCCACCTGGGACACCCTGGTCCACTCCTCCATCACCCATAACTCCTCATCCCCTTCCCAGGGGAATTGCAAAGATGCAACACCTGCCCTTTTACCTCCTCCCTCCGCACTGTCCAAGGCCCAAAACACTCCTTTCAGGTGAATCAGCTATCACCTATCCCTGACCTACATTGCTCCACCCTCTCCTAAACAGTATAAAACCCATTACATCACATTTCTACTTCTCTTTAGCTCTGAAGAAGAGTCATAGGGTCTCGAAATGTTAACCTTGTTTCTCTCTCCACAGGTGCTGCCAGACCTGCTAAGTTTTACCAGCATTTTCTGTTTTTATTTCAGATTTCCAGCATCCACAGTATTTTGCTTTTATCTGAGGCTTGCCTAAAATTCTGTTTGTAACTTTTTTACCTCTAAAATTACATGGCGGGGGTGAACAGAGCTTGCAGTGAGTGTTGACCCCAGTAATTGCACCTGCAGGATAGGTTTCCACATATACACTCTGATTTATTACTTCACTTTTCAGTGAGAGAAGAACATAGCGAAGCAGTCCACTCATGGCCTATCACCACATGGACGGACAAAAAAAAAACACTGTGATAAAACATGTGAGAGTATAATAATTTTCATAATATTTTTCTGGCTTATTGTAAAGTGGATTTATGGTGGTTGTATTTTTCTGACTGTGTGTGTGATTTAATTGCATTTAGTAGCCAAGCAGACTGCAAGTTGAAGTTATCAAAAGAAGTAAGGTGTAGAAGTGTATTTAATATGCTAATGAGTAAACATGGTTGGGGTCTTAGCATGTAAAATGTAAAGAGCATTTGCATTTTTAGATGAAGGGGGATTCGAATTTCAAAGAGGTTAATGAGAATAGTAGCAACAAGATAGGATTTATATTGAGAAAGGTAAAAGTTCCAAAGACATTTGGAAACAATGGAATTTACATATTAAAAAGGGAGAAACATATATAGAGGAGAATGTGGCTCTGTGGGAGTGGAAGGCATTGTAAGATCTAACAGAAGATTGCGAAGCCTCCAGTATTTGTGCATTAAGCTTGCTGTCTACAGAAACCGAAGCTGGAGAAAGCCACTTTGAATTCCACTGTCCAGGGCATTATGTTAATTTGTTGGATCTATTTAAAATCTAAAATATCCATTTTTGGACCATTGCCTTAAAGGGGGTGTAACTAGGATTCAGATGAATTTAGGGATTTTGGAGTTGTTATATGAGTAATTTGTAGACCTATGTATGTGCTTGAAATCTTTTCTTTTGTTAATAAATATTTTAATTTTAGTTTTTGAAGAAACAATTTCTAAAATCTGGACAGACTTATTACTGCTGAATTCAGGGCACGCATCTCGAATTAAATACAAATTGCAAATTCGCTGTGATAGGGCGATCAAGTTTCCCTTGTGGATTTGAAGTTTCTGGTTGGTCTTAGAGATATAAGTATAAATTAGTGCCTTCACTAGCCAATAATGCATTGAGCTTGCTCTAGAGATGATCTAGCATAGGAATTTCAGTTGCTCTCAGTGGGTTGGTCTGAGCTCCTCATCCTCAAACATCAGTAAATAAAATTTGATTTAAAAAGCAAAATTTGCAGTTTTAGTGACTTCAATATCTTCGTTTTTAAAATCATGCTCTCGTAGTGTACAAGGTTTGATGACTGCATGCTAAGTTTTGGTTTTGATTATCCCGGGTGCATTTGTAGGGGTGATAATAGTAAATCTGGTTTAGTAATTTGCTGATGAACTACTAGATTATGGTTTACTCCACTTGGAAAGTTAGCCTTGCAATGCTTGTTAGTCTGGGGTTCTATTTGGAGACACTTGCACCAAAGCAGGAAAAATAGAAGGGCAAATTATGCTCATTGAAGCATTTAAGATTATGAAGGGCTTGACAGGATAGATACTGAGAAGTTATTTACCTTTATTTACAAGGGTGCACAGTTCCAGGGTACATTAGAAATGTATTAGGAATTCTGTTGTGCTTTAAAGCTAACGTTCAGTGTCAGAGATCATGTTGCAGCATATTTCTGCTTTTTCCCATTTTGTTAGTGCTGTGCCATGATCATTTTTCCCCCTTTTCCCTTCAGCCCTGGTCTTGTGTTTCCCAGTTGTAATCTTAATCCAAAATGGTGACCAAAGCTTCATTATCTTTTACAGTTGGAGCTTCAAAGCTAAATAAAAATCACACTTTGTTATAGCTCTAGTTTAAATGTCAGCAGTTGGGAAATTACCTGTACATCTGTAAATTGTCAGTCAACATCAGTGCTAGAGCACCACTTTATGAGTTAACAGTGGTTATTAGCAACACAGTTAGCCTCATAATGTCTTAAGTTTTCCTCCATTGGATCTGTGCAATATAATACAGAAGCTTATGTTACGCTTCTGTAGTTGAAAAATACATTGGCTGGTAGATACCTTAACTACTTCACTGCTGAAGGTTAGTAACAATTTTAATAAAATTTCAGTATCTATCAAAAACTTCTGTTGCTTATAGTTTCCTACAAGCATACCTTCATAATGTTTTAATATGGTGCAGGATGCCATATGTGTGCAGCATGACTTAATATTTAAGAATATTTTTTGTACAAGGCAAATTGATCCATTTCTTGTGCCATGGTACCTAATTTATATAAAAAAACTTCAAATTGAAAAACCTAGAAGATAATGTGCTAAAGATTGACAAGCAGCAACAGTATCTATCAGCAATAGTTCTTCAGCCGCCCCTCATAATTTTCACAGCTCCTTTGCTAAAGACCCTGTTGCATGCTTCGTGAGTGCTAGCAAACTCTGCTACGTTGTCTAAGTGGTAATTTTTCATGTTGAACCTGAGATGAAGAGAAGCTTCTTCACTCAAACGGTTGTGAGCTTCTGGAATTCTCTATCCCAAGAGCTGTGGATGCTCAGTCGTTAAGTATATTTAAGAAATCCATAGATTTATAGATACTAAGGGAGCTAAGGGCAGTGTGGATAGTATGGGAAGGTGTAATTGGGGTAGAAAATAATTGTGATCTTATTGAATGATGGAGCAGGCTCTAAGGACCGAATGGCTTACTCCTCCCCTTATCTCTTATGTTCTTGCGTTCCAACATTGAGACTTTGGAAGACATTGCAGCTAAGACTGATATTGTCATGGCCTGAGACCTGATATGCATTTCCCAGTGGGACTCTGTGTAACAACCAGAAGGACGAATTCTTAATAACTTCTGCCCCACCCCTCTGTAGCCTAGGGTCATCAAAATCAATTATTACATTTCAACTGATAACATAACTCAGCAAGGGGGAGATGGTGGCGCAGTGGTAATGTTGCTGGACTGGTACTCCAGAGGACCAGGCTAATGCTGTGGGGACATTGGCTCAAATCCCACCATGGTGGAATTTTAATTTAATTAATTTAAAAAAATCTGGAAGTGAAAGTTAGTCACAGTAATGGTGACCATGAAACTATTGTCGATTGTTGTAAAAACCCATCCGCTTCTCTAATGTCCTTTAGAGAGGGAAATCTGCCATCCTTACCTGGCCTGACTTACATGTGGCCCCAGACCCTCAACAATGTGGTTTACTCTTAACTGTCCCTTGAAATGGCCTAGCAAGCTACTCAGTTCAAAGGCAGCTAGGGAGATAAAGGGGGAAAAAAATATGCCCAACATTGGCCTCATCCTGATGGCCACTTTTGTGTATGGCTGCGTCAAGCTGTGCGTAGACTCTTTGTACGCAAACACCAAGTGTCACCTATGTGCAGAGGTTCTAGCTGTCCTTGGTGTTACGAAGGATAGGTCGGGGCACGCTGCTGCGGAACGCTCCAAGCAATTGGACTGTGCCATACCATCTGTCCTTCATGGAAAAAGTTACGCAGAGAAACACCTTTGACCACAAGTCCATCAGGCAGTGGTTGGCACGCAACATCCCAGAGGCCCTGCAGGAAAAGGAGATGGTGGATCCTGTCGGATGGTTCCCCGAGCAGACTGTCAAAGTCATTTTGTCAGTCTACAGGACTTGTCTTCTACAGGAGATTTATGGGAGAGGTGCAAATCTCTTGGGATATACGCATGACCATAGTGCACCCCAGGAGTTGCATTTAGCTCTGAAGCTTTTGGTAGATTAACGTACTGTAGACCCTCCAGCATATGTGATCAAAGCTTTTTAAGAAATAACATGTTCTACTTCAAAATGAGGATCTAAGATAGGGAATTGTATAATCTTTAGTAAACATAAAATGCACCTAAAACTCTGTAGAAAATTTGTAAAAAGCTATTTCCTTGAAGATGGTCTTTAAGTAAATTCTGTCTTCACTTTAAATCAGTATTGTGGCTATCTTTTGGTCAGATTAAAATAGAAAAAATGTTTTCTCAGTTTAACTGGACTTATTTATTGGTGGTTAATCCATTAATGTACTATTGTCAGAAGATACTGGTAATGCGGATCTCTGTTAATAAGCATACTCCATCATTAGCCAATCTCAAGACATTTAAAAGATTTATGATGGAATTTTAATTTAATTAATTAAAAAAATCTGGAATTGAAAGTTAGTCACAGTAATGGTGACCATGAAACTATCGTCGATTGTTGTAAAAACCCATCCGCTTTTCTAATGTCCTTTAGAGAGGGAAATCTGCCATCCTTACCTGGCCTGACTTACATGTGGCTCCAGACCCTCAAAGTCATTTGACAGGATGACTCATCGCCAGAACTTTCCAACAAGCACCAAGATGTAGCTTGAATGTTGATGAGAAAGGCCCTCCCCGTCAGATCCTTCCTACATGCCAGGAGCCTCCACCCCCTCAACACGTTGTCCTTCAGGTGGCTGTGGTGGGGAAGATATTGTTGTCCACTTCCTTGTGGAATGTGCCTTTGCAAAGAAGGCCTGGAGAGAAAAGCAGTGGTTTTTGTCGAGGTTCATCCCAAGCAGTTCCATGACACAGGACTCTGTGCCCTACGGGCTGTCCCCAGGGACACACACCGAGACAAGCATCAACTGCATTTGGAGGATCATCAACTCTGAAAGATGCTCTTTAGTCGGCCCGAAACTTGTTGGTCTTAGACCATAAGACATAGGAGCAGAAATTAGGCCATTGGGCCCATTGAGTCTGCTCCGCCATTCAATCATGGCTGATAAGTTTCTCAACTTCATTCTCCTGCCTTCTCCCCATAACCTTTGATCCCCTTACCAGTCAAGAACTTATCTATCTCAGTCTTAAATATACTCAATGACCTGGCCTCCACAGCCTTCTGTGGCAATGAATTCCATAGATTCACCACTCTGGCTAAAGAAGTTTCTCCTCATCTCTGTTCTAAAAGGTCTTCCCTTTACTCTGAGGCTGTGCCCTCGGGTCTAGTCTCTCCTATTAATGGAAACATCTTCCCCACGTCCACTCTATCCAGGCCTTTCAGTATTCTGTAAGTTTCAATCAGATCCCCCCTCATCCTTCTAAACTCCATCGAGTATAGACCCAGAGTCCTCAAACGTTCCTCATATGTTAAGCCTTTTATTCCTGGGATCATTCTCGTGAACCTCCTTTGGACCCTCTCTAGGGCCAGGACATCCTTCCAAGATACGGGGCCCAAAATTGCTCACAATATTCTAAATGTGGTCTGACCAGAGCCTTATAAAGCCTCAGCAGCACATCCCTGCTTTTATATTCTAGTCCTCTCGAAATAAATGCCAACATTGCATTTGCCTTCCTAACTACCGACTCAACCTGCAAGTTAATCTTAAGAGAATCCTGGACTAGGACTCCCAAGTACCTTTGCACTCCAGACTTCTGAATTCTCTCCCCATTTAGAAAATAGTCTATGCCTCTATTCTTCGTACCAAAGTGCATGACCTTACACTTCCCCACGTTGTATTCCATCTGCCACTTCTTTGCCCATTCTCCTAACCTGTCCAAATCCTTCTGCAGCTTCCCCGCCTCCTCAATACTACCTGTCCCTCCACCTATCTTTGTATCGTCTGCAAACTTAACCAGGATGCCCTCAGTTCCTTCAGCTAGATCATTAATGTATAAAGTGAAAAGTTGTAGTCCCAACACTGACCCCTGCGGAACTCCACTAGTCACCGGCCGCCATCCTGAGAAGGACCCCCTTATCCCCACTCTCTGCCTCCTGCCAGACAGCCAATCTTCTATCCATGCTAGTACCTTGCCTCTAACACCATGGACTCTTATCTTACTGAGCAGCCTCCTGTGCGGCACCTTGTCAAAGGCTTGTCTTCCAGTGGAAAGAGTTGTCCCTGACCCAGTTTTGCAGACTGGCACATTCCAAGGTCCAGAACTACGTGCTGAGAGACGCATTAAAGCTTGGGGCAGCTGCTGCAGAGGCACAATGGGGAAAGGTTGCTGTCTAAGACCTATCAGCCATAGTGCACCGAGGAGGCTGGGAATTGTATAGTCACCTCGGGCTGTATGACTCACATGGAACATATGCAGTGAATATTACGTGTATCACAATCATATTGAAGCACCTCAGAGTGCAACATGATCTATGTAGACAACTTAAATATCCTTGCACTGTCTGACTGTCTGTTATGGCCATTTTGAAATGTCTGTAATGTTTCTTGATTGTATTTAAACACCTCAGGGTGCGACATGATCTATGTGGAAAACTTGAATATTATTGCTCCTTTTGTGATGGCCATTTTAAAATGTTTTGTAATATTCTTTTAAATATTTTATGAATGAAGTATATTTTTGCAAAAAAAAAGTTAGGGATGGGCAACACATGCTGACCTTGCCAGTGATACCCACATCCCATGAAAGAATAAAAAAAAATCAGGGATTTAATGTGACCTATGTATGGCTTAGTACCACATAATACAATGCATTTTCTTAAGAAGCTATTGGGGAAGCTTTAAAGTAAATTCTAAAGAATAGTAACACTTTACTGACTCTGGCAATAATGTAGTTGATCAAGAAAAAAAGCTAATGTGGCATGACACCTATCAAAACTTAACCAGATTATGTCTTGTGTATAATGAGTGATGTCTTTGATAAAGGCAAAATACTGCAGATGCTGGAAATCTGAAACAAAAACAAAAAATGCTGGAAAATCTCAGCAGGCCTGACAGCATCTGTGGAGAGAAAGACAGAGTTGACAGCATCTGTCAGAGCCCTGAAGAAGAGTCTTAGGGACTCGAAATGTTAACTCTGTCTTTCTCTCAACAGAGATGTCTTTAAGGCTGTTTTATGTATTTACTATTCTCACTTAAGTCTTGGATTAAACTATTAATTGAGATCTGAGGGAGCAATAATTGTATATTTTCTTTATTAGTCTTTGTCAGTATTAGTATGACATCTTCAGCATGTTTAAGTTTTCTAGTCACTGAGAACTATGTTCTAAATCTTGGTTATCCTTATTATATTTGGTTACACCGGGTTCCAGATATGTGCCTCTTTACTATGGTCATTACCTTTATGTTCTCATCTGCTAGTTCTTACCAATGTAATTTTATTCTGCTCTTCCCACACCATGACTTCCTGGTTTCATTCCCATTCTGCCAGCCTCATATTTTCCATCACTCTTCCATTTCTAATTTTAGTGGGATACAAGTGCTGAAGGCAGATTATTGAGGCGCATTGCCAGAAGCATGGCAGCTATACAAGATGCCACTCCTAGAACAAATTTTAGACTTGACAGTGAAAGGCATACAGCTTTGTTATTTCACACTAAGATTTAGAAGTTGAATGACACAGCAGGCAGGTTGTTCGTCCATTGATATATAATGTTAAGGTGGGGGGGGGGGTGGTACAAATATAGCCTGCAGTAAAATTCAGAGATGAGGTAAAATTTTGCTAGTTATGATGTAGAGAGACACTATCACACAAAAAAGTCATCCTGTATTACTTATGTAAACACAAATGGGTCAATTTGTAATAATGTCAGTTTGGGACAAGATTAATTCACTAAGTCCTAAATTCCTGCACCAGTAACTGACTTTATTTTTCTCTAGGTATGGGTAGGAACAATTGGAACAGGACCAAATGGGCGAAAACTCTGTGCCACTTTCCAACACACAGAGACGTTTGAATTTCAGGATGAAGTAGGAGGTTTGCTGCTGAAGATTTGTCAAGCTGTCACTCAGGGAGTACTCTGCTTTCTACCTTCTTACAAGGTAACAATAATAAACAATATTGCACCAATCGCTTCTAAGAACCTTGTAGTGTGATGTAGCCAAGTATTTCCTTCTAATAATGTAGCCTTATGATGCTGTCCACTGCAAAATAGCACATTTTTGTACACTTAGAAAATATTCTAAATTTTGAAGGGACAGCTGTCATCTATGTGCTGTTATTTTACTTGGCAAAGCCAGTTAGCCAGTCATGTTTTCATTAAAGCAGTGACGCTGATTTCAATGCAAGTATTTCTAAAATACCTTTTTTACAGCTGTCATTTCAAAATCCAATGGCTGCACTCAACACTCCATATTTGTTTTGTTTCAATTTGAAAGTTAAGATGAAGTTATAGACAGTAACAAAATAAAATGGAGAAAAGATGGATGGGAAATAAAACTGGAGATAAGTTATAAATAAAAACAGGAAATGCTGGAAAAGCTCAGTAGGCCTGGTAGCATTTGTGGAGAGAGAAGCAGAGTTAATGTTTCAAGTCCCTATGATTTTTCTTCAGAGCTAAAGAGAAGTAAAAATGTGATGAATTTTATACTGTTTAAGACGGAGTGGAGCAAATGAAGCAAGATAGATAGGTGACAGCTAAGGAGAGATTGACAAAGATGTCATGGGCACAAGACAAAGGGAGTGTTAATGGTAGTGGTAAAGAGTAAAGAAGGTGCTGAAGGTGGTATAAAGGTAAGATAGCAGGAAGTATTAATAGCAGAACAAGGGTCAGTGCTCCGTGAAAGCACAACATAGAAACAAGTGACAGATAGCCCTGTGGGGGGAGGGGGGTTTGGGGAAAAAGTATTTTAAAAAATGAATAAAAGAATAAAATAAAAATAAATAAATAAAGAGGATTTAAAAAGGGGCCAAAAAAGAGGTGAAAGTTCATGGTCTGAAGTTGTTGAACTCAATGTTTAGTCCGGAAGGCTGTAAAGTGCCTAATCAGAAAATGAGGTGCTGTTCCTCCAGTTTGCCAAGTACAGACACATGGGCATGAGAGCAAGATGGTCTGTTGAAATGACAAGCTACAGGAAAATCACAACAGGTGGGAGCATGACCCAGATCTTTTGGAGAGCAAGAGAGTAATTTGTTGGAAATGCACTCTTCCTAGTTTCATCTGTTCTTTTAAAGCAAATGTATATAGCAAATATCACAGACACTTTTATTCTGAGAAGAAAAATAATGAATAATTGAACAAGCTAGGACTGGCACAATTTGTTAGATATAGCTTTTCCACCAGAAGGATCTATTCAAATCCAATGCAGACTAAAGGGATATAAGTATACTCTCTCTGACAACTGTAAAAGCCAAGTTAAATGAGCTTTGTATGTTGTGACTGATCTTGACACTGATATAACAAGTGGTAATTTCAGTGGTAAAACTGTTGTTGTGAACTCATTTGTTTTCCGTTTATGAATAATCAAGAGACGTCGGGGTCAAGTGGAGATACTACAGCTTAAAGCGTAGTGAATGCACTATTAATATAATTCTGTTGAAAGAGTCAGAGGAACTGTTATTGTGAGACTTTGATGTTGACAATATATGGAGAAAATTTAAAACTGGGTGGAATCGTCCCAGATTTGCACTAAGTACGGTAGCAGGTAGGAGAAAGGACGATTTACCCACTGGCTGCAATGGCAGCTTTTTGTATCAAATCGTCCCCTTCCTGGTATGTCCCACCTCATTAATAATGTGTTCCTGGGAAACACACTGGGTCACTGGTCTGGCAGCTGATTCACCCATCCTGCCGTCGCCTCAGGCCTTCAGTAATCTGGGCGCCATTTTTAAAGGGCTTGCAGAGAGCTGGCACTCTCTAAGGGATTGGAATTTGCTGCAAAGTCATGGCTGCCAAAGGGAGCAAACATGTTGCCCCCAAATTTAGCAACATCTCCCTCGAGCGCCGACTGGATGCAGCGGAGGCCCGCCGCCAAGTCCTCTACCCCAGCTCTGGGCGAAGACCAGCAAGCAAGGCCACCATTCCAGCATGGGAGGCAGTGGCAGCGGTGGTCAGCTCCAACATTCTGCAAAAGAGGACAGCCATCCAGTGCAGGAAGAGGATAAATGCTCTCATCTGTTCTGCCAGCATAAGTCAACCAACTCATCACTCTCAACTCACAATACCATGACACATCCACAGGGATCTCGCACATCAAGGGACAACACCACAAACTCTCACACAGCCCTTACCTCCAACAGGCTCATATCCTCTGGAGCTCGCATCCTCATCCCATCCATGGCTCCGCTCACTACACAAACATCTCACACTGCGCTATGCTCACACAGTCCATCTGTTTTCATGCAGGAACAGCAGGGAGAGGTCCCAGACTAGGAGTGGAGTGGCCCACATTAGGTCCCTCACTCACTTTGAGAAGCGTGCCATCGCGCTGACTGGTGAGGACATGGACTGTGTCTGTGGCGACGGTGAGGTTGGCCGTGAACACCCACGTGAGGTTCCTGTACCACATCATCCCTCTCTCAATGTAACTGTGAGTGCTCTCTCTCCTGCTTTTGATTCTGCTGCCATGCAGTAATTATCTCTACTTTAGGTTCACAGCGAGCTCTCAAGCGACTGACACCCTCAGCCAGCCAGCCCTTCAGCTCCAGCCAGGTCCTCACCTCCAGCCAAAAAAGACACCTCCACTGAAGAGCTGGAAATAAGCAGCCTGGAAGGCCCGTCACAGCACTTACACCCTCCACCAGCGCAGAGAGACAACTTCGGTGGGATCTAAATCTAGATCAGGCTTGGGTTTGCAATCTTGTGGTCACTGCATGGGCACATGTCCGCAGCAAGAGGAGGCAGGCTCAGCCAAGCTCCCTCAGCAGTTCTCCAAGTGCCAGGAAGAGGCATCTGTGAGGTCTGAATCAGATGACGAACCTTCAGCCTTCCGGCTGATTGTGGAGAGTCAGAAGAACGCGGGGGGAAATCACACAGAACTGTTGGAAGCCCTCAACAAAGTGGCATGTGAGTCAGAGGAGTGTGTCTGCCTGCTCTCTGATGAAGTGGTGCCCACATGTGCACGCATTGAGGCCTCCATGGGATGGTGGATGCCATGGAAACCCTGGTCCAGCAGAACGTGGAAATGCATGCAGACCTGCACTCCATCGCGGTAGCCATGGATGAGTTCCTGTAATGGCAATGCAAGGGGAAATGGAGCACCTCGACATCCCTCCAGGTACTCCTTCCCCTCAAGGAGTCAGGCCGGGGCCCTCGCGCATCCGAGGAGCAGCAGCTGGACACCCCAGGGTCATCCACTCAGGAATCTCAGTGGCTGTCCTCTCCCTCCGAGTCCCCTCTGCCTATGACGCCCTCAACCTTGTCCGCTGTCACCGCAAAAGGAGTAGCTGGCCCGCAGGAGGACAGCCAAAGCAAGCTGGAGTTCTCAAGGCCTTGGCGGTTCAGAGGAACCACATCAAAGTCATCAGAGGCAACAGGGCCAGCCAATGCACAAATTGTCTCTACCCCTTCTGCGGATTCCAGGGCAGCACCTCGAAGAAGTAATAGGCCTAGAAAAGTTTAAAAATTTCCGATCACAAGTGGTTACACGGGTGAACGCATTTTGTCACTTTATAACCTGAAAATATATTCACTTTCACTGACTAATGTGAAGTGGTGTCCTTCAGCTTCATTGTCAGCTTCGCGAGTCCTCCCCCAGCATCTCCCCAACTAGCAGTTCAACTGCATACTACCAGCCCACGAGTGATTCTGGAGGGAGAAGTGTGTGTGTAGCTGGGCCTTTTGGAGCCTTGTGCAAGCATTGTCCCACGCACATGGAGCCTTCCTCAATCACACTCATCTTACCGTCCCAAGCACTTTCAGTGCTGCCTGCTGGGGTTCTCTTTCAGTTGTCCATCTGAGCTGACCTGGACCACCACCCACTTACTGATCGCACTCCCATGCAGCACTTGTGCCCGCCCAAAACGAGGCTCCTCTCAGTTACGATTTCAAAAATGTTGTTGTAGTAAGGTGCCCCTGTCAGCTGCCCCTGTCTTTTCCCCTCTCCCAGTCACCCATTTCCTTTCCCCCATCACTGTTGACTCACCTTCCACCTTCCCATGTTCACCTACCAACCAGAATCCTTTTCTTTCCAGGATATCCAGGTGAACATGCATGTTCCCTACCTTCCTGAGAATCCCTCTCCCATCCACATTGACCGCCCAACCTCCTTCCCACCCCCTGGGTCTATGTCTGCTTCAGAGTCCCCACCAACCACCCTCGCCATCCCTTCTACTACTACCGTCGCACCCTCACCCTACCACCCTTCCGGCTCACTATCCCCGCTAATGCTCACCATTCCCTCCTACCACGCCCACCCTCAGTTTGCTCCCCACGAGGCAGCCATTGACTCCATGGACCCCTACATTGCATATTCACCTGACCATTCTCCCTCCACTCCCTCCTCCACCTTTTACTCCGTCCCCTCACCCGAACTCCTTCCTTTCCCTGGACTCCTTCAACTCTCTGAACTCCTTCCTCCCCCTGGTTCACTCCGACCCCCCGAACTCCTTCCGTTACACCTGCCTCACCCCTTATACCTAGCTCCCCAGCTGCCACGTTCTTCCCCGTTACACCCTCCTCCCCTGTACTCCAACCCCACCCCACATCAGCATGACACCTTCGCTTCCCCCCCACCCTATTGTACACTTCCTCTTCCAGTCAAACCTAGACATTCCTTCCCCAGCCCCTCCGGCTGTCACTTGTAACAGCCCATAGCCAAGACCACAGTGTCCCGAAGCAGACCCCAGACATCAACGGAAACCTCCCACCTTCTGTGAGCTGCTTCGCGGTGGAGCCACATCCATGAGAATCCACCCAGCATGTGATGCATGTGTTCCTCCAGGGTCTGGTAGCTGTAGGGCTCCATCATCTTCTGCTCCTAAGATGTCTGTGATGTGAGCAAGGCTGTAATGGTAAGTCCCAACTTCTGTACCTCACATTTGTGAAGACATGTTCTGGACTGGCATGTTTTCCCACCGACTTGGCTGGTAAACTTGACGTGGGGGGGATAATTCTGGCGAAAAGGCAAGATGATGAGATGCAAATGCATTGAAATTATGTTCCTGACATCCAGCGTTGGGAAAGGTGGCCCGCCATTGATGTGTGGAGCGGACAATCGCAAACTGGTTTCGTGACAGTGTGAAACCGATTTTTGGCCTTCTCACCATATTGTCTGCTCACGCCCATCGTAACACCTGATGCCAATGGGGGTGGAAAAATCCCAGCCAGTGTGTTTGTTTTTGTGTGGCTATATTTTTTTCCTTGTATGATTTTTATTGAGGTGTACACTCTTGGCTATTGAGGCAGGGAAATAGCTAATCACTATATAAATGGAGGTGAATAAGAGAGCACTTTGACTTTTCCCTTGACTTCAATAGGAAAGCATTTAAACACTGTTAAATGCCTTCCCGCACAGTGTAGCTGGGAATAAGAACAATAATCTTAAAATCAGAGCTGGGCCATTCAGGACAGCAGTTGGGATCCACTTGTTCACGCAAAGGATGGCGCAAGTGTAGACGATAACCCAAGTAATCATTTTAAATCTGAGGTCAATAGATTTTTGCTAGCTAATGGTATTAAAGGAGATGGAACAACATTCCTTGTTAGCAGCATGATTGTACAGCAATCCAAAAGTTCCTGTGTGGACTGTGCACAAGTTGACCCCTTTAAGATACCACGTGTACATGGCTGCGCAAATAAATTTAAAGAAGGTGAGCACTTTAATCACCCGTGCACTGCAAAAATAAATTGGGGGGAGTGTTGATTATGGAGTCAAGGTTGGTAAATGGAGTTAGGATACTGATCAGCCATGATTTCTTTGAATGTCCGAAAGACTGAAGGAGCTGATTGGCCTACTCCTGTTACTGTATTCCTAACTTGTATGGTGAAATTGAAGACATGATCATTGCTTTGCCATTAGGCATCAGTGCTCTTAAAACTGTGTCAAATGTTTTTCTGCAGGGTAAACTAAAATTATTTTGAATATTTTACCATATATTTCTATTAAGTGAACTTCTATTTCATTTGATTTATTGCACCAGTTTTTAAACAATTTTTTTCTGAGCATGTTCCATGAGCATCAAGCCAATTTTAGTATCCTATCCGAGTGGCACTCTTTGATCCTGGTCAACATCACAGTCCTGTTGTTACAAACATGCACAATTCTAGTAGTGACCTGTGGATCATAATTAGAAGTGGAAACTCTGCCAAATTTTCCCCTTTCACTTCCTACTCCTGGGCATTGAGGCCAATTGTAATACTCCTGTTGCTAGTTGGGCTGAAACGAAGTAACAACAAAGATCTGAGATCTTCCTGTCTATATGGTTAAGCTCACACACTTCTTTAACCAACTGAGCCACCAGGGACTCTTTTTAAATGTTGAAGATAAAAATGGTTGGAATTATTTGTCTTCTCAAACGAGCTCACCAGGTTGTTTATTGGGGAGAACATGTAGCGTGTGTGACCAGCCAATATTTACTTCTACATTGTCCTTTGAAGGCATATATTTCTTGCTTGAGATGGAGCCCCTTGGGTGCGGAACATGTTTGATACATCACTTAATGTTCGTGCATGACACAGTTTCGATAGGCCTCCTGACCATAGAGATCAAAGCCAATTTTGATCCTGTCTTTACCTGGCACCTGCAGGTGCACATGAGCAAGTGTTACTGGATAACCATTAGAATTGGAAACCATGGGAAATTTTATTCCCATTTCTTAAGGAAGTCAAGATCAATTGTAGCAAGGCTAACTAACTCTCCAGGTGACATTAACGCATATAGCATAGATGGGGAATTGAACCTTCTTAGTCTGTAAGGCCCAGTTGTGTGCTGACTTAACCAGGTGAGCCATCGGGAGGACCAGGAATTGAGGTTAGTTTTTGAAGTGCATTTACTTACCTCCAATTAGAAGATTAACTGCAAATTATACTGTGAAACAATAATGTAATTTATGGCTTTGTAATGCAGTGGTGTATCACTGCTTACTGTGTAGAATGTTAGGCAACAAGATCACAGCCATATTTCCATACAATGCGAGCGAGTCTTGATCTCAGCTGTTGGGAGAAGCGTTGAACAGGAATGGCTGGTTCATTAGTTGATAATGGAACAGTATTGCCTGGAAACTTGCCAGCTTTCTCAAACAGAAAATAGGTCAAGGAAACTTGAGGAAAAGAAGAAAATTACTTTGAAAGCTGAGGCAATAAAAATATTTAGAAATCTGATAAGTCAAAAAGTAATTGAAATATGTTTACACTGGCTGATTTGACATATCTAAATCAAGTACATTTTTAATCGTATAGTTCAAGATGTGTAAAAGAAGTTATATACTTGAAGCAGTTACTTAACGTGGTTGCACTTAACAGAATTTTCTATAGAAGTGGGAGAAAATTTTGGCCTAAAACAAAATAATTGTATTTGTCTGATGTAAATTCAATTATTTCATTAAATCCTGTTGACATTGCCGAATAATTGATTTTAATTAAATGTAGCAGTGTCTGGTGTTAGCAAATATCTCAGTTAAAGCTTTGCCTGGCTTGCATACTGAAACAGATGCCCTATAAACTGTTTAAAATCTAATAACAATAGCTTGAGACTTCAGCATCCTAGTGTGCGTGTAATGTAGTTTCTGTGAAGATCCATCAGATGGCTGCAAAGGACAAGATTTGTAGTTGACGGCACCCTTCTGTCTATGAGAGATGATGGACACATAGCAAACAATCTATTTCAGATGGGGTGTCTTCATATTGTGCACCTTTGCTGATGGCTGAAGAGGCCAATCCTTGAGAGGCAGGTTCTGCCACATGTGCTGCACATGAAGCTTCCAAGTGTCATTGTATTTGTTGTTTACGGCATTGGCACCTTTTTCCAAGCTGCAAGCATCCCTGAAGAGGAGCTATTTGAGTCCCACTGGTTGTTTGGCTCCAGCTACCTCACCATACCGAAAGTTCTTGGATATGCAACTGCCTTCCATCCTGTGGACATGCCTGAGCCAATGAAGCCACCTTTGTTTGATGAGTGCTAACAAACTTGGGAGCTTTGCCTTTGAGAGAATTGCCGCATTCATGATTTTGTCCTGCCAGAATATACCCGTACTGTGCTACAGTCATTGAAGGTGGAGTTTCTTTTCCTGACACCTGTGTCATCCATGTTTCACAGCCATACAACAAGGTGCTGAGAACAGAGGCCTTATAAAGCATCAGCTTATTTCTAAGGATCAGCAGGATATTATTCCATGCACGTTTCGTAAATCGGTCAAAGGTGGTAGCTGCTTTCCCTATGTGTATATCAAGCTCTGCATTGAGAGACCGTAAAGACAGAATTTGCTAATCACTTTCAGTAGGGTGTTATTTAGTATGATGCGGAAATGCAACACCTTGTTCCATGATCACGGTTTTCTTGAGGCTTATAATCAGGGAGAACAAGTTACAAGCGTAGGAGAAATTGTCCATGAGTTTTTGTAACTGAGGAGCTGAAGTAGACAGCCAATTTTCCCTAAAATCTTGCAGAGCCCAATTCTGTTAACGGTGTCAAATTCCTCAGTGAGATCAATGAAAGTAAGGTAAAGAGGCATATCCTTGTAGCTGGTGTATGGAGAAGATTGTGTCCACAGTAGATCTGTCAGCACAGAAAACATACTGTACTTCTGGGTGCACTTGTTCCGCAAGTGGATGAAGAGCTATAACTTCCGAGCTCCAGGGCAGTGTAGCCAGGCGGGTAGACCAAAGATGCGCTGGGGAATCCCCACTCCACCGCCCCCCCCCCGCCCCCAGAAGTTTCCAGGTAATGATTGCATGACAATTGCCCAGGCAGTTCAAACTTCCTTTTGGCAATTGTCCTGTACTGGGAGCTATCTGAAAATGCAATTTGAATCACAAACCTTGGATGGTTCCAACTGTCTTGCAGTCATGCTTAACTAGAAGAATTAAAACCACTTCTAGCTTCTGGATAACTATAACAGTGACTCACCCCAACCCCCCAGGCGCGGCACCCCCCCCCCCCCCCCCCCCCCCCACCCCACTCCTGGACCCCCACCACTCTGCTCCAACTACCCTGCAGACCCAGCCTATCCACAACCCCCTGCCAAATCCTATCTACTTACCTTATGCACTTACCTTCTCTCTGGCTTGCCAAAGTGGCTGGACCTTTAAACTTACCTGCTTTACAGCAGCTGGTGCTGTCAAAAAAGGGGCCATGGCTTACTCTCGATTGATCTGCCCTCAACTGTAGCCCTCAGGAACTTGTTGTGCTACACAGATCTTGCTTGGTCTGAGTCGGAAGGTCAGGCGAGATAGCAGTGGCTGGATTTCAAGGTAAATAATTACTATTGGAGTGGTATTACGACTCAATTGCCATGCCACAGGAAGTTACAGGCCAAAGTCATTTAAGTATGACCCTAACAAAGGCTGCCCTGGTGACGCTAAGGAATGAGATGCCCCTGTTGTTTCCGTCTCCTCTGTCGCATTTGTTTTTTTTTCCCTTCATCTTACGGGATATGGGTGTGATGATTTTTGTATTACACACCTCTTCTGGAACAGAGACTACTTGTCAGCAGAGAAAGAGAAGGGCATAAAAAGTGCAGCAATAGACAGGACCCTCTGTGCTTGAGCAGTTTGGCTAGGATTCCATCTTTGCTGGGTGCCCAAGTGATGAGGGTTCTTCATCTAACTCATCCATGACAGGAAGATGCGGGAGAGTATCAAGAATAGTCTGAATGATATCCGACTCACAGGAGTATAGCTAACAGCAGTATTCAGCCCAGTGGGACATCTGTTTACTTCTGTCAGTGAGTACTTCATTATCTGCCAACTTCTGGAGAACAATTTTGATGACAGTAGGACCATCTTTCATTGTGAGGGAATCTGTGTCTTTAAATGTTTTGAAGGAGACCTTAACTCAAATAGAAACTGAACTGAAAAGAGAAAAAGAAACAGAACAGGTAAACATAGAAAGGAAACTGACCCTCTTGGTTTCTAAGGAGGTAAGAAACAAACTGAGGTTTAGAAACGAAAACTTCTGGCCAGCCAACCAACCCTAATTGAAAGATATATAACGACATAGATCAGTCCAACTGAGTAGTGGCAGCTGATGAGTCCATTGATGCAAGTTACAAGCAAGCTGAAGAAGATGGAGGCTAGATCCAGAAGCTGAGAATAGGCAATTATATAGTTGTTGTTACTGTTTCTGTTAGTTGAAGATAACATTGGTGGATCTACGTCATCCAGACCAAATTGAGCAGGTTCTGCAAATGTGTGCCATTTGTGGTGAAGACCATGCCCGTGGAACTCAAGTTGGTTGTACGCTGCTGTCGACTGGGGATCAGATTAGCTCCTAGAAGGAGAGGAGCTGAAATTCCTCATGAGGAAGACGGAGTTTGAAGGACTTTGTGGCTGAGTGGATTGCTGAGCTAATTTGTTAGATCTGTCTTAGTAGCCACTTAATGTGCAATTTATAGTTTATATTTGACCACAATTTGCCAGTTAATTCATGTTTAACTTGTTAAACTCTGGATGTTATAGTATAGGATAGGTAGTATTTAGTGTTTGCTGCGTTGACTCTTGCATAGTAAAAATTCCTGTCTTTAAATTATGGAATCTTGTGGCTTTATTCCTTTAGTAAATAATTGGGCTTTTGAATTTCTTCTACTTTTTAAAAAAATATAGTTACTGGTCTCTACTAAAACCATAACATCATACATAGCTTGTAGATTTCCTTTGTCACAGGCAGTTTGGATTTCTTTACATAAGTTGATCTATGTGCATTATCTCCCTATCTTTTGCATGGCTGACTTGGCTACTTACAGAAAATGCAGTGTTTTAACTGTTGGGCTTATGTTGCGCATCATGTAGCCTTTGTTTTTTGCATCAATGGCAAATATCATCTCAGATGAGTAGCTCTCAAACTAGTGCTTTTGCAAGTTCCACCTGTATCAAATGATGATGCTTTTGCTACCCTATAGGTGATTGTAGCTTGGAAGTCACGAAGCTCATCGATACCAGCATCGGCACTCCCTGGTAAACCTTTGGGTGGCAGTTGTTCTAATGATGGTATGAAGTCCTAGGATTTGGCATTATTACATGTTCAAGGGATGTTGGTGTGTGCCAGGCTATCGTGTTCAGAATGTGAAACGTTCGTGAACTGATGCTGACACGAGTGCTTGGTGTTGCAATCAGCCGCTGGGTGACGCTATGATACCTAGTGGCAATGTCTGCCCTGAAGGGAGTTGGTGATGCAGAGTCCATTCATGACATAAAGCTCAAGAAGGCATTGTCTGTTATCGTTGCTTTTGCCCGCCCTGTGACAACTGAGGCAGATGGGCCGTGAATCACAGTCTGCCCCAACACGTGCATTGACGTCACCCAGGATGAATAATGTTATGATCCTTGGCCAGACCCTGGGACGTGGAGGGGGCGATCCGGTTAGGGACCAATAATGTTTTGTCTAAAGTAGATAAAGTTGGAGATTCAAGACACTAAGTGAATAAAGCCCCAAGATTCCATGGAATTTGAATAAACAGAAAGATAAAACAATTTAAAATATGTATCTTATACTCTGATAGTCAGGGTAAGTATGAGGTACGTGTGAATTAATAGGTGAACTGTGGTCAGACACACCACACTGCACAATAGATGGCAGATGCAACCAAATTAGATTCTGTGGATTTCTCAACAACTCATCCAGATGTTTGTCACATTGTGAGCCAACTAATTCTCACTGAAGCTTCGTCTTTCTCACAAGGGTTTCCAATCTCCACATTTGAAGTACTCGCCTTGGAATTCTCTTCAAGAGTCACTCCCACTCAGACGTCTTCAATTAAGACCCACCGCGCAGGGTTTCAACCCCAACTTCTGAGATTCCTTCCCCCTGGATCTCCGAGTACACTCAAGTTTCATCTTCCACGTACAATTTCAGATCTTTGGCAGTGCCAAACAGAACAGCACTGCCCCAAAGGGGTACCTCTGCCCAATGACCTGCAGCACAAAGTCACCAACCTTCGGCTGCCTTCTCAGACCTTCAGAGCTCCTTTCGTGCCCACTTCGCTCAAAGTCTGCTTCCTGCGGCTCGCTCTTGAACTCGGAGCCTGATACTCTGCTCCTTACTTTAACTTCACTAAAGGGACTTATTCTTGCTCCCTGGCTTTTATCCCTTATCTGGCCTTTTGGGACCTCTCCCTGTCCCCTTTCTGTGTCCTGCTCCCTGGAACACCTACAAGATAATGGTGCTCTGTCTCAGGTCACTTGACATGCCTTTTTGCACTGTTTTCTCTTTTTGTGCAAGCATGCAGGGCTGGTCCCTGGCCTGAAGAATGTGGAATAAAAACCCGAGCTGCTCGCGTGCAGCCAATTCCTGGCCAACACATGTGCAAGAGGCACGAGGATCGTCCGGAACCTCCAACCTTTAAACTAAGGTAAGTATTAGAATTCATCACAATAACCTGTTGCCATTTGGGATGCTTCTCAGAATGGCACCTAAGGAATTGTAGATTTGTAGGTGTGTTAGAAATTAATACCTCCAGCATTGCAATTTTAGTTTTGTTGCTGCATGTTCTTTAGAGAATAAAGGACATGTTACTGATAATGGCATTCCAATTTTTATGACCAATTTTGGAGGAGGGTAGACAAAGCAAAATAAAATGTCCATATTAATTTTGGCAATTGCTGACCCTTAAGGTTCAACATCCATTATCTGTGATTGATCTTGTTGATTCCGTGTTGTGCAGCCTTTGGAAATGTGATGCCCGATTGGTTTCACCCTTTCTCTAGTTATGCTTATGTGTTTGGTTGACTAACAACAGGTTTAGAAAACACATTTGTGGAATGGGGATCTTGGACTTGATCTCAAAACATGCAGCCCCTCAGGAGTTTTCAAATGCATAACCAGTGCTAACCAGTCTTAAACCTGTAACTGCATAGCATTAGTGATTCATTTGGTTTTAAAATACTAGAAAACCACTGCATGCATGCTCAGCTTTTATATTTAATCTACTTCATCCTGTACTGTTAACTCTTGCTAATTACCATAATACACAAGTTTGTGTGGTTTTCATAATTATATTTCTTGTGTCTGCAAAGCATATTATTACTTGTACAGGAACTATTTAGCCACAGTGCAAACCTTCTGTAATCTTTATGAAATTTGTTTCCAGGCAGGTATTGCATAGTCATGTGCTACGCAGCAAAAAGTCTTCCTTAGCTGCAAAACCAAGTGAGAATTTGCCTAGTGTTGTATTATAATGATTAAGAGTTTCTAAATTTTGGGGCCATTGGTGAGGAAAGTGCTGACCAATGCCAGAAGAGAGATACTGCATCATCCTAGTGACTCTTTGCACATCCAGTAAGATGATGTAAGGTATTTTTTTTACAGATCCTTAATTTTGATCAAATGGAATTTCTAACTTACAAGCCAGTTTGATTTGTGACCAAATCATTTGAATTGATCCCAGAATTTAATTGTGGAGGAAGGGATCTTATTTCAGCCTCTAAGGTTGCAATAATTGTGATACTTTAGAAATATTTTTGTAAACATGTTACAGACTGTCAGAAATTGTGTTTCATCCCCCACCATCAATTAAAGTACCTCTGATATAGAAGACTTATGTTGTCTTGTGTTGATAGTGTTGCAGTTCATTGTGTGTTATTAAGAGATTATTTTCTCCTACCCGATCGCATGATCTGCAGCCAACCATTTCTCACTCGAGGCAAAAGCAGGTGATGTATACCATACCAAACAACAGACAGGCAGGATTGCTGTAACATATGGGTTGCTTTCTAGCTTTGACCTTGCACTGAAGAGTCCTGTGGCTTTATAACTTTGTATACACTGACCCCAAATCCACTCAGAACCATGTGCATTTCTGTACTGAATCCCAACCATTTGTTTTGTATGTCATGGTTCTCTGCATTTAATTTATTGCTGTTAAGTGTATAACTAATTTTCAGCACTGTTTTACACAGTTAGCTGGCATGTTTAATAAGAAATAGTTATATGGCATGTAGTACTGAAAGAAACACTGATTTATTGTGAGAAACAGAGAATAGATGGCCTTGGTAAGGTACCGCATTTATACAATTAGTGTACCTGACTGCATAGCTAGCACAAAGGACCATGTCATGAGTGTGTTATGTCTGTTTGCTCAGACTCTAGTGATTAAGTCTGACGTGCACTGTACTAACATTTATTGTTGTCAGTGCAATGCAGCATGACACAGGTCATGGGCCACTTCATTGTGTAAGTAGAATTTTATATTGACAAAAGTACAATTTATAATTGCTTAAAGCGTTTTTAATATTATTGTTTCATTGGTTGGGTTCTATTGATGACTAATTACCATGGCATTTGAAGTATTTAATTGTGGTTATAGCACTGCAGATTATATACTTACAAGCCCAAATTATTATATGCATAACAGAATAGGCTTTCAAAAATTAGTAGAGAAGAAATTTTGAATTTTGAGGAATATGTTTGCACCCAACAGCTTTGTGGTGCAGTTCATTTGAAGACTTGTTCAAATTAATGGTTTGCCCACAAGCTCTTGACCTTGGCCAAGGCGTCTCCATTAATTCTAAGCAAAAGTTACTTGTATCCTTATGGAAAGAAGAGGAGAACTGAAAATTGAGTTGCTGTGAATTTTTAAATTGCTTTTTGGGATGTGGGCAGTGCCTTAAAGGCAGCATTTTATTGCCCAGAGAATGTGGTGATTAGCTTTCCCTGTGACCGGCTGCAGTCATTGTAATGGTACTCCCACAATGTTGTTGCATAGGGAATTCCAATTCCAAGATTCTGACCCAGCAATGGCAGATGATCACTGAAGTGTCCAAGTCAGAATATTGTGTGACTGAAATTTGAAAATGATGGTGTTCCCACAGCATGCTGCTCTTGTTTATTCTAGGTAGAGTTTGCAGAAGAGGAATATGCTGCTGAAATAACTTTGAGCTACTACTTTCTGTAAATTGGACATACTGCAGCCAGTATGCCAATGGTGGAAAGGATAGACATTGAGTCCATTGTGGGAAGCGCTGTTTAAGTGAATTGCTGTGTCCTGGATGGTGTCAAACTTCTTAAACAGTTTTGCAGATGATCCACTTCAGATGAACGCTGAGTATTCCATCACACTCCTGATGAGCCTTGTCATTGGTACAGATGCATTGAGAAGTCATGAAGTGTGTCAGTCCTTGCAGAGTTCCCAATTTCTGTGCTGTTCTTATATGCTCCGTGTTGGATTGACGTGTTCATTTCTGCTTCTGGCCAATGGTAATCGTGGATATTTGTGGGAGTCTTAATGATGGTTTGCCATTAAACACGAAGGGGAGGTGGCTGAGCTTTCTCTTGTATGAGATAATTACCTGACACTTATGTGGTTGCCCACCAGGTCATAGCAGCTGATTAGTGTGACATACTTAAGTGTTTTTTCCTGTTAGACAGAATTCTCTTGGTACAAACAAAAAGAAAATAACTTGGAAGTGATGAACAAAATATTATAAATATGTTTAGATATGGTTCAAAATTTGTTTCTGATGTCTTCTAGAAGATACAACTTGTAAGTTGTCACCTTATAGCTTAAGTCAGGAAGGTTTTAAACCTACATCAAGTCTACACTATAAAATAGTTAATTCTCTCTTTGGATAGTTAGAAGCAAATAATTTAATTTGAATGTTAACCTTTTGGGAACTCTGACAACATTTACAAACAAAAAATAAACTTGTTACAATTTTGGAATTTAGAAAATACTAATCTTTGCTTTTCTGTCAGTTTTCTTCAAAATATTGACGGACTAATGAAAGTTATTTATTAGTTTTCAGAATTGCTGCTTTCTGTTGTTTTTTTGTTTTGTTTTGAATGAAAGTAGGTTCTGTCCACATGCTATGTTTGATTCGTAGATCTGTCGGTGCTGCTTTACAAGTTGTCAGTTGGAGACTAGTCTTGGGATACAGTCTCTACTTTTCCTTCCAGCTAGAATTTTCCACTTACAGCCTTTCTTCCAGTCACAATTGATAATTCTCTGTGGATATGTGACAGACTGGGAACTTTTTCAAAACTGTTACTGGTACTTGGGGCTTATGGCAAGCTTCTTTTCTACAAACAAGCAGCGTAGATGGTCTAAGTAGTCCAAGGGGAAGTAAACCTACGAAGGCTTTTATTTTTCTGACAGTAGTAACAGATATCAAAATGTGCTGAATTGCTGTATGCAGCTACATTTCAGTGCCCGACAATTAAAGTCTGTATCGATATAGGGCTATAGTGCAAAAGGCAGAAATTTGTTGATTAAGTGTTATGCTGGTCCTATGGTTGGCATATAATTAAACTGATTCATTGCTCAATTCTGTATATGCGTCAGTTGGATACCAGTTAGATATTAGTATTGGTCTAAATCTTTGAAGGAGGCTATTTTATCTTGCTGATAATCCATTTATGATTTTTGTTGTCATATAATATGTCTTGATTTTGAGGTTTGGAAATAACCATGCAAAAACTACGGTTGTCATCTCCCATAAAGGAAAAGGGCGGCAGAGTTGATTATTATATTTTCAAAAAGAACATAGGATAGAATTTTACACCTTGCAGGTAGGCAGGGTAGAATTTTACAACTTGCGGGTGGGCCTGTACCCGACCCGAATGAAGGTGAAATAGTGTGAGATGATGTCAAGCGAGCGTCCTGACATCATCCAGCATGCACGCAATCTTCGGGTTGGCGGGCACGCACTGGTAAGACTATAACACTCTAAGACATAGGAGCAGAATTAGGTCATTCAGCCCATTGAGTCTGCTCCCCCATTCAGTCAGATCATGGCTGATCTGATAATCCTCAACTCAACAAAGAAATGGCTGACCAACTAAATACATACTTTGGTTATGTCTTCACAAAGGAGGAAACAAATAACATACCAGAAGTATTGGGGAACACAGGGTTTAGGGAGGGAGGAACTGAAAGAAATCAGTATTAGTAGAGAAATGGTGTTGGAGAAATTGATGGGATTGACAGCCGATAAATCCCAGGGCCTGATAATCTACATCCCAGAGTACTTAAGGAAGTGGCCCTAGAAATAGTAGATGCATTGGTGGTCATCTTCCGAGATTCTACAGACTCTGGAACAGTTCCTACAGATTGGAGGGTAGCTAATGTAACCCCACTATTTAAAAAGGGAGGTGGAGAGGAAACAGGGAATTATAGACCAGTCAGCCTGATGTCAGTAGTGGGGAAAATTCTAGAGTCCATTACAGAAGATTTAATAGCTGAGCATGTGGAAAACAACGGCAGAATCGGACAGAGTCGGCATGGATTTACGAAAGGGAAATCATGCTTGACAAATCTACTGGAATTTTTCGAGGATGTAACTAGTAGAGTTGACGAGGGGGAGCCAGTGAATGTAGTTTATTTGGACTTTCAGAAAGCTTTTGACAGAGTCCCACATAAGAGATTAATGTGTCAAATTAAAGCGCATGGGATTGGATGTAGTGTATTGAGATGGATAGAAAACTGGTTAGCAGATAGGAAACAAAGAGTAGGAATAAATGGGTCTTTTTCCAAATGGCAGGCAGTGACTAGTGGGGTACCGCAGGGATCGGTGCTGGGACCCCAGTTATTTGTAATATATATTAATGATTTAGATGAGGGAACTAAATGTAATATCTCCAAATTTGCAGACGACACAAAGCTGGGTGGGAGGGTGAGCTGTGAGGAGGATGCAGAGATGCTTCAGTGTGATTTGGACAAGCTGAGAGTGGGCAAATGCATGGCAGATGCAGCATAATATGGATAAATGTGAGGTTATCCATTTTGGTAGCAAAAACAGGAAGGCAGATTATTATCTAAATGGTTATAAATTGAGAGAGGGGAATATGCAACAAAACCTGGGTGTCTCGTGCACCAGTCACTGAAGGTAAGCATGCAGGTGCAGCAGGTGGTAAAGAGGGAAAATGATATGTTGGCCTTCAGAGCCAGAGGATTCGAGTACAGGAACAAGAATGTCTTGCTGCAATTGTACAGGGCCTTGGTGAGACCACACCTGGAATAGTGTGTGCAGTTTTGGTCTCCTTATCTGAGGAAGGATGTACTTGCAATAGATGGAGAGCAGCGAAGGTTTACCCGACTGATTCCTGGGATGGCGGGACTGACGTATGAGGCGAGATTGAGTTGGTTAGGATTATATTCGCTGGAGTTCAGAAGAATGAGGGAGGATCTCATAGAAACCTATAAAATTCTAAGAGGACTAGACAGGGTAGATGCAAGAAGGATGTTCCCAATGGTGGGGGAGTCCAGAACCAGGGGTCACAGTCTGAGGATATGGGGTAGACCATTTAGGACTGAGATGAGGAGAAATTTCTTCACCCAAAGAGTGGTGAGCCTGTGGAATTCGTTGAAGCCAAAACATTGTATGTTTTCAAGAAGGAGTTAGATTTAGTTCTTGGGGCAAAAGGGATCAAAGGATATGGAGAAAAACGGGAGCAGGCTATTGAGCTGGATGATCAACCATGGTCATAATGAATGGCGGAGCAGGCTCGAAGGGCCAAATGGCCTACCCCTGCTCCTAGTTTTTACGTTCAACTCCACTTTTCTGCCTTTTCCCCATTCTCTATGATTCCCTTGCTGATTAACAATCTGTCTATCTCAGCCTTGAATATACTTAACAACCCAGCCTCTACAGCCCTCTGTGGTAAAGAATTCCACAAATTAGCTACCCTCTGAGAGAAGAAATTCCTCCTCATCGCTGTCATAAATGGGTGACCCCTTACTCTGAGATTATGCCCTCTGGTCCTAGACTCTCCCACAAGGGAAAACAACCTCTCAGCATCTACCCTGTCAAGTCCCCTAAGAATCTTACATGTTTCAATAAGGTAGCCTCTCATTCTTCTATACTCCAATGAGTACAGGCGTAACCTACTCAACCTCTCCTCATAAGAAAATCCCTCCATACCTGGGATCAACCTAGTGAACCTTCTCTGGACTGCCTCCAATGCTAGTACATCTTTCCTTAGATAAGGGGACCAAAACTGTTCACAGTATTCTAGGTATGGTCTAAATAGCACTTTGTATAGTTTTAACAAGACTTCCCTATTTTTATACTCCATTCCCTTTGAAATAAAGGCCAACATTCCATTTGCCTTCGCTATTACCTATTGGACTTGTATGCTAGCTTTTTGGGATTCATACACAAGGCTCTCCAAATCCCTCTGTACTACAGCTTTCTGCAGTCTTTCTCCATTTAAATAACATTCAGCTCTTCTACTCTTCCTGCCAAAGTGCATAACCTCACATTTTCCCACATCATATTTCATCTGCCAGGTATTTTCCCACTCATTTAACCGGTCTGTCTCCCTCTGTAGACTCTTTGTATCACCCTCACCATCTATTTTTGTGTCATCCACAAACTTTGTCGGAGCTGTGCCCACTAACAATTAAAAGGCCACTTAAGGCCATTAAAAAGACAATTGTTTGCGATTTTACAATTCAATTTTGTGCATGTCGCACGGGCAGGCAGGCAGCCCACTTTTGATGAAACCTCATCCAAGGGCAGGACAAAAAAGGTCAGCAGCATTGTCAGTGTGAGGAGTTTAAGAGATAATTGCTGCTGGTGGTGTTGGGGGGGTAGCAGATTGGCATGGATAGAAGATTGGTTAGCTAACAGGAAGTAGAGAGTTGGCATAAATGGTCTTTTTCTGGTTGGCAGGATGTGACAAGTCGTGTGCCACAGGGACCTATGTTGGGGCCTCAATTTTTTACAATCTACATGAGTGACTAGGATGAAGGGACTGAAGGAATGGCGGCTAAATTTTGCTGATGACACAAAGATAGGCAGGAAAGTAAATTGTGAAGAGGACAGAAGGAGGCTACAGAGTGACATGGATAGGTTAAGTGAGTGGGCAAAGATCTGGCAAATGGAGTATAATGTAGGCAAAAGTGAAATTGTTCATTTTGGAAGGAAAAAGAAAAAGGAAGCTTATTATCCAAATGGTGAGCGATTGCAGAGTTCTGAGATTCAGAGGGATCTGGGTGTCCTAGTGCATGAATCACAAAAGGTTAGTATGCAGGTACAGCAGGTAATTAGGAAAGCTAATAGAATGTTTTCATTTATTGTGAGGGGAATTGATTACAAAAGTAGGGAGGTTATGTTTCAGTTGCACGGGCATTGGTGAAACTCCAACTGGAGTATTGTGTACAGTACTGTTCTCCATATTTAAAGAAAGATGTAAATGCGTTAGAAGCAGTTCAGAAAAGGTTTACTGGACTAATACCAGGAATGGGCAGGTTATCTTATGAGGAAAGGCTGGACAGGTTAGGCTTGTATCCACTGGAATTTAGAAGAGTAAGAGGTTACTTAATTGAAACCTTTAAGATCCTGAGGAGTCTTGATAATGTTGATGTGGAGAGGATGTTTCCTTTTGTGGGAGAATCTAGAACTGGGGGTTATTGTTTAAAAATAAGGGGTCGCTCATCTAAGACAGGTGAGGGGAAATTTTTTCTGAGGGTAGTGAGTCTTGAGTCTGCCTCAAGAGGTAGTGGAAGCAGAGTCTTTGTATATTTTTAAGGCAGGGCTAGATAGATTCTTAATTAATGAGGGGGTGAAAGGTATTTGGGTGTAGGCAGGAATGTGGGGTTAAGGTTACATTCAGATCAGTCTTGTTGAATGGCGGAGCAGGCTTGAAGGGCTGAGTGGCCTACTCCTGTTCCTAATTTGTGTGTATGTTTGTATATATGTTCGTACAGTTGCTTATTTGAACTTGACAGCTTCAACTCTGTTCTGAGCTTCTGTCTTGGCATTTCTAGGCTTTATTTCAGGACTCATCAATGCCTCCAAGGCCCCTGGAGGATTTTGACCATGTGGACCCATCCAGGCACCAGATTGCCTTCTGTTACCCTGGTAATGGGGATTGTGCTCTCCGCTGTTGACACATCCTCTGAGGTGGAAGAGAGGGGCAGCAGGGCAAGGAGGCCAGGTATCCCTATGTTGCTTCCAAGGCAGTGGGCTGTGGGAGAAGAGGCGCAGGACCAGCAGGTAGCCCAAAGCGTAAGGAACCACAGAAGACACCACTACCCTGCCATCAGAGTTTTCTGGCAGCGATGCAGCTACCTCAACATATCCGAAGTGCAATGCCGAAGGAGGCTCCGCCTCTTCAGGGAGAATGCGACCTCCATTTGTCAGATGGTTAGGCCTGAGACCACCTCCAACTGGGTGGCTGGACACCTCATGCCAGTGGCTCTGAAGGTCACAGTGGCCCTCAACCTCTATGCTTCCAGCTCTTTCCAGGGGTCAGTGGGGAATCTTCGTGCCGTGTCCCAATCAGCTGTCTACAGTTACGTCAAGCTGGTGACTGATGCTCTGATTAGGTGGATAATGACATTTATTCATTTCTGAACGGACAAGGCGTACAGGCTGAGTGAGCCTGAGGATTTGCTGTAATTGCTGGGTTCCCCCGCATCCAAGGTGCAATCGACTGCACGCATGTGGCCATTATGGAGCCAGCAGGTCAGCCGGATTCCTTTGTCAGCAGAAGGGGCTTCCACTTGATGAATGTCCAGATAGTTTGTGACCACAAGACGCAGATTCTGCAAGTCTGTGCAAGGTATCCTGGCAGCTCCCATGACGCTTATGTCCTCAGACACAGGTGCCAAAGCTATTCACTGCTCCAACTCGACTGGATGGATGGCTGCTGGGTGACGAGGACTATCCGTTGAAAAGGTGGCTTATGACTCCTCTCAGCCACCCAAGAACAGAGGCAGAGCAGCTTTATAATAGGAGTCATGCCTGCACAAGGGGGATAGAGAGGAAGATGCACTTCCAATGCCGGGACTGTTCATGGGTAACGCTACAATAACTCGCAGAACGGGGTGTCACTGATAGTGGCTGCAAGCTGCGCTCTCCACATTCTGGCTGTGGCAAGGAGGGGTACCCACTGGAGGAACAGGATCTTAAGGCAGCTCCACAGGCCACAGAGGATGAAGCTAGTGGTGGCTCAGAAGAGGAGCCCAGTGAGGAGAACGCTGAGGACGTGGAGGCAGACCTCTGTATCTGTTGGGGTGGTAAGGACACCAGGGACGCCTTTATCCAATGCTTCTTCAGCTAGGCTACCCGATGATCTGCTTCCACCTTATGCCAGGGGTGCTGTCTCCATCCCAGATGTTTGAAATGAAACCTTTCCTTTGAACACACAGTCCACTCAGTGCCTGTGCAACAAAGCTTAGAACCAGCTTTTACTCAGCAATAGGTGATCAAACATGCAAACCATCACACCACCTAATAAAACAAGGTGGTTTTAAAATCATTACTGTTAATTTCTTTGTAATATAAAATATTCTGTGCATTAAATACTGGCATGCCCTGCACCCACAAAACAAGTGAAGCATACTCAGGCCATTTAGGCAAAAGCAAAATTTATATCATGTTGACACTCACATCAAATGAACATAACTATATATGGTGTTAATGGTCACACCAGTAAACATAGTAACAAAACATGAAGATCACCCGTGAACAGTCCCTCTTGTGCACATGGTGGCTTAAACTTACATTTGCAAGCTGTCAAGAAGATATAACAATTCTCATAATGTTATTGGAATTTATTGTAAAATAGTGTAAAAGTGTGTGTGTATGTGTGTGTGTGTCTGTCTGTGTGTGTGTGAGAGAGATTTAATTGAATTAGAGGCAGCTAGTCAAGGTGCTTTGATCTAAAAAGAGAGGTTAGGTTTGAAATGTTAATTAGATAAACAGAAAGTTTGGAAACATAGGTGTGAAGGGAACATTTGCATTTTGAATTAAGTCAGACTAGATTGTTTCTAAAGGAGGGGTGAAATGTGTCATCTAGCCAGGTGAAGTTTATTTTTCCCAAAGATTACTGGTAAAACTTAGTGTTAGGAGAGGGTTTTATTATCAAGGAGATAAAGTCCAAAGACATAGTGAAACAATGGGTATTTGCATTCAAAGAGGAAGATATGTATGAAGAAGGAGCAAGGGCTGTGTGTAAGGGAAGGCATTTTTAAGATCTTACAAGTGTGAAAAGCCTTCAGCATCTATGCCTCAAGCTGCTGTCCTCAAAGGACTGAAGTTAAGAAAACTCACTTGGGATTCAACTTGCTCAGGGTATCATGTTTCTTTGCCTGGGTCTTTTAAAATCGGCATGGGTCTTACTATTGCCTTAACAAAAGTGTAACTCGGAATTAGATTGAGTAGGGGATTTAGAAGCTATCATGTTAGTAATTTATAGATCTATGTATGTATTTAAAATCATTTCTCTTATTAATAAATATTTAATCTAGTTTTATAAAAACATATAAGTCTTGGTGGTCTTATTACTACTGGATTCAAGGCACACATCTCAAAATTTATACCAGTTGAAAATTAGTTGTGACAATTGTTTCAAGTTTCCTTCTGGGATTTGAACAGCTCAGTATTTAACACCTGCTGTGTCATAACAGAGTGCTGTGTCTTGTTGAACCCCACCGCCACCCCTTTGCTGGCAGCAGCTTTGGAGGCAGCCTGCTGACTTTGTTGCCCTGTTGGCCTGAATGACCTTGGCGGTCATCCTCTGACCCCCAGGCAGAGGGAGCAGCCAGTACCACGGCTGGTATCTTCCCAGTAATCGCAGCCTCATCAGATGCCACGGTCACTGGCAGAGGGGTGGAAGAGTTGTTGCCGTCATCCAAAGTGCCAATAGAGGAGTCTGCAGAGATGCGCACAACTTGAGGTTGCTTGGACCTCCCTGCTCGCCATTGATGGACAGGCACCTAGCTGGGAAATTGGGTACCTCATCCATCTCTCGCACTGGCACTGACCACCTGAGATCGTTGCCTGTGTGAGGGCTTGCAGGTCCCAGTGCAACCCCAGGAACCCCTGATACTGTTGGCGTTGCCGCTCCTTGAGGGTTGCCATTCTCTCAATGGAGGAGGCGGTGCATTTGGCGATGAGGGTCAATGCTCATGCTCTGCAGGGGCTTCTCCACAACACAGACCATGGCATGCATACCTTCATGGATCTCTGCCAGATCTTCCTGCACACCCTGCTGGACATCGAGCATCCGCCACCTATTGGATGACTCCAGAGGCTCATCATCTTTCTTTGGTTCAGCATGGTCCTGGTGTCCAGCAGCATTCCGAATGCTGGCATCCTGGGCACACTGCCTGCGCCTGCGGCTCAAGTGAGTGTGAAGTGCCCTTACCGTTGTGCACCGACATTCTAGTGGATGACATTATGCCCACCGATGTGCTGGTATCCGCACTGGTGCTTGATTCAGAGAAGGGGTGTAATGCAGGTGCATTTAAAGCCCTGTGGTCCTCTGGCGTCAAGGGTGGCACTTTGGGCTCCTGTGTTCGAGGGCGAGCTGGCAAATCTAAGGGAGAACAATGACATGTCATTAGTTTAAGTCATCACACTGCCACTGTGCCTGTCAGGTGCCCTGGTGAGACATTGGAAATCTGCATCATGGTGCCATCATCTTTCAGTGATTAATGGGGACTCCAGTTTTGAGTCTCCCATTAATGAGGAAACTACACAAGAATGTTTGCACAATCTGTCACTCTCACCTCTGTGCACTGCACTCTTACCTTCGTCAGAGACCTCTGCCTCTCCACGACCAGCTGACCAAGGTGGGTGGCGGCACTCCAGCTCCGAGGCATCCATTTCGTACCTTGTCAAAATTAGGAGGTTTGGGGGTCTCCACCTGTCCGTGACCTCTCGATGGTGTATGGCTTCTCTGCTCCTGAAAGAACAGAGGAGCATTGATTAGTACACTCTACCTGCAGCACCATTGCAGCCTGGCCAACCCCACCTTGCAGGGCACATCCAAGTCATGGGCCTTGACCCGCAAGGCACTCGGGCCAAGCAGCCATGGTTCACCCCCTTGTCCAGCTCTGGTGTCAGTGACAATTGGCACTCGGACTCTAACACCCCTGAGCTCCATAGGGGGGGCGGCCAGCCCTGAACACTTCTCCACACCGATCCATGCCAACTCGGTACTCGTCCTTGCCGAGCGCAGCAGGTCATTGAACCTTTTGCAACACTGCACCCTTGTGCAATGTCGTGGCTGCTGACCTTGGCTGCCACCTCCTCCCAGGCTTTTTTGGTCAGGTGCAGTGGCCTCCTCCAGCTATCACTGGGTACGAGAGTGTCCCACCTGACACCAATCTCCCTGCGAGGATTCTGCAAGACACTTGTCTGAGAAATGGGTGGCCGAGTACCCACCCAACTTGCCCTCCTGCCTGATGTTCCAGCTGCTGGTAAGGCCATTGTTCCAGCCTCCTGGACAGACTGTGAAGATTCTCCCCGGCAACCTTCAAGGAGCTGCCTTTGCTGGTTTTAAAGCGACTGCTAGGTCGCCATTGGACCTGGTCCACTGTCGCCTGGTTCTTCCCAACCATTCAGAAGACGCGTTTCGCACTGGGTGGGCCTTAATTGGCCATCGACGTGAAATCTTGTTTGCAACGCGGCTGGAAGCGGATTCTAGATCCGCTTCCGCTCCCGCTGACTTGGCGTGCACGTCAAGCGTGAAATTCAGGCCATAGTTCCAAACCTATTGAATTTTAAGTGTTTTATCAACCAGAATGTAATTTCCTACCCATAATAGAAATAAGCAACATATGTTTCCTTATTTTTATTTTTATGATGAATTATGTCTCTCTGTTCTACCTGTTCCACTAAAACACTTAAGCTTTTCTTATATCACATTTCAAACGATTGTGTGCTTATAGGTTACCTTTTGACAAAAAACATTATCCTGCTGTGTTTATTATGCACTTTATATGAATTATTTATTTGCATTTAAAATGTCTGTCAGCATTAGAGTTGAGTGGGTTTGGTAACATTCTCAAGTAACTTGTAGGAATCGATGAATAGGCCGAAGTAGTTACATTGACAAATGGGGTGGCTGATAAACCACAGAGTCAACAATTTGTTAATTGTATTCTCCGTAAAGGAAGAGTGTTCACATTTAATATTTATACATTGTGTGTGTATATATACATTTTATTTTATATATATATATATATATATCACGCGTGCGTGTGCGCGCACACACCCACCACCACCCACCTACCTCTTCCCCTCATTTTGTAAGTGGCTGCCTACACTTTTGAGGAGGATTGGTGTATGACATTTAACTGAAGCTCCTTGCGAAATTGTCCCCTCAAGAGATGAGGGAACAGCTAAGCTATGTGCACTCCCATCATTGGAAGCGGCTCACCTCTGCTCAATGGCTGCCACTACTCATTTGCAGATGTTTTATTATAGATAAAATAATTTGTGATTTTAAGATATAATTCTTTTCATAAGAGAATATACTGCACTTTATAGATGGAATGCATTAGATTTTTTTCCAGAATACTCTCATGAATGTTTTTTTTGAATTGCGTGAGCAGAAAAAGACAGGTTTTCATGAAGAGCATAATTGAATTTTAACTTTCCTGTCCCTTCCCTTCCCTTCTGCTCCCCAGGACAAGGTATGAAGTATTCTGACATTCAGCAACAGAAAGCGACTTGCATTTCTTGTAACAGAATAACAAATGGTCCAAAATTTCCCTCATAACGACAAATGTTTTCAACCATAATTGACCATCCACTGAAAAAAATTCAGGAAGTCATAGCTTTAAAGGATGCAATTCCTGAGAATGCATTTTTATTTGTCACTCATTCATGACAGAAGCTTTCCTATGACTTTTGGGCCCTGCACAGAATGAAGTATTTATTCAATAATTCTGGTCAAGGCAAAAGTAGTAAGTACATTGAATATACATAGATTATGCTGATTGCTCATATGGCAAATAGTACTATTTTGTCTATTACATCTGCAGTTAGACTCCAAGTACGTTATGACTATAAATTCATTTGTGTTCTGATCTTTAACGCTTTCACTGACTATTTATTTAGAACGTCTGGAGTAGGCTCACATAATGGAGTTCTCCTATTAACTAACTGATCCAATGATTACTATATAATGCAAACTTAAAAAGCAGCTGAATTGGTAAAATGTTGGAATTACAGATGCTTAGTGATTTAATTGAAGACATTTGTTATGACCCCAGTGGCTTTGGTACTGCGTGGGACGAGGTCTTTGGGTTCAGGAAAAAATCTTCCCACATGTAGATTTGAATGTTCTACAATACTTGGACTTGAGTGCAGGACAATAGATCTGTAATTGTGTGCCCTAATTTTGTGGTACTGGGTCATCATATAAGCCTGACCCCGCAATCGGTTGTTAAATATGTGGGAGAAAATAGACTTAGTCACTCCTTGTGCTTCCATTGAAGGTGTAAGAAAGAAAATCTTAAAATTCCACAAATTATTATGAGAACCTACTAAGTTTGCCTGCTAGGATTGCTATTATTGCTTGCATTATATATTCAGGGATGGTCAGGGAATGGGCAGTGTTCTTTTACAAAGACCCCTTTTTTTAAAATAAAACTTTGGGCAGGATGCAAGATATTAATGCATTAAAATTAAACATTAGAGTTTGAAACCTCCTATGTTCTTTGAAACTTACTGGACAAATTACTAATTGTATATGTACTGATTCTGTGTATTTTCAAATTGTATTAGAAGTTCATGAGATTTTATTTTTTTTAAACTAGCCAGGAAAGTATTCTTGATGTATTTTATGTTAGTGAGATAAAATAGTGTAATATCCCTTATTACAAAAACTGCTTTCTCCATCTGCAGTGTTAGAAAGGGAGTGTCAGAAACTAGAAGGATCACTCAGAAATCCAAGATGCTTTTTCACAAGATCAAGATAAGGACCATTAGGGTCTGTGTCGCCGCCCTGTCTGCATTAAGATAAAAACTGGCCTGGCGCCTAGCACTAGGATGATCCATTCAATATGTGTCATATCAAAGTGGAAGCCTTCAGCAGACATGGAAAAAATGCTGGCCTGCATAAATTTTAACAGTGCCTTACTGCGCTCTTAATTTTCTTTTGCCTTGGCTTTGTTCTGCAACAAAGCTTATAACATAATAATCTGTTTAAATGTATAGCCTTGATTTATGAGATAATGAGCTAAAAGAATTCTCTTTATATTGGGGATTTAACTCATAACACTTAATATTTATTATTAATGTTGTGCCCAAAAATGCTTACAGGTTTAAGTTTCACATCTGTATATTATTCCAGAATCTTTGTTTATAGATTAAAAGATGATTAAGGCTCTTGGGACACTGAACTTTACATTTCATGCCAGGAAGTCCATTACTATTTGCAATATTTCTTTAACAATGCAGCAGTAAAAACAGAATCATTTTTGTTTGCATGCATGCTTGTAATTTCTTTCTTTATATGTGGTTTTAGCCTGAAAGTGGTAATTTGTCTAGTTTAGACTCTAAAGTCTTTTGCACCTGCTTACTCTGGTGTTAACCAAGTTGCAAATAACACAGTATTAATGCCACTTCAGCCAAGAGGTAAGCAGGAAATCTTTAATGATGTCTAAGTAGCACAAATGTATCCAACAAAGAATTTTATGTACTATGATAATTATTGCCCAACATTACCAAACACCTGAGGATCTTTGGTGCACGTGGAAAACTGAATTTCCTTAGCTTGAAATTCCAGCTTTCTCCTGGTGTTAACACTTTCAATGCAATACTGTTAACTACTTTGAATAGAGTTCAAAAGAACTTCTGTGGCATACTGGTTTATATTGAAGATATTTTTTTAAGGATCCAGATTCTGTCTTTCTCATCCACCTTGGTGCTTCAGCCTATGCCTGTTCCTATGTTCCATCCCACTGGATCTGTCAGCTCTGAAGCCTGTTTAGTAGATCACAGCTGATCTGTACCTAAATTCAATTGACCCATGCTAGCTCCATTAGTCTTAGTAACCTATCTAACGTATCTAACTAAAATCTATTCAGCTCAGCCTTGAAAAATTTCAATTGACATAGCATCCACAGACTTTTGGGAGAGACTACCCAATGTGTGAAAAAGTGCTTCCTGATTTCACTCCTAAATGACTTACTCAGACTTAGACTTAGTTCCTTTGGCTCCTGGAGGTCCTCCTTAAATGTACTTTGCGAGGTCTTCTTGGCTGGCCCCATATTCATCTGCTGAGTGGTGTCCACTCTCCTGCCACTCTTCCAAGAGGCGAAGAATGTGCCTCTCCGTCATGGTGTCCCACAGGTGCCCATGACCAGTCTTTAGTAGCATTTCCTCATTGATGATATTGTCTCTCCACGTGATGCCCAAGATTTTAATGTAGGCACTGCTGCTGAAAGATGTCCAACTTACTTGATACCTTTGCTGTTCTCTTCCATGCCTCACTGGCATAGATTGCAATTGGTACTATTATGAATATGTAGAGTCATAGCTTTATGGTCGTGTTGATGGTGTTGAATGTCTGCACCGTGTGAAGTTGTTGGAAGACCAATGCTGCTTTGTTGATTCTTGTGTAGACATTGATCTCTACATAACCATCCCTGGAAATGTTGTTTCCTTAGTAGGGGAAGTGGTTGGTGTCCTCGATGTTCTGTTGCCTGACAGCGATGGGAGAGCCTTGTTGCCATCCAGTTGTTATTGGTTTCCTTACAGCTCTTAAGAATGGCAGTCATTTCTTGGAGTACGTGTGATTCTTCAGCCAGCAATGTCTCAACCGGTGACATTGCACCCACCATTGCCTTCCTTGTGATGAAGTCACAAACCAAGAGGAAAAGGAATGGCAGCCTTGTGATGATGGTGAAGGAGTCCATAGTGCCCATGCTGGTCTTACACAGCTGCTATAGTCATGGTATAAGACTTTGAAGATGTTAATATCTTAATTTCAATCTGTTGAGGAGCACCGTGCTGAAGACCTTGCTAGGCACTGATAGCAGTGTTATGTCCCTGCAGTCATTGCAGTCACCTGAGGTTCCCCTTTTTTGGCAGCTTGACGATTACCCTTTGCCTCCAGTCATCCGGTATGTCCTCCACGGCCCAGATCTTGTTGAACAGGACCGTGAACTCTATTGTGATGTGTAATGGCCATGTTTCAACAGCTCTGCTGGTATTTTGTTGACCCAAGGTGCTTTGTACTTCAGGCTCTTGATGCCTCTTTATACCTCTGATGTGGCAATTTCTATCAGATTGATGTTCAGCTGCTGCGGTGCTGTAATCAAGTTCAAATGTGGAGCTGGGGTTGGGCTGGTTGAGGATCTTCTGAAAGTGTTCTACCCACCTCCCCTCCTGCTTCTTGTCTGTCAATAGCGTTCTGCCGTCCTTGCTCTTGATTGGTACCATGTTGTTGCTTCTTGCGCTATCAGGTCCCATACAGCCCTGTTCAGCATCTTGGAGTTCTAGTTTGCTGCTGCTTGTGCCTTCCTGCCTTTTGACTTTATCCACCCTCGTTTCTCTCTCCAGCAGCTCATCTTCATGGTTTTATTCAATCTTCTGTACTGCTTATTATCTTCTGTTCTTTGCTTAATGTTGTTTTCCAGGTCCCTCTTGATCTTCGCCAGCTAAATCGCTGAGCTTTAATTTTAAGATTATGCTTCATTGTTCTGTATTCACTCCTTATGGAAGAGTGTAGAGGGTGGGGTGGTGCAATGATATAATAATTTTTAAGGCAGAGCTAGATAGATTCTTGAGAAGTAAAGGGGTGCAAATTATTGGGGGTAGGTGGGAATGTGGCATTGAGGTTATGGTCAGATCAGCCATGCTCTTATTGAATGGCAGACCAGGTTTAAGGGGCCGAGTGGCTCCTGCTCCTAATTCGTATGTTCATATTTTATATGTGGCCATAGGAAGTTATAATGAGAAAAGTTGACAAGACATGCTGAGACATAAGATTCATATATATAGTTTCTTTACTGTGCAGAAGGAGGCCATTTGGCCCATCAAATGTGTACTGGCTTTCTGAAAGAGCATTCCATCTTGTCCTACTCCCCTGCCTTATCCCCGTAATCTTGCATACACACTCTTTTCAGGTAACAATCCAATTCCCTTTTGAATAACAGATTCGAACCTGTCTCCACCACCCTTTCAGGAAGCTTGTTCCAGACTCCAACCACCCTCTGGGTGAAAAATCTTTTCCTCACATCACATTTACTCCTTTTGCCAATTATTTTGAATCCGTGCCCTCTCATTCTTGATGTTCTCTTGAGTGGGAACAATTTCTCACTATTTACCCTGTCTATACCTGCCAGGATCTTGAATACCTCTATCAAGTCTCCTCTGATCCTTCTTTACTCAAAGGAAAACAGTCCAAACCCCTCCAATCTGTCCTCGATGGGTGTGTGTGTGTGGACATAATAAATATGCACTACTTTTCAGGGTCTCCCTCTCAGATATATTCACCACAAGGATTTTGGTTTCACCTGTTCATTGTGATTTATCGGATGAGATGGATTTTACTCCAGTGCTATTGTGGCTCAGTTGATAGTGCTATCACCGGACGGAAGATTTGGATTCAAGTCCCACTCCAGGACTTGAGCACAAAAACCAAGGCTGATATTCCTTGTTTAGCAATCAGGCCTCATCTGTACCCTTAAGGTTAATATAAAAGATCCCATGGCACCATTTCAAAGAATAGCAGGGGAGTTATCCCTGATGTCCTGGCCATTATTCATCCCTCAATCAACTTCACAAAAACAGATTATTTGGTCATTGTCACATTGCTGTTAGTAGGAGTTTGCTATGCTCAAATTGGCTGCTGCTTTACCTGAGAATAGTGATAACATTCAAAAGTACTCATTGACTGTAAAGCGCTGTGGGATGCTCAGTGATCAGGGAAGATGCTTCATCAAATTTTTTTTAAAAAATTCATTCCTGGGATGTGAACATCGCTGGCATGGCCAGCATTCATTACCCATCCCTAATTACCCATGAGAAGGCAGTGGCGAGCTGCTGCCTTGAACTGCTGCAGTCCATGACATGTCGGTACACCCACATTGCTATTAGGGGGGTGGGGGAGTTCCAGGATTCTGACCCAGTGACAGTGAAAGGACAGCGATATATTTCCAAGCCAGGGCGGTGCTTGAGTTGGAGGGGAACTTGCAGGTGGCGGTGTTCCCATGCATCGTATTTTTCTAGGTAGTAAAATTTGTGGATTTGCAAGATGCCGTTGAAGAAGCCTTGGCTAGTTGCTGCAGTGTATCTTGTAGATGGTACATGCTGCTGCCACTGTGTGCTGGCGGTAAAGGAAGTGAATGTTTAAGGTGGTGAATGAGTGTATTTCTACTTGTGGGAAGATATCATTATAAGGTGATCACTAATAAATCTTCTCAGGAATTCAGAAGAAGCTTGTTTACCTAGAGAGTGGTGAGAATCTGGAACTTGTTACTACAGGGAGTGGTTGCGATGAACAATATAGAGGCATTTAAAGGAAAGCTAAATAAGCATATGAAGAAGAAGTGAATGGAGGGTTATGCTGATAGTACGATGAGGAAGGAGGGGAGGAAACTCATGTGAAACATAAAGGCTGGTATGGACAGGTTGGCTTCTGTGCAGTCTCCTGTATGTAATGATAGAATGCTCGATGGTCTACTAAAAGGCAAATGAACTTAGAACTATCATAGACTCAGGTTTCTTAAAAAAAGAAAACTTGCAAATTAATTATCCTTTTACCATTCTAACAAGTGGTATGTCCAGAGGTCTGACTTTGTCTTATTGCTATTAGGAATGTATCTATGTTACTCCCTGTACTTACAAAAAGGTACAGTAGTATTAGGAAAGATCCCAGGGAGGAAAAAACATTAATATTGGACATTCAGTCAGTGAGCAGTAAAGAAAAACTAAGACTGCTAAATCTGTTCTCCTTAAAACAGGAACATTGAATGCAAGTTTTCAGCATGAAATCAGTAAACATGTGGATGTAGAAACCATGAGATCTAAGGTAAAAAGTAAATCTGAAGGCCAGCCAATTCTTATTATCTTATGGAATAAAGTTCCACCAGGTACATTGAATGTAGTAAAAACAGAAATTGCTAGAAAAACTCTGCAGGTCTGGCAGCATCTGTGGAGAGAGAACAGAGTTGAAGAAAAGTCAAACGGACTCTCAGCCTTAACTCTGTTTTTGTCTCCACGGATGCTGCCCGACCTGCGTTTTTCCAGCATTTTCTGTTTTTATTTCAGATTTCCAACATCCCGCAGTATTTTTGCTTTTAGCTTATTACATTGAATGTAGAATTGATTCAACCAGTTTAAAAAGTAAAGTTGGAATGAGCATTATGGCAGAAAAGAAGTAAAAGTGGAGTCTGGACCCAAACAAGGAAGTGACTGGATTAACTAAAATAACATCTCTGTTAAATTGTCAAGTTCCTATGAGTGCCCCAGATCGTGTGTAGATACTACAATACAGCATTATGACCTTTACTGAGAATTTGTGACTCAACAATATTCATCTGTTAACCATCCATAGGTGTGGTTACACAAATTGTGTTGTTCGTCTATTCAGAGCAGTCCAAAATAGATGCCAATTGAACTGTCTTCCATGCAATAGTTTTCAACTGCTTCATTCTTCACTTGAACAGAGGAAAATTGCAGTTGGATCCAACTTTCCCACCTTTCCAGAAATCATAATTCAGATTATACTTGGACGAATGCTTCCACCAAAAGAGTTTGGATATGTAGAAGCAAGTGATATCATACTCTGCAGTCAGTGGGGTGTGCAAGAGTCATTAGTGAAAAGAACCATAGCAGGCATCTCTTTGGAACCAACATCCTTTTATCTTTACAGTCACGATAGATACTTTATGCCCCCAGTTCAAGAACACAGCCAGGTGAAAAAAGGTCTCCAGGCACCTCGTCGTAGAATCTGGCCATGTGGAAAATTAATATATATAAACTACAAGTAGCATAGTAAACCCAGAAGCAACAAAACCTAGGCCTTTTTTGTGGGTCGGGTGGTGGCAAGGGCAAGTTCTGGCAGCTTGAAATTGATATGGATATGAGAAATTGCAATTAATAAAGTTAATACTGTTATTGTGAAAAATGTCCGATTTGTTCTAAACTTCATTTCGGACACTAGAAATTGTTTCTGGCCATAAGAAAATGATGGGTATTTAAAAATTGGAATTTACTGTAGGACAAAGTTGAATATCTAAACAACATGATAGAAGAAAAAAAGGTTTGTAGGCAGGAAATGAACAAAGACACACACCGCCTAATTTAGGGTGTCAGTACAGCACAGAGGGAGTGCTTGTCTTTTGCGACCATCCTCTTGGGTGAATGTAAAAGATCTTATGACAGTATTCAAGAGCAGCAGGGGAGAATGTCTAGTGTCCTGTCCTTATGCATGCTTAGATTTGGGCAGCTAGATTTCTCTATTATTTAGCATTGTGTCAAACTGCACAATACAGGGAAGAGAAGATTATAACCTCATAAGAATTATCTGACGGCTACACTGACCACTTACCAATAATATCGTGGATAGACTTGTCTACAACAACTATGTTAAGTGATGTTGAGATGAGGTAATTATTTTCTGTTGGTTCCCTCATTACAGGCGCAGTCTAGCAGCCATCCTTCAGAACTCAGCCAGCTTGGTCAGTGCAGATACTACTGAGCTATTTGTGGTGATGATTATTAGAAAGCACCCTCAGCCCCCTCCCCCAATGATGTTCAGTATGGAGGAGTACTGATTCATTGGTTGAATGGCTTTGGTGGGGAACAGGGTGGAAGGCATGGGAGAAAAAGCAGCAAGTGGAAGAAGGATTCCTTGCCTTTATTTGACCAGAAGCTAAAGCCAATGCTGGGGCTTGCTGGATTGTGCCCACCTGATTTTATATATTACCCTGGCCTCAATGGGATAAGAGACAGCCCAGGATGCTGATGAAGGATCATGGGGCTTTGGTTGATGGGTATGTTTCTTTGATTACAAATATGGTATGCTGTTGCTTGACTAATCTGTTGGATTGCTTCTTCGACCAAACCCTAGATGTTGGTTCATATGGTCTTGTCCAATGGCTGGGACATTGTTGATTAGCTTGTCAATGTTTCTTTTATTGTTCTACCCTGTAATACTTGATTTTCTTGCGAGTCCTCCTTTGTAGACATTAAGAAACAATCCCATTTTTCGGGACAGAAGTCATATGTAGACTGATCCAGATAACAGCTGCTAGGTTCCCTTCCCTGAAGTGTATTTGTTTGTTTTTTTATGGCAATCTGTCAACCTTTACAACTATTTTCTATTAGTAGCCTATCAAGTACCAAATATACTAAATTCAGTTTCACAGCTTGCCTTGATGGGATTTTACCTCTCCCTGTATCTTAACCATTAGGCTGCTTGCTATACCTATGATCTGTAAGGCACATTTACAAGAAAAAAATGAAGCTTATTTAAATATTAGCACTTTAAGTTAGAAATATTTTGCTCTAATGTTTATCATTAGAGATATATGTGCCTTGAGAGGTTTGATCCTGAGGCTTGTGCCTTCCTAGACCTTTCTTGCTGAAGAAACTCAACAGGATTGCTGGCTACAGCTTTCAGCATGCATCTGTGACAACTCTGGATTTTATTTTGTGATTGACAGCGAGACCAACAGAAAATCTGTATATCTGAAGTGAATTGAAAGGATTTGTCCGAGAACAATTTGAAACAAGGTATCTTTTGTAATTTAAAACATGAGCTGTGTTTCATTCATGTACTATTATCAGTTACCAAGGAAACAAATGATTCTTATAAACTGTGACAAGTTCTGGATATACTCTGTACCATTTTTGATATTTATAGGAAGGTGCTGAACATAAGTCCTGAATTTAAACATATTTCTTTAAGCAGATCTTTTTGGCAAAACTTAAATGTTGGCAGAGATATTTGATACAAAAGGAAAGACGCAGATTACTTTAATGTTTCTTAATTTTAATATATTTCTTGGCCTCTGTTGTTAAAATTTACACTCTAAACAGTTGGACAGTATGCATGCTGCTTTCATGCCACTTACATGCAAGCCGTTTATTTATCTACCTTGTTAAGCAAATCTGTACTTGCCGTCGGAGGTTGGGAACTCCAATTCCAGATGGACCTCAGGCCTTCCACGCATGTGCCGACCAGGAACTGGCCATGCATGCACAGTCCTACCTCTTTACGTTCTTCAAGCTGGGCACTGGCCCTGCTTCCTTGCGCAAAAGAAAAGAAAAAAAACGGTTTGAAAATGCAGGTCAGGTGACCTGGAACAGGGCACCATTGTCTAGCAGGTGTCCCAGGGAGCAGGACATGGGAGGGGGCCAGAGAGAGGTCCAAAATGGAAGCTCCAGGTAAGGGACAAAGACTGGACACAGAAGTAGGTCCCATTAAGTCAAGTTAAAAGAAAGGAGCAGAGCTGCAGGGAGCAGACTTTAAGTGAAGTGGGCATGAGAGAAGCCCTGAAGATCCGAGAAGGCAGCCAAATGTTGGCGACTCGTTGCTACTGGCTGTTGGGGCAGAGGCTTTGGAAAAGTGGTGTTTTGCTGAGCAGGGCCAAGGATCTGAGATTGTGCTTAGAAGGTGAAGCTTGAGTGTACTCGGAGATCTAGGGAAAGAAATCTTGGAAGGTGAGATTGAAACCCTGTGAGGTGAGTCATTGTTGAAGACATCTGAGTGGGAGCAACTTTTGGAGAGAATTCCAGGGCGGGATCCTCAAATGTGGAGATTGGAAACCCTCATCAGAAAGACGAAGCTTCAGTGAGATTGGTTGGCTCACAATGTGACAAACGTCTGGGAGGGTTGCTGAGAAATCTGTGGAATCTAGTTTTGTTGCATCCGTCATCTAGTGTGTAGTGTGGTGTGTCTGACCATAGTTCACCTGTTAATTCACATATACCTCATACTTACCCTGAATGTTAGAGTACAAGCTAGATATTGTAAATTGTTTTATCTCTCTGAACTTGAATAGTTAAGTTTATTTTTGTTAGCTCAAAACCTGTGGAATCTTGTGGCTTTATTCACGTAGTAAGCGTCCTGAATCTTAAACTTTATCTACTTTAAATAAAATGTTATTGGTCCCTAACCGGAAACCCCCCATGACCTGGGGTCTGGCAAAGGATCATAGCAACCTGCTTTGGTTTGAAAAAAGCTAATTTCCCAAGAAGCAATCAAAAATAACTTTAAGGAGATCTCTTATGAACCCCTTTCCAAATTCTTTCTTTGGATATTGGCTGGTGATTATTGAAGAATGGGAAAGGAAATTGAAAATTTGTACAATTAACATAGTCTAGTATGTCTTTCCACTGGTATGTATATATGGGGAAATTGGAAATTGCAGGGCCATCTTTTAATGGGGCTTGAAATCATGGCCACAGATGACTGCCAAGCCAGTGGAATTCCCTGATAAGAACATAAGATTATCTAGAGGAACAGAAGTATACCATATGCCTGTAAAACCTACTGTGCCATTCAGTAAAATTATGGCTGAAATATTACATTGCTTTCACTTTCCAGCCCTATCCCCATATTCCTCGATTCCCTTACTACCCAAAAATCTATTGCTCTCAGTTTTGAATATAATTAACAACTAAGCATCCAGAACCCACTAGGGCAGAGAATCCTAAAAATTCCCAACCCTTTGAGTGAAGATATTTCTCTTCATCTCAATCCTAAATGACCAACCCTTATCCTGAGACTATGATCCCTATTTCTAGACTCTCCAGCCATGGACAACAACCTTCCAACTTCATCCGTCAACCTCTCTAATAATTGTATATGTTTCATAATGACAGTTAATAATTGTTCAGACTCCCAAACTGAAACAGTATATTTGGGAAGAAAACTAATTGTTAGATCCAACTATTGAATTGAATAACTATTGGCTAAGACACTTCAGTACCACCTTTGCCTTTCTAATTTTCTTCCTTTCTGTCGTCTTCTGACAGCATAGCCTCTTGCCTTAATAGAAAATAACAGTTCTAAGTGTGTCATCTACGTATGGCACTTGGTATCAAAGATTGCACATAAATAATAGCCACTTAGTGCTGTAGTTTCACCATGAATATATTTTGTCAGTCTTTTTACCTCTAAAATTGTAATGGATATAAAGTTTTATCAGCTATAAGTGAGGTTTGGAAACTTTGTGAATATGAAAACAATCTGAAAGGTAGCCCACTGATCGATCTCTCTCTTTGATTTCAACAGTGACTACTGTATAATGATTGTAATTTACTAACAGTTCATAAATTTGGACAGACTGTTGCTTAGTCTAAAGGACATTTTATTGGAGGCAGACAGCCAGTAAAATTAATCTCCAAATTCCTTGGAACGGAATTAATCTGGCTGTGAAAGTGATGATCAAATTATTTGAAAGACAAACAAAAGTTTATAATGAATTTTCCTGTAACAGGAGATTGGACTGACTATTTTAATGAAGAGGAACAGTTTTTATTTTAATGTATATCACTCTTCCTAAGATTTCAGAAAAGAGATTAGATTTGATGCAGTAATAACATTTGAAACATCTGGAAGGTTGAGCAAGTGCAGTCTCTCATCTGATCTGATTCAGTTTGACTTATTCCTTAGTGAGTTTACTGTGTTACAAGTTAAAGGACAGTTGAATGAAAAGATCCAGACCACACTCAAGATTTCTATATTTTGTTTACACCATGTGCAATGTAAAATATGCTCTTTCAGTTTCATTTGAATTACTTTATAAAGTTTTATTCATAACACATCAATTTATTCAAAGGTAGTAGGAATTTTATCAGAAAAATATTTGCGTTTTTCTGAATGTTTAGTTTACCAAAAATCATTTAACTGCAGCTATTTACCAGGAGTGAGTGAATTTCTTAGGAGTTTTTGTTTAAATCAGAAATTTGTTCTATTCCATATATGCTTGACAGTCAGTCCTGCAGCTTGAGTTTGTGCTTCTACTATAGGACTGCTCCTTAAAGTGCTACAAACAAATGCAGCCGGATGGTGATAATTATTTTCTGATAAATAATTTAAGTAATTGTTGTCTGGAAGGTTGAAGAAAAATGGAGCCCCCTCCCACCCCGAACCACCCTCCAAGTGTGCACGTACAGAACTGAGACTGCAATTAAAATGAAAACAGGCATATGAAAATACAGAGGAAGTTTACTACAGTTAACCTTTTGCCTTTGTCGCAATGGAGCTGTGCTGTTACTGTCGTCTGGGTTGTGCTCTTGGTGGTTTCAATTTAAATTCAATAATTCAGACCTTATGCACTTCTCTCTGGGAGAGGCAGTGATAAACTTGTCCTCTTCACAGTATGCTTATGTTTGTCCCAGACAGACAAGCCAAGTGGTTATTTTGAAGTCTTGATACTCTGCAGTCTGTTGCTTTTACAAGAAGTTATTAATTTTACAACTGTTTAGGACTGGAATTTAGTTAAAGTGCACAAAGTATAATTTAATGACAGCAGAACTTTATTTTTCTTAAAGGTTTATGGGTAGTGGTTTAGAGAAAATATTAAAGTGTATTGCATTTCTATGGAGATGCAACTTTTTGACCTGTTCTTCACCTATTAAGCACATTGAAACATCCTATGGTCGTGAAAGGTGCTATATAAATGCAAGTCTTTCTTTTCTTTTTATTCCTTGAACCGTAAGCTGAAGAACAAGAGGTCGTTATGACAACCAGATATTAACTTTTGATTTGAGCATTCTCTAGTTTGCTGATCTGCTGATTTGCTCATGTTTCAACAGAAAGTTAGAACCTGCATAACAAACATAACTTGTTTACCATTTATGTTGGTCAACAACATGAGACTTTGGTCTTAAGTTCTTTCAGCTTTTACCAATTCTGTTACACTTGAAGTCCAAAGTCACAAATGGAAAGTAAGTTGGAACACTCCATGAAGCCTAGATGCTGGGCAATATTCAAGTCAGTGATTTACTATGTTGAATATAATCATTTACAACTGTAACTCTACTGAAAAGTTACATTTCCTTTACTGTTGACAAAAAGAAAGAGATAAATTAATTTTGCATTTTAGAATCAATGAAAGCGCATGCCTTAAGGGGAGTGGGATGTAGGTTAACGTCCATTATTTTCTACATGGTGAATTCCCAGTCTTGACCCAAGCTGTTAGGTGGAACCATTGAAACTACTTCCCCAGAAAGGCAGAGAAAAAAATTGGAGGCCATGAAATTGCTTTTTTATTTGCAACTTTCCATTTAAGGAAATGGTTGAGATGCCACCTGCTAAATATGACATAATTGTGCAAACACATTATTATTTGGCACAATATAAGCTAAGTAAAACTTCAGCCTTGTGACTGATTGAAACTATAAAATTACAAAAAAAATGTTAACTGGTAATCAAGATATTCCTCAGTTCCTCTGCATTATGGAGGTTAGGGAAGGTAGATTGATACTTGACTAAATTGGGAAATACTCATTTAATTTAGGTGCTTAATGGTAAAATTGGAGAATTAAAATATTTATTTGCATTCATCTTAGAGTTTAAATATGCTTGATGGTAGATGTTTTATATTCATTGTTTTGAGGACTGGAATCATTGCAAAGGAAATTTTAAAGGTAGTAGCCAAACTACCTCTGGACCAAGGCTAAAGTTACTTGTTTTAAGATAATATCCCATATTTATATTAGTGCTCACTGGAGTTTTATTTAGCTTCATTGAGAAACTAAAGTGAACACAAGAAATAGGAGCAGGAGTAGACCACACAGTCCATTGAGCCTGCTCTGCCATTCAATATGATCATGGCTGATCTTGGGCTTGAACTCCATTTCTCTACTGACTCCCCATATCCTATAATTCCCTGAGAGACAAAAAATCTGTCTATCCCAGCCTTAAATGTATCCACCAATCCACAGGCCCCTGTGGTAGAGAATTCCAAAGATTCTCAACCCTTTGAGTGAAGGAATTTCTCCCTACCTCAGTCTTAATTGATCGGCCCCTTATCCTGAGATTGTGCTCCTATGTTTTAGATTATAAACAAGAGGGGTGAGCGATCAAGCTTGGGTAGAGGTAGCAATTCAAGATGTAGAGTCAAGACAGAAGAGCAAAATAGTAATATGAGAAATGAGGGTCAGAGAATGGCAGGAAGGGACAGAGAGAAAAAAAAATCTAAGAATACATCAACAGTCGAGACTAGATGTTACAAAGTTAACAAAAAGACAAAACTGAAGGCTCGCTATCTGAATGCATGTAGCATTCATAACAAAGTAAATGAGTTGATGGCCCACATAGAAGTAAGGAAATATGATCAGATAGCAATTACGGAGATGTGGCTGCAGGACAACAAAGTTTGGGTCCTTAATATTGAGGAGCACATGACATTCAAGAAGAATAGGAAGCTAGGTATAGGTGGAGGGGTAGCACTGTTAATCAAAGAGGGCATTGGTGCAGTAGTTAGAGATGACCTTGATTCAGGAGATCAGGATGTAGAATTGGTTTGGGTGGAGATGAGGAATAGTAGAGGAGAAAAGTCATTAGTGGGAGTGGTCTACAGGCACCCTAACAGTAGCCAGTGTAGGACTAAGTATTTGAGAGTAAATATTGTGTGCTTGTGATGAAGGGAAGTCAATAATCATGGGTGATTTTAATCTACATATAAACTGGAAAATCAGATTGGCAGTAGTGGCCTGGATGAGGAGTTCTTAGAATGCTTTCGAGATAGTTTCTTAGAGCAGCATGTCTGGAGCCAACCAGAGAGCAGGTTATATTAGACTTGGTATTGTGTAATGTGACAGGATTAATTAATGACCTCAGAATAAAGGCACCCCTTGGTAGCAGCGACTACAATGTGATTGAATTTTATATTCAGTTTGAAAGGGAGAAAGTTGGGTCTAAGACTAGTATCTTAAACTTAAATAAGGGCAACTATGTGGGGATGAAAGCTGAGCTAGCTGAAGTGAATTGGGAAACTAGGCTAGAGGATAGATCAATAGAGAAGCAGTGGTAGGCATTTAAGGGGATATTTCAGAGTATTCAGAATAAGTGCATTCTCACTATAAAGAAAAATCTTAAGGGGAGGACCCACCATCCATGGTTAAGTAAAGATGTTAAGGAAAGCATCAAATTTAAGGAAAAAGCATACAACTTTGCAAAGATGTGTGGCAGGTGAATGATTGGTCAGAATATAAAGAATGGCAGAGAATGACTAAAAGGTTAACCAGGAGAAAGAAATTAGAGTATGAGAGGAAGCTAGCTATAAATGTAAAAATGGATAGCAAAAGTTTCTCCAGGTATTTAAAAAGGAAAAGAAAGTGAATGTTGGTCCTCTAGAGAGTGACAGTGGGGAGTTAATAGTAATAGTAAGGAAATGGCGGAAGAAATGAACAAATAACTTGCTTTTATGTTCACTATAGAGGATACAAAAAACATTCCAATAATAATCGCAACTCAGGAGGTGAGAGGGAGAGAGGAACTTGGTGAAATTGAAATCATCAGGGAAACAGTACTGAGCAAATTGATGGAGCTGTGGCCTGGCAAGCCTCCGGGTCCCAATGCACTACATCCTAGGGTCTTAAAAGAGGTGGCTAATGAGATGCTGGTATTAATTTTCCAAAATTCACTAGATTCTGGAAAAGTTCCACCAGACTGGAAATGAACAAATGTAACCCCTCTATTCAAGAAGGGGAGGCAGAAAACAGGAAACTATAGGCCAGTTAGCTTGACGCCTGTCGTGAGGAAGTTGTTAGAGTTGATCATTAAGGAGGTTATAGCTGGGCATTTAGAAGATCTCAAGGCAATCTGGAAGAGTCAGCATGGTTTTGTGAAGGGAAAATCACGTTTAACCAATTATTAGAGGTTTCTGATGGAATAACATGCGCGCTGGATAAAGGGGAGCCTATAGATTGTACTTGGATTTCCAGAAGGCATTTGATAAAGTGCCACATCAAAGGTTATTACGGAAAATAAAAGCGCATGATGTAGGAGGTAACATGTTAGCATGGACAGAAGATTGGCTGGCTGGCAGAAAGCAGAAAATTTGCATAAATGGGTCTTTTTCTGATTGGCAGGATGTCACGAGTGGAGTCCCATAGGGGTCGGTGCTGGAGCCTCAACTTTTTACGATTTACACCAATGACTCAGATGAAGGGAGAGAAGACATGGTAGCTAAATTTGCAGGTGACACGAAGATAGGTAGGAAAGTATGTTGTGAGAGGACATGAGGAGATTGCAGATGGATATAGATAGGTTGACTGAGTAGGCAAAAATCTGGCAAATGGAGTTTAATGTGGGAAAATGTGAAGTTGTTCACTTTGGCAGGAAGAACAAAAAGGCAGAGTATTACTTAAATGGAGAATGGTTGCATAATTCTGAGGTGCAGAGGGATCTAGGTGTTCTGGTACATGAGTGACAAAAAGTTAGTATGCAGGTACAGCAAGTAATTAAGAAGGCTAATGAAATGCCAACCTTTATTATGAAAGGGATTGAAAATAAAAGCAAGGATGTAATGCTTCAGTTATACAGGGCATTGGTGAGACCGCACCTCGAAATACTGAGTGCAGTTTTTGCCTCCTTATTTAAGGAAGGATGGAAATGCATTGGAGGCTGTCCAGAGGAGGTTTGCTAGATTGATACCTAGAATGAGTGGGTTGTCTTGTGAGGAAAGGTTGGACAGACTGGGCTTGTTTTCACTGGAGTTTAGAAGAGTGTGGGCTGATTTGATTGAAGTATACAAGATCCTGAACGGCCTTGACAAAGTGGATGTCAAAAGGATGTTTCCTCTTGTGGGCTAGGGGTACTGTTTTAAAATTAGGGGTTGCCCTTTTAGGACAGAGATGAGGAGAAATTTTTTCTGAGGCTTGTGCAACTTTGGAAATTCTGCCTCAGAAGGTGGTGGAGGCGAGGTCATTGATGAACATTTTTAAGGCAGAGTTAGGTAGATTCTTGTTAGGCAAGGGAATCAAAAATTATCAGGGGTGGATGGAAATGTGGAAATCGAAACACCAGAAGATCAGCCATGATCTTATTGAATGGTAGCACAGGCTCGAGGCGCCGAATGGTCTACTCCTGTTCCTAATTTTTATGTTCTTATTCCCTGACCAGTGGAAACAATCTCTCAGCATCCACCTTATCAAGCCCCTTCAGAATTTTGTATGTTTCAATGAGATTGCCTCTTGCTTTTCTAAACTCCAGAGAATATAAGCCCAATTTACTCAGCCTCTCATCATAAGGCAGCCCCCTCACCCCAGGGACGAATTGGGTGAACCTTTGCTGTACTGCCTCCAATGCAAGCACATCCTTTCTTAAATGTGAAGACCAAAACCTCACACAGTATTCCAGATGCGGTCTCACCAAAACCCTGTGCAATTGTAGCAAGAATTCTTTATTCTTGTACTCCAATCTCCTTGCAATAAAGGCCAACGTGCCATTTGCTTTCCTAATTGTTTGCTGCACCTGCATGCTAGCTTTCTGCATTCCTTGAACAAGCACACCTCTTTGAACCTCAGTACTTACAAGTTTATCACCTTTTAAAAATATTCTGCTTTTTTATTCTCAGGACCAAAGTGAATAACATCGCACCTCCCTATGTTATACCCCATCTGGCATCTTGTTGCCCACTCATTTAACCTGGCTTTACAGCCTTTCTGTGTCCTCCCCACAGCTTACCTTTCCACCCAGCTTGGTATCATCAACAAACATAGATACGTTACTCTTTGTCTCTTTATCTAAGTCATAAATATAGATTGTAAATAGCTGAGGCCCCAGCACTGATCTTTACGGCACTTCACTATTCACTGCCTGCCAACTTGAAAAAACTCCGTTTATGCTCACTCTGCTTTCTGTCTTTTAACCAATCTTCTATCTGTGCTAATATATTACCCCCAAATCCATGAGCCCTTATCTTGCCTATTAATCTTTTGTGCAGCACCTTATCGAATGCCTTTTGGAAATCCTGGCATACTACATCTACTGGTCCTTTTTATCTACCTTACCAGTTAAATGCTGAAAAATATAATAAATTTGTCAAACAGGATTTCCCTTAAGTAAAATCATGTTGACTTGTTCTTATCATTCTGTGCTTTTCTAAGTGCATTGTTAAGACTTCTTTAATAGATTCCAGCAATTCCCCTACAACTGATGCTAGGCTAACTGGCCTGTCGTCCTGTTTTCTCTCTCCTTCCTTTCTTTGAAAGCGGTGTAACATTTGCCAACTTCCAATCTAAGAGACCATTCCCAAATCAAAGGAATTTTAGAAAATCATAGCTAGCACGTCCACCATCTCTGCAGCTATCTCTTGTGGAACTCTAGGGTGTAGGCCATCAGGTCTCTGGGATGTTTTGGATTTTAGTCCCTTAAGTTTCTCCAAATCTTTATCTCTGCTGATTTTAATTTCCCTGCTGATATTAATTTCCCAATTTCCTCCTCCTTTTGGCCCCTAGGATACCGTCTATTTCACGTATCGAACTTGTGTCTTCTACTGTGGAGACACACGCAAAATAATTGATCAATGCCTCTGCCATATCCTCATTCCCCTTGATAATTTCTCCTGTCGCTGCTTCTCAGGGACCAACATTTACTTTAGGTACTCTCTTCCTTTTTATGTCCTTATAAAAGCCCTTACATTCTGGGTTGATATTTCTGGCTAGCTTAATCTCATTCTATTTTTTACCTTTTTATCAACTTTTGGTGCCTCTTTGCTGGTTTCTAAAACACTTCCAATCCTCAGACTTGCTACCGTTTTTTGCAACATTGTAAGCCTCTTTTAACCTAATACTATCCTGATCAAGCATAGATGAGTCTTCCTTGCTGTTCTTCAAAGGAATGTATTTTTGTTGAATATTTTGAATTGTTTCTTTAAATGTTCATTTACCCCCATACCTTTTAGTCTAATTGACCCAATTAACCATACCCTGTTCTCCTCTCATACCTATGAAATTGGTTAAGTTTAAGATTTTTGTTTGTGACTGGAATACATCAGTTTCAAACTTAACATGGAAGTGAATGGTATTATGATCACTATTTCCCAGTGGATGTTTTGCCATGACATTACTAATTAACCCTGCTTCATTACACAATACTAGATCTAAGACAGCTTTATCCCTAGTCAGTTCCATTACGCACTGCTCCAAGAAACAGTCAAGAAAACATTCTGCAAACTCATCTTCTAGACCATTCTTACCAATTTGATTGTCCTAGTCTATATGAGGATTAAAATCCCCTACAATTATTACATTTCCTTTGTTACAGGCTCCAATAGTTTCTTGTTTAATTCTCTGCCCAACGGTATAACTACTGTTAGGGGACCGATAAGCTACTCCTGTGTTTTCTGATCATTGCTATTCCTAATTTGCACCCATACTGATTCTACTCCATGACCTTCAAAGGCCTGATCCAGGTCCTTGTGTCATCCTTTACTATAAGGGCAACCCCACGTCCTTTGCTATTCTGTCTTTTTTTCCGAAATATTGTGTACCCTGGAATATTTGTTTTCCAACCTTGATCAGCATGTAACAATGTTTCTGTAATGGTGATTAGATGGCTTTGTATATTCAGGTAAAGAACTTTAATTTCATTTTTTTATTACCATTCCCTGCAATGACCTTATTCCCTGATGTACATTTTTGTTAAACTCTCTGATTCTCCCTGTCCCACTTTGCATGTCTTTACCCACATGACTCTACTGTTCTGATATCTCGACCTTTCTCTTTGAATTTCTAAGTCTCCCTCCATCTGTAGCCCACCCCTGTTAGTTTAAAGTCCTGTCCACAGCCCTAGTTAGATTGAAGGGTATCGTGCAGATATGAGTTGATGAAAAGACCAGCCAAATTAGAAAATAATGATTAGAAGATACCAAGCTTGGGTTCGAAAATCCTGGAGGATGGGAAGACTGAGGGAGTTTCCACATATTTAAAGTCCTAGGAAAGTGAGAGTTAGAATATGAGATGATGTGCTTCCTTCATTTCAACACATGGAGATGTAGACAAAATTAGAATGTGCAGGAGTTTAGGAAGAATGTACAATAGGAATTCAGAGGATCATTGTCCATAATCATAATTAAAATGGAGAAAGAAGGAGGTGGAGGGAGGGATGGTGAAAAGAAAAAAAGAGATAGATATTGGAGGCTTGTAGTTAGGGGGAAACAGAAAAGAACTTTATCTTGTTATATAAGAAGAATAGCCAGCACTGTTATTTGGTCCCTCTTATTTGTAAAATAAATATATTTACACCTAAATGGGACATATCCTCTATTTTGTATGCAGTACCTATGGCAGAAAGAGTAATAAACTTTTGGTACCAAGCACACTTGGTGTTATAATAGCATTATTCACTGTCACTTTGTTCTGCCGTGTGAAACATTTCATGTTTTATTACTGAGATTTACGTTAATGTTTTTCATTATTCAGGTAGTCTGTAAAAAATTGATGCTATGTTGGTACTGAGGAGACATTCTGCAGACTGCAATGTTGATTTATGGCAGAGAATGCAGTTCCGTGCGGTAGTCCTAGTGTTTCTAAGTATTTCAGTGTCCCTAAAGAAAAGTCACACCAATGAACCTTTTCCAGAAAACCTGATGCATTATTTAGGCTATTTATATCTGTTTGTTTTGCCAACATCATTACTAGATTTCCAATTAAGTTACAGCTAAGAGTAGACTTGATTTATGTGTGTTGGGGAGCTGTTAATTTTGCTATCTGAGCCCTTTTTTGTGACAATTTTCTTTACATGTAAAATTGTAAATTATACTGTGATAGATATAAAACACAATCAAGCTTAATGCAACAACTTAGATTCATGTAGCACTTTTAACATAATCAAAAGTCCCAAGGTGCTTCACAGGAGCATTATAAAACAAAGTGTGATGCCACATAAGGAGATAGGTTTTAAGGACTGTCTTAGAGGTGGAAAGGCGTAAGGACAGAATTCCAGTGCTTGGGCCTAGGCAACTATAGGACATTAAGAACCTAAAGGTGAATCAGGTGGATTTTTACAACAACCAATGATAGTTTCATGGTTACCATTACTGAGGCTAACTTTTATGATCCAGATTCATTCATTGAATTTGAGTTCCACCAGCTGACAGGGCAGGATTTGAAACCATGCCCCCAGAGCTTTAGCCTGGGCCTCTAGATTGCTAGTCCACTGACATTACCACTATGCCACCACCTCCCCATGGTGAAACATTAAAATTTGGGATGCATAAGAGGCCAGACTGAGAGGAGCGTAGATGTCCCAGTGGGTTGTGGGTCTGAAGGTGATCTCAGTGAAAGGGAGGGGCAAGATGATGAAGGGATTTGACAACATGTATGAAAATTTTAAAATCACGATATTACTTGACTAGCAGCCAAAGCAGGTCAGTGAGCACAGCGGTGACAGGGGAACAGGACTTGCTATGAGTTAAGACATGGACAGCAGAGTTTTAGATGACTTCAAGTTTATGGTGGGTAGAATGTGGGAGACCTGCCAGGAGTGCATTGGAATGGTTGAACCTAGACTCAAGGAAAGCATGAACATGAAAGCTAAAGTGTCTTTGGATGGGGTCGCTGAGGGGCAACTTGTAGATGAGAAATAGGAAGGGGCTAAGAGTCGATCCTTGGGGGACACCAGAGGTAACAGTGCGAGAGCAGGAAGAGAAGCCATTGCAAGTGATTCTCTGGCTATGATTCTATTGGTAAGAATGGAACCAGGTGAGAGCATTCCCACCCAGCTAGACAACAGTGGAGAGGTGTTGGAGGAGGATGGTGTGGTCGAGCATGTTCGAAGCTGCAAACGGGCTGAGAAGAATGAGGACGGAAGGTTTACCTTTGTCAAAGTCATGTAGGTACTGTAGTGTGGAGAAAACCTGACTGAGGAGATTCAAGTATGGAGGTTTAGGAAAAATGGAAATTGACTTGGAAGGCGACAATACTGTCAAGAACTTTGGAGAGGGAAAGGAGATTGGAGATGGAATGATAGCTCATGAGGGCGGAGGGGTCAAGAGTTGTTTTCTTTTTGAGGAGAGAGGTGATGACAGTAGAGTTAAAGGAGAGAGAGGCAACACCTGAAGAGAGAGAACTGTTCGCAATATTGGCCAACATGGAGGCCAGGAGGGGAATTTGAATAATCAGCAATTTAATGAGAACAGGATCAAGGGAAGTGGGGGTGGGTCTCATGGACAAGGTGAGCTTAGAGAGGGGACAGGGAGAGACAAGAGAAAAGCTAGAGAGAGTTGCAAGTTCAGGGCTAGGGCAGAAGAAGCATTGAAGGAAGTTTGGCCAAGTGGGCTAGTGGAAGGGAGGGATGCGGCAGAGGCAGCTGATTGGATTATCTCAATTTTGGTGACAAGTCAATGAGTTCCTTGTGCATTGTTGGAGGTAAGGATGGAGGGGATAGGAGAGAGGAGTTTAAGAACGTGGTTTAATTGGAGACTGGGATATCAGAGGTGCAGTTGAGTAAATCAATAGCTGCAGAAATGTTAGCTATTTAGTTGGAATTTTGAAATAGCTGTTGTAAATGAACCGGGGATAGTTTTTTTTTTGCCATGGACAAATACAGAAGGTGTTAGGGCACGGAAAGGGAATGTGGGTGGTGTGTGATACAAGGAAGTGGTCAGAGATGACCTTATCTGTAATTGATATGATGGGATTAAAGACCATGTGAGATGGCAAGATCAAGTGGGTGGCCGGAATATGGGCTGGGGAGTTTACATGGAGGAAGAGATTTAGGGATGATAAGAGGGCAGTGAACTCAAAGGAGAGATATATCATTGACTCTTGCCAAATAGTTGAATCATAGTTTAACATAGAGGTTTATACATTTGGGCTTTATTATGACTCAAATTAAATTTTACTTTAAAATGGAATAATTTAATTTGTTTTTTTAAGAAACATTTGGGGAAAATACAATGTGATTGTAACCCATTAGTTTATTGGTTGACATTCAAAAATATTGTTTTAGAAGCGACTTCCATTGCTCACAAATCAATTCACTAAATTGAAATAATGCACTAGACTTCATGCAGTTACAGTATCATAGCAAATTATGTAAAATCATGAGTCTGATTATCAGATGTAGTATTTCGTTTACCCAATCTACAACATGTTGGCACTCTTTTGAGATGTTCAACTAGTTGTTAACTAGCTAACAGTCATTCACTTTGTTGCTTTCTTTAGCTTGGGAAGGACTGGATTTGATTCATTTGCAGAGTTCATCATTGTACTTATGTTAATCTTGGGAGAATGATGCTTCCTGAGTTGTACCTGAGCTTGTGATTTCATATGTTTTGTTAAATCATATTGTGCCTGTGTTTGGACCATGTTTACTCACTTTCAGTACACAAAAGAAAAACTAACATTACCTATTCATAAACAGAATTACCTGGAAAAACTCAGCAGGTCTGGCAGCATCGGCGGAGAAGAAAAGAGTTGACGTTTCGAGTCCTCATGACCCTTCGACAGTTCTGTCGAAGGGTCATGAGGACTCGAAACGTCAACTCTTTTCTTCTCCGCCGATGCTGCCAGACCTGCTGAGTTTTTCCAGGTAATTCTGTTTTTGTTTTGGATTTCCAGCATCTGCAGTTTTTTTGTTTTTATTACCTATTCATATATTGATATATCAGACATTTGGCTAATGTTATAGAAAATCTTTTCGTAGATAGTTGCAATTCCAATGAGACTGGTTCAGTACAAGCTAGTTTTAGCAAAACTGCTAATTAAATTCCTGCTGCTAATTGTTTTTAATTTGAGGCCTATTTTGAAGAAAATACCTTGAGGAATAGCATTGTTTTATTTATCATGTTGCTCTGCAGTCTTCCTTTTGCATAACTAAACTAATTTGACTCTAGTTCAGCATTTTTAAGATGACTTGAAATTGCCATAAATACAAATTTAAAAGACACAGCTTTTTGTCTTCCCAAAATTATTAACAAAATAATAAACAATAATTGAGCTATATGTACCATGAAGATGAAATAAAAACAGAAACTGCTGGAAATATTCCAGGACAGGTGGCATCTGTGGAGAGAGAAACAGAATTAATGTTTGAGATTTCCAGCATCTGCAGTATTTTGCTTTTGTATCAGAGACCAAGACTCAAAGATGTCTACAGCACAGAAGGCAGCCATTCGGCCCATCATGTCTGCACAGGTCAACAAAGATATGACGACACTAATCCCATTTTCCAGCGCTAAAGTCCATGCAGACCATATCAAATGCATTACTCTCATCAACACTCCTGGTTAATGCTTCAAAAAATTTGATCAAATTTGTCAAACATGACCTTCCCTTAACAAATCCATGCTGACTATCCCTGATTAACCCGTGTCTCTCCAAGTGCAGATATATTCTGTTCCTCAGAATTCTTTCTGGTAACTTCCCCACCTTCGAGACTAGATTGACTGGCCTGTAATTTCCTGGTCTATCCCTTCTTCCCATTTTTAATAATGGGACAACATTAGAAACCCTCCAATCCTCTGGCACCTCACCTGTGGCCAGAGAGAATTTGAAAATTGCCAGGTCCCTGATCTCTTCCCTTGCCTCCCTCGACAGCCTGGGATACATCTCATCTGGGCCTGTGGATTTATCTACTTTTAAGGCTGCTAAACCTGCTGGTGCCTCCTCTATCTCTCTTTGTTAATTTACTCTAATAATTCACAGTCCTCCACCCTGATGTCCATATCTGCGTCGTCCTTTTTCATTGTGAAGACCGATGCAAAACATTCATTGAGCCATTCATTGAGGATTGCACCCACGTCTTCCAGGTCCACTCACACATTACCTCTATGGTCCCTAATTAGCCCTACTCTTTCTCTAGTTATTCTCTTGCTCTTTATATATTTTAAAAGATCCCTTTAGGTTTTCCTATATTCTACCCATCAATGCTTTCTCATGCACTCTCTTAGCTTTCCTAATTTCCTTTTTAAGTTCCCTTCTGCACTTTTTATACTCCCCTAAGGACTCTGCCGTATTGAGCCCTCAGTATCTGCCATAAGCTTCTTTTTTTTTCTTAATCCTAACCTTTATGTCCCTTGACATCCAGGGTTCCCCAGACTTGGTCCCCCACTTTGTCTTTACAGGAACATATTTGCCCTGTACTCTCGCTATTTCCTCCCTGAATGCTTCCCACTGCTCTGACACAATTTTATCTGCAAGTAGCTGCTCCCAGTCCACAGGCAAATCACATCTCATCTTAGTAAAATTAGCCTTTCCCTAGCTTAGAACTTTTATTCCCTGCCCGACCTTAACATAAGAGCAGGGAGGTTATGCTGGAACTGTATAAAATGCTGGTTAGGCCACAGCTAGAGTATTGTGTGCAGTTCTGGAATCTGCATTATAGGAAGGATGTGATTGCACTAGAGAGCGTGCAGAGGAGATTTACCAGGATGTTGCCTGGGCTGGAGAGTTTTAGTTATGAGGAGAGTTGGATAGGGTTATTTTCCCTGGAGCAGAGGAGATTGAGCGGGAACATGATTGAGGTGTATAAAATTATGAGGGGCATAGATAAGGTAGACAAGAAGGAAATTTTCCCCTTGGTGAAGGGTGAAGGGATCAATAACCAGGGGGCATAGATTTAAGGTAAGGGGTTTAGAAGGCTTGTGAGGAAGAATTTTTCACCCAGAGCAGGGTGGGAATCTGGAACTCACTGCCTGAAAGGATGGTAGAGGCAGATATCCTCATAACATCTAAGAAGTATTTGGCTGTGCACTTGCGATGCCATGGCATACAAGGCTATGGGCCTACTGCTATATATTGGGATTAGAATAGTTAGCTAATTGTTTGACTGGTGCAGACTTGATGGGCCGAAGAGCCTTTTTCTGTGCTGTAGACCTCTATGACTCTATTATCCTTTTCCATAACTATCCTAATTCTAACTGAGTTATGGTCACTATCTCCAAAATGCTCCCCTACTGATACACCTTCCACCTGCCCGGGCTCATTTCCAAATATCAGGTCCAGAACTGCCCTCTCAGTTGTTGGGATTTCGACGTACTGGCTAAAAATGTTCTCCTGGATGCAAGTTAAGAATTTTGCTCCCTTCCTACCTTGCACACTAAAACTATCCCAGTTAATATTTGGGTAGTTAAAATCTCCTACTGTTACTGCACTATTATTCTTACACTCCTCTAAAATTTGATTACATATTTGATCCTCTATCTCTCCTTGATTGGGGGCCTATAGTGCTCACCCAACAGCGTATTTGCCTCTTTTGTGTTTTTTACTTCTATCCATGTGCCTTCATTTGATGATCCTTCCAAGGTATCATCCCTCCTCACTGCTATAATTGATTCCTTGATCAATATTGCAACCCCCCTCCTCTTCTATCTCGTCTGAATACCTCTAACCAGGAATGTTGAACTGCCAATTCTGCCCTCCTTTTAGCCAAGTCTCAGTCATAGCTATGATATCATTCTTCCACATGCCCATCTGTGCCCTCAATTCGTCTGTTTTATTCCTCAGACCCCTTGCATTAAGATATATTCCATTTAGCCTTGCTAAACTCACTTCTTTCTTATCTAGCCTATGTTTCTTCTGCCTTCCAGAGTCACTAGATTTTTAACTTCCAATTCCACTTCAGCTTCTTTCCCCTCTGAACTACTTTTCAGGATCCACCCCCCCCTGCCAATTTAGTTTAAATCTGCCCCAACAGCATTGGCAAACCTCCCCATGAGGATGTTGATCTCGTTCCTGGTCAGATGTAACCCACCCAATTTGTACAGTCCCACCTCCCCCAGAAACGGCCCCAGTGCCCCAGGAATCTAAAGCCCTCCCTCCTGCGCCATCTCTCCAGCCACACATTCATCTGCTCTATCCTTTTGTTCCTATACTCATTACTGTGTGGCACCAGGAGTAATCTGGAGATTACTACCTTTGAAGTCCTGCTTTTCAATTTCCTACCTAACTCCATAAAGGCTGCTTGCAGGACCTCATTTCTCTTTCTTCCTATGTAATTGATCCCAACATGGACCATGACCTCTGGCTGTTCGCCCTCCCTCTTCAGAATTCCGTAACATCCTTGACGCTGGCACCCGGGAGGCAAGTTACCATCCTGGAGTCACATCTACGGCCACAGAAGCGCCAGTCTACTCCCTTCACTAACGAATCCCCTTCCACATTTCTTCCTCCCACCCTGAGTAGATGGACCACCCACAGTGCCATGATCTTTGCTCTGATTGACCTTCATAGAGGAACCGTCACTTTCACCGTTTTCCTGGCCAAAAAGTGGTTTGCACTCGGGGGATAACCTCACTATCTGCCTGGCTCCCTTCTTCTGTCTGACGGTCACCCATTCCCTTTCTGCTTGCACTTCCTTAAACTGTGGGGTGACCATATCCTGAAACATGCTATCCATGAACCTCAGCCTCTTGAATGCACTGTAGTGCTCTTAGCTGCCGCTCAAGCTCAAAAACCTGAAGCTAAAGTTGCTCCAGTTGGAAGTACCTCCTGCACACATGGTCATTCAGACTGCCAGCAGCATCTAGGATTTCCCACATAGAGCAGGATGTGCAAATCATGGGACTGAGCTCCTCAGACATATCTTAACTAAATAGAATATGGACCCTTGGTTTTATTTCATCCTTACTCCTACTTGAGGATAGATTATTTTTTGAAAAATATACTTTATTCATAAAATATCTGGAAGAATATTACAAAACATTTCTAAATCGCTATCACAAGTACAATCAGATTCAACTTCTACACATGGATCACGAGGTGCTTCAACACAATCAATGAATATTACGATCATTTCAATATGGTCATTACAGACAGTCAGACAGTGCAATGGTATTGGAGTTATCAACAAACATCATGTTGCACTCTGAGATGCTTCAACACCATTACAATACAATTAGCTTTCAATGCATACAATTATTGTGAGCTGTACAGCCCTACTTGAGTATAGATTTTTTTTTTGAAAAATATGCTTTATTCATAAAATATCTGGAAGAACATTTCAAAATCACCAGCACGTAAGTACAATCAGATTAAACTTTTACACATGGATCACAAGGTGCATCAATACAATCAATGAATATTATAATCATTTCAACATGGTCAATGCAGACAATCAGACAATGGTATTGGAGTTATCAACATACAACATGTTGCACTGAGGTGCTTCAATACAATTATAATACAATTATATATATTAATTTTGAGCTGTATAGCCCGAGGGGCTCTCAACAGTTCCCAGCCCCTCGGTGCATTGTGGCAGAAAGGTCTTAGACAGCAACCTTTCCCCATTGTGCCTTTGCGGTGGCTGCCCCAAGCTTTAGTGCGTCCCTCAGCATGTAGTCCTGGACCTTGGAATGTGCCAGTATGCAACACTCGGTCGGGGACAGCTCTTTGCGCTGGAAGACCAACAAATTTCGGGCAGACCAAAGAGCGTCTTTCACTGAGTTAATGATCCTCCAGCTGCAATTGATGTTTGTCTCGGTGTGTGTCCCTGGGAACAGCCTGTAGAGCCCAGAGTCCTGTGTCGCAGAACTGCTCGGGATGAACCTTGTCAGAAACCACTGCATCTCTCTCCAGACCTTCTTTGTAAAGGCACAATCTACAAGGAGGTGAACAACGGTCTCGTCCCCACCACAGCCACCTCGAGGGCAACGTGCAGGGGGGAGTGAGACTCCTGGCGTGTTGGAAGGATCTGACGAGGAGGGCTTTTCTCACCACCATCCAAGCTACGTCTTGGTGCTTGTTGGAAAGTTGTGGCGATGAGGCATTCTGCCAAATGACTTTAACAGTCTGCTCAGGGAACCATCCCACAGGATCCACCATCTCCTTTTCCCGCAGGGCCTCTAAGACGTTACGTGCCGACCACTGCCTGATGGACTTGTGGTCAAAGGTGTTTTTCTGCATAAATTTTAGATGTGCTAGATCCTCTAGATAGACTAGATCCACTAGCTGCTACTGATTACCTGTCCCAGGGTCCTCCATTTTCATTCTTCTCTAGGTGCTGCTGACAGCCTGTTTGAGGGTCCTCCTCTCTCACAAAAGTATTGGAGAAATAATAAGTTTTAAAAGAAGCAGTGACCATATTGATCTAAGAAACTAAATAAAACACCTCATGACAGTGTGTATAAGTTGTAATTGGATTTGCATGAGTACATTAGGTGGGTAAAGAGTTTAATGTGCAATAAATGTAGTTGTCTGTTTTTTAGGACAATCAATTAAGATGGAAAAGGCCTTGTGCTGAAAGCTCTGTTTTCATCCTGTATCAAATGGAGAATGCCATAATAATGGGCATTTTGAAACTACTCCAATTAAGATTGAAGTTGACATCTCTTGATCGAACTTCCAGAAATACAGACAGGTACTTCAGTCTGTGAATGAATCAGGATACAGAAGCTTGGTTTTAAATTGTACTGATTTTGTTGGTCCTCTGAATGACATTGTGTATTTGATGTGTAAATCAAGCTTTTGTTCGTTGCTCAATGGTGTAGTTTCAGTTGAGATGGGTATGTGAGTTTAGAAACTAATTTCATTTTAAATGACTGAGCATCAAGGACATCTTTGAAGACCAGACTGAATTGTTTAAAAGCATTGACAGGTATGGGAGCATTGGACAATATGTGGTTTTGATGGTCAGTGGCAAATCAGATATGTCTAGGTCAAAGAAAGAATACCTAGTATATTTGAGGCTAGTCACATGTTTTATAATTCCCTGATTTTACACTGCCTATATTGTGTAAGCTGAGGGGACAACTGAGTCACCTCCCATGCAATATAACTATAAGAGACTGTCAAAAACTACTGAAAATAATTAGTATCTTTTTTCTTGTTTTGAAGTAATTTATTTCTTGTATTACTAGTTTCATGCTGACTTTCTTCACACAAGGTTTCAGCTAACAGATGAGATGATCTACTTATGGAAATTATGGGTTACATTGCCAACTCCCTAAAAAACGTGGTTTGGGGGTCGCGTCAGATATGAAAAACATCTTGTACAGCAACTGGACCCACCTCTAACCTGCCACTTCTGGTTATAGTAGAGGCAGGACAAGGAGGGGTATGACCAACCAGCCCACCTGCAGGAAGCATTTAAATATTATAATTAGACTGCATGCCTTCATTTTAACAGTTATTCTCATTTTAATCACAGGCAGCTGTGTTTCCTGAACCTCAGGAAACTCAGCAGCTTAAAGACGATGAGAAGAGCTCAATCCGAGGTGCGTGCCTTTACAGCAGTGCTAATGGGCATGAGAAGCAGGGGTGTATCATGCAGGCTCAACAAGCTATCCAGTAGCCACAACCTCCCTCCCCCTCCCCACCACAATCTGTCTACTGCTGGACCTCCATCCAACTTTCACCCAGCGAGTGGGACTCTCTGGACAACCACGGGATCCTCCTTCTGTGATTGGGAACCCTGCTCCCCAATGATCTTCCTCACTCCCTCAATACGCCTAAACTGCTCTTGTAACCTTTGGCCCTGTGAAGCTGGCTTCCTGCCTGAAAGACTTGCAGCTGACAATTAGGCTGCTTATGGGTGGGAGCTGCACAGAAAAACATTTAAAGCACCTGCAGTTAAATTCTGCAGGACATTTGGGAAAGCTGTTCTTCTGGCCCACAACACCCTACAATCACCCCCAACCCCACCCCTCCCTCTGGTCCGGAACTTGCCTCCAGGCTAAAATCCAGGCCTGACTCCCTGTTAGGAGTACTAGGCCACAGATTTTTAGAGAAAGCTTGAATTTTAACAGGCTCAAATAGAGTCCAGATTGGTGGCCTGGCAGACAGTTTATTTAATTCAAAGCAACCTTCTGTAATTAACTAGGCTACTAGCCAAGTCACAACATACCATAACAAATGAAACTGATCACTAAAAATGTATTAGAGCCTTAAACTAACTGCCAGTTACTACTTGTTTCTGAATTTTTTTTAAAAAAGCATCCTTAATCACTATGCAGTGTATATGCTGAGCACAGCAGGCCTGACTGCCAAGTTCATGTGGCTTAACCTTTGAGCTGAGGCTGAGGCCCAGGCTCTTGAGTCTTGTCAAGACTCAAAGTCCTCAAGATTTGCATAAATAATTAAATTTTTAAAAAGCTGAGTTGTGTATATACGTTAAGTCCCAGACTCAGATAAGCTGGGCCGTGAATATAAAAAGCTGAGAATTGCAACAGGTAAACAATGACTATGTTGCATTTTCATTGCTTCATCATTGGTGGCTGTGCCCTCAATTGCCTAGGTTTTAAACTCTAGAATTTCCAACCTAAGCCTCTCTGCTTCCCTATCTCTCTTTCCTCATTTAAGATGCTCCTTAAAAGCTACCTCTTTGGTCAAGCCTTTGATCAGCTGACCTAATATCTCCTCAAGTGGCTTGGTGTCAAATTTCTTTTGATAATACTCCTGTGAAGAGTCTGGAATGTTTTACTAAGTTAAAGGTGCAATGTAAGTTTTAGCCCTAGTGGTGATATTTTCTGTTATACACACTCAACAGCATTGGACATTAAGTGTCAAAGATGACTGGAAATTTTGATAAATAAGGAGGAATCCTGAAGATAGCTCAGCCCTACTATTCGCTGTGAACCAGTTTAGTAGCCTATAAAGTACATATCCACCCTTTATGAAATATTGTAGCTATATTTTACAAGCTGCTGAACAAACACCTCGCTTCTCCCCGGATTGTCCATAGCAATGCAGACTATTAACTGCATGTGGATGACCTACTTCATGCTGGAGGCCACATACAGCTTCAAAAACGTAATTAAGCTGTCCAATGTAAGAGATTGTGAGCAGCATTGTAAAAGTTCCATGTACTATTGGCAGAAAAAAGAGATCTGGCTTAAACATGAGTTGCACCTCAGTATTTTTCAGAATTAGGTGAAGATGTTTGCACAGAAATCCAGCTGTGAAGCTTCACAAATCATTCTTCTTACTAGTAAGACTGACCTTTTGAATGCAGAAGCTATAAAGTTCAGAGCTATTCAAGTAAGCAAGTGGTTGTAATATAGGATTTGAATTTGTATGGCATTGCAGATGTGATAATGTAAACAATCAGATGATAATTGAAAGTAAATTACTGGAAAATAACAGTAGCATTATGAGTTATATGTTGATCTGTACTGTATCTTGTTCTGAATTATCCTTTAATCTGATATGACTAAAGGTCAGTGGTATAGGTGATACACTGGTGATCATGCAGCATTGATCTTTCATTTTTGAAAATAAAATAGATTGAAATGATCGTAAGTTAGTCAGCGCAGGGGAGGGGAGCACCTGCCGGTGACAAACTGAGGATAGGGAAAGCGAAGTGTAGTGGAGAAGGAGAGGATGAATTGAACGGTGTAGGAGAGAGGAGACCTCAAATTGTTCAAAATTTATGAATGATTTGGATGAGATGGATAGGGAAAAATAGCTTTCACTGGCCAGTGAGTCAGTACCTAGAGGATATGATAAGAGCATCACTACCCTAGAGCAGTCTCTGCACAGCAGTGCACATAATTCCTGTTGGGAGCAGGTGGGATGCTTTGTATTGAAACAAACATGGCATCATTCAAAACACTGTGACCATTCATGCCTTTGAGTGATAAGTTTGTGAGTTAAAAGCCCTCTCCAGGGCTTCAATACATAACAGGCTGGTGGTGCAGTACAGAGGCATTATTGTGATTGTCATCTTTTGGGTGAACCACTAAGCTGAGCTACTGTCAGGTGAATGCTAAAGATTCCATGGCAGCATTTGAAGAGTGAGAAGTTCTGCTAATGCCCTGGTCAACATTCTTCCCTCAGAAATAATGTATACATCATCATGCTGTATGCAAATTGTTTTCCATTTAGCTTGCATAACAGTCATTGCACTTCCAAGCACTTTACTATACGCAGTGCAGTTAGACATAGAAACGTAAGACAATATGTAAATACAAGTCTATCTCATTGCTGCTATAGGAAATCCAATAGTATTTGAAATAACAATGTTCGAGTCCATCATCAGAAGTACTGTTTTGCAAATGTTGAAATGTTATCTTTTTTCTTGGATAAATCTATTTTATACAACGTGGGAAGGTCAAATTGGCAAGAGTAAATTAAGGCTGCTTTGATAATTCCATTCCTGTTTTGTTTTTATGTTCAAATGACTAAACAAAACCATGGTGGGCTTGAATATTCAAGTTCTTGTATGAACATTTGAGCTGTTATTTTTAGTACATTTATAAAGAAGGTGCACTTTTTAAAATTAATGAACAGATGTAATTGCATTTTAATTAATTAATTGCTGAAGTGGTTTAATTAAGATTTTAATTCCAAGTGAAGGAGCAGCCGTAGTTCTTGGCCTGACTTTAGATCCTAGTTGCCAGTCTCTGCTGTCCTTGTCCATTCAGTTGAACAGAAATGTGCTGCCAAGAATAAACACAGTCAACGAAAAACGCCATTACTGGGATATTTCATTTCAATAATTAACTAGCTTAAAAACAGTGGGAATATTAAAAGTTGTAAAAGAATTTTGGGATCTGACAGCAGATGCTTTCTGCCACATACCACATCAGAAACACTTCAGATCAGTGGTGAAGTATTTTCATTTTATCTAATTCATGAACAATTTTCCAATTTTTTCTCAATTTAAATATTACTGAAAATGCAAATGAGTTGGAAAATCATTACAGTTTTCTGCTCCAAAACTTTTGTTGAAAAATGACTATGAACCAATAACTTCATGGGTTGCTGTGCAACAGAGTGGCTTAGCACACAATCTGCTCACTTTAGGATTTAAGTAAGAAAATAGCTCAGACTCTTGGCACAAAACTTCCTCCTGGTTTTAAGAGTCTTGTGTGAAATGAGCTTTGGGATCAGCCCACTCTGTCCTCATTGACTAGATCTGCAAAACAAAGCCATCTAATTTGGCAGCCTTGCTCAGAGAGGAAAACATGTTTAGGAAATGGAAAATATTACTTTGAATTAAATGATACATCATATCAAATATATAAACCATTGCCCCATTTTGTGTTTGCTGTTCCAGTAAACTGCTTTGACACCAAATGTGTTAGTTGTTTTCCTGTATTTAAAAGACATAAAAGCATCTATGGAGGAATGAGTTTTACACCAGATTTGACATGTTGTAATAAAAGGAGCACCAAAGTAAAGGATTACTGTAGCTTTTTTTCCTTGCTCTAAGATGACTTGCGCGAAGTGCTCTTCTAATCCAGCCCCTGTACCAGTTGTTACCCTCTCAGTTGCAACAACATCGCTTCCTTACTCCCATGCTATCTACAATGACATTGCCAAAGCAGGAAGAGACCTGACTTTAGTACGTGACTAACACAGTAGGGGAACCTGCCATTTATGTTTTTATGTCAATACCTGTAATAGGTACAAGACAAGCTGTAAAGGAGTTTTGAAAAAAAAATCAAATTTCCAGCATCCGCAGTACTTTGCCTTTGTGTTCGAAAAATATATTAGTACAATGTGTGGCATAAAGTTCTCCAGTAGAGCATGACAATAAAAATATTGATGCAAGCAATCTACCACAAAATCAAAGTGAATATGAATTTGTTAGGGTTAATAATGGAATATAATGGCTTTTCCAGCTTTAATGTTGTATGTGAATATTTTGCTGCTTGCACGCAAGCTTCCAATCTGATAACTTTTTAGGATTTTGTAATTGAGTGTAAATTAATGGATAAAAAAGAGGAATTGTGGACAGGTCAGTGGAATTCTAAACCTGATTCTGTGCAGCTGACTCATTGTGAGAGAGACAGGGAGATAGAGTCTGTCACTTTGTTACAATGAGTTGGACTTCTATATGGGCATAGAGATGTGGGAACATTGGACTTAGGAGCAGGAGTAGGCTATTAGACCCTTCGAGCCTCCTACACCATTCAATAAGATCATGGCTGACCTGGCTATGGTTTCAACTCCACCTTCCTGTCTGCCCCTCCCAATAACCCTTGACTCTCTTGCCAATCAAAAATCTGCAAACCATAAGACGTCAGAGCAGAACTAGGGCATTCAGCCCATCGAGTCTGCTCCGCCATTCAATGAGGTCATGGCTGATCTGATAATCCTCAACTCCACTTTCCTGCCTTTTCCCCATAGCCCTTGATTCCCTTACTGATTAAAAATCTGTCTATCTCAACCTTGAATATACTTAACGACCTAGCCACTACAGCCCTCTGCAGTAAAGAATTCCACAGATGACCGACTGAGAGAAGAAATTCCTCATCTCTGTCTTAAATGGGCAACCCCTTCCTCTGAGATTATGCCCTCTGTCCAACTTGGCTGTGAATAAATTCAATGAACCAACCTCCACTGCACTCTGGGGAAGAGAATTCCATATACTAACAACCCTCTGAGAGAAAAATCTCCCCCAGTATCTACCCTATCAAGTCCCCTCAGGATTTTATATGTTTCAATAAAATCACCTCTCATTCTTCTAAATTCCAATGGGTATCAGCTCAATCTGTTCAACCTTTCTTCATAAATTAAATCCTTCAACTGAGGAATGCTGGGATGCTTGCTCAGCTTTGATTTGGCTTTTCAACAACATAAACCGTTGGCGGTTTTCTTCTGTGGTTACCATCATAACAGGGTTGTTAGACCAGCATCAGTAAATCAGTTCATGCATGACTTGTTTTTATAATAACAATCTCTGTTACCTTGGCATGTAACAGCTTTCCTAGCGCATGGAGCTAAGACTGGCCTTATCAGCAATCTTGTAAGTAAGACCCCAGCCATTTGCTCACCTTGCAAGCTTGATGCAGAAATAGAGCACATCAAAGCTACCCTGCAGGACAATAGCTATCCTAATCAGATCATTGTTCACTGTGGATCTCGTAAACTTACAAATGGGCCAAAGGCTGCCATTTTCCGACCTGAAAACTGCTTGGTCTACTTCAAATTGCCCATGAAAGACAGTGTCTCAAAAATTTGATCAGCAAGTTAAGCAAGCCACTTCATGCTGCTACTGTGCAATGGCTACGCGAGTGGTACGTTCCATGAACAGGATGCTGCCATCAGTTCCCAAAAGATGTTCTGCTTATCACACAACTGAGCAACATTGTGTGTGAATTTCAGTGCTAGTGTGATGCCAAGTACATACGTCCTAACGATTTGGCTGATCATATCAAACAGCATGTTCCTTCGGTTGTTCATAAAAGGCAAAGTGCAGACATACTCAACCAGCCTGCGCTTGCAAAGCCCAAAACAAAATGTCTACTATTGGTTGTGATTGGGCATCTCTTGCTGAACAATCCTGAGCTACACTAACCAACTAATTTAAGATAATCAGTTGCAATTGTAACATGGCTCATTTCTACTCAATAGAAGTGACATGAATTCATATGCAGGAACCCATTCCCTGCAAACAAAAGGAATATGTTCAAACCTTGCACCTTTTTTTGAATTACCTGGGAGCTTGGGCAGCCTACAGTTTCCCATTGCTTTCTCCTTGGCATGCCACGGCCAATCAGAGTTGACTTGCCTACCGGTCAGCACCCTTTTCTCTTGTCGTATAAATTTTTGTGATCATTTGAAATTTGGCAATCTTGTGTTTGTCCTGATGAGTGCACGATGAAAAATATCAGCAACATGTATCTCTTTGCAGCAATATTCAAAAACTCACTTTGTATACCATCTCGTTCTCCCCACACCTTTTCGCATTACTCCGCCATTACCCTCTGAAAGCATCTTGATTCTCCAATTGACTTTTTTCCCCCCTTCCTCCTAGAAGAATACTTTGCTTACTGCTGTCATCTCCTTAAAACATTGGCCCACTGCAGGTCTGCTAGGTGACAGAAATAATGAAGGTGTTTGTTATTGCAGGAGGAGAGGGACTAACAGTAGTTCTATCTGTACAAATTATGACATTTCAGTAAACATCGCAGGTATTGCCTGAAACCCTTGAAATTTAATGTTGCAGATAAGCCTGAAGGCTTGTTTCAATGAGTTCTTGTCAAAAACTGTTATACAGATGAAACACGGTACAGTAGACAGAGTTGATAATACAAATCAAAATGAAAGATCCAATGGCATGTTGATGCTGTGATTTCACATTAAATCTGATGTAGATGAACCCCATTAAGCCCATGAGTTTTTTTGGGTGAAAGATATTATGTTTGGACCACGAAGTTTATGTTTGCAAAAGATATATTTGAATATTTACACTTGGACCACAATATACATTCTACTCAAATTCCTTTCATCGGAGCCGCTTCATAAAGCTGAACTTTGAGACCCTGACAACAGTTGTGTTCAAGTGAGAAGTGAGCTTATAAAGAGCATGCTTCTCTAATGAAGGAACTGTAAATTATGCACATTATGTTAAATGCAATGGTGAGGGCTTAGAATATTGACATGAGAGATTATTTTCTTCCAAAACAAACAATAACAATTAACGTCACCTTTCTCTGTACCATTTTCCTCAGAAATGATGTGAAAAATAATTTGGTTCAAATGTCAGGTTTTGGAAGCAATTTACATTTCAACAAGTACAAAAACAGATGAAAGGTGATTTAAAAGTTGTTTCCTCAAAGATTATATCAAGCATAATAGATTGTTTTGATAATCAATAAATGCCATCCATTTTGTTGAGACCTTACTGGCTCTGGGTCTTTGGTGGGATTTGTCTTGTCCAGGTCCTTTCTCCTGGTCATGAGCACATGAAGGTTTAATAAATAAAGGACAAAAACACATAAGGTGGTCAGATTTTGAAACAAAAAACTACAATGGCAAGCTTTTGCCCACTCAGGAAGTTAGGGTGCAAGAAGGTGGAAGTTATTTTAAGTCAAGCAAGATAATCCGCTGATGTGGGGAAATGCTTTTTTTTTATCAATTCATGGGATGTGGGCATTGCTGGCTAGGCCAGCATTTATTGCCCATCCCTTATTGCCCTAGAGAAGATGGTGGTGGCTGTCTTCTTGAACCACCACAGTCCATGTGGTGTAGGTACACCCATAGTGCTGTTAGGGATAGAGTTCCAGAATTTTGTTCCAGCAACAGTGAAGGAATGGTGATATATTTCCAAGTCAGAATGGTGAGTGCCTTGGAGGGGAATTTCCAAGTGGTGGTGTTACCATGTGCCTGTTGCCTATATGCTTGCTGCCCTTGTCCTTCTAGATGGTAGTGGTTGTGTGTTTGGAAAGTGCTGTCTAAGGAGCCTTGGTGAGTTCCAGCAGTGCATCTTGTAAATGGTACACACTGCTGGCATTGGTGGTGGAGGGAGTGATCATTTGTGGATGGGGTGTGAATCAAGGAAGCTGCTTTCCTGGATGGTGTCAAGCTTCTTGAGTGTTGTTGGAGGTGCACTCATCCAGGCAAGTGGAAAGTATTCCATTACATTCCTGACTTGTGCTTTGTAGATAGTGGACAGGTTTGAGGAGTCAGGATGTGTGTTACTTGTCACAGGATTCATAGCCTCTGCCTGCTCTTGTAGCCACTGGATTTATGTGACTAGTCCAGTTCAGTTTCTGGTCATTGGTAACTGCCAGGATGTTGATAGTGGGTGATTCAGCGATGATAATGTCATTGAATATTAAGGGACGATGGTTAGATTCTCTCTTGTTGAAGATAGTCATTGCCTGGCACTTGTGTGGCGCAAATCTTACTTGCCATTTATCTGCCCAAGCCTGGATATTGTCCAGGTCCTGCTGCATTTGGACATGGACTGCTTCAATATCTGAGGAGTCGCAAACGGTGCTGAACATTGTGCAATCATCAACGAACATGCCCACTCCTGACCTTATGATGGAAAGAAAGTCATTGATGAAACAAAGGATGGTGGTTGGGCCTAGGGCACTACCTTGAGGAACTCCTGCACTGATGTCCTGGAACTGAGATGATTGACCTTCAACAACCACACCATCTTTTTTTTCTCTGCTCCTCTCACCCACTCCAACCTGTCTCTCTCTGAACTTGCTGCACTCCATTCTCTCAGGCCCAACCCTGACATTGTCATCAAACCTGTTGACAAAGGTGGTGCTGTTGTTGTCTGGCGTACTGACCTCTACCTCGCAGAGGCTGAGCGTCAACTTGCAGACACTTCCTCCTACCTCCCCCAGGGCCATGACCCCACCACTGAACATCAAGCCATTGTTTCCAGGACTGCTCCTGACCACATCTCCTCTGGAGATTTTCCTTCCACAGCTTCCAACCTCATAGTCTCCCAACCTCGGATGGCCCGCTTCTACCTCCTACCCAAAATCCACAAACAGGACTCTCCCGGCAGACCGATCATGTCAACCTGTTCCTGCCCCACGGAACTCATTTCTTGCTATCTTGACTCCATTCTCTCTCCCCTTATCCAGTCCCTTTCCAGCTACGTTCGTGATTCCTCTGACACCCTACATCATATCAACAATTTCCAGTTCCCTGGCCCCAACCGCCTCCTCTTCACCATGGACGTCCAATCCCTCTACACCTCCATCCCCCACTGGGATGGTCTGAAAGCTTTCCGCTTCTTCCTCGAACAGAGTCCCGAACAATCCCCATCCACCACTACTCTCCTCCGTCTGGCTGAACTTGTTCTCTCACTGAACAATTTCTCTTTAAACTCCTCTCACTTCCTCCAAATAAAAGTTGTGGCTATGGGTACCTGCACGGGCCCCAGCTATGCCTGTCTCTATGGAGTATGTGGAACATTCCTTGTTCTAGTCCTACTCCGGTCCCTTCCCACAACTCTTTCTCCGGTACATCGATGATTATTTCGGTGCTGCTTCATGCTCTCGTCTGGACCTGGAAAAATTTATTAATTTTGCTTCCAATTTCCACCCTTCCATCATTTTCACATGGTCCATCTCTGACACTTTCCTTCCCTTCCTTGACCTCTCTTTCTCAATCTCTGGTGATAGACTGTCCACCAATATTCATTACAAGCCTACCGACTCCCACAGCTACCTCGACTACAGCTCCTCACACCCCGCTTCCTGTAAGGACTCCATCCCATTCTCTCAGTTCCTTTGCCTCCGTCGCATCTGTTCTGATGATGCCACTTGCAAAAACAGTTCCTCTGACATGTCTTCCTTAACCGAGGTTTTCCACCCATGGTGGTTGACAGGGCCCTCAACCATGTCCGGCCCATCTCCCGCATATCCGCCCTCATACCTTCCTCTCCCTCCCAGAACCATGATAGGGTCCTCCTTGTCCTCACTTATCACCCCACCAGCCTCCACATTCAAAGGATCATCCTCCACCATTTCCACCAACTCCAGCACAATGCCACCACCAAACACATCTTCCCTTCACCCACCCCCCCAGCGGCATTCTGCAGGGATCATTCCCTCCGGGACACCCTGGTCCACTCCTCCATCACCCCCTATACCTCAACCCCCTCCCATGGTACCTTCCCATGCAACCGCAGAAGGTGTAACACCTGCCCCTTTACTTCCCCTCTCCTCACCGTCCAAGGGCCCAAACACTTCTTCCAAGTGAAGCAGCATTTCACTTGCACTTCCCTCAATTTAGTCTACTGCCTTCGTTGCTCCCAATGCGGTTTCCTCTACATTGGAGAGACCAAACACAGACTGGGTGACTGCTTTGCAGAACACCTTCGGTCTGTCCGCAAGCATGACCCAGACCTCCCTGTCGCTTGCCATTTCAACACTCCACCCTGCTCTCATGCCCACATGTCCATCCTTGGCCTGCTGCAACGTACCAGTGAAGCTCAATGCAAACTGGAGGAACAGCACCTCATCTTCTGATTAGGCACTTTACAGCCTTCCATACTGAATATTGAGTTAAACAATTTTAGATCATGAACTCTGTCCTCCATCTCCACCCCCTTTCTAATCCCCCTTTTTTCCAATAATTTATATATATTTTTATTTTCCCACCTATTTCCATTATTTTTAAATGTATTTCTATCCATTGTTTTATCTCTACCTTTTAGCCTATTTCGATCCATTCCCCCCACCCCACCCCTACTAGGGCTATCTGTACTTTGCTTGTCCTGCTTTGTACCCTTAATGTCACCTATTAGCACATTCCTTAGATAATATCACCACCTTCAACACCTCTTTGTCCTTTAGGCTATGACATCTTTTGGCTATCTCCACCTATCACTGGTCCTCTATCCAGCTCTACTTGGTCCCCCCCCCCCCCCCCCCCCCCCCCCCACCTCCTCAAACCAGCTTATATTTCACCTCTTTTATGTTTTTCCTTAGTTCTGTTGAAGAGTCATGTGGACTTGAAACGTTAACTGTGTTCCTCTCCGCAGATGCTGTCAGATCTGCTGAGTTTTTCCAGGTATTTTTATTTTTGTTTTGGATTTCCAGCATCTGCAGTTTTTTGCTTTTATCCTTTTTTGTGCTAGGTATAACTACACCCAACGGAGAGTTTTTCCTCCCTGATTCCCGTTGACTCTGCAAATGCTGCCTGATGTCAAGGGCAGTCACTCTCACCTCACCTCAAGAGTGCAGCTCTTTTGGACTCCCAGGCAACTCCCTCCCATATATATACCACTGTGCCACCACCTCTGCTGGGTCTGTCTTGCGCGCGTGTGTGTGTATGTGTGTGTGTGTTGGTGTGTGTGTGTCGGTGTGGTTGTAGGGATTGGTGATATTATGTAAACGAATGTGCTAATTAAGAATGGATGGTAGGGCACTCAAGGTATAGCTCTAGTGGGGGTGGGGGAGCATAAAAGATTTAAAAATATTTAAAAATAATGGAAATAGGTGGGAAAAGACAAATCTATATAATTTATTGGAAAAACAAAAAGAAGGGGGAAGAAACAGAAAGGGGGTGGGGATGGAGCAGGGAGCTCAAGACCTAAAGTTGTTGAATTCAATATTCCGTCCACAAGGCTGTAAAGTGCCTAGTCGGAAGATGAGGTGTTGTTCCTCCAGTTTGCGTTGGGCTTCACTGGAACAATGCAGCAAGCCAAGGACAGACATGTGGGCAAGAGAGCAGGGTGGAGTGTTAAAATGGCAAGCGACAGGGAGGTTTGGCTCATTCTTGTGGACAGACCACAGGTGTTCTGCAAAGCGGTCGCCCAGTTTACATTTGGTCTCTCCAATGTAGAGGAGACCACATTGGGAGCAACGAATGCAGTAGACTAAGTTGGGGGAAATGCAAGTGAAATGCTGCTTCACTTGAAAGGAGTGTTTGGGCCCTTGGACGGTGAGGAGAGAGGAAGTGAAGGGGCAGGTGTTGCATCTTTTGCGTGGGCATGGGGTGGTGCCATAGGAGGGGGTTGAGGAGTATGGGGTGATGGAGGAGTGGACCAGGGTGTCCCGGAGGGAGCGATCCCTACGGAATGCCGATAGGGGGGGGTGAAGGGAAGATGTGTTTGGTGGTGGCAATGGTTTCATGGCCATCATTAGACTTTTATTTCCAGATTTTTTATTGATTGAATTCAAATTCCTCCATCTGCTCTGGTGGGATTCAAACCCAGGCCCCCAGAGCATAACCCTGGGCCTCTGGATTACTGATCCAGCTATTACATCACCGTCTCCCCAACGTGCGTATTTGTATTATTGTGCATAGACAAATTAGGACCTTAGAATCTTTCAGCACAGCAGGAGACTTTTTTCTCAATGTGCCTGTGCTGGCTCTTTGAAAGAACTAGCCCATCAGTCCCCACTGTTCTTTTGCCATGGCCTTGCAATTTTTTTTATTTTCACGCATATATCCAATTCCCTTTGAAAAGTTACTATTGAATCTACCCCTGCAACCCTAAGCAGTGAATTCCAGATCATAATAACAGCTCATCAGCACTTGCTCAAGGGCTCACATCCCTAGAATGAAAAATACAGCTTGCCATATGCATAGAAAAAAATCTTTTATTCCCTCTGGCTACTTTTGACAATTATCTTAAGTGCATGTCCTTTGGTTACAGGTCTACCCACTAGTTTCTCCTTATTGTTTGAATGAAATGAGTCCAATCATAACTGTTGCCCTGTATCTTTTTGCCTAAAAAAAACTGATCAATTTTTTATTCTGGGTTCATCTCATTAAAATATGAACAATTTGCCTAATGAAAGATTGGAAAAATGTGTTTATGGATGCATGTGAAAAATACTGTATCCAGTTCATATGTCAAGGGGGATGTGTTGTTACTTAGAGTTACATTATTATATAAATAGATATTGGTCAGTGCAAGTCAACTCTGAAGATGAGAACAAAGGCCTGCATTCATATTGCACATTCCGCACTTTCCAGCCAATGAAATACTTTTTGAACTTTACTGTTGTAATGTTGGAACCATGGAGCAAATTTGCACTCAGCAAACTGCCACAAACAGCAATGCCATAATGATCAGATAATGTTTTTTTTTGCAATGTTGACTGAGAGATAAGTATTAACTAGGACATCGGGGATAACTGCCCTGCTTTTCTTCAAAATAGCGCATTGGAATCTTTTGCATCCAATGGGCCTGGCAGATGGAGCCTCAGTTTAACGTTGCATCCGAAAGATGACACCTCCGATAGTCCAGTGCTTCTTTTGTGATGCACTGAAGTGTCAGCCTTGATTTTTGTGCTCAAGCTCTGGAGTGGGACTTGAACCCAGAACCTTGTGATTTGGAGGTGAAAATGCCACCAACTGAGCCACAGTTGACTCCAAAACTCTGGAACATAAGGGATGTAGTATTTGCTTGCGTGATTGACTTGATACCAGTGAATCTGTAGAGGTATTTTGGAAGACCTGAATTCATAACAGCTGATTTAATTTCCCAAGTTAAGAGCAGTTAAGACACACACATTCACTCTTAGAGCTGAAATCCACATAAAATAAGATGCAGATCGCAATGCCTCTTGCAACAATATATAGTGCTTTTTGATTGATAAAATACTTAACAAACATACCTTAAAAACTAATTCAAAATAACTTTTAACTACTGTCAGATGGAAATATCAACAAATAGATCCAATCATTTGCAATTTATTCACAAGCTGGATATAAACCTTAACCAATATAAACATTTCTAGTTTAAATGTCTATTATTATTTGGTTATAATAGACTGTCATATATTGTTATAGGTATAGTGTACAAGATGCGGTTTATGTTGGTGAAGTGATATAGGGTGAATTAAACAATATAGCTTGACTTGCACAAGATCTCGTTTTGGAGAGCAGTGGTCATATTGTATTTCTGCCCGTAGAATTGTTGTCTGGTATTTTTATTGGCTAATGAGGTACTACGTTTGGGCAGTGTCACATGACTTGGCCACAAAGTTATTTGGGGTAGCTAAGTTCATAAACACATTCTGAAATATAGTAGTATTTTCCTAAGGACCCAAATTTAATGGTCCAATTAGGAAGTTCCTACACAGACAGGTAATACTTTGTTGCCCAGTTCTCCTGTACTTGAATCTTATACTGAATGTTTCAATAAGATCACCTCTCATTCTTCTGAACAATGAGTGCAGACCTAATCTGCTCAATCTTTCCTCATAAGTTAAACTTCTGCATTTCATGAATCAACCTAATGAACCTTCTCTGAATTGCCTCCAATATGTACATCCCTCCTTAAATAAGGAGACAAAAACTGTATGCAGTACTCCAGGTGAGGTCTTGCCAATACCATATACAGTTGTAGCAAGACTTACCTACTTTTACATTCCAGCCCTTTTGCAATAAAGGCTAACATTCCATTTGCCTTCCAAATTGCTTGCTGTACCTTGCTAACTTTTTGTCATTCATGTACAAGTGCACCCATATTCCTCTGTACTGCAGCATTCTGGAGTTTTTCTCTATTTAAATAATCTGCTTTTCTATTCTTCATACCACATTTTCACAAATTATACTCCCATCTGCCAAATTTTTGCCCACTCAATTAACCTATCTATATCCCTTTGCAGACTCTTTGTGTCCCCCTCACAACTTGCTTTTCTACCTATCTGCATTGTCAGCAAATTTGGCCACGATAGTCAGCCCTTTCATCTAAATTATTAATATAGATTGTAAATATTTGAGGCCTCAGCATTGATCCCTGTGGCACTCCACTAGTTACAGTTGCCAACATGCAAATGGCCCATTTATCATGATTTCCTGTTCCTTTTTACATAGTCAATCTTCTATCCATGGTAATACCTTAACCCCCAACACCATGAGCTGCTGTCTTATGTCGTAACCTTTTATGTGGCGCTTAATCAAATGCCTTTTGGAAATCCAAATATATTATATAAACTGGCTCCCCTTTATCCACCTTTCCTGTTGCATTCTCAAAGAACTCTAATGAATTTGTCAAGCACAATTTCCCTTTCATGAGAACATGCTGACTCTGCTTGATTGTATTATGATTCTTATAAGTCTCCTGCTACTACTTCCTTAACAATGGATTCCAACATTTTCCCATTGGGAGGTGTAAGGCTAATTGGCCTCTAGTTTCCTGCTTTTTGTCTCCCTCCTTTCTTGAATAGAGGTGTTAATTTATGCTTTTCCTATCTGCTGGGACCTTTCATGAATCTAGGACATTTTGGAAGATTACAACCAATGCATCCACTATCTCTGCAGCCACTCCTTTTAAGGTCCTAGGATGGAGGTCATTGAGTCCAGGAACTTGGCAGCCTTTGATCCCATTTGTTTTCCTAGTACTTTTTCCTCCGGTGACAGTGTTTTGTGAAGCTCCCCCCTCCCTTGTGCCCCCTCGATTTTCTCCAACTATTGTTGAGATGCTTCTGTCTTCTTCCATGAAGACATATAAAACATATTAGTTCAAAGCCTCTGCCATTTCCTTGTTTCCCAATTTTACTTAATTAACCTCTAAGGGACTAATGCTAATTTTTGCTACTCTCTTCCTTTTTACATACATGTAGAAGCTCTTAATATATTTTTTCTTGTATTTCTGGCTAGTTTATTCTCATATTCTAATTTCTCCCTCTTTATATTTTTACTTATCCTTTGCTGGTTTCTAAAATTTTCCCAATCTTCTGGCCTACCATTAAACCCCGCGGTATTGTCTGCCTTTTCTTTCAATTTGGCACCATCCTTGCCTTCCTTATTAACCACGGATGGTTCATCCTTCTCACAATGTCTTTCATTTTCAATGGAATATATCTTTGTTGAGAGTTATAAAATACCTCCTTAAATGTTTGCCACTGCTTATCTATGTCACTGTAATCAACTCTGTCTTCGTACCCTTTAATTGCTTTTATTTAAGTCTAAGACACTAGTTTCAGGCCCTAGTTTCTCACCCTTCAACTACACTATATGATCACTCTTGCCTAGAGAATATTTTTCTATGAGATCATTAATTAATCCTGACTCATTACACATTAGCAGGTCTAAAATAACCTGTTCCCAGATTGGTTCAAGAATGTATTGTTCTAAGAAACTGTCCCAAATACATCCTATGAAATCATCCTCGGTGGTGCCTTTACCAATTTAAATTGTCCAATCTTTATTCAGATTAAATTTGCCCATGATTATTGCAGTACCGTTCCCACAAGCCCCATTATTTTTGATTTACACTCTGTCCTACAGTGTAGCTACTTTCAGGGGGCCAAAAAACAAATCCCACCAAGGACTTATTTCCCTTGTTAATTATTATTTCCACCCTAAATTATTCTACATCTTGATCTCTTAAATATTCTATTCCTAGCCTTGGTCCCCTTGCAGCCACATCTCTGCAATGGCTATCTGTAATGATAATTATATCATAATCATTTATTTCAATTTGTGCTATCAATTCATCCATTCTGTTACAGATGTTGCGTGCATTCAGATAAAGAACCTATAATTCTCTCTTCTTATCATTTTCCCCTACTTTGACCCTATTTACTGGTACAATCTGTCCCTTCTTGTCACACACTGGTTATCATTCCCTGTATCGCCACCCTGCACTACTGTTTTGTCTTTTCTCGTTAATTATATAAAACTTTCCTCATGTGAACTCCCCCCACTTTTTAGTTTAAAGACCTCTCCAATGCCTTAGTTATACAATTCTCCAGGTCACTGGTCCCATCGGGATTTAAGTGAAGGCCATCCCAACGGTACACCTCCCTCACTCCCCAGTACTCGTGCCAGTGGTCCATAAATCAAAACCCATTTCTCCCACACCAATCTTTGAGCCACGCATTCAACTCTCTGGTCTGATTTACTCTATGCCAATTTACTTGTAGCTCAGGTAGTAATCTAGAGATTAGAATGTTTGTGGTTCTGCTTTTTAATTTAGTCCCTAGATGCTCAAACCCCCTAAGCAGAACATGTTTCTTACCCCTACCTATGTCTCTGGTCCCCACAGTGCACCACAGCAACTGGATCCTTCCAATTCTAAGTCAACTCTTCAGCTTCAAGAAGATGTCCTTAACCCTAGCACAAGGCAGGCAACACAGACTTTGGGAGTCCTGCGTTCGTTGCAGAGGACGGTGTGAACTCCCTAACCATAGTGTCTCCTACTAATACTAGTACTACATTCCTTTTTACTCCCACCACTTGAACGGTCCCCTGTACCACTGTGCTGTGGTCAATTTGTTTATCGTCCTGCAGTCCCTGCTCTCAACCACACAGGCTGCAAGAACCTCAAACCTGTTGGGCAATTGCAAAGGTTGTGGCTCATCTAGTGCTACCTTCTGTATCCCCATAGTTGCCTCACTCATAATCACACTCTCTTGTCCATGATTATGGACCAAACCTGAAGTACCTAGCCTAAGGGATGTAGTTTCTCCTGGAAAAAAGCGCCCAGGTAACCTGATGTGGCTACAGAATATTCTTTTGGGGATGGTGGGGGGGTTGCGGATGGGGGAGCCAGAGATCATGGTCCACATTGGGACCAATGACATAGGTAGAAAAGGGATTAGGTCCTGAAAACAGATTTTAGGGAGCTTTTGTTTAATTCATTCATGGGATGTGTGCATTGCTGGCTAGGCCAGCATTTATTGTCCATCCCTAATTGCCCTTGAGAAGGTGGTGGGGAGCTGCTCTCTTGAAGCATTGCAGTCCATGTGGTGTAGGTAGACCCATAGTGCTGTTAGGAAGGAAGTTCCAGGATTTTGACCCAGCAACAGTGAAGGAACAGTGATATATTTCCAAGTCAGGATGGTGAGTGGCTAGGAGAGGAACTTCCAGGTGGTGATGCCCCCATGCATCTGCTGCCCTTGTCCTTCTAGATGGTAGCAGTCATATGTTTGAAAGGTGCTGTCTAAGGAGGCTTGGTGATTTCCTGCAGTGCACCTTGTGGTATACACTGCTGCCACCGTGTTAGGAAGAGAATTAAAAAGCAGGACCCAAGAGCATAATCTCAGGATTACTCCCAGCGTGGCATGCCAGTGAGCATAAGAATAGAAAGATTGAACAGTTCAACACGTGGCTGGAGAAATGGAGTAGGAGGGAGGGCTTTAGATTTCTAAGGCATTGAGCGCGGGTCTGGGGCAGGTGGGACCTGTACAAGAAGGATGGGTTATACCTTTACAAGACTGGGACTAATGTCCTCACGGGAAGGCTTGCTAGTGCTATTGGGGAGGGTCTAAAATAAATTGACGGGGGTGGGAACCCAAAGGAAAAAGGAGAAAAACTGGCAGTGGGAAGTAGAGAAGTATTAACTGAAAAGGAGGATATATCTGAGAGTCGTATCAAGATAAATAGAATGCTTGGAGAGGTTGATAGAATTAGAGTAGGTAATAGTAAGTCATTAGATGGGGTAAGAGTAAGGGGGAAAGTAAAAAAGCCTTAATCACTGCTATTATGCATGTATGTGAATGAACAAAGTGGTTAGTAAGATTGGTGAACTACAGATGCTGGTTGACAAATGGAATTATGATATTGTTGCTATAACAGAGACCTGGCTCAAAGAAGGGCAGCACTGGGCTTAAATATTCCTGGGCACAAAGTGTTTAGGAGAGGCAGGAAAGGAAGAAAAGGCAGTGAGGAGTTGCAGTATTGATTAAAGATGGCATCTGTGATTATAGTACTGGAGAGAGAGGATGTTCCAGAGAGGTCAAGAACAGAATCTCTCTGGCTAGAGGTAAGAAATGAAAAAAGACGCAATAATATTGACCGGTGTAGTATATAGACCACCAACTAGTGAAGGGGTGGAGAGAAGCAAATAAGACCATAAGACATAGGAGGAGAAATTAGGCCATTTGGCCCATCGAGTCTGCTCTGCCATTCAATCATGGCTGATAAGTTTCTCAACCCCATTCTCCCGCCTTTCCCCGTAACCTTTGATCCCCTTACCAATCAAGAACCTATCTATCTCGGTCTTAAATACGCTCAATGACCTGGCCTCCACAGCCTTCTATGGCAATGAATTCCATAGATTCACCACTCTCTGGCTAAAGACGTTTCTCCTCATCTCTGTTCTAAAAGGTCTTCCCTTTATTCTGAGGCTGTGCCTTTGGGTCCTAGTCTCTCCTACTAATGTAAACATCTTCCCCATGTCCACTCTGTCCAGGCCTTTCAGTATTCTGTAAGTTTCAATCAGATCCCCCCTCAACCTTCTAAACTCCATCGAGTATAGACCCAGAGACCTCAAATGTTCCTCATATGTTAAGCCTTTTATTCCTGGGATCATTCTTGTGAACCACCTCTGGACCCTCTCCAGGGACAGCACATCCTTCCTGAGATACGGGGCCCAAAATTGCTCACAATATTCTAAATGTCATCTGACCAGAGCCTTATAAAGCCTCAGCAGCATATCCCTGCTTTTATATTCTAGTCCTCTCGAAATAAATGCCAACATTGCATTTGCCTTCCTAACTACCGACTCAACCTGCAAGTTAACCTTAAGAGAATCCTGGACTAGGACTCCCAAGTCCCTTTGCATTTCTGAGTTCTCTCCCCATTTAGAAAATAGTCTATGCCTCTATTCTTCCTACCAAAGTGCATGACCTTACACTTCCCCACCTTGTATTCCATCTGCCACTTCTTTGCTCATTCTCTTAACCTGTCTAAATCCTTCTGCAGCCTCCCCACCTCCTCAATACTACCTGTTCCTCCACCTATCTTTGTATCATCGGCTAACTTAGCCAGAATGCCCTCAGTTCCTTCATCTAGATCATTGATGTATACAGTGAAAAGTTGTAGTCCCAACACTGACCCCTGTGGAACTCCACTAGTCACCGGCAGCCATCCTGAGAAGGACCCCCTTATCCCCACACTCTACTTCCTGCCAGACAGCCAATCTTCTATCCAAGCTAGTACCTTGCTTCTAACACCATGGACTCTTATCTTACTGAGCAGCCTCCTGTGCAGCACCTTGTCAAAGGCCTTCTGGAAGTCCAAGTAGATAACATCCATTGACTCTCCTTTGTCTAACCTGCTTGTTACCTCCTCAAAGAATTCTAACAGATTTGTCAGGCATGACCTCCCCTTGATGAAACCATGCTGATTTTGCCCTATTTTACCATGCATTTCCAAGTATTCTAAATTCTCATCCTTAATAATGGACTCTCAAATCTTACCAACGACCAAAGTCAGGCTAATCAGCCTGTAATTTCCCATCTTTTGCCTCACTCCCTTCTTAAACAGGGGGGTTAGATTAGTGATTTTCCAGTCCTCTGGGACCCTCCCTGACTCCAGTGATTCCTGAAAGATCACCACTAGCGCCTCCACTATCTCTTCAGCTATCGCCTTCAGAACTCTGGGGTGTAATCCATCTGATCTAGGTGATTTATCCACCTTCAAACCTTTCAGTTTTCCTAGCACCTTCTCCTTGGTAATGGCCACCATACTCACCTCTGCCCCCTGATTCTCTTGAACTTTGGGGATGTTACTCGTTTCTTTCACCTTGAAGACTGAAGCAAAGTACCTATTCAGTTCCTCCGCCATTTCTTTGTTCCCCACTACTACTTCTCCAGCGTCATTTTCTAGCGGCCCAATGTCCATTTTTTCCTCTCTCTTACCCTTTTTATATCTAAAAAAAAAACTCTTGCAATCTTCTTTTATATTATTGGCTAGTTTACCCTCATATTTAATCTTCTTCCTCCTTTTTTTTTAAGTTGTCCTCTGTTGGTCTTTGTAAGTTTTCCAATCCCCTGGTTTCCCACTGCTCTTTGCCGCACTGTATGCTTTCTCTTTAGCTTTTATGCTGTCCCTGACTTCCCTTGTCAGCCATGGTTGCCTCGTCCTCCCTTAGTATGCTTCTTCTTCCTCGGGATGAATGTTTGCTGTGTCTCCCAAATTACTCCCAGAAACTCCTGCCATTGCTGTTCCACTGTCTTTCCTGCTAGGCTCATCTCCCAGCCAATTCTGGCCAGCTCCTCCCTCATGCCTCTGTAGTTGCCTTTATTCAACTGTAATACCGTTACATCTGATTCCAGCTTTTTCCTCTCAAATTGCAGGGTAAATTCTATCATATTATGGTCACTTCCTCCTAAAGGTTCCTTCACCTTAAGCTCCCTTATCAAATCTTGCCTCATTACATATCACTAAATCTAGAATTGCCTGTTCCCTAGTGGGCTCCACCACAAGCTGCTCCAAAAAGCCATCTCGTAGACATTCCTTTTCTTGGGATCCACTACCAACCTGATTTTCCCAGTCTACTTGCATATTGAAATCTCCCATGATCACTGTAACCTTGCCTTTCTTACACGCCTTTTCTATCTCCTGGTGTATCTTGTGCCCCACATCCTGACTACTGTTCGGAGGCCTGTATATAACTCCCATTATGGTTTTTTTACCTTTGCAGTTCCTCAACTCTATCCACATAGATTCTACATCATCTGACCCTACGTCATTTCTTGCAATCGATTTAATTTAATTTCTTACTAACAAAGCAACCCCATCCCCTCTGCCAACCTGCCTATCTTTTTGATAGGATGTATATCCTTGGATATTTAGCTCCCATTCCTGATCCTCTTGCAGCCATGTCTCCGTGATGCCCACCACATCATACCTGCCAATTTCAGTCTGCGCCACAAGCTCATTTACCTTATTTCGTATAGTGCGTGCATTCAGATACAACACCTTCAGTCCTGTATTTCCCGTCCCCCTTCTCATTGTCGTCCCTTTATCTGATGTGCTTGAAGAAAGATTCCTAGCCCTTTTCAAACACTCTCTCCTATTTTATGTCCTGGAGACTTTAATAGCCTCTCCTGGGCTCTCCTTTCTTTTCAGCTTTTTCATAATTTTCCACGAAGTTGAATCCACCCCTTACCTGCTTACCTTTGTTTCCCATTAGTCATACTTCTGGGAGTTTTACCCTTCCCTTCCCCCCCCACTTTCTAGTTTAAAGTCCTGTTGACCAGCCTAATTACCCTTTTCACTAGAACATTGGTCCCAGATCGGTTCAGGTGGAGACTGTCCCAACGGTACAGATCCCTCCTGTTCCAATACTGATGCCAGTGCCCCACGAAATGGAACCCCTCTTTCCTGCACCACTCCTTTAGCCATGTGTTTACTTCCCTTATTCTCGCGTCCCTATGCCAATTTGCACGTGGTTCAGGTAGTAATCCGGAGATTATAACCCTTGAGGACCTGTTCTTTGATTTACTTCTTAGTTCCTGATAATCCCCAAACAGGTCCTCTTTCCTAGTCTTACCTATGTTATTTGTCCCAATGTGGACCACAACAACTGGATCCTCCCGCTCCCTCTCCAATATCCTTTCAAGCCGGTCAGAGATGTCCCTCACCCTGGCAGGCAACATACCATGCGAGACTCTCGATCCTGCTTACAAAGGGTGCTATCAATTCCCCTAATTACAGAATCCCCTATAACCACCACTTGTCTTTTTGCTCCCCCCTCTTGAATGGCCTCCTGTGCCACAGTGCCATGGTCAGTTGGCTCATCCTCCCTACAGCCTTGTTCCTCATCCACACAGGGAGAAAGTACCTCGTACCTGTTGGACAAGATCAAGAGCTGAGGCTCCTCTGTTCCTGATCACAGGATCCCTCTAACTGCCTCACTTGCAGTCACACCCTGCTGACCCTGACCACTGACCGAATTTGAGGTACTTAATCTACCGGGTGTGACCGCATCCTGAAACAGAGCGTCCAGGTAACTCTCCCCGTCCCGGATGTGCTGGAGCTCGGACTCCAGCTCATCAATTCTGAGCTGGAGTTCCTCCAGCAACCAACACTTGCTGCAGATGTGGTCACTGCGGCTCGCAATGGGATCTGCCAGCTCCCACATCATACAGCTACAGCACATTACCTGCCCAGCCATCTCTACTTAGTTAATTAATTTATTAATTAGCTTTGCACTAATAAAATCTGCAAAGAAATTACAGAGAGGTGCAAGACCTATAGAGTAATTATAATGGAGGACTTTGATTATCCAAATATAGACTGAGATAGGAGTGGTACAAAGGGACAAGGGGGGGCTGAGTTCCTGGAATGCATTCAAGGTCATTTTCTCGTCATGAAGAGATATTAATGTCTATAATGTTATTGGAAATTATTTTTTTAAACAAAGTTTAGTGGTGTCAGTGTTTATATGTGTGTGTGTTTGCCTTAACTGGATTAAAACCATCTGGTCTAGAGGCTTTGAAGTACAGAAAGAAGTAGGTTTGAGATGGTAATTAGATAAACATGGGGAAGTTTAGAAACATAGGCATCAAGGGGGCAATTTGCATTTTTAAATAAACCATTCAAAAGAATGGGTGAATTCTTTCACTTAGCTAGGAGATGCCAAGCAATGTGTTTATTTTTGTTTTCAGCTTACTAATAAAATTGTTGGGATGAAAGGATGTTATTATTAGAAGAGGTAAAATTAAAGGCCTAGTCATACAATGGAAAGTTTACATTCAAAGAGAAAGATATGTATAAAGGGGAAAAGAGATTGTGGATAAGGTAGAGGCATTTTAAGATCCATCAAGTGTGAGAAGCTTCCAGCCTGTAAACCTCAAGACTGTCTGCAAGGACCCAGAGCTGAAAGAAACTCATTTTGAATGTGACTGTCCAGGGTGTGCCCTGTGAGGTGTCTCTTTAAACTTATGAGATTTACTATTGTCTTAACAGGGGTGTAACTGAGAGTCAGATTAATTAGGGGATTTTTGTAGTTATTATTGTAGTAATTTTGTAGACATATGTATGTGCTTACAATTTTCTTGTATTAATAAATGTTTAATTTAGTTTTATAAAACCCTCTTGAGACTCGGTGGTCTTATTACTACTGAATTCAAAGCCTGCATCTCGAAACATACAAATTGCAAAAAAATGGGTCATGACAGTTGTTTCTAGTTTTCCCCTGGGATTTGAAGAACTCAGCTTTACCATCGGCTGTGTCATCATATTCTGCAGCAACATGTTTCTGGTCCAACAAGAGGGCAGGCACTGTTGGACCTTGTTCTGGGGAATGAGTTGGCCCAAGTGCACCAAATATCAGTGGAAGAGCATTTAGGGGACAGTGACCGTTGTATCATAAGGTTTAGGTTGGTCATGGAAAAAGACAAGGAACAATCCAGAGCAGGGATAATTAATTGGGGGAAAGCCAACTTCGATGGGATTGAGAATGCATCTGAGTCGAGTGAATTGGAATCATATGTTGGCAGAAAAGACAGTGGCTGAACGATGGCCACCTTAAAAGAAACAGTATTGGAGGCAATGTCAAGGTATATTCCCTTGAAGAGGAAAGGTAGGATAAATCCAGAGCGCCCTGGATGACGAGAGAGATAGAGATGAAGATGAAAATAAAGAAGCGCTCGTATGACAGATGGCATGTAGAAAATACAATGGAGAATTAGGCTGAATACTGAAGGACTAGAGTGGAAGTGAAAATACTAATAAGAAAAGTGAGGAGAGAGCATGAAAAGAGACTGTTAGCTAAAATAAAAGGGAATACCAAGGTCCTTAAGCATGTAAATAACAAAAGGGTGATAAAAGAAAGAGTAGGACTGATTAGGGATAAAAGGGAACTTGCAAGTGGAGGTAGGAGAACAGCGGAGGTATTAAATGAGTACTTTGCATCTGTCTTTACAAAGGAAGAAGATGCTACCCAGGCCGAGGTGAGAGAAGAGGTAACTGGTACATGAGAAGAAATTACAATTGAGAAGGAGGTGGTGTTAGAAAGGCTAGATGAGATACATCCAAGGATACTGAGGGAAGTGAGAATGGAAGTTGCAGAGGAACTAGTGATAATCTTCTAGTCTTCCTTAGACATAGGGGTGGTGCCAGAGGACTGGAGAATTACGAATATTGCACCCTTGTTCAAAAGGAGATGCAAGGATAAAGTTGGCAATGACAGACCAGTTAGTTTGGCTTCAGTGGTAGGGCAACTTCTGGAAACTATAGTTCGGGACAAAATAAATAGTCACTTAGACAAGTGCAGGATAATTAAGGAAAGCCAGCGTAGATTCATTATGGGAAAATCATGTTTAACTAACTTGCTGGAGGTTCTTTGAGGAAGTAACGGAGAAGATTGATAATGGTAACGCTGTTGACTTGGTGTATATGGATTTTCAAAAGACATTTGATAGTGTCACACAACAGACTTGTGAGCAATATTCTAGCTCATGGAATAAAAGGGAAAGTAGGCACTTGGATATGAAATTGGCTGAGTGACAGGAAACAGAATAGTGATAAATGGTTGTTTTTCAGCTTGGAGGAAGGTTTGAAGTGGAGTGCCCTAGGGATCAGTGTTGGGGCCCTTGCTGTCCCTGATATATATTAATGATATTAACACTACCTAGACTGTGGTGTTCAGGGCATGATTTCAAAATTTGCAGATGATACGAATATTGGAAACGTTATCTATTGTGATGAGGATAGTCTTGAACTTCAAAAGGGCAGAGACATGTTGGTGGATTGTGCAGACAAGTGGTAGATGAAGTTCAATGCAGAGAAATGTGAGGTGATTCATTTTGGCAGGAAGAATCTGGAGAGACAGTATAAAATAAAGATAGAACCTCTAAAGGAGGTGCAGGAACAGAGGGACCTCAGTATGTATGTAAATAAGTCATTGAAGATGGCAGAGCATGTTGAGAGAGCAGTTAATAAAGCATATAATTCTTAGGCTTAATTAATAGGGGCATTGAGTAAAAGAGTAAGGAGGCAATGGTAAATTTGTATAAGACGCTAGTTTGGCCCTATCTGGAGTACTGCATCCAGTTCTGGGCACCATACTAGAGGAAGGATGTGAAGGCATTGGAAAGAGTACAGAGAAAATTCACGGAATGATTCCAGGGGTGAAGAACTGTAGCCCTGAGGATAGATTGGGACTGCTTTCCTTGGAGAAAAGAAGATTGTGAGGAGACTTAATAGAGGTATTCAAGATCCTGAGGGGTATGAACAGGTTAAATAGTGAGAAACTGTTCCCACTCAGTAGAGCATCAAGAACTGGAGGGCACAGATTCAAAATAATTTGGCAAAAGGAGTAATAGTAATGTGAATAAAATTTTTTTCACCCACAGGGAGGTTGGAGGCTGGAACAAATTTCCTGAGAGTCATGGAGGCAGGTTTGACCAAAGTACTCAAAAGGGATTGCTACCTTAAAAGAGAGAATGTGTAAGGTTACAGGGAAATAAGGCAGGGGAGGGGGCTAGGTTGAATGCTCTTTCAGAGAACCAGTAACGATTTGATGGGCCGATTGGCCTCCTTTTGCAGTGTAAAGATTCTGCAATTGCAATGTCTGAAACTCTGGTTCCTTGAGCTGTAGCTACTTACTGCTGTGGTTTACACTGGTGTCCACCAGCTGCAACTCATCACCTGCCCTACCATCTTTTTTATTTAACTAATTAGGGTTTTAAGTTTAGAAATATCATTCAATGATTATTTGTAGTTCTGTCAAGTAGTTTTACAAATTCAATATAAATTTAATGCAATACTTATCCCTCTCCACTACTATTTTAAACTACTGCCCCAATTTGGAGACAAAAAACCTTAAAAATCACCAATCTCCTGCCTGCTTATCTAATTAATGCCTCTGGGCTTCAGCTCTTAGGTCTCTCTGTCTCTCGCTCCCTCTCTTGCACCACTCCTTGTTCTGTAAAAGACCTGAACAGCACGTCATCTCTCCCTGCACTGAATTCCCTCACTCACCAAATTCTTGAGTTGTTACCTCTAGACTTGACTTTTTAGTGTTTGGCCATCTGCACTCTACTTACAAACCCATCAAATGATTTTCTGCTTGTGTCCCATCCTGTTTAGAAAGTTCCACACAGCTATCAGCCCATTCATGGATATTGGCTTCCTATCCCTAAATGTATTGATGCCAAAATCTTCATCTTCCTTCATAGATTATTTCATGACCTTACTGCAACCTAATTCTGCAAGCTTCTCCAACCCTATATCCCACCTTGAACCTGAATGTTTTTAAATATGGACTTGTATGTCCTCCTGACTCACTCCACACCATCATTGCTCATAGAACATTCAGCCATCATGGTCCTGCACTCTGAAATTATCCACCTTTATAGACCTTTGGCTTGCTGCACCTTGCCCATTTTTAAAAGCCCACTCAAAACCCACCTCTTAGTTGGTTGCTTCAGTTACCTTTCTTAGCTTTCCCCCCCTGTTCCTGTTTGATATCTGATCTACCAATTTGAATATTTTGTTATACTATCGACATTGTATAAGTTTAAATTGTTAACTGCTATTCTTTTCCTTTGGCAATTGTATATCTTTATATAGACAGCCCTAGCCTATATAGTATTTGAGTACTGAAGCAAATAACCTCATTATGTGAACAAATTGCCAATGTTCTCTTTAAAACAAATTAATTTAGAACACTCTGGACTATTACTGCCTCTGTGGTCTTCAGTGACAATCTGCTAAATACAGTGAATACATTTTCAGTACATTGAAAATACATGGCATTTGGCCTAAATAATCAAATTTCAAGTCGATATCTATAAATTGGGCACAGAGAATTCCCTACGTTTGTTGTATTATAATTTGGTTAACAAATGAGCTTGGCACAGGTGTTAGTACTCTCTTCTTCAATCAGTAGATAGTAGGTTTAAGTCCCACTTGCGTGGCCTAAATAGCCAAGTGGTTATGGTACTGGGTTTGTAACCCCAAGATCAAGAGTTCAAATCTCACAATGGCAAACTATGAAACAATGTAACTTCATCTGAAACAGATGGAAACAGGTTTACTCAAAAGAGTATCAAGAGTTCAAATCTCACAATGGCAAACTATGAAACAATGTAACTTCATCTGAAACAGATGGAAACAGGTTTACTCAAAAAGAGTATCAAGAGTTCAAATCTCACAATGGCAAACAATGTAACTTCATCTGAATAGGAACAGATGGAAACAAAAATACCTGAAATCATCCACCATGTAACCAACGGGCTTATTTTGAGCTTGGCTTAAATAGCCAAGTGGTTATGGCACTGGGTTTGTAACCCCAAGATCAAGAGTTCAAATCTCACAATGGCAAACTATGGAACAATGTGACTTCATCTGAAACAGATGGAAACAGGTTTGTACTCGAAAGAGTATCAAGAGTTCAAATCTCACAATGGCAAACTATGAAACAATGTAACTTCATCTGAAAAAACAGATGGAAATGGGTTTGTACTCGAAAGAGTTACATTACTCGAAAGAACCAAGCTTGGCTTAAATAGCCAAGTGGTTATGGTACTGGGTTTGTAACCCCAAGATCAAGAGTTCAAATCTCACAATGGCAAACTATGAAACAATGTAACTTCATCTGAAACAGATGGAAACGGGTTTGTACTCGAAAGAGTTACATTCATTTAAAAGATTATCAAGAGTTCAAATTTAAAAGATTTAAAAGATTATCAAGAGTTCAAATCTCACAATGGCAAAACTATGAAACAATGTAACTTCATCTGAAACAGATGGAAACGGGTTTGTACTCGAAAGACTTACATCTACCGGGGTCGAGTTCTGGTCATAAACCAGCTGATCACCGCCATGTTGTGGTATCGACTGGTCACTTTGACCCCTCCCCCGGACTTTGTCACAAGAATCCAGAAATTGTTAGTCGACTTCTCCTGGGAGAAAAGATTCCACTGGGTCGCTGCTGAAGTTCTGAGTCTCCCGCTTAGGGAGGGTGGTCAGGCGCTAGTGTGCCTCCGCACACAGGTGGCGATTTTCTGCCTTCAGACCCTGCAGCGATACCTCTACGTCGAGCCTCCTCCTAGATGGTGTGCCCTGATGACGTATTTCTTCCGTCAGGTGCACGGCCTGAATTATGACGTGCAGCTCCTGTTTATAGAACAGCTGGGCCTCGGTGGCTCCTTGCAGGCGTTGCCCGTCTTTTACCAGGACCTGATCAAAGTCTGAAAAGTGGTCGCCTTGCGACGCAGCTCTCCCCCGTCAGGAGTAGCGGCTATCATCAGAGAGCCGCTGCTCAGGAATCCGCCCCTCCGTCCTTTTCAGTGGTTGGCGGAGAGGAGGGCTGTGGCCGCAGGGGTGACCAGAATCGGGGACGTGCTGGGTTGCGGAGGACTGGGCTGGATGCTCCCGCAGGAGTTGGCGCGACGCGCGTCCGTAAGTGTCCAGGTCGCAGCCGATGCCATCCAAGACCTGAGAACGGTCGTGCTCGGACCCGATGTTATTTTGGGTCTTGAGGTGGCCCAGGTGCGTGGTGGTCTTCCGTCTGAGCGTTCCCCTGTTCGGACGGAATTCCACATTGGCCCCAAGCCCCGAACCCTCCCTCGGGTGCTGGTGCCCCGCAATATGAGCCGCCTCGGGGACATGCCCTCTGTGCCTTTTGGCACGGCAAAGAGGGGCTTTTTGTACGGACTGCGCTGCACACCTTCCATTTTCTCGCCCTTGTCCGTCACCCGGACATGCCCTGGCATGCCTTGTTGCCGTCGGGCGGCGGAGGCCCCCGATGGGAGGCCCTCTACAGAGGTGTCCTCCCCCTTTCTATCGGGGACCTGGGTTGGGGGGTGTTGCATGCAGCAGTCCCCTATAATAAGAGGATGCATAGGTTCACGGACTCTCAGGACACGTGCCCTTTTTGCGGTCTTGTGGAGTCCGTGGACCATGTATACATAGGGCGTTGTAGGCTGCACTCCCTTTTTAGTTACTTGAAAAACCTTTTATTGATGTTTTGTTTGCACTTCAGCCCCACGCTCCTGATCTATGGGCACCCGGTGCGGAAGGGGGTCGGGAAGGAGGAGGACCTCCTCGTGCACCTGCTCCTGGGCCTGGCCAAGTTGGCCATTAACAGGTCCAGGCAGCGGGCGATCGACGGGGTAGTCCCGCCCGATTGTTTGTCCCTCTTCCGCTGCTACGTTCGCTGTCGGATGTCCCTGGAGAGGGAGCACGCGGTGTCTGCTGACACTCTCGAGGCCTTCCGTGCTCGGTGGGCACCGCGGGGACTGGGGTGTTTTGTTGACCCCTTTAATCACATTTTGATTTAAAGTTTGTAAGGTTCCTTTAAACTTTGTCCTTGGTTTTACAGCTGACCTGAATTAGGGGCTGTGCCTGATTTATCCCAATTTTGTTGATTTGGTTTTCATTTAAAAGATTATCAAGAGTTCAAATCTCACAATGGCAAACTATGAAACAATGTAACTTCATCTGAAACAGATGGAAACGTGTTTGTACTCGAAAGAGTTACATCTTCTTACTTTTATCAGGACCTGATCAAAGTCTGGAATGTGGTCCCCTCGCGACGCAGCTCTCCCCCGTCAGGAGTAGTGGCTATTGTCAGAGAGCCGCTGCTCAGGAATCCACCCCTCCGTCCTTTTCAGTGGTTGGCGGAGAGGAGGGCTGTGGCCGCAGGTGTGACCAGGATCGGGGACGTGCTGGGTGGCGGAGGACTGGGCTGGATGCTCCCGCAGGAGTTGGCGCGACGCGCATCTGTGAGTGTCCAGGTTGCAGCCGATGCCATCCAAGACCTGAGAACGGTCGTGCTCGGACCCGACGTTATTTTGGGTCTTGAGGTGGCCCAGGTGCGCGGTGGTCTTCCGTCTGAGCGTTCCCCTGTTCGGACGGAATTCCACATTGGCCCCAAGCCCCGAAACCTCCCTCAGGTGCTGGTGCCCCGCAATATGAGCCGCCTCAGGGACATGCCCTCTGTGCCTTTTGGCACGGCAAAGAGGAGCTTTTTGTACGGACTGCTGCTGCACACCTTCCATTTTCTCGCCCTTGTCCGTCGACCGGACACGCCCTGGCATGCCTTGTTGCCGTCCGGCGGCAGATGCCCCCGATGGGAGGCCCTCTACGGAGGTGTCCTCCCCCTTTCTATCGGGGACCTGGGTTGGAGGGTGTTGCATGCAGCAGTCCCTTATAATAAGAGGATGCATAGGTTCACGGACTCTCGGGACACGTACCCTTTTTGCGCTCTTGTGGAGTCCGTAGACCATGTATACATAGGGTGTTGTAGACTGCATTCCCTTTTTAGTTATTTGAAAAACCTTTTATTGATGTTTTATTTGCACTTCAGCCCCACTCTCCTGATCTATGGGCACCCGGTGCGGAAGGGGGTCGGGAAGCAGGAGGACCTCCTCGTGAACCTGCTCCTGGGCCTGGCCAAGTTGGCCATTAACAGGTCCGGGCAGCGGGCGATCGACGGGGGAGTCCCGCCCGATTGTTTGTCCCTCTTCCGTGGCTACGTTCGCTGCCGGATGTCCCTGGAGAAGGAGCACGCGGTGTCTGCTGGCACTCTCGAGGCCTTCCGTGCTCGGTGGGCACCGCGGGGACTGGGGTGTTTTGTTGACCTCTTTAATCACATTTTGATTTAAAGTTTGTAAGTTTCCTTTAAACTTTGTTCTTGGTTTTACAGCTGACCTGAATTAGGGGCTGTGCCTGATTTATCCCAATTTTGTTGATTTGTTTTTCATTTAAAAGATTATCAAGAGTTCAAATCTCACAATGGCAAACTATGAAAGAATGTAACTTCATCTGAAACAGATGGATACGTGTTTGTACTCGAAAGAGTTACATCTTCTTACTTTTATCAGGACCTGATCAAAGTCTGGAATGTGGTCGCCTCGCGACGCAGCTCTCCCCCGTCAGGAGTAGCGGCTATTGTCAGAGAGCCGCTGCTCAGGAATCTGCCCCTCCGTCCTTTTCAGTGGTTGGCGGAGAGGAGGGCTGTGGCCGCAGGTGTGACCAGGATCGGGGACGTGCTGGGTGGCGGAGGACTGGGCTGGATGCTCCCGCAGGAGTTGGCGCGTCGTGCGTCTGTGAGTGTCCAGGTCGCAGCCGATGCCATCCAAGACCTGAGAACGGTCGTGCTCGGACCTGATGTTATTTTGGGTCTTGAGGTGGCCCAGGTGCACAGTGGTCTTCCGTCTGAGCGTTCCCCTGTTCGGACAGAATTCCACATTGGCCCCAAGCCCCGAACCCTCCCTCGGGTGCTGATGCCCCGCAATATGTGGCGCCTCGGGGACATGCCCTCTGTGCCTTTTGGCACGGCAAAGAGGAGCTTTTTGTACGGACTGCTGCTGCACACCTTCCATTTTCTCGCCCTTGTCCGTCGCCCGGACACGCCCTGGCGTGCCTTGTTGCCGTCGGGCGGTGGAGGCCCCCGATGGGAGGCCCTCTACGGAGGTGTCCTCCCCCTTTCTATCGGGGACCTGGGTTGGAGGGTGTTGCATGCAGCAGTCCCGTATAATAGGAGAATGCATAGGTTCACGGACTGCCAGGACATTTTTGCGGTCTTGTGGAGTCCGTGGACCATGCATATATAGGGTGCTGTAGGCTGCACTCCCTTTTTAGTTACTTGAAAAACCTTTTACTGATGTTTTGTTTGCACTTCAGCCCCACGCTCCTGATCTATGGGCACCCGGTGCGGAAGAGGGTCGGGAAGGAGGAGGACCTCCTCGTGAACCTGCCCCTGGGCCTGGCCAAGTTGGCCATTAACAGGTCCAGGCAGCGGGCGATCGACGGGGGAGTCCTGCCCGATTGTTTGTCCCTCTTCCGCGGCTACGTTCGCTGCTGGATATCCCTGGAGAGGGAGCACGCGGTGTCTGCTGGCACTCTCGAGGCCTTCCGTGCCTGGTGGGCACCGCAGGGACTGGGGTGTTTTGTTGACCCCTTTAATCACATTTTGATTTAAAGTTTGTAAGGTTCCTTTAAATTTTGTTCTTGGTTTTACAGCTGACCTGAATTAGGGGCTGTGCCTGATTTATCCCAATTTTGTTGATTTGGTTTAATTGGTTTCACTTAAAAGATTATTGCTTGGCCTAAATAGCCAAGTGGTTATGGTACTGGGTTTGTAACCCCATGATCAAGAGTTCAAATCTCACAATGGCAAAAGCTATGAAACAATGTAACTTCATCTGAAACAGATGGAAACAGGTTTACTCAAAAGAGTATCAAGAGTTCAAATCTCACAATGGCAAACTATGAAACAATGTAACTTCATCTGAAACAGATGGAAACAGGTTTACTCAAAAAGAGTATCAAGAGTTCAAATCTCACAATAACAAACTATGAAACAATGGAACTTCATCTGAAACAGATGGAAATGTGTTTGTACTCAAAAGAGTTACAGGAAGATATAGGCTTGGCCTTCATAGCCAAGGGGTTATGGTACTGGGCTTGTAACCCCAAGATCAAGAGTTCAAATCTCACAATGGCAAAACTATGAAACAATTTGATCAACTGGGGTAAATGTTCTGGACTCCTGGTCGGTCAGTGGCAGATGGATCCCCTACCCGAGGAGCTCAGGCCTTTCACCTGGAGCAGGACCAGCCTCCTCTACCTGGGGGTCCATCTCTGCCCCGCTGAGGAATCCTGGCAGGCAAACTGGCAGGAACTGGAGACGAAAGTCACCGCTTGCCTGCGGCGCTGGACAGGACTGCTCCGAGTGCTATCTTACCGAGGTCGAGTTCTGGTCATAAACCAGCTGATCGCCGCCATGTTGTGGTATCGGCTGGTCACTTTGACCCCTCCCCCGGACTTTGTCACAAGAATCCAGAGATTGTTAGTCGACTTCTTCTGGGACAAAAGATTGCACTGGGTCGCTGCCGAGGTTCTGAGTCTCCCGCTTAGGGAGGGTGGTCAGGCGCTAGTGTGCCTGCGCACACAGGTGGCGACTTTCCGCCTTCAGACCCTGCAGCGATACCTCTACGTCGAGCCTCCTCCTAGATGGTGTGCCCTGATGACGTATTTTTTCCGTCAGGTGCACGGCCTGAATTATGACGTGCAGCTCCTGTTTATAGAACAGCTGGGCCTCGGTGGCTTCTTGCAGGCGTTGCCCGTCTTTTACCAGGACCTGATCAAAGTCTGAAAAGTGGTCGCCTCGCGACGCAGCTCTCCCCCGTCAGGAGTAGCGGCTATCGTCAGAGAGCCGCTGCTCAGGAATCCGCCCCTCTGTCCTTTTCAGTGGTTGGCGGAGAGGAGGGCTGTGGCCGCAGGGGTGACCAGGATCGGGGACGTGCTGGGTGGCGGAGGACTGGGCTGGATGCTCCCGCAGGAGTTGGCGCGACGCGCGTATGTGAGTGTCCAGGTCGCAGCCGATGCCATCCAAGACCTGAGAACGGTCGTGCTCGGACCCGACGTTATTTTGGGTCTTGAGGTGGCCCAGGTGCGCGGTGGTCTTCCGTCTGAGCGTTCCCCTGTTCGGACGGAATTCCACATTGGCCCCAAGCCCCGAACCCTCCCTCGGGTGCTGGTGCCCCGCAATATGAGCCGCCTCGGGGACATGCCCTCTGTGCCTTTTGGCACGGCAAAGAGGAGCTTTTTGTACGGACTGCTGCTGCACACCTTCCATTTTCTCGCCCTTGTCCGTCGACCGGACACGCCCTGGCGTGCCTTGTTGCCGTCCGGCGGCGGAGGCCCCCGATGGGAGGCCCTCTACGGAGGTGTCCTCCCCCTTTCTATCGGGGACCTGGGTTGGAGGGTGTTGCATGCAGCAGTCCCTTATAATAAGAGGATACATAGGTTCACGGACTCTCAGGACACATGCCCTTTTTGCGGTCTTGTGGAGTCCGTGGACCATGTATACATAGGGTGTTGTAGGCTGCACTCCCTTTTTAGTTATTTGAAAAACCTTTTATTGATGTTTTGTTTGCACTTCAGCCCCACGCTCCTGATCTATGGGCACCCGGTGCGGAAGGGGGTCGGGAAGGAGGAGGACCTCCTCGTGAACCTGCTCCTGGGCCTGGCCAAGTTGGCAATTAACAGGTCCAGGCAGCGGGTGATCGACGGGCGAGTCCCGCCCGATTGTTTGTCCCTCTTCCGCGGCTACATTCGCTTTCGGATGTCCCTGGAGAAGGAGCACGCGGTGTCTGCTGGCACTCTCGAGGCCTTCCGTGCTCGGTGGGCATCGCGGGGACTGGGGTGTTTTGTTGACCCCCTTTAATCACATTTTGATTTAAAGTTTGTAAGTTTCCTTTAAACTTTGTTCTTAGTTTTACAGCTGACCTGAATTAGGGGCTGTGCCTGATTTATCCCAATTTTGTTGATTTGGTTTTCATTTAAAAGATTATCAAGAGTTCAAAACTCACAATGGCAAACTATGAAACAATGTAACTTCATCTGAAACAGATGGAAACGGGTTTGTACTCGAAAGACTTTCCATACTGCAGTATATAATCCAGGATAAGACTCTTGTGCAGTACTGAGGGAGCGTGGAGGGCCAGCCATTTTGATTGCACTGGCAAGGAGGTTCAGCTACTTTGACTGCATTAAACTAAGTAACTGTGTAAACTGTTCTAGTAGTTCAGATGGATGTTAAAGAACCCATGACACTGTTCAAAGTGCATAAGTTTATCAGTGTTCCCACAGTGATTGCCATGTTTATCTAAATTTTTTTTTATTTGTTCATGGGATGTGAGCGCGCTAGCGTGGGCAGTATTTGTTGCTGTCCACGTTGTGTACTTATGCCCTCATAGTACTATTATAGAAGGGAGTTCAGGGTTTTGACCCAGTGACAGTGAAGCAATGGCAATACAGTCCCAAGTCAGGATGGTATATGACTTAGTGGGAAACTTGCAGATGGCGGTATTTCCATGCATCTACTGCCTTTGTCCTTCTAAGTGGGTAGAGGTTTCAGTTTTAGAAGGTTTTTTCGAATGAGGCTTGGTAAGTTGCTGCAGTGCATCTTGCAGATGGAATATACACTGCTGCCACTTTATGTTGGTAGTGGAGGAAGTGAATGTTTAAAGATGTTTAAAGATGATGGATGGGGTGATGATCAAGCAGACTTCTTTGTCCTGGATGGTAATATAAAAACAAAATGCTGCAGATGCTGGAGATCTGAAATAAAAACAGAAAAAGCCAGAAAAACTCAGCAGATCTGGCAGCATCTGTGAAGAGAGAAACAGAGTTAATGTTATGAGACCAATATGACTTTTCTACCTCTCTTCAGTTCTGAAGAAATGTGATAGGCTTTATCCTGTTGAAAAAAGAGGGAGGGGAGTCAGGTGGAACTAAAGATCAGAGACTTCTTCATTCCATTCTTCCAGTTTCTCCCTCTCCATCACATCTGTTCTGATGATGCTATTTTCCACCACGGTGCTTCCAACATAGCTTTTTTTTTCCTGAACCGGGGATTCCCCTCCCTCACTGTAGTTGACAGGCCCCTCACCCATGTCTGACCCATTTCCTGCACTTCTGCCCTCACCCATTCCCCTCCCTCCCAGAACCACAATAGGGTTTCCCTTGTCCTCATTTTCCACCTATCATACTCCATCTTCAAAAGACCATCCTCCATCATTTCCGCCACCTCCAGCATGATGGCAATACTAAACACATCTCACACCTCCCTGTCAGCATTCCGAAAGGACCATTCCCTCCTGGTTCACTCCTCTGTCACTCCCAACATTTCATCGCCTTCCCATGCAAACGCAAGAGGTATAACATCTGATCCTTTACCTCCTCTCTGCTCACTGTCCAAGGCCCCAAATGCTACTTCCAGGTGAAGCAACGATTTACTTATACTTCTTCCAATTTAGTCTACTGTATTTGCTGCTCACAATGTGGCCTCCACTGGGGAGATTAAACATAGACTGGGTGACCGCTTTGCGGAACACCTCCGCTTAGGCCACAAGTATGACCCCAGCTTTCCGGTTGCTTGCCATTTCAATTCACCATCTTGCTCTCATGCTCAGTTTTCTGTCATCGGCCTGCTGCAATGTTCCATTGAAGCCCAACACAAGCTGATGGAACTGCACCTCATCTCCCAGTTAGGCATTTTACAGCCTTCTGAACTCATCATTGGGTTCAACAACTTCAGACCATGAACTCTGTCTTTCATTTTAAATTCTTTTCCCGCCTAAGTGTCAGTTTATATCTTGTTTTCATGTTTTTGCTTTCGGACAGAACTAACCTTTGTTCTGCTATTAATTCCTACTCCAGACCAATGCTTTGTTTCTTTACTACTACCATTACCATCCCTTTGCCTTTTGTTCCATGACACGTTTGGTATTTAATCTCCTCTGCCCTCTAACCTATCCCTGACCTACCCTGACAAGGCCATGGGAAAAGTGCAGGGAAATGTAGTTAATTGGATTGCTCCCCAGAGAGCCAGCATGCACTCTGGGCCAAATAGCCTCCTTTTGTGCTGTAATGATCCTACTTGTACCTTGTAGATGGTTGACAGGCTTTGAGGAGTTAGGCAGTGAATTAGTCACTGCAGAATCCCCAGCCTCTGACTTTCTCTTGTAGCTATATGGCTGGTCCAGCTAAATTCCTGGCAACCCCAGAATGTTGTTGGTGGGGGGAATTCACAAAAACATAGAAAATAGGAGCAGGAGTAGGCCATTTGGCCTTTTGAGCCTGCTCCGCCATTCATCATGATCATGGCTGATCATCCAACTCAATAGCCTGCTCTTGCTTTCTCCCCATATCCTTTGGTCCCTTTTGTCCCAAGAACTATATCTAATTCCTTCTTGAAAACACATGGGCCAGAATTTCCCCATTGGCGATTTGGGGACGGGGCCCGCTCACCGACGAGAAAATTACACGGGATGACATCGGGAGGAACCCCCAACGTCATCCTGGTCCCTTTAAATTTTCAGGAAGGCGGGCAGACAGTGAAATCAGCTGTCCGCTCGCCGATCTGTCAATGGCTAATTGAGGCCATTGTCAGGGTACTTAAAGTAATTAAAAGACCTGCGCGTCCAACCTTAAGGCTGGCAGGCAGGCCAGTAGCCCCAGAGGGCTTCTGATAATACGTGAAATGTCATCCACTGGCGGGATGAGGTTTCATGTTCCTTTTTAAAAACTTTAATAAATATAAAGTTATATTTATTAACATGTCCCATCTCGTGTGACATTGTCACATGAGGGGGACATATTAATATTTTTATTTTTCTATTTTTTAAGTTTTTTAGACTGTCACTGATCTCCCTGAGACAGCACTTAGTCTCAGGGAGCAGTGCGCTCTTTCATGCACATGCGCGAAAGAGCACACTTTGACAGTTGGGGATTCCCCCCACCCCCGCACTGGAAGCGCATAGCGCTTCCTGTCGGGCAAGCCGCTGGGCGGACCTTAATTGGCCCACCCGCTCAAAATGGCGGTGGGCCCTGTTTCGGCAGCGGGGGTCAGCTGTCCACTTGCCACCAAGCCAGTGGGGCCCGCATGCCCACCAAGGGCAAAGTTCTGCCCCCAATATTTGCCCTCAACCATTGATGGTTGAGCGAATTCCACAGGCTCATCACTTTCTAGGTGAAGAAATTTCTCCTCATCTCAATCCTAAATGGTCTACCCCATATCGTCAGACTGTGATCCCTGGTTCTGGACTCCCCCGCCATCGGGAACATCCTTCCTGCATCTACTCTGTCTAGTCCTGTTAGAATTTTATAGGTTTCTGAAATCCCCCCTCATTCTTCTGAACTCCAGTGAATATAATCCTAACCAACTCAATCTCTCCTTATATGTCAGTCCCGCCATCCCAGGAATCAGTCTGGTAAACCTTCGCTGCACTCCCTCTATAGCAAGAACATCCTTCCTCAGATAAGGAGACCAAAACTGCTCACAATATTCCAGGTGTGGTCTCACCAAGGCCCTGTATAATTGCGGCAAGACATCCCTGCTCCTTTACTCGAATCCTCTCACTATGAAGGCCAACATACCATGTGTCTTCTTTACCGCCTGCTGCACCTGCATGCTTACCTTCAGCGATGGTAATGCTGTTGAATGTCAAGGGGAGATGATTAGATTCTTCGTTGTTAAAGGTAGCCATTACCTGTAACTTATGTGGTACAAATATTGTTTGCCACTTATCAGTTCAAGCCTGAATGTTGTCCAGATCTGCTGCATGCGAGCACGGATTCCTTCAGTATCTGAGAAATTGCAAACATCAATCACTGCAATCATCAGTGAAAACTTCTGGCCTTATGATGGAGAAAAGGATATTGATAAAGGAACTGAAGATGGTTGACCCTGGGACATTGCCCTGGGGAATTCTTACAACAATGTCTTGGGACTGAGAGGATTGGCCTCCAAAAACCACAACTGTCTTCATTTGAGCTAATTATGACTCACTCAAGTGGAGAATTTCTTCCCATTCCCACTGACTTCAATTTTGCTGGGACTCCTTGATGCCACACTCAGTTAAATGCCAACTCGGTTGATGTCAAGGGCAGTCATTTTCGTGTCAACTTTGGAATTAAGCTCTTTTGTCCATGTTTGGACCGTGGTTGTGATGAGGTCAGGAGCTGAATGTCCCTGGAAGAACCCAAACTGAATGTGATGAGCAAATTATTACTGAGTAAGTGCCGCCTGGCAGCAATGTCAACAACATCTTTAATTATTTTCCTGATGATTGTGTGTAGACTAGCGTTAATGGCCTGGTTGGATTTCTGCTTTTTGTGGAAAGGCAATTTTCCACATTGTTGGGTGGATCCCAGTTTTGTGGCTGTAATTTATTCTATGTGAAGTGTTGAGATGCGACAGGTGCTGTAGTTGGTGAAGCTGAGTTATTTAAAATTCCCCGAGGGAAACTTTAAACAACTGTCATAACCTATATAATTTTAAATGCCATATTTTAGATGCGACTCTAAATTCAGGAATCAGACCACCAGTTCTCAAGGCTTTACATTAAACTAAATGAAACATTTTATTTATTAATAAAGGTTAAAATATATATACACATGGCTTCAAATTACTGCTATCATCTTTTTTAACAAATTCCCAAACTAATCCCATTAAGGCAACAGCAACCCATAGACTAAACCAGACACGAGGCAAGCATTTTCACTGTATGAATTCAAAATGAGGTTCTTTTCACTTTGGTTCCTGTGGAGACAGTTGGAGGCTTGCAGCTGCCTTTTGATCTTACATTGCCTCTGCTCTGCACTCGCGAAAACTGCTAAAGTTATACCTATGACTACTGATTGAATGCAAATTCTCAGTGTATCACCAGCCTCTTTGAACTCTATCTTTTAACAATGTAACTCCTTTCATAGTACCAATTTTATTAGCAATATAAACGTATTGCTTGGTAGCTGCTAGATAGGTGCCAGTTTTCACCCCACTTCTTGAATACTCTATTCAAAAAATGCAAATGCACTCTACCTCTCTATTTATATCTCAAAACTAGTACATATCAAAGCACCCAGACTAGCTGGCTTTAATCCAATTAACACACACCCACAAACTAAACCCCTATTTTAAAAGAAAAACATTTTCCAAAATATTATACACATTAATAGCTTCATGAGAGTGCAGTGTGTCAATTCAACATAGCAGAAGTGTATTCTGCTGTTCTCAGTGTCATTTGTCATTTTTTAAATAGATTTATTTGGATAACCAACTTTTTAAAATTATACAGAATTAAAAGAGTTCTCTTGCCATTGTACGCCCAACAACAACATTTTGGGTGGTGCACCGCTTGATAATTTGGAGAAATACTGTTTCAGAATGTGTGATTTGCTACAAAATAAAGTAAGTGCAACTGAATGTTGGTAAGTATTTTTAAAGGGCTTGCAAATGTTTTACTTATCAGATAGATTTTTAATCGGCATTGTACATGCTTTCAGAATCACTGGATGTCAGGTGTAGATCATATTGATCACTCTGTACTCCCAACCCTTGGAAAAGAATGCAAATACAGTTATACCGTAATTTCGTTTAAATTGAGGAATGTATGCACTAATGTAGAAGAGGTTAATGATTAATTTAAAGAAATGAAAGTTATTTTCTCTATGTGGTTCCATTGGGATGAGGCATTGGGAGCCATTTCTGCTCTCGCATATTAAGATCTAGAAGGTTTTGTGCTGATAAAGAACTTAAACTTGACCCGTTATGACCCATTTCCAGCTTAGTGGAGGTACTCCTTGATTTTGTTGCTATGTTTATTCATGGACAAAATCCAGAAGCAAAAACTGAAAGGTTGGTGTGTGGGAAAGGGCTTTTAGATCAATGTTTGTCCCAAAGGATTACTTTAACTGATCCAGTGAGCACTGGAGCAGTGATATTATGGTGGATTTAAAGTTGAATGAGTACTACAGGCTCCCAACAGCCGGAATGGAATAAAAATAACATTACTATCGGTTTCTTTTTAAACAGTTAAATTGTTTTTAAATTTTGGCTTTAGCTCTCATTTGAAGCTGCACAACCATGGTAAGAATTATAGCAAACCAACCAACAAAATTGTACAAGGCTGAAGCCACTTAATAACTTGAGGAAATGGCAAATTTTAAGTTGATGTTTGATGTACATAGAAATACCTTGAAGTCGCAACATGGAAACAGGCCATTCAATTTATATCAGAGTTTCACTTGAGCGAAGTATTTCCCATTTGTTCTCCTATCCCTTCCACTCCTTTTCATCATCTAGCTATCTGATTTAATCTTGAATGTTGACATAGTTTCTGCCTGAATCATATGAATTCCCCATTCTCAACTCTGTAAAGAGATTTCTTCTACACTCTGTGGCAAATTTCTTGCATTGAATCTGTATCTATGGCCCCTTGTTCTTGACCTGTCAACTACTGTATAGGGAACAATCTGCTATCCATTGTTCCAAACTTTCATAATGTTAACTGCTTTTATCATATCTCTGTAATCTGCATTTTCTTCCTTTGTATTTGTATTTCCTTATACAAGATGCCATTCTAGTCCTCTGCCTTTTCCATGACCTTCAGTGTGATGTCAGCAACAAACACACCTTCCTTTAATCTTCCATTCAACCATTCTGATATCTTGGTCCACTTCTTAGTCATCTCCAATGCCCCCCTCTTTCCTATGGCCCTTTTCCATGCAAATGCGGCAGATGCAATACCAGCCCTTTCACTTCATCCTTTCTCACTGTCTAGCACCTCAAACAGTCCTTCTAGGTGAAACAGCAATTTGCCTATATTTCTTTTAATTTAGTGTACCGTATTCACTATTCACAATATTGTCTCCTGCAATTGGGAGACCAAATGCAGACTGGGTGACTGCTTTGTTTTTCCATTCAGTCCTCAAGCCTGATCTTGAGTTTCCAGTCACCTGTCATTTTAATTATTCACCTTTATCCACTCTGACCTCTCTGCCTTTGGCCTCCTACAATGTTCTAATGAAGCTCATGGTGAGGAACATTACCTCATCTTTCAAGTGGGTATTCTGCAGCAATCTGGACTCAACACTGAGTTCAGTAATTTTAGATTGTAACCGCTGCTCTCATTTTGTTTCATTTATCTTTGCTGGTTAGGCTTTCTTCTCTCTTATTTCTCGCATTTCTTTTCCTTTGTTTTTGAACAGCAGCTGTTCAGGATCTTGTCGTTCACACATCCTGGACACATCTTTTGTTTGTTCACTTGTCCCATTACCACTTCCATTGGCCTTGTACCATGTAAACTTTTGTCATTTGATTTCTCCTGCCATCCACCCTATTACAGTCCTTCCCTTTTGTTTCTTTTCCCAACCTCCCCTTTTCACTTGCTCAAAATCTTTTACATTTTTAACTTTTTCAAGCTCTGATGAAAGGTCATTGATCTGAACTGTTAACTCTGTTTCTGTCTCCACAGATGCTCCCAGACCTGCAAAGTATTTCCAACATTTTTTGATTTAATTTCAAATATCCAGCCCCAGCAGTGTTTTGCTTTTGTATCACTAGTGATTCTGTGCTGTACCATCTCTGAATCCTCAGTATCATACTGAACATAGTACTCTAGGTCTTAAAGTTTGAAATTCATAATTAACTCTTTCCTTTTTCATTCTGTTCTTCTTATGATAGAACTGAAGTTTCCAATAACTTTTTTATAACCTTATCAACCTGAGCAGCTATCTTTAGTCACTCTGTTCTTCCACAATACCGAGTCTACTTCCATTTTTTTCATTAAAAACTGTTGCAAATTACTTATTGGGCGCATCCGCCCCCACTCTTTGATCATTATCTACAAGTTGAAATCCTTTCCTCTCAGACATCTCACCTCACTTTTAATTGTATATTGATTCATATATTTGTACAATAGTTTACTATTCCTTTTATTTTTATTTTAAATCCCATATTCTTGGAAATCTTCACCTTCCCCTTAACCACTTTTTATTATTTTCTCTCATTCACCTTTAATTTTTTCATTATTCTTCTTATTGTACTCATAAGCCCTCTTTTTCAATTTTGGGTTGGTTTCTAACCTCATTATTTAACCAGGCACCTTAAAACTCATTGTAGCTTCCTTTTTTAACACAGTATTGTTATTCTGCTGATTATTGTGCCAATTTCTCCTTCCACCTCACCCCAGCTAGCTCGCTCCTCAATTTTCTGTAATATTCCTAATCCAATCTGATGTTCTAGTTTTTCTTCTGATGTTTTTTCTCTCTGTTTTAGTTAAGACCATTTGCTTCTAACTTTGTTTATAAAACTTTTTAAAAGCTCAAGTTCAAGCATCTACATTTTTGTGCAAGCATGCATAGTTATTATTCTTTTCAAAGCTGGGAAAAAGAAAAATATATTTGATTTTTATAAATTCTTATTAAATTCGCAAGTTATCATTTGACTTGCCTGTAAACTACTGTTTGAAAGTTTATCAATAGAAAATAATCCTCTGGAGAAACCTAGGGTCACTAAGAATTGAAAGTGGTGGGGAGAAGGGGCCATCATACATTTAGAATCATTCTGCTGCATGTTACTGTGGTTTACTTTAGAGGAGCCCATTCAACTTCCACTATCCTGTCTGTTCAGAACTCAGGAACACCGCTGCTCTTTTACCAACTCTGATCTTCCACTGGTATTCCCCCAGTCCTTATCCTTTCAGCTCCTAATCTGCCGCTCTCTCTTTCCACAGTGTACTAGTATGTTTAATGGGCTGTCTAACTTTTCATTTCTTTCAACTTAAAAGCCAATTTGCTGAAATAAAATAATTTGTTTTAGTTCCAACGATTAAAATTATTTCCGAGCTTTCTGTTCTTGATTTTGTAGGTGTACTGTGGCGACAGTGCATGAAGCAGTCAGGACACATTAAAATCAAATTTCCCATTCTCTGGGGAGCCACAGTGACTTATTGGATATTTTTCCAGAGTGAAGTTTTGATTTTAATGTGTGCTGACTGTTCCATATCACCACTAAACACCAATATAGTAAGGGAAGGGACAAATCCCATTAAGTTACTTTAATTAATAAAAAAAAAATATTGCATTTATATCGCACTTTTCACAACTACCGGATGTCTCAAAGCTCTTTACAGCCATTGAAGCATTTTTGTAGCCATTGTTGTAGAGAGGAAACGCTGAAGCCAGTTTGCACACAACAAATGTCCACAAACAGCAATGCAATAATGACCAGATAATATGTTTTTGTGATGTTGATTGAGGGATAAACATTGGCCAGGATACTATGGATTGCTGTCATGCTCTTCTTGAAGTAGTGCCATGGGATTTTTTGTGCCTCATCCAAAAGACAGCACCCCCAACAGTGCAGTGGTACGCTGGAGTGTCAGCATTGATTTTTATGCCCAATTCCTGAAGTGGGACTTGAACCCAGAACCTTGTGACAGGCAAGAGCGCTGCAAACTGAGCCACGTCTGACACAAATTAAATCTTCAGAATAGAAATCATCCTTCCAGAAAAGTGCCCTGTAAGTGAAGACAATAATGCAAATTTCGAATTTTAAGTGGGTATACATTTGATGGGGTGAAATGGCATGCCAGAAGCTGGAATTGTGGTGTCAGCCTCAGATATTAACATAAAGTTTAGGTCAAGGGACGGTTTCCTTGTAGCTTCTTGATATCATTATTAACGTGATTAACATTAACATGATTGAGAGGTGTAAGCCCTGTGTTATTGTTGTAATTTTGTCCTATCTGCAGATCATAGAAGTATTAGGGTGAAAAGTAGTGGGAGGCTGTCTTATCTATGAGTTACGTGAAATAGGAATATAAATTGTGAAATTTTGGCATGAACATTGGAATGAGCAGTATGGTAACGAAGAGTTACAGTAGAACATGTAACTGTTCATCTGATGATTTGGGCAGATGAAACAAGGCAGAGATAAATTAAAAAAAAACAATGGAATAATTTCGCATATTCTACAATATTTGCATATTTACAAACTAGTGATTTACTTTGTTTTTCCACTGGCTTGTGAGTGGGATTTTTCATTCGCTGCCTAAAATTATAGGAAGGATTTGAGAGTTAACAGATCTTCATCACAGGAATATGTGCTTAAAGTCCAGCCATGATTATTCTTATAAAGACATTAACTGGAGCTACTTGTGTAAATAACACCAATTAATGTTTAAGTGAAGACACTTGAAATAAAGGTGCAGTACAGCATACCATGGGGGCTGGTTAGCTTAGTTAGCTAGATGGCTAGCATGTGGTTCAGAATAACGACAACAGCGTGGGTTTTATTGCTGTTCTGGCAGAGGTAGACTTGGCATCTGCCTCCTTGTGTTGCCCCTGAGAGTAGGAAGCAATGGCAAGCTACCACTGACAAAAACTGCCAAGAAAAACAGTTCAGGACGAAGCATCAGACAATAAGCCAAGTTCCTGGCTTGGTCAGAGCACACATGACATGACAGCATACTGCAAATTTGCAGGATGCATTTTCACATGGTACTATTATAGATGATGGCATGTTCACTAATTGGTGCTAACTTGTAAATTTTAGACTTTTTACTGGTCTTTATTTAAACTGTGCAAGATTTAGCCTGCACTCTTCCTCCGTAAAGAAGAAGTTTACCACATATGAATGCAGATGGAAAATAATTGGCGCGGACTTGACAGTGCAACATTTATCATCTATCAGAATGAGTTTGAACACTTTTAACTGTAAACAACTACCACTAACACTATTCAAGAGTCTGAGGGTTGATGAGAAAGATGGTTGGCTGAATAGGATTTGTGGACTGTATTTTTAGGCTATGTACAGATAAAGTTAGGAATGCTACGCGTTATTTTAAAATGTTGTTTGAAAATACAGTTAAATAGAGATCATCTCCTCAAAGAACATGTCTAATTTTTCAAGTTGTGATATTCAAGTTCCATATTGATGAACTTGCCAATATATACATATTCATGAAGGGTGTTTCTTTTGGCTACCATAATTCATTTTGCTGTGGAAACAATATCATGCTAATTACATAATATAATCTTTCTAAATTGTAGAATGTAGAGTAATACTGTCCCCCTGGTACTGAGTTTGTCTATGCATAATACCAGGCTTTGCTATTCAGGTTAGGATCTAGATGAATTCATAATAGGTGCAACTAACACACAATGTTAGGTCGCACTTTAGAATTGCTGTATTTATGAAAGAAATATGCTCTTAATGGAATGTTGATCTGGTGCAAAATAAAGGTGAATTGTGATGCTAATGTGAATCTTTATATGCCTTTAGTAGAAAGTGGTGGTAGCAGATTATATACTTCCACCAAGCTTTGAGTGGGGGAATAACTTACATTTGAATCTTCAATAAAACTGTAAAATATCGCTTTTGTAATTGATCTGTGGTAACAGTATAGCTAATATTTTCCTTGATATTCTTCTGGCAGTATAGGCTAACTTTACCATCCCTTGATTCTAACATCATTATGCAGTGGATGTTAAATATTTGAGCTCTAACCACTGCTCTAAAAGAACATAGAAATAGTAATTGCATTGTCGAGTGTGAATTCTGTACCTTTCCCCCCACGCCCCCAAACCTAATATCTATTATATATTTGTTGTAATTGCCTAATGGGCTTGGAACCTACCCTTAGCATAGAAGATTCAGGGGAGAGAGATGTAGGATTACTTCAGAGGAATTTCATGGAAGCAACTTAGCAGGCAGTGACCAAACCAGCCACTTGATTGAGTTGTGGAGGTGGCAAGTTAATTATATCGGCCCATGTCCTAGTTTAAAATTTGAAGTTCTAGTGAAACATTGGACTGTAGGGAAATTTTTCTTGTAATTGAACTACTTGCTGTGTGATTCTGGAAATTTTTCATGACATTAACTTAAAAAATCAAATGGATCATCATTATTCTTGCATGTCAATTTGCTTCCAAATTTCACAGCATCGAAATGATCAATGCTGTTATCTGATTCAGATTCAGGTATACATAGTGATGCATAACAGGATTCAAAGTAGTTGATGTGCACTATGGTCACAATGGAAAATATTTCACAGCTGGAAAAGAAAAGAACATGCAATTAAACTGCTACTGCAGGAGATTGAGAGAGATCAAAGAGTTAATGAACACTTTTGGGGGTATCTAACATTGCTAAATAGAATAGAAAGAGCGTTAGGAATTTCCCTGTGCTCCATGTCTACAAGCAACTGTAAAAATAATTAGGGTCATTGGACAAAGACTTGTCTGGAAAGTTATAGTTCATCAAGTTTTCACAGCCTTAAGAGTATAAAACAACTGCCGTACAATTATAAAGGCAAAATACTGCGGATGCTGGAAATTTGAAACAAAAACAAGAAACACTGGAAAAACTCCACAGGTCTGACAGCATCGGTAGAGAGAAAGACAGTTAACGTTTTGAGTCCGTATGACTTGTATGTCCATATGCTCTGAAGAAGGTTCATACGGACTCGAAACATTAGCTCTGTCTTTCTCTCCATAGGTGCTGTCAGACCTGCTGAGTTTTTCCAGCATTTTTTGTTTTTGTTGCCTTACCTATTATGCTGCCTTATCAGCAAGGTTCCTTTAATATTTTATTTTTGTTATATTTTTGTACAAATTCCTAAAATTCTTTGTATCTGCATCAATCTTATATATTGTTACAAATGGCAAGTTGAAACCAAGTGTGATATTCCGGTCAAGCAGTGTTAAGAGGATGGAGGAATATTTGGATCCAAGCAGAGAAGTGGATAGGAGAAGGAGAATGAGGATAGATGGGCAAAAGAAGGTGGCAGGAACATGTATGGAGGTGGAAGAAGAGAGAGAGGATGAAGAAAGTACTGTGCCTTTTTGGGAGTCAGAATGGTTTATAATCTGGTAAACTGAGGTGTAAGGTAGTGAGCATTAAGGGAAACTAGTGATTCATTGGTACAGGGGTTAGATGCTTTGGTGTAATAAGTCATTGAGATGGATGGATAGTTATTAGTGGAAAGCAGGTGTGGACAATGAGATTCCTGCCATGGATATTTGGGGTAAGGGCATTTGAATAGTTGATGGGGGGAATAGTTTTGATATGGGTAATGGACACTGAGTATGTAGGGTACTGATGGGATAGTGGATATTAGTATGTGGAAATCAGTGGAAATAGGAAGCAGAAGGTGATAATTAAAGTTTTAGTTTGAAATAAATATAAATGGGCAAAAGTAGATTTGGAAATATGAATGGATATGTAAACTGGAAAAGAGCGGGACCTAATTGGAAGCCAGAAGCCACAGAAGAAAGGAGAGAAAGCACTGTAAAAGTGGACCATGATTTCCTGATCCTATTTATTTAATTAGCAGAAACCCAATTTTTCAGGTCCCCATTATTAAATAAAGTTGTGGGACCCTGCTTCTCTCCAAAATTAGGTTCCATTTATTCAAAGCACATGTTTTGAATTCATGAGCTTTTAGTTGGCCCGGTTTTTTGAGGTCAAATTTATTTAGCTACGCATTGGCTAGCCTGCCATCCCAGTAACCACATTACATTTCTTCAGACTATGCACACACATACAGACGTATGCATATTATATTTGTATAAATACACACAAATAAATTGTTTAACAAATTCCTAAATGGCCAGCTCCCTCAGTGGGATTAAGTATTTAACCCTTGACTGATGAGTTCCCTTAAACTTGATTCGATATTTTGAGGCTGTATTGATTGAACGATGCACCTAGTGTTGATGATGATGTCAATAATGGTTTCTGTTAATGATGACACATTGAGATTGGTGATTTCTGCCACCAACACTTATCCTAATCCTAAATTGGCAGTGGCAATAATATGGTACAGGGTTTGTTGTGGTGTTAATAATCAATGGCCCAGAACTTCTGATCTCCGATGGTCCTACCCCAGACATACCCCTTGAGATGTGTTACAGGACCCCTCAGAAGTCCTGATGCACTGACTACACGGGAGTTGCCTAGGAAGATCAGGCATCCATTGGGCAGTTCCCCTGCATCTGGTACCCTCTGAAAAAGTCCTCAACTCTGAGTTAGAGTCCGATGGTTCTGACTTACTTTTCTGGATAGTTATCCAGGAAACCTTAGACAGAAAAGAAACAGTTCTAACTCCTGGGTAATAATCACTCACAATGACCCCTCCCGACCTAACCTGACTACTTCCCCGACCCTCTGACTTTGCCCCCTCCAAAACTCCGACTCTCTAACTCCCCACCCGCCCCACATCCTGACCTGACCCGACCTTGCCACCCTACCCACCCACCATCCTACCCACCTGACCTGCCACCCTACCCACCTACCTCACACTCATTCACTAACACAGTGAAAAGCTATTTAAATGTCCCAAAGCTTTTCACTATGTTAGTGAATGAAGATTTACCAAAATATGGCAGCTAGTGCTGTAAAACTGGTGTGGGGCTTGGCTTCCCCTGGAGGATCCTGCACTATGAAGCAGTACTCCCAGAATTCTAATTTAAACAAAAGCTTGGCAGTTAACTGTTCCCTGTTGCATTCTCCATGGCAATACCTCTACCAATCAGAGCCCACTTGCTGACCAATCAACACACTCTTCTCATGCAGTATAAATTGTTGTTCCCTTTACAATTGGTATTCTTGCACATCTGTCCTGATGAGTGCACAACAAAAGCCTTCGGCAACATGTCTCTTTTTTTCAGCAATACCCAAATTCTGCACTCCTAAATGACTATAATACTATAATAATAATAATTATTATTATTACCGATTACACAAATGTGGGACCACGTGTAATCTCTCAGTCTTTCCAACTCTGCCTCTGTTTTGTAGGATCTCACTTCCCATCCAATACTTTTGGCTGCCTGTAAAACTGAAAAACAGTTTAAAATTCCAAGTACAAAGAATTTTATCCAGGGATATGACTCCAGCATTGTGTTGCCAGTTTTGCAATTCTGCAAGCAGAAATCATTTCATAGAAACAGAAATGGCACTATGATTGTAGTCCAAATATCTCAGCTTCTACCTTTGTGTCTTTTCCCCATTATTTGATTCTGCTCTAATATAGCTAGTTTTATTTTCATTTCAGTATCCCTTCATTCATCTTTCATTCTTGACTTTGCTATCTTTCTAGCATGTACAGCAGGATTTAAATTCAAAGTTTAAAGTAGCAGTGGTGTTTTTAATGTGAGAGCATGTATTTTTTAAGAGCATATTTTATTTATGGTCAGTCCATGGTGATAAAATGTTAGAATTTTCTGTTAAGATTATTTTGTTAAGTCAGGTACTTTGTACATTCCCCTCACTTTTGTTCCAATTTCTCGATATATCTTCAACATAAATAAAAAATGATTTTTTTTAAATGACTTTTAATTCAAGTTAAAGAATTTGTCAGAGTTGGCACAAATATTTAATTTGTTTTCCTTGGGTATAGTAATTAGTATTTGTGGCATCTTAATAAAGATTTTAATAATGGTAAAAGCTGCACTGAGTCTTGCCATGCTGACAGTAACACAGCTGGGTATCTATACTCATTCCTCAGGAAAAATAATAAATGCGACCACAGTTAATTGTTGTCAGGCGCAGTCTGTGTTAAGTCCTTTAGGGGTTGCTCATATTGATATTTTAAGTTTTTGAGTTTTCATTAATTGATAATGCTGTGGAACTTGCTTGTCGTGAATTCTGCAATGCTGAAACTGTAGAGTACAAGCACTTTCCATATTGGTAAATGAATGATACTTTAGAGAATTGTTGTTGCTTATGGCGAGCAGGTGAGCACTAAACTTCCTTGCTAATTGGTGGAATGAACATTATCAAATGAATATAAACTGATACCTTCAATAATATAGCAAGCTTTACATCTGGATTGATAGCTACTTAAGTGAGTAAAGCATCTGTTAGAATGCCAAAAGCTACTTTTCTTGATATCTCATGATAATCAGTTTTCATGTTAACATAACTTATGTTTTACATAGCTAAGTAACCAGGTATCAAAAACAAACTGTATTCAATATTTTGAAAATACTCTGCACATCTACCTGTAATATATTGAATACACATGCTGTTTGCTGGCTCTGTTATAAATTCTCATGCCCATATACAAAGTAGAAGCTGCCTGTGTAAACTTATCCCCATAATTACATCCAATTATTGGTAAAGATTTTGCACTTTCACCACTGACAAGACTGGATAATTACACCATGACAACCTCACATAGGTAGTTTCTAATGTAAATGTGGACGCAGAAATTCATGAATGAAATAATAAAGACTGAATGTACAACATTAAAAACCAAATCATGTTTGCATGGCCTGGTCTGATTATTCCCTTGTCGTTTATTCCCTTTTCATCTGAAGATTATACTGGTCTTAATTCCCCAAGTACAATGCCATGGGATGTCAACTACTTTATGAATTTAATTAATTAACGCTTTGGAAATTAATTTCACATAGATTTTAAATTTTGAAAGTATTTTTTGCCCTGCCTCATTAAATTGCTCCGGACACTTATCAGTTGGTAGAATTTAAATTCACTTAATAAATCTGAAACTATAAAAAGTTAGCCTCAGTAGTGGTGACCATGGCAATTATCATCAATTGTTGTAAAAACCCATCTGGTTTATTAATGCCCTTTTGGGAAGGAAATCTGCCATCCTTTGGTGGTCTAACTTACATGTGACTTCAGACACACAGTGCTGTGGTTGACTCTTAACTGCTTTCTGAAATAGAATAGAATTATAGAATAGTTGCAGCAAAGCAGAAGGCCTTACAAGTCACTCAGTTCAAGGGCAACTAGGAATGGGCAACAAATGTTAGTCTCGCCAGTGATGCACACATCCCATGAAAAAATAAAGAAAAAAATGGCTTGGTAAGGTGGCTGATTCCCTGTCTTCCATGTAGAAGCTGATTAGGTTGACTCACTCTCCAAAGGCTGCAGTCCCCTTTTCTGGGAAATATGCCTTGCATCTTCTCTCATTATCCAGATCACCAATATCAGATGATGCACCTTGATGTATGAAGGACAAAGCAGGAGGATGTGCATTTGCTATTCGAACAAATGAGTTCGTACTGCGGAAGTAGCACTCACCATGTGGAGTTTATATCATGATTGTTCCCTTCCGCCTAAAATCTATGGGAATTTAAAACCCACGTGTGGCATACCCTTTAAATTTACTCCTCTGTGTTTCAATTCTTTCAATTTTGTTGGTTTGTTGCAGAATGGGCCTTGGTGCTTCATTTGGACTTTTTAGTAGTATAAACATACTGCTGGTTTCCACTACTGGTTTATTGCTATTGCACATTTGACATTACTTTTGAGACAAAATTTCTGATGAGTGGAAATTTGCCTAGCTAATGCACAGGTACATTTTCAGTTGATTTGTAAACATCCTCAGGCTGTACTGGATTCCAGATAATAAAATGTTATGACATAAACTCTGGCACCAAAGCAACATTGTTGTCTTGTTAAATACTCTTCAGAAACATGTGAGCAGTGGTTGTCAACATTGCTGCTGATTTAATTTAGCTGTTGGTATCTGCATGACTTAATCACTGTAAAATTAAATTTACTGTAACTTTCTATATCCAAAAAATATTTCTTACCCCTATTTGCAGATGTTGGACAAGCTACAAAGTCGCTGGATGCTCACAGGATTGTGGGATAAACTGGAGGAGGTCAAAGCCGTTGTTGTTGAGGCGAAAGGAGGTGATAAAAGTGACTTTGATGGATTGCTGCAGTCCTACTATAATGTTATAAAGGACAGAGGAAGCAAAGGTACATCAGAGAGGAAATGTCAGTCATTTTAAATCTGCAAAAATGTTTGCCTTTTTACAATTTGGGCCAAACTACAATTAGTCTGGGTAGATTTAAAGCTCAAAGTCCCAAATCCATAAGCAGAAGTGAGGCATTATAAGGTCATGTCAACATGAATTTTGATACAGCACACTTAGAAACGTATGAACAATTTTTGTTTTTTGATTGTGTTAATTTAACAACAAAAAATATGTAAATTATTTTAAAAATTATGTTTCAACACTAAAGTTAATATGGGGGAAATATATGTATATTATTTTGACAATAGAATTTAATCAAGAAATGTTATCCATTGAATCAAGTATGGGTGTGATGAGCTCTGCACTTAAATGATAGGTTCATTTTTAGGTAGAACCATAACTAATTCTGGTGCAACGATCACTGTAGACCCTGACAACATTTTTTAAAAAAAATTTGAATCACGTCTTCAAGTTTTAAGACAACAGACAAACTAAAATCAAAATCCACTAAAAATTACTAAATAGGCAACTAATACTTTAAACTACAGAAATAACATCCCTTATTAGAGTTTTAACTCAATTCATAACCCCATACCACGTTTATGCTTTACAGCGCACACTCCGCGGAATTGTAGTCTTTACAGGAAACAGCCTCAGGTTACTCCTAGTTTCCAAAGGGCTCACTTCTCCCTGTTTTGGTAAGTTGTAATCACCGGTGACCACTGAAAATCCTTGACCTCAGTTGAGGAATCCCGAGCCTACCTCCAGCCCATTGCTCACTCCAGTGATTCCTTCCTCCAGCCATGCCAGGATGAATTTTCCAGTGCCCTTAAATTTCCACAGGTTCCGTCTCTTCGGCCAGAGAAAGTCTTTCCACTGCATTCTGTCTGGTAGCTAATGGAGAAAAACTGCCTTTTTCCACTCTGCTACTGTCCCTGTCTCTCTCTCTCTCTCTTTCTGGGACTTGCTGTCTCTCTCTCGCTCTCTTTCTCGTTGTTCAGTGTTTTTTTTTAATCAGGCTGCCAAGGAGTCTTTAAGTCTGCACAAAGCAACAACAGCTGCCTCCTCCTTTGTGTTCAGGTGTGAAATATGGCACTTGAGTTTCAATAGGTCGACCTGAGCCCACTGACCCATGGTAACCATAACATGGCCTGTTGCCTGGCAGAGTCTAATACAACTTTACATCGACCCCCTTTTCCAGGGCATCCTGTTTTATCCTCAAAATAAGAAACAACAGTTGAAAACATTTCCATCTTAAAACACCTCACATTTGTCATTGTATGATACTTGCCATGTATCCTAATTAATTCCAGTGCATTTATCTTAATTATCTGTTATGTTATTACCAGGTGAGAAGGGGTGAACTGGCTCCCCTCTAATCAAACGCCTCGGTTGGTCACAACAAAAGTTTAAGTTTCTTTTTCACAAGGATACGCCTTTTCCAAATCCAAATGTATTTAGTTATTTAAGCTGCGAGCAATACCACGTGCGCGCGCACACACACACACATATCAGAAATGAGGGAAGGTAAAGCCCAATAAAAAAAAGGTTAAAAGAATGGGATGTGGTGTGATGACCAAAACCCGTGCACACTAAACTGCATATATAATGGACGAAAATGACCGAGGATTGCTGGACTTTTTAGCCCCAAGTCAAAATGTTTAGCTATCCATGTTTAGTAATCTTTTGCAAGCTTATTTATCTTTACCCTTTTAACCTTCCTTTTGGTGAAGTGCCTTGATTTTTCTTTCTGTTTTTGATCTTAGGTGGAGCTCTCTTGGTAGCTGTTTGCAGGGGAAAAGTCAGTGAAGGGCTTGATTTCACTGATGATAATGCCCGTGCAGTGGTTACAATAGGCATCCCTTTTCCAAATGTCAGAGACCTCCAGGCAAGTAATCAAAACTAAGGAAGAATGAGCTGCTGAAACCTTTCCACTTGCAAAATAACCCATAAAAATGTATAGGTTAGAACAAAATGCCTGCAGGATCACATAAAAAAAATGTTAAGTCCCAGCACCTTTGTTATTGTGCAGTTCGTGCAGCAACACATCTGTACCGCATTTTGTCCCCAAAATCTGCTGGCAGAAATGTAATACTAAGCTAATTTAACATTTAAAAAGAAAACTAGTCAACAGAATGTACAACAGCAAACTTCACACATCTGCTTTTCTTAAAGGCTTAATAGACCAAAATCAAGCGATTCAATTTACATTGGAAATTGCCAGAATCCTTAAGGCCTAAAATTTCCATTATAATTTTGTGCATATATTCTGTAGGTAAAATAATATTTTTATAACTTTATAGAAAATGTTTCTTGATTTTCTTTACCACAATTGAAAATTACCGCTGCAAAGTGACCATATTGGCTGAGATCCGCTACAAATTTATTCAAACTTAATAAAACAAAACTTAACTGTTCTTTTCAAAAAGCTAGATTGGTTTAATTGAAAAATTTCATGGGCAGGATTTGTACCTCAGTGGGCAGGCCTGGGAGCGGTCGCGAAGCCGACTACTGCCTGCAATTGGGTCCCAACATCGATTTCACGCTGGCTGGCCAATTAATGGCCAGCCAGTGTGAAAACTGCATGGCAATGCTGAGTGCTGCCAGAGTGGGGTGGGGGGGGTGGGGAGAGTGCGAGCGCAGAAGTTTGCGCATGCGCGCACTGAAAGCTCCCTGAGGTACAGAGCTGCCTTAGGCAGCTGGAAATTTTTAAAAACGCAAATAAAAATTTTACAAATGTTAAAAACATGTCCCCTCATGTGACTCTGTCACATGAGTAGGGACATGTTATAAATGATATTTCAACATTTTAATTATTTTTAATTCCTCTTGGAAACCTTGTCCCGTCCATAGATGAGGTTTCATAAAAAATCCAAAGGCCGCCTGACCGATTCGCCTGCCTGTCAAGCATAAGGTTGGACAGGCAGTGAAAAATTGCATTCAATTATGATTTTAGTAACCTTAATAGGCCTTTTAGTTGTTGAAGGGCTTGCTGCCGATTCCCGCGCGCGCCCGCTGACCGAAATATCGCGCGAGTGCACGATGATGTCAGGACGCTCGCCTGACGTCATTGCGCATCATTTTACGCTCAAGCACGTCGGGTATGTGCCCGCATGCTCAGCAAAAAATCCTGCCCCATGTTACAATAAAACCTTATTCCAATTGGATATGTGGGGACCAACCAAAAATAAACCATTGTAAGTGAGGTACAGACATTTAAAGGTCAGCATTTCAACAGTTCTTTTCTGTATACTTTCAGTTTTATTCCCACTTTTCACATCTCCAATAACCCATAACAAAATGATAACAAAGGGTAAATCTCATGCCTAATTTCCTGCTGTGTACTTGAGTCTGCCTCTCATATCCCCTTAACCCGAGCTGTTCACATTGTGTTCTTCCACTCTAGATATTTCCCATTATTCCCCTTGATTTGTGAAAGCAAGAAATATTGTTGTTCCAGTCCTCTACTGAAATTGGATTCTTTGTACAATGTGGCACAGCATAATGATGATGGAAGTTTTTGTGTTGCTTACACACTGCTTGGCTTACAAAACAAACATTTTGCATTCTAATTGAAAAGCAGAACACTGCGGATGCTGGAAATCTGAAATAAAAGCAGAAAATGCTGGAAATATTCAGCAGGTCAGGCAGCATCTGTGGATAGAGAACAGAGTTAGCATTTCACTCTGTCCTCTCTCCTCAGATGCTGCCTGGCATACTGAGTGAGTATCACCAGCATTTTCTGTTTTTATTTTACATTCTAAATTCAGCTGTATTTCTTTCATAAATCTTTCTTGCTGGTTTTCTCTAGATAACCAACCAGTTCTGTACATATTTGTATGTATTTTTCTCTCCGATGTTCTCCCCCTGCTCCCCCCTCAGGTGGTGACATGCTGGGTATGACCTCACAGGTAGTAGGTTCATCTGCACTTCATTCAATTGGCTATTATCGTCTATTTAAACCATCAAAGGTGGGGTCGACTGGCAATCTCCTTCTCTTCCTCTCTGTGAATGCACACTGTAAACAGGGACAACTCGATAACATCCAGCGCTGACAATTCTCTTCAGTTTTCTTTACTCCGTCCCCAACTTGAAGATTCTGTGACAAATGTAATAGTTAATTATTTCAATAGCTGAGATTTTCTACCTCATTACAGGGAATGAATCTTGGATTTTGTTGATCTGTAGGCCAGTGCAACAACATGTGCATTTCTCACTAAATCATAAAATGTCTGAAATTCCTATTTGCATAGAGAGTTTTGCTTCCTATCAACGATTCTCTTCACTGTAGTGTCCTGGGCATTATTACACATTGCAATCTCATTTTTGAGGAAATTTAGCAGTGTTTAAAAAAAAGCAAAAAGATGTGTCGTACTCTACTGTGGGAATTTCCCTGCAAATGATACAATAACTACTGTTACCAAATGATTATATCCTTCGTTCTACAGAGATCTTTATTTAATGTTTTCCATATGATATAAGGTTGATCTGAACTGCTTTTCAGTGTTTGCATTGTTTGTTGTTGGAGGGTCTGAGCCACAGGTTAAGAATGGATTACATATGTTGCAGGTGATTTCTGTCCTTTTTTGTGATGGCTAGAAAGAGCAAACTGAAATCGTATTTATATACAGTATTTTACGTCATTGGATGTCCCAAAGTGCTTCACAGTCCATTTATTACTTCTGTAATGTAGCCACTATTCTTACACAAGCAAATGCAGGAGCTATTTTTCATAAAGTATGATACTGCAAAGGACCAGTTAAAACCCCCTGCTTTTAGTCATGTGGGTTCAGGGAGGAATGCAAGCCAGGACAGTGGAACTCCCTGTTCGTCTTCACCTCACGCTATGCGATCTTTTGCATTCAAACAGTGAAGCAGGGTCTCAATTTAATGTTTCCTGCAATGGAACACTGCACCCTCAGTGCTATACTGCTCTTTAGCCTATATTTTGTACTCAAGTCCTGGAGTGGAGCTTGAGCCTGTAACAACTTTATCCTGAGACAAGAGTGCTAAACTTAACATTAAACTAACATGTTTTTTTCTGCATATAAAGCCCCCTAAGGACTCAAATAAATTGAAATGTACTGTAGGCCTTTACTTCTTCAGAATCAATTCCCCCCAATTACATTTCCTTTACTTAGCTGATCATTTTTGCTTGGAGATTTTGGATGTTGTAGCAAGAACTGCACAACTTGATTCTATCTTTATGGAAGGCGCAGGAGCTGAATCAGATTGTGATTCAGCCACCTCATGCTAGAATTTTCTCACCAAATGTGTGTTGCTCCTATTCAAAATTTGGTGAGAAAGTCATTGTTCAACAAGAGTACGAGATTCCAGGAGAACTCTCACATGGGGGCAGCAAGAAGGTATACTGGATTATTTTTCTTAGTCTCTTTACATAGTAGATTGAACTTTTTTTTTACCATGGGTGAAATAGGAATTACATACTCTTTTGTTGGTTGGGAATAGAAACTGGCAAGTTAGTGGCAGTGGATGGAACGTACAACATCTTCCAAACGTCAGTTTAAAACTTTTACTTTTCTCTGTTTTTTTTTTGAATTGTAAGTAATAAGTCTGTGAAAATGGCAGAGCAGTCCAGCTTTTTCTTTGTTTATCATGTCCTTAGCAAGTTGCATTGACCTTTAAGATTTTACTTTCGATCAAACTGTGCACAGGGTTTGAAAAGTGGAGCTGTCACCTTGGGGATTCTTAATAATGATTGACACTTATAGTTCACCTTAGACACAGTGGCATGAAGCACATAGGAGTGATGTACCTCCAGGGAAGCTGTTTGATTTTTTTCACTTCTGCTTGGCTGACAGTAGATTGAATTTGCTGTTCATAAGAGAGTTTGGGTTGCATTAGATTTTAATCATGTCACTTGTTTAGAAACCCTGGAAGCAACTGGGATTGAGATGAGTAGATGAGACCAGGGTAAATTTGCACCATGATTTCTTGAAGCATTAAGTTTTGTGTTTGTTGAAATGCCACATAGTGTTCACTGCAAGTACCTGTCCCTTACCTGCAATTACCTGTCCCTTACCTTAACCATGTTAAAATTGAACAGCCCAGAGTGGCAACTATGCAACCAAGCACTTGGAACGACAGACTCTTTATACATCTCAAAGCAAATCTGATTATTTAATATTTTGTGCACTTAGGTAAAAATATCTCACTCTGCTCATTAATGAGGTCTTCTTTTCCTAATTTATAATTGTTGGGGGCTGAATGACCTCTTTCTGTGCTGTAATTCAAACAGAAGCTATGGTGTTAAATTTGAACAAAGGAAATTATGAAGGTATGAGGGCAAATTGGCTGAGGTGGATTGGGAAAATACATTAAAAGGTATGATGGTATAAAGGCAATGGATGGTCTTTAAAGAATTATTACATAGTTTACAGCAACTATACATTCCTTCAAGGCACAAAAACCCCAAAAGAAAAGCCAGCTAACCATGGCTCGCAAAGGAAGTTAAGGATTGTTTAAGATTAAAAGAAAAGGCCAATAAAGTTGCCAGAAACAGTAGTAAACCTGAGGATTGGGAGTATTTTAGAATATGGCAAAGGATGGCCAAGAAACTGATAAAGAAAGGGAGAGTAGAATATGAATGTAAACTAGCAAAAAACTTAAAAACGAGCTGTAAAAGCTTCAGTAGGTATGTAAAAAGGATGTGTTTGGCTGAGGAAAATCCAAGAAATCTCTCAGATTTAGCATTCCAAGGGACTAGGAAGAAAGAGGAATTGAAGGAAACTAGGAAAATAGGAAGGTTGTATTGGTGAAATTAATGGGACTGAAGGTTGTTATGTCCCATGGACCTGATATTCTACATTAGCATGGGGACGCGAGAATAAGGGAAGTAAACAAGTGGCTAAAGGAGTGGTGCGGGAAAGAGGGGTTCCATTTCGTGGGGCACTGGCATCAGTATTGGAACAGGAGGGATCTGTACCGTTGGGACGGTCTCCACCTGAACCGATCTGGGACCAATGTTCTAGCGAAAAGGGCAAATAGGGTGGTCAACAGGACTTTAAACTAGAAAGTGGGGGGGGGGGGGAGGGTAAAACTCCAAGAAATATGACTAATGGGAAACAAAGCAGCAGGTTAGCGTGTTGGGGGGGCCGGGGTGGATTCAATTTCATGGAAAATTATGAAAAAACTGAAAAGAAAGGAGAACCCAGGAGAGGCTATTAAAGTCTCCAGAACATAAAATAGGACAGAGTGTTTGGAAAGGGCTAGGAATCTAACTTCAAGCACATCAGATAAAGGGATGACAATGAGAAAGGGGACGGGAAATACAGGACTGAAGGTGTTGTTTCTGAGTGCAAGCAGTATACGAAATAAGGTAAATGAGCTTGTGGCGCAGATTGAAATTGGCAGGTATGATGTGGTAGGCATTACGGAGACATGGTGCAAGGTGATCAGGACTGGGAGCTAAATATCCAAGGATATACTTCCTATCAAAAAGATAGGCAAATTGGCAGAGGGGGTGGGGTTGCTTTGTTAGTAAGAAATTAAATTAAATCGATTGCAAGAAATTATGTAGGGTCAGATGATGTAGAATCTGTGTGGGTAGAGTTGAGGAACCGCAAAGGTAAAAAAACTATAATGGGAGTTATGTACAGGCCTCCGAACAGTAGTCAGGATGTGGGACACAAGATACAACAGGAGATAGAAAAGGTGTGTAAGAAAGGCAAGGTTACAGTGATCATGGGGGATTTCAATATGCAAGTAGACTGGGAAAATCAGATTGATAGTGGATCCCAAGAAAAGGAATTTGTGGAATGTCTACGAGATGGCTTTTTGGAGCAGCTTGTGGTGGAGCCCACTAGGGAACAGGCAATTCTAGATTTATTGATGTGTAATGAGGCAGATTTGATAAGGGAGCTTAAGGTGAAGGAACCCTTAGGAGGAAGTGACCATAATATGATAGAATTTACCCTGCAATTTGAGAGGAAAAAGCTGGAATCAGATGTAACGGTATTATAGTTGAATAAAAGCAACTACAGAGGCATGAGGGAGGAGCTGGCCAGAATTGATTGGGAGGTGAGCTTAGCAGGAAAGACAGTGGAACAGCAGTGGCAGGAGTTTCTGGGAGTAATTTGGGAGACACAGCAAAAATTCATCCCTAGGAAGAAGAAGCATACTAAAGGGAGGACAAGGCAACCATGGCTGACAAAGGAAGTCAGGGACAGCATAAAAGCTAAAGAGAAAGCATACAATGCGGCAAAGAGCAGTGGGAAACCAGGGGATTGGGAAGCCTACAAAGACCAACAGAGGACAACTAAAAAAGAAATAAGGAGGGAGAAGATTAAATATGAGGGTAAACTAGCCAGTAATATAAAAGAAGATTGCAAGAGTTTTTTTTTATATATAAAGGGTAAGAGGGGGGCAAAAGTGGACATTGGGCCGCTGGAAAATGACACTGGAGAAGTAGTTGTGGGGAACAAAGAAATGGCGGAGGAACTGAGTAGGTACTTTGCGTCAGTCTTCACAGTGGAAGACACAAGTGACATCCCCAAAGTTCAAGAGAGTCGGGGGGCAGAGGTGAGTATGGTGGCCATTACCAAGGAGAAGGTGCTAGGAAAACTGAAAGGTCTGAAGGTGGATAAATCACCTGGACCAGATGGATTACACCCCAGAGTTCTGAAGGAGAGAGCTGAAGAAATAGTGGAGGCGCTAGTGGTGATCTTTCAGGAATTACTGGAGTCAGGGAGGGTCCCAGAGGACTGGAAAATTGCTAGTGTAACCCCCCCTGTTTAAGAAGAGAGTGAGGCAAAAGACGGGAAATTACAGGCCGATTAGCCTGACCTCAGTCGTTGGTAAGATTTTAGAGTCCATTATTAAGGATGAGATTTCAGAATAATTGGAAGTGCATGGTAAAATCCGTCAAAGTCAGCATGGTTTCATAAAGGGGAGGTCATGCCTGACAAATCTGTTAGAATTCTTTGAGGAGGTAACGAGTAGGTTAAACAAAGGAGAGCCAATGGATGTTATCTACTTGGACTTCCAGAAGGCCTTTGACAAGGTGCCGCACAGGAGGCTGCTCAGTAAGACAAGAACGCATGGTGTTAGAGGCAAGGTACTAACATGGATAGAAGATTGGCTGTCTGGCAGGAGGCAGAGAGTGGGAATAAGGGGGTCCTTCTCGGGATGGCGACTGGTGACTAGTGGAGTTCCACAGGGGTTAGTGTTGGGACCACAACTTTTCAGTTTATACATTAATGATCTAGATGAAGGAACTGTGGGCATCCTGGCTAAGTTTGCAGATGATACAAAGATAGGTGGAGGGACAGGTAGTATTGAGGAGGTGGGGAGGCTGCAGAAGGATTTAGACAGGTTAGGAGAATGGGCAAAGAAGTGGCAGATGGAATACAATGTGGGGAAGTGTGAGGTCATGCACTTTGGTAGGAAGAATAGAGGCATAGACTATTTTCTAAATGGGGAGAGAATTCAGAAGTCTGGAGTGCAAAGGTACTTGGGAGTCCTAGTCCAGGATTCTCCTAAGGTTAACTTGCAGGTTGAGTCGATAATTAGGAAGGCAAATGCAATGTTGGCATTTATTTCAAGAGGACTAGAATATAAAAGCAGGGATATGCTGCTGAGGCTTTATAAAGTTCTGGTCAGACCACATTTAGAATATTGTGAGCAATTTTGGGCCCCGTATCTCAGGAAGGATGTGCTGGCTCTGGAGAGGGTCCAGAGGAGGTTCACGAGAATGATCCCAGGAATGAAGGGCTTAACATATGAGGAACATTTGAGGACTCTGGGTCTATACTCGATGGAGTTTAGAAGGTTGAGGGGGGATCTGATTGAAACTTACAGAATACTGAAAGGCCTGGATAGAGTGGATGTGGGGAAGATGTTTCCATTAGTAGGAGAGACCAGGACCCGAGGGTACAGCCTCAGAATAAAGGGAACACCTTTTAGAACAAAGATGAGGAGAAACTTCTTTAGTCAGAGAGTGATGAATCTATGGAATTTATTGCCACAGAAGGCTGTGGGCCAGGTCATTGAGTGTAGTTAAGACCGAGATAGATAGGTTCTTGATTGATAAGGGGATCAAAGGTTACGGGGAGAAGGCGGGAGAATGGGTTGAGAAACTCATCAGCCATGATTGAATGGCGAAGCAGACTCGATGGGCCGAATGGCCTAATTTCTGCTCCTATGTCTTATGGTCTTATCCCAGAGGCTTGAAAGAGGTAGCTATAAAGATAGTGGATGCATTGGTGATTATCTTCAAATATTCCATAGATTCTGGAATGGTTCCTGCAGCTTGGAGGGTATCAAATGCCACCACTCTATTTAAGAACGGAGGGAGAGAGAAACTGGGAACTACAGACCTGTTAGCCTTACATCAGTAGGGAAAATGCTAGAATGTATTACAAAGGATCTAATAAAAGGACACTTGGAAAAAAATGCTCTGATTGGGCGTAGTCAACATGGATTTACGAATGGGAAATCATGTTTGACGAACCTGTTGGAATTATTTGAGGATGTTACTAATAGAATTGATAAAGGGGAGTCGGTAGGCATAGTATACTTGGATTTTCAGAAGGCTTTTGACAAAGTCCCCCCACAGGAGCTTGGTTAGCAAAATTAAAGCACGTGGGATAGGAGGCAATATACTGGCATGGACTAAGGATTGGCTAATGGGCAAAAAACAGAGAGTAGGAATAAACAAGCCATCCTCGCATTGGTAGGCTATGGCTAGTGAGGTACCGCAAGGATCTGTACTTGGGGCCCCAGCTGTTTGCAATATATATCAATGATTTGGTTATGGGGACCAAATGTAATATTTTGCAGGTGACAAAGCTAAGTGGGAATATGTGTTGTGAGGAATGTGCCAGGCAGCTTCAAGAGGATTTGGACAGAAGTGGGCAAGAACATGGCAGATGGAATATAATGTGAAAAAATGTGAGGTTATCCACTTCGGTGGGAGGAACAGATTTGTAGAGTATTTCTTAAATTGTAAGAGATTAGAAAGTGTAGATGTACAAAGGGACCTGTGTGTCCTTGTCAATAAGTCACTGAAATCTAAAATGCAGGTGCAGCAAGCAATTAGGAAGGCTAATGGTATGTTACTCTTCATCGCAGGAGGATTTGAGTACAGGAGTAGTGAAGTCTTGTTTCAATCGTATAGAACCTTGGTTAGACTGTACCTGGAGTACTGTGTTATATGATGTTGTATGTGCCTGCATGCCATTGTGATGTCAAGGTATTCAGCTCCATCCCCCACCAGGATGGTCTGAGGGCCCTTAGCTTCTTCCTCGAACAGAGGCCCGAACAATCCCCATCCACCACTACTCTCCTCCGTCTGGCTGAACTTGTTCTCACGCTGAACAATTTCTCCTTCAACTCCTCTCACTTCCTCCAAATAAAAGGTGTGGCTATGGGTACCCGCATGGGCCCCAGCTATGCCTGTCTCTTTATGGGGTATGTGGAACATTCCTTGTTGCAGTCCTACTCCGGCCCCCTTCCACAACTCTTTCTCCGGTACATCGATGATTACTTCGGTGCTGCTTCATGCTTTCGTCAGGACTTGGAAAAATTTATTAATTTTGCTTCCAATCTCCACCCCTCCATCATTTTCACGTGGTCCATCTCTGACACTTCCCTTCCCTTCCTTGACCTCTCTGTCTCAATCTCTGGTGATAGACTGTCCACCAATATCCATTACAAACCCACCGACTCCCACAGCTATCTCGACTACAGCTCCTCACACCCCGCTTCCTGTAAGGACTCCATCCCATTCTCTCAGTTCCTTCGCCTCCGTCGCATCTGTTCCGATGATGCTACATTCAAAAACAGTTCCTCTGACATGTCCTCCTTCTTCCTTAACCGAGGTTTTCCACGCACGGTCGTTGACAGGGCCCTCAACTGTGTCTGGCCCATCTCCCGCGCATCCGCCCTCACGCCTTCTCCTCCCTCCCAGAAACATGATAGGGTCCCCCTTGTCCTCACTTATCACCCCACCAGCCTCCGCATTCAAAGGATCATCCTCCGCCATTTCCGCCAACTCCAGCATGATGCCACCACCAAACACATCTTCCCTTCACCCCCCTTATCGGCATTCCGTAGGGATCGCTCCCTCCGGGACACCCTGGTCCACTCCTCCATCACCCCCTACTCCTCAACCCCCTCCTATGGCACAACCCCATGCCCACGCAAAAGATGCAACACCTGCCCCTTCACTTCCTCTCTCCTCACTGTCCAAGGACCCAAACACTCCTTTCAAGTGAAGCAGCATTTCACTTGCATTTCCCCCAACTTAGTCTACTGCATTCGTTGCTCCCAATGTGGTCTCCTCTACATTGGAGAGACCAAACGTAAACTGGGCGACCGCTTTGCAGAACACCTGCGGTCTGTCCGCAAGAATGACCCAAACCTCCCTGTCGCTTGCCATTTTAACACTCCACCCTGCTCCCTTGCCCACATGTCTGTCCTTAGCTTGCTGCATTGTTCCAGTGAAGCCCAACTCAAACTGGAGGAACAACAATTCATCTTCCAACTAGGGACTTTACAGCCTTCCGGACTGAATATTGAATTCAACAACTTTAGGTCGTGAGCTCCCTCCCCCATCCCCACCCCCTTTCTGTTTCCCCCTTCCTTTTTTTTCCAATAAATTATAAAGATTTTCCTTTTCCCACCTATTTCCATTATAAAAAAAACCCCACTAGAGCTATACCTTGAGTGCCCTACCATCCATTCTTAATTAGCACATTCGTTTAGATAATATCACCAACTTTAACTTTAACACCTATGTGTTCTATTGTACTATTGTCGTTGACATCTTTTGATGATCTGCTTCTATCACTGCTTGTTTGTCCCTACAACCACACCCCCCCCCCCCCTCCGCCTCTCTGTCTCTCTATCTCTCCGCCCCCCACACACACACCTTAAACCAGCTTATATTTCAGCTCTTTCTTGGACTCGAACTCAAGTTCTATCGAAGGGTCATGAAGACTCGAAACGTCAACTCTTTTCTTCTCCGCCGATGCTGCCAGACCTGCTGAGTTTTTCCAGGTAATTCTGTTTTTGTTTTTAATTATTATAGCATGTTGATCTTGTGCAGTGACAGCATTGCAATGGAACTGCATAATTACCAAGATTTAGAATTTCACTCATGGCTCAAATTGAAGCTAAATCACCTTCCTTGTTTTCTAATTTGCTACTAGAAACCACTATGAATTTAACAATGCTTTAATAATCAATAGTTGTACTTTGTTAGTAATGATTTTTTTAAGGGTAATCTTTATGCTCAAAGAAACCCACCAGGTGTGTAGCTCTTGGAGTTCAAAATAGAAAATCAGTGCATTTGGTAGCACACTGTATAGACACATGCAGTTTATTGCAAATAAACATATTTTTCGTATTTATTTTCATTTTGGGGGGAAAAATAATGTTATTCAGTGCTGACACAAATAATTTTTAGTTCATTTTTCTTCAAGGATCAATGAGATGATTTGTTTTAAAGAAAACCAGTTAAAATGTCATTGATGCATTTATGTAAGTGCAATCAGTGTTGCATTATTTACCAGTGCAATGAAAGCTGCATGAAATGCAGTGACATTTCCAGTTTGTAGCTGGCATTTACTGTTGCAGTGGTTACTTGAGGTGGAGAAAGATGGCTCTGTATGTTGGTGATTACTCAATCTTTCTTATGCCAAGTTCAACAAGTCCTTTACAAAAGATTAATACTCATGGGTTTTCAATATACCTCTCTATCATCATTGCCAAACGGCATAGTAAACATAGGGCAGGATCTTCCAGTCGGCGGGCGGGGCCTGCTCACCAATACATAAAATGACGGTGGGTGGAACTCCTGACATCACCCGCGTCATTTCCATTTTCAGGTTGGTGGGGGCGCAGCTGCCTATCCAACCTTAAGGTTGGCGGGCAGGCCGGGAGCCCTGGCGGGCTTCAGGAAAAGCATGAAAGCTCATCCACAGGCAGAATGAGGTTTCATGAGGGTACTTAAATTTTCAAGAAATGTTTCAATAAAACTTATGGCCATGTCCCAACTCATGTGACAGTGTCACATGAGGGGACATGGCAGAGAAAATTTTTAAACATGTTTAATAAAAGTTTTAAATCGGAGCTGATCTCCCTTAGGTAGCACTTAGCCTCAAGGAGATCTGTGCGCTCTTTTGCGTGCATGTGCGGAAGAGCGCACTCCCAGCTGAGGGATTCTCCCCCCCTCCCCGCCCGTACAGGGAGCACATAGCGCTTCCTGGAGGATGTCATGCTGGGCGGGCCTTAATTGGCCCGCCCACGTAAAATGGCGGCATGTCCCTGACCAGGGATGTCGATTGGAGGTGCGCCCGTTCCTGCACTCACCCCCACCCCTAATGGGGGTGGGGGGGAGGATTTTCCCCATAATTTGCTTTGACATACTGCAACATGTGTCAAGCTTGAAGTCAAGTACTGGAGTTATTGTGATATTCGTTGTCTTGTTCATCATCGTCGTGTGTTGTCCTTTAGCTGACATTGTTCAGGAGCATTTTGCAACAATTGTGCTTGATCTGAGGGAGTTTCTCTTTTGTTTGAATCGGTACTGTCAAGCAGTTTCCATAGTCACACTTGTGGTGTCAGATTCTACCCCAAAGTTGATTATATTGCATTCATTATCACAGCTCATATGGTATGGATTTGTGTCACACCCGGCATACAACTGTAGTTATTCAGTGTTGGTTAAGTGAAACAGCTGATTCAGTGCTGCATACACTGTCATAATCTGTGGGACAGAGTAAAGATCTAAAGAAATCTTGCCGGTATTTACTTGACAGACATAGTTTTGGTTGAATGCACAATAAAAATGTTAGTTCATCTTTCTTAATGGTAAAGTACTGGTTAATTTTATCCATTGATAATTACATATAAATATGTATTATATTCCCTCTAGCACTGTAAGCTTATTTCCCTTAAGTGGCCACTCAATTTTATTTTGAAATCATTCATCGTCTCTGGTTCCACCACCCTTATAGGCAGTGTTTCAGGTCATTCCCACTCGTGCGTAATTCATCATATCCCCCATTTCTCTTGCCCAAAACCTTAAATTTGTATCCCTTAGTCCTTGTGCCGTCAGGATGAGAGCAACTTTTCTTTGTCTACTTTATCTACACCGGTCTTAATTTTGTATACATCTATCAAATCTCCCCTCAATCTCCTTTGCCCCAAGGAGAACAGCCCGTTTCTCCAACCTAGCCTGATACTACATTATAATTCGGATGGAGCATTGCACAGTCAGTCTTTTGGGTGAGACATTGAAATGAGGCCCCATGGCATTGTTTCAAAGAAGAGCGGGGTGTCCTGCCTAATATTTATCTCTCAATTAATATCACAAAAGACAGATTATCTGGTCATTGCCACATTACTGTTTGTGGGAGTTTGATGAGCTGCACTTCCTAGACTGCAAGTGACTTCACTTCGAAAAGTATTCATTGGCTGTAAAATGCTTTGAGACATCTGGTGGTTGTGAAAAATGCTGTACAAATGCAATTCTTTCTCTCTTGCTTACTTTCTTGCTTTCATTCTTTCTAACCTTATAGCTAATCCCTCGTCCTGAAAACATTCTGGTAAATCTCTGCACCCTCTCAAGGACCCTCATCTTTCCTAAAATGTGGTGACCAGAACTGGATGCGATACTCTAGTTGTGGCCTCACCAAAGTTTTATAAAAGTTCAGCATAACTTCCCTATTTTTGTACTCAATGCCTCTGTTTATGAAGCACAAGATCCCATATACTTTGCTAACCACTCTCTCAATATGTCCTGCAACCTTCAAAGATCCACACACATGTACCCACAGGTCCCTCTGTGCCTACACACCGTTTAGAACTGTGTTATTAAGTCTATATTGCCTCTCCCTATCCCAACTGCCAAAATTTATCACCTCGCTTCTATGTATTAAATTCCATCTAACACTTGTCTGCCCATTCTCCTAGCATGTCTGTGTCCTGTTGCAATCAATTAGCATCATACTCTGTGTCTGCCACACCTCCAAGTTTGGTATCATTGGCAGCTTTTGAAATTTTACTCTGTATTCCAATATTCAAATCATTTATGTATAATATATCAAAAAAAAGCAATGGTCCTCGCACTGAACCTTGGGGAACATTACTGTCTACTATGCTCCAGTCTAAAAAACAACCATTTACTATGACTCGCTGTTTTCTGTCCTTAAGCCAACTTTTTTATCCACTGATCCTCCTTTTCCATGAGTCTCAGTTTTGTTAACCAGTCTTTTATGTGGTACTTGACAAACACTTTTTTAAAATCCATACATAAAATCCATACAACATACCTTACTTTCCGTCATCAACCTTCTCTGTTACTTCATCGAGTAATTCAGTTACATTCGTCAAGTTTGATCTGCCTTTTACAAATCAGTACTGGCTATCTTTCATTCACTCAAACCTCACCAAGTCCCAGTTGATTTTTTTTCTAAAGCTGTACTGATGTTAAATTGACCAGTCTGTAGGACTGTCCTTATACCCTTTCTTGAATAAGAGTTTAACATTTGCCACTCTCCAATCCTCTGACACCTCCCCAGTATCTAGGGAAGATTGGAAGATTATAGCTAGCCCTTTCACTCCCTCCACACTCACTACCTTTAGCAACCTGGGTTGCAAGCCATCAAGACCAGGCGACGTAACCACTGTAAGCATAACCAGCCTTTCCAAAACATCCTTCCTAACAATTTTCACCCCATCCATCACCTCTACCATCTCTGCTTCTACTAATATTTTGTCAGCATCCCCTTCCTTCGTAATCACCGATACAAAGTACTCATTAAATGTCCTAGTCTTGCCCTGTGCCTCTAAGCATAAATCACCCTTTTTGCCCCTAATAGGACCCACCCCAACTCTCCCTGCTTACTATTTACATATTGGTAGAAGATTTTTCAGTTGCCTTTTATGTTAACTGCCATTCTATTCCCATATTCTCTCTTTCAAGCCTTCTTTTCTTGATCACTTCTCCTCTCAACCTGTTGTATTTGGCCTGCTTCTCACTTGAAGAATTCACCTAACATGCATCACATACCCTCTTTGTTTCCTTTTAAATCATATTCTCTACCTCCCTCATCATCTAAAGGGCTCTGGTTTTGGTTCCCTTACCTTTTTCCCTTATTGGAATATACCTAGCCTGTAACTGAAGCATCTCCTCCTTAAAGAACACCCATTGTTCCGTTATAGTTTTCCTGTCAATCTTTGGTTAGATCCCCTCTCATCCCATTGAAGTTGAGCATCTTCCAATTTAGAAGTTCTACGCTAGATTGTTCCTTGCTTTTCTCTGTTACTAATCCAAACCTTATGATACAATGATCTTTCTTACCCAAGTTTTCCCCCAGAGATGCTTGGTCTACCTGATCCACCTAACCAACCTCGTTCCCCAGCACCACATCCAGTGATGCCTTCATCCTAGTTGGAAGAAGAACATTTGGTCAAAGAAGTTCTTCTGCATGCATTTCATAAATTCATCCTCCTCCTTTCCCTTTACTCTAACACTACCCGAGTCGATAATTGGATAATTAGTGTACTTCAGTATCACTAACCTATAGTTCTTGCACATTTCTGTAATTTTCTTGCAGAGATGCTCCTCATGTCTCTCTCTATTTAGAATCCTAGAGAGTACCCCAAGAAGCATGATCTTATCCTTTTTGCTTCTCAACTCTAACCAAATGGATTCTGTCTTTGTCCCCTCAAGGGCATCCTCTCTTTCCAACATTGCAATGTTTTCCGTAATCAGTATTGCCACCCTGTCTCCCTTTTTCCTTCCCTATCTTTACTGAACACTTTTTATCAAAGCTGTTCTGAACGCTTTGTATTCTTGAACATTAAGCACCCATTCCTTACCATTTTTAAGTCATGTTTTTATTATTGCCTCTACATCATGTTCCCCCATAGCTAGATGTGCCACAAATCACTATACATAAAATAGTCAATATTTCACACTGAGAAGAATTTGTTGTCCAAAACCTGTATAGCCTCTTTTACTGCTTTAAAGGTGTCATTTCTTATTAATTATATTGTGATTTAATGGCAGTTACATGGTTAAACAGGTGATGGGTAATAGTACTGTTATGACGTGGCAGATGATGCATGCCAGGTGGACCAAATCCACAAGGGAAACTTGGTCGCACTATCACAACAGTTTTGCAATTTGTATTTATTACGAGATGTGTGCATTAAGTTCAGAAGTAATGAGTCCGCCAAGACCTTTGGAGATTTTAAAAATTAAATCAAAATATTTATTAACAAAATAAAAGATTTCGACCGCATACATAAGACTACAATTACTTATTGCTGTAACAAATCCTAAAATTCCTAATTGACCTGACTCCCAGTTACACACCCTTTTTAAGGCAACAGTCCAAAATAGTTTTTAGATTTAAACAAACCCAGCAAGTTAACACAGTGGAATTCCAAATGTTTTTTTCTCTATCTTCAGTTACTTTACATAACAGACTTATGTACAAATGGCTGGAGGCTTCTTGAAGGTTGTTTCACACACTCTTGTTAAATCTTAAATGACCTTCTCTCACATAGCCTTTCATTCTCCTTTATATATGTTTCTCCCTGTTTGATATGTAAATTCTATTGTTCCATATGTCTTTGAAACTGTATCTTCCTCAAATTAAAAACTTTCATGCTGCCAATGTTGGCAGTAACCTTTGGTAAAAATAAACATTCCTTAGCCTTGCTTATCTGGCTAGTTGTAAGCAGACTAACATCCCTTTGAAGTCCAACAATCTCTTCTTTTATCTAAAAATCCAAATTCCCTTGACATCTTACATGCTAAGCCAGCATCCATGTTTACTCATTAGCATATCAAGCACATTTCTATACCAAGCTTCCTTTGATGATTTCAAAAAAAGCTTGTATTCTATTTGATTCTAAATGTAATTAAATCACATAGGCCCAACTATAATCATACCCATTAACCTACTTCTCAATAAACCTGAAAAATATTATGAAAATTATTGTACTTTTGTCACAGTGCACCTATAAATGGGGATAGCTGGGACACTGGTGGGGTAGAGTAGTGTTGTTTGTGAACTAAGTCAATAATCTTTCCAGCAAAGAAAGCTGCTGTGTCTTAGTTTTAACTTTAACCAGTGTGGATTCAGTTAAAAACAGGGATTAAAATTTCACTAAGCAACTGCATTACTAAAAAATGATACATATCTAAGTTTTTTGTCTTGGACTCATCAGAACACTCACAAGAATACCAATATAAGGGGGAAAACATCAATTTATACTATATGCGCAGAGTGCTGATTGGTTGGCAAGCAGCATTGCCATGGAGAATCACTGATGATGATTGACAGTTAAGTTTCAAACAAAGCTTGGCAATTAAACCAGGCAGCTTAACCCTAATTGGTCAAGGCGTTTCCCTGAGGAATGAGTCAGCAAATGGCTGTCACTTACTTTGTGAAACTGAAACAGGCACAATGTATGTACATGTTCTTTCTGTCTGCGATTGGACAACATTTGATAAATAATCCTCAGTGTGCTAAGAATTATGCTGACAATTTACGATTGTCAGTTGGGCTCACAATGTGGAGCATTTATGCGTACTCGAAGCTACATATATTAATACACAGGGCCCTGTTCTTTGCAGACAGAAAGAACACATACATACATTGCACCTGTTTCAGCTAAACAAAATAAGTGACAGCCATTCGCTGATTCATTCTGCAGGGCAATGCCTTGACCATGCAGGGTCAAGCTGCCTGGTTTAAATTTCAAACAATGCTTGGAAGTTAACTGTCAGTCACCATCAGTGGTGCACTCTCCATGTCAACGTCACTTGCCAACCAATCCCCACTCCCATAACACAGTATAAATTGTTGTTTTTCGCCTCACATTGGTATTCTTGCTAGTGTCCTGATGAGTGTAAGACAAAAAGTTCAGACGTCTCTTTTTATCAGCATTAATCAAGTTCTGTACTACCAAACAACTGCAAAAATACTGTTCATGCACGCAAAATAAGCTTTGAAGTGGGAAGATTTGTTTTAAGTTATTCTGATTCTTGTTCAGTTTATCCATTCGCTTCCATTCACCATTCACAAAATAAGCTGTTTCTGTTCTATGCCAATTTTAAAATCTTGCACTTTATATAATTGTTCAAACTTTAACTGGTGGTTCTTCAAGGTAGTGAATCCACTGTATATTAATTTGCCAACTTTCTCCACATCTTCAGTCTTGAAACTATTTGCAGTTTGCTACTTAGAGTTCTGCCTGCATTCATTGGGTGCCCTCCAACATTCCAGGTGTGTGAACCCAGACATTGTGTGTTGACAAGTTATTCAATGGTAGAAGCATCGCAGCTGACCTTGATTCTCCCTTCATCCAACAGTTACAGCAGGGATTGCTATATAATGATTAGAAGCAGGAGCCTTGTCTGATTTTTTTTTTCTCTCTCTCTCTTCTTAAACATGCCTACTTAAAGCACCCCTATGGTTATTCTGGCTGAATTCACTTATGTAGCACAGACCATGAATTGAATTGAGATTTCCTAATTTATACTACCAAAATAAGCTCAGCCATCTAGGAGCCCATTATACTGTAGTTTTATGGAGGTTGATTAGAAAGGATATTGCCAGAATTCCTACTTCCAAGAATTGCAAGTCAGAACAATGATAATTGTTCTCAATCATTGTCATGCTCCTGTAGTGAGATGCCACTGAGTCACACAAGGACTCATTTGGTTTAACACACAAGTTGAAATCTTTTTGAGATCAAGCCGGCTAAATTATCAACAGTTAAGTCTGAAATGACAAAGCTCCATTCTGGCTATCAACACTGCTAAGAATGGGCTTCGTACCCTTATTATTCTGTGAGTTCTCCTATCCTGTTTTAGTCCATTGCTGGGTGAGGAACTGAACAAGACATTCTTATGATAACTCCTGCCAAAGATTCTTTTTAAGTACTTTTTTTTAGAGAGAAGCCAAGTTTTGAATGCCAAACTGAGAAACCAATGCTTTATTTTCCTATACTACTTACACCACTGGAACTGGTTAACTTGACAAAAATCTAATTGGATGCTTTTTTTATTTGATTTCCATCAAAGAAATGATAATGGAACACATTCCAAAGTAAGAGAATTACTGGTTTAACATAGAATTGCTTTTGATTTCAGATAAATGTTAAACATTCAAGTAAGTTTATACACTCACACATTACTTTCAGAGCTTGACATAAGATTTCTCTTTTGGTTGAATCAAATTGTCTTTGGTATTACCATGTGAGCCAATGGTTCACATAAAATATGGATTTCACTATAGTATGTAATTCTCATAAGCATGCGTAGAAGGAAGTGAAAAGGCAGATTGCTAATCAATGACACAATTATTTTTGGAAATATTGGTTTCCCTTCAGTGCCTTGCTTTTTGTTAGAGATTTTGGTTTCACTCCTGATTGGGTAGTTCAAAGGCTAATTGAGGATGAGTGATTTATTCATGTACTGCAGATGTGCAATTAGAGGATTTTTCGCCAGTCACCCTTTAAAAATCCAAAGTTGACTATGTATTATGTTTAAATGTGGCAGTTTCTTTCTTTCTCAGAACCTTTACCTATCTATGGTGCATCTTCTGGTTTTGGGCAGGTATATAGGTATAAGACAGGTCTATTATTTATGATGATGCTCATTGCACTATCTCGGGCAGGTTGCCTTTATGTCAAGGGGGTTGGAATACAAAGGGCAGGAAGTTATGCTTCAGTTGTACAGAGCCTTGGTCAGATCCAATTTGATCAAACACAGCGACAACAGCCTTCTGGGGAGTAAGTTCCAGGTTTCCACCAGCCTTTGAGTGGAAAAATTGTTTCCTAATTTCTCTCCTAAATGACCTGTCTCCAACTTTAAAACTATGCCTCCTTGTTCTAGATTCCCCCACCAGAAGAATTGTCTTCTCTATCTGCTCTATTGAATCCCTTAATAATTTTAACTACCACAAATTGTTCACCATCTCAACCTTCTAAACTTAAGGGAATACAAGCCAAGCTTATGCAACTTGTTCTCATAACCTTTTAAGCACTGATATAATTCTGGTGAATCTACACTGTACCCCTTCCAAGGCCAATATAAACAGGAGGAGTAAGCATCGTGGGCTGAGATATTTTTCATATTCCCGTCTTTTCTTATATTTTTAAATAGTGCTACTGTGGTCAATTTTTGTCTCTCCTCAAAAGTGCCAACAAGCCACACTTGAAGACTACCTTAATCAATTTTCCATTTTTATAGCATTCACAGGTTTCTGCTAATTGTCAGCTAGCCTTCTGAATCTCTAAAATGCACTTTTTCTACATTTAGTTCTCACAGCTGACCAAGACAAAGGTACAGAAATTCTTTGACTTTGCACAAATTAAACTGTATCTTTACCAGCTTATAATGCCAAATGTCCAAAATGTTGAACCACAGAAACAGTTTTTAAAATGGTGCATAACACTGCTTTGACGTGAACAGTGTCTAGCTACATCTTTTAAAATTTGATTTAAAGTTTTAAGTCTAAGCTTTTCAAGCTTAGAAAACTGCCAGTATGGTCAACCGGTGTTTCAGCAATTAAGTCAATACTGAAGATATTAGAAGAATGAGCATAAAGCCAAAAATAAATAATAATAATAAAACAACTCTCATGAGCACATTGTCATTTTGTTTACAGGTCATAGGCATCAGGTTGCTTATAGTTTTTTCATGGCTGCTAACCCAGTCAATTTGGCTATTGGCAATTATAGCTACTGTGGCTAATTATGGCAGCTAGTCAAAACAATTAACTTCATTCTTTGAACTGTCAGGTTTAGCATGACATATCAGTAGACTTGAGGATAATTGCTTACTGTTGTAATTCAGTTTGAGGTCAGTGCACATTATAGTGACATAGACATATGACTAGAGCTCAGATTTAATACTAGCAGACCAGAAATGTATGATTCTATTTCAGTTTTGCTTTTCTTCATTCCAACTAATTACTACAAAATGCTACTTGTAAGTAGCGACAGTTTATTTTCTGGGTATGCTACTGATTGTCAGGCATGCCTTAGATGTTTTAAAAATTGAACATATTTAATACATGAATGATATCAAAGTTTAAGCAAAATTACTTTGGATATCATTACTGAAAATAATAGATAATGGGACATTTGCAACTAAAATAGATATAGTACTGATTAAAAAAAACAGAAAATACTGAATGGTTGCACATCATCTGTAAAGGGAAAAGATGGGTTGTTATTTTGAGTGTGAGTTCTCCATCAGAACTGAACTGGGAGATGAGCAGTTCCTTTTTGGGAGACCAGAAAGAGCGAAGGCTGAAAATAACAGATAAAAATCAACCACTTGGTGTGTTAACTTCCACCATAAAGAAACAGATAATGAGAAGGTCATTTCAGTCAGGTAGTGGAAAGACATAAGTGTGGGACAAAAAGAACTCCAAAATGCAGAGGATTGAAATGAAAGATGAATGGGAGAAATTGGCGGAAAAATTGGGGATGCAACTAGGGTCTGAATTTACTAAATCTTGTTCAGGCTAGAAGATGTCAAAGATCAAATGGCATTCCTGAAGTTTGCATTTACTTTGGTTAAAACGATGTTCCAATGTAAATGAGAAGAATAGTTCAAGTGGCATGCCACAGGGCAGTCGGAATGATCATTGTGGGTGGCACTGAAATTTTCAATAAAGTGGCAGACAATCTATGTTTGGTTTCCCAATTTAGAAGAAACTACACTGTGAGCAGCAAATATTATAGACTAGTTGCAGCAAGTACATGTAAGTTGCTACTTCACATGGGAGAGGTGTTTTGGGACACAATTGGCAATGATGTGGAAACCAATGAATGAACATATTTTGTATCTGCTAAGGTTGTTTCTATGTAGTATACTCATTATGTTTAAGGGCTAGTTAAACTCCACTTTTGGGCATTCAAAACTTACTTAGGAGTTAACTGTTGAAACAACTGGGTCATCCTCCATGATAATTGTTGTTATGATGGAGGGAGTGTAAAGGAAGCTCCAAAGCCATTGGTACATTCACTCAATTCTGCTGCACACAGACCTTGATTCCTCCTGCTTCAAATAAAACCAGCCTTTTTGTTTTACATTTTATATTAGTTACACCCCTCTTCACCATTGTTGTCTTTTAATTGTCACATTTAATATTATGATATATATAAAGATTAATATGCTTAGCATATTGCTGTACTAAACATTAAATAATGTTAAAAACAAAAATAAAAATACCTGGAAAAACTCAGCAGGTCTGACAGCATCTGCGAGGAGGAACACAGTTAATGTTTCGAGTCCATATGACTCTTCAACAGAACTAAGGAAAAATAGAAGAAATATAAGCTGGTTTGGTGGGGGAGAGGGTCAAGTAGAGCTGGAGAGAGGGCCAGTGATAGGTAGAGATAGCCAAAAGATGTCAGAGACAAAAGGACAAAGAGGTGTTGAAGGTGGTGATATTATCTAAGGAATGTGCTAATAGGTGACATTGAGGGTAGATAGCAGGATGAGCAAGGTACAGATAGCCCTGGTGGGGTGGGGAGAAGATATCAAAATAGGCTAAAAGGTAGAGGTAAAACAATGGATGGAAATACATTTAAAAATAATGGAAATAGGTGGGAAAATAAAAATATATATAAATTATTGGAAAAAAGGGGGATCAGAGAGGGGGTGGGGATGGAGGAGAGAGTTCATGATCTAAAATTGTTGAACTCAATATTCAGTCAGAAAGGCTGTAAATTGCCTAGTCGGAAGATGAGGTGCTGTTCCTCCAGTTTGCGTTGAGCTTCACTGGAACATTGCAGCAGGCCAAGGACAAACATGTGGACATGAGAGCAGGGTGGTGTGTTGAAATGGCAAGCGACAGGGAGGTCTGGATCATGCTGGCGGACAGACCGAAGGTGTTCTGCAAAGCAGTCACCCAGTCTGCTTTTGGTAAATAACGTTAAATGTACCTTTTCCTCTTCCCGATTTAGTTTTGTTAATAAACTGTTTGGATTTGAAACTTAGTGCTTTGGCTCTAGATCAGAGTTTTTAATGATTGTCTGGAACTGAGCATGTCTAGTTTTAGCTAAACGTAAGCTATAAAATGTAAGTGATACTTTAGTTGTTGGGTTTTCAGAAATGGTTTTGCATTGTTCAAACTGCTTTAAAATTAGTGTCATATTTTTGATTAACTTGAGGTTTTTGAAATTTAGAAAATTGTATTTAAATGCTAGGCGCTGCTGTGTTCCCTGTTCATTTTTCCTTGATGAAATTTCCTATTAATAAGGTATCACACAAACATGCTGAATCTCTGGATTGATGCCAGCGAAAATGGCTAAAGATTGATAAAATGAGTAGTGCACTATTGGTTGGGTGGCAGCTTTCATTAAGAAATCAATCATCTCCGTATTTCACCCTTTGCAAAACAATGGATTAACCCTTTGAGGATTAACTTTGAAAGTATATTGGATGCTCTTTTGCTACCAGTTATTAATTTGAGGAGAAAAAGTGGTAGGTGGCATTCAGGCTTTTAGTCAGAACTGTTACTAGTTACTCTGGAAATTCAAAAGAAAGAGGATAAACCTGTGTTTCATTTTTTTGATTCTTTATTACCTGTTTGTAGGAATTGCATTTCTGTTTTAGTAAATTAGAGCAAATGTATTTTGGCCACCAATTTTTCCTGCAACGTGATCTCTTATCAAAAGCATTAACCCATTGCTATGCTGTGACTTCAAAATCTGCATCTGCTACACAACATATATATTCAACTGTTGTCACAGTGCCTTTTACTGCCATTACTTTGCATTGTGGAAACTGCTATGTTTTTAATTGAGAAATGGTTTGAAGAGCTGATTAGATCTACAACAGTGTCTGCTTTTGTGATTAATTTTAAGAAGCTGTACTTATAACTCTCTTTACTTTCACAAGTCGGAACTGTTTCAGGAGCTTAAAAGAAAAGCATCCAAGCAATCGTAGATGCTGGTCTTCAGCCAACTCAATTCATTGCACATATCATTATGAAACAACTGAACACACTAGACCTAGCAAAGACTTTGAGCCCCAACAGCATCCCAGCTTTAGTACTGAAGACCTGTACTTGAGGACAAGCTAGACCTCTAGCTAAACTTTCCCAGTGCAGCTACAATACAGAATCTGTCCAACAATGTTGAAAATTACCCAGATATGTCTTGCCCATAAAAAATAGGGTGATACTTTGCCAGTTGGATTTCTCCTATCAGCCTTTGCCCAGTCTTCAGCAAACTGAAGAAATAACAGTGCTAGAGAATACTGTACAGGAGTGCTCGAAGTTGGTGTTTTATTTGTAGGTATATGTAGAAATACTGATAATACTGCTTTGGGGGAGAAGGATAAAATAAAATCAATGTTTGTATCTCTGCATAAGTGATATTTTGATCACTTTTGGTATTTGGCTTTCAGTTTGTCACACTTGATTATTTTGTCTTTTGTTTACAGTTTTGTTTGACACGAATTGCTTAATGATAGTTGACATATTGCACACTAGGTTTATGACAGCTGGCAATTTTGAGGACCAATGCCACTACATGACTAGCTGGTCTCAGACTTTATTGGTTACTTCATATAGGGGAAAAAAGGTAATTGATGATCTAAACATTTGACAATGGTTTGGTGCATTGCAGGCAGGTTGAATTTTGCCACCAAAATATGAGTAATTTTAATGGCATCCTTGAAAGTCCTAGTGAACTACTTGAAGAAAATTCTGATCATAGGACATCATCCATGGGACAACCTACTATTTCCCAATACACAGTTTACAAGCTAAGCTCTAATGCATATACATGATCCAAACTATTCACCAACTTTTTTCCAATTTTTAGGGTTTGTGTTTTTTATGTTCCCAGTAATTGCTGGTAGCTCATCAGAGCTAAATATCTTGAACATGAAGTTACAATCACATATTTTTATTGCTTCTGGCCCACCTGATAGCTTTTGCTTTGTTTGTAAACCTGAGGCTTTTGAAAAAAAGCACACGGTCATATTCTTCAGATTTACTTGCAAGTAGATGAGTTTTGAGATGAAATGTTATGCTGAAAAGTGGCAACTTCTATGGTGGTTTTATTCAAGTGACTTTCCATCCGAAGACTGAAAGGTCTCAACTGGAAGCATCCCAGGACTTGGACTGGAAAAATAGTTTTAAATTATGTGTAAGTCATCAGGTTTGCAATTTTTATCTTTTAGTAGCTTTGCTGCTAGCCGCAAAATCAATATCTCAACAAATTTTTTTGGGAGGCTGGTAATTATAAATTTGTAATATGCTGCAAGAGGTTGGTGTGGGTTATGTCCATTGGAAAACTAAGCTCACTCAGTGTTCGGACAGTTTGTTTAACCTATTTTTTAGAAACTGTTTACTTGAACTGATTTTAAAATTTACTGATTGCCAGTTCCTGCATGCCATGTTATGAAATTTAATCTTGTTCACAAATATTTTAAACCTTGGCAATTGGTCAATAAAGGAGGCAAATTTACAAATCACCCCATCCCAATCACAATTTCTGTCTTTAAGTTTGTTGTAAAGCTTTGGAGAAAGAATCAGTTGATGTAAGTACTTGACAGCAGCAAGATTGTGCAAAAAAAACTATATGCTGCCATTCTTTGGAATTGATGATTCTGGTACAAACTCTTCTTGGAGGGGAGGTTGTCTTAGTTAGTGGCAACAATGCAAATTGTCTAAAATGTAATTATATAGTTGAATGCAGTTTATTCAGGTGCGAAACACTGCATCAAGAAATAATTTGAGTCGAAGAGCAACTCTGTTCAGATTTGCACCAAATGGTCTTTTTCTCAGAGGTATCTCCTTAGTAGTTACTCATTTAAATATTGTAAATCCTGGGCTGTTAGATTATCACTGGCTAGCTAGGTCAAAACTGACAAGTAATCTCAGAGAATTCATAGAATTGTTACAACGCAGAAGGAGGCCATTCAGCCCATTGTGTCTGCACCGGCTCTCCGCATAAGCATTTCACCTATTGCCATTCTCCTGCTGTCTCCCCATAATCTTTAAGATTGTTTCTTTTCAAATAATCATATAATTCCCTCTTGAATGCCTCGATTAAACCTGGCTCCACCACACTCTTCAGGCAGTGCATTCCAGACTCTACCTACTCACTGTGTGAAAAAGTTTTTTTCTCATTTCGCTTTTTCTTCTTTTGCCAGTTTGCTTTTCCTCTTTTTCCAATTACTTTAAATCTGTGCCCTCTCGTTCTCGATCCTTTCACATAGATCAACAATAGTCAAAGTAGACAGCCTCACGTTCCAACATCAATATCCACTCCTTGCTGAATATTGCCACATACATACCCATTTTTCATAGGCTTTTAATGAACAATCTTCCCACTTCCAACAATGCTTCTGTATTTAAAGCACAATTAATATAGTTTGTGTTATTTTTAATGATGGTGAGCCGGTGTTTTTTTTTGACGAGCACATAACTTTATCATTTCCCAGTCGTTCTGTGGTTTTGATTTTGAAACCTCAAGGCAGAAATAAAGAGCCCAGAAAATCTCAATGGGAACAAGCAGAATAAAAGTACAGACCTCGAATCAAGATATGAAAGAGATGAAAATGGTCTGTTCTCAGTATTGACCTAAATAACATACTGAGCTAGAGGAGCTAAATATCCTTTATCCCAAATATTATCTTCTTTATATTCAGAATGTTGCTTTTTTATTATAAAACCAAGTTTAAATTCACGTTTATAAAAGTGTTCAAATGCAATTACACTTTAAATTAAAGGACATCAAAATTTTTAAAAAGCAGAAATATTGCCAAGTAAACTAGTAAATAACATTTGAAGCTTTGATTTTTAGTGTTTTAAAACATAAGATCTCAAAACTGATTTGAATTAATTTATAATATTTAAAAGGAATTGGTTCAATATGTATTGAGAAGTTGGGTGGAGAGTTATGCATATTTTACACACTACTTGACTTTTTCAGGGGAGGTCGAGGAAGGAAATGGTTTACTAAAATGGGAGACATCAGGTGATATGGGAGTGAAGTCAATGATAGAATAATCATTCATGGACTCGATGCTTTGGGTTCAATAGGTTGAACAGCCTATGCTCTGGATTTTCGTATGTTCCGAACTGCAAAAGACTGACACTTATGGAACAAATTAAGATTTCTTTATTCAAAGTGATAGAATGAGCAAATTTTTTAAAATATTGAGTCTCTGTCACAAAACTGCAACTGCAATCCTCAGTAGATTAATATGATATTTTCTTACTCGGGGTTATTCACACGTTCAGTATTGCTGAAGCTGGTGAAAGAGTTGTGAATTGTTGAGGTGCTTGCTGCTGTTGCTTGTAGCTATTCCTACCAGTAGATCTGCTGTCATGTTATGTCACGCTCATCCTCACATATCCACTGTAGCTCATCTGCAACCACTCTGAGACATCCATCATCCAACTAGGTTGACCCCTTTTTCTGCTGTCTTCCACTTTGTCCTCTAGAAGAGATCCCTGTAGCGTTTCAGCTCTGATCAAATGTCTGAAATACTGACATTTTCTTTCCTGAGTGTCACTTTTTAAGAGTTCTTTTTGTTCTTGCAATTTCAAGCACCTCTTCACAATTCTTATAGTCTGCGTATGGAATTTTTAGTGATACCTTAGTATCCACATTTCAAAGGCCTCTATTTTCTTCCACAGATCTTTATTTATTGAGACATACAGAAAAGTGAATAGAATGTAGCATCTTATGAGTTTTATTTCTTTGTTACAAGCTTGAGTGTTCTTGTTGTTAACACATCCTTCATCTTCACATAAATACTTTTGGCTATCTCTATCCTTCTAATTTTGACATTGCATCTACCATCTTCAGTTATCATTTCTTGACAAACTTATCTATTTGTTCCAGTGTGACATCATCCACTTCAATCTTCACTCTTATTTCTTCTAATGTGTTCCTTCTCACTACCATTGTTTTTGTCTTTTTGGTGTTCATGCTCAATCCATATTCTAAACTTCTAGATTTTACTTGATCTACAAAATTTTGTAAGGCCTCTTCAGATTCTGCAAGTAGTGCTGTGTCATCAGTGTACGGCAAGTTGTTATGTTCTTGCCTTCAATTTTTACCTCTGGAAGTACTTCTAATTCTCCGAATATTTGTTCTGTGTACAGATTGAGTAATTTTGCCTTGTCATAATCCTCTCCTTACTTAACATATCTGATTGGTCCTTTTCTAGCCTGGTGCTTGCAATTTGGTCTATGAAGCATATATGAATGCTGTTGTTTACTTCTAGATATTATTGAAGATTGTTCTTAGGTTAAATATTCCCTCTTTTGTTTCCACTCCAGGTCTAAATACAGACTGTGTTTCACCAATTTCTACTTCAAATATGTTATCTTTTCTTTTCGATTATGATTTTCAAGAGCAGTTCAACGAAATGACTTGTTAAGCTTATGGTTCTAAATTGATTGCACGTCTTTGAGGTGATTTAACAAATAAATTATGGCATTAAGCAAACTAAATCCTATAGGTAATTGTTTAGTATTTTAAAATTCTGTATGATGTGAGTTTTTTGCTATCTTCATTGGGAAAAAAATAAATTGAATACATTAGTAAGAAATTTTTAGAAAGAGGAAGAGAGGAGTAAGATCCTGACATGGAAATGGCAGGAGAAAGTGTATGAGATGCATTAGAGAGTGTGGATGATTTAACTATTTTTGTGTGTTGGAAAACATAGAACAACTAGTACATATTTTAAATAAGTATTAAATTTAAAACAGCAAATGAAAATATAAAATAAGTACAAAAATAGTGGGAAAAATTCAGCAGATCTTGCAGCATCTGTGGAGAGAAACAGAGTTAACAGATGGAATCTTGTTGTGGTGTTGCTGGGGTGGGAGGGAGGTGTTTCGCCAGCCAGCTGAATAGCTGGCAAGAGGCCCATGTTGCCTCTTTTCAGGAAGGCGCGCTGAACCACACGGAAGGCAGTGGTGAGGCCACTGGTGGGCCTTCCCGTGGAATCAAGACCCTGAAGGTGGAAATCCTGCCTAGCAAGAGCTGCTGACCAATCGGAGACCATCATCTCTTGTGCTTAGCAGTGCTACTGAGGAGGTTATGGCTGCTGCTGAGAGGACACCCCCAAAATCCCAGGATCATGGAGAACCCAGACTATAGTTAAGTGATGTGGGGGGATCAGAAACAAGAGCAGGGGGCTGTCTCTCAGCAGGCACCCTGCCGCTCCCTCCTGATGTCCAATCCTTCAATCAGGCACCGATTGCCTTTGATCGAAGGACCACCAATCCCTGCCTCCCCTCTGAGGTGACAAGTGTCCCGCACAGGTTCACTTGTGCATACCGCAAGGTGACATGCCCACTTGCAGTTGGGTTAATCCCAGAAGAGGCAGGATGAGGCCCTTAAGTGGTCATTAATTGGCCACTTAAGAGCCTCCATTGGCATTAGGGCAGGATGGTTGACCATTGGCCTTCCCGCCCAGAACTTCTGCTGCAACTGGTGGAGGTGGAAAGGTGGCAGCGTTCAGCAATGCCACTACACCTCCTAAGTAAATGCCCTTCCGCCTCCAAGATCGCCACCAGTGACATCAGAAGATTCTGCTAAATATTTCAGGTCGATTACCTTTTGAAAATGGGGTAAAAAGATGGAGAAGCATAGAGTTAATTTTTCAGCATTTTAATATTATCATATATTATAATGCTAATGCTATCCTTGAAATCAAAGTAGCATAATTACTGTAAGTTGCCTGTGTGATCTAGTTGGTTAAAGCACCTGCCTAGTAAACAGGAGATCCAGAGTTCAACTTCCAGAAAGCCCTCTTTAACTATGGAGATTTCCATAATGTAATGGCTATCACATTCAACTTACAAAAGAAGCATCTCCATTTTGATCCAGTGGGACTAATTGGATAGCTCTTTCAAAGAGCAGGCACGGGCAAGATGGACCAAATGGGCTCCTTTTGTACTATATCATTCTATGATTTGATAGCTGGAGATTTTTGCAGCAACATGAACATAAAATTTCCTTGTATTTCTGGGTGCTTTAACCAACTAAACCACAGAGCCAAATTACAGTAATTATGTGACTTTGATGTCACAAGTAGCAGTATGTAACTGTTAGAATTGCTAAGCTCATAGCAATTGCAGAACAGTATTGATTATTACATTTTACATCTATGGAATAGTATATTGTGGTTATTGAGTTAATCCAGTGTGGTATAACAGGACATTTTGATCAGGAATTTTAAGATCTTGGCCGTTCTGTCCAAGGCTACCACGCTCCTGGAAAAATTATTACAGAACAGGATGAAGCCAGCAGTGAGAAAATACATCAAAGTACACCCTTTCAGACAAACACTAACCACACAGCTGCTTAGGAACATATGTAACAATGATTAATACAATGGACAGTAATAAATAACTAAACTGTACAAAATTCTGTGTATACACTCCATGTGAATACTGCTGATAGTAGTTCTCTCAGCAGATAATAGCTAACCTCTTAAATTAAAACATTAAAAGGAAATTGAACTAGAAGAGATTGTTATAGTCTGTCCAAGTGGAAGATTTGAATTCAAAGAACTATTTCAGTCTGTGGCAGAACTATGTAGGGAATTGCTTCACTTAAAAACATTAGAAAACATACTTTGTGATGTAGCTAGAATAGGAACAGAGAGAAAATTCTGTAAGATTATGAGCTGCCTGCACACAATTGCAAATACCTTTTGAAAAGTGTTAAAATGTTTCCTTTCATAGTTTTGTCAACATTCCTTGGCTGTTCATTTCAAAAGGAAAACTTTATATTCTCCTTTTCAGTTTACCTAAACATTCCAGAGTATACTCTTTATTTTTTAAAAATGTGGCTCGCAATGCTGCAAATAATTGAAAATAGCTTTTCATGAATTGGAAGGCAGGGGTTTCAAGTTGTGAAATTGAATGTAGCACTACTAGTAGATAACTGAAATTACTTCCTGTTCCTCCTCCATCCCCAAGATTGAATATTTGTTACTATTTTTAATAAACAGCAATAATTCCTCCCACCTGACTTATGTTTCTGCTGTACATTGATTTGAATCATATTATTGTTTTACTGCTCAAATGTTGATCCAGTGAACCTAGCCTATATCTTAGTTTGTTTCAAATTTTAACAAATAAGTCATTAATTATAACAGCAAATCCTCATAATGGGTTAAAGAAACTATTGTATGGGATCCAGTCCATTCAGCAATTCTAAATGTCCCTCATATTTACAGCTCAGCTTGATGTTTGGTCTGTTAGATTTTAATCTTACATGCTTGATTGGCTTTTTAAAAATAATTATAAACCTGCCATAGGCAACAGTTAACGTGTAGCTCTAGCTCCTTTTCAGTTCCTGCTTTGATTAACTGTAAATTCTTGTGTCTAATGAAATTAGTTTACCTGGAATAAATGATACATGAAGAAAGATCTGCTTAATGCAAAATCTCAGAGTAAGTTTAACTAGTACTTATTTAGGTTGTTCAGGATACTGGCAGTCATTAAAACTACGAAAACACTTCACTCGTTTTAGTTTTTTTTAATATTTAAACATGCTTTCCATTTAAACCTGCTGTGCTTGCAGTATTAGAACCCATGTTTGTATCTGATTTTGCTGAGACTACACACTTTTAATGCATGCTTACTTGGTTTTAAATGCGCAGTATACCTTTCTGGCAAAATCATTGAGTTTATTTAAAACCATTGCTACTTTAAAGTTAACTTTTGTAGATTAATTTGTGGTGGTTCCAATCTTTAATTAACAGGGCTATTTGAAACAGTTTGTTTATATTGATCAATTTTTCACATATAATTTTGTCAATAAGCTCAAAGGTATCTAGGATGTAATCTTTCAACCAGACAGCATTTTAATTTCCTTTATAATTCTCATTGTGAGGATTTCTTTTCAGATTCTGGAGCACTGATCATGTATAATTTGTTTTTAAGTTTGCATTATTTTTGTGGATGCCAATAATAAGGAATGTTAAATCTGGGGAATGGAACACTTTCCCTTTACAGCACCCAGTGTCAAACTAATCACTGACAGATCAGATACATATTTGGATGCAATGCGGAGCTTATCTCTACCGTGCTCCAGTAATGAATTGCAGCTACAACCCCAAGGAGGTAATTTATGCAAAACCAGTGTGTCATTTCCCAAAATAGCCTACTCCGTCTGTCAAAGTTTGCAAATGCAATGTCCAGTAAGGGATGGTTTTGTGCTATAGTCCCATGTCCAATAGGAATGGGGTTGAGACCACCCAAATTCAATCCCAGCTAACTCACATGAATTACTGCTTCCTTAATGATGCCAGTCAGTCGAAATTTTCAGTTCCTTTACTGTTCCATGCCTTCCATAACCAGTTAAGGTGATTGCCTTCAAGGATGATATTCTATATTAAGTGTTAGCACATTTCTGTGTCCTAATGCAACATTTGGAAGTAGGCGACCTGGTGCATTGTGGCAAAAAACAAGATAATCTGCTGTGGTTATAATCCAGGACCTAGAATTTATTGGATTTACTTGGCTAGTTTAGCGACATGCACCCTCTTATACGCAAATTCATTATGCAGGATGGGTGAATTCTTCTAAGACCCCAATAAATCACCATTTAGGGTCAAATTAGATTAAGTTTTTGAGAGTGTTTTCGGATCTTTCTACCCTAATAATTTAGTTGGAAAAATTGATTAATCAGCACTGCCAATACACTGCTTTTAAGAAAGCATATATATATATATAAAAAATATATATGTGTGTATGAAATTGACAACATTCTAAAAACCGTACAAAGGCTTGGATGGTTTAAAGATGAATATTAAAATATGATTAAAAATTATACTTAAAAAAGGGTAAAGCTCTGTGAATGTTATTTGGCTTTAAGGCAGGATATAGTGAGGCTTTACCAAATATTAAAATTGAAAATATTAGCTTTGCTAAAGGTTGTCTGACAGGATGTACTTTGATTTATTTTCTCACTTCTGCCTTCATTCTGCTCTGTAATAAACCTACAAGCTGCCTAAAACAATCCTTTTTACGGATGGCAATGATAATCGCACGCTAAATTTCTTCAACCTTTTATACTGAGATTCCAGTGTAGGCTCCTGCTCTCTCTTGGGCTGTTGTGGTCATGTCAGCCAAGGGGCAACATCCTAGAGTGGCTCTATTCCAAACTATAAGGGAGAGGCAAAATTCAAAGCTGGTTGAGAACAGTGATGAATTTGGGAGATCCCAGAAACCATGTTATAACTGTAGAATTCTTCATTGTCAATCCAATGCATAATTTCCCAGATTCTGATAGCACTCCGAGCGCCATAACCCTCCCTGTTTCAATCAACCTATTTTGGAAATTGTAGATTGATGTCATTAGAAAAGTATCTGAAAAATTGTCCTACTTGAGGATCTCGACTGTAGGGGAACTGATTTTTTTTAAAAATAAGAAATTTTGAGGTACAATTACCGCTTTCTACTACCAAAACAATTACTTTGAACAAAAAGTCACTGAACATTTCTTTAAATTGTTACTTACTGTTGTGCCTGTAATTCTACAATGGCATGGATACCCGACACATGCTGCCATTGCAGTTGGCTCTGAAAACAAAATAACCTTGACTAGTGGGTTTGTAACTAACTCTTTGCCTACCTGATGAGCTATGCGTGGTATAGAAAGTTGCAGTACTATGTTGCATATGTTTTTGGAATCTTATACAAATTGATGCATTGCATTGTGGTGTTAATTAGTTTAATTTACATAAAAATACATTGTGTTCTCCAGCTTTGAATGTGACAGATATCTGACTATTCAAGGGCCAAATGACTCTGGAGATTAGCTTCCAGGCTCCCACACTTTTCATTCTACCTTGATTACTCGGTTGAAAAGATTTGACAAATTAATGAGTGTTAATAATACCGTTTTTAAAAAAAAGTACAAGGAGCAGACACAAACCTGTGCACTCTAGGGCTTCAGCTTAAACTAATGTCTGCACGACCTCCCAGATAGATCAAAGAGTTATTGCTCTGACAGCTACAAGACGGGAGTACTAGCCGTAGGCCTCTTGTGGATCATCCACAGAGCTGCTGTGTCTGTAAAGGATGGCTGGTGGCTAATTGTCTATTTTGAGGATGAGCAGGTAAGGAAAGGGCTCTCTGCTGACATTTGGTTAATTCCTGGTTGCCTGTGGTTTATTGCACATCCTGGATATTTGCTAGCAGGAGGGATTGGCTTTTTCACATATGTAACATGTCATTTTTAATCAAACAAAAATGCTCTGTTTGAAATTGCAGTATAATAAGTTGAAATGGATTCTGATTGCATGAATGTGACACATGCTGCCTGTGGGTGCTGTCCTTTATCTCCACTGGCTTTGATGTTCACATTTAACTCTTTTGAGTGCATGCTAAAGTCACACTACAGAAAAACTACTGTAAGACTTAAATTTCCAAAGACACAATTATATTTAACTGTTCCTGAAGATAGGTGTTCTATATTAGCCTCTCTTCAACCTGTTGATTTTTTTTGTTATAATTTCCCTGTCTCCCAGAATGTACAGTTTATTCCATTTCAGAACAAAGATTAAGCACAAATGTCCATAAAATTGCTCAATTTTAATCAGTAATGTAAATGTCATTTTATTGGTAATAAACTGCTCAGCTGAGTACTGTTTTAACTGGGATGTCCTGCCATTAAGCAGCGTAGCTGAGAAAAGGCAGCAGCATTGTGCTTTGTGGTTTCAACAGGAAACCACTCCTTATCCGAATTCCATCCTTTGACCACATTGTAGGTTGGGAATTTTGGTTGAGCTAAGCTTACAGCTTTTTAACTGTTTTTAATTAAAATAGGAAATTTTTGGAGATTAGATATTACTACAGTTTTAGTTAATTTTTAACTTCATTTGAAACACTTTGTAACTGGCTCTGTAGGGAGTTGTTTGTATATTTTTTTTATTCATTCACAGGATGTGGGCTTCGCTGGTCAGGCCAGCATTTATTGCCCATCCCTAATTGCCCTTGAGAAGGTGGTGGTGGGCTGTTTTCTTGAACCACTGCAGTCCATGTGGTGCATGTACACCTACAGTGCTGTTAGGAAGGGAGTTCCAGGATTTTGACCCAGCGACAGTAAAGGAATGACAATATATTTCCAAGTCAGAATGGTGAGTGACTTGGAGGGGAACTCCCAGGTGGTGGTGTTCCCATCTATCTGCTGCCCTTGTCCTTCTAGATGGTAGTGGCCGTGGGTTTGGAAGGTGATTTTTTTCTGAATTTCTAAAGTTTTGCTTATATTTCTATCTTCCATATGCCACATACTTCATGCAATGTTATTGTTTCTTCCTGTTATACATTAGTATACCCTATTACTTGTGACTGATGCCATGACAAACCTGAAATAAAAACAGAAAATACTGGCAGCATTTGTGGAGAAAGATCAGAGTTAATGTTTCAGGCCATATGATAAAAGGTTATTGACCTGAAAGGTTATCTCTGTTTCTCTCTTCACAGATGCTGCTAGACCTGCTGAGTATTTACAGTGTTTTCTGTTTTTACTTCAAATTTCAGCATCTGTAGTATTTTCTTTTATTGACATGATAAATCTGCTGTGTTTTATAATTGAATCTGAAAAAAAAATATTTGATGTCACAATGCTTCCTGGTTTAGACAGTAAGAAAGAAAATATTTTCTAATATACCCTAAAATATTTCTCAAGAACAAAGACAACATTTGAAGACATTGCAATGAAATCTTCAACATATAAGTTGGTTGCTTATCAATAAACTAATCACTCTGTTCTCTTTCCTTCAGTGTGCACTGTGGAAAATACTTTAATTGCAGAACATTGCTCCAGTTCACGGCAGCATGTTTCTTTATATTTAGATAGCACCTTTAACAAAGGAAGTGTCTCAAAGTACTTCACAGAGGTGTAATAACAAAATGAAAGATGAGCCAAAGAGAGATATTAGGAGGGGTAACCAAAAGTTTACTCAAAGAGGGTAGATTTTAAGGAGGAGTGGGAGATGGAATGATGAAGGATTCATAAGCAGTAGTTCTAGAGCTTGGTACCTGATCAGCTGAAGACATGACTACCAGTGGTAGAATATGATAAAATTTAAACTGAATGATGATCATTTTAAATTTGAGGTGTTGGTGAACTGGAGCCATTGTAGTTCAATGAGGACAGGGTAGATGAGTAAAAGGGTAGTGCCGTGTAAAAGCAGAACACTTTTGAATAAGCTGAAGTTTACAGAGGCTGCAAGGCGGGTGACCAGCCAACGTAGCGTTAGAATAGTCAAACCTGGATGTGACGACATAGATCAGGGTTTTGGCTGCATCTGTGCTGTGGTAAGAGCGGTGGTGGGCAATGTTATAGTTGTAAGCAGCCTTTGTGATGAAGTGAAGATATTGTGAAACAGCTTAGAGTTGCGAACAATCTGGTTCAGCCTGAGACAGTGGCCAGAGTGAGGATGAACTTGGTGCTGAGTTTGTGGCAAGGTCCAAAAACTCAGCCCCAGAAACTCACCAATCTCCAATTAATGCAGCCACTGTCCTTATGTAGAGAAGCTGGCAGCCAATTTTTGCGCACCAAGGTCCAAAAATGAGATCTTTTTGGTTGGTGATGTTGAGAGACTCTTCAAATAGTACCATGTGATTTTTTTCATGCATACAGGAACAACCAAAGCAAGTAGCTGGGGCCTCAAGTAATGTCTCATTTAAAATACATACCTCCAATAGTACAACAGTGCCTTGAGTTTAAAGCTTTGAAGTCTTTAGTTGCATAAGTATTGGAAAAATAACAATAGATTCTGTGACTGCTACATGGTTCGATAATCTTCCTAAATGCCAGCATCCTCCCACTCCACTAATTTGGCTTTGTGCCTTAAAAGGCAATGTGCTCATTGGTGATTATTTGAAGTGAGAATTACTTATTCTGTACCTGGTTGTACTTCAGCGGATTGCTAAAATACTATTTTTGAGAACTCTGTGAAATATGATCCATGAGATGCCATGACAATTTTTTTGCGTCAGTCTGTAAAATAAATCTTTATACTAAATGGTACAATATCATTGTATATCAAGGTTATGTTCGATTGTGGGAGCTTGCTGTTCTTTCCCGTCTGCTATCACCCTGAAGGCCAAAATAAAGAATAGGGCAAGAAATCATTATATTTCAATATGTTACACAGAATAATAGAGTTTACATTCTGTTCCAAGGGATGATATATTTTAGAGCTGATGCTCATAAATTACTCAAGCCTCGCTCTTGTGGCTTATGACATCATCTCAATTCATTGATAATACTGACTGTTTTGCGGATTATGTGCCATCATATAGATAAAGCTCTACAATTAAATTTTGAGGGTAAGATTGTTATTTGCATTTCTAAATCATGAACACAGTCACATGCATTCAGGATAAGTACAGTAGATCCTTACTGCAATGATGTGCTTGGGACATAGCCAAAAGTTGCATTGTAATAACTAGTATGTTTGATATCCACCAAAAAATATGAACATTGTAAAGCCTGGTATTGAAATTGTGAACATCATAATGGAACTGGATAATTTTATGAGTTACAATATTTGGAAATGTAGATGATATCCCCACCCACCTACCCACCACCGCCCTTGTATTTTCCCAATTTCCCGGAGTCTTCAGAGCTAACAATAGATTCATCGCAGATTAAAATGTCATAATATAGAACATTCAGTAATAGATCACATGGGGTTACCGCTGCCACTTCTTATGCTCAGGCCCTACACACAGTCAGGTCCTGAGGTTGTTATCAAACCCTTTCTATTTTGTTACTTTCCTCTTATTTCCTTCTCATTACTTTGTGGATCATCTCGCCTTCTGTCCTTTCAACCGTGGTTGTGTCCTGAACTATTTTATTCTTTCATTGGATGTGGGCATTGCTGACAAGGCGAAGCATTTGTTGCCTATCCCTAATCACCCTTGAACTGAGTGCCTTGCTAGGCCACTTCAGAGGGCAGTTAAGAGTCAACCATATTGCTGTGAGTGTGGAGCCACATGTAGGCCAGACCAGGTAAGTCATAGAGTCATAGAGGTCTGCAGCACAGAAAGAGGCCCTTTGGCCCATCGAGTCTAGCAGATTTCCTTCGCTAAAGATTATTAAGGAACCAGATGGATTTTTACAACAATCAATGATACTTTCATGATCACCATTACTGCAACTGGCTTTCAATTCTATATCAATTGAATTTAAATTCCACCAGCTACTATGCTAGGATTTGAACCAGTGACCCCAGGGCATGAGCTTGGACCTCACGATTACTAATTCAGTGAAACTGGGCGGAATTTTCCATGCCTGCTGATGTCGGGCGTGTTCGGTGGTGTGAGCAGACAATATGGCGAAAAGGCCAAAAATCGGCTTCATGACATTGTGAAACCAGTTTGCAGTTGTCACTCTGCCCGTCAATGGCAAGCCATGTTTCCCACCATTGGACGTCGGGAACCTCATTTTAATACATCTGCATATTGTTATAAGGCCAGCTTGCCGGAATCTTTGTCCATCCACGTCGGCAGGAAAACTCGTTGGTGCAGAACACGTCTTGACAAGTGTGACTTGCAGAAGTCAAGATTTACCATCAGGGCCTTGCTCACATCATGGACATCCGAAGAGCAGAAGATGCTGGAGGCCAACAGCAGCAGGACCCTGGAGGAACGTCCATGTCATCCTGGGTGGATTCTCATAGACAACGCTTCACCTAGAAGCACCTCACGGAAGGTGGAAAGTCACTATTGAGGGTCTGCTCGCAGTGGATGATGGTCGAAGGGGTGGAGAGGCAAGTCCAGCTGCGTTTGGGAAAGGAAGATGGACTGGGAGAGGAAGATGCGTTGGGGGCAGTGGGGACATTGAGATTGGGATGAAGGGGAAAAAGATGTTGGGGGTTGAGGTTGTTAGGGACAAACAGAGGTTTTTAGGGGGGTGTGGTTGGGAAGGGGAGGGACTACGTAGGGAGGAGGGGGTAATGGTGGAGAAGATGGCAACTGGGGAGGCAGTTGTAAGGAGGGGGGTGGAAGGTGTAAGGGAAGGAGTTCAGGGGGAGGAAGGAGTGCAGAAAGATGAGGGAGTCCGAGGGGGAGGAAAGATTGTGGAGAGGGGAGGAGGTAAGGGTGGAGGAAGGTGTTGAGACAGGGGCACGAGTAAGGCTGGAGGAAGAAGTAAGGGGGGAGGAAGGTGGAAAGACTAAGGGTGGGGGGAATGAAGTTCCAAGGGAGGGGGTGGGGAGGAGTTCCAAGTGGGGGGAAGAAGTTCCAAGTGTTTGGGGGAGGGGTGGCTCCAGAGGGGGGAAAAGAGTCCAGAAGGGGGGTTTGTCCAGGTAAACGTGCAAGGGAAGGCTCTGATGAGTCCATGACTGCTGCCTGGGGAGCAAACTGAGGGTGGACGTGGTATGAGGGGGTGATGAGAATGACCAAGGGCAGGGTGGGAAGGTGGGGGTTCAACAGTATTGGTAGAAGGGACGGTGAGGGTGGTTGGTGGGGTCTTGGAGACAGGCACTGACGCTGGGGGTGGGAAGGTTGAGGTCGGGGAGGTTAATGTGGATGGGGTGGGATTTTTGGGAAGGAAGGGAATGTGCACGTTCACCTGGACATCCCCGAAAGAAAAGGATTGTGGCTGGTAGATCATGGAGGGGAGGTGGAAGGTAATGCCAGGGTGTCAACAGTAATGGGTGAAAGGAAATGGTGGGTGGGTGGGGGAGGGAAAGAATAGCTGTAGCACACCATTCTGGTTAAATCAAAAGTGAACCGTGAGATCAGGTGCTGCATGGGAGTGTGATCAGTGGGTGGGCAGAGATGCAGGTCAGCTCAAATGGTCAACTGAAAGCGAACTCCAGCAGGCAACGTTGAAAATGCTCAGGACATTGAGATGAGTGTGAAACAGGAAAGATCCACGTGCGTGGGAGAGTGCTTGCACGAGGTACGGAAAGGCCCCGCCACACACGCATTTCTCCCTCCAGAATCACTTATGGGCCAGCTGCATGCAGTTGAACTGGGGGGGACCCGCGAAGCCTGTCAATGAAGTTGAAATGCGCCATTACACATTATTCGGTGAAAGTGATTATATTTCCAGATTGTAAAGTGACAAAATGTATTCACCCATGCAACCAATTCTGATCGGAATTTCTTAACTTTTGGACGCCTTAGATTTCTAGATGCTGCCCTGCCATCCGCAACAGGGGTGGAAACAGCCTGTGGAATGGTTGGCTCTGATGTCTTCGGCATGGGCCCTCTGGAGAGCCAAGGCTTTGGGGGCCCCAGCTTGCTTTGGCCATCTGCCTGTGGGCCACAGGCAAAGGGGACTCAGAGGGAGAGGACAGCCTCTGAGATTCCTGAGTGGATGACCCAGAGATGTCCAGCTGCCACTTCTTCTCCCCTTGGGTGCCCAAGGGCTCCGGCCTGACTCCTTGGGCATATTTGGGCACCACTTCATCAGAGTAAGCAGACGCACTATTCTGACTCTATGGACGGCTTCCAACTGCTCTGCGTGATGTTCCTCTGCCTCCTGCTGGCTCTCCAAGATGAGTTGGAAGGCCAAATCCAGAGGCTCGTCATGTGATTCGGACCTGACAGCTGCTTCTTTCCCAGGAGTCCTCCGAATGCCGGGGAGCTTGGCTGAACCTCCCTCCTTCTGCTCTGGACATGTGTCTGTGCAGTGACCACCAAATTGTAAACCCAGGCCTGCTCTAGTTCTAGGTCCCACCAAGGCGTATCTCTTTGTGTTGGTGGAGGGTATGGGTAAGCACTGTGATGGGTCTTCCAGGCTGCTTATTCCCAGCTTTTCAATAGAGGAGTCCTCTTGGCTGGAGGTGAGGACGTGCATGGAGCTGAGGGACTGGCTGGCTAAAGGTGTCAGTTACTTGGCAGAGCCCCTTGTGAACCAATGTAGAGATAATTAGTGCGTGGCAGCACAGTCAAAACCAGAAGAGAGAACACTCACATTTGCGTTGAGAGAGGGATGATGTGGTGCAGGATCCTCACGAGGGTGTTCACCTCACGGTCTCCGCAAGCATAGGCCACATCCCCAACAGTCAGCACAATGGCACGCTCCTCAAAGTGAGTGAGGGACCTAATATGGGCCTGGTCTGGGACCTCCCCCCTGCTGCTGTTAGCTGGCTTCTCCTGCATGAAAACAGATGAAGAGAGTGAGAGCAGGACACATGGCATTGTGTGGAATGTTTGTGTGGTGAGTGGAGACATGGATGGCTCGAGGGTGCGAGCTGCAGAGGATATGAGCCTGCGGAAGATGTGAGAGTTAGTGGTGTTGTCCCTTGAGGTGCGAAATCTCTGTGGATCTGTGATGGGTTTGAGAGGTGTGAGTTGAGAGTGATGAGAAGAGTGACTCACCCTGGCAGAATGGATGAGACCATTCATCCTGTTGCGGCATGAGGTGGCTGTCCTCTTTTGCAGAGCATTGGTGCTGACCACCGTTGCCACCGCCTCCCATGCTGGATTAGTGATGCTGCTGCCCATCCTGCAGCCAGAGCAGGGGTAGAGGACATCACAGAGGGCCTCCACTGCGCTCAAAAGGCACTTGAGAGACGCATTATTAAACCGGGAAGCTGCAGTCATCTTGCCTTTCAGGGCCATGTCTTCTTTACAGCAGTCGTGGGCTGGAAGTACTGAGAAGTGTGCACATGGTTGCACTTTAAATATGGCGCCCGGCGTAATGAAGCGGCGAGGTGATGGCATAGCAGACGAATGAGAGCCTGCCTGCCATCGAAACGGTGTGTTTCCCAGGAATGCATAATTAATGCCACGGGATTGGGACATTGTGGCCAGTGGGTAAAATGTCATTTCTCCCGCCCACTTAGTGCAAACCTGGGATGATTCTGCCCATTACCACCATGTCACCACCTCCCCCTCGTGGTCCTATTGGACCTGGCATTGCTCCCAGATTACTTAATAGAGCAAAAAAAGGTAATCTTTGGCAGTCCTTGAACAATCACAACCATACTGATACAACTGGACTTTGCCTTTTCAGCAATGCGGAAGCATATGGGGTTCCTCACAATTTTGGAACATATGTAAGCCAGCTTGAACTTGGCTATATATGCTGATTCATTTTACACTGCTTTAAAGAGAAGTTCTGTTTAAATAATGGGCTCCTTTAATAGTTTGTTGTGCTTTGGAACATTGCATTGAATAGATGGAGCATTATTTTGTATGGTGTTGAGATTGCAGAAGTTGTAATACGTGCTGCAAAGTTTCCACAAGAACAAAAGAATCAGGATCATGAATAGGCCATTCGGCCCCTTGAGCCTGCTCTGCCATTTGGTAATATCAAGGCTGGTCTGATTGCTGCCTCAACTCCACTTTTCTGCCTGCCCCGCCCCATAACCCTTGAGTCCCTTGTTGATCAAAAATCTATCTAATTCAGCCTTGAATGTATTCAATGACACAGCCTCCACTGCTCTCTCGGGGAGGGAATTGCATCCTCTGAGAGAAAATATTTCTCATCAGCTCCGTCTTAAATGGGATTTCCCTGATTGTTAAACTGTGTCTCCTAGTTCTAGACTCCCCAGAAAGGAAAATGTCCTCTCAGCATCTGCCCAGTCAAGCCCCCTCAGGATCTTATATGTTTCAATAAAATCACCTCTCATTCTTCAATGAATATAGGCCCAACCTGCTCAACCTTTCCCCATATGATAACCCCCTCATCTCAGCAATAAGTCGATTGAACTTTCTTTGAGCTGCTTGTAATGCAATTATGTACTTTCTAAGAAAGGAAACAAAAACTGTACATAGTACTCCAGATACGGTCTCACAAAGGCCTTGTAGCAAGCTGTAGCAACACTTCCTACTTATATACTTGATTCCTCTTGCAATAAATACCAACATTTCATTTGCCTTCCTAATCACTTGTTGTACCTGCATACTAACTTTTTATGATTCATGTACCAGGACACCCAGATCCTCTGCACTGCAGAGTTTTTTTTTCGCAAAAATATACTTTATTCATAAATCTTCAAAAACATTTCGAACCATTTCAAATCACCATTTCAAAAATACAATCAGGTTCAACTTTTACAACATGAATCACAAGGTGTATCAGTACAATGAATATTACAATCATTGGCAGACATTCATTTTAATCTGTACAGCCTGAGGGACTCTTTACAGTTCCCAGCCCCTCAGTGCACAGTGGCAGAAAGGTCTGCACTGCAGAGTCCTGCAATCTCTCTCCATTTAAATAATAAACTGCTTTTGGATTATTCCATCTGCCAAATTTTTGCCCACTCAATTAACTTATCCAATTCTCTTTATAGATTCCTAATGTTCTCTTGACAACTTACTTTCCTAGCGATCTTTGTGACATCAGCAAATTTAGCTACCATACATTCACTCCCTTCATCCACGTTGTTGATGTAGATTCTGAATATTTGAGGCCCCAGAACTGATCCCTGTGGCAATCCCCTAATTACAGCTTGTTAAACCAGTAATGACCCATTTATCCCTGCTCTCTGCTTCCTGTTAGCTAACCAATTCTCTATTGATTCACCATCCAAGGCCCCAAACACACCTTCCAGGTGACTTACATGCACTTCTTTCAATCTAGTCTGTAATTGTTGCTCACAATGTGGTCTTCTCTACATTGGGGAGACCAAATGCAGATTGGGTGACCGTTTTGGAGAACACCTCCATCCTGTCTGCAAGCATGATCACGAACTTCCGGTGGCCTGTCTGTCCTCGGCCTACTGCACTGTTCTAGTGAGGCTCAATGTAAGCTTCAGGAACAGCACCTCATCTTTCAGTTAGGCACTTTATAGCCTTCTGGACTCAGCATTGAGTTCAACAATTTCAGACCGTAAACTCTGTCTCCCATTTTGTTTCCTTTTTTTTGCCTATTTTGTTTTTTTCAAGTCAGCAGCAACTGCTGTAGGCACTTTTTTGTTTCTTTTCTTACCCGATCCCCATTGCCTTTGGTCCTGCAGGACTAGCTTTTCTGTCATTCAACATTTCCTGTTTTCCATCATTCTTTTGCCCATATCCCAGCCACTTCTTGCTCAACACCTATTACATCTCTAACCTTTCCTAGTTTAGATGGAAGGTCACAAACCTGAAATGTTAACTCTGTTTCTTTCTCTGCAACAATACTGCCTAACCCGCTGAGTTTTTCCAGCATATTCTGTTTTTATTTCAGCTTTCCAGCATTCTCAGTATTCTGCATCTATATCCATGCTAATATGTTTCCCCATGAAGAACCATCATTTGGGGAAATTTTCCTAGTCTGAAGATAGGTAGGAAAGTAAATTGTGACGAGGACGTAAAGTGACATAGGTTGTGAGTGGGCAAGGATCTGACAAATGGTGTATAATGTAGGCAAATATGAAATTGTTCATTTTGCCAGGAAGAATAAAAAACAAGCTTATTATCTAAATGGTGAGAGACTGCAGAGTTCTGAGATTCAGAGGTATCTTGGTGTGCTAGTGCATGAATCACAAAAGATGAGTATGCTGGTACAGCAGGTAATTAGGAAAGCTCATAGAATATTATCATTTATTGTGAGGGGAATTGATTACAAAAGTAGGGATGTTATGCTTCAGTTATACAGGGCATTGGTAAGACCACATCTGGTGTATTGTGTACAGCACTGGTCTCCTTATTTAAAGAAAGATGTAAATGCATTAGAAGTAGTTCAGAGAAGGTTTACTAGACTAATACCAGGAATGGGCGGGTTGTCGTATGAGGAAAGGCTGGACAAATTATGCTTGTATCCACTGTGATTTAGAAGAGTAAGAGGTGACTTAATTGAAACTTTTGAGATCCTGTGGGGTCTTGACAGGCTGGATGTGGAGAGGATGTTTCCTCTTGTGGGAGAATCTAGAACATTGTTTAAAAATAAGGGGTCGCTCATTTAAGACAGATGTAGAGAAATTTTTTCTCTGAGGGTAGTGAGTCTATGGAACTCTTCCTCAGAAGGCGATGGGAGCAGAGTCTGAATATTTTTAAGGAAGAGCTAGATAGATTCTTGATTAACAAAGGGGTAGGCAGGAATGTGGGGTTGAGGTTACATTCAAATCAGCCATGATCTTATTGAATGGCAGAGCAGGCTCGAGGGACTGAGTGGCCTACTCCTGTACTCCTAATTTGTACGTAAATACCTGTTTGCCTCCTAATGCTAGTGGGCATTAATGCTTTTGCATTGCTGCATCATGAAAGAACTTCTGCTTTCCGATGCTGATTTGACTACTATGATGTACTTGAAATTTATTATTCCTTTAGGCATCAGACATATCTTTTTTTCCTTTTACTGCTGTTGTCATTTTGTTGTTGTTTTGTATTGTTTTAATATTTTCCTTCTTTTCTCACCGCTAGCCACTTCATTATTTGACTCTTTCACTCTATTTGCCTTAAATCCTTTTAGCTTTGCTTTCTTACTCATTCTGATTCATTTACCACCCTTTATGCTCATTTTTTTTTACTTTGCCATTAATTATTTCCTGTTGTTTGCCCTTTTATTGTTTAATTTTACTTCTCAGATTTTTGCTCCCAGGACGGGTTCGTAGACGGGAGAATTTCCAGCTCTGGGAAACCTAACATTTAAATATGGCAGCCTGCAGTTCTGAGTTTTCATTTCAGATAATGGGCTAGATTAGAAGAACGAGTGCGGAGGCTGCTGGTTGCAGGTGCGGGCTGGGCAGAAGGCCTGCCTCTGTGCTGTGGCACTTTGTTGAATTTAATATGTAAAAAAAATGATCAAAACAAAAAAACAGCCTTCCAGCCCTCACACATCCACCCACTCCCCATGCCCCACCCATGCCAATCTAAATCCCCAGGCCCTGATAATTTACATCCCAGGGTACTAGAGGAGGTGGCCATGGAAAGAGTGGATGTGTTGGTTGTCATCTTACAAAACTCTGCAGATTCTGGAACCATCCCGGCAGATTGGAGGGTGGCAAATGTAACCCCACTATTTAAAAAAAGGAGGGCGGATGGGAAACGGAATTATAGACCGGTTAGCCTACCATCAGTGGTAGGGAAAATGCTGAATCTATTATAAAAGATGTGATAACAGGACACTTAGAAAATATCAACAGGATTAGACAAAGTCAACATGGATTTATGAAAGAGAAATCATGTTTGACAAATCTACCGGAATTTTTTGAGGACGTAACTAGCAGAAAAAATGATGGAGAACTAGTGGATGTGGTGTATTTGGATTTTCAGAAAGCTTTTGATGAAGTCCCACATAAGAGGTTATTGTGCAAATTTAAAGCACATGGGATTGGGGGTAATATATTGGCATGGTTGAGAATTGGTTAGCAGACAGAAAACAGATAGGAATAAATGAGTTGTCTTCAGAATGACAGGCGGTAACTAGTGGGGTACTGCAGGGATCAGTGCTTGGGCCCCAGCTATTCACAATATATATATAAATGATTTAGATTAAAAAACCAAATGTAATATTTCCAAGTTTGCTGCTGATGCAAAACTAGGTGGGAATGTGAGTGGTGAGGAGGATGTTAAGAGGCTTCAAGGCGATTTAGACAAGTTGAGTGAGTGGATAAATACATGGTAGATGCAGTATAACTTGGATAAGTATGAAGTTACCCACTTTGGTAGGAAAAACAGAATGGCAGAGTATTATTTAAATGATGAAAGATTGAGAAATGTTGGTGCACGAAGGGACCTGGGTGTCCTTGTACACCAATCACTGAAAATAAGCATGCAGATGCAGCAAACAGTTAAGAAGGCAAATGGTATGCTGGCCTTCATTGCGACAGGACTTGAGTACACCAGCAAAGATGTCTTACTGCAGCTAAATAGGGCCCTGGTGAGACCACGCCTGGAGTATTGTGTTCAGTTTTGGTCTCTTTGCCTAAGAAAGGATATACTTGCCATAGAGGGAGTGCAGCGAGACTGGTTCCTGGGATGGCAGGGTTGTGGTATGAGGAAAAATTGGGCCGAGTAGTCCTGTATTTACTGGAGTTTAGAAGAATGAGAAGGGATCTCATTGAAACGTATAAAATTCTGACAGAGCTGAACAGACTGGATGCAGGGATGATGTTTCCTCTGGCTGGGGGTCTAGAACATGGGGTTACAATCTCTGGATATGGGCTAGGCCATTTAAGACTGAGATGAGGAGAAACTTCTTCACTCACAGGATGGTGAACCTGTGGAATTCTCTACCACAGAGGGCTGTGGAGGCCAAGTCACTGAATATTAAAGAAGGAAATAGATTTCTAGACTCTAAAGGCATCAAGGGGTATGAGGAGAATGTGGGAATATGGCGTTGAGATAGAAGATCAGCCATGATCGTATTGAATGGCAGAGCAGGCTCGAAGGGCCGAATGACCTGCTCTTGCTTCTATGTTTCTATGCCACCTCTTCCCCCCACCCATCCCCATGGCCCCTACCCCATATGCCAACACATGCCCCTCGACCCAAGTCTATGGCCCTGAAACCCCCACATCCCTAAGGCCCTTTATAACCCCTATGCCAAATTACTGCCAACCCATGCCCCTCACCCCAACACCCTTTGCCCTTACCCCCTCCATGTCAACTTACATAATATCCATCTTGGGCAAACCTCAAGAGCCATGCTGACATAAAATAAGTTTTGTCTCTCTTGATTACATCACTATTTTGAACAAAAAACACTCATTGATTAAAAAAGACATTCCATACATTGAGATAAAAACAAAAAACTGCGGATGCTGGAAATCCAAAACAAAAACAGAATTACCTGGAAAAACTTAGCAGATATAAGCTTATATTTCACCCCTCTCCTTGGATTCACCTTGTTCTGTTGAAGGGTCATGAAGACTCGAAACGTCAACTCTTTTCTTCTCCACCGATGCTGCCAGACCTGCTGAGTTTTTCCAGGTAATTCTGTTTTTATTCCATATATTGAACTCCCTTCAACTAATCTCTTATGAAAATAAACATTTCTGTTCTATAACCACATTGAGCTGTCAATCAAACTGTTCACTTAACAGAAACCCCGCTGTGATAATGTTAGTTTGTAAAATCAGTCATTGCACAAATCCTATAATGAAATATCAAGTACTGATTCTTTTTGAACTTTTAAAAAAATTTAAATCGCAGCAGAGTTAAATCCGTTGACTGCTTTACAGTTCCAATGAGTTTATGCACTTTTTACACACAATCAAGTTTACCTTTAACAATTCCAAAAGGTGCTTTATCTCTCCCAAAGGTGTCCTGGGACCATATTCAAAGGGATACCTTACCTGGCTATCCAAATGAATCCACTAAGTTCAGACTAGCTCTTACCTAGTCTAATACAAATATGCTGAGTTTCCTGTCCTCCTAAAATCCCACTTCAGTGGAGGCAGCTGATAATTTAAATGATCTCTCTGTAAAACGCATATGCCTAAACCCCAGCCTGACTCCAGCTCCACATCCGCGAAAATAGGAAATGCCGTGTTTGGGGGCAGGATTTAGGATTTTCGGCTGTTTCCTCTATTTTCGCCACGACAGAGAGCCTCTCTATCGTGGTGAAAATCTGACCCTCTGATTTCTTTTGTCTCCCACTTACTTCATTGTTTAATTGTTCTTTTATTTGCTAGGTTAGAATTGTAATTCAGTGGCTGTGAATCATATTGCTTTAATTAACATTCTTTTGCACCTGGCTGTATAAATGAACCCTTACAAACAGTGACTTAAAAAAAAATAAGACTGGTATTATGTGAAGAAAGTTGTTAAAGTGCCAAACTGAGAGATGGGAACTGGTTTTATTGGGAGCCTTAATACTGCTGAGCCACAGTGCTTGTTTGGCAATGAGTAGTGGTGATGATAATATCTGAAACTGGAAATAAGCAAAATCTCATTTATAACTAGTTCAACTCAAGTTAGAGGAGCTTGTAGCCAAATTCACATTCTCTGCAACTGAGTTAGCCTAATTTTATAAAATGCTCTATATTAGTGATTTGAGGTAGCTTCTGTAGTGTAAGGGTCTGGTATATAAAGGGTTAAAATGGGACTGGGTACAGTATCATTCACAGTGTGATGTAAAGGAACACAGGACCCAGTCTCGAAGGCCGTCTTGTATATGTGCTGATTCTGACATGTTTAAAGGCATGTGAGAAATTGATATTTTTTAAAAATATATTCTTGGGGAATATTGTGTTATTCTGTGAAAAGGCTGTGCGTGTATGTGTGCATGATTTAATTAAGTTGGATTAATAGGAGACAGGTTGCCTGGTAGCTTAAAACATGAAAAGGATAGAGGTGTTAGGTTTGAGGTACAAGTGAATAGGCTAGATCTAACATTTGCATTTAGGTAAGTGGAGTTTGTTTGAATATCAAAGGGGAGTTAGAAGTGACAAGAAATATCTCTGCATCTTGCAGGAGATCCATAGGTAAATAGAAGTGAGGATATTGTATTTTATTGGCCTGAAAGCAAAGACAAGATGGAGACCATATATTTGGAAGGATTTGAGTTTGAAAGAGGTGTGAGAACAATGGAACCGGAGATGAAATGGGGAAAGGGGTATTTTTAAAAGTTATCGTGGAGAGCTTAAGGGAGCTAAGTGAGATGTTGGGCTATTGAGCTCGAGCTGAGAGATGTAGTAGCTGGAGCTGTGGGCTGGGAGAGGATGCAGTTTGAATCAACCATCCAGTTACCAGAGTACATCAGGTCTAAATAGGAAATCAGAAGAAGCCCAGATTAATATGTTTTTATGCTTGTTTCGTGAACTTACTGATGAAGTAATCCTTATGCTGTGGATTGATGAATCCTAAACCAGCTTTGATAAAATATTAAAAGCCTTTGTAAATACTATAACCTTCAAGTTGTGAAGCAAATAGGACTTACTTGTTAGGATAACAAAACCCCAGTAAAGCTATGAAAGGGCAAAAAACATTTCCCAAGCAAACCACACAATAGCACCAGGGAGGCAGAGAACATTCCAGATGTCTTAAAAATAAATATTTTTGAAAATCCCAACTCATTACCCTGGCTGTAACAGCAGGTGGCAGTGCTGAACTACTTGACTACGATTGCAGAATGTTCCAAACTGCAGGCAGATAAAGATAAGACAGAAGCAAGATCAGAAACTAGATTTGGAGCTAAAGACCAAGGAACGAGAAGGAACAATTCAAGAAGGATACCTCAAACTTAGTGCAAACCATTAAATCATTGAGAAATGAAATGGAAATCAAGAACCTTGACTCAAAAGAAAATAGAAGTTCTCACAAAAGAGCATGAAGAGTCTCAGAAGCAATTGGCAGAAGTGCAATTACAGAATATGAGCTTAAAGGATAGTGTAAAGGAACTATGCTGTGCTAAGAAAAAAAGTGGTCAGTGTAGAAAATCAGCTGTTACATACGAAAAATGAGTTTGATAAAGAAAAACAAGAATTGATGGGGACACTGGAATTCGTTCACAGGAAGTAGAACACCTGAAGGAGGACTCAAAATACCTAAATGATAACCTTGTAGAAGCAAATTCAATTAAAACTTGATGAACTTTGAAGAATCAAGTCTCTAGTAAGCATCTGAAACAGGAGAAAGAATTGCTGCTGCATCAGAGCAGTTGTTTGAAAGCAGAATTAAACAACCAAAACTGATGAAACCTTGAACTTCAATCCAATTTGAACAACATGAAGGATGAGATGTGCAGTATGGAAGAGCAAATCCACACTATGAAAGCAGATAAGGAAAATTCTACGACACAGATTGAAGATCTGACAAATTAATTGAAAGAGTCTATCGAGCAGTCAGTGATCATGGAAGAAACATTCTGAAAAGAACTGAATGCCCTGGTGAAGTTGTTAAACATTTCGATAACTCTGAAACAAAGCCAACTAAACTTAACCAGAGTAGCTGCTGCGCTGAATTAAAAGATTCATAAGCTTGAAAAATAACTGGAAAATAAAACAGTAATCAAATTTTTGACTAAAGTTATGAAACAAGTGGGAATGAAGGTTCCATTCTGGAAACCTCAACTCCCACATGCATCACGGTGAACCATACCTAGAGAGAAAAAAAGACAGTGCACAGACGAGCGGAGAGTTCATTCTCCCTGTAAGAACGAGATAAACCAATGACCATCGATAACACCAGATGGAGAGTTGAAATGGAGTGATTAAACTCCAAAGAACAAAAAAAGAGAATTAAGATCAACCAACCAAATGCCAGAATGACCACACTCAAAATAATCTCCAATTCATCAAGTTTTACCCAGTACATCAGAATCTACCACTTCTCCAACTGTTGTAAAGACAATATCTGGAAGAATTATAAAGCCTCCAGACCACCTGAGTCCTGAGACTTGGGGGAAGAAGGAGTAGTAGAAATAATGTAAATATGTTGGGGAATAAGGAACGCATTGTAAATACATTAGATAAAGACTTGGGGGTGGGGGTGGGGGTGGGGGCGGCGGAGTGTAGTATAAGGGTCTGGCATAGAAAGGGTTCAAGTCAGACTGGGCAGTCTTGTAATGAACAGAGATGTGTATTGAGGCAAACATGGAGACAGTGCCTAGCTTAGACCTTATATTGTATATATGTACACAGTTATGAGTAGTTAATAAATACTTACTGTTAAACTATGCAAGACTCAGAACATCCTTGTGAAAACTACCAAACTACACATATCTTACAACAGCTTTCCCATGAATTGAGAAAGGAAGATTTGTGGCCAGTAATTCTTATAGTTAGGTAGACTAATATTAAAACAAAACTACAGTTCCCATCATAATTTGAGAATTAATCCAGAAAGGACAAGGTGAGAAGGATGTCCAGCACTTTTATTCAGTAAGTGAGAGAAAAGTATAAAACAATAGCATTTTCATTTTACTAAATCACTTTACTATTTTGTGCTCTCCTGAAGACCCTATGACCTGCTTGAACTTAGTCCCTTGGATACCCTTTCCAAGAAGGTGTTATTGTGTAAACTGTCAAGTGAGCACTGGCAAGCTATTTGATCATTGGCTGTGATGCCCTCAAACAAATTTTCACTTGAGATCTACCCAGACACATGCACTTTCCAACTGAAGTTGCTGGATAACAGTTAGAAGTGAGAACAAGCGCTGATTTGCTACCCCTGTAGCTCAAGAGCATTGCGGTCAATTATAGCACTCCTTGCTGACTTTGCTGTGATCATCAAACCCTAGGCCTTCTGTTCTATTTGGCTATAAACCATTCTGTACATGCCTTTACCCTCTTGGCATTCAGCTGAGCTCCCTTTCCTCACTTTTAATATTATATGAATTGACCTGGTCAAAATTATCAGCCATCAGGTAGGAAATCCTAGATTTTGCCCACTGGCAAATTTACCCCTAAATTAACTACAGCAAACCTTTACTCTTTAAAGCAAGACTGATCAAATTTGTTCTGTATAGAACAATAGAACTTCTAAATGTTCATGTTGGATATTATATGAAACATTTAAATTTGAGAGAATATCCTTCCAAGATGCTATGTTAATGTGAGCTGTAGAGCATTATGATGATCAGATTTGTAAATAATGGTCAGCAGCAATTATTTTTTGACTGGCGGCGTTTTATGTCAAAAGAATATTCACTTATGGTTCTAAAAAGGACATGCATAATCATTTTTTGTTTGTTTGTGTTTTATGGACAGATTACCTTCTTCTTTGTCAGTCATCCATCGCAATTTTTATCATTATTAATCTGTTGAGTACATAAGCACTTTTTAGCTTTAAAAGCGCCCATGTTTTCTATCACATAACATTTGCAATATTGCTTTACTATGGATTTCTGAAGCGGAATATTTTAATGTAAAATTAGTGAATTGTGCGGAACACTTCTTTCTTCAGTGTCTTCTGCTTTTGGTAAACTAACAAGGGAAATGTAGCATTCATAGAATATAAAATACCCCAGTAAAAAAGTGACATCCTCTTCTGTCATGAGAAGACTACACACTTTATTTCTCAGTAACCCTTTCTACCCAATGTCCTAATCTTGTATTTTCTTAGAGAAAGAGGCAAACACCTCTTCTTGCAAGGTAAAACCTCAGAGCCTTAGTTGTAGTTGTAGATAGGAATGGAATAGGTAAATTATTAACAACAAAATGTAAAAACTCTCAACAAAGATTTTGATCCAACAGTACAGTTGGTGGATGGTACTTGTTACAGATACATATTCCATTTTCTGATATGGGTAATGTGTATTGATGGATAGTTATGTGGGTGGGTCTCAGTTAAATGTAGATATGTTTAATTTACTTCATTAAATAGAAACCTTTTGCTTCCAAGTGCAGCATGTGAACTTACTTCTAAAAGTTTGTATTGAACTCAGAACTTCCCATTTGTTTCATTTTCTTAGACTGACCCCACATTGCTCTAATTGGCCTTCATCTTGCGTTACGATGCTTGGCTGCACCCCAGGACATGGGGGAAGATCTGGTTAGGGACCAGTAACATAGAAACATAAAAAAAATAGGAGCAGGAATAAGCCATACAGCCCTTCGAGCCTGCTCCACCATTCAATATAATCATGGCTGATCCTAATCTTAATGCCATACTCCCACTCTCTCTCCATACTCTTGACTCCTTTAGTGTTTAGAAATCTCCCCATACTCTTGACTTCTTTAGTGTTTAGACATCTATTTCCTCCTTAAATGTATTCAATGACTTGACCTCCACAGCCTTCTGTGGTAGAGAATTCCATAGGTTCAGCGCCCTCTGAGTGAAGAAATTTCTCCTCCTCTGAGGCCTAAATGGCCTACTCCATATCCTGAGACTGTTCTAGACCTCCCAGCCAGGGGAAACATCATCCTTGCATCCAGTCTGTCCAGCCCTGTCAGAATTTTATATGTTTCAATGAGAACCCCTCTCACTCTTCTAAACTCCAGTGAATACAGGCCTAGTCACCCCAATCTCTCCACACATGACAATCCTGCTATCCCAGGAATCAGTCGGGTGAACCTTCGCTGCACTCCCTCTATGGCAAGTATATCCTTTCTTAGGTAAGGAGACCAAAACGGCGCACAATACTCCAGGTGTGGTCTCACCAAGGCCCTGTACAGACATCCTTGCTCCTGTATTCAAATCCTCTTACAATAAAGACCGACATACCATTTGCCTTCCTAAACGCTTGCTGCACCAATACGCTTACATTCAGTGACCTGTGTACAAGGACCCTTTGTACATCAACATTTCCCAATCTATTGTCATTTAAATAACACTCTGCCATTCAATTTTTCCTATCTAAGCGGATAGCTTCACACTTAAACACATTATACTGCATCTGCCATGTATTTGTCCACTCACTCAACTTGTCTAAATCGCCTTGAAGCCGCTTTACATCTTCCTCACTACTCATATTCCCATCTAGTTTTGTGTCGTCAGCAAACTAAAGTAGTTAAAGGTTGAGATTAAAGACACTAACTTTTGGAATAAAGCCACAAGCTTCCAAAGCTTCCTAAGAAAGGATATACTTGTGAACAAACACAATAAACTACTATACAAGTTAGAAAAGTAAAACAATCTAGGTTATACTCTAACATGCAAAATTAACATGAGGTAAACATGACCTAACAGACAAACTGTGGTCGAACACCCCACAGTGCACACTAGATGGCAGATGCGATCAAGACAGATCCCACGGATTTTTCAGCAACCCACCCAAATGCCAGGGACACTGAGCATCACCAAATCTCATTAAAACTTAACAAGAAATTCCAATTCTGCATTTTTGAAGATCGTGTCTTGGAATTCTCCACAAATAACACCACCACTCCCAAATTTTCTTTTCCCCAATGGCCCACAGCTTGGAGTCGGTCTGCTAACTGCATCTATTTCTTTAATTTAACTTAACTGGAACCTTTGTCTGTCTTGTCTGAGAAACTTCTTGGCTGGCTTCCCCGAAGCTGAATGCCTAGAGACTGCTCACCACAACACCTCTACTGCGTGGAGCCTCTTCTCCCTGTTTCTGAACATGATTTCGAGCCCCAACTCTTGGCTGCACTGAACTATCAGTGGCTTCCAAAGCTTCTTCTAAGCTTAGCTCTCTCAGCGGCACAGAATAAATAAGTAAATGGCTACTGGAGCTTTGTTTGAACCCCAACTGCACAGAAGTACCAAATGGCTCCCAGGCCTAACAATAGCAATTTAGCTGCATGGAGCTCGTCACCACCTTCACCTGTTCATGATTAATTGGCTGAGTAAAATTGACTGACTCCTGAACTGCTCTTCACTGACATTTGAACTGATCAGGGGGACCAATCAAAACACTCTCAGCGAGTCCCACCCTTGTTATTAGGCAGGAACCAATGTAACAGCGTGGAACATGCTGTACCATTAATGTTACAGCCTCCACAGGGACTCACAGATAAATGGATTTCTTAACCCTTGTTTATCCAGACTTTCCCAAATTGAAAGTAAGATACTGCAGACACTGGAGATCTGAAATAAAAGCAGACAGTGCTGTAAAAACTCAGCCGGTCTGGCATCGTCTGGGGAGAAAGAAACAAAGTTAATGTTTTAAGTCCAATATGACTTCTTCAGAACTCCCATTACCAGTTCTGAAGAAGTCATAAAGGACTCAATGTTAACTCTGTTTCTCTCTCCACAAGTGCTGCCTGACCTGCTGAGTTTTTATAGCACTTTCAGAAGCTTTCCTTCTTTAAAAATAAAAGAAAGCATCACGTACTAAAATAAAGTTGTGTTCCCAATTCTGTTTTACATTGATGGAAAATCTCTATGCATGGATATAAATGTAGAAATCTGCTCTGACAAATGAGATGCCTGGAAAAAGTATAAAACAGCCATTACATAAGTAACCTCATTCGCTTTAATGGGTTAAAATGGATATCCCAGTTTTTTTTTATGCTTTCTCAACCTATAATTGCTTGAAGTTTCCTATCACAACAAAATGTACTGAAATGATAATTATTACAGAGGAATATCTTTGAAATTCACTGTTAGAATGGTGAGTGGATAGATCATATGGTGCCGTTCTTTTGTTATAGGAATGAAGACTTTTACCATACATTAATGCCAACTCCTGTGGTAAATTAAATCAAATGATCTGATTAATTTGAAAAAGAATAATGTAAATAGTACTAGGGATAAGACATGGGTACTGCACTTAAAAACAACTTCTTTTGTTAGATTTTCACTTGTATATTTAAGTAGCTTTTCACCTGAAGTTATGGGAGTTATGAATTGGCCAAAACTGTTACATGTTCCTTTGAAGCATGCTTATTCATTGTGCATTTTTCATAGTGATTCTGTGTTCATTTGTTCTGAGTATGTGAAGCACATTGAAATTGGTTCCTAATTCTTACAGCATTGCCATTCCCCATTGGAATGTAGATTCCACATATTGGTTATGGTGAGGATTATGCAGCGATTTGTATGAAAGCATATTGGAATCAATGAAAAGCATATTAAAATGAACACTGCATCTATACTTCATGGTTGCTTGATTTCCACCTAGTTTATTTGTTTATGCTTGTTTGAATCAAGTATATTGAAATAAGCATCAAATACACCGCATCATTGCTTTTAAACAGCTTTTTCTCCAGCGTCTGTACAGCATTAAAATTCAAATATTTTTATAACAGAATTAAGTTTAAAGTGACAGGTTTGTGCATAGATACAGGCCCAAATTTTGCAGTTGTAATGATGTTGAAATTGTCAACATTCGATGTCATTACTCTATGAAACTGTTTGGATTTTGGCATCCAAACATGTGGAGTTGAATGTGGAATGTGGAGATCTTCCTGTCACTGATTTCCCTGCTCCTCCACAGGATGTGCTATTGAAGTTCTTGCGGATGGAAATCAGTTAGAAATTACATAACTGATGTGAACTTGCACATTTTACACTACCACTCTTGCTATAAAAAACTTTTTAAAAGTTGCATCATGCTGAATGAGGTGTAGATGATTTTTAATAGCATTCTAAGTCATAATTACTGCTAAATATCTTCTCTGGCCCTGAACAACTGATTTTTTTATTTGTGGAATGTCAATTTCTCCATTCAGTGATATGAATTCCATAGATTTTTAAAATAATACATTTTTATGTCATTTATGATATTTTACTTTCTACCTTAATCCCATGTGTATGCCTCAGTCTTTGTTTTGATTCCTCCAAAGTTATAAAAAAGTGAATGATAAAACATGTGTGCTACTTCCTGGTTTACTGCCTGTGAGAAATCATCAATGTGACTGGCTGCTTAGCTTGCTTGATAACATCACTGCTTCTGAACAGCAGTGATGGAAACATAGAAAATAGGAGCAGGAGTAAATCATTTAGCCTTCCAAGCTTGCACCGCCATGCAGTATGATCATGGCTGATCCTCTATCTCAATGCCTTCCTCCCGCACTCTCCCCATACCCCTTGACGCCTTTGGAGTCCAGATATCTATCTATTTCCTTCTTAAATATATTCAGTGACTTGGCCTCCACAGCCTTCTGTGGTAGAGAATTCCATAGTTTCACCACCCTCTGAATGAAGACATTTCTCCTCATCTCAGTCCTAAATTGTCTACCTCATATCCTGAGACCATGACTCCCTTGTTCTAGAACCCCAGCCAGAGGAAACATCATCCCTGTATCCAGCCTGTACATTGCCATGAATTTTATACGTTTCAATGAGATCCCCTCTCATTCTTCTAAACTTCAGTGAATGTAGGCCTAGTTAGCCCAATCTCTCCTCATATGACAGCCCTGTCATCCACGGAGTCAGTTTGGTGAACTTTCGCCACACTCCTTCTATGGCAAGCATATCCTTTCTTAGGTGAGGATATCCTTTCGTAGGTAAGTGCCATGAAATAAAATAATTTTCATAACATTATTGTGATTTATTGTAAAGGTAGGTTAATAGTGGAGCTTGGATTAGTTTCTCTGTGTGGATGTGTATGGGGGGGATTTAATTGAATTTCAGACAGCTAGTCTGGAGCTTTTGAGTTATCAAAAGAGAAGTTAGGTTTGAAGTGCTAAACACGTAAACATGGCTGAAGTTTTAGGATGTGAGGTGTGAAAAGCATTTGCATTTTAGATAAACCAGAGTAGTGAATTTCAAAGAGGTAGTGAGGTGTTACAGCTAGTCATAAGTGGCTAAGCCAAACAGTGTGTTTATTTTTCCTAAAGATTATTGATAATATGAGTGCTATGAAAGATTTATATTATGGAAAAAGTAAAGTTGCAAAGGCATATTGGAGCAATGGAATTTACATTAAAAAGGGAGAAACATGTATAAAAGAGATGAGGTTATGTATAAGGGGGAAGGAATTCTAAGATCCAACAAGTGTGAAGAGCCTCCAGCCTCTAAGCATCAAGCTGCTGTCTACAGGAACTGAAGATAAGAAAACTGAATATCCTTCTCCAGGGTAATGTGTGCTTTGCCTGTGTCTGTTGAAATCTATTTTGTTTTACCGTTGCCTTAACGGAGGTGTAACTGGGAGTCAGATTAATTAGGGGAGCTAGGAGTTCTCATAGTAGTAATTTGTAGACCTATGTGTGTGCTTAAAATCATTTATTAATAAATGTTTAATTTAGTTTAGTAAAGTATCTCTAAGACGCGGTGGACTTATTACTACTGAATTCAAGGCACACGTCTCAAAATAAAAATGCAAATTGTAAACAGTTGTGGCAGCTGTTTCAAGTTTCCCTCCGGAATTTGAGCAGCTCAGCATTTACCCTCTGCCATGCAATAACAGCAAGGATGTTTTGATCCCCCACACCTGGTGCCAGAATGCAATTAATATCAGGAAAGAATCTCCACCGCAGAAGCTTGCTAGATCCTTACGAACATATGAAATAGGAGCAGAATTAGGCTATTCAGCCCTTAGAGCCTGCTCCACCATTCAATAAGATCATGGCTGATCTGTTTGTGTTTCAAGTTCCACATTCTCATCTATCCCCAATAACCTTTGATTCCCTTGCCTAACAAAAATCTGTCTACCCCTGCCTTAAAAATATTCAGTGACCCTGCCTCCACTGCCTTCTGAGGCAGAGGGTTCCAAAGTCGCAGAACCCTCAGAGAAAAAATTTCTTCTCATCTCTGCCCTGTAAGGGTGACCCCTAATTTTAAAACAGTGCCCCCCTAGTTCTGGACTCACCCACAAGAGGAAACACCCTTTTCATGTCAATCTTGACAAGACCGTTCAGTATCTTATATACTTCAATCAAGTCACCCCTTACTCTTCTAAACTCCAGTGGAAACATGCCAGCCTGTCCAACCTATCCCCATAAGACAACCCACTCATTCCAGGTATCAATCTAGTAAACCTCCCCTGAACTGCCTGCAATGCATTTGCATCATTCCTTAAATGAGGAGACCAAAACTGCACACAGATTCGAGATGCGGTCTCACCAATGCCCTGTGGGTAACTTTGTTCGAGATCAGTGGCAAGCAGCAGCACATTGCCACTGACTGCAAAATCCTGGCCTTCAATATTTTGTAGTATTCAAAATTAATTCATTGTGATCATTTCATTTTTCCCATATGGGTAGAAATGAGTGTTAGCACCCTACTCCTTTGTGATGTTACACACTGCATTTGCTTTTAGTAGATAAATCAATTAAATTGTTATGTCAGCAGAGAGTGGGTATTAATGTGGGTAAAATCCTGCATTCTGAGAACAAATTTAACTCCCATAACTCAATATACTGATCATAATCTATATACCTATAATCATAATGCTGGAATGAGGAACCTTAAGCTGTCTGCATCAGTAGGTAAGAAATTATGTTTTAACCAGCCCTCCTGTATCTCAGTATTTTAAAAAGACTAAGTGTTCATTATCAGTTAAACTAGTTTTGTACATTTGTGTTAATATTCTGTATTTCCAGTAAATCATCTCGTCTTTGAAGCAATCTTTAAAATTGCATATGCATTTTAAAGCTTTGCTTCATAAGCCACTATTGTTTTTTGAATCGGAGTTTTCAAAGTAAGAAATTCTTGGTATCTCTCATAAATACATTAAACAGAGAGAAATGTATTGAATCTTAAAATACGAGTGACTTTGTATGTTGGTGAATCATTTTCTCACCATTCAAACAGTATCCATTATAAATTTAACACGCAGTGTAAGTCAATCCATTTGTTTGCCTCTTGAGTGGCACTTACAAGGCTGTTCTATCTGTCATAAAGTTACACTATGTGGGTTCTCAATCTTCAATTCATTCTCTTTTAATGTTCCTGGTTTCAACTGTATTTTTATGAATGGTGCTGTCGGAAGAATTGAAATTTGAATAAACACCCCTTGCACCACCACATGTAACAAATTGCACAAGGATTCACTTAAGATCAGATGCTTTGACTATCACATTCTACACACATTCACAAATTCAACCCTCTGTATTGGATAATTGCTGAAGGGACTATAGCCACAACTACACACTCCCATACATGTTCTGGTCATGCCACAAGCTCATGACTTATGGCACAATCTTGTAGTTTGATTTCATGTCATCTAAGCCTACTCTTTTGAGGGCATGCTGTCACATCAGGTAATGTTTCACAGTTCTGACTGCTTTCTCAAAAATATTACAAGAGATTTTTCCCCCATTATGGAGGTGTACAATCCCTCCAGCAAACATGTCCCTGAAAGACATATTCAAATCAGAATATGATTGTCCTCTATTTGGATTGGGGAAAATTTGAAGTAGTTTGCAGTGCCTTTTTGGAGGTTACCTTGACATAAGCCTCCACCCCTGCCATCAACACAGAAACTGCCATTATAAACCCATGTTGTAAAGTGAGAACTAGCAAAGGCACAATCCAAATACAGACCTTTCACCTTTCACTCATTTCAAGGCTCACTGATTTTCACTTAAATATATAACATAATTTAACATTGCATAATCTTAAAAAACAGCTGATTGCGTCTGATTTTTGTCTCTCCCTTTGATCATACATTTAACTTGTTACATTTTCCTCATGCTGACATCATTACTAATGAAACTTTGTACTGTACCTAGTTGGACATTTGCTTATGGTTGTAGCTTGGCACTGATGTTAATAATATAATTTCACAATAGCTCAGCAAAGTGCAATCTGGTCATTTCTGCCTGTATAATTCATAAGCTCATGATATCCCAAGGACTTCATTGCCAGTGAATTAATTTTTGAACTGTAATCACTTGTTTTGTAAGTAGATGCAGCAGCTAATTTACATGCAGATAGGACCCACAAACATCAATGAAATGAAGGGAATAAATGAAGAAAAGTCCTTGACCTAAAACATTTAGCAGAATTTTGCCCTTGATGGGCTGGTGGGCCCCACCGGCTTGGTGGCACGCGGGCAGCCGATCGCCGCCGCTGAAATGGGCCCTGCCGCCATTTTGAGTGAGCGGGCCACCCGACGGGAAGCGCTGTGCACTTCCTGTGCTTGGGGGAGGTGGGGGGATTCCCCAACTGTCAAAGTGCACTCTTTCGTGCATACAGGCGAAAGAGTGCGCATCTCCCTGAGACTAAGTGCTGTCTCAGGGAGAGCGCTGCAAGTTTTATAAACTCAAAAAATAGAAAAATAAAAAATTATTAACATGTCCCCCTCATGTGACAATGTCACACAAGATGGGACATGTTAATAAATATCATATAAAGTTTATTAAAGTTTTTAAAAACAGACATGAAACCTCATCCCACCAGTGGATGAGGTTTCATGTTTCTTCAGAAGCCCGCTGGGACTCCTGGTCTGCCCATCAGCCTTAAGGTTGGATGGGCAGGGCCTTTAATTGGCTTAATTATCTGGTCAATGGCCTCAATTGGCCATTGACAGGTTGGCAGGCAGACAGCTGATTTCGCTGTCCACTCGCCTTCCTGAATATTTAAATGGGGCAGGCCCCGACGTCATCCCACGTCAGCAAACAGGCCCCGCCCCCCAACTCGCTGACAGAAAAATTCTGGCCATTAACTCTGTTTCTCCCTCCACAGATGGTACCAGACCTGCTAAGTATTTCCAGCAGTTTCTGTTCTGATTTCAGATTTCCAGTATCTGCAGCATTTTGCTGATGAAATGGAAGAGCCAGTTTATTTGTTTTGGTGGTTCTGGCTGATATATTAGCCAGTATCCTGCTCTTCAAAAAAAAGTTACAGGATATTTTGTGTCTAGTTGGAGAAGGCATGGGTTTAATGTCTCATGTGAAAGATGGCATTTCTGACAGTGCAGCACTCACTCAGTACTTCACTGAAATGTTAGCTTAGATTATGTGTTTAAGATTTGAAGTAGGCCCTGATGCCACAACCTTGTTGCTCAGGAAAGAATGTTAGCAGTGAGCCAAGCTCAATTAACAACTTTGAAATAATTGTAGCCATGCAGCTAAATGCTAGCTAACTTGTTGACAAGAATGGGACACAGATGGGCAGTAATTTTCTTCATTACAGGAGCATTTGTTAAAAACTAAACTTAAAAAGTAACATGTGAAACATACTTGTGTGCATTGGGGGTGGTGGCAAGTGAGAATCCAGTTTACGTAACTCAGTGATGACAGCACTAGTCTCTCATTAATTGATCATTTGAATTATATGTAGTGAGAAAATTAGATGTTATATTTAAACTAATTTTTTATAATGGAGCATTGTAACTAAGCCTTTGCAGTATGATTTGTGAATTTTCCTTTAAGAAAAATAATTGTCAGAAATCAGTATTCAGAACTCACTTCACCCAGCTGTGCACAATCAACTCTTTTTTTCTGGCAAGGCACTATTATCTGTTGGGGAGAAATCACACTTAAGCTTGGATATAGATAAAACAATTTCAGCTTTCTGGAACACTGCACCCTCTCCAGCTGTTATATTGAAAGCAACATAATGATTTTTTTTTGCAAAAATATACTTTATTCATAAATCTTCAAAAACATTTCGAACCATTTCAAAATCACCATTACAAAAATACAATCAGGTTCAACTTTTACAACATGAATCACAAGGTGTATATCAGTACAAACAATGAATATTACAATCATTGGCAGACATTCATTTTGAGCTGTACATCCCGAGGGGCTCTAAACAGTTCCCAGCCCCTCGATGCACTGTGGCAGAAAGGTCTTAGGCAGCGACCCTTCCCCATTGCGCCTTTGTGGCGGCTTCCCCAAGCTTAACTGTGTCCCTCAGCACGTAGTCCTGGACCTTGGAATGTGCCAGTCTGCAACACTTGGTCGGGGACAACTCTTTGCGCTGGAAAACCAACAAGTTTCGGGCAGACCAAAAAGCATCTTTCACCGAGTTGATGATCCTCTAGCTGCAGTTGATGTTTGTCTCGGTGTGTGTCCCTGGGAAAAGTCCGTAGAGCACAGAGTCCTGTGTCACAGAACTGCTCGGGATGAACCTCGACAGAAACCACTGCATCTCTCTCCAGACCTTCTTCGCAAAGACACAATCTACAAGGAGGTGAACAACGGTCTCTTCCCCACCACAGCCACCTCGAGGGCAATGTGCAGAGGGGGTGAGACTCCTGGAGTGTAGGAAGGATCTTACAGGGAGGGCCTTTCTCACCACCAGCCAAGCTACATCTTGGTGCTTGTTGGAAAGTTCTGGCGATGAGGCATTCTGCCAAATGACTTTGTCAGTCTGCTCAGGGAACCATCCCATAGGATCCACCCTCTCCTTTTCCCTCAGGGCCTTTAAGACGTTACGTGCCGACCACTGCCTGATGGACTTGTGGTCAAAGGTTTTTCTCTGCATAAATTTTCCCACGAGGGACAGCTGGTACGGCACGGTCCAACTACTTGGAGCATTCCGCGGCAGCTTGGCCAGACCCATCCTTTGCAACACCGGTGACAGGTAGAACCTCAGCATGTAGTGACATTTGGTGTTGGCATACTGAGGGTCTACGCACCGCTTGATGCAGCCGCACACAAAGGTGGCCATCACTATGAGGGCGATGTTGAGCACGTATTTTCCCCCTTTATCTAGAGGCTTGTACATCATGTCCCTGCGGACCCGATCCATTTTCGACCTCCAGACAAAGCGGAAGATGGCTCGGGTGATCGCCATTGCACAGGAGTGTGGAATGGGCCAGACCTGCGCCACGTACAGCAACAGCGAGAGTGCCTCACACCTGATGACCAGGTTCTTACCCGCAATGGAGAGGGAGCGTCGCTCCCACATGCCCAGTTTCCTTTTCACCATAGACACTCACTCCTTCCAGTTTCTAGCGCGTGCTTTGGTCCTTCCGAACCATATCCCCAGCACCTTCAGGCCGTCAACCCTGACAGTGAAGGGGACAAAGGATCGGTCAGCCCAGTTCCCAAAGAACGTGGCCTCGCCCTTCCCACGATTTACCTTGGCTCCCGAGGCCAGTTCGAACTGGTCGCAGATGTGGATGAGTCTGTGCACCGACAGCGGATCCGAGCAGAAAACGGCGACATCGTCCATGTACAGGGAGACTTTGACCTGAGTGCCTCCACTGCCTGGAATCGTCACTCCTCTTATGCCCGGATCCTTCCTGATGGACTCAGCAAAGGGTTCTATGCAACACACGAAAAGAACAGGCGAGAGAGGGCAACCCTGCCTGACTCCAGATTTAATCGGAAAGCTATCTGATTCCCACCCATTAATAGAGACTGCACTACTGATGTTAGTGTAGAGCAGTTGGATCCAATTGCGAATTCCCTCCCCAAACCCCATTTTGGAGAGCACATCCACCATGTAGGTGTGCGATATTCTGTCAAAGGCCTTCTCCTGATCCAGGCTGATGAGGCAGGCATCCACACCCCTGTCCTGTACATAGGTAATCATATCCCTGAGCAGCGCGAGGCTGTCAGAGATCTTCCTGCCCGGCACAGTGCAGGTCTGGTCAGGGTGAATCACCAATTCCAGAGCGGATTTGACCCGATTGGCAATGACCTTGGACAGAATCTTATAGTCCACATTCAACAGTGAAATGGGTCGCCAATTTCTAATTTCCTCCCTTTCCCCCTTGTGCTTGTAGATGAGGGTGATAATGCCTTTCCTCATGGATTCTGACATACTGCCGGCCATGAGCATACTCTCGTACACTTCTAGCAGGTCCGGGCCGATCCAGTCCCACAGAGCCGAATACAACTCCGCCGGCAAGCCGTCGCTTCCGGGAGTTTTACTCTTCTCGAAGGACTCAAGGGCCTCAGTCAGTTCGTCAGGAGTTAGCGCTTTGTCCAGACTCTCCCGTGTGCTGTCGTCTAAGACCTCCGTGATAGAGGACAGGAAGGACTGGGAGGCCGTGCTGTCTGTGGGCTTCAAGTCATACAATCCGGCATAAAAGGATTTGCTGATCCTCAAAATGTCGGCCTGTGATGACTTTACTGAGCCATCTTCTTCCTTCAGGCTGCTGATTACAGAGCTCTCTCTGTGTACCTTTTGGAAGAAGAAACGTGAGCATGTCTCGTCCTGCTCCACGGAGTGTACTCTGGAACGGAAGATGATCTTGGAGGCCTCCGAGGCAAAGAGCGAGGCTTACTGGCTCTTCACCTCTTGGAGTTCCTCCTTGACATCGACCCCCATCGACCGCAGCCGGAGCAGATTCTGCATGTTTTTCTGGAGTTGGGACATTTCCCTCTGCTCCTTCCTAGCTTTCTGGGTGCCTTTGAGGATGAAAAACCTCTTGATGTTTCCCTTGATCGCTTCCCACAGTGTGTCAGTGACTCAAAGTGGGGTTTCATGGTTCTCCAACCTTTGTAATCCCTCTTGAGCTTCTCAATGTTCTCTGGGGTCAGCAGTTTCATGTTTAGCTTCCATGCCTCCCTGCCAACCCTCTGGTCCTTCTCTAAGTGACAGTCAGCCAGTAGGAGGCAGTGGTCAGAGAAGAACACCGGCTTGACGTCGGTGGATCTGACTGCGAATGCACGGGACACAAACAGGAAATCTATCCTGGAACAGACGGACCCGTCAGGCCGCGACCAGGTGTATCTACGCTGCACTCCGTCTGCAGGGTTGCTGAAGACGTCATGCAGCTTGGCATCCTTTACTGTTTCCATCAGGGATCTGGACGTAGCGTCCAATCTGCTTTCGGCCCTGCCGGATCGTCCAGCCACATCGATGATGCAGTTGAAGTCACCGCCCAGAATGACCGGCCTGGAGGTTGCCAGCAGCAGTGGGAGCTGCTGAAAGACCTCCAGCCGCTCAGCCCCTTGTGACGGGTCGTAGACGTTAATTAACCAAAGTGGAGCATTCTGGTACATTACGTCTGCTACGAGGAAGCGCCCGCCCACCATCTCCTTAACCTGGGAGACATGAAGCTGCCTCCCCGCAGCAGAATACCCAGGCCGGAGGAACGAGAGTCGTTTCCTCCCGACCAGATCAATGGCCCATGGGACCACCATCGTGACCATTGCCTGTAGGAGCTGAGGTGCGGTATCGCACACTCCTGCAGAAACAACAGGTCAGCTTTGACCTTGGCAAGGTAATCCAAGGTCGCAACACATCGCGTAGTAGATTTAATGCTACGCACATTTATGGATACAATCTTTACACCCATTTTAAAGCAGTTAGTCACTTACCAAACCTGTTGTCTCTGAGAGTTCCAGACCTTTGGTCTGCTCCTTCATGCCCATAGTGTGCTCAGATTGCTTCACTTTGGATGGGCTGAGGAAAGCGTCCTGAACCTCCCCATTGGCGGTGTTCTACTCCGGTGGCATCTGGGGGTCCGTGCAGAGAGCGGGGTTTGAAATGTCCTCTGTTGGAGAAGCTTCTCCAATCCTCTCCCCCTCTGGGGCGTTGCTGCTCCCGGCTTCCCGGAGCTGGGGTGCACTGAGCGCCTCATTGTTTCCAGATTCCTGGGGTTGTGGTACACTGGCCTCTTCGGGTTGTGGGCAAAGTTGGGGTGCGCTGGTCTCTTCATTGTCTCCAATGTTCTGGAGCTTGGGTGTCTCATCCTCCAACTCCCTAGCGCTTTGCCACTTCTTCTGCTGGCGCCGCCCTGGCCCTTCTTCGTCTGAAGAGTTGCTGCTCTTGTTATCCGTGTCGGATAGGAGATGCCTCTTGACTCTTGTCTGGGAAGTGGCTTGGTTTCTTTTTAGCCCCTTCTTCCTTTTGGCTCTCTTCACCAGCTGCCACTCCCCTTGCTGCTTTCCCACTGCTGCCTCCTCCTCCTCCGTTGATTCGCTCTCCTGAGAAGTGGGAGGTTCAGGGGACAGTGCTGTTGGTTGGCCGTCTGTTGCCCCAGTCTTTTCCTCCACCTTGTCTCTCTCTGTGTCCTCCCTTGTCCCGTTGTCCCTTGTCCCGTTGGGGGCCTTGGTGGTTGGAGTGACACGAGGCATTTCTTCTGCTTCCCCCTCGTTGGCTTTGGCTGCCTGTGCATAAGTACGGCAACGTTTGGGGCAGATCTTGTGGAGGTGACTTGCCTCGCCACACAGGTTGCAGCACTTAGCCTGTTTACAGTCTTTTGTCTGGTACCCTTCCTGTTTGCAGTTCTTGCAGAGGACGGCACTGCAGTTGGCCACCACATGACCAGACTTGCTGCATGAGCGACAAGGTTTGGGTTGCCCAGCGTAGACCAGGTAGCCACGCCTTCCCCCGATAGCGAATCTGGAAGGGGGGTGGAAGACTGCTCCCTTACCGTCGGTCTTGAGCATTAACTTAACCTTGCGTTTACATGTCCAGATCCCCAAATCATCTCTAACCGCGGTGCAGCTCCCAACCTTATCGAAGTACCTGGTAAAGAAGGTGAGCACGTCAGCGACAGGGACATAGGGGTTGTACAGATGCACCGTCGCAACCCTTTCTCGTTGCAACAGCAGAGCAAAGATCGGCTCCGCGGTCAGGATCTTCATTTCTGGCAGGTCTTTCTTTTCCTCAAACACCTTCAGGAGTTGGACACAAGCTGCCACTTGCTTGAAAGTCACATCAAAAAATCCAGTGCTGGGGAAATCCTGTAGGCAGTAGATCTCCGCAGCCTCGAAACCACACAGCTTGAATAGGATCCTCTTGGTGAAGAAGTTCCTATCCATTCCTGTTCCTTGCTCGCTGCCCTTCACCATGACTCGGATGGTGTTAGGTATCCCATGGTAAGGAGTTCGACTGGTTATAGCCATTGCTCTTTCCCTGGCAGAAACGCGCTGAAGGTCTCTCCCCTGCCACGTAAGTATCATCATGATACTCCACTGATAGAAGAACATTTGAGTTGAGTGTAACTTGTTGATTTTTGAGTAGAATAAGCATAGGTGAAAATAGAACCACTTATTATTGCATGTGTGCATTGATGACTGTTCGTGTGCTTTTTCGATGTTGCAACTAAACGTGATAAATGCAGTTAATGCAAAATTGAATAGTGCATCACTCATTGATTACATCACTTTTTCAGTATATTTAAGTATGTTCTTGCTTATTTAAATACTGTGAATACATAGGAGCTTCCTTCTGCCTATTTAAGTACTGTGAATACATAGGAGCTTCCTTCCACAGAGTATTCTGATGACTTATTTTAGCTCTTAAAATTGCCACATCTTTTTACCTTGACAGAAAGTGAGTAAATTCCGTTGCCTTTCTTTAAAAACTCCTTTATAAAATTCATCCTTAATTTTCTCTTAAACAATTAGCTATGACATATACCTGTAATTCCCATTTGTACAAAATGACAAAGCTCCGTGTGATCCATCTGAAGGAACATGAAGTAGCTTGGAAACTATCAAAGTATTTAAACACCGAGAATCGAGCAATGCAGCACCAGGTTTAGTGTCCCTTTAACCCGTTTAAGCATTGAGCTTATATATTTCATCAGTCAAGTACAATATAATTACCTGCTTTGTTGAGAAATCCATAGAGGAGTCTGTACTTTTCAAGGGAGAAAAAGAAAAGTCAATATAATATTGCATTTTATTGACTTAACATTGCATTGCAGTTTTGAAGGTAAACCAATTGCTGAGTGACTACTTTTTTGATTTTTAAAAAATTTGTTCATGGGATGTGGGCATCGCTGGCCAGGCCAACTTTTTTTCCCCATCCTTAATTGCCCAAGAGAACGTGGTGGTGATTCACCTTATTGAATTGCTGCAGCCCATCTGGTGTAGGTACACCCACAGTATATTAGGAAAGAAGTTCCAGGATTTTGACCCAGCAACAGTGATATAGTTCCAACTGGTGTGCAGCTTGGAGGGGAACTTGTGGTAGTGATGGTGGTATTCCCATGCACCTGCTGCCCTTGTCTTTCTAGGTGCTAGAGATCACAGGTTTGGAAGGTGCTGTCGAAGAAGCCTTGGTGAGTTGCTGTTGTCAGTGTGCATCGATGGTAGAGCAGGGAGTGATTATTTGAGGAGGTTTTTGGGGTGCCAATCAAGTGGCTGCTTTGTCCTGAATTGTGTCACACTTGTTGAGTGTTGTTGAACCTGCACTCATCCAGGCAAGTGGAGGGTATTCCATCAGACTCCTGTCTTGTGTCTTGTAGATAGTGGACAGGCTTTTGGGAGTCAGGAGGTGAGTACTCTCTGCAGAATTCCCAGCCTCTGACCTGATCTTGTAACCACGGTATATATATGACTGACCCAGTTCAGTTTCTGGTCAATAGTAACCCCAGGATGTTTATAGTGGAGGATTCAGTGATGGTAATGCCATTGAATGTCAAAGGGAGAAAGTTAGATTCACTCATGTTGGAGATGGTCATTGCCTGGCATTTGTGTGGCATGAATGTTATTTTCCACTTTATCAACCCAAGTCTGAATGTTGTCCAGGTCTTGCATCTGGACACAGACTGCTTCAGTGTCTGAGGAGTCATGAATGGTGCTAAACGTTGTACCGTCATCAGTGAACATCCCCACTTCTGACTTAATGATGGAGGGAAGGTCATTGATAAAGCTAGGCCTAGGACACTACCTGAGGAACTGCTGCAGCGATGTCCCGAAACTGAGATGATTGATCTCCAACGACCACAGCCATCTTCCTTTGGGCAAGGTATGACTGCAACCAGTGAGAGTTTTCCCTCTGATTCCCATTGATTTCTGTTTTACTAAAGCTCCTTGATGCAAATGCTGCCTTGATGTCAAGGACAGTCACTCTCCCCTCACCTCTTGATTTCAGCTCTTTTGCCCATGTTTGGACCAAGATTGGAATGAGGTCAGGAGCTGAGTGGCCATGACAGAACTGACTCAAACTGAGCGTCAGTGAGCTGGTTACTGTTGTGTATCATCTTAGACTTATTGAGAGTGACTATAAATGAATAAATCAAGGATTTTTTTTTCTAATCAACACAGTAACAAATGTGAGTTCTGTGAATTTTTTGATTTCGCTAAATTTTAAGAGTTTGTGTAATATTTAAATTATATCATCATGTTTATGTTTATTTGTTTCTGAACAGGAATTTCTATTATTTGTATTATGACATTAATAGTCAGACTATCTAAAAGAGGCCAAGAAAACATATGTATCCTCATTTAATTATTTGGTGAACAGAATGGCACAAAAAGTCAAAGTCAAATGTTCCCTGTGCAGCTGTGAAAATAAACATTCAAATATTTTTTCATTTGTTATTGAATTTGTTATGCATTTTCTGTTTAGTAAAGTTGAATTGAATATTACATATATTGTATACACTGATATAATATAGTAAATACACGTACTGTACTAAGATGTAAGGACATGTACTGTTTATTTATTGATTGATTGATCAATTATAATATAGCTGAGCATCTACAGGAGTAGCTTCTCTTCTTACTCCTACACTTTGCTTTTGGAGTTTCCCAAGGATCTATTCTAGTTTCTCATCTACAGGCTAACCCATGGAGATACCATATGTGGATGTAGGGTCAACCTCCAAATGTATGCTCTTGTAACCCAACTCAACCTCTCCACTGTGTCCCATAATCTTCCACTGCTGCTGTTTTGTTAGTCTGCTTGGATGAATATTAGTTTCCTCAAGCTAAATATTATTAATACTATAATTGTTGGCTTCTACCCTTAAATTCCATACCCTTGTCATCTATTCCATCTCTCCATCAGAAGGCTGTCTCAGGCAGAACTAGACTATTTGCATGTTTTGTTGCCCTATTCAAACCTGAGCTGAGTTTTAATCGCATACCCTCTACACCACAAAGACTGCCTATTTCCACCTCCATAGCATCTCCTGCCTTTGCCCTGCCTTAGCCCATTCTCTGCTAAAACTCTCTCCCATGCTTTTGTCGTCTCCAGATTCAACTATTCCAATGTTCTGGCCTGCATCCCATTCTTTCTTGATAATCTGTAGATCATCCAAATACTCTGCCTGTATCCTATCCATACAAAGAACCCTTCACCACCATCCTTGCTAACTTGCATTAGCTCTCAGAACTTCAATGTCTAAAGCTTTTAGTCACCCCTCTGAATATTTACTACTTTGGTCCAGTGCCAAGTTTTTTTTATTTTGTACTTCTATGAAGCACCACGGGAGCTTTTTATAACATTAGGCTCTACACAAGTGCAGGTTGTTGTTGAAATATTTGATTTGTACAAAGCCTTACTGTAACCGACTTATGTAAGTTCAGAAAGCAGAATACTGTAGATACTGAAAATCTGGGAGAAAAGTGAAAATCCTTGAGTCATTCAGCAGGTCAAGCATCTGTCACGAGAACACAAGTCAGCTGATTGCCTGCATTGACTTTTTTTGAGTTTTGTTTTATATAAATGTTCAGCCCTGCTGTACAAGCTTTAGCAATTTTAATGTGCAGCTATTTGATTTGTGTTGTTTGTTCCCCTCCAGGTTGAACTGAAACGGAAATATAATGATCAGCACTCAAGGACACGTGGCTTGCTTCCTGGTAGTCAGTGGTATGAAATTCAGGCATTTCGAGCACTGAATCAAGCCCTAGGCAGGTAAAAGTTCATAGGTCAAGTAGAGAAACTCCTCAATCAGCCAGAGTCTTGCGGAGGAACTAAGAAAGTTTTGGGTGTTCTAGTCCATTAAATAGAGTCCAGTGACTGGGAGGAGAACTATAAAAAAAGTCCTGAGAGGGAAGCTGTAGACTTCAATAAAATGTACTTAACAGAGCATGATTCTAGGAGAGCAGCTTTGTAATAGGCCGTTCGATAGTGTTGTGTATGGACATAAATAATTTGCATACATGTGATCCTGATATTTGGAAGGAAATCTGATCGCAGGTGCTTGTGTGGATGTAATTTGATTGATCAAGACGTTAAAGCTCAATAAATTGTGCTTAAATTTTGAGCAGAGCCCTAGCCAGCCCACATCACAAAACACAACTTAGGTATAACCTATGGCTTGCTGAAGTACCCTGATACCTATGTAGCTATTGCAATTCGTTTACAATGTGCAAGAAGTGCAGTCACTACACTGTATGACTAAATTTTCGAGGATCAAATCCTATGAAGTAAATTGTTTGCCTGACTGCATTCTTTTTAAAACAAACTTCTTTTCAGTGAGTATAGGCAATTAGTTTCCTGTCCTCTGCCACTACTCCTCCTAAGTTTGTTATTGAGACTGCAATAGAACCTTTGCCCATTAATTTTCAGCCTTATTGGGAGGGCTTCTGATCAACATCAGTCCCAATCAAGCCACAGTAAATCCACATTCAAGAGGCAATGCACTATTCGCAAAGCCATTCAATGGAATACTTTTAATACTGTGGGAATAAAGACCAGTTTCTCAAGCAAATCAAATGGCAAAAGTATTGCTAAATTAAGATTAAAAGAAAAATTTTAATATATTCAAGCCAGTTGAGCCTTTGAAAATATTTTTGATGTACCATAACTTCAAAAATGTTTTAATTTTATTTGAAATAATTGTGTCAAATTTAGAAAAATTTTCGATCATACTCCATTACCTGCCTTTTCCCTTTTTTCATCCCCTACAAAAGCCTTCACTAGATCGATGCCAGATCTACCTCATCTTAACAGGATGAGTGGTGTAACCTGCAGTGTGCTTGAATTTGGATGATTGATACACTTCTATAAGGAGGAATTTGCCTCCCTTCAATAGAAAACTATCAGTGCTCCAAACAGCAGCCCTGCTTGAACTCATCTTTGCATTTAGATTTTTGGTGGAAAAAGAATTGGTTGATTTTTATTTGTAAATCATAAGGCAAAGCGATCTGGTAGTACAATGTATCACATGATAACCATGACATTTTTACCCACCTTCTCCCACTGGAAAGGCCCTACCAATGCAACTATGACAAGCTGCTAGGTAAAATACTAAGGTATAATCTAGAGTATTCCTAATATAATAGTAGATGTTGTGATGAAGTAAAAGCCGCTCTGTAGATTGACGATATATAGTTGTACCAGAAATTTCAACATTATTTTTGATACTGCGATGTTAGATTCCGCCCTTTCTTCCCACCAACCCCCCCACCCCGCAACCATCCCCCAAACAACCCTTTTACCTAAAACACACTATGGTAAGTTCGCAGGTCAATCAAAGTGCATTAATCAATACTACTGCACTGGCATCAACAGAATTATACTTACCCCAGTTAGTGCCATTGCACAGGCATTGCACATATATACGCATATGTCATGTGCGCAAAAAGATTGAGTTTTGGGGTAAACAGAAGTATTGAGGCGATGCAGATCACTTCATTTAGCCACAAACATTCAACGCTACTTGGGGTGAGTGGGGAAAGCACACCGGAGCCTCAATGTAGTTAAAGCAGTTTCATAATATGTATCATGTCACTCTGAAGCCATGATGTGCATTGGATTCTGGCATATTGCATCTTCTCTAGTTCCTTTATTCAAGACAGCAAAATGCAACTCCACTTTATTTATGTTTGTACAGTCATTAAAGGCCATTGGGGCTATGGTTGGTTACCAATCTTTCAGATAATTCCATCCCTATATCCTTTCCCATATCACATAGCAGAAGCAAAAAAAAAAAAGACCTGGAGCCAGTTCAGGAGCCCTCTATAAAAAATTCCCCCCTTGGATACCTGTGGTTGATCAGGTGACTCACCAATGCATTAATTGTTTTCCAGGCTGATCTGTTCTTGACTTTTTTGTGATAATCCCTTTTCTAGAAGAATATCTATCACCTTGAAGGAATACAAGGAAATGGCCTGTGTTACTTCCTCTAGAACAGGCTTGTCCAACCTTTTCATTTGGCAGGGGTTGCACATTTCCTATTTTTTTCTCACTCAAGGGGCCAATAAGGTAATTTCAGAAAAATAAGGTTTGGTACAATATTAAACATGAGTTTCAAAATCAAGTTGAGGTATGAAAAAAAGAAGCAACTTGCTGAGCAAATAAAAAGTCAAAGCAATAAATTGATAATTAAAAAAAAATAATTAATAAAGATCATCCTTAGAATGTGAAATAATCAGAGTCTGTTTGTCTGGCTCACTCCCACTCTCTTGATGCTCACTCAGTCACCCTCACCCACTGTGAGTGGTGTGATTGTGTGTTGCTGTGTGAGGTGAGGATGAGTGGGAATCCTGAGACTGTGAACGCTTACTCACTTATATTCTCTCCCTCCCACACACACACACACTCCCTCCCACACTCTCAAACTCTCCCTCACTCAGACACTCACTCATGCTCTCTTCCACACTCACTTACTCTCTCCCACACCACCAGGCAGCGAGTGTCTTCACACTCATCACTCCCGCCCGCATCACCGCATCCAGCCGCCCGACAGCCTCTTCTCTCCCACCCCACCCACATGGCCCAGCCCAGCCCAGTAGCCTCCTCCTCCCTCGCCCAGTCTGGCAACCAGCATCTTCTTCCCGCGCCTAGCCCAGCAGCCAGCGTCTTCCCTGCTTATCCAGGCATCCAGCCTCTTCAACCCCCCTCCCCACCCAGCCCGGCAGCGAATCTCTTCCTCCCCTGCCTGGCCAGACAGCCAGTTCCTTCCTTCTGGAGAAGATTGGAGGAGCAGTTTCCTTTAGAATCCTCCACTCCATTTATCAGCATTTTGAAAACTATCTCTGTGTGCCATATTGGGGGATATCTGGCCTGTGGGCCACACCTTGGACAAGCCCCTTCCTCAGGCAATCACTATTTGAGAAAGTAAAACTTATAGCTGTCTAACTGCACTCGTGACTTTCTCAGTTTCTATGAGTGGCCATTAGTTCTACCGATCCACAGGATTTCAAACACGCTATTTTTTGTCCTTACCTTTAACACTTGGATCCAATCACCTCTAAGTCTTCATCTTACAGAAGAAAGGGCATAACTTCTATTGCATATGCTGCAACTTCTCTGGAGCTCCAAGGTTGAAGTGTTCTTTATCAGACTTAGGATCAGAAATGTACAGAAAATCAATGTCTATTTTAAAAGCTGAAAATATTATTTACTATGGAGTGGGGTATTTTTGTTGGAAAATAATAGCAGATTATAATTATATTCATTCACTTACAGGTGTATTCGACATAGGAATGACTGGGGAGCACTGATCCTAGTTGATGACAGATTTAGAAGTAATGCCAAAAAGTATATATCTGGTAAGGTACTATTGTCAGGTCCTTCTAATATTTTTGTTTTCAAACTGATTAGAATTTGTGAGCTCTGGCTTTTTTTAGGGGCCATTCAGTTAGTTGAGGAGGATGGTTATCATTCTGTGTACCATATCATAATCAAAATGATTATTTTGATACTGTACTTCTGTGAGGGGTTAAACAAAAGCCTGCTCTTTGTGAAAATGTGAAAATTATGAATAACATCTTACAGTGCCATACTCTGTTTTTTAAGTAATTTATATGTTCTTTTTATGTGATATATCTCTATATCATGTTCCATCCTTGGCTGAGAGAGCAGATGAGCACTTTGCTCCCCGGTTACTGCCAATGCCACACGGAAACAGGATAAGGTCTTGACCATTTAGGATTGAGATAAGGAAAAATTTCTTCACTCAGGAGGTTATGAATCTTTGGAATTCTCTACCTCAGAAGAGTGTAGATGCTCAGTCGTTGATTATATTCATAACTGAGATAGATTTCTGGACACTAAGAGAATCAAGGGATATAGAGAAAGGGGAGGAAAGTGGAGCTGAGATAGAAGATCAGCCATGATCCTATTTGAATGGTGGAGCAGACTTTTATAAAACTAACAACTAGGAGGTGAATGAGTTCCCCGTCAGGTCTCTAGCTCATGACTATTCCGTGATAGCTAATTTGAAATAAGAAGGTGATCTGAGAACCAAGTCTCAAATTTGTGTCTCAGCACTCTGTGATCCAGTACATTAGAGTAATGCTCTATATCACGATACTGCTCCCACCTTATAATAAAAACAAATACAGATGGCGCAACACGTTGGCACACCAATTTGATGGTATATGCAGTATTGGGGTTCAGGTTCAAACACAAATTTATACCTGTTAAATTTTCAGTCTCATTGTCACGATGATAAAGAGGCTGCTTGGAAGGGAGTGGTTTGATCGAGTTATTCTAGCTCTTTTCAGGTTTGCTATTCTTTGCTTAGAAATATTTAGAATCATTTATGCTGCATCGTCAGATGCATTTGCCTGAGATCAGAGATTTGTGTACATGATTTTGGAAAGACACAAAGCTGAGCCCTGTCATACTCTCATATTTGTATACTCACACAAGTCATCAGGCCTCTGCATTTTTCTGTGAACTTAATTTAAAATGTGACTTACAGGTTATAGATACATTTCCAAGCTAGCCTATTTAGGTCAAAGTTGGCTATTTCTAGAAATTGAAAAATGTTCTCTCCAGTTGCTAATTTTGTATGGTCTCTCAGGGTGGAATGAAAATTGATGGCTTAATCAACTGTGTGGGTTGGTAGAATCTTAGGAAAAAAGGGAATAAAATATTTGTTTAAATTGGTAAAATAAAATGTTGTAATATTGTTCAACATTGGAATTGCTGGATCAAGCTGAAAATGTGTTCTAAAATACTGCATGAAAATTGTGGATGTCAAATTGCTGCCCTTTTGTCACTGGATGGTGCTATAACTCTGTTTTGGCGTTCAGATTTTGAAAATAATGTGAAACAGCTGCTTGAGATATGACTTGACCATAAAAATTTTATTTGCATCAGGTTCTTAAGTAATGCTGCTGTTGCTTGCCAATACAGCAGAATTTAGCTGAAAACACAAAGTTATGTAACGTGTGTTATACTGAGAATGTGCCACATTAACCTTTTTCACTGTTGAATAATGCGTTATGGTTAACAGAGCAAATGCAATGATCTAATACTTTAAGGGTTAACGAAAAATAGTTAGTTCCTAGTGTACCCATGAGTGCCTGACTTGTAAAATTTTATAGAGCACATGAGCACCTGTAAATTTTTAGAGGGTACACTCGAGTGAAGTGTTATAACTTTTAGAACTCCATACATTTGAAGTGTGGACAATGGGAAGTCCTCCAAATGCAAACGGAGAGCTGGGAGGTTCAGCAATTTTATGAAAGGTTTCTTATCCCATCACTTTTCTTCCTGCATTTATTTTCTCACCTTTTTTACATTCCTTTGCACCATGCACATTTCCTAAGCTACTTCCAATGTGCTTCTGAGACCTCCTACTTGCCCTTCACCCCTTCCTTGTGAGAAAATGTAAAAAAATAAACCTCTCATCATTGTTCCAACAATATACCTTGGCTTCAGCTTCAAAAGAGCACCCCATAATACACAAGCGTGTTGTTTTCATTTCCTATATTAGTGATTCTTAAGAGCTTTCTGGGTCAACTACCAATTAGTGCTGAATAATAGGCATTTTAATGTTGCGGATTCAAGCAATAAGAACTGGATCGACACTACCCTAGTTCAATTCAGTTAGAATCTTTCTAGAGAGATTTTCATCCCATTAGTAAAGCTGTGTTCCCAACCTGCATTCCAAAGGTGAAAGGGCAATGTGCCAACACCTCATTGCATGATTTTAAGGGTTCCATTAGCACCCAGGATTGGGAATGGAAAAATTAGCCATTATAACTGCCCCTGATCACTATCCATCAATTCCTGGGGAACTGTGCATATGACAGAAAGTGCACATTTATCTTTGGTAAAAATGGGATGAATCGCAACTGTGACACCCAATAGATAAACAGCCTTCTATCACCCCCTCTCAAAACTCACCCCTGGATAATGACTACTTGGTAAGGAATCAGAGGGCAAAAAGTAGCTGTTGAAATGTTTACCAGTAAGCAGTCAACATTTTCAGGAAGGGAAGTAAATTGCTGAGAAATGAGTGGGGGGAATTAAATGTTCAGAAATCAGTTGATGAAGAACAAACAAGGATATGTATAGTACACTGCAAAAAACCATACTGTTGTGGCAAATAATAGTTCTATGATTGCAAATCTGTATAAAAGAAATAATGGTGCGCACTCAGAGTTCAGCGACTGTTATGACACAGCAGTTGGTAAAGGCTGAATTGTTTAAACCCCAGAGGGAAACTTGAACAACTGTCATAACCCATATTTTCAATTGGTATGTTTGAGATGCAGCTCTGAATTCAGGAATAATACCTGTGAGCCTCAAGAGGTTTTTATATAAAACTAAATTAAACATTTATTAATTTAACAACAAACTAAATACATACACATGTCTACAAATTACTAGCATAATAACTTTTAAACAAATCTCTAAATGAATCACTCCTAGGCAAATCTCCACCAAGGCAACAGGAACCCATAGACTTTAAATAGGCAAAGCACATTTGACCTTAAGAATTCAAAATGAGGTTCCTTGAAGTTTGGTTCCTTTGCAGACACAGTTGTAGGCTTACAGACTGGTTAGATCTTAAAGGCCCCTGCCTTCCACACACAAACTCATTTTCTGTTTATACCTAGCTTTTCCTTTGAATGTAAATTTTCCATTGTATCACCAGGCTTTTGACGTTACATCTCCTAACAATAATATCCTTTCATTCCACCAATTTATTAGTAAGCTGAAAAAAATAAACACATTGTTTAGCATATTCTAGCTAGGTGCAAGATTTTACTCCCACTCTTGAATGCTTTATTCAACAAATACAAATTTACACTTTACCTTCTATCCTCCTTACATTTATCTAATTAACACCTCAAAACTACTATACATTAAATCACCCAGACTAGCTGACTTTAATCCAATTAAGACACACACAGTCAAACACAGACACAGACCCCACTGCAATTCCATTTAAAAAATAGTTTCCAATAACATTATAGACATTAATATCTCTTCATGACAGTGAACAACCTGGATAGCGAATCCTCCTACTTGCAGTGACTGACCTGCTATGGTTCTTGCTGTCAGAATTGTAGTCTGGTGCATGGTACGACCTTCTTAATGGAGCAGTACAGGGCAAAGTGTCTGATTTAAGGTATCTGTTGTGGGTATCTTTGATGTTAAAATAAAGGGCAGTGTAGATGTTCACTGCCTGTGCATTGCTAATAGCGAAATCGTTGTAGGTCTTTTTGTTTCAGGTGGGGTATGCTAGCCACAGTTTTGTGAAGGAGCCTGAGTCTCCTTATGCAGTGCTCCTCAATTATTTCTGTGTAGATTTACTGCCTATTGTGAGTTGTGCACTTCCTGTGTTCTGATCTCTCAAGCTGACCACTCTTTCTCCCCTTCCTCTGTGCTCCCAGGCTAACTTGTTTTTCTCCAGCTCCACTGTGTGCTGGGCTGACCTCTTCATTCTCATCCATTGTGATATACCCATTAGTAGCTACTGCATCTATGCTGGAGGTCTAGAAATTCTTTTGTGTTCATTTCCATTACTATTGTGGCAATTTTTGAAAATTTTCATCTTTTGCCCATTTCTACTTGTGGGAATGTCCATAAAACCATAGAAAGGTATGGTGCAGAAAGAGGCTATTCAGCTCATCATGTTGGCGCTGGCCAAAAAAAAGGAAAAAAGAAACTAGCTACTCATTTTAATCCCACTTTCCGACATCTATTCTATAGCCTTGCAGGTTACGGCATTTCAGGTGCAGATCCAGGTACCTTTTAAATGAGTTGAGCCTTTCAACCTCAACCACCAATTTAGGCAGTTAATTCTAGATGCTCACCACCCTCTTGGTGAAAATGTTTTTCCTCTAATCCTTCTACCAATCACTTTAAATCTATGCCCTCTGGTAATTGACCCCTCAGCTACGGGAAACAGGGCTTTCCTAGCTGCCCTATCCAGGCCCCTCATAATTTTGTACACCTCAATTATGTCACCCCTCAGCCTCCTCTGTTCTAAGGAAAACAACCCTAGCCTATCCAAACTTTCTTCATAGCTGCAATTTTCAAGCCCAGGCAACATTCTTGTAAATCTCCTCTGCACTCCATCCAGAGCAATTATGTCCTTCCTGTAATGTGGTGACCAGAACTGTGCTCAAAATTCCACCTGGGGCCTAACCACCATTTTATATCATTCCATCATTACATCCCTGCTTTTGTATTCAATAAAGGAAAGCATTCCATATGCTTTCATTACCACCTTATCATCTGTCCTGCCACCTTTAGGGACCCATGGTCTCTCACTTTCTCAGCCCCTTTCAATATCTTCCTGTGTATTGAGTATTCCCTTGCTTTGTTTTCCCTCCCCAAATGCATTACCTCACACTTTTCTGGATTGAATTCCATTTGCCACATTTCTGCCCACATAACCAAACCATTGATATCATTCTGGCGACAACAGCTATCCTCTTCACTATCAACTATAAAGCCAATTTTTGAGTCATCTGCAAATTTCCCAATCATGTCTCCCACATTTTAATTACAAAAAAAGCTATTATATATATTACAAGCAGCAAGAGCCCCAAAACTGAGCCCTGTGGAATGCCACTTTCTATTAGCAAAAACATCCATCGACTATTACCCTTTGTTTCCTGTTACTGAGCCAATTTTGGATCCAACTCGCCACCTTCCCCTGTATCCTTTGGGACCTCACTTTTCTGACCAGTCTGCCATGTGGGACCTTGTCAAATACTTTACTAAAATCCATGTGCACTACCCTCATTAATCCTCTCTGTTACTTCCTCAAAAAATTCTGTTAAATTAGTAAGACACGATCTTCCCCTAATAAAACCATGCTGATGATCCCTGATTAATGCGTGACTTTCTAATTGGCAGTTTGTCCTGCCTCTCAAAATTGATTCCAATAATTTTCCCACCAACGTCAGACTGACTGACCTATAATTTTTTGTCTATCCCTCGCATTCATTTTAAGTAATGGTACAACGCTTGCAGGCGTCCAGTCCTCTGATACTTCACCTGTATCTAGTGAGGTATAGAAAACAATCATCAAAGCATTTGCTATTTCCTCCCTGGCATCCTTTAGCGGCCTGGGATACAATCCATCCGGCCCTGGTGATTTATCCACCTTCAAGGATGTCAGTCCCTTCAGTACTTTCTCTCTCATTATGCTTATTGTGTCTAATATTTCATATTCCTCCTCTTTAACTAGAATGTTTGCATCATCCCTCTTCTTAGTGAAGACAGAGACAAAGTATTCATTGAGAACCCTGCCCACATCTTCAGCATCAATGCATAAGTTACCATGTACATCTCTGATAGGACCTACCCTTTCCTTAGTTATTTTCTTGCTCTTAATGTACTGTTAAAGCCCATCTTTGGGTTTTCTTTGTTTTTACCTGCCAATATCTTTTTCGCATTCTCTTTGCTTTCCTAATTTTCTTTTTTACTTCACTCCTGTAATTTCTATCCTCCTCTAGGCTTTCTGTAGTACTAACTTTTTTGTGACTGTCATAAGCTTTCTTTTTCTCCTTTGCCTTACCCTGTGTTCCTGGATAACCAGGGGGCTCTAGATTTGGCAGTACCACCCTTTCTGTGGGGACATGTCTACACTGTGCCCATAGAATCTTGCTTTTGAATGCCTCCCACTGACTTGACACTGTTTTCCCTTCTGGCAGCTAGCTGTATCCAGTCCACTTTTGCCAGTTCACCGGTCAGCTTTCTAAAATTTGTCTTCCCCAATTTAGAACTTTTACTCCTGTTCTGTCTTTGTCCTTTTCCGTAATGATCTTAAATCTAAATCTATTATGGTCACTATCTCTATTATGGTCACTATCTCCAAAATGATCCCCCATTGCTTCCTTGTCCACTTGTCCAGTTTCATTTCCTAAGACTTACACCCCCTCTCGTTGTGCTTGTTGCATGCTGGCTTAAAAAGTTCTCTTGAAAGCAGTTCAAGAATTTTGTGCCCTCTGTGTCTTTCACACTGTTCATATCCCAATTGATATTAGGGCAATTGAAACGCCCAACTATTACTGCCCTATTGTTTTTACATTCAAAAGAAATTTGCCTATCTCTTTGCTCCTCTAACTTCCTTCCACTATTTGGGGGTCTGTAGTACGGTCCTAGTAGTATGGCTGCCCCTTTTTTATTTCTGAGTTCAACCCATATGGCCTCATTTGATGCTTCATTTAGGACATCATCCCTCCTTACAGCTGTAATTGATTCTTTAACCAATAATGCTACACCCCTATTTTTTTTATCCCTCTCTCCATCCTGCCTAAAAACTCTATATCCAGGAATGTTGAGATGCCATTTTTGAACCATCCTTGGGCCAAGTTTCTGTTAATGTGATGATATCATGCTGCCATGTGTCTTTCTTTGCCCTCAGCCCATTGGCTTTATTTGCATATATACCTTTTAATGCTGCCAAATTCCTATGCTGTATGTTTTTTAACCTGTGTTGCTTCTGTCTTTCAGAGTCACTCACTAATTCTCCATCTCCCATTTCCTGCTCTGAATTTACCTCAGGTCCCTGTTCCCCGCCAATATAGTTTAACCCGCCCCACACCCCCTGCAACAGCACTAGTTAATCTTCCTGCGAGGATATTCGCCCCAGCCCTGTTCAGGTATAGGCTGTCACGGCTTGTATAGATCCCACCTTCACCCAGAGTCGGCCCCATTGCCTCAGAAATGTGATGCCCTCCCTCCTACACAAGCTTTCCAGCTACATGTTTAATCACTCAGTTCTCCTATTTTTATACTCACTAGCATGTGGGACTGGGAGTAATCCTGAGGTTATTGCTTTAGAGATCCTGCTTTTCAATCTCTTTCCTAGCTCCTTAACACCTGCTTTCCGAACCTCCTCCCCTTTCCCACCTAAGTCATTGGTACCAACGTGGACCACAACCTCTGGCTGATCACCCTCCTGCAGAAGAATATCTTGCAGCTGCTCCATGACATCCTTGACCCTGGCACCAGGGAGGCAACATAGCATCCCTCCATCGCCAGACTATGCCTATGTCTCAGCTTATCTGCTACTGAAATTCTCGTCAATGCCTTTGTTACTTGTAGACTTGACCTTTCCAACACACTCCCGGCTGGTCCCCCACTGTCTATCCTTCGTAAACTTGAGGACATACAAAATTTTGCTGCCCATGTTTTAACATGCATTATTCTGTTCACCTATCACCTGTTGCTTGCTGAACCGTATTGGCTCCTGGTCAACTGAAGTCTTGATTTTAAAATCCTCATCCTTGTTTTCAAATCCTTCCATTGCCTTACCCCTCCCTACCTCTGTAATCTCCTCTAGCCTCACAACACTCTGCAATCATTATTAAGCCACCCCATCACTGGCACTGTTATTTAGCATTTAATTTGCTGTGGAAGAAAAAATAAAATTAAAATAATTTTAGTCTGGCGATGGAGGGATGCTATGTTGCCTCCCTGGTGCCAGGGTCAAGGATGTCATGGAGCAGCTGCAGGATATTCTTCTGCAGGAGGGTGATGGAGGCAGATTCAATCAGGACTTTCAAAGGGAAAGCACCTTTAAGAGAAAAAAAAATGCAAGGCAATAGGAAAAAGGCAGGGGGGTGAAACTAGTTAAATAGCCCATGAAGAATAAAGGCAATTACTCAATGGGCCAAATGATCTCCTTCTGTGCTGTAACCATTCTGTGGGCAGAATTCCCTCATCCTGCCCACAGTGAGTTTTGTGAATTGAGAATTCAGTGGGAGCCAAAAAATCGGAAACCAGATGTCGTAAAAACAGGTTGAAGTTCTCCCATGCCAACTAGTGACATGAACACCGTTTGCATTCATTAGCATGTCATGAATGCTCATTTCAACAGCTGCTTGCCAGAATCTTGCCACACCTTCCAATCTTCTGCCGTGCCAGTGGGAAATTACACTGGCGTTAAACCCGTTTGAAAAGGGGTGGCATGTACAAGTCAGACCTCAGTTTGTTGGTAACTTCAATGTGAGTGGAACATACCTATCATAGCGCTGCGCCAGTCTTGTTGCAATGAATGCCACTCTGCTGGGGCTGTACTGCTCCTTCTCTATGCTTTCATTGCCCTGAGGAACACCACTGTGCTGTGGTACTCATGCAAGCCTCCACTTTCAGAGACTAGCACTTCAACCGGGGGTGGGCGGTGAGGCAAGGGGGCGGGCTGACAAACATGAGGGGTTCAACGGGGAGGGAAGGCTATGGAATGGCAGTCAGGGGAAGGGCGAGCACAGGGGGGCTTTCTGGGGTCGCCCTCTAACCTCTTTTTGCCACTGGAGTGAGCAGGAGTCTACTTAGGAAAAAAGAAGAAAGACTTCCTTGTATTGAAAGCCACTTAAAACCAATGGCTTCATTAGCACTTTTAAAGGGCTACTCAGAACTCACTGGCTACACATCATAGTTGCTGCATCTCAAGTGTAACCCATAGGAATGTAGAATTTGGGAATGCAGGCAATAGTGAGGAAGGCACATCTGTATCGCTTATGGAATTCCATCAATGAAGGCCTGTCACGTATTTACCAGGTGTGACACTCCTAATGGGACAAAGGACATCCACTCATTGACCATGAGCAACAGGTCAGGTCATTAATATGCCACACCAGAGACTGGAGCACAGAGCTAGGTTGGGTCAATCATTTCACTTAAACTTTAGCATCCCACGCAGGACTCAAGATGTTACATATCTGTGATGCCATCTTGATCACCTTGAAATGTGTGCTGTGTCTCGGATAAGGCAGCATCAGCCACCATGCAAGTAGGGCAGGAAGAAAAATGGACCCTTACAGCCTCCAAACATGTCTTCCTCTGAGCTTTACTTTCTTGCTCCTTGAATCATTAATGTCTTCAATGTTTTCTTTCAGAGAGAAGGCAAAAGTTGATTTGGATCCAGGTCACAATGCTGCCTTTGTCAGGGTCTTAATGCAATAAAAGAGGTGAAGGAGGGAGAGGTGACTCTGTGCGCAGCTTCAGCAGGAGGGATATGGTCAAGTGGAGCCATAGCATAAACAGGGAGGTCAGGAGGAGCAACCCAGACAACGGGGGAGATTCACCAGACCTATGGTTTATCGTCCAAGAGTCTCCTATTTACAAATGAGTGAGAGGCAATGCCATGCATGTCAGCATTTGTCACGAGACCTGGTGCATCATATATGCCACATTCTTCATGAAGACCTGTTGCCACATGGAGCTGGAGGGTATCCCTGCCAGTGGCTTTGAAGGTGACCACTGCACTCAATTTCTTGGCCTCTGGTTCTTTCCAAGGATCAACAGGCGACCTGTGCGGCATCTCTCAGACCATAACACATTGATGCATAAAGGAGGTCACAGATGCCCTTTACAGTCAGGCCCATCATTATGTCAGGTTTGCTCTGGACTAAGATAGCCCGGCTGCAAGATTCACCATCTTCATTGCCATCTCAGGCTTCCCTATAGACTGCACCCATGTAGCTGTACGAGCTCCATGGCAGCAGCGACCCCACTGTTTATACACCAGAAGCACATATTGCACGTTTGTGCACGGTACCCTGGGAGTTGCCATGACTCCTACATTCTGAGTCACTCCCAGGTGCCTTAGATTTTCAAGGGGCCTGACATCTGCAGGGATGGCTGTTTGGGGATGAAGGGTACCCACTGAAGTACTGGCTGATGATACCAATGTGTCACCCTCAGAATCGTTCCGAGGAGAGGTACAACCCTACTCACAGGTCTACATGCTCCCTTATAGAGCAGACTATAGGGCTTCTGAAGATGTGTTTCAGATGCTTGGACCGCTTAGGTGGCTCACTCCAATACTCTCCCAACAGGGTTTCCCGCATCATTGCAGTGTGTTGTGCTCTTCACAGACTGGCTTTGCAAAGAGGTGACCCCCTGCCAGAGGATGACCTGGAGGAGGAAGAGAGCTCATCAGAGGATGAAGATCCAGAGGCCCAGGGATCTCAGGAGGTTGCTGAGGGTCAGTATGAGTGCGATCATGCCATGGAGGAAGACGTACCTGTGATACATTAATCACTGACAGGTTCCAGGAACAGTAAAATCAAGTGAGGGAATATAGCCACATCTCTCCTAGCCCTCGATGCCGGGGGATGTCCACCCACTTGCAACAAGAACAAGTCCCGCATTCACACTTGCCTCATGAATCGCCAAGCCGTGATCTTTGCTTTTGTCCATGAGTGAGCTCACTCTGGGAACCGAGAGCCCACCTAGGAATAAGATCGATGCGAGAGAAGACTTGAGGCCTTCACCACCATCTAATGGTGCCAATGCTGCTGTGACTAAGATGTGGACATGCCTAGGGAATCTCCCTCTCCCATGCATGTCTTTTCTTCTGCAACTACCAATGTGGAGACACACATGCCGGTAGGTTATCAATGCTGATGCAATGCCCTCACTCAGTGGCGTCCTTCGAGGAAGAAGGGTGAGAAATGCTTACATCACACACTTCCAATAAAGATTTAAACATATCTCCCTAACATCACACAGTGGGTGAAGATACTAGATCACAGGAATGTTAATCTCTCAGTGGGACACTATCACTGATTGGAGTGAAAGCTAAATCTCGAAATAGGAGGACTCTGAAGTACAAAATTACAATGCCTTCAGTTGACAGGAACATTCACATAACCGTCAAATATATTAACAAAAGTACAATTTAGCTACGTGCCTAGCATACCCATGACCCAAAAGTGACATCAGTTTTTCTTAACTTTCCTAACTCTAGCATTACGTCTGGGTGCTGCCCCGACATCCGCAGCAGAGGTGGAGGCAGCCTGCTGACCTTTTGCTGACTCTGATGACCTTGGCAGACGTCCTCTAGTGGCCCATGGCCTGGAGGACCCTGGCCTGATAAGGGTCACCTGCTCAGGGGCAGAAGCACCCTCAGCGACCTGAGAAGCTGGAGTGGAGAGGCAGGCAGAGGAGGCTGTGAGAGACTGCACACCCTTGAAGCGTCCTGAGAGGAAGCCCCCGGGGTGTCCGACTGAAGCACATCCTTCCTATGGTTGCCCAAGGACCCCGCCTTGGCTCCTGCAGGAGATGGTGCAACCAGAGGGAAGTCACAGTGCCTCATCGCCATGCCGCCTACATCCTGATGGTGCCCACCAGGGTGTGTCTCCATGGAGTGCAGGGCCGAGCACAAACCTGGTAAGACCTGCTGGGCCAAGGTCTCCATGGTGATCGCAACCTGGAGGCACATGCATGTCGGAGCCATGACATCAGACAGAACATGGACAGACTCCTCCATCGTTCGCTCTCATCTGCTGAGTGATTGCCGAATCTCTGACAGATGTCCTGCTGCCTATTGTTGCACCTCCATCATGGCTTTGGTGACTACTTCCAGAGGCTCATCATCTGACTCTGACCGAGCAGGTAGCTAGTCTCCAGCAGCCCTCTGAGTGACAGAGACCTGGGCTGTCCCTGCCTTTGACTGCTGCGGGGACATGTCAGCGAAGTGTCCCCCAGAAAGTGAGCCAGAGCCTAATCTACATCTGTGCCCCACCAACATGTGTGCCTCTGAGCTGGTGGAGGGTGCGTATGAGTGCCGTGATGATTCTTCTGGAGCATTGTCCTCAGATAAGGTCCAGGGGCCGCACTACTGGAATAGTTTGGGGACCTCGATGTGCTTGTGCCTAGAAAGAGGGTTTCAGTTAATGAGCATGAGCTAGATAAGACTGCACATGACTCACTGGGAATGTCAGGATTTGATGGTGCTGTAAGCCATACAGTTTGGTTGGAGAGACTGATCTCCCCTTCCTCATAGGAGCAATCCCTGTCGTCCCCAGCCAGCCTGGCTGCAGCCTCCTCGAATTCACTGAGGGCGAGGATGTCAGACATTCCTCCTCCAGTCTGTGCTCTCTCATGCCTATTATGCACTAGCTTGGCCTGTGTGAAGAAGAAAAAAAGGCAAATGATGAGAAGGATGGAGCAGAGGTTGGGTGAGATGCATTTCCCCTGTATGTGGTGAGCCCTCCCCAGAAGGGTCAGAGGATGGAGTGTGAGCAACATGGTAGATGGGATGGTGGTGATATGAATCTCTCGGTGAGAGAACGAGTGTTGATGTGTCCATCGCTAATGGTTGCGTGAGACCCCCGAAGAGAGTAGCCGTTTAAGTGCATGATACCATGATAAGCTTTTGATATTGGAGGGTGTTGAAGGATAATTTACCCTGGCAGAGCGGATGAGGTCATTCATCCTCTTCCTGCACTGGATGTCACTTTGGACACGGGTGTCAGCCGCACTGACCTGCTGCACTGCGGTGTCCCAGGCCCGAGAGGTGAAGCTGTTGTGCTTCCTGCAGCCATCCATGGGGTAGAACACGTGCCATTCTTCCTGTATCCCTCTGACCAAGGCCTGGTGGGTGAAGCAGGGTGCAGACTGCGTGCTGAGGCTTGGAGGCTATGGGTTGCGGACACCTCTAGTGGACTGGAGAGATTGAGATTGTGTGTTGGACTGACATTTAAATATGGGGCCCAGACCTTCTAATCCGCCAGCTGAAGGAGGGTGGACGAATCAGCTCCTGACCCACCAGGTGATTCAGAGTGAAATGTGCCTCTGCATTATTTAATGAGACTGCAAGCACAGAATCGGGCGCAAGATACCGCCATTACCGACAGCAGGCTGGGAACTGCCGCAACCACCTGCCACCGCACTTAGTTTCGATTTGGGAAAATTTTGCCTTCCAAGGGTTCTAGCCTTCCAAGATATCTGCGCTCAGCAAATTCTGGCCCCTCGAGCACCCCAATTTTTATAGCTTCACCATTATTGACTGCACCTCCAGCTGCCTAGGCCCTAATCTCTGGAATTTCCTCCACGTCCCGACCTCACTTTCCTCCTTTAAGGCACACTGTGGTGACTGTTGCTTTAAGGCAGCCTTGCTGTGTAAGGGTCACATGGTCAGAACAGCAAATCAGCACTGAGCACGGGGAAGCTTATAAAGGGCAGAGTTTTCCTAGCCTAAAGAGTGTATTGTACCTTTGCTAGAGACCTGCAGCTAATCCAGCAGCTCTGTAAATAAAGTTCATTGTTCAACTAAAGAAGCCTCTCAGTAATATATCTCTACACACATCTTAATATTTACTTCTTTAACTAAGCTTTTGGTCATCTGACCTAACATCTCCATACGTGGCTTGTGGCATGCTTACTTTTATAATGCTCCTATTAAGTATATTGGAATGTTTATTACATTAAAAGCACTATATAAATATAGTTTTTTGTTAGTTTCTTTAATCGAGTAAAGTATTCATTTTTCCATACATCATTTTTTTTTGCAAAAATATACTTTATTCATAAATCTTCAAAAACATTTCGAACCATTTCAAAATCACCATTACAAAAATACAATCAGGTTCAACTTTTACAACATGAATCACAAGGTGTATCAGTACAAACAATGAATATTACAATCATTGGCAGACATTCATTTTAAGCTGTACAGCCCGAGGGGCTCTCAACAGTTCCCAGTCCCTCGGTGCACTGTGGCAGAAAGGTCTAAGGCAGCGACCCTTCCCCATTGCGCCTTTGTGGCGGCTGCCCCAAGCTTAACTGTGTCCCTCAGCACGTAGTCCTGGACCTTGGAATGTGCCAGTCTGCAACACTCGGTCGGGGACAACTCTTTGTGCTGGAATACCAACAAGTTTCAGGCAGACCAAAGAGCGTCTTTCACCGAGTTGATGATCCTTCAGCTGCAGTTGATGTTTGTCTCGATGTGTATCCCTGGGAACAGCCCGTAGAGCACAGAGTCCTGTGTCACAGAACTGCTCGGGATGAACCTCGACAGAAACCACTGCCAGACCTTCTCTCCAGACTTTCTTCGCAAAGACACAATCTACAAGGAGGTGAACAACGGTCTCTTCCCCACCACAGCCACCTCGAGGGCAATGTGCAGAGGAGGTGAGACTCCTGGCACGTAGGAAGGATCTTACAGGGAGGGCCTTTCTCACCACCAGCCAAGCTACGTCTTGGTACTTGTTGGAAAGTTCTGGCGATGAGGCATTCTGCCAAATGACTTTGTCAGTCTGCTCAGGGAACCATCCCACAGGATCCAGCCTCTCCTTTTCCCTCAGGGCATTTAAGACGTTACGTGCCGACCACTGCCTGATGGATTTGTGGTCAAAGGTGTTTCTCTGCATAAATTTTCCCATGAGGGACAGCTGGTACGGCACGGTCCAACTACTTGGAGCGTTCCGCGGCAGTGTGGCCAGACCCATCCTTCGTAACTGGGGACAGGTAGAACCTCAGCATGTAGTGACACTTGGTGTTTGCATACTGAGGGTCTACGCACCGCTGATGCAGCCGCACACAAAGGTGGCCATCAGTATGAGGGCAATGTTGGGCACGTTTTTTCCCCCTTTATCTAGAGGCTTGTACATCGTGTCCCCGCAGACACGATCCATTTTCGACCTCCAGACAAAGCGGAAGATGGCTCGGGTGATCACCACCACACAGGAGTGTGGAATGGGCCAGACCTGCGCCACGTACAGCAACAGTGAGAGTGCCTCACACCTGATGACCAGGTTCTTACCCGCAATGGAAAGGGAGCGTCGCTCCCACATGCCCAGTTTCCTTTTCACCATAGACACCCGCTCCTTCCAGTTTCTAAAGCGTGCTCTGGTCCCTCCAAACCATATCCCCAGCACCTTCAGGCCATCAGCCCTGACAGTGAAGGGGACAGAGGATCGGTCAGCCCAGTTCCCAAAGAACATGGCCTCGCTCTTCCCACGATTTACCTTGGCTCCCGAGGCCAGTTCGAACTGGTCGCAGATGTGGATGAGTCTGTGCACCGACAACGGATCCGAGCAGAAGACGGCGACATCGTCCATGTACAGGGAGACTTTGACCTGAGTGCCTCCACTGCCTGGGATCGTCACTCCTCTTATGCCCGGATCCTTCCTGATGGACTCAGCAAAGGGTTCTCTGCAACACACAAAAAGAACAGGCGAGAGAGGACAGCCCTGCCTGACTCCAGATTTAATAGGAAAGCTATCTGATTCCCACCCATTGATAGAGACTGCACTATTGATGATAGTGTAGAGCAGTTGGATCCAATTGCGAATTCCTTCCCCAAACCCCATTTTGGAGAGCACATCCACCATGTAGGTGTGCGATATTCTGTCAAAGGCCTTCTCCTGATCCAGGCTGATGAGGCAGGCATCCACACCCCTGTCCTGTACATAGGCAATCGTATCCCTGAGCAGCACGAGGCTGTCAGAAATCTTCCTGCCCGGCACAGTGCAGGTCTGGTCAGGGTGAATCACCAATTCCAGAGCGGATTTGACCCGATTGGCAATGACCTTGGACAGAATCTTATAGTCCACATTCAACAGTGAAATGGGTCGCCAATTTCTAATTTCCTCCCTTTCCCCCTTGTGCTTGTAGATGAGGGTGATAATGCCTTTCCTCATGGATTCTGACATACTGCCGGCCATGAGCATACTCTCGTACACTTCTAGCAGGTCCGGGCCGATCCAGTCCCACAGAGCCGAATACAACTCCGCCGGCAAGCCGTCGCTTCCGGGAGTTTTACTCTTCTCGAAGGACTCAAGGGCCTCAGTCAGTTCGTCAGGAGTTAGCGCTTTGTCCAGACTCTCCCGTGTGCTGTCGTCTAAGACCTCCGTGATAGAGGACAGGAAGGACTGGGAGGCCGTGCTGTCTGTGGGCTTCAAGTCATACAATCCGGCATAAAAGGATTTGCTGATCCTCAAAATGTCGGCCTGTGATGACTTTACTGAGCCATCTTCTTCCTTCAGGCTGCTGATTACAGAGCTCTCTCTGTGTACCTTTTGGAAGAAGAAACGTGAGCATGTCTCGTCCTGCTCCACGGAGTGTACTCTGGAACGGAAGATGATCTTGGAGGCCTCCGAGGCAAAGAGCGAGGCTTACTGGCTCTTCACCTCTTGGAGTTCCTCCTTGACATCGACCCCCATCGACCGCAGCCGGAGCAGATTCTGCATGTTTTTCTGGAGTTGGGACATTTCCCTCTGCTCCTTCCTAGCTTTCTGGGTGCCTTTGAGGATGAAAAACCTCTTGATGTTTCCCTTGATCGCTTCCCACAGTGTGTCAGTGACTCAAAGTGGGGTTTCATGGTTCTCCAACCTTTGTAATCCCTCTTGAGCTTCTCAATGTTCTCTGGGGTCAGCAGTTTCACGTTTAGCTTCCATGCCTCCCTGCCAACCCTCTGGTCCTTCTCTAAGTGACAGTCAGCCAGTAGGAGGCAATGGTCAGAGAAGAACACCGGCTTGACGTCGGTGGATCTGACTGCGAATGCACGGGACACAAACAGGAAATCTATCCTGGAACAGACGGACCCGTCAGGCCGCGACCAGGTGTATCTACGCTGCACTCCGTCTGCAGGGTTGCTGAAGACGTCATGCAGCTTGGCATCCTTTACTGTTTCCATCAGGGATCTGGACGTAGCGTCCAATCTGCTTTCGGCCCTGCCGGATCGTCCAGCCACATCGATGATGCAGTTGAAGTCACCGCCCAGAATGACCGGCCTGGAGGTTGCCAGCAGCAGTGGGAGCTACTGAAAGACCTCCAGCCGCTCAGCCCCTTGTGACGGGGCGTAGACATTAATTAACCAGAGTGGAGCATTCTGATACATTATGTCTGCTACAAGGAGGCGCCCGCCCACCACCTCCTTAACCTGGGAGATGGTGAAGCTGCCTCCTCGCAGCAGAATACCCAGGCCGGAGGAACGAGAGTCGTTTCCTCCCGACCAGATCGATGGCCCATGGGACCACCATCGTGACCATTGCCTGTAGGAGCTGAGGTGCGGTATCGCACACTCCTGCAGAAACAACAGGTCAGCTTTGACCTTGGCAAGGTAATCCAAGGTCGCAACACATCGAGTAGTAGATTTAATGCTACGCACATTTATGGATACAATCTTTACACCCATTTTAAAGCAGTTAGTCGCTTACCAAACCTGTTGTCTCTGAGAGTTCCAGACCTTTGGTCTGCTCCTTCATGCCCATAGTGTGCTCAAATTGCTTCACTTTGGATGGGCTGAGGAAAGCGTCCTGAACCTCCCCATTGGTGTTGTTCTACTCCGGTGGCATCTGGGGGTCCGTGCAGAGAGCGGGGTTTGAAATGTCCTCTGTTGGAGAAGCTTCTCCAATCCTCTCCCCCTCTGGGGCGTTGCTGCTCCTGGCTTCCCGGAGCTGGGGTGCACTGAGCGCCTCACTGTTCCCAGATTCCTGGGGTTGTGGTACACTGGCCTCTTCGGGTTGGGGTGCACTGGTCTCTTCATTGTCTCCAATGTTCTGGAGCTTGGGTGTCTCATCCTCCAACTCCCTAGCGTTTTGCCACTTCTTCTGCTGGCGCCGCCCTGGCCCTTCTTCGTCTGAAGAGCTGCTGCTCTTGTTATCCGTGTCGGATAGGAGATGCCTCTTGACTCTTGTCTGGGAAGTGGCTTGGTTTCTTTTTAGCCCCTTCTTCCTTTTGGCTCTCTTCACCAGCTGCCACTCCCCCCTGCTGCTTTCCCACTGCTGCCTCCTCCTCCTCCGTTGATTCGCTCTCCTGAGGAGTAGGAGGTTCAGGGAGCCGTGCTGTTGGTTGGCCGTCTGTTGCCCCAATCTTTTCCTCCACCTTGTCTCTCTGTGTCCTCCTTTGTCCCGTTGTTCTCCCTGGGGACCTTGGTGGTTGGAGTGACACGAGGCATTTCTTCTGCTTCCCCCTCGTTGGCTTTAGCTGCCTGTGCATTAGTACGGCAACGTTTGGGGCAGGTCTTGAAGAGGTGACTTGCCTCGCCACACAGGTTGCAGCACTTAGCCTGTTTACAGTCTTTTGTCTGGTGCCCTTCCTGTTTGCAGTTCTTGCAGAGGACGGCGCTGCAGTTGGCCGCCACATGACCAGACTTGCCGCATGAGCGACAAAGTTTGGGTTGCCCAGCGTAGACAAGGTAGCCATGGCTTCCCCCGATAGCGAATCTGGAAGGGGGGTGGAAGACTGCTCCCTTACCGTCGGTCTTGAGCGTTACCTTTACCTGACATTTACATGTCCAGATCCCCAAATCATCTCTAACCGCGGTGCAGCTCCCAACCTTATCGAAGTACCTGGTAAGGAAGGTGAGCACGTCAGCGACAGGGACGAAGGGGTTGTACAGATGCACCGTCGCAACCCTTTCTCGTTGCAACGGCAGAGCAAAGAGCGGCTCCGCCGTCAGGATCTTCATTTCTGGCAGGTCTTTCTTTTCCTCAAACACCTTCAGGAGTTTGACGCAAGCTGCCACTTGCTTGAAAGTCACATCAAAAAATCCAGCGCTGGGGAAATCCTGTAGGCAGTAGATCTCCGCAGCCTCGAAACCACACAGCTTGAATAGGATCCTCTTGGTGAAGAAGGTCCTATCCAATCCTGTTCCTTGCTCGCTGCCCTTCACCATGACTCGGATGGTGTTAGGTACCCCATGGTAAGGAGATCGACTGGTTATAGCCATTGCTCTTTCCCTGGCAGAAACGCGATGAAAGTCTCCCCTGCCAGGTAAGTATCATTTTTCCATACATCAACCCAGTTCTGGAATTCTGCAAAGGTTCAGCCTTAATGATCTTTAGAAAGATCTTAGCTTGTTAAATAAGCCCATTTCTCACTTCTGGCAATTTTTTAAAAAACGAACCCCCTATTTAAAAGCTTAGTAATGCTCAGAGCAGGGCTAAAAACAGGCAAGACATTTGAATACATTGTTTCAACAATACGCCATTTTCATGTCTTTTTATTGCTCAAGCACAGGAATGACAATAGACTTCAAGCACTGGTGCATAAATCAGGCTTAGAGAGCATTAACAACACCCCCATAGGCCAATTTATGCACATATGCTAATTTGACAACCAATACTGAAACTTTATTCCACTTGGTCATTTTCACTGCTCACGTGGTTGGGAAATACATTATTGCAGCCATTCTAATAGCAGATAGCACTTCACAGAGTAGTTACATGTGTTGCGGTTTCAACTGTTGAATCAGGAAGCTAATTTATATGAAAACATCCATTGGAGTAATAGTTGGTTTAGAGTATGTTATAATCTCTACATGGAAATTAACCAAGCATGAATAGGCTGTTAAATGGAAATGTTGAGCAGGGGCATAGTGACATTACATGTGGAATTGTGATAAAACAGCACCAACTGAGAGAAAATAAAACTTGGAAAATAGAAGAAAAAACTTTATAATTTTTTTTATTCCTTCATAGGATGTGGGTAGCGCTGGCTAGACCAGAATTTATTGCCCACCCCTAATTGCCCTTGTTCAGAGGGCATTTTTTAAGAGTCAGTCACATTGCTGTAGGTCTGGATTCACATGTAGGCCAGACCAGGCAAGGATGGCAGATTTCCTTCCCTAAAGGACATAATTGTTTTTACAATTGGCAATGGTTTCATGGTCACCATCAGACTTTTAATTCCAGATTTTCAATGAATTTAAATTTCACTCTCTGCTGTGGTGTGATTTGAATTCTGGACCCCAGAGCATTACCCTGGGCCTCTGGAATACTAGTCCAGTGACAATACCACTATGCCACTGCATATATTTTAACAAAATGTTAAACACAATTCAGTTGCATACAAATATATAAAATGATAAAGAGAGATTGCTGACTGTGCCCTGTTTCTATATGAATAAATAGAAAGTTGTGCAGATAGAAAAGAAGGTTTTAAAATTTGGGTTTTTATGGATTGGGTTAAAATGCCCATATGGTTAGTTAAGCATTTTGGAGATTTAATGTTGCAGTAGTTACAGAAGTAATGGGATTTGAAATGAAGTGGATAAAGAATAGTATTGAAATTAAATGCAATTGTTTTAATAAACTTGCCGTACATTATTTGGTGCAACTTAATATGGAGAACACTTTTTAGGATTTTGACAATAGCTTTCAGTAATATGCTAACATTGAAAGGAAAGAAAAGCCCTTGTAATAATGGGTGCATCATTTGTTTAAAATTGAATTGTTTTTCGCAAACATCTGTTGACACAATTTTCTTGATTCACATTAAGAATGACTTCACAAAATCTATAAACCAATTTTTTTTAAGTGCTTGCTCCTGTTTTAGATGTTTCTTCTCATGCTTTTTCAATTTTCACTAGTTGTTACAACTTTTTGTTTAATTATAGGTCTGTCAAAGTGGATCCGTCAACAAATCCAACACCATCCGAACTTCAACAGTGCATTAGATTCATTGTGTATGTTTTCCAGTGTTCACCAGAAGGGTGTTGATCATTTACCCAAGGTCCTCAGTACAGTACCTGCACACATCGAGAACAAGGGTCATCAGTCACAGATTGTCAGCACACAGGTCTTCTTGGAAAATGGTATTCGGATGTGCAACCCACCTGATGTTATCCCAGCAAGCCAGAAGACTAATCCTAGTGCCATTCCTACATCTCCCTACTGTGATACCAGTAAAATGAGCACTACAGAAGTACCTGGTTAGTGTTAATAAAGTATCTTTCATTTCTCTCTTTACTCAACAGGTCTGGCAGCATTTGTGCAGAGAGAAACTGAGTAAACTTTTCAAATCTGTGACCTTTCATGAGTTCTGTTTTTATTTCCGATTTCCAGCATCCACCGCATTTTGCTTCAGTAAAGATTTTTAATATTTGGGGAAGAGCATTGTATTGGATATGGACAGGGTAGGTGAATGGGCCAAAATTTGGCAGATTTAACATGGATAAGTGTGAGGTTATCCATTTTGGTCGAAGAATAAAAAGGCAACTTATTATTTAAATGGAGAGAAGCTTCAGAATGCTTCAGTGCAGAAGGTCCTAGGTGTCCTCATGCATGAATCACTGAAAGCTAGTATACAGGTACAGCAGGTGATGAGGAAGGCAAATGGAATTTTGGCATTTCTTGCTAAAGGAATAGAGTATAAAAATAAGGAAGTGTTGTTGCAACTGTACAGGGCATTGGTGAGACCACACCTGGAGTACTGTGCACAGTTTTGGTCCCCTTACTTGAGGATGGATGTAGTTACATTGGAGGCGGTTCAGAGGAGGTTCACTACATTGATTCCAGAGATGCGGGGCTTGTCTTATGAGGAGAGATTGAGCAGTAAAGAAGGATGAGAGGAGATCTAATTGAGGTATATAAGATGCTAAAGGGGATAGATAAAGTAGATATGGTGGAGCGGATGTTTCCCCTTGTGGAGCATTCTAGAATGAGAGGCCATAGTTTTAGGCTAAGGGGTGGTAGATTTAAATCAGAGATGAGGAGGAATTACTTTTTTCAAAAGATCATGAATATGTGGAATTCACTACCTCAGAGTGCAGTGGATGCCGGGACGCTGAATAAATTTGAGGAGGAGATAGACAGATTTTTAATTAATAACGGGTTGAAAGGTTATGGAGAGAGGGTGGGTAATTGGAGTTGAAGCCGAAATGAGATCAGCAATGATCGTATTGAATGGCGGGGCAGGCTCGAGAGGCTGAATTGCCTACTCCTCCTAGTTCTTATGTTCTTATGTATCTTAGAAGAGGAATAACAGTGAAATGTTGTTTCCCTCACTTCAAACCAAATGCTGCCTACCTTTGCCAATTAGGTATAATTCATTAGAGATGAAATGTTTACCTGCTGCTGTGACAAAAAGCCTCAATTCCTAACTTCAGAGTCTAGCCCCTTCACGAATTTGATATTTTCATCCCCTAACCCGCCTGAATGAAGTTGTTGATGTATTGGTAAGTGAAATTGAGTTTGGGTTGATTTGAAAATAATTTCTTGTGAAACTAATTTGGTGTTGAGCAGTAGAAGACAAGACCTCTTTTTGACCCTCTTGATTCAGTTTGTCAGTCATGGAATGGTAGTGATTGTGGGCTGAAGAAGTTTATGTATCACATCATTTCTAGCTAACTGCTGGAAGATTTTGTATGATGGTGTGATGCTAAATTATTTTCTAGCAGATTTAAGTCAGTTATTTATTAAATTGCATAAGATTAAAATCTGAACACCAACTAGCTTAATTGACTTTTTACTTTTGATTTATAAACTGCTCCCCTCAACTGCCCCACCAATCCTTCCATGTCCTTATGCCTACTACTTGCCAAGGTTGTAAGTATTTTCCAACAACAGCCTTGTCCTCTGATCAGCTAACAATGACTGTGAGTCTTGTGGGTAGGGTTGGTTCTGTTAGGCTTATTCTCCCCTACCGCAGATGTGGAACACTTACTTGCTAAAGTGCTTCACATATGATCTGGCTCATTGTTTCAAATTTGAATATTTATTGGGGTCATCAAATTTTACTGCAGAAGAAAGCTGTTCATTCCATCATGCCTGTTCCAATGCTAGCTCACCCAGTGGACCTGTCCATTCTAGTGTGATTCCCTCCTTTATTCCCCACTTCCTTTAAATATGGTTTCTTTTCTTCAAGTGTATGTTTAATTCTTTGTTCAATTTCTGTATTGACTAGGTTTCAATACTAATTGAAATACAGAAGGTATTACATTTTTGTAGGGAGAGAATATATCTAACATTCCCCTTTATGCTTGATGGTTTATGTCACCATCACCCTTTATTACCAATTCACCAACTGGGGGAATTAATTTCACGGTCTACTTTTTTAAACCTTGTCATTCATTTTGAACAGTTCTGATAGGGTTCTGATAAAAGGTCGCATATCTGAAATGTTAACACTGTTTCTCTCTCCAAAGATGCTGGCAAACCTGCTATTTTCTGTTTTCATTTCAGATTTTCAGCCTCCATGGCATGTGCTCTTGTGTTAGTGTTTAATTCAATGCCACTTCTTTTCCAGGAATGTCACCTTGAGTAAGTTCTGCTCTTAGCTCTGACAGAATTTCTGTTTTTTTTAACCTTACCTTGTTCACATTTTATTTCTAGTTCCCTCTTGTGCTTGATCAGATATCTTCTCCCTTAGCAACTGTCCCGGACTCCAGCTTATTCCACAACATGTATTCCAACTGAAATTCCATCCTTTGTGTTTCAGATCTACCCATGATTACAGACATCTCCTGGATATTTAGAATTTCTTGAACTGCTGTTCTCACTGCACCCTCCCCTTTCAGCATTCCAAAGGCATCATTCTCTCCATGACACCCTGGTCCACTCCTCGGTCACCCCATCACTCCCTCCCTTTCTTATGGCACCTTTCCAAGCGCAGGAGAGGCAACATCCGTCCATTTATCTCCTCCCTTCCCATCTTCCAGGGCTCCAAGCATTCTTTGCAAATGAAACAGCGATTTACTAGTACAACTTTCAATTTAGTATGCTGTATGAGTTGTTCATAATTTGTTCCCCTCTACTTTGGGGAGACCAAACACAGAGTGGATGACTGTTTTGTGGAACACCTCCATGCAGTCTGCAACCATGACCCTTTTGCTTGTCATTTCAATTTCTTATCTTGCTCCTACTCTGACTTTGCTGTCCTTGGCTGCTATAGTATTCCACTGAAGCTCAACACAAGCTTAAGGACTACATCTTTTGACTGCACATTTTACTGCTTTCTGGACTGATGTTGAATTCAACAACTTTGGATCATGACCGTAGCCCCCAATTTTGTTTTGTATATTTTTTTGCTGGTTCAGTTTTCACTCATTTCTTTCTTAATCCATTTACTTTGCATTTGGATGGCTGCTATCATACCTTTCACACCTCTTCTCAACAAATCTTTTGTTTCTTTATTTGTCCCATCGCCACTCCTTTTGGCTTTTCACAATAAAACCTTTTGTCATTTAATCTACCCTATCACAGACCTGCCCTTTTGTTCTTCCCATCCTCCCCTCTTTCACTTGCTCAAAACCTATTACATTTCTAACTTTTCTCAGTTCTGATGGAAGGAAGTCTTGTGGTAGTACCCCTACCTCTGGGCCACAAGCTCTGGGTTCAAGTCCAAATTCAGGACTTGATGGCCATGGAAGGTACGTTCAACGTGGCCAGAAAGGTTGATTATTAGCCTGTAAATCCTTTGATGGCAGGTGATAAGAGCAGGAGAGTTTCCTGGTCAGCCATACTACAGAAAGCAACGGCAAACCACTGCAGTACTTTGCCAACCATAATCATGGATCAATCCAATGGAAGTCCATGGTTGCTTATGCCCTCTTAGGGCACGGTAACTGGAGGAGGAGGGTGGAAGGTCACCGACCTGAAATGTTAATTCTGTTTCCCTCTCCACAGATGCTGCCAAACCTGTTGAGTGTTTCCAGTATTTTCTGCTTTTATTTCAGATTTCTAGCATCCGCATAACTTTGCTTTTGTTTCATCATCTCATCCTTCGTGTTGTTCAAGTTTAACTTGTTCTTTTGCTGTACCTCTAAAATATCCTTTCTATAGTGTGCTGCCAAAACCTCACCAATTACTTAACAATGCACTGGTGAATAATAAACTTCTCTGTGCTTAACATGATTCTTGACAGCAATCATGAGTTCGAGCGCTTGATCATGGTTTTATTTCACTTTTTGCAGCATATTTTGTATGGCTGTGAACGGCTAATGTTAGCCTCAGTTGTTGGGGTAAAGTTGTGCTGCACTTTATGACTTTTGATAATTATTGCTTGTCTTACAGATAATAAGGAAGTTAATTCTACAACCATAATTGCCAAGACTCCACTCTTCAGAAATGCCAGTATAAAAGAGAAAAAATGTAGAAATGGTGATTCAAAAAACGAGTCAGGATCTATCATGCAGTATTTCAAAAAAAAGCCTCTGACTTCAACACCTACGCGAACAATATCAGCAGAGTCACATTTTCCATCTATCATGTTGGTGCAAGATCATCATTATAAGAACATGATGTGTAATTCTGTTAGACAGACACAACAGAAAACAGAAATAACTACATTTCAGTTTGAGAGCATGTTACAGAAAAATACTACTACATCAATAAACATCAGAGAGGATTTATTGAATACAGTAAAACGTGAGTTACAGGATAATAGAGAAAACCAAACAGCTTATGACAGTGCAGGAAATTCTTATAACAGCTCCATGGTTGTATCACCCTCCTCAGTTGTGGGGTTGCTGAGTGAGGATGAGGCAGAGGTGATGGGAATACCATCCTCAGTTGGCACTGATATGCAGCAGCCTACAGAGGAGCAAGATGATGTTAAGGAGGATGAGACATGGTTTTTTACCCCTGAGCTTTTTGACAAGGATCCAGAGGAAGAATGTTTAGAAACACCAAGGGTGGATAATTCACCAGATGTTGCCAAAGCTGATGATATCAGTGATTTTGCTGCTGCACCTGAGAACAAAGGAGCTGAATGTGTGGAAATGCTTCAAAGTATAAATGGAGGACCCAGCTACTTTGATGAGCTGACAAAACCTAATGAAAATTATATAACGTACTCAGTTTTTGAACGGAAGGAAGATAATCCCACTAGTTTGTGCTCCAACTTGGTAGCAAAAGACAAATGTGTGCCTAAATTAGCTATACTGATAGATGATAAGGAGGATGCCAGCATAAGACATCAGCACGTTGATGAGCTGACAAAAACTGACAAAGTAGCGAAGAACAGAAATCATAGGCTGTCCCGATCTAGAAATAAAGGTACAAATTTAATAACTGACAATGTATGTACACAACATCTAAGTTTCCCTGCAGACAATAACTAATATGAAACGGATATCTGTCCCATTGTATCATGTTGACTCATTCTGATTTAAGAATATGTGTTTATCAACCAAGCCAAGCTAATTAATATAATCTCTTGTTCTGTAAGTTTTCTTTTTAGGTTTTGTTTAAGATGAAGCATATTTATGTAGGGGAATAGAACATACTGTGCAACTTCTGTCAGATATATAACGGGGGTGGGGATGGATTCCTCCACTTAGTCTTAGCAATATGCTTCAGTTGCAACCTCTGAAGTTTTTTTTCTACTGCACCAGCATTTTAAACTTTTTGTTTCCTACATAGTATGCACCCCGCTATTTAAAAAAGCCAATTAACCCCAAATTCGGTGTGATTTTGTGCTATGGACCAATGCCAGCTATGAACTGAGATTTCCGTAACTCATTTCATGTAGCATCTGCGAAGGTACTAAACAAAAGGATTAGGTAATGACGCTGGTAAATCCAAGTCATGTAAGAACAATAGATTTGAGTACCTTTAAATGAAAATTAATCAAAGCAGAATTACATTGGGTTCTATTATACTTTTATTACAATGTGTTGTTAGGTCAGTCAATAAGTTGGCATCCCAATGTGCTAAAGACATCTGGTGGCAGTTATATGTAATTGTGCAAAGCACATTTACTGAGAGATTTTATTAATAATGTTCACCTCTGGACTAGAGATTCAGGAATTTGATCTTCAAACAACCATTGACCAAAATAGGAAACCAAAGATTCATTATTATATGCGATTAGATCAAAAAAATCAAGTAACCATTATCTTGTACACTACAGTGAATGGAAATATCTTTATGCAATGATAATGTTTGTTCTTAAACAATCGTATCAAATAGCCTTCTAAGATAAAAACTATTGGCAGTGAATATTGAGAATTATTGGCGAGGCAGTAGTTTTGTAGTTACATTTTTGAACAGTTTTTTAGTTAACCCTGCATTGCTGTCAATTTGTGCAATTTCATCTGGCACTTTGAGGAAATTCTTTTGCAGAACTGCTGTGACATCGGAGTCTATGGTTCTAGCTGCAATTCTTGAAAGGCTGAGTGTGTTGTCTTGGAAAAACCTACTTTTGTGTCTGCTACTTATTAAATTGATTTTTAAATAATAAAATGTGATAATTAGAAAGCAAAAATCATAGTGAACCCAGCATTGCACCCTGTACCATGCAATCTGGTCCCTTTAGTATCTGTCTTAAAGGCAAAGGAGTAGAAATTCATCATCTGTGGTGGCACAAAACAGATAGTATTGGATTGGCTGACTGATTGCAGTCAATAGAACTAAGCAGTGTGTAATTAGCAGTCAAACCAATGCCTCCCAGTTTATGGCACTGCCCAAGACAACTTTCTACCTCACAGAGTGCTTCTTGTTCATATTTCACTGTATAGTTTTGCAAAATAATCTCTCAGCTGTGTTAGGTATAATTTCTGTTAGTGGGTTGGATCTAATTTGTTCCCAATAAGAACATATCTCTGGCTGCACCCAATCTGAAAAGTAGATTGCCAGGGTACCAAATAATGAGAGTGTAAAAAGGGATAAGAACCTGCCTATAGATCATCCTTCTCCTTTAGGAGTATAGCTTGGAGATCTGGAAAAGCTGCTTTTCACAATGAAGTAACTGGCACATTTGTATCAGAAGCTGTAAATTTAATTCTGTTTGTAAAACTAAAATGATTAAATTGGTCATTAAAGAAAATTGTTAAACCTATTTTTTAACTGTGTGTGAGAATCGTACCTTGTGTTTTTAAAATGTTTATTGATTTAATGTTTTAGTTACTATAATGAATGTAAAAATAGATAAAATTTTCTCAGGAGGGATTTCTTGAGATTAAATTTCATATCTGGAATTCATTGTCTAAATGGCCTATGTATTATATTTTTGGCTTAGGATATCGTGAAATATGTTAAAGAGTAATCTCCGGATGTATTAATCATATAGTTAGTGTAATGTGAGGAAAATCTCTTTCGAGTTGGTAGCTCTTCATATTAATAAACATTTGGCAAAGTGACAGTTCTCAGTTGACTTTGCTGATTTTTGCTGCATTACCCCTGGAGCAATGATATTAGAACATTTTATGCATCAAATCTCTAGTGATTTGTTTCTTAAGGGCAAGGTTCTGCCTTCTTTTAAATTTTTTTTTCTTTTCCTTTTCTTGATTTTCCCACACCATGCAGAAAGCTCATCAAGAAAGTGATATTTCCACACCCCTTTCCCAATTTTGCTCTGAAACCACCAGGAAGCGTGAGAGATGGGCCCATAGATGAATCTGACTCCAATTTTTCCTTCCTTTCTTTGTAGGAACACCTACCCTTTGTTTCGAACCTCAGCATAGCTAAGATAATGGATTTATTAGGAGTCATGGGGTTGAGCTTAAAGCCCATAGCTCTAAGCCACAATACATTGAAGCCCCAATAGGCTATTTCACACGCTTACTATTTAAAATTTCAGCACCCATGAAAAAATGTATTATACTATTTATAAATGTTACTATCGGAGACCATAATATCAAGTTTTGATAAAATTAGTTATTTATACTAATATAAATCTGCCTGGTTATACATGCTACTATGATATTTTTTGCTATGGTTATACCTTTCACATCTGTTACCCCAAGTCGCTTCTCCACGACTGAATTTTTGACTACTCCGCACTTTGAAGAAAAAGTGGGAATAAGCAGTAGGCACTTGACTTTAAGATGAACCCGTGCTTTGAATTTACTGTGCTACATTGCAAAAATTGATCAGGAAAACTTTTGATTTATGCTTTCTTGTAATATCATTTATTTTGACAAAATTCTGATTTGACTATAATGGGGAAGGAATCTGCTAGAATTTTTTTAAAGCACATGAGAGTTGGAAGAAAAATTCTGTACTATCCTCCATAAATAAATGAAATTTAAATTTATTTTACTAGACTGAGCTACAGATCTATTAAAACTATTAACACCATAGAACTATACAACATAGAAGGAACCCATTTGGTGAATTGTAAGAGCTCTCACTTAATCTCTCTCCCCAGCCCATAGTCTTGCAAAAAGTTTCCTTTTCAAATATATGTTCAATCCCTTTTCAAAGTTATTATTGAATCTATTTTCACTACCCTTTCAGGCAATGCATTTCAGAACACCATAACTCACTTTTTTAAAGAAATTCTCTCCACTTTCCTCTGGTTCTCTTACCACATCTTAAAATAGCACTAAGTGCCACATGTGTTGCAAATTGAAATGTTACTTTGAAAGTTTATGTAAACTATTTAATATTGTTTGACATTTTGAAGTCTGTAACTTGTATGTAATTTGCTAGGTTGTAGTGCTTTATTCTGCAGAAACTATTGTGCACGAGCACTTCCGCTCAGCTTTCCCATAGTTTTAAGTTAGATTCAGCATTTTGTTCAGTGTTTTATTTAGTGGATTTTTAATAAGCTGAAATTGCAACCAGTATTGATACATTGTTCTCTTCATTTGGCTTGTGACAAGATATTAAATAATAAAATCTTCTTAATATTATGTGTTGCACTTAAAATGACGAGAGTTAAGAAATTCATTGCTTAAAGTGACTCATTTATTTTCCATCTTTTTTAATTTCTATCCTAGGCACTAATAATTCCTCAGCTTTTTCTGGTGGGATAAGCCAAACCATTTCTCCTAACGAAGTTTCTTTGGGTCTATCAAAGCCATGTGTGCAGGAGGGCCAAGGAGACTGTTCAGATCAGCGTATTCATCTAAGAAGTAGAAAAATTGTTGCCAAAAACAATAATGTCAAACAGCCAATACCAAGTGCACTAACTAAGCATGATGATATAGAAGCATTGGATAAGACACCCAGCCAAAAAGACAAAAATGGTCCTGTTAAATGGAGCAATCTGCACAAACAAACCGAAACGAATATATCCGAATGCAGTCATTTGGCAAAGGGGAAGACTATGAAACCCCACAATAGAAAAATTGTTCAGGCAGCAAAAGAAAACTTGTTTGTGGAGGAATTAGTGGAAAGATCCACTTTGAGTGGATCAAGCATGCAAATTAATAATTTGAAGGAAACTCCAGTGAAGAGTAAGTCTATTTTATCTCGTGTAGCTGGTTGCAAAGGACAGAGAAAAATGAGAAGAGAAAGAACAGAAAATACGCCTTCAAATAAACCAAATTATAGATTGAGAAATATGTATGTAAATATAGTCTCCAAAAGACCCATGCAAAACAAAACACAGATAAAAAAACTAAGTTGCATAAATAATGAGAAATGCAGCTTGGTAACCCAGATTGATGGAGTATATGATGCACATCATAGTAAAAAATTCAGCAAAGTACTATTTCCCAAGGAATATAGAAATAAAGTTACAAAATCTTGTGATTCTAAGCCGATTGGCAGAATTCAGTTAAAAAAGAAAAGAGGAAAAAAATGTTTCAGCCTCCACCTCTCAGCTTCTTCTTCACAGTTTGATGAAGAACACAATGGGAAGCCCAAAACAGCCGGAGACAAAGCATCAGTTATGCAGTTTGAAATATTAATGCAAGAACAGCATTCTTCCCCATTGAAGATTGCCCAGTGCAGTGAAGATAAACTGAAAACTTCAATTTCAACCTTAAATTCTAAAGATAACAATAGGACAACTGTCAAGGGGAACAAATATTCAGAACCAGTGGGCACACTGCTCCAACTAGAAGAGGATACAAACATAAATGAAATTAATCCAGATTTTAATATAGGTAGTGATGCCCAGGTTTTAAAGAAAGGATCGGAAAATAATTCACCAGCTGCAAAAATCGTAATCTCTGCTGCAAAAATGCTAAAGGCCAGCTCTGAAGGTGAGAAATTTTAACTTCAGGCAGCTGTGAATTTGTAATATTGTTCTACATTGTAGATCACTAGGCTGTTTAAAATACAATATTGGAAGGACTTAAATTTAGAAAATATTTACACTAAACTGCTCAATTTGCTTTCTAATACATTGTAAAATAAAGATATAGGTAACCAGAAGCATAGTTCTAAAAGATATAACAGTTTAAAATGCTAAACTATAGCCTCCAACTTCTGCCTCATAGTGCAGAGGCATGTATAAGTAGTAAAACATGGTCATATCTTTAGTTATAAATGATGTGGGGCCTGAGCAGATAATGTGTCTTCATTAAGAGCTTGAAATGTACATGCCATATAAGTGGAGTCTTTAAGAATAATGGAGTTTATGTAAGATTATATTTTTATGAACTTATAGATAATTCAAACAATTTTGCAAGTTTAATATGGTACACCAAAAGTCTGTAGGTTGGTGAATGTTGCACTTCAGTTCAAAAAAAGGAAAGGACATAGCATTAAGAGGTAACCATAAACCTGTTAGTTTCACATCAGTGGTGAAAAACTGACAGGGACTAGAATAAGGGATACCAATAAACAATTAGAAAATAATTGAAAAGATAGATCTTCCTTGAATAATTTCATTGACTTTTTCAAGGAAGTTGTATAGTGTAAAAACAACAGGATCTTGTGGATGTGATTTTTTTTTGTTTTTTTTTATTTGTTTATGGAATCTGGACATTGCTGTCAAGGCCAGCAATTATTGCCCAAACTTAATCGCCCTTGAGAAAGGTGGAGGTGATCCACTGAAGTTGCGTTATATAGTAACATCTATAGTGCTGTAAGGTAGGGAATTCCAGAAATTGACCCACTGATGATGAAGGAACAATGATATATTTCCAAGTCAGAATAGCTTGAAAGAGAGCTTGCAGATGTTGATATTACCATGCCCCTGCTGCCCTTGTTCTTCTAAGGTGGTTTCAGATGGTGTTAGAGGTAAAATGGCAGCATGATAATACTGTCCAAAAGACAGCAAGTAGGAATAGGTAAATATTTCCTTGATTGGCAAACTATCTCTGGTAGCGTGCCTCAAGGGCTGTGATTTTTCAAGTCAGGATGGTGTGCCATGAAGGGGAACTTATGTGGCATCAAGGAACCCTAACAAAACTGAAGTCAATGGGAATTGGGGAGGTGAAATCTCTCCACTGGTTTCGGGGAGTCACACTGACCACAAAGGAAAGATTAAAAGCAAAATACTGCAGATGAAAATCTGAAACAATGTGGTCTCCCCTTTGGAGAGACCAAACGCAGACTGGGTGACCTCTTTGCGAAACACCTTCAGTTTGTTCTCAAGCATGACCCAGACCCCCCTGTCGTTTGCCATTTCAACACAACCACCCTGCTCTCATGCCCATATGTCTGTCATTGGCCTGCTGCAATGTTCCAGTGAAGCTCAACGCAAACTGGAGGAACCGCACCTCATCTTCCGACTAGGCATTTTACAGCCTGCCGGACTTAACATTGAGTTCAACAACTTTAGATCATGAACTCTTTCCTCCATCCCCACCCCCTTTCCAATCCGCCTTTTTCCAATTATTTATAATTTTTTTTAATGTATTTTTCTTTTCCCACCTATTTCCATTATTTTAAAATGTATTTCCATCCATTGTTTCATCTCCACCCTTTAGCCTATTTCGATCCCTTCCCCCCACCCCATCCCCACTAGGGCTATCTGTCACTTGCTCGTCCTGCTTTCCACCCTTAATGTCACCATTAGCACATTCCTTAGCTAACATCACCATCATCAACACCTCTTTGTCCTTTTGTCTATGACACTTTTGGCAATCTCTTCTTTTCCTCCACCTATCACTGTTCTCTATCCAGCTCTACCTGTCCCACCCCCGTCAATCAACTTATATTTCACCTCATTTCTATATTTCTTCAGTTCTGATGAAGAGTCATACGGACTCAAAACGTTAACTGTATTCCTCTCCACAGATGCTGTCAGACCTGCTGAGTTTTTCCAACTATTTTTATTTTTGTTACAAAGGAAGGATTGTTGTGGTTGTTGGAGGTCAGTCATCTCAGCTCCAGGGCATCACTGCAGGAGTTCCTCAGGGTATTGTCCTTAGGCCCAACCATCTGCAGCTGCTTCATCAATGACCCTGTTTCCATTATAAGGTCAGAAGTGGGGATGTTTGCTGATGATTGCACAATGTTCAGCACCATTCGTGACTCCTCAGACACTGAAGCAGTCTATGTCCAAGTGCAGCTAGACCTGGATAATATCCAGGCTTGGGCTGACAAGTGGCAAGTAACATTTGCACCACGCAAGTGTCAGGCAATGACCATCTCCAACAAGAGAGAGAATCCAACCATCACTCCTTGATGTTCAATGGCACTACCATCACTGAATCCCCCACTATCAACATCCTGGGGGTTACCATTGACCAGAAACTGAACTGGACTAGCCACATAAATACTGTGGCTACAAGAGCAGGTCAGAGGCTAGGAATAGTGTTAACAAGTAACCCACCTCCTGACTCCCCAAAATCTGTCCACCATACACAAAGCACAAGTCAGGAGTGTGATGGAATACTCCCCACTTGCCTGGATGAGTGCAGCTCCCACAACACTCAAGAAGCTTGACACCATCCAGCCCACTTGATTGGCACCACATCCACAAACATTCATTCCCTCCACCACCGCGCACAATAGCAGCAGTGTATACCATCTACAAGATGCACTGCAGGAATCCACCAAGGCTCCTTTGACAGCACCTTCCAAACCCAATATCATCTGGTAGGACAAGGACAGCAGATAGATGGGAAAACCACCACCTAGAAGTTCCCCTCCAAGTCACTCACCATCCTGACTTGGAACTATATTGCAGTTCCTTCACTGTCGCTGGGTCAAAATCCTGGAACTCCCTAACAGCACTATGGGTGTACCCACACCACATGGACAGCAGCGGTTCAAGAAGGCAGTTCTTCTCAAGGGCAACTAGGGATGGGCAATAAATGCTGGCCCAGCCAGCAAAGCCCACATCCCATGAATGAATTTTAAAAAATGGAGGGGATGGTAGGAAGCCCTATTGTGTGATCAGAGGCCTTGTGTGGTAGGCCGTTGGTTGGTGGTGCCCACCCCACACCACCACCATGGAATCAACTTCCACATGTATGCTGATGACACTCAGCTCTAGCTCTCCATCATATCTTTGGACCGCTCCATTGCCTCTGTATTTTTCATACTGCTCGCCTGACATTCAGTCTCGATTAGCTGCGATTTCCTTCTGTTTAACATCAGGAAGAGTAAAGTCATCATCTTCAGCCCCAGCCACAAACTCTATGGGCGGAATTTTCTAAGCCCGCCAGCAGCGGGAGATAGATAGCATGCCCACTTCATGGCGGGACCCACTTCATGGCATGAAGGCAGGTTGCAACCTTCCACTCAGCCCACCAACAGTGGGTCACGTTTCCCACCATCACTAGGCAGGGAGTTAATTGTAATATATTAGCATATAATTAAAAGGCCATCCCGCCAGGCTCTTGGAGCCCTGCCATATCATCTGCCCACATCAGTGGGAAAGCACGCCGACGTGTTTCACAACAGCATGCAGGCGACGTGCACTTGGTGGCCTTCACTTTGGGGGAACTGAGGTAAATGAGCAGCAGCATTCTCCACAACTTGCCTATTATTTACAGGTCTCGGGGGCGGGGAAACTGATGCCTGGCCCCACAAGCGACTCCTGAGGGTTGGAGGTATCTGGGGGCAAGTGCTGGCCAGCCTCGGAGACCACTGCTGAAGGTTGGAGGTGTCTAGGGGCAAGTGCTGGCCAGCCTTTGAGCCTACTTCTGAGAGGTAGGGGGTATCTGGGGGCAAGCAAGTGCTGGCCAGCCTCGAAGGCGACTGCTGAGGGATGAGAGGTGTCTGGGGGCAAGTGCTGGCCAGCCTCAGAGGCGACTGCTGAGGGCAGTGGGGTGGTGGGAGATAAATGCTGCCCTGGCGCTGCATCCTGTGCACAGGCAATCGAGGTGGGGAGCAGGGTAAGCAAGGGAAGTGGCCACACATTAAGGGCACCTGTATAAACTGACCACGCCTTTGCAACTAAGACAGATCAGGTGCAGAAATACGGATGACTGGGGTCAGGCTCCTAGCCTGCCTGCCATACAAGCAATGCAGAGGTGCCAAAGGGCCACCAAGCACTCCATACCATATCCCCCCCAGCACAGACTTTGAACTCGTCACCACTTTATTGGACTGCAGAGCAGTTGGACTGTCCAATCTCCTTGCCAATGCTGGCCATGTGGCAGTCACTGCTGGAGGCACTCACAGCCCCTTGCAACCTCAGCAGACAGTGTCCCCTATGTCACAGGTTGATAGGGCAGCCATGCATTCATCTCTGGCCATTCGATAGATGACCAGCACTCTCCGAGAAGCATTAAGGGGCAATCACACAGGGCCAGCAAAGGTGCTAATTACAGCCATGATAACCAGGTCTCTCTTTCATGCTGCAGAAGGATCACGTTAGGATCATGTTTCATGCTGCAGAAGGATCATGTTAGGATCATGGATCCTGGTGACCTAGCTGTATGCCTGATGGTCTACAGAGATCGTAGAAGACGGAGGAGAGAGTGACTGAGGCACCTGGCCATGCTAAAGGCAGGAGCAGCAACCTAATGAAGAAGGGGCAGCAGGGGCTTCTGCACATGCTGCCTAGGAGCAACAGCAAGCATGGATGGTTGGTGCCTAGCGACACCCAGGGTCTACAGACATCACTTGGCATTCCTGCAGATGACTGAGAACCAGCGTTGCCGACGACTGCACATGTCTAGGGCCCTGGTGGCTCACATCTGCCACTTACCGCAGGACCTGGCGCCAAGGGGACATGGAGAGCATCCACTGCCAGTGGCTGTGAAAGTGACCGCAGTGCTCAATTTCTATGCCACTTTTAGGGTTCCACAGGTGGCCTCTGTGGGATTTCACAATCCCCCACTCATAAATACATCCATGAGGACACGGATGCCATCTTCTCCATGGCACACAACTTTGTGCATTTCGCTCAGGACCGGGACAGCCAGGATGCAAGGGCCATTGGATTCACCCTGATCTTGGGATTCCCACAGGTGCAGGGTGTGATTGACTGCACTCATGGTGCTCAGGTCTCCATCGCTACACTCAGTGGACTTCATCAACCACAAGGGCTTCCACTCACTGAACGGGCACTGGTATGCAACCACCAGAAACACATCCTGCAGGTATGCACGTGGTTTCCATGGAGTGTGCACGATGCCTACATCCTGAGTTGCTCACAGATCTCTGCAGTCTTCCAGGGTCCACAAATGATGCAGAGTTGGCTCCTTGGGGACAAGGGCTATCCGCAGAGGCCGTGGCTGATGACACCCGTGCGGCGGCCTCAGACTGCAGCAGAGTGGCGCTATAATGAGGCTCATGCAGCAGCTCGCAACTTGGTGGAGCAGACCATTGGGATGCTGAAGGTGCAGTTCCAGTGCCTGGACTAGTCTGGTGGAGCCCTGTAATACAGTCCGCAGAGGGTGGCATGCATCGTCATCATCTGCTGCACCCTTTACAACCAGGCACTGCAATGGGGTGAGAAACTGGCTGAGGAGGAGATGGAGGAGTTGCATGTCTCCTCCGATGAGGAGGACGTTGATGGGGATGATAGTGAGGAGGCCCTTGGTGGTGACAACGAAGGGGATGAGGCTTTCACACTGGCTAGATGAGGCAGGCACATGCAGGAGGCCTCACAGCTGCCAGATTTGTGGAGGATGATGACGACATGCAGGGATGTGTCCCCGTAGATCCTCCCATCACAGTTGTGAACGTTTGATTCCAGTCTGGCTTATCTCAGCACCAATACCCTCTGTGAGAATGCTCCTGTCATGGAGATGCAGTGGAGGCCCTAATAGTCACTTGATTGCAGGGGGATTATGACAACATGCAGTGAGGACACTCTATAGATCTTCACATAGCCTCTGAGAATGTCTGACTCTTGTCTGGCTGAGGGCAGCCCACTTGTGCTCCATGATCGGGGCCATCATAGAGACGCAGCCATGAAACTTTAGGTACATCTGATGCTGTGTCCGCCTTCAGCACTTCAGCCCTTCAGGAGCTGGTGCACAGCATCACTGGTCGCAGATGCTGGTGTGATGGGGATCAGCCCCACCTTAAAGGTGCTGAGAGCATACAGAGTATGAGAGAACTCTGTGGTGCCTGCCCACTACATTCTGGTAGCAATGACAAGCACTGCCGAGGTGCAGGTATCTGTAACGTTTCCAGGGAATGAGAGGCTGGACCATCACTGTGGTCTGATGTCCACACAGAGCACAGGAACGAGGCCCTGGACTGAGACACCTGCCTTTTAATTTGTGCAGAAAGGTTTCACATCTGAGTGACAAGAGCACTGCTCATCAGAACATGGGGCCACAGGCAGGGTGACATTCTTAGGAGTTTATTGACAACAGTGAACAGTATTTACAAGTGATCAACACCTGTGGCCAGGCTGTGCAACTACTTTTACCTAACTTTCCTAACCCTGTCGCTACATCTTGGTGCTCCCCGGACATCTACAGCAGAGGTGGAAGCAGCCTGCTGATTGTGATGCCCTGTCTGTGATAACTTTGGCGGGCGTCCTCTGGACGGCTGAGACTTGGAGTGCCCCAGCCTGCTTTCGGGTTCCTGCTGTGTAGCAGTGGCACCCTCCTCGGCCTGTGAAGCTGGATCTGCGTTGGTCACAGGAAGTTGGGGAATCAGATGGGCCGGTCACTCCCAGAGCGTGTTCCTGCTGATCTTCCTCACTAAACGTGCCTGAGGGCCCTTGGCTGACTCAGTGAGCGGAAGGGGTAGCTGGAGTGAGATCGAGCTGCCCAGCATCCCTCTCACGTACACACTGTTAGAAGCCAACTATGGCATCAGTGATGGAGTTAAGCCCATGCAGCAGTGCAAGATCGACGCCCTGGACCAAGGTCCCCATGACCGCCGCCATCGTGTCAGTGTTGACCTCAGTGCGTTGCAATGCCAGTGCTATCACCTCTGCCTGAAGATGGACGGACTCCTCTATTGTGCCTTGCAATCTGAGGAGTGCAGAGGACATCCCTTCCTGTTGTTCCCTAGCTTGCCTTTGCAGCTCCAGAAACTGTGACTTGACCGAGCCCAGAGGCTAGTCATCTGACTCAGACTCAGCAACATTCTGGCCTCCAGCAGTCCTCCAAGTGCTGAAGACCCAGGAAGTCCCTGCCTCCGCCTGCTGTGGATCAGAAAGTGCGATGTACTCACCAGATTGTGATCCCGAGGCTACTCTAAAGCTAGGTCCCACTGAGGTGTGTCCCTCTGCACTGGTGGAGGATGTGGGTGAGCGCTGTGAAGGGACTTCAGGGAGGACGCCTTCAGATTCCTCTTCAGAGGTTTCTTCAGTGCTTGATTTGAGGCCCTGGGTCATGGATTCTGTCAGCTGTTTGACGGATGTGCCTGCGAAAGCAAAGGGAGATAATTAGTGCATGGCAGTGGCCTGTGGAAGAGAACACATGACTCACGGCATGGTTGTCAGATGGATGTTCCACTGCTGGATCCTCACTTGGTAGAGCAGCGTCAACCTCGCTATCAGCATAGGACTGATCCCGGTCATTGCCGGCCAGCTGGATGGCTCTGTTTCTGAATTCTGTCAGAACTTTGATTTCCGGCATCCCCCCACCTGTCCGTGACCTTTCTCTCCCTGTTGTGAACCAGTTTGCCCTGCATGGATAGAGATGAGGAGAGAGTATCAGGACGCTTGCCAGGCCAGATGATAAATATGCCTGGCCTGTGTTGGTGGTGAATAGTCCCTTGGACGGGATAAGGACAATGACAGTTTGTGTGAAAGAATGAATGGTGATGTCCCTCGCACTGGCAGTGACTGAGGGCCCTGTGGATGTGTGATGGGTTTGTGAGTTGGGAGTAATGAAAAGAGTGTCTTACCCTGGCGGGACGGAGGAGATCATTCATCCTCATGCGGCACTGGGTGGCTGTCCTCCTCTGCAGGGCGTTTGCGCTGACCACCGCTGCCAAGCCAAGTTGGCGACATTGCTACCCATCCTGCGGCCTGAATGGGTGTACAGTACATCCCAATGAGCCTCCACGGCATCCAACAGTCATTCGAAGGACTCGTTGTTGAAGCGGGGAGCTGCAGTCTTTTTGCCTTTGCTGGCCATGTCTCCCAGGCAGAGGTGGTGAGCTGGAGGCAATAAGTACTTTGCTGGCGACTGCCATTTACAGATGGCGGCCGACATGATGCAACACCAGGGTGATGGCGAGTGGGCGAATGAGAGCCCCACTGCCATGGAGATGGCGTGTTTCGCGGAAGTGAATATATAATGAGGCGAGCTTGGAAAGATACAGCGTGAAAACCCACCGTTTTTGTCGGCGGGTTGGACTCCATTTTACCTGACTGCTACCACACTTAGTGCAATTCTGAGAAAATTCCACCCTACATCTTTGTCTCCATCTCTGGTTAAACCAGACTGTTCTTTACCTCAAAGTCCAATTTGACCCTGAATTGAGCTGAACCCAAATTCTCTCCATCAGAAAGACCACTTATTTCAACTTCTAACATCTTGCACCTCTGCCCCTGCTTCAATTATCTGCCACTGAAACTCCCAACCAAGCCTTGATCACCCCATGCTAGACTATTGCAATGCACACCTCGCATCCTGCATCACCAGTTCAGTAGCTCACCTAAAACTCTGCTGCCTGTATCCTATCCAGCACCAAGACCGTTCCCATATTGCTAGCCCAATTTGGCTCCCGCATTGCCTCAAATTTTAAGTTGTTATCCATCTATTTAGATCCCTTCACACCCTTGCCCTCTGCTATCTCTATAACTTCTCCAGCCTTACAAATTCCCAGAACTCTGTTCTTCCAACTGTGATCTCCGGAGCAACACCCCACCCCACCCCACCTCACTGTTTATGCCCCTACCTTTAGCCATCTAAGTGACATGGTACAGAATTTCCTTTCTAGACCCCTTAGTCACTTCACCCCTCCTCCTTTAACAGTCATTAAAGCCAACCTTTTTGACCAAGCTGTTGTTCAACCTGCCTGATATTTTCTTTTTGGCATTTTCTGATTATGCCTGTGCAAAACACATGAGATGCTTTATTGCATCAAAGGTGCTACATAATTTATTCTTTTGAATTTTTGAAGTGTTGGGTGGGGTGCCACTCTAGCGGGCTGCTTTTTCCTGATTGGTGTTGAGCTTCTTGAGTGTTGTTGAAGTTGCATTCATTCACACACTCCCGACTTGTACTCTGTAGATGGTGAACAGATTTTGGAGAGTCAGGAGGTGAGTTACTCTTCACATAATTCCAAGCTCTGACCTGCTCTTGTTGCCACTATTTATATGGCTGATCCTGTTAAGTTTCTGGCCAACAGTAACTCCCCCAGGATGTTGATGGTGGGGAATTCAGCAATGGGGATACCATTGAACATTGATGGTTAACTTCTCTTTTGTTGGAGATGGCCATTGCCTGGCACTTGTGTGGCGCGAATGTTGTTTGATAGTTATCGGCCCAAGCCTGAATGTTGTCCAGGTCTTTCTGCATGTGGGCACAGATGTCTTCCGTATCTGAGGAATTGCAAGAGACACTAAATACTGTGCAGCCATCAGCAAACATCCCCACTTCTGACCTCATGTTGAAGGGAAGGTCATTGATGTAGCAGCTGAAGATGGCTGGGCCAAAGACACTATCTATCCTAAGGAGCATCAACAATGTCTTGGGGCTAAGTGATTCACCTCCAACAAGCACAACCATCTTTTTGTTATGTATGACTCCAATCAGTGAAGATTTTTCCTCCTGATTCCCACTGACTTCAATTTTGTTAAGACTTCTTGAAGCCACACTCTGTCAAATAAGAGCATAATACATAGGAGCAGATGTAGGCCATTTGGCCCATCGAGTCTGCTCTGCCAGTCAATGAGATCATGGCTGATCTGATAATCCTCAATTCCACTTTCCTGCCTTTCCCCAATAACCCTTGATTCCCTTACTGATTAAAAATGTGCCTATCTTAATATACTTAATGACCCAGCCTCTACAGCCCTCTGCGGTAAAGAATTCCATAGATTCACTACCTTCTGAGAGAGGAAATTCCTCCTCATCTCTGTCTTAAATGGGTGACCGCTTGCTCTGAGATTATACCCTCAGGTCCTAGACTGTCCCGCAAGGGGAAACACCCTATCAGCATCTACCCGGTCAAGCCCCCTAAGAATCTTATATGTTTCAATAAGGTTGCTTCTCATTCTCCTAAACTCCAATGAGTACAGGCCCAACCAACTCAACCTCTCCTCGTAAGAAAATCCCTCCATACTTGGGATTAACCTCGTGAACCTTCTCTGGACTGCTTCCAATGCCAGTATATCTTTCCTGAGATAAGGAGACCAAAATTGTTCACAGTGTTCCAGGTGTGGTCTAACCTAGTGCTTTGTATAGTTTTAGCAAGACTCACCTATTTTTACACTCCATTCCCTTTGAAATAAAGACCAATGTTCCATTTGCCTTCCCTATTACCTGCTGAACTTGTATGCCAGCTTTTTGTGATTCTTACACAAGGACCCCCAAATCTCTCTGTGCTTCAGCTTTCTGCAGTCTTTCTCCATTTAAATAATATTCAGCTCCTCTATTCTTCCTGCCAAAGTGCATAACCTTACATTTTCCCACATTATATTCCATCTGCCAAGCTTTTGCCCACTCACTTAACCGATCTATATCCCTCTGTAGGCTCTTTGTGTCACCCTTACCACTAACCTATGTTTGTGTCATCCGCAAAATTGCCGATAGTACATCCACTTCCCACATCCAAGTCATTAATATATATTGTAAATAATTGTGGCCCCAGCCATAATCCCTGTGGCACTTCACTAGTTACAGGTTGCTTTTCTGAAAATGCCTTCTTACCTCAACTCTATGTCTTCTACTAGTTAGCCAATCCTCTATCCATGCTAATATACTACCCTTAACACCATGGGCTGTTATCTTATTAAGTAGCCTTATGTACGGTATCTTATCAAATGCCTTTTAGCAATCCAAATATATTATATCTACTGGTTCCCCTTTATCTGCTGGTTACCTCAAAGAATTCCAATAAATTTGTCAGGTGTGACTTCCCCTTCAAGAAGCCTTGCTGACTCTGCTTGATTATATTATGTATTTCTAAATGCCCTGCTATTACTTTCTTTATAATAGGAGCTAACATTTTTCCAATGACAGATGTTAAGCTAACTGACCTATAGTTAGCTGTTTTTTGTTTCCCTCCCTTTTTGAATAAGGCATTACATAGTTTTCCAATCCTCTGGGACTTTTCCAGAATCTAAGTATTCTTGGAAGATTAGTACCAGTGCATCCACTCTCCCTGTAGTTATTTCCTTTAATATCCTAGGATGCAACCCATCAGGACCAGGGGAGTTAGCCCCATTAGTTTCCCAAGTACATTTCCTGTAGTGATAGTTATTGTATTTATTTCCTCCTCCTCCTCCTCCCTCCCTCCCCTCTCCACGCCCCCCCACCCCCCCCCCTCCACCCCCTGTCGTTGATTATTTAGTACTTTTGGAATGGAATTAGTGTCTTCTACAGTAAAGACTGATGAAAAGAATTTATTTAACTCCTCTACCATTTCCTCGTTCCCCATTATTATTTCCACAGCCTCATTCTCTAAGGAGTTTATGTGTATTTTGGCCTCTCTTCCTTTTTATATATTTAAAGAAGCTCTTACTGTCTGTTTTCTATTACTTGCAAGTTTACCCTCAAAGTTTATTTTCCCCTCTTTATTATTTTTTTGTTCATCTTTTGTTGGTTTTTATAAGTTTCCCAATCCTCTAGCTTACCATTAATGTTTTCCACATTGTATGTATTTCCTTTCAATTTGATATTGTCCTTAACTTCCATGGTTGGCTTATCCTCTTCCTATAAACCTTTTTCCTCACTGGGATATATCTTCGCTGTGAATCATCAACTATTTTCTTTAACGCCTGCCATTGTTCATCAACTGTCTTTTCTGCTAAAATCCTATCCCAGTCCACTCCAGCCAACTCTGCCCTCATTCCTTTGTAATTGCCCTTATTTAAGTTTAGCACAGTTGTTTCCAACAAAAGTTTCTCACTCTCAAACTGAATGCTAAATTCTATCATGTTATGGTCACTGTTCCTAGGGGATCTTTTATTCTGAGATCATTTATTAAACCTGCCTCATTACACATTACCAGATCCAAAATAGCCTGATCCCTGGTTGGATCCCCAACATATTGTCCTGGGAAACTGTCCTGAATACACCCTATGAATTCTTGCTCGTGGCTACCTCTGCCAATTTGATTTTCCCAATCTACATGAAGATTAAAGTCACCCATAATTAATGCCTTTTCTGCCTTTTTTACATGCCCTCAGTATCTCCTGATTTACTCTCTGTCCTACAGTTTAGCTACTGTTAGGGAACCTATAGGCACTCACGCCAGTGTCTGCTTCCCCTTGTTATTTCTTACCTCCACCAATATGGGTTCTATATCTTCCGATCCAAGATAATTTCTTTCTGTCGTACTTTTCCATCTTATACTAACAGAGCTACCCCACCACACTTTCCTTCCTGCCTGTATTTTCAAAAAGTCACATACCCCCGAATATTTAGGCCCCCTCGCCAATGCGAAAATGACACGGGATGATATTGGGTGGAACTCCTGACGTCATCCCGCACCATTTAAATAGGAAGGCGGGCGCACAGCCAAATCAGCAGTCCGCCCGCTGACCTGTCAATGGCCAATTGTGGCCATTGACAGGATAATTAAGACAATTAAAGGCCCTGCCCATCCAACCTTAAGGCTGGCGGGCAGGCCAGGAGCCCAAGCGGGCTTCTGAACAACATGTCTGTTTTTAAAAAGTTTGTTAAAGTTTAAGTCATATTTATTAACATGTCCCATCTCGTGTGACATTGTCACATGAGGGGGACATATTAATAATTTTTTTACTACTCTATTTTTAAACTTTGAAGCACTGTCAGTCAGTGACCTCTCTGAGAGAGCACTTAGTCTCAGGGAGTAGTGCGCTCTTTTGCGCGCACGCACAAAAAAGCGCACTTTGACAGTTGGGGAATCCCTCCCCGCACAGGAAGCACATAGCGCTTCCCGTCAGGTGGCCCGCGCACTGGAAATGGCGGCGGGGCCTGTTTCGGCGGCGGAGTTCGGCTGCCCACCTGCTGCCGAGCCGGTAGGGCCCACCCGCTATCAAGGGCTAAGTTCTGCCCTTAGTTCCCAACTTTGATCTCCTTGTAACCATGTCTCTGTGATGGCTATAAGAGCATATCAGTTAATCTCTATTTGTGCCGTTAATTCATTAATTTTGTTCCAGAAACTACGTGTATTTAAGTAAAGAACTATTAATTTTGCCTTTTTACCATTTTTCCCCCTTTGATCCTATTTGCTGCTGATTTATATGTTTGTACACTCTGTCCCTTCCTGTCACACTGTGGACATCATTACCTAAATAGCTGCCCTGAAATTCTGCCATATCCTTTCACTTTGTCAGCCTACGTACCCTCTCTCCAGAACCCTCTTTTCGTCCCCACCCCCTCTATTTAGTTTTAAAGCCCTCTTTACAGCCCTAGTTATTCGATTCGCCAGGCACTGATCACAGCATAGTTCAAGCGAAGCCCATCCTACCAGAACAGCTCCCTTCTACCCCAGCACTGGTGCCAGTGTCCCATGAACTGAAACCCATTCCTCACACACCAATCTTTGAGCCACGCATTTAACTCCTTGACTTTATTTATCCTATGCCAGTTTGTCCATGGCTCAGGTAGTAATCCCAAGATTATTACCTTGGAAGTTCTGCTTTTTAATTTAGCTCCTAACCAGCTTGATGCTGCTTTGATATCTAGGGCAGACACTATGACATCACCTCTGGAATTCTGCTCTTTGCCCATGTTTGGACCAAGGCTACAATGAAGTCTGGAGATGAGTGGCCCTGGCGGAAACCAAACTGAGAATCGGTGAGCAGGTTATTGTTGAGTAAATGCCCCTTGTTAGCACTTGAAATAACACCTTCCATCACTTTGCAGATGATTGAACGTAGATTGTTGAGGTGGTAATTGGCCATATTGCATTTGTCCTGCTTTTTGTGAATAGGACATAACAAGACAATTTTCTACATTGTCGGGTAGATGTCAGTGTTACAGTTCTACCTGAACAGCTTGGCTCAGGGCACAGCTAGTTCTGAAGCACAAGTCTTCAATACTACAGCAGAGATGTTATCAGGACCCCTAGCCTTTGTTGTATCCAGTGCCTTCAGCCATTTGTTGATATCAGATGGAGTGGATTGAATTGGCTGAAGACCGGCATTTGTGATACTAGGGACCTCAGAATGAGGCTGAGATGGATCATCCTCACAGCGCTTTTGGCTGAAGATGGCTGCAAATGTTTTAGCTTTGTCTTTTGCACTGCCATGCTGGCACCTCCATCATTGTGGATGGCTGATATTCTGCCATTTTGCTGCACTAAGCCCATGTCTCTTGATGTCTTTAAAACTAGAAATCTATCGATCTTTGTTTTGAATATGCTCACCACTGGATGTGGCAGGACTGCAGAGCTTTGATCTGATCCACTTGTTGTGGGATCACTTAGCTCTGTCTAGCGCACACTGCTTTTGCTGTTTATCATGCGTGTAATCTAGGCACCTTATTTTTCAGTATGCCTGATACTGCTCCTGGCATGCATTCCTATGCTCCTAATTGAATGAGGGTTGACGATCCGGTCCTGATGGTAATGGTAGAGTGAGACATATGCTGAACCAGGAGGTTACCCATTGAGGTTAAATATTATATTCTGCTGCTGCTGTTGACCCATAGTGCCTCATGGATGCCCAGTTTTGAGCTGCTAGATCTATTCTGAATCTATCCCATTTAGTATAGTGCTAATGCCACACAACATGATGGCGGGTGTCCTCAGTGTGAAGACAGGACTTGGTCTCCACAAGTATCATGTGGGGTCACTCCTACCAACACCGTCATGGACAAATTTATCTGCGACATGTAGATTGATGAGAACGAGGTCAAGTAGATTCTTTTACTAATTGCTATAGGCCCAGCCTGGCAGATATTTCCTTCCGGACTCAGCCTGCTCGGTCAGTAGTGGTGCTACTGAGCCACTTGGTGATGGACGTTGAAGTCTGTCTTTGCTATCCTTAGTGCTTCTTCTAAATGTTGTTCACCATGGAGGAATACTGATTCATCAGCTGATGGAGGTGGTAATACAGCAGGAGGTTCCTTGCCCATATTTAACTTGATGCCATGAGATTTCTTGGGTTGAGAGTCAATGTTGAGGACTCTATACCACTGTGCTGCCTCCTCTGGTGGGCCTATCTTGACGGTGAGACAGGACATACGCAGGGATGGTGAAGAAGACTTTAATGGGACATTAACTGTAAGATGTAATTCAGTGAGTATATGTCAGACTTGCTTGGATCAGTTCTCCCAATTTTGGCAAGTCCCCAGATGTTAGTGGGGAACTGTGAATGCACTTATGCCCTAAATGCTCCAAGTCCTCGCCTTAATGGAGATGCCAGGTTTCCCAACACATGGGAAATCTGGCCAACAACAGTCAAGTTGAAAACCTGAGCAACACTGAAGCTCGTGGCCTCATTTTCATATTTAAAGTCCCAACCCATTCCCTTGGAGTGAGTTGCTCATTCATCCACCTACTATCCTCAGTTAAAGCTAGGAATGGGAACGTTTAGGTTGAGAAACTGTCTTAATCACACATTTCTCTCCCCAAATACCCCCACCCACCTGATCCTATCCACCCGTTTTCTTAAGCCCTTCTTTTAGGTTCAATTTCTTTCCATGTCTTCTAGTTGGAGAGATCTAATGAAATGAGCATGAAAGAAGGGGATAGCTACACTGGTGGCCTGAAGCTAGCATCAAGAGACCAGAACCAGCTACGCGTTCAGACCTTACTTGAATGTAGTCAGCATGCTATGGACGTTCCACCTTGGGTACCAAACTTAAGCGAGTGAATGCTGGCCAGAAATGAGTCACAGTATTCTTACTCCCTCTGGCAGAGCAAAATTGGCTAGGCACCCTCCACCCAAATTGCGGGGAGGCCACCAACAGTGCCTTTAAACAATGCTGGACAAGCACTGACCCCAGGTACAGATGGGCGAAGCATGTGGGTGGCAGTCCATTCTTTTGCACTTGAAAATTGTAGTTGAGGTGTTATAACAGGCGTAAAACTCCAATTTGCATATATAAGCAGTTTACCAGATGAAATGGGCAGTTGTGTGGCTTGCCCATCTACAGACATGCCTGAAAATTGCATTATGTGAGCCATGAATGATAGAAGTTGCCCTCCTGTAGTTTTCAATTCTTGAGTGCCAATTGGTTCAGGTGAGAAATGGAAGTTAAAATTTGCCCTTACATCTCTCACGTCTTCCAATTACCTATTTTGTAACTTGTGTCCCTGGTGATCCAGTTGTGGATCAATGCCTAGGTAATTTCTGTAAATGGATTGTTATCCTTTCATATTTAAGATTACTTCAGTAGCAGAATTTGTGGAACAGAGGGTTAATTATATAACTGCTACCTCGATTAGATAAAGTGTTGTCTTTTGCTATGCTCCCACGGTCCACCATCCATGTTGCACGTGGATTGATGTTTTTAACAGATATTCTACCTTATTTACAAGATCAAGTAGAGCTATGGAATATTGAATATAGGAGAACTAAAGAATTGCAAGAATAAGCCAGAACTTCCAAGCAGTGGCAATCACAGCCCTTTTTATTTGCACTGGAATGGAGCTGCGCATTTCTCGCCCAGCCTTCCTTCTCGGGCCAGGTGAGAAAAGTGCAGTGCGGCAGGTTCCCAAGACCTTCAGTCTAGGACTGCAGCTTCAGAGAAGTGAAGACACACCCCATTTTACGGCACTATCTGCCATGAAGCAGGTAGGTTTAAAGGTCCCAGCCACTTTGAGAAGCTAGGGAGAAGGTAAATGTGTAAGATGGGCGGGTAAGATTGTGGGGAGGAGAGGGGGTGGTTGAGGGGTGGGGTTTAGGGAGAGTAGTCAGGGGAATAGGAGGGTGGTTAGGGGAATAGGAGGGTAGTTAGAGGTTGGGAGGGTAGTCGCTGAAGGCGGGAGGATAGTCAGGGTCAAGAGGATAGTCAGCGAGTGGGGTGTAGTTGGGGGCCGGGGAAGTAGTCATTGTGGGGTGGGAAGGTAGTTGGTGGGGGTCAGGAGGATAGTTGGGGTGTGGGGGGTAGTAGGGGGTTGAAGGGCAGACAGGCGATGAGGGCCGGGGGTTAGTCGGTGTTATGACACAGCAGTTGGTAAAGCTGAGTTTTTTAAAAATCCCAGAGGGAAACTTCAAACAACTGTCATAAACTATATTTTTATTTTGTATGTTTGAGATGCAACCCTGAACTCAGGAATCAGATCACCAGTTCTTGAGAGGTTTTTATATTAAATTACATGAGACATTTATTAATTTACACAAGTTAAACATATACATATGGCTACAAATTACTACTATCATAACTTTTAACAAACTCCCAAACTAATCTTCACTAAGGCAACAGCAACCCATAGATTTTAAGCAGGCACCAGTCAAAACATTTTCACCTTACAAATTCAAAATGAGGTTCCTTTCACTTTGGTTCCTTTGCAGACACAATGGTAGGCTTACAGGCTTTGATCTTACATTGCCTCTGCCCTGCACATAAAATTGCTATTGGTTATATCCAGCACATCTCATTGAATGTAAATTCTCATTGTATCAGCAGCCCCTGTGAACTCCACCTCTTCTAACAATAAAACCCCTTTCATAGTACCAATTTTATTAGTAATATAAACGTGTTTGGTCTCTGCTGGATAGGTGCCAGATTTCACTCCCCTTCTTGAATGCTCTATTCAACAAAATGCAAATGCACTCTACCTCTCTTACATCTCAAAACTAGTATACATCAAAGCACCCAGACTAGCTGGTTTTAATTCAATTAAGACACACCCACAGACTAACCCTCTATTTAAATTTTTTTCCTAATAACGTTATATATACTAATAGCTTCATGACATTCCCCTCCCTATCAAGAAATGAACCGTCATAATTCTAAAAGATGGCTTCATTTTAATAACCCATCTCTCACTATCTCCTATACTAATTACGCTATTACATTACCAGATGAATGCATTAACATAACAATATATATACACAAGTCCTTGATATCAACAGAAAGCACTCCAGTTCAGTGTCTAGATTTTAAAAATGCCCAATTTTCGTTCAAGCTTCAAACTCTTGATAACCCATCCGCGAACAGATGTTCTCCTCCAGCAATATGTATAATCTGTTGCTTAAATGGTTGTAATAATAGACTCTATCTGAAAAGCCTTGTACTTTTGCCTCAAAATTTGTCCACAAACTTCAAAGGATTATGGTCTATATAAACAATTGTTTCTGATAAATTGTTTGTAACATAAATTTCAAAATGCTGCAATGCTATCACCAAATCCTAAGTCTCTTTTTCAATCATTGAATATCTTCTCTGTTGTACATTCAGTTTCCGTGAAAAATACCCTATCAGTTTTTCAATTCCAGTGTTATCATCTTGCCTCAGTACAGCCCCAGTGCCTATATCACTTGCATCAACAGACAACTTGAATTGCCTGGCATAATTGGGTACTGCCAAAACTGGTGTCGTAGTTGATACAGTTTTCACACTATTGAATGACTTCTAACACTCCAGTGTCCATTGAAACTTCTTGTTCTTTTCTAATCGTTCAGTCAGTGGTGGTTAAAATTTGGTACAAATTTCCAGTAAAACCCACTCATGCCCAGAAATCTCAAAACTTATTGTTTTGTTGTAGGCACTGGGAAACCCATGATAGCCTTGATTTTCGCACCTCTCTGAGCCACCTTTCCATGTCTGATGGTATGGCCTAGATACGTAACTTGTGCTTTTGCAAATTCACTTTTAGCCAAGTTCATCACCAAATTAGCTTCTTGTAGCTGAGTAAATAATTCTTCCAGATGCTGTAAATGCTCTTCCACGTCTGACTGAAGACGATTAGATCATCAATATAACCAGTACAATTGCTTAGACCTGCAATTACTTTGTTTGTCAGTCTTTGAAATGTTGTAGGTGCATTCTTCATACCAAATGGCATGATTTTAAACTGATGTAGTCCACTTGGCGTTACAAAAGCTGATATCTCCTTTGCTTTCTCAACAACGGTACCTGCCAATATCCTTTTAGCAAGTCGATCTTTGTGATAAATTTCGATTGTCCCACTTTCTCAATGCAACCTTCCAACTGTGGTATGGGATATGAATCTGCTTTTGTCACCGCATTCACCTATCGATACTCCACACACAGTCTTTGTGTTCCATCCGGTTTCAGTACCAGTACAATAGGCGAACTCCAGTTACTACAACTAGACTCAATTATATCATTTTGAAGCATGAAATCAATTTCTTTTTGTACTTGTGATAACTTTGCCAGATTTAATCTATAAGGATGTTGCCTTGTTGAAGATGATATTTCTATACGTACAACATGTAAAGCTAAATGTGCCTTTCCCAATTTATTTCCACAAACAGGTTTGTGTGACTGCAGTAGCGTTTCCAAATCATATTGACACTTGCTTGGAAGGTAACTCAATATTTAATTTAAAGTTTCAAGCACTCCCTCATTATCCAATTTGATTAGAGGAAAATCAGTTACAGAGTCCTGCTCTTCTATCTCTTTCTCATCATCCACCATCACTAATACCTCTTTTTTTCCCTCTTCTCTGTAAAAGTACTTTTTAAGCATATCTACATGACACACCCTCTGCTTCTTTCTTCTATCTGGAGTATTTATTAAATAATTTACTTCACTCAATTTCTTTTCAATCCTGTAAGGCTCACTAAGTCTTGCATTTAATGAATCACCTAGTACTGGTAACAAAACTAGTACTTTCCAGAAACAAACTGTGAATTTTAGCTTTCTTATCTGCTTTCACTTTCATCACTTACTGTGATACCTTTAAATGTTCCCTAGCCAACTCACATGCTCTGTTCAATCTTTCCCTGAAATTTGATATGTAATCCAGGAAAATAGTTTCTGAATTTTGACCCACCAATTTCTCATGAGTCAATTTCAATGGTCCCCTAACCTCATGACCATAAACTAGTTCAAAAGGGCTAAAACATGTTGATGCATTAGGAACGTCTCTAATAGCAAATAACAAAAGTGGCATCCCTGTGCACAATCCTGGGAGTATGTTTTCATCATAGTTTTTAAGTTTGATGCCATCTTTCCAAAGCTCCTTGTGACTCTGGATGATAAGCTGTTGACTTAAACTGTTCTATCCCCAAACTGTTCATTACTTCCTTAAACAGTTATGACATGAAATTTGATCCCTGATCTGATTGTATTTCCTTAGGTAAACCATACCTTGTAAAAAAATTAATTAAAACTTCCACAATCTTTTTAGTTGTAATATTTCTTAAAGATATCACTTCAGGAAACCTGGTAGACACATCCATTATTGTCAGTAAATACTGCTTTCCACTTTTGGCCTTAGGGAGGCGTCTTACCAATCAATCATGACCCTGGCAAAAGGTTCTTCAAATGCTGATATTGGTATTAAAGGCGCCGGCTTAGTCACGGCTTGTGGGTTTTCCAGTTATTTGACAGGCATAACAGGTTCTACAGAATTTGACTACATCCCCATGCAATCCTGGCCCAAAATAAACTCTATCTTTTCTTATGTCTTCCTAATTCCTAAATGTCCCCCCATTGGAATTTCATGAACAATTCTCAAAATCTGATTTCTATACCATAATGGGATAACAACCTGCTGCACCTCCTTCAGCTTTCATTTGCTGAGACCACCACTTCCTCAACAAAATATCTCCTCAAAGATAATAACACACTGGAATACATGTTACTCCTGTTTCTGAATAAGCTTTCTGATATAAGTTATAATTGCAAATCATTTTTCTGTTAACTCCCCCACCTATTTGAGTTAAACATTTCAGCTGAACTGTACTGTGTTCCTTCCTCCTGAACAATGTTATCAAACACTGTGCCAGCTAATTGGATTTCAACACCTTTCTCTTGCCTTTGAACTGCCTGCTTATCTTGTTTGTCTTGTTCTTCCCTAAGAGCCTTTGATCTCGTTACAGCACAATCAGGAAGCAATCCAGGATGTTCCTTCTATAATGCCTCTGTTGAAAATACTTTTACAGGCTGCTCAACTACCACAGGCATCACCCACATTTGCGATCCAGCTATATCATTATCCAGAATAAATTGAACCCCTGAAATGGGCAATTTTTCCGCCACTCCAACTTCACCTGCCTTCCATTTGCTCTTTAAATTTACCTTCCACAATGGAATAGATTTAGCATCTCCATGAACCCCACTTCTTATTGCCTGCTCCTACAAGATTCCCTTTGAACAACAAATATCACTATCCTACAACATTAAGGATTGACTAGTCCCTGTGTCTCTTAAAATTTTAACACCTTTACCTACTCCACCCTGTACACATGGAAAGACATTCCCTTCATACACAAAGTCTTTAAACATTTCTGCAACTTGCTCCTCAGAATTCTCTTGAGTAAACAATGAACACATTCCCACTCCTTCACCTATCATTGATTCTCCCTGTTTCACCTGTACACAAACTACTGGTTTCTCCTGTACCTGAACCTCAGAACCCTCAGTACTTTTTCTTCCAGAGCTTTTCTGTACCCCAAAATTTCCAACAGATTTTTCCTGCAATTTCCAACACACTGACTTTGTGTGCCCTACTTTATTACAATGAAAACACCTCAATTTTCAAATGTCACTTCTACCTTCAGCACCTTCCTTTTTATTCTGAGAAAAAACTTCCTGGGAACTTCCAGCTACTCCTCCTCTTCCCTGACTACCTACCTTCCTCCAACCTTCCCACTTTTTATCCTTTTCCAATTTGAAAGGGTGACAAAATAAGGTAAAGCTCTATGAACTAATTCATAATCATCAGCTATCTCTGTTGCTTGTCTTACAGAATCAACCCTCTGTTCCTTCACATGAGTTCTCACTACCGATAGGATTGAATCTTCAAATTCTTCCAAAAGAATTACTTCCCTAAGAGCTGCATAGGTTGTTTCTATTTTTAATGCCTGTATCCACCAGTCAAAGTTACTTTGTTTTACTCTTTCAAATTCAATATAAGTTTGCCCAAGCTCTTTTCTCATATTCCTAAATATCTGCCTGTATACTTCAGGAACCAACTCATATGCACTCAAAATAGCCTTTTTCACCACATTAGAATTAGTCCTCACCTACTGGTGTCAAGGATCAGATACAAATCCCTCCAATCTCCTGGATTAATCTACATTGTACAGTGAAGGAAAGGTGGCTAAAAATGTTTCAGCTGACTCTGAAGTAATTTGAGTGAAGGAACTGGAAGCAAGAGTGCAAATAAGAGTTTATCAAATCTCTGTAATTCATTCTTACATGTCATACAATTATATGGGTTGGAAAGATAATGTGGCAGAGTTTCAATTTTAGGCTTAATTGCTGATTCCAGTGTATTGTTGCACCCATTATGAAAATGTTTCCTCTGAGTTTCTGCTCAGAGCTGATCTGCATAACTAAATATAATATATATATAAAAATATGTAAACAAATATCATATGCTTTGGAAGAATAAGAAGTAATCTCATTGAAACACACAAAATTCTTAAGGGTTAAAAAATAAAAACAAAAAACTGCAGATGCTGGAAATCCAAAACAAAAACAGAATTACCTGGAAAAACTCAGCAGGTCTGGCAGCATTGGCGGAGAAGAAAATAGTTGACGTTTCGAGTCTTCACGACCCTTCAACAGAACTGATTTTTCTTTACAAGGAGAGGGGTGAAATATAAGCTGGTTTAAGGTGTGGGGGGGGTGGGGGGGGGGATAAGTGGAGGGGGGGTGGTGTTGTAGGGACAAGCAAGCAGTGATAGGAGCAGATCATCAAAAGATGTCACAGACAAAAGAACACAGAGCTGTTGAAGTTGGTGATATTATCTAAACGAATGTGCTAATTAAGAATGGATGGTAGGGCACTCAAGGTATAGCTCTAGTGGGGGAGCATAAAAGATTGTAAAGAAAAATCAGTTCTGTTGAAGGGTCATGAGGACTCGAAACGTCAACTCTTCTTCTCCGCCGATGCTGCCAGACCTGCTGAATTTTTCCAGGTAAATCTGTTTTTGTTTAAAATTCTTTAAGGGCTTGATAACATAGATGCTGGGAGAATATTTCCCCTGACTGAGGAGTTGGGAAATAGGGACCACTGTTTCAGAATAAGGGGTTAGAACTGAAATAAGGAGAAATTTCTTCACTCAAATGGGGTTTAGTGTGAATCTTCAGGCTGTGGATGCTCAATTGTTGAGTATATTCAAGGCAGAGATCAAAGAATCTCGGGTACTCAGGAAGACATTAGTTTCTTAGTAAATTAAAATAAAAATCACATTTAAAAGATTTTAAAATGCACCTTTAGTATCTTTGCACCAAAAGAAAAAGCTTAATTTTTAAAGTCTAGCTGAAGGCCTGGAAATGAGAGCAATTAGAGGAAACTCTGAATGATGATTAATTCACCATGGGGGGGCAAGGCCAATGTTGTAGGTAGGACCTGCTTCCAACGCAATATCTTTAAAACTAGCGCAAAAGATCACAGAAACTCAAGCTGTATTGAACTCAAATTGTGCTTAAAATTGTGATGTTTGTGCTGGTTATGCTAATTTTGGCTAAATTGCACCGAAAAAATCAGTGCAATCAAGCGGATCAGTTTAGTAAGTTATTTAGTCTATAAATTTAGTTAGTAACGAAATTTCCTTACAAAATTAATCCTTCAGATGTTGCAATTTATTGACCCCACTTTTCAAAATAACACTTTTAGTGACAGAATTTAATAGCAATATCCAGTGATAGAAATAATTGTTCCAAATTTATCTCTTTCCACAATTTTGCAATCACAAGTTAAAACAGTTCACGCAACTAAGCACACATAATACATTTATCTGATCAATATTTTCAACTATAATTTTAAAATATAAAAATAGTTCCCTGCTTGAATTAACAAAAATGTGCAATGCGGCAATGGCACAAGCAAGTGAAATGGACCATGTAGCTGCAAAATGAACAGTCAGCAAGATTAGCATTTTCAATTGTGTAATGCATACACTCATTTACCTTTCATGCTGTCTAAGATTTCTCATCAATACCACTTACAGAATATACTTATACTGGTGCAATGCAATTAAAATGTTAAAAATAAAAGATAGTGTTAGCCTCTAAAGTTGTGCATGAAAACAATGTTATTTGCCTTAATAAGAGAATTTGCATAGATCTCATTAAGGAGAACATGTTTCCAGCCTCTGAAGTGTCATTACTGGAGCACAACTATCAATCTTTCATTATTGGAAGGACAGCCATCAGCTTAAATCTTCTTCTGAAGAATTGATGTCTTCCCGATCCCTGTATTCTCAAAATGCTGTCGCAGCTGCACCTTCCGGGTCAAAGTTCATTACTTTAATGTTCAATCTTTGCAAACCCACCAGGTTTCATGTTTTTTCTATTTGCCGCTGGGACTCCTGGCCTGCCCGCCAACCTTAAGGTTGGACGGGCAGGTTCTTTAATTGTATAATTGATCCTGTCAATGGCCTCAATTGGCCATTGACAGGTCGGCAGTCATGCAGCTGATTTTGCTGTGCCTCCGCCTTCCTGAAAACTTAAATGGGCCGAGATGACGTCAGGTGTTCCGCCCGACGTCATCCTGCGTCATTTTACGCTTCAGCGAACGGACCCCACCCCCTGCTCGCCGACGGCAAAATTCTGCCCAAGGAGTTTACTTACTGGATGTATCTATGTATGAAATTGTAACAAAACATTTTCACAATTTCAGGGCGTCGGGAGGATAGCCAGGGGCTGGGGCATAGTCAGAGGGTGGAGGTATTTGGGGTGGATGTAGTCAGGGGTGGGGGGGGATCAGAAGGGTAGTCAAGGAGTGGGGAGGGTAGTCGGGGGGATTGGGTGGGTAGTTGGGGGGTTGGGTCAGGAGGTTAGTCAGAGAATCCAGTGGTGGGTTTGGGGTGGAGATGACTAATATAGTTACCCAGGAGTTAGAATTGGTTTTAATTCTGGGTAACAATTCTGCTGAGAGAGCCAGGATCATAAGTCTCCAATTTGAATTGGAGTATTCGATGCTCCCAGTGCACGGTAATCGCCCATCAGAAGTCTAAACTTACCAAGCAATTCCTGTGCCGTCCTGGCATGAGGACTTCCGGGGGTCCTCCAGTACAACTTCTGGGGTACATCCTCAATGTGGGTCCCCCACGAGGAATGGCAGTTCTGGGCAAATAATTTAAAATGCAAAGCTCAAGTTAGCTCTCACCAAGCCTTCTTTAACAGAACAATCTCTTGGAATAAAGCAACATCCTAAAACACACAGATTATTAACAGTTGAATTGTTTTTGCTTTTTAATTAATGCAATGCTATTTCTGAATATATCTCTTTGGTTGGGAGTTTAAAATGAACTATGTAATTCCAATTGATGGAAATATTTCTCCTGAACAACTTTTACCGTCAATTAAGGACTAAGCAAAGTTGGAAGTGGTCCTCTGCCCTCCCTCTCCCTACCACACCTTCAAAGTTCTGGATGTGACTGGACTCCTAGTTATTGCAATAAAATTTGTGGTGCTTAAATACTTCACTGGTAGTAACTTTGGACTATCCTGAAGTCGTGAAAGGTGCTATATAAATGCTTGCCTGTCTTTCTTTCTAAAAGAGCTTTATGAATATCTGGTTAGGAATGGGATTGAGATTTATTAAAACAAAGAGTGATGGACATAATTGAATGATGTCTGGAACATAATGGGAAGAATTTTTTCTATGGGGGTTGGGAACAGGCGGGCATGGAGCTGATTGTTGCCCGCGATTGGCTGCGCACTACCATTTTACATGGGCAGGCCAATTAAGGTCCGCCCAGCGTAACACGCGGCCGGTAGTGCTCAGCACTACCTGTGCGGGCGGGGGAGGGGGGAGAGTCGGGGCCTGCGCTTTTTTGTGCATGCACGCAAAAGAGCATCGCAATCTCCCTGAGGTACAGAACTGCCTCAGGGATATTGAATTGTCAATAAAAAACTTTGATAAATGATGTTAAAATGTATTTAAACATGTCCCCTCTGTGATGGTGTCACATGAGTTGGAACATGTCTGTGAAGTTGGGAAAATGTATTTAATTGTTTTATAAAAGCTTCAGGCAACCTCATCCCGCCCGTGGATGAGGTTTCCTGAAAAACATGAAGGCCGCTTGAGCCCAACGTCATCGCACATCGTTTTACACGTTGGCGTGTTGGGCACCCCCCCACCCCAGCATGCCATCCAGAAGATTCAGCACAATAAATTTTGAGTGCATGGAGGGAAAGATAGCAACAGTAATGGGGAAATTACATAGGCTAACCAATTTCCTGAGTTTGTGCTGCTGGCTTGCCTTGCCAACTAGCCACCCACATTGGAGAATTTAAAAAGTGAGTTGCCCATGACTTTCTGGCCATTGAATTACCAACATGTGCAGTTAGCAGAGAATGCTTCACATGAGCACAAATTCGGAAAACTATTCCCAGAATACTATGTTAGATTGGTACTTTCAAGTTTTACTTGACTTACCTTTGGGAGAATATGGCCTTTCCTCAGAACATTAAATGGAATGCATAGAGCCCATGACAAGACAGATGTGGCCTGACTGATTTTTTTTGTTTTTAATGTTCTTTTAAAACCGTCTTTTTTTAGGGTTAAAGATACACAGGTCATGCACGGGCAGTGCTAAAAGAAGAGCTGCAGCAAGGAGAGGATGTAAAGAGAAGAGGATTCTGCCACATGGAGTAGGGACAAACAACTGATAAATAAAATTCTCCAGCATTTAGACATTAGTTTCTAACTGTAATATTCATTCATAAGCCATGTATCATGTTTTGATGTATCATATTTTGATGTAGCATATTGATAAGTATGAATATTTAAACTTATTTGATAAGTAGTTTATTTTAATGAAGGCAATTTCACTATTAAAACTTGCTACATTCTTGATACTTTTTCCTATCAGTTTTCCTATCTCTTATGAAGGTATTGATTCCTTTGGGTATGGTTCTATGAATGCAAAGTGCCTTACACAAGTGGCCATGCTTCTTTTCCCACCCTCAACCAAGATACTCAGCAGGCGAGTAGTTCTTGCAGAATGTCTCAGCATAGCCTATTTGTGTTCCCAGCTCTTCCATGCATGAGTTGATTATTCATTGATCAGGAATGAGAATCCTGGATCATTTGCCCACTCAAGCCTAGGGCTACTGAGATCAACTGTTGCAGTCCTACTCTGATTGATAGCAACTAATTCAGCACAGATTAGAGATTGAACCAAGGACCTTGATACTTCATATGATTAGCTATTCATTTAACTAGTTCCCCCAGGCTGATACATTTGGGTACTTTGTAAAACAAAAATAAAAATACCTGGAAAAACTCAGCAGGTCTGGCAGCATCCGCTGAGAGGAACACAGTTAACGTTTGGAGTCCGTATGACTCTTCAACAGAACTGAGTCATACGGACTCGAAACATTAACTGTGTTCCTTTCTGCAGATGCTGCCAGACCTGCTGAGTTTTTCCAGGTATTTTTATTTTTCTTTTTGATTTCCAGCATCCGCAGTGTTTTGCTTTTATGTTGGTACTTTGTAGCTTTATCTGCCTCCCTTAAAAGAACACACACGCAAAATTCTCACTTTGCAGCATCATTTACTGTGATATTTTCCTTAATACTCCCGAATCTACTGCTGGAAGAGTCCACTGTTATTCAATATGGAACTTGCAGCATACACATTTTATGTACAATTTGTTCTGAAAATAACTTAAAAATGGAAAATCTGGTAAGCTAGTAATGCAGGCATTGGCTGTGCCATTGAGTGATTGTGGCAAGATCCATATTAGCTTCCTTGATTCTCAAAATAATGAGTCACCAATTTTATTCAACTGATCTAAAGTCGCAACAAGTTAATCCGTTGTGTCTTCAACAGTGGTCAGATTAAAATTGATGTTAGAAAAAGTTTATGAACAGATATGCTGCTTGTTTTCTTAGTCAAGAAGCGATAAGCGATCCCTTGAAATATATTATTTCAAGAGCTATTAACTTAATAAAAATGCATTGGAGTAGCAGTGACAAAGTTGAATATGAAGTGCGAAAGTTTTTATGCTTTTTTTTTGAAAAATATTTTTAACTGCCTATGTTGTCTTGAACTACTCACCAGCTGTAGTGGTATAATATTGGGTTCAAGTTCACATCACAACCTTGACTGACTTTTACATTACCAATGAACATACAAATTAGGAGCCAGAGTAGGCATTCGACCCCTGAAGCCTACTCCACCATTTGATAAGATCATGGCTGATCTGCTTGTGGCCTCAACTCTACTTTCCTGTCTACCGCCAATAACCTTTGACTCCCCTATCAATAAAGAATTTATCTAACTCAACCATAAAAATATTCAGTGACCCTGCCTCCACTGTTCTCTGGGGAAGAGAATTCCACAGACTAACAACCCTCAGAGAAAATCTTCTCCTCATCTCCGTCTTAAATGGGAGACCCCTTATTTTTGAACGGTGTCCCCTAAGCCTAGTCTTTCCCATAGAGGGAAATATCCTCTCAGCATCCACCCTATCAAGTGCCCTCAGGACTATGTTTCTATGTTTCAACAAGATCACCTCTCATTCTTCTAAACTGCAATGGATACAGACCCAACCTGTCCAATCTTTCCTCATAAGATAACCCCTTAATCTCAGATATCAGTTGAGTGAACCTTCTCTGAACTGATAATGTAATTATATACTTTCTTAAGTTAGGAGATCAAAACTGTACACAGTACTCCAGGTGTGGCTTCACCAATGCCATGTACAGTATTTATATTCCATTCCCCTTGTAATAAACAACAATATTCATTTGCCTTCCTTATCACTTGCTGTACTTGCATGCTAACTTTTTGCGATTCATGTAACAGGACACCCAGGTCTCTCTATACAGCAGAGTTCTGCAACCTCTCTCCATTTAAATAATATAACGTTTTTCTATGCTTCCTCCCAACGTGGACAAGTTCATATTTTCCCACATTATACTCCATCTGCCAAATTTTTATCCACTCACTTAACCTATCTGTATCCCTTTGCAGACTCCCTACAATCTCTTCACAACTTGCTTTCCTACCTATCTTTGCGTCATCAGCAAATTTAGCAGCCATACATTTTGCTTCTTCATCCAGTTTATGTGTCCTGCTATAACCTGCTTAATAATAGATTATAGCATTTTCCCTATCACAGATGTTAGGCTAACTGGCCTATAGTTTCCTGCTTTCTGTCTCCCTCCTTTCTTGAATAGGGGGGGTTACATTTGCTATTTTCCAATCTGATGGGACCTTTCCAGAAGCTTAGGGAATATGTTTCACCCTTAAGGGTGAGTTTGACTTTGTTTTTTTACTGAGCTTTAGATATAATGCCACAGCTGCATTTATGAGGACAAAGCAAGTCAGTAGGAAGTATCTACAATCCAACTTAACCATTTTGTACCTGAAAACAGTAGTGGAAGAAAAGTGTAGGGCAATGAAGTACTCTTTGTTCAAAATGCTTTCTACCCATTTTATGGAGAAGAGTACATTCAGGAGAATTTTGAATAATGTGAACACAGCTGTCAGATTAGTCTTGAAATCACATACCAGTGTATATTATATTATGCACTGCAGGAACTCACCAAGCTTCCTTAGACAGCACCTTCCAAACCCACAATCCCTACCATCTAGAAGGACAAGGGCAGCAGACACATGGAGCACCACCACTTACAAGTTTCCCTCCAAGCCACTTACCATCCTGACTTGGAAATATACTGCTGTTTCTTCACTGTCACTGGGTCAAAATCTTGGAACTCCCTCCCTAACAGCACTGTTTGTGTACCTATGCCACATATCCTGCAGCAATTCAAGGCAGCTGCTCACCACCACCTTCTTGAGGGCAGTTGGGATGGGCAATAAATGCTGGCCTAGTCAGCAAGCCCACACCCCATGAATGAATTTTTTAAAAAAGCAATATAGGTTATGTTTTCTAGTTATTGGTTAGTTATAGTGCAAAAAAAAGTATAAAGTAGAAAACTAACTTCATGCTCACATCTACTTTTTCTCAAAGAATGGTGAGAATACCAACCTGGAATTTTTTTGGCGCAATTTGCCCGAAATCGTCCAAAAGCAGCAAAACCAGTGCAAAAGATTGTAGAATTTCAAGCATAAATTATATCCATCATAACTCCAAGTGCCTGCGATCTTTTACATTTTTTTTAAAATAAATTATTCCAGAAGCCAGCCCTGGTTACTCACCCAAATCAAATTGATCACCATTCCGAGTTTCCGCTAGTTGCAACTATTTTTAGGCCTTTGAGGAGGCTAGTTCTTTTGGGGTCAAGGACACTAATAGGCATGCATTAAAAGGGTTTGCTTATATTTTTTCTTAAAAGCTACTTTCCAGCAGCATAACGATCAAATAATCCTGATTAGTTTTTTTATAGTCAGGCTATTCATTCATGATCCCAAGACATTCTGATTAAAAAAGCTTATTTTTAATGAAAAAAACATTTTTAGCTGTATTAGTTCAACTGTGCCTACCAATTTTAAACATATTGAGGAATATATTTGAAGCAAACTTTTTTTAAAGTTAACTTCTAAAACGGAATGCAACTTGATAGAGTGAGAAGCTTGGAGTTTGGTGAGTGAGGGAGTTCACTGAAGAAAGAAAGGAGGTGCTTCTTTCTTTCTTCTACCTTTTCAGCCTCCAGTTGCCTTGGTTCTTTCTTCAGTACAGGGAAAAAAGTTGATTGGTGAATAGCTGCTACATTATTCTACTTATAATAAATAGTTTGTAAAGTTAAGGTATGGCAGGGCAGCTCGGTCGAATGGTATGTCTGTCCTATAGCATGTGGCAAGTCGTAGACGCACCATGTGCCCTAGACAAACATAGCTGCAGGAAGTGCCACTGGCTGCAGAAGTTTGAGCTCCGGGTTTCGGAACTTGACTGGCATTGGAGTCACTGTGGTGCATCCACGAGGCAGAGAGCTACATGGATAACAAGTTTAGGGAGGTGGTCACACCGCAAGTTAGGAGCATACAGGCAGAGAGGGAATGGGTGACAGTCAGGCAGTCTAAAGAGAACCAGGCAGGTAGCGCAGGAGTCCCCTGAGTCAATCTTTTTCACTAATCAGTTTTCAATTTTGGATACTGGTAAGTGCGATGATTCCTCAGGAGTGCAGCAAGAGCCAAGCCCATGACACCATGGGTGGCTCAGCTGCACAGGAGGGAAGAAAGAAAAATGGAACAACAATAACGATAGGGGATTTGTTAGATAGGGGAACATGGGGCATTTCTGTGGCCGTGGAAGTAATTCCAGGATGGTGTGTTGCTTCCCTGGTGCCCATGTCAAGGATGTTACAGAGCAGCTGCAGGACATTCTTTGGTGTCGGGTTTGGGGGAGGTGCAGGGGTGGTGAACAGCCAGAGGTCGTGGACCACATTGGTACCAACAACATAGGTAGGAAAAGGGATGAAGTCCTGCAAGCAGATTTTAGAGAGTTAGCAAAGAAATTAAAAGGCCTGAAAAGCGGTAATCTCAGGTTTACTCCTAGTGCCACATGCTAGTGAGCAGAGGGATGGGAGGATTGAGCGATTGAATACGTGGCTGGAGAATTGGTGTAGGAGGGACGCCATCAGAATTCTGAGGCATTGGGACTGGTTATGGGGCAAGTGGGACCTGTACAGGATGGATGGGTTGCACCTTAGCAAGACCGGGGCTAACATTCTCAAAGGGAGATTTGCTAGTGCTGTTGGAGAGTGTTTAAACTAGATTGGCAGGGGGATGGGAACCTGAGAAGGAGCTCAGATTGGAGGGAAGTAAAACTGGTAACGGGGAGCAGAAAAGTAGTCATGAAGTTAGAAGACAGACGAAAACCAAGGCAAGCACTAAATAGGATCAGAATGCAGAATAATGTTAAAAAGACAAAGACTGGAGTCAACCAGATTTGCACAAAGTGCAGTAGTGGGGGGGGGATGAAGGACGTTTTACCTGCTGGCCACAATGATGGGTTTTCGTGCCATATTGTCCCATTCCCAGCGCATCCCACCTCATTAATAATGCATTCCCGGGAAACACACCGGATCACTGGCATGCCTCTAACTCACCTGCCCGCTATCACCTCATCACTGTTATGGGAGCTGCACTCATCCAGGCAAATGGGGAGTATTCCATCACACTTCTGACTTGTGCCTTGCAGATAGTGGTCAGGCTTTGGGGAGTCAGGAGGTGAGTTACTCGTCGCAGGATTCCTAGCCTCTGACTGCCCTTGTAGCTACAGTATTTGTATGGCTAGTCTAGTTCAGTTTCTGGTCAATGGTAACCCCCAGGATATTGATAGTGTGGGATTCAGTGATGGTAATGACACTGAACGCCAGGGGACTATGGTTAAATTCTCTCTTGTTGGAAATGGTCATTGCCTGACACTTGTATGGCACGAATGTTACTTGCCGCTTGTCAGCCCAGCCTGGATATTGTCCAGGTCTTGCTGCATTTGAACGTGGACTGTTCCAGCATCTAAGGAATTACAAAAGGTGCTAAACATTGTGCAATCATCAGCGAACATCCCAACTTTTTTGACCTTATGATGGATGTTACTTGTAGCATAGATAAAGGACAACCAGAGAATGTGGTATATTTGGGTTTTCAGAAGGCTTTTGGTAAGCTCCCACATAAGTAGTTAGTAAACAAATTTAGAGCATATGGGATTGGGGGTAACGTATTAGTGTGGATTGAGAATTGGTTAACAGACAGAAAACAGTAGGAATAAATGGGTCATTCTCAGGATGGCAGGCTGTTACTAGTGGGGTTCTGCAAGGATCAGTGCGGGGGCCGTAGCTGTTCACAATCTGTATGAATGATTTTGGTGTGGAGACCACATGTAATATTTCCAAATATGCTGATGACACAAAACTAGGTGGGAACGTAAGTAGTGAGGAGGATGCAAGGAGTCTTCAAGGCAATTTGGACAGGCTAAGCAAGTGGCAAGAACAGGTAGATGGAATATAATGTGAATAAGTGTGAAGTTATCCACTTTGGTAGAAAAAACAGAAAGGCAGAGTATTTCTTAAGTGGCGAGAGGTTTGGAAGTGTTGACGTTCAAAGAGATTTGGATGTCCTTGTTCATGAGTCACTAAAAGCTAGCATGCAGGTGCAGCAAACAATTAGGAAGGCAAATGACATTGAGCTTCATCACAAGGGGATTGGAGCACAGGAGTAAAGAAGCCTTGCTGCAATTGTATCGAGCCTAGGTGAGACTGCACCTGGAGTATTATGTACAGTTTTGGTCTCCTTACCTGAGGAAGAGTATACTTGCCATAGAGGGAATGCAACGGAGGTTCACCACACTAATCCCTGTGGTGGCAGGATTGTTTTATGAGGTGAGATTGAGGAAAGTGGGCCTGTTTCAAAGAATGAAAGGTGATCTCATTGAAACTTACAAAATTTTTACAGGACTTGACATGGTAGATGTAGATAAGATGCTTACCCTGGCTGGTGGGTCTAGAATCAGGGGGGACAGTCTCAAAATAAGGGGCAGGCCACTTAAGATTGAGGTGAGGAGGAATTTCTTCACTCATTGGGTGGTAAATCTTTGGAATTCTCTACCCCAGAAGGCTGTGGAAGCTCAATCATCGTGCATGTTCAAAACAGAAATTGATAGATTTCTGGATACTGATGACATGAAGGAATGGGGGATAGGGGGGAAAATTGGCGTAGAGGTAGATGATCAGCCAAGATCTGTTTAAGTGACGGAGCAGTCTTGATGGGCCAAATAGCCTACTTCTGCTTCTATGTTTCTAATAGTGCCCAGTTGAGCTGGTTGATGGCAGATTGTGTACAGCGACATCCTAATGTGTTTTAAGCAGCAAAAACTTGAGGCACAAATAACACTTTTCAAACAGACGCAATTTTTGCCGGGATCACTATAACCTAAAGTGAAAACTCTACCCCACTGTGTATCCCACTTTGTATAACATAAATCAAAAATAAAATGGCAGTTTCATGTTGCCAGTAACTCAGTGCTAATGTGCTGAAAATGCACTCAGTTATGAGGTGCAATCCACTTTTAAGGCTTTAAAAATTGCACCTACTGCAGGTTTACTCAGAACTAATTTAAAATTGATTACTAATAAACATCAGCATATTTACCAGACCATTTTATTAAAATCTGCATAAATACAGCATCATCCAGTACTTGATGAGCAGAAATTTCCTCCCATTAAATATTGAGAAGCCTGAAGAGATCATTTTCAGTCCCACTCCAAGCTCTGTTCCCTAGCTACCAACTCTATCCCACTCTCCCCGGCAACAGCCTAAGATTAAGCCAGTCTGTTTGCAACCTAGGTGTCACATTTGACCCCCAGATGAACTTCCAACCTCATATTTGCACCATCATTAAGACCGCCTATTTCCGCCTCATCACACATCACATGACTTTGCCTCATCTCAGCTAATCTGCTGTTAAAATCCTCATATATGTCTTTGTAACCTCTAGACTTGACTATTCTAATGTACTTTTGACTGACCTCCCGTAATCTTCCCTCCGTAAACTTAAGGTCAGCCAAAACTCTGCTGCCAGTGTCCTCACTCACACTAAGTCCCATTCAGCTATCACCTTTGTGCTTGCTGACCTACATTGGTTCCCACTGGAGCAATATCTTGATTTTAAAATTCTCATCCTTGTTTTCAGATCTCTCTATTGGCACGGCCCTCCCTATGTCTGTAGCTCCACAACCCTGAGATAACCTCCATGCCCAGATTAATCAAGGCAACTCAGAGGTTTGACTAAATTCAACCCTATAAGATGCAGGATAGAAATTACCAATGTGACTCTGGTCTTTAATGAAGTACTTAAATGATGAAATATATATGTACTTCAATGCCTGTAATGTAGGAATAGAGTATTTGTATATAATTTTAATTCAATTTTACCCTATTAATAACCCATCCACTGCTTCCCTGTTACCTGCTGCATTTATTTGTCCATTTTTGTTACATGTTTGCATGTTTTGAAATCTGATTACTTGGCCTATATATCAATCTTTCAACGTAAGCTACACTGCAATTCAGCCCTCGGACTGTGAACATGTTTCTTAAATACAATACCATTATTATTTGTGATCCTCTAATTCTGGCACCTTGACCGTTCCCAATTTTAAATGCTCCACCATTGATGACCTCGCCTGTTGTTGCTCAGGCCCTAAGTTCTGAAATACCCTCCCTACACCTTTCAGCCACTTTACCCCTATTTCCTCCTTTAAGACACTCCCAAAATCATCTGCTTTGACCAAACTTTTGGTCACCTGGTCTAATATCTCCTTATGGGGCCTGATGTCATACTTTGTTTTATAATACTCCTGTGAAGCACCTTGAGATGTTTTATTATGTTAAAGAGACTATATAAGTTGTATTCCCAATTTGAAATATCTCCTTTGTTTTAAAAATGGCCTAAATTTAAGTAAATACAATATATCCTTATGCATAATCTATTTACATGTTTCAGGAGGAGAAGCAAAGACTGCAGCCGTGCCAACTTGGACTACATTGTGCACTGTGTGGTGTTGAACTATTACAAAATGCTGCAGGTAAATATCAGCAACATATTAGAGTTAACTGATCATTTCCATTTTAAAAAAGTGACCTACATGTCACTTTGTAAAGCAGGACTAGTAATCGGCATTACTTTATCAGGCTTTATTTAGGAATTGCTCTTCTGCTCTGTGCTAATAGCCACTTGTGAAAATGAGCCCTCGTTTCCTATGAACCATTGCAACACTGTACATATATGGTAATGTAGCATTGAGCAGGAAAATTTTACTATCATTTTTAGCTTACTGAGTATTACATGTACCCTGTGAAGTTCTAGACTTTCAAAAGCAGAAGAATACACTCTTTAAATCCTAACTTAGACTACAGAAAAAATTATAAAACGTAGATGCACTGTAGCAATAGGTGTACCACAGCTTGCTTTTAACTCGCAATCCCTTTCTTGGTGCAAAATTATCTGTTCTTCAGTGGTTGACATCTTGAGACTGTGGTGTAGTGGTAATATCACTGGACTAGTAATCCAGAGGCCCAGGCAACTGGTGGAATTTAAATTCAATGAATAAAATCTGGAATTGAAAGCTAGTCTCAGTAATGATGATCGTGAAACTATCTTTAATTATCATAAAAATTTGTCTGGCACAGCGACACCCATATCTCATCAAAGCATAGCAACAACTGCCGTGATTGCCACTCCCTAGAAGTTCTGGCCCATTCTTTGGCATTTTGGGGGAAAGGCCAGATCATCTCAACATTACCTCTCATATAATCTAATCATACATTTTAGAGTATTATTCAATCTGATCTTAATAAATGGATTTTGGGAACATTAAGGAAATCTTGACTAGAATTTTGATGCTGTAACTTACAATAGAGTTGAAGAGGATCATTTCCTAGCACAATGAAATCGTGATGAGTCAAACTCGGATGACACGAGATTTTGGTATGTCAGAGTCATCAACCACTGGCAGAATAGCAAATCCCATAAACAATGCCTGTGATAAGATGAAATTCCGCACTGGCAACCCCGGATTAGCTGTGGTTGTGGGTTTGGAAGATGCTGTCTGAGGAGGCTTGATGAGTTCCTGCAATGCATCTTGTAGATATTGCCACTGTGCGTCAGTGGTGGAGGGAGTGAATGTTTGTGGATGGGGTGCCAATCAAGCGGGCTGCTTAGTCCTGGATGGTGTCAAGCTTCTTAAGTGTTGTAGGAGCTGCACTCATCCAGGCAAGTGGAGAGTGCTGCATGCAGCTCGATTTCGTTAGCCTTAAGAATGTCAAGCTGATGTCCTTGTCTCCCTACACCATGACCAAACTCCAGCCAATAGATCAGGGGATGATTAGGAACCTGAAAACCCAGTATTGACCATTGCTGATCTCTCAGCTTATCGAGGCCATGAGACAGTGCACAATCCAACTGTTCTGGAGGCCATGATCACAATGAAGAAGGTGTAGAAGATGGTAATGGAAGTCACAATTGCCACCGGCTTCCACCATGCTGGGTTCAAACAGGTTACAACTACACAAAACATTGAGAACTAGGTAGAACAGGGTGAGGCCAAGCAACCCAATGACGAGGCACTTTTCACTTGCCTGCAGGAGGCCGGCGTGGAAATTCCAGCAGAGACAACCATGGAAACTTACGCAGAGGTGGGTGATGCCATGCATTGCAAGGTGGAACTGACAGATGAAGCCATCACATTTGTAGTATGCTCTCCAACTGAGGAGCCCAAGGAGGCCAATGACCCTGAAGGGCCTGATGAATGATTGTCCACCTGTTTCCCTAGCTAATGTCACCAAGGCCATAGAGATGCTCTGAGATTTCGCACTGTAGCACGAAAACACCAAAAGCTTGTTTAACTCCATTGACAACATGGTGGATTGTATCACACATATCCAAAGACAGCATGCTAAGCAGAAAAAGATTATGGTGTTTCTCTGGAGCTAATTCCCAACATTTTTCAATGCAAAACTAAGGCTTTTTAAAAGGTCAGGCCATTGTCAGGTAGAAACAAAATGAATAAAGACTTTTTTTTGCACATTTACTGCTTAACTGTGTTTTCATTTGGCATTTGAACCTGTTGCTTTTGACACAGACCACAATTGAAGGCATATCAGGTCACAAAGAGATGCATTCATGTGGGAAGGGGGCCGCCTCGACTATCACAAAGCTCTGCTTTACACAAATTTGTGGATGGAGAGGGATTTGATTCATCAGGATTTTATTGCAGTATCTTCCATAAAGGATCTCAGTCTACCCAAAGAAATGATAATGTTGAAAATGAGATTGTAATATTCACAAGTTTGTTCCCAAGCCCTTGCTTCTCTGCATTTCCTTGCTGAAAGCAGTGGCCCTGCTGTCAGGATAATCTCTGCTCATCTTTCAGAGAGCAAACTCTCAGTGTACGTGATGTAGATGAAGGCTAAATTCATTTTTAAGTAGACCCCTTTGCTGAACTGATGGTACTTCAAGATGGTATAATCTTTCTTTTAAGTTCTATTTGTCATTAGATGAAAGTGGAATTAATAAAACGTACAGACCATAAGCCTTTGAAAATTATGATGTGAATTACGAAAGGAAAGGGATTAATAGGACTTCATTCCTACATTCACTCAGTTCCTTAAAATTTTAAAGCCAGCTGACTGCATTTTCCCCCCACTAAGATCAATAACCAATATCAGAAATATCAGATGCTTCTACAGAGTGAATGCATTTTATGTGTACTAGCTTAACTTAGTAGCAGTCTTGCCTTGGAGTCAGAAATTTTTGGGTTCAAGCCCCACTGCCGCGATACATGATCTAGGCAACACAAGTGCAGGCCTGAGGGAGTGTTGCCCTATTGGAGAATACTGTCTTTCGAATGCTCAAACAGATGAATGTAGAAAATCCCATAGCCTTAATTGAAGAAGATCAAGGGAGTTCTTTAAATGCTTTTATGTATCCCTTAAAGAACATCATTCAAATATATTATCTGATCAATTATTTTTTTATATTTTGAGACCTTGCTGTGTGCAAATTGCCAGACACACTTCTTTATAAGTGACCACACTCCAATCTTAGTTCATTGGCAGCGAAGTGCTTTGGAAAGTTTTGAAGATGTGAAAACTGAAACATAATAGCAAGTTCTTTTTCTATTTGATAAATTCATATACATTTCAGTCAAAAGTGCTTAATCTTTGCTGACCTTTTAGTTTTTTCTAGTCTAATACCTCTTGCCATTAGATCAAATCTAATTGCAGAATGCTATTTTAGTTCTGAAGGAATTAATAAGAGCCACAACCTGTATACTAGTTCAACTTAGTTCACCTGAGAATGTGTTGGTCATGACGAACCTGATGTTGAAGTAATTTAACAACACTGAAATTTTGTGGAGTTGAATCAGAAAGTGAATTGAGTAAGAATGGGCAAACTTTCAAGTAAAACTCCTTTTCAGATGTATTGTTTTAAAGGAATAGTTTGGAGGAAAATGTTACTTTTTTTAAAAAAAAAGGCTGAGTAAACTTTTTATCTACGACTAAATCTGCATAATATTGCACTTTAAAATGTATATTGGAAGCGTACACTGTTAGCTTAACTCAATTACTCAATCTGTATGTGCACACCAGTGATGTTTTTAAATGTTTTAACAGAGTTGAGGTCTATTTGCAGAAGTATTGGTAAAAACTACCTATAGCAGAGACAACATGACTAAGCTAAGGAAAGCAATCCAAAGTGCTAACAAAAAGCTCAACCTTCAAAATCTCTACTGCAGCTGTCAGAATGAAACAGTTTGTACCACAGACTCCAATGAAGTTCTGTTCATTGTTGAAAATGAAAGAGGAACATACAACCTGAAGAAAAACACACAGGCTTATGAAGCCCTGGTCGTGAGCCAAGGTATGAATACAGTCAATCCTCATTATAAACCCACTGAGCTTTGAATTTTTTTCCTTGCACTGTTTTTAGTAAAATGCTTAATATGTTTGTGCATTCCTGCCTTTGCTATCATTACTGTCTATTAAGTATATTAATTATTACTGTGTTAAAGTACTCGATCAGGATTTGAATATATAAAACATTAACAGTACACTAAAAATAGTGCACAGAAAAAGTTAAATGCCATAGTGCCTCACAATTATGTTCTTATTGTTGCTTAAATTTAACCAAAGATGAATTACACTAATAATTGCAATCAAGATTTACTTGGAACTAAGGGAAGAACTTTGACAGACCTACACAACTACGAATTCCACCATATCTGAGCAACCCTACTCCAGTTCCTTATTCCAAGGTGCACCCTCCATTTTTCTAACTATCCTGCAGAACTTTCCCCTTCTACCTATGGCACCATTCATGATAAAGTCTCCAGCCATCTCAGTCTTACATTCCGAAACGTCCAAAAAGAGACCTTAGCCTTCCTACCTCCCTCCAAATCTTCAGAATCCCCTTCAAAACCCACCCCTTTGACATGAAACTTTGACCCTGTTTGGGCTAACTGTCCAGTCAAGAAACTGAAAAATGGGGTGGAATATGGTTTCATCTGTATTCCATTTCTTTTTATTTAGCTCCAACCATTATAGGGAGCCATAGACAGACCTTGTGCCTATGCCAAAGAGGTATGTCCAGGAGTTCCTGGTTATCCTGGAAATTGTGCCATTTTGCCCTTGAAGCACCTTAGCAAAATTGGTTAGTTCCTGGCATATTTTGAACCAATAAAAAAGCTACTTTCTGACTACCCACTTACTTTATTGTGTGTCTCAAAATTTTCCACCATACTTTCTGACTCACCAATAGCAACAACCAGTATATCAGCATTAACAACAACTGCTGTCAGTAATTAAGGTATTGGAAAAAGCTTCACATCCAGAAAAACAAAATTCTTATTTCAATTTTTAAAATATTTCTTTTTTTTTAAGCTAAAACCTTGATTGTACAGTCATTTGTTCTCAACATTATAATATGAAGAAATGTCTTATTTGAACACCATTGAAAGAAAAATAGTGGAGATTGTTCTCATTAATTATCAGACAGCAGAATCCAATTGGTTGCTATAATCAAAGTGTCAGAATTCTAAAGAAGCGTAATTGTACCTTTTTGAAATACAGCTCCATGATAGTAACCTAATGTTTAGGTTCCTGTGTTTTTAACTGAGTTGTCCGTGTGAAAATCGACAAACAGATGCATATGCTTTCATTCATTGTTCAACTGTCCTGTTTTTTAACGAGCAAGTTGACCTTTCATTCCCATTCTACTGACTCTAGAGCTTAACAGCTTTGTTATTTTAACTAGAATAAGATACAGACAAAGTTGCCTGAAGTAGCAACAGGTTCACAGGTCCCTTAGCTCTTATGCAAAAGCTAATAGATGGCATAGAATTAGCTCTTAATTACTAATGCAATTACAGCAGAATTTGAAAACTTGATCTCATAATTGTTAATGAATGGAATTACAAAATGGGTTATTTTTCCAAAAACTCAATATTGACATGACGAACTGAATCTTCCTTTGAGCTCAGGGAAACCCAACCTGTGCACTTTCACGGCTCACAGACTGCACACTCAGCCCATGTATGACTTCAAATGCCACTTTTAGTCTTTTCACACCAGGGTTGGGTTTCAAGGACAGTTTGCGACCCGCACTGGAGTGCATGAGGAGTGTGGGTGCAGAGACAGGTTGGAAAGCCTGTCTCAGTTGTCCAACACAGTATCCCAGCTACTAAAAGTGTTTAAAGGATCCCTAACCCTCACCTCCAAAATAAAACTAAGTGTGGCCATTCACACACTGAAATGCGGCTCGATATCCAGATGAAAATTCGGCCCAACGTGTCACAAATGTATACTGTGCATCATTGTGACAAGCCATCCTTTGTGTGTTGGCATATGATGAATTTAATAGGAAAAATCAGCCAGTGTGAATGCTTGAGTAAACTTTTAAAATGGCTAGCCCCAATATTCAAAAGTCCCATATTAACATAACTCCTAACCTTAACCTCATTCAAATAGCTTTTGACACCTTGTACTGCTGCAGCCAGCGGCAGCCAGAGTCTGAAAAAAAGTCACACAGACTCAAAACATTAACTCTGTTTGTCTCTCCACAGATGCTGTTAGGCCTGCTGAGTTTTTCCAGCATTTTCTGTTTTTGTTTATTTTTCCTTTCTTCACATCTATTTGATCTACTACAAAAATGTGATATGGTAAAACATCTTGAGTATTCTGCAAATGTAAAATTGAGCAGTCAGCAGAATCTGAGTGTTTCAGTACACATTCCCACAGTATTTGCCCTGTTTTTTTTAATTTATGATAGGCATGCAACACACTGGTTTATCATTAAATGCAACCTGGAGTTCAGAGGAATGTACTTTGACCAGCTACTTACAATGCAGAAACTGTGTCAGCCAGTCAAATCCCCAATGTCTATTGATGGGTGCTGAAATAATGCAATGTAAAAGCATTGAAAAACCAAAGGTAGGGAATGCACACCAGAAAATTATTTATATGTTGACAAGTACATAGAGAGACATAACATTTTCTAAAACACAAGGTTTGAAAGGGGTAGACTGTGGGACCAGGAAATCCCGCCCAACGTTTTACCTTTATTTTTCTCTATCAAAAAATGGCTTGCATTGTTTCCTTAGAACTAAGAGTTGTTCACATTCAGAGAGTGTTAATTGATTTCTGGCAGAAGAAGAATGCGTTTTCTGGTATCATTCATTAGGGCACGCAAACACACACACCCACCAAATTGTAGGTCTAACCTATTTACTTGTACCTCAAACTTGACACCTCTATCCTCTTCATGTTTAAAACTACCCAGGCAACCTAACTCCTATTATTTTCTTGCCCAGCTTAAAGACACCCAGCCTTCTTTATAGAATAACAAATATTCCCCAAAGTATTTTTAAAATAACATCCATTCTCACATAAGGGCCCTTTTTTTTGATTTACATCGCCATTTTCGGTTTTACATCGTCTGCACTCTGGCCCATCACTCCCTCGCTGACCTCTGGGCCAACTGCTGCCATGTTCTGATGCCAGAGCCACTGCCACAGTCACCAGAGACCAAGGCTGTGGGGACAGACTGAGGCCCGAGATCCAGGAGCAGGAGTGCAGCCGCCTATCAGTTGATGAATTGTGAGTAACCCAGGGTGGTGGGCAGGCTGAGGGTATCAGGGAGGGTGGGTAGGGAGCAGGACCTCCTGTTCCTTCCTTTCCCTCTTGGTTCTTTCTGCAACCCAGCAGCAGCAGCAGCAGCAGCACCCCCCCCCCCCCCCTCCCCCCCCCCCCGCTCCATCCACCTACAGCAGCCCACGGGGACAGGGACTTTGCCGCTTCAAACTGTCAGGCAGGGGTCCAGGCCCTGTAGAGAGACAGAGTGGGAAAGGAAAGTAAGCATAAAGTTGAGCTGATTTTCAGGAGTGCTGTGGGTGAGACACAGAAGCTATGCTACTCAGGGCTTGTTTAGTGTCTTCTAATTTGAATTTGTCTAGTATACTGTTGTATTCAGTGATTTATTTTATTTTGTAAGTTATTCCAGCTAGGAATTTACAATGCTGCACATGTACAGTATAGCATTTTGACTTGTACATTGGTTTTTGCTGGCAAGAAATGTCCAAAGGAACCTAACTGCGGCTTTAACATTGATTCCTATGGGAACCCACGAATCACTTAAAGTTGTTTCACTTTAAGTCGCAATTTTCAGGAACACACCCACAACTTTAAATGAGGACTTACTATATTATGTGATGGATCAATGGCTGTAATACAGGCTACTGTGGGGAGAATAGCAACTAACACGGACTATCCTGCATTCCTCTAAACCAAGAAGTAAACATTATAAGGGTATTTTTCCAAAATGCTTTGATTTGCATGAAGTCTGGGCTGTGCGATATAGGTTGGAGAGCCTTTTAGAGAGATTGCAGTCAATCAAAAAGTTAGATTTGTGTGACCTTCAAATCACTGTCAGTACCAAAAAAAAATGCCTACTTACATTTGTCCAATCTAAAACTTGATTTTCTGGATCAGCAAAACCATCACTAGTATTTAGTGCACGAGCGTTAATGTAAAAAAATCCCATGCTGCTTCACAAAAACGCAATAAGTAAACTGATATTATTGAGTAGAAGTGTCATGGACAGAAGTAATGACAGAGTACTTACTGAAGGAGAACATTAGCAGACTTGTACAGATACAGAAGACATTTACAATGTTACTGTCTATCAGAAATTATAGCAGTCAATTGAAGTACAATTTTTTAAAGATCATCCTTGAATGCTCAACCTGCTTAATTCTTTCTCTGCTAACCATGGAGTCTCTGCAACAAATACAGCAAATTATTTGACAGGCATTTGAGGTGTTAAAGTAAATTTCCTCATGCATAAAATCATTTCCATGCATTATAATGTGATTTATTACCTGCAAAATTAATAGTTCCGTTTCAGATTACCTTTTTTTAGATCATCCAATCATTCTAGGATGGTTTAAAATAAAATTATCTTACCTCCTTTCCATGCCACTGTGGCTTTTTATTTCATAAATGTATGAATCATGATTGTTTGTTTTAAGGACTAAAAAAAGGGCCCAAATTTTGCCATGTTAATGATGCCAAAACAGCTAGCTCTGAAGCTGACAGAAACTTCTGGAACCTGCAGCTAAATGTGGAAATCCAGAAATTGCTGTCAGTGATTCTACTCTTTTCCACAGGTTGTGCTGTTGAAATTCATTGCCCACATTCTTCAGTCGGAATGAAAAAGTAACACCTAGTTGAAGTGTAACTGGATGTTTTAAGGGCACACTAAATTCATAATTATTGCTGAGAAACCTCTCTGGCCCTGAAAAATGGATGTTATATTTGTGGAATGTCAAATGTCTCCATTATGATTTTAAAAAATAGTATTTTAATAATATTTTTAAAGTTTATTATTATTTCAGTTTCTACCTTAATCTCATGCCCCAATCATTTATTTTGCCCTATGAAATTTAATCAAAAGCTAAGGATAATCAGTGCATTTTACCTCTTGGGTTGCTGTCTGTGGGAATGCTTCAGTGTATTGGCTGCTTACTCTGTTTGATGACATCATTGTTGCTGGGTGGCTAGGGAAACCCTTGACTTAGAACAAGATTCAAACTAAAATTGGAAGAAAGGAAAACCATGTCCCAGAGATCACTAGATCTTGCCCACTCTTCTCCTTTGTTTCCCCAACTGTGTGGAAGGTTAAACATGAAATGTAAATTGAAAATATTGGAAAAGCACACTATGTTAGTCATAATCTGAAAGAGAAAAGATAGGTAACATTAATAAAAGAAAAATACTGTGCGGATGCTGAAGATCTGAAATACAAACAGAAAGTGCTGGAAAAACTCAGATCTGGCAGCATCTGTGGACAGGGAAACAAGAGTTAACATTTCGAGTCCAATATGACTCTTCCTCGGAACTTCTAGGCAATGTTAATATTTGGGTGGTATATTTCATCAGAATTTTCACCAGTTACGCAGAAGGGATTTACTGGAAATATTTCTTCCTGGTACAGGAAGTCCTGCCATGCATTTCCAATATTTTCTGTTTGTATTTTGGACTTTTATTTCAATCTATCAGGTTCCAGAAGAGCAATGTTGGAAGACAAAATGCTTTCGTTGGAAAGTGTAAAATTGATTTAAAGTTAAGTTTTGGTGGAAAAAAGCTCATTCACTAAGCTTGAAAAATTGTGATTTAATAGCCATTACTTTCAACAGCAACAATTTGCATTTATATAGTGCCTTTAATATAGTAACACTTCACACAGTGTTATCAAACAAAATTTGACACCAAGCCATACAAGCAGATATATAGACACATGACCAAAATCTTGGTCAAAAAGATAGAGTTTAAGGAGATCTTAAAGATGAAAAGAAAGGCAATCTTACTCGTTACTAATAGTATTTAATCTACATTTGTATCTCATTATTATTGTCAGTGTTAAGCAGTTACAGTTAAGTACAGCCTGAATCCAGAGCCAACAAAAGCAAAGTGAAGTGTGATTCCCCACAGAAGGAAAGCTTCTACTTTCCTTCAGAGTCTGTTCAGGCCTTAACACCTAATTTTTAATCTACAATTTAATTACTAAGTAAAACCAAAACTATTTTGCACTAATGCTAAACCTCCGTGAATGCATTATTTTTAAATTGAAAATAAAAATTAAAGCTGAATAACTTAGTAAAAACACATTCTTATAGATTTCCTTTTCTGGGATAAGGATTAATAGATATGTTTGGTGTAAATTAGTTAATACTTTTGATGATTGATTCAATCACAGATCATTTTGAATTTTAATGCATGTGATGTCAGTGTCCCATGAAATACCCTATAGATTTATGGTCATACAATCCTTTCTGAAAAAATTGTGACAAATCAGTATGCATCTCTGCATTAAACAAAACAGTGTGACTTCTTGATACCAGAAACTGAATTATAGATGTAAACAAGGATTAAACAAAAATGAGAGTTTTTTTTGGCATTTTCTTACTATAGAGCAGGCTCCCATAAAAAATTAACTGATGGAGTGGGGATTTTGAAAAATTATACACTTAAATGGAATAGACTATATTACCTTTATAATATTGACCTTCTAGTAGCCTACATCTAATCCTGTTTTTCACAGTAGTCAGTTACTGACACATTCTATAAAAATTCAAAATTGAATCCAGAGGACACATGCGTGCAAATGAAGGGATTTTCAGCATTATTTGTGCAGTGTTGTTTAGAGAAGGATGTATTTGTGTAGACGATGTCAGCAAGCAATAGATTTCTGATCCTAAAATAAGTGTTTTTCAAAGGTGTTGATTTCTAGTACAGCAGGTGGTTCATGTTCAATTGTGTGATCAGCTGCTTCTAGTTGTACTTACTTTGTGTTTTTGTAAAGCATAGAAATAACAGACCTGACATTCTCTGCCTACGGCAGGTCTCGACTTACTCTGTTTCCTGCTTTGACAACAGAGGCCAAAAGTTTAACGTATTCAGTTGGATTCATGCTACACATCAAGTGCCACAACTAACATTGTTTACTCATTGTACCTCAATTACTTTGTAATAAGATTTTTAGTTTTACTGCAGCTTTTCCTTTCTACTCTTATGAGCAATAGGTTGAATCAAAGATCCGTGCTAACAGATGCACTTGGTATAAAGGACAGTAAACAAATGGTGGCGCAGGCAAGGTTTAGACAAAAGCTTGTGCCTGTTGATGATTGACATCAGTTTTCTATTGAGTAGTCTACCATGGGTGTGAATTTGAAGAGTTTGTTTCAAATTATAAAAATAAATCTTTAATCTTTTGCCAATTTATTTATGAAAAGCAGTTAGCAGAACAAAAAGTGGCTTTAAATCCATCTGTGGAATATGTTTGCCTCTCATCTCTTTTATGATTTGAAGTTCTCAGGTATCTTAACACTTAAACTTACGCAGGAAATGGGAATTACACAGATGAACTAGTGGCTCAAAAGCTACATGTACATTGAGTTCTATACATCCTTTTAAAGAAACACACATTCAAAGGGAAACTGGTATAGACTTAGGGACCAATGTTGCAATTCAGCATCAGTTCTCCTGGGAATGCATGGCATGGGCTTCTATAGATGGTTGCAGAATGAAGAATTGAGCTTACTATTACATTTTGGTCATTCATTTCATTGTGTTTTGTGAAAAGCTACTGGTACAATACAACTGTTATGTTTGCCTATATAATAATAACCATTACTCTTCAAAACAAGAAATTTTTAAAGCATTTGAGACATTTTAGCTGAAAGATCCTATATTTAATGAGTTTTTATTACTATGTCCTGATTTGGATATTTAGTCCTAAAACATCCTAAAATACACACCTTATTCAAACTTTTAGCTCCATTTTTGTTACAAAGTAGTTTTATCAATTGCATTCTTTGTAGTGTCAATGTGTGTCTGCATACTACATTGTTCACATCAGGGAGCTCTATATATAGAAAAGCAGTAGAGTCAAAAAAATCTGGAATCTAGGAAGAGAGCAGCATGGCTAAGGAGAACATGCTGAGAGAAATACAGTTTGGCCAAGAGGTAAATAAGCCAAGCGAGAAACTAAGTCCTGCAGAGGACAGAGAGAAAAAAAATTAAGTAAGGCGGAGAGTGTTGACAGAGAGAGGTGCCTGATGAGTGAGAAGGATTCTGAAGAGTCTGTGTCACAATCAGCAGGGGGCCTGTGCATATGTTCCAAAGTAATTCCAGCAGTGGCACATAAGACCCATAAACCACTGCTATAAGTGCCAGAGGCATAGCATAAAGATTGCTAAAACACAGCTGTATATCTTTAATGTGGTTGCTGAAGTGTCAGTTTTGGCCTGAAAAATATGCCAAATATATATTTTTATGTTGTACACACATATATATATTACATAAATATAATTTTGCTGTTGTTGTTGTCCAGAATCATTTTTGGTTTATTAAAGCACTATTGAAGACATGAATTTAGCCATGCAGTATACAAAAGATATTAACTCTTCTATCAACACACCTTTATATTTCAGATGTCTGTTAAGATATTAATGTATATTTTGCTTTTTGCTTTAATTTTACATTAAAGCATGGACTACCAGTGCAGTACAAGCAAATATATTTAATTCAGTAAGATTTGTAAATATGATGCTACTGGGTAACCTTGCCCCTTTCCTCTATCTCTAAAAAGGAGGAAAAATTTTTGAAGCACAAATAAAGACTTCATTATTTTCTTTTCTTTTTCCATGCCAAGTTTCACTGTTCTTTTGCTAAGCAAATAAGAGGTCACTGCCCCCAGGTAGCTACATATTCCACTCTTTAACTACAGCAATAACTTGCATTTATAGTGTGCCTTTAACTTAGAAAAACATCCCAAAGCAATTCAGTGTCATAATCAAAAAGAAGACACTGATCCGAAAAGGAGCTAGCTTAGAAAGGATGACCAAAATGGCTAACAAATAAGTTTGAGGGAGAATCTTAAGGTAGGAGGGGACAGTGAAGAGCTAGAGTGGTTTAGGAAATACCTGCACATGGAACCTAAGCTGTTGAATGCATAGTTGTGAATAGAGCATAAGAAATAAGAGCAGGAATAAGCCATTTGGCTTCTCAAGCCTGCTCTGCCATTCAATAAGATCATGATTGATCTGATTGTGGCCTTAACTCCACTTTGCTGACTTTAGCTCATAACCCTTGACTCCCTTGTCGATCAAAAATCTGTCTAACTTGGCCTTGAATATATTCTGACCCAGGGTGCACTGTTTTCTGGGGTAGATACTTCCAAAGATTAAAGACCCCTTATTTTGAAACAGTTCTAGTTCTAGATTTCGGCCAGGAGGGGAAACATCTTCGCAGCATCTATCCTGTCCAAGCCCCCAGCATCTTATGTATCAATAAGATCACCTCTCATTCTAAACTCCGATGAGTATAGGCCCAACCTGCTGAACCCTTCCTCATTAAACAGCCCCTTTAACCCAGGAATCAACCTAGTGAACCTTCTCTGACCTGCTTCCAATGCAAGTATATCTTTCCTTAAGTAAGGAGACCAAAACTCTATGCAGTACTCTAGATGTGGTCTCACCAGTACTCAATGTACAGTTGTAGCAAGACATCCCTACTTTTATATTCCAAACCCCTTGCAGTAAAGGCCAGAGTTCCATGTGCCTTCCTAGTAAGATTGTACAAGACATTAGTTAGGCCTCATCTGTAGCACTGCATCCAGTTCCGGGCACCATCCTTGTGGAAGGATGTGAAGGCACTGGAGAATGATTCCAGGGATAAAGAACTGCAGCTATGAGGATAGATTGGCAAGTTTGGGATTGTGTTCCTTGGAGAAAAGAAGGCTGAGAGAAGACTTGATAGAGGCACTCAAGATGCTGAGGGGTATGGACAGGTTAAATAGTGAGAAACTGTTCCCACTCAAGGAAACTTCAAGAGGGCACAGATAGAAGGAGTAAAAGTGATGGGAGGAAAGTTTTTTTCACCCAGAGAGTGGTTGAGAGGTTGGTGGAGGCAAGTTCAATTGAAGTATTCAAAAGGGAATTAGATTGCTATCTGAAAAGAAAGAATGTGCAAGGTTATGGGGATAAGGCAGGGGAGTGGGACTAAGTAGAATGCCCTTTCAGAGAGCCAGTGCAGACTCAATGGGTCAATTGGCCTCCTCCTGCACTGTAAAGATTCTGTGATTCAGATTACATGTTGCACTTGCATGCTAACTTTTTGTGATTCATGTACAAGGACACCCAGATCCCTCTGTACCACAGCATTCTGCAGTTTCCCTCCATTTAAATAATATCCTGCTTTTTTATTCTTGCCACCAAAGTGGATGACCTCACATTTTCCCACATTATACTCCATCTGCCAAATCTCTGCCTATTCACTTAACCTATCTATATCCCTTTGCAAACTCTTGCATCTTCCTCACAACTTTCTTTTCAACCTATCTTTGTATCATCACTAAATTTGGCTGCAATACACCTAGCCCTTCATTCAAGTCATTAATATAGATTGTAAATAGTTAAGATCCCAATATTGATCTCTGTGACACTCCACTAGTTACAGTTTGCCAAGCTGACAGTGACCCATTTACCCTGACTCTGTTTTGTGTAAGTTAGCTATCCTCAATCCATACTAATATATTACCCCCACACCATCAGCTTTTGTCTAGTAACCTTTTATGTGGTAGCATATTGAATACCTTTTGGAAATCTAAATACACTACATCTACTGGTTTCCTTTATCTATCCTGCCTATTCTATCCTCAAAGACCTCTAATAAATTTGTGAAGCACTAAACTAGTGGGGCAAAGTGAAAATGAATGAATAAGAAGCCTGAGTCAGATGAACTGAGAAATGAAGAGGGGTGGGGGTCTGTAGTGCTGTAGGAGGTTATAGAAATGAGTGAAGAAAGGGGATGAAAGGTTTCAAATGTGAGAATGAAAATTTTATTTTTGAAGTGTTGGAAATGTAGGCCAGCATGAACAGATGTGATAAGCAAGTGAAACTTGTGCAGGATAAAATCAGGATAGCAGCATTTTAGATGAATTGAAAATTACAAGCTGTGGAGGTTGGAGGTCGACGAGGATAGCATGGATTAGTTACATCTAGAAATACATTGGTGAAAGTTTCAGCAACAGATGAGCTAAAGTAGTGACAGAGATGATCAATGTTATGAAGGTGGCAATAAGCAATCGTTTTGAAGAAGATCTATGAAAGAAGCTCAATATGGGATTAAATAGAATGTTAAAGTTGTGAATTGTTTGGTTCAGCACGAACCAACAAATTAAGGAAGGGGAATGCAATCTGTCATAATGAATCCAAATTTTGTGACAAAAGTTGAAGGCAATGGTCTGGTTTGCCAATACTTAACAGGAGGCAATTCAGTTCCTCTGAGACTGGATGTCAGATGAGCAGAGGTGGGGGAAAGGTGAAGCCACATGTTTTCAATTTAAATGTATCTTTGGTTGATGTAATCATGGAGCAACATGTAGATGAGGAAAAGGAGGGAACCAAGGGTAAACCTTTGGGGGACTTTGAAGGTAATGGGGGCAGTGATGCACGGAATGTGCAAGAAGAGAAGCCATTGCTGACCATTTGCTGATTACAATTGGATAAATTGGAGTAGAAGCAAGGTAGAGCAGTTTGAGTTAGAAGAACAGACTGAAAGAAAGGCATTAAAAGAGAGTGATGTGGTCGACTGTCAAAGGCTGCAGAGAGGTTTGGGAGGCATATGCATTATGGTCACAGTCACAGAGGAACTAGCAGCTAAGCGGTTTGGAGAGTAAAACAGGAGGGCACACTCAGGATTATTCTTAACCTTTTTGGAAATACTGTTGCAATTGAGAACTGTGGAATTATTAATTGTGTGTCGACTGCATAGGTTGGAGGTTTTGTGGCCTAACCCTACCTCTGAGCCAGAAGCCCAAGTCCCACTCCAGGACTTGATGACCATGGAAGATAATGTAGCCAAACAGGTTGTTTATCAACCTGTAAATCTTTTCACTATCCTATGGCAGTTGTTAAAAGCGGGAGAGTTTCCTGGTCAGCCACCTGCAGAAGGCAACGACAAACCACTACAGTACTTTGCCAAGCATAACAATGGACTAACACACAAGTCCATGGTTGCCAACACCTTTAAAGAGAGAATGGATATGGTATAACTGCAGTGTGCTGAAGCTCAAATACATTTCGTTGTGGATTAGTATGGATTTACTTTTTTTGTGCCAATGGGTTACTTCACAGCAAGATGGAAATTAGACCAGGACTTATATTAGGTATCTCCTGGTGGTTGATGATAACAGTGCCTTTAGCAATCCTGGGACCAATTTATTAGCTTCACCTTTCACTGAAACTGGCACATCCAACTGGAAGACCGCAGAAAGAGAATTAAGAAAATCTTAATAACGTTATATATACTCAGTATTTATGTAGTTACAGCATCTAAAATATGAGCTAGGGAATTCCTAGCTGCACTCAGTTAATCTGACCTAACAAAAATATAATTTTGTTTTCATGAAATTTGTAATATATTATGACATCTAAAATGATGTTTGTACAAGTGAAACCAGCCATAACGTTGCAACAAGCATTTTGTGCTGTATAAGCCCGAGTTTAAGTAAGGGACAGCAAAGGGGCTGAAATTGAGCATGACAATTTAGTATCAGCATTTAGTATCAGTGTCAGCATTTAGTAACATGAAGACCATTGACTCGGGAATCCCTGAGTGTTAAACAGTTTATTGAGGTCATTGATGTGCGACTGGCTTCTACAATCATGAATGGCTCCATAGGAAACAGCAAGAGTTACAATTCCCATCCAGCCACCCAAGACTCACGAGGACTTTTACTATCAACTGAGGGAATGGAAATTTCCTGACTAATGGCATGAAATTCTGGGTCTCATGACTCTTGATCAGCTCTCAGACAGGCTTGCTGCTGCATGGCCTTCTTCCTGCTTCTTTGTATGGAGCCATTCTCAGATGTTCTCATTGGTGATATCAATGGGCAGCCTAGCATGGAAAGGAGGTATCTTTAAGACTGTTCATGCTGGTAAGAAAATTGATGTGACTACTTTAAAGAAAAAGTACTCCATCTTAGATTTTATTTCTTTAAGCACATGAAGTGTAATGGAATATACAGTCAAACTTCACTATAATGAACCCCCTTGGGACTTGCAAAAATGATTGTTATGTCAGAGTGTTTGCTATTGTGGGATTTAGCAATTTTGCAGCAAGAGAAAAGTTAATAAACAGTCAATTTGAATTGAACTTTATATAGTCTCCTTAAAAAAACTTAGATTCATATTATTGTAGGGCATCAGAAGAATCGCGGATGTAGGTGGGAAGAGACTGGACAATGGGAGAGAGAACCGAGTCAAGATAGGAAGAAATTAGATCTGTGGGGCAGGAACGGGCTGACATGATCAGTCTACCAGGACAGCCCTGTTTGTGGATTTTGGGGAGGAGATAGAAGTGGGCTGTCCGAGGTTGGGATACTGAGGTTGGAAGCTATGGAGAGAAGATCTCCAAAGGAGATGAGGTCAGTAACAGTCCTGGAAACAATGACTTGATGTTCGGTGGTGGAGTCACAGTCCAGGGGGAAGTAGGAGGAAGTGTCTGAAAGTTAATGCTCAGCCTCTGCGAGGTAGAGGTCAGTACACCAGACAAGTTGTCGACAGGTTTGATAACAAAGTCAGGGTTGGACCTGAGACAACGGAGTGTGACAAGTTCAGAAGGAGACAGGTTAGAGTGGGTGAGAGGAGCTGAGAAATTGAGACAGCCGATGTCACGCCGATAGTTCTCAATGAAAAGATCAAGGGCAGGTAAGAGGCCAGAGGGAGGGGTCCAGGTGGAGGGAGAATACTGGAGGCGGATGAAAAGATCAAATTGGGGGAAGGACTCCTGCCCAAAGAAGTGAGCATGGAGATGAAGACGGCAGAAGAAGAGTTCAGCATTGTGCCGAGCCCAGAATTCAATGAGGTAAGTGTATGAAACTGAGTCTTTTGCTGAATACTGAACGTTCAGCATCAGAGAGGGAAAGGTCAGGGAGTATGGTGAATACACGGCAAGGGTTGGGATTAGAAGACGGGATGAGGGCTGGGATTAGAAGACGGGATAAGGTCAGGGAAGGGATGGAGGGTCCTCGATGGGCATTGTTATCAATGAGTTGTTGGAGCTTGTGCTCCTTAGCACCTGAAAAAAAGAGACAAAGTTTCTTGTTAAGGCGTCGGATGAGATAAAGAATAAAATGAAACTGGGGGCAAGGACAGCTTTGAGATAGGGTGAGTCGGTGCTGCTAGAGGGAGAGGTTGAGTGTGTTCATATGGTGGCGCATGGCACTGTGTGTGGATCTCAGGATGCAACGAGAACAGCAGTCTGAGGACCGTTGTACATCCCAGAGATACGTAATCCTGGGTGGATTCTAGGGATGAAACTTCAGTTGGAATCTACGTGGGATAAGTCAGAGACGGAACCAGTCACTGAGGAAGGAAATATGGCTATGAAAGCGAGTTTTAGTAACCACCTTGTCAAACACCAGGAGGGAAATGGAAAGCAATGAAGGTGAACAGAGCAAAAGAGACAAGCGGAAATCCTGTCGGAGAGAAGAACAGTACTTCTTCAAGGTCAGCATCCTTGGAAGAGAAGTGGCAATGAATTAAGCACTAAGATAAAGGCAAAATACTGTGGATGCTGGAAATCTGAAACAAAAACAAAAAATGCTGGAAAAATACGGACTCGAAACGCTAACTCTGTCATTGTCTCCACTGAAGCTGTCAGACCTGCTGAGTTTTTCCAGCATTTTTTGTTTTTGTTTCAGATTTCCAGCATCCGCAGTATTTTGCCTTTATATTCATATTATTGTATTTGCCCTTTTCTCAACATACGCTGTTGCTACCTTGTTAACCAGTCCAAAACAGTCCTCAGTTTCAAGTAATGACTGGCAATTTTTTTGAGCCTTTGCACCTAAAAAATTGCATGACACTGTAATGTTGCTCTCTCTATTTTTCTAAATCACAGAAATTTGCTTCAGCAAGATCTCCATGAGTGGATTTGTTTTCTTTGAATTGGTATTTCATTCATGATGAGAGCAAACTTAATTTTCCCTCTGTAGGCTCACACAATTGCAGCAGTGCTACTGACTAAGCCAAGTTATTTGCCGATTGCAGCTTGCAATCTTCCTTTATGGTCCAGATCATCAGTGGGTTGGAGTTTTGTTTTCAAAGATGACAACTCCATCTGGGTGCACGTTGCCTGACTGCTATTCCCTTGTGTCAGTTTCCTTTGCAGTTTATGGGCAGATGGCAGGCCATCTTATCAGGCAACCAATTCAGGGTCATGCTGAATTCACACTAAATAGGTTACCTTACAACATCAGCTTAAATTCCATCATTCTATCTGGGTCACTCTAGGTAGATTCTGCTCAAATGTTCTTTGTTTGTGTCTTGTCATTGGAATTGTTAAAACTGGGTTATCATTATAAGCACTATAGGTTATAATGAAGTTATACTGTATATGAAATTCAATAGGATCAATGAGCTTATACAGTGAAATACTGAGGACTTTGTTTTCTACTTATTACAATATAGAGCTATGTATATTCAATAAAATGAACACCTGCTGTAACACATTAAAGAACCCTCTGTGCCACTGTTACTCAGCACCACCCTGGAAGACAAGAGTTTGTGACTGACTAGGAATAGATCCTTCAATAATGCTTTGTTGAGGATTTTGTTTCCAGATTTTGCTATACTTAATTGAGGCTCTCAAAAATGAATACCGTCTATCAGGCAAAATTGTAGGAATTAACTCAAAACAGCATTGTCAGTGGCTGAACTCATAAACAGACTGTTGTGTAATTCATAGAAACCATAAATTCCACATAAGCCCCAGAGGCTTTCAGTACTCAAGCTACAATTCTGTCATTGAAAAACAACTTTTAATAAAGCTGTTCCCATTTTCCTAAAAGGGCACAAAAATTAATAATTTTCTCAGATCTCCTGTTTAATACACTTTAAAAGCCTTGTCATCCTTTAAAATGAATTAAATGTAAACTACTTTTAAAAATAAACAATTTATTACTCTCATTCTTTCAGTACATAAGTACATAAATACCAGTTTTATCAAATTACTAAAGTATGAGCAGGTGTATATGAGATATTAAGTGAAATTAATGTGGCGTTGTTTTTCATGTGTGGTGGGGGAGTGCAGGGGCTAAATAAGCTGTACAAACACCAGTCCATATTAAGAACATAAGAAATAGAAGTAGGTGTAGGCCATTTGGCCCCTCAAGCCCACCCTGCCATTGAGTAAGATCATGGCTGACCTAGTTGAGGCCTAAACTCCATCTTTCCGCCTGTCCTCCATAACTCTTAACATAGTTGAACAAAAATCTGTCTAACTCAGCCTTAAATATATTGAATGACCTAATCTCCACTGCTCTTTGGGGTAGGGAATTCCATAGATCAAAGAATGTCTGAGAGAGGAAATTCCTCCTCTTCTCTGTCTTAAATGGGAGACCTCTTATTTTGAAGCTGTGCCCCTTAGTTCTAGATTTTGGCCAGGAGGGGAAATATCCAGTCAGCATCTATCCTGTCAAGCCCCCTCAGAAACTTATATGTTTCAGTAAGATTATCTCTCATTCTTCTAAACTCCAATGCGTATGGCTCAACCTGCTCAACCTTTCCTCATACGACAACCCCTTCATCCCAGGAATCAACCTAGTGAACCTTCACTGAACTGCCTCCAATACAAGTACACCTCTTCTTAAGTAAGGAGACCATTTGTAGTACCCTAGCTGTGGTCTTGCCAACCACCTGTATGTTGGAGCAAGACTTCCCTACTTTCATACTCCATCCCTTTTGCAATAAAGGCTAACATTCCATTTGCCTTCCTAATCACTTGCTGTACCTGAATGCTAACTTTTTTGTGATTCATGTTTGAGGACAGTCAGATCCGTCTGTACCACAGCATTCTGTAGTCTCTGCCAATTAAATTGAACATTGAAACATTAAACTTAAATTGTGGATCCCATCGGTAACATTTTTCCTTCTCTGTAGATACTGCAATACAATTACCTCCACCTTATTGTTAACATCTCTAAGCAGGAACTCTTGTCATTAACCTTGCTAAAACCAGTTTCCTCATCCCAACAGCAGAAACTTGTAGACCTCTTCTCAAAAAACTGACCCTTGATCCAGCTGTTTCCAAATGTTGCCTCAATTCTAATCTCCCTTCCTTCTCAACAACCTTGAACATGCTATTGCCTCCCAACTCTATTCACCTCTTTCATAATTACCTGTTTGAATTCTTCAGTACATCTCCTACTCTGCTCACAGCGCCAAGGTTACTTTTGTAGTTAAGAGTTGGTATGAGCTGTCTCATACCATAGGTATCTGTCTCCATTAAAAACAACTGGTTATATAGCTTGAGAGGCAGTGGTGGGCAGGAAAGTCAGCCTGATTTCTGCTGGAGGAGTGAATATGCGCAATCTTCTGCTTTTCGCCTATTAATTATGCATTAGTGAAGAGCTCGCTGAATCTTGTGGCAGGGCGGGCAGGAAGTCACCCACCCCGCTGTTACTTCATGGGGCTGAAGGTTCTTAAATGGCACCTGAGCAGGCACTCACTCACTGCAAGCCAAGAGCTCCAAACTAGTCCTTCAGAGTTTTTTCAGTCACAGCTGGTATTAAAGAAGCTGACAGATGTGAGCAACCACATCCTGGGACATACGAGGGTGCCTCCAGCATTGCCTTTCACTCAACTCTAGTTAAGAACACTGCCTGCGAAAGACCCATGGTTGGATCATTGCTCGCTGTTGCAGTGGACCATGTTTGCCAGCATCTTGACCTTGCAGAGGCCCCAATGCCTCTTGTTGCTCAGGCCCTTGCTCTTCCTGGCACTGTGCCAACCAGCAATGGGTGCTCCTTTCCCTCATCTGGATGAGAGCCACTACCAAGGCAAGGTTGCCTGCAGCCTGCATCATCAATGCCTCAGTGGATGTGTGAACGAATTGAAATGATACATTTAGTGAGCAATGTTTTGCAGGTTTCCCTCCATCTCAAAGCCAGCAGGCCATTGCTAAGAGCCTTGGCTTGGCCTGCATATAGACATGGCATCCTCACCCCACCCCTTCCAGGTAAACGACCTCTTGGAGGACCAGAGATGGGTGTTCCTCCCATCCATACATGAATGCGTTTGGAGACATTGCTCTTTGACCAGGGTGATGAGAGCCATGTGCAAGAAGCCTTACTCAGACATTATTCTGCTTGTTTCCACTACCCTCAAGACTCTGTGGAATCTTTGGTAGCATAGAAATACTAACTGCATGAGCCCTTGTCAGCCATGAACATTCACCCGGGAGGATGGAGTTTTGGAGTAACGATTTGTCTGCCCTCCATCAGCTGTGCCCCTTGGAGACATTCCACCTCCCTCCCTCCCCTCAACCCTGCCTCAGACTGCAGATGATAGCAAAAGCACAAAATGAATGGTAGCTCCACATCTTGCTGTGATCTCGATGTTATGAGACCCATGAGTTGGGAACAAACTTGCTGCAATGCAGACTTCATCATAGAGAGGAAAACACAACTGAGCATGGTTGACATCCTGTTGTCTCATAATTATTAGGGTATCCCTTTAGTCAGCCACTTGTGCTGACCTTGAATTACACCCACTCAAAAAGACCCTCCTCCCACCTCGAAGGATCTCACTCATTGACTGTGTGGTCGAGGTTGGATTGGAAAAATGGTGCACGGTACCTTTCAAACTCGCTCCACCACCTACTACCCCCTCCCGTCACCCACCAACTTCCCTTCCATCATCCTTGACCCACCCAATATCACCTCTTTCCCTCTGTCACCCCGGACCCTATCATGATCCACTTTCACATGTCTTCCTTCCCCTCAGAGTTGATACCTGTTGCTATCCCCATGCCCACCCTAACCCCTCCCATTATCTAAGCCACCTGTCTAGCCCCCATTCTTGACTCCCCGATGAGACCTTCACTTACCAGACTCTCATCCTGAACTTGCCGCCCTACCGCATCCCACTCCCCACTCTAACTGTTCCCTCCTATCACCAGTGCAGTCCTGAATGCACCCCCAGGACCACACCGTTGACACCACTGACCCCGCCTTCTATGACGTTCTCCCCACCCTTCAGGTATAGGCAATAAGGAGCAAATGAGGTACTTGTAGAGTATAGATAATGTAAGAAAATACTAAAGAAGGAAATCAGGAAGGCAAAAAGAAGACATGAGGTTGCTTTGGCAGATAATGTGAAGGTAAACCTGAAGCGTTTCTATAAGTATATTAAGAGTAAAAGGATAGTAAGGGACACAATTGGTCCCCTTGAAGATCAGAGTGGTCATCTATGTGTGGAGCCTCACGAGATGGGGGAGATCTTAAACAGTTTTTTTGCATCAGTATTTACTCAGGAAACTGGCATGGTGTATAAGGAAGGAAGGGAAACCAGCAGTAGTGTCATGGAACATATAGAGATTAAAGAGGAGGAGGTGCTTACTGCCTTACAGCGAATAAAGGTAGATATATCCCCCGGGCCTGACATGATATTCCCTCGGACCTTGAGGGAGACTAGTGTAGAAATTGCAGGGGCCCTGGCAGATATATTTAAAATGTCCTTAGCCACGGGTGAGGTGCCAGAGGATTGGAGGGTAGCTCATGTTCCATTGTTTAAAAAAGGCTCCAAAAGTAAACCAGGTAATTACAGGCCAGTGAGCCTGACGTCAGTAGTAGGTAAATTATCGGAAGGTGTTCTGAGAGATCGGATATACAATTATTTGGACAGCCAAGGGCTGATTAAGGATAGTCAGCATGGCTTTGTGCGTGGTAGGTCGTGTTTAACGAACCTTGTAGAGTTTTTCGAGGAGGTTACCAAGAAAGTAGATGAAGGAAAGGCTGTGGATGTTGTCTACATGGACTTTAGTAAGGCCTTTGACAAGGTCCCACATGGGAGGTTAGTTCAGAAGGTTCAGACACTTGGTATCCATGGAGAGGTTGTAAACTGGATTCGAAATTGGCTGTGTGGGAGAAGACAGAGAGTGGTAGTGGATGATTGCTTCTCGGACTGGAGGCCTGTGACTAGTGGTGTGCTGGGATCTGTGTTGGGACCATTGTTGTTTGTTGTCTATATCAATGATCTGGATGATAATGTGGTAAATTGGATCAGCAAGTTTGCTGATGACACTAAGATTGGAGGTGTTGTGGACAGCGAGGAAGGCTTTCAAAGCTTGCAGAGAGATCTGGACCAACTGGAAAAATGGGCCAGAAAATGGCAGATGGAATTTAATGCGGAAAAGTGTGAGGTGTTGCATTTTGGAAGGACAAACCAGGGTAGGACATACACAGTAAATGGTAGGGCACTGAGGAGTGCGGAGGAACAAAGGGATCTGAGGGTTCAGATACATAATTCCCTTAAAGTGGTGTCACAGGTAAACAGGGTTGTAAAGAAAGCTTTTGGCGTACTGGCCTTCATAAATCAAAGTATTGAGTATAGGAGTTGGGATGTTATGGTGAGGTTGCATAAGACATTGGTGAGGCCAACTTTGGAGTATTGTGTGCAGTTCTGGTTGCCTAACTACAGGAAGGATATCAGTAAGATTGAAAGAGTGCAGAGAAGATTTACTAGGATGTTGCCGGGTCTTCAGGAGTTGAGTTACAGGGAAAGATTAAACAGGTTAGGACTTTATTCCTTGGAGTGTAGAAGAATGAGGGGAGATTTGATAGAAGTTTACAAAATTATGAGGGGTATAGACAGAGTAAATGCAAGTAGGCTCTTTCCACTTAGATTAGGAGAGATAAACACAAGAGGACATGGCTTTAGGGTGAAAGGAGAAAGGTTTAGGGGGAACTGCTTCACTCAGAGAGAGGTGGGAGTGTGGAACGAGCTGCCATCTGATGTGGTAAATGCAGGCTCGCTCTTAAGTTTTAAGAATAAATTGGATAGATACATGGATGGGAGCAGTATGGAGGGTTATGGACTGGATGCAGGTCATTGGGACTAGCGGAATAATATTTCGGCACAGACTAGAAGGGCCGAAGGGCCTGTTTTTCTGTGCTGTAATGTTTTATGGTTCTATGGTTCACTGGACATGCTCCCCACTATCCCCCGGAAAGCCTGCCCCCCCAGTCCAGCTTTTGCTCCGCTGCCCCCAGCCTTCACCTGCCTCCCATTTCCAGCCTTGGCACAGCATTTGTTTGAGTGAAGATCCCCAAGGAGGAAAAAGCAATATCTACTGACCTCAAAGTCGTGGAAGAGGTGAAGCTCGCCAGGTGCATGCAACTTATATACAGTCGTAAACCTGAACATTCTAAATTTTCGCTGGCAGGGAACTTAATTTGGAGGACAAACTTAATTCTGCCGGGTAGACTTTTATTTAGCGTGCATGAGATGCTAAGGAAAGCAAACGGGGTTCTCAATTTTGTTTGTCGGAAAACCTGACCTGCCTTGAAATCTGGGGGGGGGAGCAAAATTCACACAGTTTATCCTGCCATCAGATTTTTTTGCTTCCTGCCAAGTCAAGTGCCTCCACCCGCTATGATTCCCGCCACAGGTGGGAGCGGAACGTTCCGCCCTATATTTCTTTCATAAAACTGTTGATCCTGCCTCATCATATGATTTTCTAAATACCCTGTTACCATGTCCCCTAAGACAGCTTACGCAAGAAAATTAGACCCCATGTTAAGTGAGGAGCAATAGGATCAAAAATTGCCTAATGGGCTGTAAGAAAAAGGGTGATTTTAAATGGAATAGCTTCCCAACTGAGTCTGATTATAAGTGGGATAGCTCAGTGCTGGACCATTTCTGTGGTTTTATGACGTATTTAGTAATGATGTGTAGAACTGCATTGACAGCGCATTAATTAAATGTGTGTCTGAGACACAAAATTGTGTGTTAGAGATAGTTGTGGAAAAAGACACCACTTGAGTCTGTAAGCTGCAAGTAACCTAGGACTTTTATTTGCAAGCATATGCTGGGAGGACACAGCCTGGTTCTACAGTGTGTCTCCCCGATACAAAGGTTGCATAGTGTTTATATCTTTTAGTTCTCACATTTCACTATTCTGCCTAGTACAACTTCCAGTTACATATCTAATGAGCTGAATGATTCAGGCTGCAGATGCCTCTTATCTCACTGGAAAGCTGGGAAATGCCTCAGTTCAAATGCCTCCCAATCTGTGCTCTTATTATCCGAACATTTGTTTACCCATCCTGTGAAGGCCTTAAGTTTTATGACTTGTGATTGTTAGTTGGGTTCCCACAGTACCATACCTATAATGCCTATGTGTTGGCTACATTTCCCATCATGCTTAGAAAGAGCTCTCATAACTACACTTGTCTACTTTTAAAGTTGTTAATGTATGTTTTAATATCAGTCTTAATATCAAATTATTTCAATTACCCCACTTCACCTCCAAGCGGGAAATTGAATACAGCTGGATTTGCATAGTAGTCTGAAGTACATAGAAGTAGCCAGAAACTGGCAAATGTCCTTCAATCTCGATAGATATGCAGCTGTGGGTGATAAGTTCACAAGAAGGTTACATATTTGGGTGGGTGTCACCTAAGAAGAATTGGGCATAGAAGAATTGTTCTGATCATTGATAACTCCCTCAAAGATGAAGCACAGTGACAGAAAATGCAGCCAAAGGCAAGCTGGGCCCTGACTATTCATTATAAAACTATGAATATTGTTATGATACTGGACCAAGCCCCCAAGTTTGGGTAAGATCCGGCTAGGGGCCATTAACCTTTTGTTTAAAGTAGACAAAGTTTGAGATTCAAGACACTTACTAAGAGAATACAACCACAAGATTTGACCATACAAAATAAACTTTGCAAGGTCAGAAAGATAAAACAATTTACAATATCTATCTTATATGCTAACACGCAGGGTTAATATGAGATACATGTGAATTAACAGGCAAACTGGTCAAATATACCACACTGCGCAAAAATGATGGATGTGACCAAGACATATTTCTCAACAACCACCCAGACGTCAGTAAACACTGAGTCAGCTAAACTTGTTGAAGCTCTGTCTTTCTCATGAGGGATTCCAATCTTCACCTTTGAAGAGCTCGCCTTGGAATTCTCTCCAAGGGTCGCTCCAACTCGGGCGGCGTCAACAATGCCTCCCAAGACTCAGTTCCACTGGATTCCCAAGTCTGCATTGCAGCACCAACTCAAGCACAACTTTAGCCCTTCGGCCATGCCAGGCAGAACACCTCTGTTTGTGGTACAGAGTCACTAACCTTCAGCCTTCTTAAATCTTCAAGGCTTTTCCGGAGCCCTCTTTGATTGCCAGGGCTACCCCTGAGCCCTCACCACTTGAATTCTACCAACCGCTGCCCTTTTTCTGCTTCGAACCTCTCTCTACTTCTCTTGCATCTTAAATTAGCTGGGACCTTCCTCTGTCCCCTGTCTGGGACTTCTCTTTTGGGACCTCTTCCTCTTGTTAGGAAATAGAGATAATTTAAGTAAGTTATATTGGTATTTGTGGGTGTTAGGAATGAGTTTTAGCTTTAAAGTTTAAGTTTGACTTGTATTTCTGTACCTGTGTATTAAGAAAGGTCAAATCGAGTTTTAGTTTCACTTTAAAAGGTGTTTGTGTTTCTAATGAGGTTTTTATGACTGTTGCAGCTAGGTTAAACAAACAAGAGTAGAAGAATTGGACTATTGCCTAGCAACAGGGATCCAGAGAGGCAGGTTCCTCCCACAGACACACAGATACAGAGAAAGAGAAACAGCAGTTTGATTTGAAAGCTGTGGAGTTCAGTTGGTTTTGAAAGTTGCTGCCAGGAGAGACTGTAGCAAAGGGGACAGATAGCCAGTCCCAAGTAAAGAAAAGACCCAAAAATCCAGGGGAGTGGAACAGGAGAAAGTCCCAAGAAGACCTTCTCATCAAAGAAAGGGTAGGAATTTGGAAAAGGCCCTGTTAGTGAAGTTAAGAGTGAGGTGCAGAGAGAAAGGCTCCAAGCTTCAGATTTAAAGATTTAAATCTGCAGAAAGCAGACTTAAAGTGAGAACAGCTTTCAAGAGGCAAGCAGGTCCAAAGAGACAACTGAAGGTTTGTAACTCTTTGCTGTGGGCATGTGAAGCAGTGGTACTGTTGACGGCTGAGTTAATGAGATAGAGTGTGTGGAAGACATCATGAATACATGTGGTGACCCAGGGGAGAGGAACATTGGAAGGAGAGTATGAAATGCTGGGGATGAACCCTTGCGGAAGGTATATGAGAGAAAGTGTCGGTATGAGAGAAGATTCCAAGGTGAGTTCTTGGAAAGTGGAGATTGGAAACTCTCGTGTGAAAAACAGAGTGATGTAAGAGCTGTTAGTTCATGGTGTGACAAGTGTCTGGGGGGATTTGAGGAGAGATTCATGGCACCTGGTTGAGATGGCATCTGTCACTTGGTTTCAGAGTGTGGCATGCCTGACCACAGGGCGCCTATTGGTACATGGACTGTTAACTTACTGTGAACATTAAAGTATAAGATAGCTTTTATAACTTGTGATATCCTTACAAGTGTGTATATATCTGTAAAGGTATAGTTATGAGTGAAGGAGTATTATAATATAGTTCATCTTTTCTTGTTAAATATATGTTATATTCGTTTGTTAAAACTGCATCAGCTGACTCCGGTGACTCTGTTCAGTGGCTACTTTCCACGTATCTAAACAAACAAATAAAAGTTAGGACCTATCAGCTGGGTTTCACCCTGGATCTGGCTTGTCCAGTGATAACCTCAGCTGGGGATCATAACACAGTCCCCTGCCTGAGACTCTTCCCAAGTATGGCGTTCTCCTGGTCACATGACTGGGTTTTGGCATCTCTTTTTTTCTCTTTTGACGCAAATGCACTGATGTCAGGATGGCTGAGCCCTTTAATTGCCATAGTGCGCATGCGCTACCCACTCCTGGACCACACATGCATGAAACTCCCAGGGATTGTTGGGACTTGTAGTTCCCAGCCCACGCTTCACGGAAAGATAAGTTGAATCTCATCACAATATAATATGACCTCATTTGAAATACTATGTTCAGTTTTGATCCCCCCTACTCCAGGATGAACATTGTTACTAGAGAGGACAGCAATGACGATCATAAGCCTTTTCTTATTCATTCACGGACATGGGCATTGATGTTAAGCGAACAATTTATTGAAGAAGAGTCATGTGGATTTGAAACGTTAACTCTGTTTCTCTCTCCACAGATGCTGCCAGACATGCTGAGTTTTTCCAGCATTTTCTGTTTTTATTTCAGATTCCCAGCTTCTGCGGTATTTTGCTTTTAATTTATTGCCCATCCTGAATTGCCCTTGAGAGGGTAGTGGTAAGCTTTAAACTGTTCCAGTCCATGTGGATTATAGTTTTTCGTAGCAATTTTGATACAATTCAATTCAAGGGCTAGGCCATTTTAGAGAGCAGTTAAGAGTTGCCCATGTTGCTGTGGTTCTGGAATCATATATAGGCCAGACCAGGTAAATACAACAGCTTTTCTTCCCTGCAGGACGTTAATGAGCCAGTTGCAATTTTACAACAAATCTGTCGTTTCATGGTCACCATTACTGATACTCACTTTTTATTCCAGATTTATTTTCCCCATCCTGGCATGGTGGAATTTGAACTTATATCTCTGGATCATTAGTCCAGACCTCTGGATTACCATTCCAGTGACATAATGACTATGCTACCTAAGCATATAATGCTTTCAAAAATAGATTTGAGGCTTTGTGAATGTATTCACTGGAGAGATGGAGGCTTAGAGATTATAAAATGTATGGGCATTATATAAAAGATAATGTTTGATGTGATGGGACCATCATGGGCCAATGAATCAAGAGCTGAAGTTGGACAGCTAGTAATTTTTGCCAGAGGATGATGATCTGTTGAAAAGATTCCAGAGAAAAAAGTGAGAACTGATGACTTAAAATCCTTCAAGAAAGTGCTACAAAGATGGTTGGAAATCAATTCCAACACACCATATGGAAGTTAAGAGTACATTTGTCCTGATTGAGCCTGAGGCCTCCTGGGGCTTGCCTGATTGCCTATGAGGAGTTTAAGAGGGATTATCACCAGAGAACTCCCAAATTGGATCTATTTCCCTACACATTGTCATTAACTCACTCCGGCTGTGTGATAACCTCTGCCACTATACTTTGATTATACCAAGAATTAAAAATGGAAATTGATTCAGATATATATTGAAAATGAAATTTGAGTGTTTTAATAATTTGTTTTCATTTTTGCATTTCTTCCTCACCAACCCCATAATTTTAATGCTTCACTTCACTCTTCCCTACCCAACTACCCAAGTTAGTTTTTCTCATTCTATACCTGGGCTAATAGGAAGTATTGAAAATGGACTCAGATTTCCTCAATATCCCACCCACGCCCCCATTTTTAAAAACGCCATTAATGCGTTTTGTTCGTTGGTGGGAAACTGCTTTTAAACTCTGAGAAATACACAGCTCCAGTTTCATTAGAGTATCGCATACATACAAATCTTGCAGATTTTCAAACTTTTTATTTTTATTTTTAGAGGTCTTGGCTGCTGATAAAAAAATTATATAGAAACTATTTGGCTAACATACTGCAGACATTCACTTCAACACTTATACATTTCTGAAAACATCTAGTACAAATACCAACTCAATATAAATCATCTAGAGCATTGGCTATATTTCATCTTTTTTTAACACAAACATCACAACACTATTCTAGAAAACAATGGACAGAACATTTTGCAGGAAAAGATTGTTCATATTGGATCAATCTTAATTTCAAGCTGTTCAGTCCAAAAGGTTACGTTTATATTTGTTGCAATTCAGTTTGTGTGCCATGTGATATTAAATTGATACGTACACTGAAAAGTGATATTAACTTGATACGTACACTGAAAAGTATGTTGCTACAAAATATGAGGGAAAGTTGCTCACCGTGCCAATCTGATGTAAATCTGGTGTTAAACTAGTTGGATTTCTGTTGAGCTAACACCCTTTAAACTATGGACTTAAATCCAGAAATGCCCCAGTGCTGTAAACAGTGTGGTGTTTTTTTTCCCAAGATGCCTTTTGGCTTGGTTGAACTGCAATAAAATTAATCCTACATATATTTAGTGTTTTTAACTGTTAATCTGCAATTATAGCAATGGAAGCAAACATTTCAGGCACTATACTGCTGGGTTCTTGCTAAAAATCATTTTTGGTTATTTTATTTTCTATTAGATTTTTGGATTCGAGTTTTGTGCTTCTCACCCTCTTCCTAACTCTCCCTCTCAAGGTATAGCTAGACACATTTTAGTATGGTTAGTTGCAGGGTATATTGCTGTCTACTCTATACCAGCCTGATAAAAGTACCTTCCATACCCTAAACCTATTTCACATAGGACCCTTTTATTGTAGCACTGAAAATGGGTCAGTACCTAATCTATAATATCATCCGTTCCTAATTTTTTTTTTTGTTGTTCTTACAAAGGGAAAGATTTGAGTTCCATTGAAATACTAATATCACATGAGAATGTTTAGGAAATATTACAGGCAATTAGAACCAACAAATACGATCCCATTTACCCGCCCAATTTACTTTCTTAATTGCTAACTTCTAACATTGAGCCATTATCAAGCAATTCTACAAAGGATTAAAGTATATTGAGGAGTGTCTGAGCAATGGGCTTGACACTGACCTTGTACCTGTGAGAACTACACTGATAGGATGGAAGAATTTTGATATGTGAATCGGTGTCCATTTTTTGGACATGTTGTTGGGTTGGTGTTGGTTATAGAACATGTCCACTGAAGGCATTATAGTCTTCTGTATGTTAACAGCAAGCCTTTATTAACTACTTGTAACTATATACATAATACAGTAAAGGGTACAGGCAAGGAGCCATCTCCTTGGGCAGGATTTTACCGTCAGCGAGCGGGAGCGAGGCCTGCTCGCCGACATGTAAAATGACACGGGATGACGTTGGGCGGAACTCCGAACGTTACCCTGCCCCATTTAAATTTTCAGGAAGGTGGGGGCACAGCAAAATCAGCCAATTGAGGCCATTGACAGATCAATTAAAGTAATTAGTGGGCTTCTCACCCTCTTCCTAACTCTCCCTATCAAGGTATAGCTAGACACATTTTAGTGCGATTAGTTGCAGGGTATATTGCTCTCTACTCTGTACCAGCCTGATAAAAGTACCAACCTTAAGGTTGGCGGGCAGACCAGAAGCCCCGGCGGGAAGTAGAAAAAATATGAAACCTCATCCACGGCGGGATGAGGTTTCATGTAAGGGTTTAAAAATTTTAATAAAGTTTTGTTGGAAATTATGAACATGTCCCAACTCATGTGACAATCGGGGGTGCCGATAGGAAGCGTGCCCGCCCATCAACCTCTCCCCCAACGGGGGGAGAAATCAGCCCCATGTTTAGTTCTTAATACATCTCTGCTGAACACCACACTGACCCTAGGTCTGGGTCATGTGCCTTCTTACATCACTGTATGGGTATTATTGTACTCGGTCCCACATTACTCCATATGTGCCAGACCCTTATACTACACCTCTCCCAAGTCTTTATCTAATGGATATGGCATTACATTAGTTTACTTCATGTCTTACATTGTTATTAGTCTTCTACATTTACCTTGTTACTGTCTTAATGCTATTACAGCATTATTGGTATTACTGTATTAGCATTATTACATTCTCACTACCTCATCTCCCCCCTTCAAGTCCTTGAAGTCAGAGGTTCAGGCAGTCTGGAGGCCTTATAACCCTTACACATCTCAGTCGTCATTCTATTGGAGTAGAGGTAGGCTCTGTTGATTCTGGTTCTTGCTGTTGGATTGACACTTGGGTACGCTTTCATTCTTTTCTTCCATTGCTTTATGTTGAACCACATCTGATCAGCTTGGCTGTTGCACTGATCCATGATTGCTGTTACTCTCGATTGTTTCTTGCGGGGTGAAGAAACATGGCATTCATCTCCTTGGCGATGTTTTTTCTTCTTATTTCTCCATGTGGACTGTCTTGAAGCCCTCTGAGCCTGAGGAAGAATGTCACTGTGGCGAGAAAAATGTTTAGTGGTACGCCCACCTCAGCTTTTTGTTGTCGATGGTGAGAGACGACTACCAGGTTCCAGCATTCCTTGTGGTTGTGGCATGCTGGCTGGAAGTTACAGTGAGTGCACTTTGGTTGCTGTGTCAACCAGCTCTACCATCGTCGTAGTTGGAGTTAAGGGCTTCTCAGACTGCTGATCATTCTCTGGTACCACTTTCACTGGAGGCTCATGGTAATCTCATGGATGGTAGATTGACCTGACCCTTGGGGACTTTCAGGAACCTGGAATGATAATGGACAACCCTGCTCCACAAAGAGAACAGAGAGATTGAAATCTGAGTCTGAATACTCTTTAGTGTTTGAGTACTCAGGAAGATGCTGTTTTGGCTGGCTGACAGCAGTGGTAATCTTGACATCTCACCATCTAGAGGAGATCCAGGGCTACACAGGCATCCCTGCTCAGGACAGAGAAAGGCTGGCTACGGATGACGCTAAGCTCTGTTTGCTGCCATATATCTGTGGTTCCAGGATCATGCTGATGACTGGGAGTCAGACTCCCCCTGCCCCATAAAGTGGAATGTCCGTTGTTTGAAGCCAGAGGTCTTTGAGCCACAGTTCCTTGGCTGACAGGGCTGTTACACTGGAACCTGAACCTAATTTAAAATTTGTTAGATGACCATTTACCAGGATGTTAGCATTCCAAAATTAAGAGCCACAATCTTTGACTTCACCCAAGAAGCATGGCTGTGTGTCTCCTGGGTTTTCGGTTTCAGCCTCAAGAATTATCTTTGGGCTATCTGTGTGGCACTAACATTTTGACTTGCATAGTTTGTCAAAATGTCCCTGTCTGTTAGTGGAAGCATTGGGCTGTACCCACAGCACACTGATCTCTCCTGTGAGGGCACTTCTCCCCACAGCACTGGTAAGGTTGCTCTACTGGATGGTTTAGGAATTACTTTCCCTGACTTGACTTGTCCCTGCGTCTTTGTGACCTGATAAGCTGGACTGGGGGTTGGCTTCTGCCCCATGTTGTATTCTCTCCTGTCATGAAAATATAACAATTTTCATAATATTATTGTGATTTATTGTAAAGGTAGGTTAATAATGGAGTTTAAATAGTGTGTGTGTGTGTGTGTGTTAATTGAATTGGAAACAGCTGGCCTGGAGGCTTTGAGTCAAAAGGGAAGCTAGGTTTGAAATGTTAAATACGTAAACATGGCTGAAGTTTTAGAATCTGAGGTGTAAGGAAAATTTGCATTTTTAGATAAATCAGCGTGGTTTGAATTTCAAAGAGATGGTAAGATGTTATACTTAGCCAGAAGAAGCCAAGCCAAGCCAAACAGTGTGTTTATGTTTCCCAAAGGTTACTGATAAAATGAGTACTATGAAATGATTTATATTATGAGAAAAGTAAAGTTGCAAAGACATACTGGAACAATGGAATTTGCATTAAAGAGGGAGAAACATGTATAAAGGAGATAAAGTTATGTGTAAGGGAGCAGGAATTCTAAGATCTAACACAAGTGTGAAAAGCCTCCACCTCTGTGCATCAAGTTGCTGTCTACAGGAACTGAAGCGTGAGAAACCTCACTTTGAATATTATTATCCAGGTTATCATGTTGCTTTGCCTGGGTTTGTTTAAATCTATTTGCTTTTTACTGTTGCCTTAACAGAGGTGTAACTGGGAATCAGATTAATTAGGGTTTTTAGGAGTTATTATAGTAGTAATTTGTAGATCTATGTGTGTGCCTAAAGTCTTTTGTTTTGTTAATAAATGGTTAATTTAGTTTTCTAAAATCTCTGAAGTCATGGTAGTCCTGATACTTCTGAATTGTGGCCACGCAACTCAAAATAAAAATACAAATTGCAAAACAGTTGTGGCAACTGTTTCAAGTTTCACTCTGGGATTTGAGCAGCTTTGCATTTACCATCCGCTGTGCCATAACGCTCCTGTCCTGTGTTGCCCACATAGCTCAGACGGTCTATCTGTCTGGATTGCCTTGTCTAGGGTTAGATAATCTTTTGCTTGTACGAGATCAGAGAGTGAAACGTATGCAACACGTACCACTATTCTGTCTCTGATGAGTTCAGACTTTAAACCTCCATACTCACATGTCTCTGCCATCATGTAGAGATCATTTATGAAGGAATCGACAGTTTCCCCAGGCAGTTAGACTCAGTTATTAAATTTAGCTTTCTCCGATATTTTGTTGCATTGCAAGTTGAAATAAATGTCAAAGGATTTTAGGACCTCATCAGATTTGGCGGATGACTCATTAATATCCTGTTGTGCAATGATGTTGTCTGCAATTGGCCCTATTGAGTAAAGAAGTGTGTTTACTTTCTCTTCTTCTGACTTTTTATTTATTCCAGGAGTGATGCTGTATCTTAAAAACCATTTCCTCCAAACACCCCAATTTTGTGACAGGTCTGGTTCTTGGGTGAGTCCAACTGGAGTTGAAAGTGTGGAATTTTGATCCATGTTAAAGATGTTTAAAATGTGGATACAGCTTTAAGAGCTTACAGGCTTTCAAGATGGTGTCGCCATTCACTGCAGAACAAAGGATTTCCTGCACTTGCCAGTTTTGAAGGGTTCTGCAAAATGGTGGCTGTGGCACATTTCTGGAAGAAAATTTTTTAACAGTGGCTGCGTGGGTCGGCATTCTGCCAACTTACTTTGTTCAGTGATTTACTGTTACGAGCAGTGAGGCGTTCAAATTTATCGCAGGCTTGCTGTTTTATGAATCAGACAGTCCCAAGAGGCTGAATAATTTGATTTTTTTTTTCCTTTTTCGAACTTGGAGGCCGCATGTTGAGGTTCAGAGTCGGGGATTGGATTTAGTGACGAGTTTTGTTCAAATGGCGCTTCTAACCCTGGATTAGTAAAAGGGGTCCTCAGGATCAGTGGCAGCCTGGAAATTAAAAAGATTTAACTCACCCTTGCAGGCTTTAGGTGCTGCATGCTGAAATTGTGCTTCAAGGGAAATTCTATGGCCTCTTCTGCTGCAGTAAAACCTCTGCTTTCAGCTTCCAGTCTCTTTTGTCTGGGACTTTCTCTGGCGAATATCCTCAGTGTCTTCAGATTCAGTTGGGAGCTTCTTTCAGGTCAGAATTTCCATTGAAGGTTTTTTCTTTTAATCTTTCAGCATTTCTGTGAGGTTAAGGATTTGTGATGCCAAGCTGCCACCATGTTGGGATGGTGTTGGTTACAGGATGAGTCTGCTAAAGAAGTCTTTGCAGTCTTCTGTATGTTAACAGCAACACTTTATTAACTACTTGTAACTGCATACATATATACAGCAAAAGGTACAGACAAGGAGCCTTCGCCATGTCTAGGTCTTAATACGTCTCTGCTGAGCACCACACTGACTCTAAGTCTGGGTCATGTGCCTTCTTACATCTCTATGTGGGCAGTACTGTACTCAGTCCCACATTACCCTGTCTGTGATAGACCCTTATTCTACACATGTGAAGCAGCTTAAGATATTTTTCTACATTAAGGGTGGTATATGAATACAAGTTCTTGTTGTGGTAAACAATTTGCTTGGATATTTGCAAAATACACAGACCAGCTAGTGGTAGTGTACACTGAATCACATGTCATGGGTTACCCACTTTCAGCTCTGCTAATAAATGGGGGTTGTTGGCTTACAATAATTTGGTACATGGATGGGAAGTGTAACCTAATTTCTAACCTTCCAAAATATATTTCAAAGTTTTTTTAAAAACATGTATTTTGAAATACAGCAATAACTTTTATTGCACCCTTTGGAGCTAAGCAATATCTTTATCAGAGGTCCCTTAATATGTTGGTATTTTGCACATCATTGTGGTGCCGTACAAAATAGTTAAGGGTTTCTAACGTCTTATATGGTATTTGGAACACTTCTAATAAATACATGGAAAACAGAAGTTCAGCTTTAAACAATTGAGAATGGCATAATGTACACATAACAGCATAGTTATCACTCCCAGCAGGGGAGCCATATTCAAAAAATTAACTACATAATGTTAGGACTGCAATATTGTAGCCTGATTCTCTGACCTGTGCTTTGTTTTGATTGCAAGTTCTCACTTCAAGCAGGGAGACTGTTGGCTTTGCCCCATTCTTTATACTGAAAAATGTTGTCAAATAGCACATGGAATGGAATCCAAAGTAAACCTAACTTCATCGGTAGGAAAGAAAAAGGTTTTTGTTGAACTTTGTATTATGTAGGAATTCTCAGTTCTGACCAAAACAAAGAAGCACTTGTTTTTATGCAAGGGTGTTAATGCATTTTTGGAATGCAATATTGCTGAATAAAATTAAACTGGTGGTTGATGAGTTATTAACTTCCATATAAAAGTACTTTTTTTTTTGCTGCATTTAAGTCCTGTCTTCTTGAACATCAACCTGACCACAATCTGTAAAAGAGCCTTACAGCTGGCATGAGGGATGATTGGAAGAGGTGGCATTTTTAAAAAATACTGTATATTTGTTATTGCACGTTAATCAGATTCATTGTGTGATAAAGATTTTATCTGCCACGTGAATACATAGTCAGCTATTTCTAAGTGCTTGTTTCTGTCTTGAACAGGTTGTTCACCCTTTATTAGTGGATACCAGAAACTGCTTTGCATTGTAATTTCCAGCAGATGAGTCCAATCAATATGCAAGTTCCGTGCAAGACAGCAGTTATTCTTGTTATTTCATGTTATTAATTGTTGAAAGATCCTAATTGCCAGCTCCTTTTAGCGCACAAAAATAACTGCAGACTATGTTTAGTAAATTACATGTTGCCTGTCTTTATTAAATATGCAAAATATACAAAATATTGGTCTTTTCTGTTTGTAGTACTACTGGAGAGGGAAACTTTGACGGTTGATTAGTTGCTGTTTCTTCATAAAATTGTTATATTTTGAGGAAATTATTTTGAATGCCATGTATGAAATTTTTCTCGAATGACGTATGAAATTTTTTGCCAACATCCGAAGTTACAACAGTGATAACAGTGGATGAGTAACTTAGTGAGATTATGTGCCGTTCCTCTGCCTGCTATTTTAAGACAGGGGATAACTTCTTTCCATAAATAGTGGGCAAAGGAGTGATATATGAACAACTTAAGTTGATAGTTATAACAACACTACCTTCAATGTTTAAATGCCATGACCTGATACAACGTAATACTTCAAAATAAATTAAACCATAAATTGCTAAAGCACCAATGCATTGAAGATTTTACTTATATACTGTATTTGCCCATTGCTGAGAAAATTGGGGCCATGCATATATAGTACAGGCACATACAATTTGTATGTGAAGGGTAGTCTTGTTAAATTTTCCATGACAAGGCCCTTTTCTTCATTAAATTAAGTTCTTTGCATATACTTTCTGGCCATGTGTTTGGCTGCAGATTGGAAATTGGGAAAGCCAGCAGCTATTTAATGGTTCTGGCTAGAGAAACTAAGATGTGTCAAATGGCCTTCCTCACCCACACTTGCCTTATAATGGGGCTGGTGTGAATAACTTGCACACTGAATTGGTGGAGATGTTACCATGTAAAGTGTAGCAAAGGTATGTTGTGGAATAAACTTATTTGACGCTGAAGCATTCTGATCCCTCAGTTGGAAACGCATGCTGCTTAGATGAAAGGTTGCAAAGTCTCTCCCGTTAACTGGGAGGAAATCAGGAAAAAACCATTGCCATTAGGACAAATCTTAAGGTAAGAGTAACCATCTGAAGGGCTTTATTTTTAAAACTCATTTACGGAATGTGGCCGCCACAGGCTAGGTCAACATTTATTGCCCATCCCTAATTGCCCTTGAGAAATTGGCGGTGAGCTGCCTTCTTGGACCACTGCAGTCCCTGTGATGTAGGCACACCCACAGTGCTGTTCAGGAGGGAGTTCCAGGATTTTGACCCAGCGACATGAAGGAACAGTGATATATTTCCAAGTCAGGGTGGTGAGTGACTTGGAGAGGAACTTCCAGATGGTGTTCCCATGGTGTCTGCTGCCATTGTCCTAGATGGTAGCGGTCATGGATTTGGAAGATGCTGCCTAAGGAGCCTTGGTGAGTTTCTGCATGGCATCTTGTCAATGGTATACACTGCTGCCACTGTTCGTTGGTGGTGGAGGGAGTGAATGTTTGTGGAAGGGGTGCCAATCAAGCAGGCTGCTTTGTCCAGTATAGTGTCAAGCTTCTTGAGTGTTGTTGGAGCTACACTCATCCAGGCAAGTGGAGAGTTTTTCATCATACTTCTAACTTGTGCCTTGCAGATGGTGGACAGGCTTTAAGGATGATGAGGATAATGTAGTTGATGTGGTAAACTGTTAATATCCTGTTAGGGATTGTTAACAATTTTTAAAAATTAATTCTTTCATGGCATGTGAGTGTCACTTGCAAGGCCAACATTTAAAGAGAAATCTAAACACCTTGTTTTAACTAATAGAACTACGCCACAAGATTTCATGTTTTTAAACAAAAACAAACTTTATTGTATATAAAAGACAAACAAAACAACCACTAATAACTGAACAATGTATTTATAACTATGTAAATTATGCACTCAGCTTTACTCCTTACTGCCCCAAGCCTTTTCCTATTAAGACATCATTCTTAAAGTTATTTACTTCTGTAGGGACCATCCAAATGTATACCACAATCCTCTGGAAACTACTTTAATTCTCCTCAGTTCCAGCTATTCTCAGAGGCAAGACTTTCATTTACTACCACTTGACCATGGATGCTTCAGTACCTTGTTCTGGTTGCCTTCTTGATACTTCCAAGCTAATCTGCTAGTTGCTTTCTCTTGCTACATGACTCTGTGAGGACCACTGTAGATTTTCCACGAGCTTCAGAGAAGCAATTTTCCAGTTTCTTGTCCCTCATGAAACCCAAACTGAGATTAAGTTCGTGGGATGTGGGCATCTCTGGCTAGGCCTGCATTTATTACCCATCCCTAATTGTCCTTGTTCAGAGGGCATTTAAGAGCCAAGCACATTGCTGTGGGTCTGGAGTCACATGTAGACCAGACCAGGTAAGGACAGCAGATTTCCTTCCCTAAAGGACATTAGTGAACCAGATGGGTTTTTACGACAATTAGCAATGGTTTCATGGTCATCATCAGACTTTTATAATTCCAGATTTTTATTGAATACAAGTATCACCATCCCCAGACCATTACCTTGGATCTTTGGAATACCAGTCCAGTGGCAATACACGACGCCACCACCTCCCCAAACAGCAAATGATGAAGTTAGCTTTTTCTGTGTTTACCGTGCAGGCCTAACTAATTGTCGATGGCCATCTTCTCTCAGTGAACTGCACCAAAATCCAAGCTGCAACTGAAACTCTCACCAAACACCCAGATTAATTGAAACCAGTGAATCTCCCTAAGCTCCATTCATCTTCATGACAGCCTAGCATACTCTGGGATGTCTTCAAACAGACCTTTAAGTTAAGTATCCATCATTTAAAAATCTTTCTTTGATCCGAAGAAATAGATTTTACAACCCTTCAGAGTTTGTCAAATTCTTTTAATTGAATTAGCTCTAACTTGCAAAACAAAACATCTTCCTCAACTGCTCTTACTGAAATGATTGCAGATGCCATGTTTCCATCAAAAGACCCAAAGAAATGCCATTTATTGTTTAAGTTTCTCCACCTGCTCCTTTATAACTCTTGTTGTTCTCTGGCCTTGCAAGATAAACAGAGGGTGGAAATGTCTGGTCCCGTTGGCGTCGGGCGTCATGGCAGATGGGGGTTGGCGACACTTCGGCTTGAGGGGCAGAAATTGGTTTCACGCTGGTGTGAAAGCACAGCGGGATAATCCAATGGTGTCAGTCATGGTGGAACACGAATCATGCCGGAGGCCAGAGTGAACCTGACTTGCATCCTGGTAAGGGGATGCAAAGTAAGGCCTGACCAGAATCATTCCCGCACTCCCAATTTACCGTTACACTGGCAGGAAAACACATCGGCCCAGAATACTTCTGGAAAAGTGTGACGTGCAGAAGTCGGGACTTAGCATTAGGACCTTGCTCACATCGCAGACATCCGAAGAGATGATGCTGAAGCCCAACAGCTACTGGACTGTGGAAGAACACATGCATTGCATGCTGGGTGGATTCTCATGGACATGGCTCTGCTGTGAAGCAGCTCACGGAAGGTGGGAAGTCTCTGTTAATGCTTCGGGTCTGCTTCGGAACATCACAATCTTGGCCATGGGTTGCTACGAATGATCAGTGGGGTTGGGGGGAGAGGAAGGTCTAGCTGTGATTGGGAGAGGAAGGTGTACTGGCGAAGGGGTGAGGTTGGGAGATGGGGGAACAAAGGTGTCTTGGGGGGTTGAGGTTGGGAGATGGGGGACAAAGGTGTCGGGGGGGCTGAAGTTTGGAGGAGGAGGATGGAGTATGGGGGAGGAGGGTGTAATGGAGGAGAATGCAGCAAGTAGGGAGGTAGATGTAAGGGGGAGGGAGTTTGGAAGGGGAAAGGTATCTGGGGAGGAGGAAGTTTGGAGGGGGAAGGTGTCCGGAAGGAGGAAGTTGTCCGGGTGTAGGAGGAATTTTGGCAGGAGGCAAGTGTCCAGGGGAAGGAGGGAGTAAGGGTGGAGGAGGAGTAAGGGGTGGATGAACATGCAAGGAATCAACGACTGCCTCCTGGGGAGAGAACTGAAGGTGGGCATGGTAGGAGGGAATAGTGAGTATGAGGGGGGGGGGGCAGAAGGAACCATTAGGGTGGGAGGGTGAGGGACCATCGGTATCGGTAGAAGGGATGGTAAGGGTGGGGACTTGGAGGCAGATACAGGCTCTGGGGGTGGGAAGGAGGAGGTCAGGGTGGTCAATGTGGATGGGGATGGGATTCTCAGGAAGGTAGGGAACGTGCAGATTCACCTGGACATTGTGGAAAGACAAAGCTTTGGGTTAGTAGGTAATGGTGGGGAAGTGGAAGGTGATGCCGGGGAAGGGGGTGTCGACGTTTATGGGGTGACTGAGGGAGATAACAGTACACTTCACTACTACCATGGTTGTTGAAATCGAAAGTGAATAGAGCCTCATTTTGGACGGGCACAGGTATTGCAAGGGAGTGCGATCAGTGGTGGGCAAAGATGCAGGTCAGCTCAGTTGGACAACTGAAAGAAAATCCCAGCAGGCAGCATTGAACAAACCCAGGACAGTAAGATGAGTGTGATGGATGAAGGCTCTATGTGAGAGTGCTTGCACAAGGCTCCGAAAGCCTGTCATACACACACACACTTCTCCCTCCAGAATCACTCATGGTCCGGCTGTATGCAACTGAACTGCTAGTTGGCGGGATGCAGGGGGAGGACTCGCGAAGTTTGTCAATGAAGCTGAAAGACAATGCTACACATTAGTCAGTGAAAGTGAATATATTTTCAGATTATAAAGTGATAAAATGTGTTCACCCATGCAACCACTTGAGATCAGAATTTCTTAACTTTTCTAGGCCTACCACTTCTTCTAGGTACTGCCCTGACATCTGCAGCAGGGGTGGAGACAGCCTGTGCAATGGTTGGCCCTGTTGCCTTTGTTGACGTTGGCGTGCCTCCTCTGGAGAGCTGAGGCCTTGAGGGCCCTATCTTACTTTGGCTGTCCTCCTGTGGGCCAGCTGCTCCCTCTGCGGTGACAGAGGATGAGGTTGAGGGGGTCACAGGCAAAGGGGATTCAGAGGTAGAGGACAGCCACTGAGATTCCCGAGTGGATGACCTAGGGGTGTCCAACTGCCACTCCTCATCCCTTCAAGTGTCCAAGGCTCCAGGCCTGGCTCCTTGAAAGGAAGGAGCACCTGGAAGAACATCGCGGTGCCCCATTTCCCTGTCACATTGCCTCCGCAGGAATGCATCCACCATGGCTACCATGGTGGAGAGCAGATCTGCGCACAACTCCACGTTCTGCTGGACTGTCGCATCCGCTATCCCTCACTTGGAGATCTCCACACACGCATCAGAGAGCACTTGATCAGAGAGCAGGCGGATGCACTCCTCCAACTCAGGTGCTACTCTGTTGAGGGCTTCCAACAGCTCTGCGTGATGTTCCCCAGCCTTCTGCTGACTTTCCACAATGAGTTGGAAGGCCGAATCCAGAGGCTCGTCATCTGACTTGGACCTCACAGATACCTCTTCCCCAGCAGTCCTCTGAGTGCTGGAGAGCTTGGCTGCACCTGCCTCCTCCTGCGGACATGTGTCCATGCAGTGACCACCAGATTGTAAACCCTAGCCTGCTCTAGACCTAGGTCCCACCATGGTGTGTATCTCTGCGCTGGTGGAGGGTGTGGGTAAGTGCTGTGACAGGTCTTCCATGCTGCCTATTTCCAACTCTTCAATAGAGGAGGAGGCCTCTTGGCTGGAGGTGATGACCTGGTTGGAGCTGAGCAACTGGCTGGCTGAGGGCATCGGTCCCTTGGCAGAACTCACTGTGAACCAAAGTAGAGATAATCGGTGCAAGGCTGTAGAGTCAAAATCAGGGAGTACTCACAATTGCGGTGAGAGAAGAATGATGTGGATCAGGATCTTCATGTGGATGTTCACTGTGGACCTCACTGTCGCCACAGGCAAAGCCCATGCTCTCATAAGTCAGAGCGATGGCACATGCCTCAAAGCGAGTGAGGGACCTAAAGTGGACCATTCCACCCCTGGTCTATGACCTCTCCCTGCTGTTGTGAGCCAGCTTCTCCTGCATGATAACAGATGACTAGAGTAGGACGCATGGCACTGCATGGAATGTTTGTGTGGTGAGCAGAGCCATGGACGGGATGAGGACATGAGCTTCAGAGGATATGAGCCTGATGGAGATGTGAGGGTGTGTATGAGAGTTAGTGGTGTTATCCTTTGAGGTGTGAGACCCCTGTGGAGGTGTGATGGGTTTGTGAGTATGTGAGTTCAGAGTGATGAAGTGCTTGACTTATCCTGGCGGAACAGATGAGAGCATTCATCCTCTTTCTGCACTAGATGGCTGGCCTCCTTTGTGCGCTGGTGGCGCTGACTGCCACTGCCACCGCCTCCCAGGCCAGATTGGTGACTCTGGTGGATCTCCTGCAGCCAGATTGGGTGTAGAGGACATCATGGCGATCTTCCACTGTGTCCAGCAAGTGCCCCAGAGAGGCATCACTAAATTCGGGGCTGCCATCTTAATTGCTTTTGTGGCCATCCGTTGCCTGGTGCAGCCCTGGCCTGAAGACATGAAGTAGGCTGCGCTCTGGCGTGCTTTAAATATGGCACCTGGAGTGAGGAAGCGCTGTGGTCATGACATAGCAGGCAAACGCAAGCCTGCCCACCAGCGATCCAAGTGTTTCCCATGAATACATTGTTAATGAGGCAGGACACGCCAGGAATGGGACAATAGGGCGCAACAACCCACCATTGCGGCTGGCGGGTATAATGACTTTTTTCACGCCCGCTACCGCTAGTGCAAATCTGGCACAATTCTTCCCATTGAGTAGCTTTTAACTGTAATTCATTCCTAACTTGTTTGAATTGCATTCACTTCAGGATTGTTAGCAGTTTCTCAATCAAGATTTTCCATTTATCTTACATTTAACACTTGAACCTTCACCTAAAAGTTATATTCCTAAAACTAAAAGTTATATTCTAAAACATATAAATTATGAGCTAGATATTCGCAACAATGCATGAACTTCCAAAAGGCATTTGATAAAGTGACACCTAACAGGCTTGTCAACAAAGTTGAAACTCATGAAATAAAAGGGACAATGGCAGCATGGTTATGAAGTTGGCTGAGCGACAGAAACTAGGGAATAATGGTGAATGCCCCCAGTTTCATTTTATTCTTCGTCTCATCCGACGCCTCAACAAGAAACTTTTTCTCTTTCTCTCAAGTGCTAAGGAACGCAAGCTCCAACAACTCATCGACACCAACACCCATCTAGGACCCTCCACCCCTGCCTGTCCCTCCCTCCCCACCCCATCTTCCAATCCCAGCCCCAGCCGTGTATTCACTATACCCCCTGACCTTCCCCTCTCTGATGCTGAACATTCAGTGCTCAGCAAAGGACTTAGTTTCATACCCTTACGCCCTCACCTCAATGAATTTCGGGCTCGGCATGATGCTGAACTCTTCTTCCGCCGTCTTCGTCTCCGGGCTCACTTCTTTGGGCAGGAGTCCTCTCCCGGTTCAACGGATCCTTTCACCCACCTCCAATATTCTCCCTCCACCTGGGCCCCTCCCTCTGAATTCTTAACTTCTCTTGATCTTTTCATTGAGAACTGTCGGCGCGACATTAGTCGTCTCAATTTCTCTGCTCCTCTCACCCATTCTAATCTCTCTCTCTTTGAACTTACTGCACTCCATTCTCTCAGGTCCAACCCTGACATTGTCATCAAACCTGCTGACAAGGGTGGTGCTGTTGTCTGGCGCACTGACCTCTACCTCGCGGAGGCTGAGCGTCAATTCGCAGACACTTCCTCCTACCTCTCCCTGGACCATGATCCCACCACTGAACATCAAGCCATTGTTTCCAGGACTGTCACTGACCTCATCTCCTCTGGGGATCTTCCTCCCACAGCTTCCAACCTGATAGTCACCCAACCTCGGATGGCCCGCTTCTACCTCCTACCCAAAATCCACAAACAGAACTGTCCCGGTAGACCGATCGTGTCAGCTTGCTCCTGCCCCACAGAACTCATTTCTCGTTATCTTGACTCCCTTCTCTCTCCCCTTGTCCAGTCCCTTCCCAACTACATCCGTGATTCCTCTGACACCTTACGTCACATCAACAATTTCCAGTTCCCTGGCTCCAACCGCTTCCTCTTCACCATGGACGTCCAATCCCTCCACACCTCCATCCCCCACCAGGATGGTCTGAGGGCCCTTAGCTTCTTCCTCGAACAGAGGCCCGAACAATCCCCATCCACCACTACTCTCCTCCGTCTGACTGAACTTGTTCTCACACTGAACAATTTCTCCTTCAACTCCTCTCACTTCCTCCAAATAAAAGGTGTGGCTATGGGTACCCGCATGGGCCCCAGCTATGCCTGTCTCTTTATGGGGTATGTGGAACATTCCTTGTTCCAGTCCTACTCCGGCCCCCTTCCACAACTCTTCCTCTGGTACATCGATGATTACTTCGGTGCTGCTTCATGCTCTCGTTGGGACTTGGAAAAATTTATTAATTTTGCTTCCAATCTCCACCCCTCCATCATTTTCACGTGATCCATCTCTGACACTTCCTTTCCCTTCCTTGACCTCTCTGTCTCAATCTCTGGTGATGGACTGTCCACCAATATCCATTACAAACCTATCGACTCCCACAGCTACCTCGACTACAGCTCCTCACACCCCGCTTCCTGTAAGGTCTCCATCCCATTCTCTCAGTTCCTTCGCCTCCGTCGCATCTGTTCCGATGATGCTACCTTCAAAAACAGTTCCTCTGACATGTCCTCCTTCTTCCTTAACCGAGGTTTTCCACCCACAGTCGTTGACAGGGCCCTCAACCGTGTCCGGCCCACCTCCCGCGCATCCACCCTCACGCCTTCTCCTCCCTCCCAGAAACATGATAGGGTCCCCCTTGTCCTCACTTATCACCCCACCAGCCTCCGCATTCAAAGGATCATCCTCCGCCATTTCCACCAACTCCAGCATGATGCCACCACCAAACACATCTTCCCTTCACCCCCCCGTCGGCATTCCGTAGAGATCGCTCCCTCCGGGACACCCTGGTCCACTCCTCCATCACCCCCTACTCCTCAACCCCCTCCTATGGCACCACCCCATGCCCACGCAAAAGATGTAACACCTGCCCCTTCACTTCCTCTCTCCTCACCGTACAAGGGCCCAAACACTCCTTTCAAGTGAAGCAGCATTTCACTTGCATTTCCCCCAACTTAGTCTACTGCATTCGTTGCTCCCAATGTGGTCTCCTCTACATTGGAGAGACCAAACGTAAACTGGGCGACCGCTTTGCAGAACACCTGCGGTCTGTCCACAAGAATGACCCAAACCAACCTGTCGCTTGCCATTTTAACACTCCACCCTGCTCTCTTGCCCACATGTCTGTCCTTGGCTTGCTGCATTGTTCCAGTGAAGCCCAACGCAAATTGGAGGAACAACACCTCATCTTCCGACTAGGCACTTTACAGCCTTGTGGACTGAATATTGAATTCAACAACTTTAGGTCTTGAGCTCCCTCCTCCATCCCCACCCCCTTTCTGTTTCTTCCCCCTTCCTTTTGTTTTTTCCAATAAATTATATAGATTTTTCTTTTCCCACCTATTTCCATTATTTTTAAATCTTTTTAAATCTTTTATGCTCCCCCCACCCCCACTAGAACTAAACCTTGAGTGCCCTACCATTCATTCTTAATTAGCACATTCGTTTAGATAATATCACCAACTTTAACACCTATGTGTTCTTTTGTTCTTTTGTCTGTGACATCTTTTGATGATCTGCTTGTATCACTGCTTGTTTGTCCCTACAACCACACCACCCCCTCCACTTCTCTCCCCCCACCCAACACCGCCCCCCCCCCCCCCCACCCCCCCCCCCCCCCCCCCCCACCTCCCCACACACCCCTTAAACCAGCTCATATTTCACCCCTTCCTTGGAATCACCTAGTACTGTTGAAGGGTCATGAGGACTCGAAACGTCAACTCTTTTCTTCTCCGCCGATGCTGCCAGACCTGCTGAGTTTTTCCAGGTAATTCTGTTTTTGTTTTGGATTTCCAGCATCCGCAGTTTTTTTGTTTATATATATATAATAATGGTGAATGGTTGTTTTTCGCTCTGGAGAAAGATATATACTGGAGATCTCAGGGTCGGTATTAGGACTACTGCCTCTCTTGACCTATATTAATGACCTAGACTTGGGTGTGCCGGGCACAATTTCAAAAATTGCAGATGATACAAAACTTGGAAATATTGTGAGCTGGGAGGAGGATAGGATAAACTTCAGGATGACATAAACAGGGTGATGGAATGTGTAGACATAAGACATGAAATTTAATGCATGTGAAATTATACATTTGGTAGGTAGAATAATGAAAGACAATATACATCAGATGGAGTGCAGCAGCTCAAGAAGGTGATTCACCATCATTACCTCAAGGGAATCAGGGATGGGCAATATATGCAGGCTTTGTGAGATATTAGGCAAGATGACCAAAAGCTTTGTCAAAGCAGTAGATTTTAAGGAGAGTCTTAAAGGAGGAAAGTGAGGTAAAGAGGCAGAAAGGTGTAGGAAAAGTATTCCACATCTTAAGGCTTAGGCAACTGAAGGCACCACCACCAATGATGGAGCAATTAAAATTCTGGAGGTCAGAATGAGAGGAGTGCAGGTATCTCAGAAATTTATGGGGCTAGAGAAAATGAGAGAGAAGTGAGGGATGAGGCCTTGTAGAGGTTTGAAAGCAAGGATAAGAATTTTAAAATCAACCCATTGCTTGAACAGGAGACCATGTAGGTCAGTGAACACAGAGTTGGTAGGTGAATTGGACTTGGTGAGAGTTACGGGATGGGCAGCAGAGTTGTGATGACCTCAAGTTTACGGAGGGTAGAATGTAGGAGATTTCCCAGGAGTAATAATCAAGTCTAGAGGTATGACAATGGCATGAATGAAGGTTTCAGCAGCAGATGAGCTGAGACAGGCAAACTCAGCCAACATTAGAGGTGAAAATAGGCTTGCTTGTCTGCTGCCTTTCCCAGATGGATGTGTTATCCGCTTTGTAGTATTTTTACTAAAATCAAACCCATGGTTGAAATTGAAGTTTTTGTGGCTGTAGGAATTAATGTTTGGCCTATGGAATGATTCTTTAGGAATTAGTTTAGCAATCCATTTTGGCAATCTGAGAGAGACATATTCAATTTTAAACAGACAAAATTTGAAAGCGTGATTTATTTCTCAGTGAGAAACTAGAATATAGGTTTATATTTGTGGCAAATTGTCACCTTTTAGGAAGTCATCATTGCTTAAAGACTAGACATTAAAACTACAGCAGATTCTATCAATCTGCTTGTTTTTATTTAAAACAAGAAAAGTGTTAGCCTTCCGTCAGTATAATTCAGCAAATACCTGCTTTGGATACTCTTTTGTGCTCTTTAAAAATGGAATTTAAGATCAAACATTACATATGATGATCTAATGTTGCTCAATTTCAAATGAGCATAAAAGATTCTATTCACCTGATGCTTAATCTCTGTGAATAATAGAACTTTCAGTTGGATTACTCCCTACTGTGTTTAATATGCTGTGAAATGATCAGCTATAACTTGTGGAATGATGGAACAGGCTCAATGAGTTGAAATGTCTTCTGCTCCTATTTCTTATGATCTTCCGTATCTTATTTTTTTGAAATGACACCACATTTTGTAACTTGTAACACAGTCATTCTGTCCTTCCTCAGTGCTTCTCTGCTGTGGTTGACCTCCGTGACTGCTGTTTATCATGCTTTTACTTATCTGTTATGACATAGCCAATGGTAAATGCTGAGTAGTTCAAATCCCAGAGGGAAATTTAAGACAATTGCCACAACTTGTTCTGCAATTTGTATAAATTTAGAGAAGCGTACCTTGAATTCAACAAGACCACCAAGTCTTATGGGTTTCTTACCAAACTAAATTAAATCTTTATTAATAGAAGAAATGATTTTAAATACATACATAGATCTACAAACTACTACTATGATAACTTCTAAATCCCCTAGTTAATCTAACTCCCAGTTACACTTTCGTCAAGGCAACAGTAAGACACATAGGGCGGAATTTTCCCATTATTTCACTAAGTGCGGTAGCGGGCAGGTAAAATGGAGTCCTACCCACTGATGAAAATGGTGGGTTTTCACGCCGTATCTTCCCGAGCCCGCCTCATTATTTTTCATTCCCGCGAAACACGCCATATCCATGGTGGGCAGACTCTCATTCGTACGCTCGCTAACACCCCACTGTTGCATCACACCGGCTGCCATCTTTAAAGGCAGCCGTCAGTAAAGCGCTCATCGTCACCAGCTCACCACCACTGCCTGGGAGACATGGCCAACAAAAGCAAAAAGACTGCAGCCCCCAGCTTTAACAACGCGTCCCTCGAGTGACTGCTGGATGCCGTGGAGGCCGGCCAGGATGTGCTTTACAGCCGCTCTGGCTGCAAAATGGGCAGCAATGTCACCAACCTGACCTGGGAGGCAGTGGCAGCGGTGGTCAGCGCCAATGCCCTTCAGAAGAGAAGAGCCACCCAGTGCTGCAAAAGGATGAATGATGATCTCCATTCCACCAGGGTAAGTCACTCTTTTCATCACTCCCAACTCACACACTCACAAACCCATCACACATCCACCGGGCCCTCACTTACTGCCAGTGCAAGGGACAACACCATTCACTCTTTCACACACACCATCATTGTCCTCATCCCATCCATGGGACCACTCACCACCCACACAGGCCAGGCATACTTATCATCATGCCCTGCAGGCATCCTGAAATACTCCTCCCCATCTCTATCATTGCAGGACAAACTGGCTCACAACAGGAGGGGAAGCTTGCAGACAGGTGGAGGGATGCTGGAATTCAAAATTTTCACAGAATTTGAAAACACAGCCATCTAGCTGGCCGATGATGACTGAGACTGGTCCTGTCATGATGGTGAGGTTGGCCCTGCTCTGCCAAGTGAGGATCCAGCAGTGCAACATCCATCAGATAACCATGCTGTGAGTGATGTGTCTTTTTTCACAGGCCACTGCCACGCACTAACTATCTCCCCTTGCTTTCGCAGGCACACCTGGGAAGCAGAATCAAGAGTCCATGACCCAGGGCCCCCAAGCAAGCTCCGAAGAGGAATCTGGAGGCACCCTCTCTGAAGTCCCATCACAGCGCTCAGCAACACCCTCCACCAGCGCAAAGAGACACATCTCGGTGGGATCTAGCTTTAGAGTAGCCTCGGGATCACAATCTAATGAGCACATCACACTTTCTGTTCCACAGCAGGCGGAGACAGAGACTTCCCATGTCCCCGACACTTGGAGGACTGCTGGAGGCCAGAACGTTGCTGATTCCAAGTCAGATGACAAGCCTCTGGACTCGGTCATGTCACAGTTGCTAGAACTGCAAAGGCAAGCTAGGGAACAGCAGGAAGGGATGTGCACTGCACTCCTCAGATTGCAAGGCACGATGGAGGAGTCTGTCCGTCTTCAGGCTGAGATGATGGTGCCGGCATTGCAACGCACCAAGGTCAACACAGGCAGAACGTCAGTCACCATGGAGACCTTGGTCCAGGACGTCACTTCTGCACTGCGGGCTTAACTCCATCGCTGATGCCATAGTTGGCCTCTAACAGTGTGTATGCGAGAGGGGTGTTGGGCAGCTCGATCTCATTCCAGCTACCCTTTCCGTTCACTGAGTCAGCCAAGGGCCCTCAGGCACCCATAGGGAGGAGGATCAGCAGGTGCATGCTCCAGGGCCATCCACCCAGGTGACTCTGGGAGTAACCAGCCCATCTGTCTCCCCTCTTCCTGTGACCTCTACAGATCCAGCTTCACAGGCTGAGGAGGGTACCACTGCCACACAGCAGGACTCTGAAAGCAGGCCGGGGCCCTACAGGTCTCGGCCCTCCAGAGGACGCCCACCAAAGTCATCACAGACAGGGCACCATAGTCAGCAGGCTGCCTCCACCTCCGCTGTGGATGTCCAGGGAGCACCAAGACATAACGGCAGTGTTAGGAAAATTAAGGAGAATTAGTTGCACAGCCTGGGCACGGTTGTTCATCACTTGCACTTAATGTTCACTATTGTCAATAAACTCCCAAGAGTGCCTCCCTGCCTATGGCTCCTTGTTCTGATGAGCAGTGTTCGTATCACTCAGATGTGAAAACTTTCTGCACAAGATAAAAGGCAGGTGTTTCAGTCCAGGGCCTCTTCCCTGTGCTCTGTGCAGACTTCAGACCATGGCGATGGTCCAGCCTCTCATTCCCTGGAAACGTTACAGATGCCTGCACCTCGACAGTGCTTGTCATTGCTGCCAGAATATAGTGGGCAAGCACCACAGAGTTCTCTCATACTCTCTGTGTGCTCTCAGCATCTTGAAGGTGGGGCTAGTCCCCATCACACCAGCATCTGCAACCAATGATGCAGTGCACCAGCTCCTGAAGGGCTGAGGTGCTGAAGGTGGACACAGCATCAGATACATCTAAAATTTCATGGCTGCGTCTCTGAGTTGGCCCTGATCATGGAGCGCAAGTGAGCTGCCCTTGGCCGGACAGCAGTCAGACATTCTCAGAGGCTATGTGAAGAAGCATGGAGTGTCCTTACTGCATGTTGTCATCAACCTCCTGCGATCGAGCAACGATTAGGGCCACCACTGCATCTCCACGACAGGAGCATTCTCACAGAGGGTATTGGTGCTGCGATAAGCCAGTCTGGAACCAAACGTTCATAACTGTGATGTGAGGATCTATGGAGATACCTCACTGCACGTCGTCATCATCCTCCACAAATCTGGCAGCTGTGAGGGCCTCGCGAGTGTGCGAGAGCCTCAACCCTGTTGTCATCACCACCGATGACCCCCTCACCCTCATCCCCATCAGCATCCTCCTCATCAGAGGAGACATGCAGCTCCTCCTTAGCCAGCTCCTCACCCCATTGCAGTGCCAGGTTGTAAAGGGCGCAGCAGACAATGACGATGCGTGACACCTTCTGCAGACTGTATTACAGGGCTCCACCAAATCAGTCCAGGCACCGGAACTGCATCTTCAGCATCCCGATGATCTACTCCACCAAGTTGCGAGCTGCTGCAGGAGCCTTATTATAACGTCGCTCTGCTGCAGCCTCAAGCCGCCTCACAAGTGTCATCAGCCACAGCTCCTGTGGGTAGCCCTTGTCCCCAAGGAGCCAACTCTGCAGCCTCTGCGGACCCCGGAAGACTGCAGGGACCTGTGAGCAACTCAGGATGCAGGCATTGTGCACAATCCCTGGAAACCAAGAGCATACCTGCAAGTTGCGATTCTGGTGGTCACACACCAGTGCACGTTCAGTGAGTGGAAGCCCTTGCAGTTGATGAAGTCCACTGAGTGTAGCAATGGAGACCTGAGCACCACATGGGTGCAGTCAATCACACCCTGCACCTCTGGGAATCCCAAGATCAGGGCAAATCTAATGGCCCTTGCATCCTGGCTGTCCTGGTCCAGGGTGACATGCACAAAGTTGTGTGCCATGGATAAGATGGCATCTATGACCTCATGGATGCATTTGTGGGTGCGGACTGTGAAATCCCACAGAAGCCACCTGTGGAGCCCTGAAAGGAGCCACCGGCATAGAAATTGAGCACCGTGGTCACTTTCACAGCCACTGGCCATGGATGCCCTCCATGTCCCCTTGGTACAAAGTCCTGCAGTAAGCGGCAGATGTGAGCCACCAGGTCCCTAGACAAGCGCAGTCATTGGCGACACTGATTCTCAGTCATCTGCAGGAATGACAGGCGGTGTCTATTGACCCTGGGTGTCGCTAGGCACCGACCAGCCATGGCTCGCTGTCACTCCTGGCCAGCGTGTGCGGGAGCCCCTGCTGCCCCTTCTTCATGAGGCTGCAGCTCCTGCCTTTGCGCTGCCACGAGCCTCAGTCGCTCTCTCCTCTGTCTTCTATAGTCTCTGTAGGCCATCAAGCATACAACTAGGTCACCAGGATCCATGATCCTGACATGGTCCTCTTGCAACATGAAAGAGAGAGAGACATGGTTATCGTGGCTGTACCTGGCAGCTTTCCTGGCCCTGAGTGTCCTGAATGCTTCCTGGAGAGTGCTGGTCACCCCTCCGATGGCCAGAGATGAGTGCGCTGCATGGCTGCTCTGCCAGCCTGCGACATGGGGGACACATGCAAACCAGGATGCTGAGATTGCAAAGGCCTGTGAGAGCCTCCAGAAGTGACTGCTACATGGTCGCCATTGGCAAGGAGATTGTACAACATGTGCAGTCCATCTGCTCTGCATCCAATAAAGTGTTGGCAGACTCGAAGTCTGTGCCAGAGGGGTAGGTGCGGGAGGGGGTAAGGTATGGCGTGTTTGGTGGCCCTTTGGTGCCTTCGCGTTGCTTGCATGGACAGACAGGCTAGGGGCCTGACCCCAATTATATCACGGTGGCTGTGCTCGATCTGTCTTAGTTGCTGAGGCATGGTCAGTTTATACAGGAGTCCCTAATGCGTGGCCACTTCCTTCGCTTACCCTACCCCCCCACCTCGATTGCCTGTGTGGGGGATGCAGCGCCAGGGCAGCACTTGACCACCACCACCACCCCCCCCCCCAAAACTCAGCAGTCGCCTCCGAGGCTGGCCAGCACTTGCCCCAGAAACCTCCCATCCCTCAGCAGTCACCTGTGGGACCAGGCATCAGTTTACCCTGCTTCCCTGACACCCCTGCGGCCTGTAAACAATGGGTGAGCTGTGGAGAATGCTGCTACTCACTCAGTTCCCCCAAAGTGAAGGCCGCCAAGTGCACGTCACCTGCGTGCTCTTGTCAAACACATTGTCGGGAAAGGTTCCAGAAGCCTGGCGAGATAACCTTTTAACTGTATGCTAATGTATTAAAATTAGCTCCCCGCCGACCGATGGTGGGAAATGTGGTCCGCCGTTGGCGGGCTGAGCAGAAGATCACAACCTGCCTTCATGCCATCGTGAAGTGGGTCCCACCATATTTTCTGCGCATGCCATGTATCACTCCCGCCACCAGTGGGCTTGGAAAATTCTGCCCATAGATTTTTAAAGACTCAGACAAAGGAACACGATAGCCTGAACAATCCAATTCAAAGTGAGTTTTCTTAACTTCGGTCCTTTGTAGACAGCAGTTTGAGGCATAGATGCTGAAGGCTTTTCACATTTGTTAGATCTTAAAATGCCTGCCCTTACACACAGCCTCTCCTTTATACATTATTTCCCCTTTGAATGCAAATTCCCATTGTTTCACTCTGTCTTTAGAATTTACCTCTCTGATAATAAAAGTCTCTCATAGTACTAATTTTACTAGTAATCTTTGGGAAAAATAAACACGCTGTTTCTGAACTTCAGCTGACTAGGTGTAATATTTCATTCCCTCTCTTTGTGAATCCAAGCTGGTCTGGTTTATTTAAAATGCAAATGTTCCCTTTACACCTATGTCTACCTACTTAACATTTCAAACCTAGCTTATTTTCTAATACATCAAAGACCAGCTATCTTTAATTCAATTAAATCACTCACACACACACACACACACACCGCACTATTACTCTACTTAGCAATTAATGCCAATAACATTATTACAATTATTATACCTTCCTGACATTATTTCAAAAATCAGTATTTTTCCTCCATCAATTTATTTTCCTGTGCCCACACAGTCAGTTCAGAACTCCATCCTTAGCCACTTCCTCTCTTCATTCACAAGCTGTCCCTCAGTTACGTCAGGAGAAATGTAGAGTCAGCTTCCATATCTAGGCCCAAGTTCACCTCTTTGTCATTATGTTTGATTCCACTGGTGCTGTTTGACCGCATGGTGACATAGTTATATCAGAGCTAGTCTTTGATTCTACCAACCTCCCAGTTGTTCATTCAGTTTAAACCGATGATATGCAGAATACCTTCACAACATTGTCTTCTTATGTCACTACTTCAGTCCATGTAGGTACACCCACAATGCTGTTCAGGAGGGAGTTCTAGGATTTTGACCCAGCAGCAGTAAAGGAACAATGATATATTTCCAAGTCAGGATGGTGAATGGCTTGGAGGGAAACTTCCAGGCGGTGGTGTTCCCATGTGTCTGCTGCCCTTGCCCTTCTAGATGGCAGTGGTTTGGAAGGTGCTGTCTAAGCAACTTTGGTGAGTTTCTGAAGTGCATCTTGTAGATGGTACACGATGGAGCTGATTTACCAATCCTGCTGCTATAATTTTGGCAATAATTAATCTCTTTGGGAATGGCGGGCTTCACTGTGTGGTCTTTAAAATATTACTTTAAATTCTATGTATTAACCACACAACCCCCAACCCCCCGGCTAACTCTCAAGCCTGATTCTGTGCCACTGTTATACCAGTAAGCCATCAACTAAGGTGATAAGTGAATCAATGCCAGTAAAAATGCCTTGACATGCATATAAAACTTCCTCAGTCTTCTGTCTCAGCGTGATGTTTTGTTATCGTGCTCAACCTAAATGTGTGAGAAAGCCCTAACACGTTTATCTGCTTTGATGCGCGATCACAGATTTTTGAACAAAGGTGTGTGTACAACTTTTGCTAATCCCAATATCTCAGTCCTGGGGCATTAATATGTGTGCACATGTTGTAAAGACACAATGACCTCTTAATACTAATGTGGTTTACTGACATAAACCCTACTCCCATCTCTGCTGTGTGTTTCCATGTAAATTGAATAGCTTAAAGTTATTCAAGTTGGTACCTGGCGAACTTAAAATAGAGCAGCTGCAAATATGTTAACAGCTCTGTGCAATCCATTCCTGATATACATACATTATTTTATGGTTGGTTTGTTAGTAAAATCCCTCCTGGTTGCCTTGGTTTATAAGTTGCCATCCTAAATTTAGAAGATAGGAAAACATGAATGCAGGTGTGCCAAATGTGCCAGATTTTACAACATCTGATCCAAGTGTAAAGCACCAGTGTACTAAATACCCTACTTTTAAGCCCTATTGTGTGCAATTCCTAATGAGAATCTGAAACAAAAGCACAAAACTATAAATCTGTATTAAAATGTTCCCAAACGCTTTTGTTATTCAATTTCATTCCCAAACTTACCAAAGACACCAATGCAGTATAAAAGCCTGATCAATTTTCTATAAAATGCATCATTTTACTAAATATTTGAAACAAAAGCAGCACATGCTTTAAATATATAGCAGATGTGTCTGTCTCTGAAATAAAGGTTAATGTTTTGGCTGGATACTTTTCGTCATAAACTTAAACTGTGTTTTCTCCCAAATGCTGACAGATGTTCTCTGTATTTCCAGCTTTTAGTGTTTTTAATTAAGATTTCCAACATTTGCAGTCTCTGTTTTTATCTCTCTCTTATACATTTGTACCTCAAAATTTCTCGAAATGAAACATTGACAGTTATACGAGGATCGCACCTCCCCATTACCTCCAGCACCAATTCTGCTGCGGCTAGTGGGATCATTAGGACTGTACCTAACTCACAAGGGACAGCAAGTTGCTCTTCTGACCCCTGTCCCCTCCCATTGTTCAGCCTCCACCACCCACCTCCCACACCCCCCCTACCCCCATCCTCTGTTCACATCCTTTTGGTAAGTAGCTTTTTAAAAACCATTATCTTTTTGTGGATCAGGCTGCTTACCTGGTCTGGAGTCCACTAAAGGGAACCACTTTGCCTGTTTGGAGGCCCATACGCTTCAACTGATTCAGCATTTCAGCCTCCACATACCAGTTCAGGACCTGACTGCATAAGTGGAGCATGAACTCCATACTCCCAGTGGGGAAATTACACTTGAAGAGAGCAAAGGTCAGATATAGGACAACAACATTGCAGCCTTATTCTTTGACCCGTAGTTCCATACTAGAAGCTTGGGTTCACCAAAGTGCCACTATAAAGCCACAAAGTAGAAGTCAGGAACAAGTGATAAGTCGATGCTCTAAACCTAAGCTTGAACCACAAAATATAGGGTTCAATAATATGATGGTGGGCACTAGCTTTCTGTGTTATTCAATGTGGAATGCTGAGGCCTACCACACATCTGGTGCGCTCTGTAAACAGTATTGCAAGCTCAAAGAGCAATCAGTGTTTCGGCACCAAATATAATACAAATATAAATATAGCCTCCTCCTAATGGAACTGGAGTCATGGTCAAACAGAAAGCTGAATTACAATTCTAGGTTGATAATGATTTGATAAAATTAATTGCTTTATTTTATTATTTGATATTCTGTATCAAAACCAAATTTGTGACTACTGAAACGAGAAAATGCCTGAATGCCTGGCTTTCTGAATATTTGTGTTTTTTCAAGTTTAATTTCAATCCTCATTAATAAGCATGAACATCTCTTTTAATCTATCCATTAGGGAACCCCCGAGACCTGGCTGTGAAATTTTCTTAGCACAAGGGATAAAATGTTCTATTAAGTGTTTTGGCAGGTATTGTCAGGTGTAATCTGTTTTACCAATTTACCAACAATAAGCAGATCTAGATCCAAATTGGTAAAGGCTAAGTTTGCTGTTTGCATTTGCAAACCTTCCAATAAAGTAATCAGTCATTATAGGATGAAGATTGGCAGTGTTTGTTACAAACAAATGGTCTTTTCTAGGTATTAAGGATCTCTCCACTGGTATAAATCATTGAGTGTAAGTGTTTTAACAACATCTAGTCGTGATTTAGGTATCAAGGTTCCCAGATTATTGTTTGTCTGCTGTTTAAAGATACAAGGGAAAAAAAGTAATCTCTTGGGCAAAATCTTCTGTTTGGTGTGCAGGGGTGGGCCCCACACACCGACGCGTAAAATTGCACACAGTCAGGCGTACATCCCAATGTCACCACACATAATTCCGATCTTTTGTTCGGCAGGCGCACACTGAAGTCGGCTGCGCACCCACCGAACTGTCAAAGGCCTGTTAAGGCCATTAATAATCTAATTGACCAATTGAACAGTGCTGCCCGTCCAACCTTAAGATTGGCGGGCAGGCGAAGAGTCCAGGCAGCCTTCACATTTTTCATGAAACCTCATCCATGGGCGGGATGAGGTTTCAAGAAGGTTTTATTAATTCACTAAAAATTTTCATGAAAATTCATAAGCATGTCCCAGCTCATATGACACTGTCACATGAGTGAACATGTCTGAATAATTTTATTTTTTCTTTTTTTCAATGTTTCATTTTGATCATATTCTCCCTGAGGCAGCTCCATGCCTCGGAGATTTCAGAGCTCTTTTGCACAGACCCCGACTCTCCCTTCTCCCCCCACCTGCACAAGTAGTGCTGAGCGCTACCAGGCATGCGTCACGCTGGGCGGGCCTTAATTGGCCCGCCCACATAAAATGGCTGGTGGCGATCGGTTCCACACCTGCTCCCGGCTGGCCCGCCCGACGGGGAGAAAATTCTCCCCCTTGTGTTTGTATTAGGGCTATTTTTTCTGTTTTAGTTAAACATACTTTTTCTGAGTGTGAATGTTGCTTTATTCATGTATGTTAGTGATTATGCAAAATCATTGCTTTTTTATATTTTTCTAATTATATCTTTCCAAAAATTAAAAATTTTTGTTGCATTCGAAGGCTACTCTCAATGGAGTTTGATAATGTGACACAGATTGCTTTGAGTGAGGAATTGTAACATGGATCTGCATCCTCTGACGTTGGCACATTGATGCAATGTAGTTGAAACTAGCAAGGTCATTTTGCATTTAACATTCCACGTTTTTATTCTGCACAACATTATTTTAACCATATTTAGAATTTTGTTCCTTGTTTGCAACAATAATTTAAAAAATAGAAATTTTATTTAAGAAGGTTTAGATTTGTCACAGAAAACAAATATTTTATTAAATGCAGCATTTAATATAAAACTTAAATTAATTTAATTGTCCGGGTGGTTTCTGGTGAAGTTTCTCTGCCAAATCTCTCGTTTTATGTTGCTCTTTCATTTCCAGCAGTTTTCTTCTCTGTGGTGCTTCTGCTTTTAAACTTTGGTTGCCTTGCCTCTTTTTCCTTTTTATTTTTGGTCTAAATTTATTGTGGTGTGATGGTTTGGTGGGTGGAAGAAAATCACAGTTACTTATTTAGATTATCATTTGCTCTGCTCTTTCTATTCTTCATGAGATTCTTTCTTCACTTATTCCAGAGCTGTAATTTCTTCTGAGTATTTGTATGGTAATCTCAATGCTAAATTTCTAATTCAGACCCTACCACTCCATGCCCCCCCATTATAAAGAGGAAGAGTACCCGTGGGGTGAGTTTTTTTTAAATAAGTGAAGGATATAAAAGCAATAATTATTGCACATTTATACTTAAAATAATGAGAGAATTTTAACTTGCCCATTGAACACAGAATTATGACTTCAGACACCCTTTCCATTAATGATATTGATTTGTTTAGCCACCAAAAATATAACTGTAATCATACTATATTGCACAGCAACAGTAAAATTTAATAAATTGTAAAAACTGTATTTGTGTTTCTTCTTGCATGTTTGTTAAATGTGCATTGTAGCATTGCTTCAGTTAAAGCAGCATGACTGGAGGATGATGCTTAATCTAAGATCAGTCAAAAGGAACCCTTGATCATGAAACAGTAACACCAAAACATAGAAATAATTTTGTGACATCTCTAGCCATCTCAGCTGGAATGCTTGTTGCTGTCACTCATTAATGAAATACTGACAGCAATTCATTATGACTTCACACCCAAACACATCTCAACAACTGTTAATTGGACACTGCCTCTCTGTTGGCGTCTGTTTTTCTCCCTTTTGTTTATTTATAAAGGTTTTATGTAGGTCAGCAGCAAAACTGAATTGCCGCCAGTGCTCAAAACTAGTGTTAAAATGTTTTGTAGATGCCATATCAAGTTTGAAGTGAAGGAATGGAAAATATGTAATCAGCAGCTACTTTAGCATCTCTTTTATAGTAATGTGAGGAAATAATAGATGTTGAATTTACAACATAACTCTGAATAACCAAAACTTAAACTTAAAAACATTTACCTGATTTTAAATATATCCTTAATACTTGTGTTTAACTTATGGATAGTTTTATTCAGTTTTTCTGTATTAAACCCTTACACAATATGTTGAAAGTGATAAGCAACTGCAGGTATTGCACTGGTCAGCAGGGAGCATGTTGAATTCTCACCTGCCTACTAAAAAGTATAAGTATCATTTAAGTTATAATGATTCATGCTGATCAGGAAGAAAGACTTAGGTTTCTATAGAACCTTTTACAAAATAAGAACATCACAAAATGTTTTACAGCTAATGAAGCACTTTTGCAGTATGGTCACTGTTGTAATATCCAAAATCAGATCAGATCAGGCAGATTCAGGATTTCCTATTCATTAAATTGTGGATTATCTAGAGTGATATGAAGAGGCTGGTTACTTCCCCGCAAACAGAATATCAGAGGGACCCTCCTACACTACTTTGTAGTGTCAGCAGCAAAGGCCTCGAATCCCTTGGCAAACAATGGTGTTGGCCTAGGGAAATTTGAGAAAGTGAAGAAAGATCTTTTTAAGAAAGATGCAAATTTATAAATTGTGTAAAATGTAATGCAAGGCTATTAAGTTTTCTAATTTACAGAATTTTAAAAAAACAAGTTATTTACTTCAATGTTCAATTTCTTCATTATTTCTTTGAAGTTTAAGTTAAAATAAATAATTAATAAAGCACACTACTACCTTTCCACATTATGCATGTGCAATTCATATTTGAAACCAATAGCTATGATTTCAGATTCATGTTTTTATTAAAACTTATAAATATATTTATTTTAAAGATCAGTAGGATTTGTTGTATGCAACAATTAATTAATTTTGAACAACTAACAGTAGCAGCTGTCTGGAGTATATCTAACTTTACAGTTGTCTAGTTTGTAATAAAATGAATAGTTGTTGTCAAGCCACAGTGCATTGTAGATGATCATTATGTCTTACTCACCGTGCAGCTGCTACTGACCTCCCAATTAATCACAACAAAAGCCAGCTTTGTCATATGGTATGAGAAGTGATAGCTGTGTATATATGCTAGTTCAACCTTGCACAATAAAATAATTCAAAGAGATTTAAGGATTTGTTTGCCAACTCTATAGAGAGAAAACCAACACAGTATTATTGCCTTAGAAACAAATTGGTTTAAAGTTAGTTCTGCTTGGATTTTTTTGACATTCATTTTAGAAAGCTGGTGTACAATGTTGTCGTATTAATTGAAGGCAATGTTGTTCCCATGAATATACTTCATTCATAAAATTCATAAAAGTACATTTCTTGATCATTGAAGTTTCACATTATATGAGGTGCAAATCAAATTCAGTTTCTTCCAATACTGTATGTTACTCACTACATTTACAATTACATTTAATATTTACAATATTCACTCCAAGGCAACCATACAACCCAAGGGGTTTTACCCAGTTTCCAGTCCCTTGGTGTACACCTGCTGAAAGGCCTTAGATGGTTGCCTTTCCCTACTGCGCTTTTGCTGCAACCACCCCAAGCTTTAATGTGTCCCTCAGCATTTAGCCTTGGACCTTGGAAAATGCCAGCCTGCAACATTCAGTCATGGACAACTCTGCACTGAAAGACCAGCCGGTTTTGGGCAAAGACCATCTTTCATCAAGTTGATGGTCCTCCAGCCACAACTGATATTTATCTGGCGTCTCTGGGAATAGTCCATAGAGCACAGAGTCCTGCATCATGAAGCTGCTCAGGATGATGTGCGACAAAAATCACTGCATCTCTTTCCAGACCTTTGTGAAGGCACGTTCTAGATGGAGGTGAATGACGATCTCTTCCCCACCGCAGTCACCTCAAGGGCCAAGTGTGGAGGGAGTGAGGCTCCAGGTATGTAGAAAGGATCTGACAGGGAGGGCTTTCCTTGCCACCAACCAAGCTACGCCTTGGTGATTGGTAAAAGTATTAATTGAAGGCATAATGCAAATGGCAACAAATCATTGCAATACATTTCAGAAAATATAGCACCAGTTCATCCTCAATGAAAGAAAAGAGCATAATATTAAGTATTGCTAACTCATCTTTGTATGAAATCTCTCAAAAATTAATTCTAGGGTGAAATTTTTAGTGCCTTGTTATACATTAGCTTGGCTCAGCAGTAGCAATTTCACTTCTGATTTAGAAGTGTGCTGGTTCAAAATCTAAGCTGACGAGTGTAATGCTGAGAAAGTGCTGCCTTTTTAAAAATTAACTCATGGGATGTGGGCGTCGCTGGCTAGGCCAGCATTTATTGCCCAACCCTAACTGCCCTTGAGAAGGTGGTGGCGAGCTGTCTTGAATCACTGCAGTCCATGTGGTGTAAGTATACACGCAGTGCTGTGCAAGAAGAAGTTCCCTGGTTTTAACCCAGCAACAGTGAAGGAACGGCGATATATTTCCAAGCCAGGATGGTGTGGAGCTTGGAGGGGAACTTCCCAGGTGGTGGTGTTCCCATGCAGCCGCTGACCTTGTCCTTCAACGGTAGAGGTCATGGGTTTAGAAGGTGCTGTCCAAGGAGCCTTGGTGAGTTCCTGCAGTGCATCTTGCACTTGGTTGACAATGCTGCCACTGTGTGACAGTGGTGGAGAGCATGTTTGTGGAAGGGGAGCCTATCAATTGGGCTCCTTTGTCCTGGGTGGTGTCAAACTTCTTGAGTGCTGTTGGAGCTGCACTCATCCAGGCATATAGAGAGTATTCCATTACAGTCCTGACTTGTGCCTTGTAGATGATGGACAGGCTTTGGGGAGTCAGGTGGTGAGTTACTCACTGCAGGATTCCTAGCCTCTGACCTGCGCTTGTAGCCGCAGTGTTTATATGGCTAGTCCAGTTCAGTTTCTGGTCAATGGTAACCCAAAGGATGTTGATAGTATTCAATGATGGCTATGCCATTGAATGTCATGGGGCGATGGTTAGATTCTCTCTTCTTTGACATGGCCATAGCATGGCACTTGTGTGGCGTGAATGTTACTTGCCATTCATCAGCCCAAGCCTGGATATTATCCAGGTCTTGCTGCATGTGAACATGGACTGCATCAGTATCTGAGGAATCGCAAATGGTGCTGAACATTGTGCAATTATCAGTGCACATGCCCCCTTCTAACCTTATAATGGAAGGAAAGTCATTGATGAAGCAGCTGAAGATGGTTGAGCCTAAGCCTTATAGATATGTTGTCTTTCAGATTAAACCTTAAACCAAAGTACCTGTTTAGGTGGACTTTAAAAAACCCTAATGTACTAAATTAAGCCTATGAATGAAGTAAAACATGAAAATTCTCTTGGGGCAGAATTTTGTGGTCGGCATGCGGGGGCAGGCCCAACACAACAACGCGTAAAATGACGAGTGATGACATTGGGTGTGCGTCCCAACATCACGCACGCTATCACGATGTTTCAGAGGGTGGGCGCTATGACTTCCAAGGCGCGCCCGCCATTAATTAACGGGCCACTTAAGGCCCTTGAGGCAGTAATACACAGCGAATTTTCGTAGCCCGTGCGATTTTCAGTGCGTCGCACGGGCGCAATGGGGGTCGGGTAGGCCACATTTTAAAAAAACTCATCCACAGGCTGGATAAGAGGGGTGAGTGGGCTCGCAAATGCAAGTTGTTAGTAATTTACTTTTTAAACTTACTGCTACTTGTTTATGTGAACAGAACTTCAATTCTTTTCAGAGCTGCTTTGACAGGAATAACAGGCTTCAGGTCAGGACTCTGGAGGAAACATAATTCTTGGGGCCTTGCAGGTTTCAGGCAGCTTCCCTTACCCTGGGAATGGGGATTGTGCTCTCCACTGGAGACACCTTCTCTGAAGAGGAAGAGAAGGCCAGAAGAAGGAGGAGGCCAGGAATCCATATTCAGCCACCAGGGAAGCCACCTTTGGGAGGACAGGCGCAGAAACAAGGAGTGCAGGGCCAACAGGAAGTGCAAGGCAGAACGGGCCGCAGAAGATGCCACTATCCTGCTGCCAGGGTTTACATGCAGCGATGCAGCTACCTCAATATGTCTGAGGTGCAGTGCCAAAGGAGGCTCCGTCTCTCAAGGGAGACAGTGACCTCAATCTGTCAGATGATAGGCCCTGAGATCAGCTCCAACTGTGTGGGTGGACACCCCATGCCAGTGGCGTTGAAGGTCACGGCTGCCCTCAACTTCTATGCCTCTGGCTCTTTCCAGGGGTCAGTGAGTGATCTTTGTGGAGTCTCCCAATCAGCTGTCCACAGTTGTGCCAAACTGGTGACAGATGCACTGTTCAAGCGTGCATTGACTTTCATTCACTACCACTCAGACAAGGCCAGCCAGGCGGAGCGAGCCAGAGGCTTTTCAGCGAATGCTGGGTTCTGCCGCGTTCAGAGTGCAATCAGCTGCACACATGGCCATCAAGGCACCAGCAGGTGAACCGGGTGCCTTCGTCAACAGGAAGGGATTCCACCCCATGAACGTGCAGATAGTGTGTGACCATAGGATGCAGATTCTGCAAGTCTGTGCTAGGTACCCAGGCAGCTCCCATGACGCCTACATCCTGAGACACTCCCAGGTGCCAGGGCTCTTCAGTGCTCCAGCCCCTCAGAAGGCGGCCCCTCCTCCGTCCAAGAACAGGGGCCAAGCAGCGAAACAATAGGAGCCAAGCCCCCACAAGGCTGTGGTAGAGAGAACCATCGGTCTTCTCAAGATGTGCTTCTGATGCCTGGACCATTCAGGGGGTGCACTCTAATACTCCCCAGATTGTGTGTCACTGGTAGTGGTTGCATGTTGCGCTCTCCACAATTTGGCGCTGGAAAGGGAGGGCGCAGTGGAGGAAGAAGATGTGGGCGCAGATGCTCTGTCTGCAGATGATGAGTCCAGTAGCGACTCCGAGGTTGAGCATGCTAAGGAGAATTCTGAGGGGGATAGAAGCCGACCCGGGCAACCTCCAGGGAGGCTGGGACATCTGGGAGGCTTTGATCCAACGATCCTTCAGCTAGCCTACCACAGATGAACCTCCAACACATGCCAGGGCTGCAGGCTCCATAGTCGATACCTGAGAGCAATATCTGCCTGGTTAGGAACATTAACTATGTGCCTTGTCAATAAAGCTCAATGACAAACAAGTCACCCATAACATCATGGGCTCCCCTACACCTGCAGAACTAATGAAGCACCCAGAGGCTTGTTGAGAACTAAAACGTTTAATGATTGCATACTTGCATACAGAAATGAAAGTGTATTAAAAGGTGTTGAGCAGCACACCTAATGAAAAACAACTGAAACGGAGGACAAAAGAAAACCACCAGTGATAGCCCGTGTTGTGCCTAAGTTGATTTTGCTTACGTTTGCGGGTGCTACATCTAGGCGCTCCCCCTCGCTGGCACCGGCATTTGAGACAGCCTGCTCACTCTGTTGTCCTCTTGGCCTTGATGACCTCGGTGGATGTCCTCTGGCCCATGGTGCCTGTGCTGGACCCGACTGGGAGGGAACAGCCAGTGGCACGGCTGGCATCTCCCCAGTCGCCGCAGCCTCATCAGATGCCACGGTCACTGGCAGAGGATTGGAGGAGCTGCCCAGACAACAGGCAGCTTGTGTGCCAACATGATATCACTTCGGACCTCTGTGTTCACCATTGAGATGGGCACCTAGCTGGGATACTGGATGCCCAATCCATCTCGCACACTGACACTGACCACCTGAGGTCAATGCTGCTGTGAGGGCTTGCAGGTCTGAGCACATCCCCAGGAAGCCTTAATTGTTCTCCTGGAGGAGCCTCGCCATGAGAGTCACCACTCACTCCATGGAGGAGGCATTGCGCTCGGCCATGAGGGTCATTGCATTGCTGATTCTCTGCATGGACTCCTCCATCATGGAAATCATGGCACACATTTCCTCGTGTGTCTCTGCCAGATCCTCTCCCACACCCTGCTGGACTTCCAATGTCTGCTGCCTCAGGGACGACTCCAGAGGCACATCATCAGCCAGCGACTGAGCATGCTCCTGGTCCCCAGTAGTCCTCCGACTGCCGACACCTTGGGCACACTCTGCCTCCACCCACACCCCAAGGGAGTGTGAAGTGCCCTCACCGCTGTGCACTGAGACACTAGCAGACGATTTTATCCCCACCGAGGCGCTGGTGCCTGCCTGGCTGAGATGGTGTGATGCTGGTGCATTTATATCTTCTGGGCCCTCAGGGGTCAGTGGCGGTTCCTCTGCCTCCTGAGTGTGGGCGAACTCCAGAGAGGCTGAAAGGAAGAACAAGGACATTTGATTAGTTGAAGTCGTTACACTGTTAATGTGCATGCCTGGCACCTGGATCAGGATACGCTTCTCCTTCCATTATCAATGAACAACCCATGTTGGAGGCTGAAATCAATATACAGTCAACAGTGGAATGTTTGCATTGACAGACATTGTGACCTCAGGGCATGGCACTCTTACCTCCCAGTGGCACCCAACCTCACTGCGGCCTCTCCAGCTCGAGAGCCTCCTGCTTGTATCTGGTCAGTATGAGTAGGTGGGCCTGCCCTCCGCCAGTACGCAGCTGTTCGGCATTATTGTGTGTGGTCTTCTCCTGAAAGGAGAGAGCAGCATTGATTAGTCCACCCTGTACCTGCATTGTCATTGCAGCCTTGCCACCCACGCCTGAGTGAAACATTGCAGCGTTCATCCAATTCGTGACTCTGGAGCCACCATACACTCACTCCAAGCAGCCAGGGCTGACCCCCTTGCCAAGATGCTGCCTTCATCACAATTGCCACTCACACTCTAAGACCCTCCAAACCCACGAGCACTATCACCCAGAAGGACAAGGGCAGCAGATGGATGACTACCCCACCATCTGCAAGTTCCCCTCCAAGTCACTCAGTATCCTGGCTTTGAAATGTTTCAGCGCTCCACCACTGTGTCTAGGTCCAGACCCTGAAGCTCGCCCCAAAACAGTACTGAGGGTGTACCTGCACTACATGCAGCGGATACAGAAGGCAGCTCACCACCACCCTCTCTGGGGCAACTAGGCATAGGCAATAAATGCTGGCCCACCCAGCGAAAGCCACATGCCGTGAATGAATGAATGCAGTAACAAAATTCTGTGTTGGGGCCAACCTAACTGCTGTACTGTGACCCATGCCAACACGATACTCACCCTTCCCGATCGCAAGAGATCATTGAACCGCTTGCGGCACTGCACCCAGGTGCGTCTCACCACATTGTGGGAGCTGACTCTTTCTGCGACTTCCTCCCAAGCAGGTTTTGTCATTTGGGGAGCCTCCTCCTCCTGTCCCTTGGCACAAGGATGTTGTAGCATGCTGCCACTTCTCAAGGCAGGCAGTGAGGCACTTATCCAAAAATCTCAGGGCACACTGCCCCACCAACCTGCCCTCCTGCCTGGCCTGCTCTCCGAGAGCGTTGTCGGACACCCTCCTGTGCGACATCAGTGGCAGCCTTTGGAAGGCTGCCTGAGCCATTTTTATATAGGCTGCCGGGTCACCATTGGACCTGGCAGTCATTGGACTCCTGCCACTGCCCGCCCCTTCCCACTGTTCCCGGGAGCCACGATTCACGCAGGGCAGGCCTTAATTGGCTCTGCGCCCGCCCGTGCCCACTCCCAAACAGCCTGCCTGCCATAGGAAAAATTCATCCCTTGGTTCTGGCCAATATTTGTCCCTCAAGCAACATCACCAGAAACTGATCAGCTGGTCATTTATCTCATTGCTCTACACAACTTTCCTCCTGCACTTGTCCACATAACAACAGTGATTATACGAACATACAAAATAATAGCAGAAATAGGCCATTTGGTTCCTTGAGCCTCCTCCGCCATTTAATAAAAGAGTGGCTGATCTGTATGTGTTTTGAATTCCACATTCCCATCTACCACGGATTAACATTTAATTCCCTTGCCTAACTAGAATTTGTTTACCTCTGCCTTACAAATATTCAATGACCCCATCCCCACCACCATCAGAGGTAGAGAGCTTCAATATTGCACAACCCTCTGAAAGAAAAAATTTCTCCTTTTCTCTGTCCTAGGAAGGCAACCCCTAATTTTAGAACAGTGCCCCCTAGTTCTGGACTCACCCTCAAGAGGAAACATTCTTTCTATAACAAAAACAGAATTACCTGGAAAAACTCAGCAGGTCTGGCAGCATCGGCGGAGAAGAAAAGAGTTGATGTTTCGAGTCCTCATGACCCTTCGACAGAACTTGCGTGCGAGTCCAAGAAAGAGTTGAAATATAAGCTGGTTTAAGGTGTGTGTGTGGGGGGCAGAGAGATAGAGAGACAAAGAGGTGGAGGGGGGCGGGGTGTGGTTGTAGGGACAAACAAGCAGTGATAGAAGCAGATCATCAAAAGATGTCAACGACAATAGTACAATAGAACACATAGGTGTTAAAATTAAAGTTGGTGATATTATCTAAACGAATGTGCTAATTAAGAATGGATGGTAGGGCACTCAAGGTATAGCTCTAGTGGGGTTTTTTTTTATATAATGGAAATAGGTGGGAAAAGGAAAATCTTTATAATTTATATTCTTTCTATGTTCACTTTGTCAAGACCATTCAGGATTTTATATGTTTCAATCAAGTCACCCCTCACTCTTCTAATCTTGAATGGAAACAAGCCCAGTCTGTCCAACCTTTCCTCAAAAGACAACTCACTCGTTCCAGGTATCAATTTTGGTAAACCTCCTCTGAACCACCTCCAATGCATAAGAACATAAGAAATAGGAGTAGGAGCAGGCCATTCGGCTCCTCAAGCCTGCGCTGCCATTCAATTAGGTCATGGCTGACCTGCCTCAGGCCTCAATTCCTTTTTCGTGCCAGCTCCTCATAGCCCTCAACTCCCTGAAATTTCAAAAATCTATTTATAAGCAGCATTTGCATCCCTCCTTAAATAAGGAGACCAAAACTATGCACAGTATTCAAATGTGGTCTCACCAATTCCCTGAAGCATAACATCCTTATTTTTATGTTCAATTCTTCTCGTAATAGAGGATAGCATTCCATTAGCCTTCTTAATTACTTGCTGTACCTGCATATTAACTTTTTTGTGACTCGTGCACTAGAACACCTAGATCCCTCTGCACCTCGGAATTCTGCCGTTGTTCTCCATTTAAGTAATACTCTGCCTTTTTGTTCTTCCTGCCAAAGTGAACATCTTCACATTTTATTCCATTATATTCTAGCTGCCAGATTTTTGCCCACTCACTCAACCTACCTATATCTATCTGCAACCTCCTTATGTCCTCTTCACAACAAACTTTCCAACCTATCTTTGTGTCATCTGCAAATTTAGCTACCATGCTTTCGCTCCCCTCATCAAAGTCATTGATATAAATTGTAAGAAGTTGAGGCCTCAGCACAGACCCCTGCAGGACTTCATTTGCCACATTCTGCCAATCAGAAAAAGAATCATTTATGCATACTCTCTGTTTTCTGCCAGCCAGCCAATCTTCTATCCAGGCTAATACATTACCCCCTACACCTAACACATCTACAGGCCCCCCTTTATCCACAGCACATGTTACTCCATCAAAGAACTCCAATAAATTGGTTAAACATAATTTTCCTTTCACAAAACCATGCTGACTCTTCCCGATTACCTTGAGTTTTTCTAAGTGCCAGCTATAGCCTCCTTAATGGTTGATTCAAGCACCTTCCCCACGATTCTAGCACCTTCCCCACAATGGACATCAAGCTTACTGACTTTTGGTTCCTGTTTTCTGCCTCCCTCTCTCCTTGAATAGAGGGGTCACGTTTGCTACTTTCCAGTCTAATGGAATCTTTCCAGAATCTAGCAAATTTAGGAAAATTAACACCAACACATATACTACCTCATTAGCCACCTCTTTTAAGACCCTAGGATGAAGTCCATCAGGACCCGGAGACTTTCAACCTGCAGCTCCATCAGTTTGCTCAGTACCGCTTCCTAATGATTGTAATTTCACCAAGTTCTTCTCTCCCTTCCATCACCTGATTTACAGCTATTACTGGAATGTTTTTTGTATCTTCTATAGTGAAGATAGAAGCAAAATATTTGTTCATTTTATCTACCATTTCCTTATTATCTACTATTAACTCACCATTCTCACTCTAGAGGACCAATACTCACTTTACTTACTCTCTTCCTTTTTAAATACCTATGGAAACTCTTACTATCCATTTTCACATTTCTAGCTAGCTTCCTCTCATACTCTAATTTCTTTCTCCTGACTAACCTTTTAGTCATTCTCTGCTGTTCTTTATATTCTGACCAATCATTCACCTGCCACTCATCTTTGCACAGTTATTTGCTTTTTCCTTAAGTTTAATACTTTCCTTAACTTATTTAGTTAACCACAGATGGTGGGTCCTCCCCTTAGAATTTTTCTTTATATTATTATTATTTATATTCTTATTCTGAGTATTCTGAAATATCCCCTTAAATGTCTGCCACTGCTTCTCTATTGATCTTTCCTCTAAGCTCGTATCCCAGTTTACTTCAACTAGCTCAGCTTTCATACCCACATAGTTGCCCTTATTTAAGTTCCCCCAATATTTCTTCTTGTATACTTGTCCTACATTGTGATTACTGTTAGGGGGCCTTTAGACCACTTGCACTAGTGACTTCTTTCCCAGACTATTCCTCATCTCCACCCAAACAGATTCTACATCCGGATCTCCTGAACCAAGATCATCTCTAACTAGTGCACCAATGCCATCCTTAATTAATAGTGCTACCCCTCCAAATTTACCTAGCTTCCTCTCTTTCTTCCATGTCATATAACCTTCAACATTTGGGATCCAATCTTTTTTTTTATTCATTCATGGGATGTGGGTTTCACTGGTTGGGCCAGCATTTATTGGCTATCCCTAGTTGCCCTTGAACCACTGCAGCCCATGTGGTGTAGGTACACCCACAGTGCCGATAGGAAGGGAGTTCCAGGATTTTGACCCAGCGACAGTGAAGGAACGACGAAACATTTCCAAGTCAGGATAGTGAGTGGCTTGAAGGGGAACTTCCAGGTGGTGGTGTTCCCATCTATCAGCTGCTCTGGTCCTTCTAGATGGTAGTGGTCATGGGTTTGGAAGATGCTGTCTAAGGAGCCTTAGTGAATTCCTGCAGTGCATCTTGTAGATGGTACACATTGCTGCTACTGTACATCAGTAGTGGAGGGAGTGAATGGTTGTGGATGTGGTGCCAATCAAACAGGCTGCTTTGTCCTGGACGGTGTCAAACTTCTTGAGTGTTGTGGGAGCTGCACTCATCCAGGCAAGTGGGGGGTATTCCATCACATTCCTGACCTGTGCCTTGTAGATGGTGGACAGGCTTTGGGGAGTCAGCCACAGTATTTATATGGCTAGTCCAGTTCATTTTCTGGTCAATGGTAACCCCCAGGATGTTGATAGTGGGGAATTCAGTGATGGTAATGCCATTGAATATCAAGGGGTGATGCCTGGATTCTCTCTTGTTGGAGATGGTCATTGCCTGACGCTTGTGTGGCGCAAATGTTACTTGCCACTTGTCAGCCCAAACCTGGATTTTGTCCAGATTTTGCTGCATTTGGACATGGACTGCTTCAGCATCTGAGGAGTCGGGAATGGTGCTGAACATTGTGCAATCATCAACAAACATCCCCACTTCTGACCTTATAATGAAAGGAAGGCCATTGATGAAGCAACTGATGATGGTTGGGCCGAGGACACTAATCTGAGGAACTCCTGCAGTGATGTCCTGGAGCTGAGATGACTGATCTCCAACAAGCACAACCATCTTCCTTTGTGCTGGGTATGACTCCAACTAGTGGAGAGTTTTCCCCCTGATTCCCATTGACTCCAGTTTTAGTAGAGCTCCTTGATGCCACACTCGGTCAAATGTGGCCTTGATGTCAAGGGCAGTCACTTTCACCTCACCTAGGGAATTCAGCTCTTTTGTAAATATTTGAACTAAGACTGTAATGAGGTCAGGAGCTGAGTGGCCCTGGTGGAACCCAAACTGGGCATCAGTGAACAGTGCACTTGAGAGCACTATAGATGTCCTCTTCTGTTACTTTACTGATGATGGAGAGTAGACTGATGGGGCGGGAGTTGACCCAGTTGGATTTGTCCTGCTTTTTGTGTACAGGACATACCTGGGAAATATTCCGCTTAGCCAGTGTGGTAGGTGTATTGGAATAGCTTGGTTAGGGACGCAGCAAGTTCTGGAGCACAGGTCTCCAGTACTATTACCAGAATATTGTCAGGGCCCATAGCTCTTGCACTATCCAGTACCTTCAGCCATTTCTTGATATCACATGAAATGAATCAAATTGGTTGAATTTGATGCTGTGATGCTGGGGACCTCCGGAGGAGGCCAAGATGGATCATCCACTTGGCACTTCTGGCTGAAGATTGTAGCAGATGCTTCAGACTTATCTTTTGCACTGATGTGCTGGGCCCCTCCACCATTGAGGATGGGGATATTTGTGGAGCTGCCTTCTCCAGTGAGTTGTTTAATTGCCCACCACCATTCAAGACTGGATGTGGTAGGATCACAGAGCTTAGATCTGATCCATTGATTGTGGGATTGCTTAGCTCTGTCTATCACTTGCTGCTTATGCTGTTTGGTGTGCAAGTAGTCCTGTGTTATAGCTTCACCAGGTTGACAACTCATTTTTAGGTATGCCTGGTGCTGCCCCTGGCATGCACTCCTGCACACTTCATTGAGCCAGGGTTGATCCCCTGGCTTGATGGTAATGGTAGAGTGGGGGATATGCCGGGCCTTGTAGCCATGTCTCCGTAATGGCCATCAGATCATATTTATTTACGTCAACGTGTGCTATCAATTCATTTACTTTGTTATGAATGCTACTCACATTCAAATACAGAGACTCATGTTTTGTCATTTTGTTATCTTTGTAACATCTAGTATTGACTGTTGGTGTATTCTTAGGTTTTTTTCTCTATGTTCATTTCTACCGTTATCTGACCCTCATTTCTTATGTTTCTATTTTGCTGTCCTGCCTTGAATCTACCCCTTGATTTGTTACATCTTCCCAAGCATGATCCCTCACCCTTCTTGTTTTGTTTAAAGCCCTTTCTACTTCCCTCGTTATGTGGCTCATTACAACACTGGTCCCAGCCTAGTTCAGGTGAAGGCTGTCAAAAAAATACACCCCCTACTTTCCCCAGTACTGATGCCAGTGGTAACAGAACCCACTTCTCCCACACAAGTCTTTGAGCCATGGATTAATTTCCCTAATCTTATTTGCCCTATGCCAATTTGCACACGGCTCAGGTAGTAATCCAGAGATTATTACCTTTGAGATCCTGCTTAATTTGGTGCCCAGGTCTTCATATTGACTACGCAGAACCTCTTTCCTGGTCCTGCCTATGTTGTTAGTACTTACGTGCACCACAACAACTGGATCCTTCCCCTCCTATTCTAAATTCCTCTTCAGCCTGGAGTAAATGTCCCAAACCATGGCACTGGGCAGGCAAAACAGCCATCTGGACTCATGCTGTTTGCTGCAGAGAACAGTGTCAAGCCCCCTCACTATACTGTCCCCTATTAACACTACATTCCTTTTTGCTCCGCCCACTCAGACAGCTTTCTGCACCATGGTGCCATGGCCAGTCTGCTCATCCACCTTGCAGACCTCGCTTTCATCCATACAAGTTGTGAGCACCTCAAACCTGTTTGACAGTTGCAAAATCTGAGGCTCCTCCACTACTGTCTGCTCAGTCCCTTTACCTGCCTCACTCATGGTCATGTCCTCCTGTCTCTCATTTCTGTTCTAAGAGGTGTGACTGTCTTCTGGAACAAAGTGTCCAGTTATTTCTCCCCCTCCCTTATGTTGCACAGTGTCTGCAATTCCGCATCCAGATCAATAATCCTGATCTGGAACTCCTCTCGCTGCTTACACTTTCTGTAGATGTGTTTGTTCTGGATCACATTAGATGCAAAATACTTTGGGCTGTGAAAGTCGCTATATAAATGCTTGCTCATTAATTCTTGTAGAGACATTGGGTTTGATTTTTACCTCAGGTTTAAAGTCAGTTCTAAATAGTTAGAAATTAATGCAAATCTGACCCAAAGGTCAACCACTAGGGGCATGGCTAGTTATGGCGCATAAACCTTCAGTGCTACAGCCTGGATGTTATCAGGGCCTATAGTCTTTGTGATATCCAGTGCCTTCAGCCGTGATATCAAGTGGAGTGAATAAAATTGGCTGAAGGCTGGCATCTATGGTTGTGGGGACCTGAGGAGAAGGAGAGATGGATCATCCACTTGACACTTCTGGCTGAAGATGGTTGCAAATGTCTTTTGCATTGACTTGCTGGGCTCTGCCATCATTGAGGGTGGAGTTGTTTGGGCAGCCACCTCCTCTGGTTAACTATTTAATTGCACACTGCCATTCATGACTGGATATGGCAGAACTGCAGCGCTTTCACCTGAAGAAGGGTTGTCCGGACTCGAAACGTTAACTTCATACAGTCTCATATGTGAATATGGCTTTCCTCTGCCTGAACAACTATAGCTTTCAACATAATTATTGCAGTGAGGACTGACTTGTTCTACTTTAGTGGTTTAAATGTTACTCTGTATTAATAAAAGTGTCTTAGAATTGTGTGCTCCGATGTGCTGGCATCAAAACACGTACTTTAGCACACATACTCAAATCAGCAAACTCAGATGTTAAGCTCAAAAATTCAACTTAATATTGAGCTAGGTTTATGTGGTGACTCACTTAACGGTTGGTTAACATTGAGCACCAGCTTTTCCCCTGGTATTCAAAAGCAAAATGAGATGTGGCCAGCATTTAAGGCCCCATTGCTATGGGCCTGGAGTCACATGTAGGCCAGACCAAGTAAGGACAGCAATTTCCTTCCTTTAAAGGACATTAGTGATGGTTCTTTACAGACAATCAGCAATGATTTCATGGTTGTCATCAGACTTTTAATTCCAGATTTTTATTGAATTCAAATTTTACCATCTGATGTGGCGGGATTCGAACTCGGGTCCCCAGAGCATTACTCTGGGTCTCTGGAATACTAGTCAATGATAGTCACCTCCCCCTGCCTGAATAAGAAAAAGTTTTGAGAGTACACTGACCAAAGCGGATTGAAGGAAACTGCTTACGTTTTCTGATGTACCATCTGTGGATAACTAAAAAAGTTTAAGACAGTATCAAACTTAAAGAAAAAGCATATAATTACACAAAGACGAGTGGGTCAGAAGATTGGAAAGAATATAAAGAACAGCAAAAAATGACAAAATGATTAATAAGGACGGGAAAATTAGAGTACGACAGAAAGCTAGCTAATAATATAAAGACGGATAGTAAGAGTTTCTATTGATATTTAAATAAAAAGAGTTAGCAAAGTGAGTATTGGTCCTATAGAAAGCACGTCTGGGGAATTGATAATGGAAATTAGGGAGATGGTGGATGAATTAAACGGGTATTTTGCTTCGGTCTTCACAATAGAGGATATGAGTAACATCTCAGAAATAATTGTAAATCAGGAAATGGAAGGGAGGGAGCAACTTGGGAAAATTACAATCACCAGGGAAGTGGTATTGAGTAAATTGTTGGGGCTGCAAGCTGACAAATCCCCAGGTCCGGATTGACTTCACCCTAAGGTCTTGAAAGAAATGGCTAGTGAGATAGTTTATGCATTGGTTTTAATTTTCCAAAATTCTCTAGACTCGGAAGATTCCATTAGATTGGAAAATAGCAAATGTAACTCCTTTGTTCAAAAAGGGAAGGAGACAGGAAGCAGGAAACTACAGGCCAGTTAGCTTAACCTCTGCCATAACGAAAATGTTATAAGCTATTATTAAAATTGTTATGCAGGGCACTTAGAAACATTCAAGGCGATCAGGCAGATTCAACATGACTTTGTGAATGGGAATCCATGTTTAACCAATTTACTGGAGTTCTTTGAAGGAGTCATATGTGCTGTGGTTAAAGGGGAGCCAGTGGATGTACTGTTCTTAGATTTCCAGAAGACATTTGATAAAGTGTCACATCAAAGTTTATTGTGGAAAGTTAAAGCTCATGGTGTAGTGGGTAACATATTGGCATGGACTGAAGATTGGCTAGCTAACAGGAAACAGAGAGTAGGCATAAATGGGTCATTTTCTGGTTGGCAGGATGTGACATGTAGTGTGCCATAGGGATCAGTGCTGGGACCTCAAATTTTTACAATTTATATAAAGGTCTTGGATGAAGGGACTGAAGGAATGGTTACTAAATTTGCTGACAACACAAAGATAGGAAAATAAATTGTTAAAAGGACATAAGGAGGCTAAAAAGTGGCATAGATAGCATAAGTGAGTGGGCAAAGAACTGGCAAATGGAGTATAAAGTGGGCAAATGTGAAATTGTTCATTTTGGCAGGAAGGATAAGAAAGAAGCTTATTATCTAAATGGTGAGAGATTGCAGAGCCCTGAGATTCAGAGGAATCTGGGTGTCCTAGTGCATGAATCACAAAAGGCTAGCAAGTAATTAGGCAGACTGCTGTATGTTATCATTTATTGTGAGGGGACTTGATTCCAAAAGTAGGTAGGTTATGCTTCAGTTATAAAGGACACTGGTGAGACCATATCTGGACTATTGTGATCTCCTTATTTAAGGAAAGATATAAGTGAGTCAGAGAAGGCTTACTAGATGAATACAAGGAATGGGCAGGCTGTCTTGTGAGGAAACGTTGGGACAGGTTAGGCTTGTATCCACTGGAATTTAGAAGAGTAAGAGGCGATTTGATTTAAGCATACCAGATCCTGAGGTGTCTTGACAGGGCAGATGTGGAGAGGACGTTTCCTCTTGAGGGAGGATCTAGAACTAAGGATCACTGTTTAAAAATAAGGGGTCACTTATTTAAGACAGAGATGAGGAGAATTTTTTCTCAGGGTTGTGAGTCTTTGGAACTTTCTTCCTCAAAAGGTGGTGGAAGCAGAGTCTTTGGGTTGAATTCTCCCCCTGTCAGAAGGGAGGTTGATGGGTTGACACGTATGGGAGCACTTCCAATCGGCGCCCTTGATCGGAGGTGCGCCGCCATTTTATGTGGGCAGGCCAATTAAGGCCCACCTGGTGTGACGTCCGCACAGAAGTGCTATGTGCTCCCTGTGCGGGCGGGCGGGGAATCCCAAAATGCATGCGCACAAAAGAGTGCACTCATCTCCCTGAGGCTAAGTGCAGCCTCAGGGAGATTGGCTCTAAATGTAAAAAAGGCAAAAATAGAAAAATAAAATTTCCCTGAAATGTCCCATTCTGTGACAATGTCACGAGTTGGAACATGTCCATAATTTTCACAAAACCTTTATTTAAATATTTTAAAGCCTACATGAAACCTCATCCCGCCCGTGGAGGAGGTTTCATGTTTTTTCTTGTTCCTGCTGGGGTTCCAGGCCTGCCTGCCAACCTTCCTGATAATTTAAATGGCGTGCGGTGAAGTCGGGAGTTCCCTCCGACGTCACTGCGCGTCATTTTACCCGTCGGCGAGCGGGCCCCACCCCCACTCGCCGACTCGTAAAATTCTACCGTTTGAATATTTTTAAGGCAGAGCTATATAGATCTTTGATTAACAAGGGGGTGAAAAGTTATCAGGGTAAGCAGGAATGTGGGGTTGAGATGACAATCAGATCAGCCATGAGCATATTTAATGGTGGAGCAGGCAGGCTTGAGGGGCCCAGTGGCCTACTCCTGCTCCTAATTCGCATGTTCGTATATATGTAACTGTTATGCATGACAAGCACCTGCCACATGTAGATATGCAGGAAAGTTATCTCTGCTAAATGTTATTTTTAATAACATTAAGTCTCGCCTTAATATAAGTAGTCTAAGGAATGCTTTGTGCTCATGGCAACATGTATGCACCACAACAATTCTCAAAGGACTTCATATATTGAATATGCATCCTCAAGTTTTACAGAGTAGAATTTCCGCTAAATACTTTAGGTTGGAAAGAAATGGCTAAAGTGAAGTCTTAAGCCGAAATAACCGTTTAGCCCGTGTTTAGCGCAAGGCACCAATTTGATAAAAGAGTTCAAGTCTGTGCTAGGAATGTCTTCTCAGAGGTTTGTTAAACATCTAAATGCCACTTGAAATATTTGCTAGTGTGTATTAAAGAGGCTACGCTGCATTTTGCAGGCTAACATTTGTCCTAGTATTCTCTCCTATCAGCAGCCAGCTGTTTGGGAGTAAACATGGCGTTAATGTTGATTTCAAGTGTTACCTAAAGAGATATTCACCATTTCATGGTCATTTCTGGTGGCACTGTGAAGAGGACTTCTGAAATACATTAAGAGACTTTCTAGGACACTCTATCAAGACTGCAGCAACACTTGAGCAACATTTACCTTGAAATTCTCTGAGGACTTTACCTCAAAGTGCTTTTCTACACAAACTTATTGGACACCTTATCGGAGTCATCAGGAGAAAGGAAGTGCTTGGTTATCTTGCCAGAGGTCCCCCATGGTCTGCATGAGGAATGGAAGGAAGCCATGAGTCAAGCAGCACTGTAGAGTGAGGTACAGGAACTTGCAAGTTGGCTTTCTACCCCGCTCCACCCCCAATTCGGTGCAGAACATTGCCCCCTCTCAGGACCTCGTCCATAAGGTTGCATCTGAGAATCCTTGGTCCCTGAGCCATCCTGCAATTTGTGCCAGCTGGAGTACTGCGCACCTTCAGTAGAAGTGGATAGAAACATAGAATATAGGAGCAGGAGTAGGTCATTCAGCCCTTGAGCTTGCTCCACCATTCACTATGATCATAGCTGATCCTCTATCTCAATGCTGTACTCCTGCACTCTCCCCATACTCCTTGATGCCTTTAGAGTCTAGAAATCTATCTATTTCCTTCTTAAATATATTCAGTAACTTGGCCTCCACAACCTTCTGTGGTAGAGAATTCCATAGGTTCACCGCACTCTGAGTGAAGAAGTTTCTCCTCTTCTCAGTCCTAAATGGGCTACCCCATATCCTGAGACTATGACCCCTTGTTCTAGACCCCCCCAGCCAGAGGAAACACCATCCCTACATCCAGTCTGTCCGTCCCTGTTAGAATTTTATTCACTTCCATGTGATCGCTTCTCATTCTTCTAAACTCTAGTGAATACAGGCCTAGTCAGCCCAGTTGCTCCTTATACGACAATCCTGCCATCTCAGGAATCAAATTTGCTACACTCCCTCTATGGCAAGTATATCCTTTATTAGGTAAGGAGACCAAAACTGCACACACTGCTCCAGGTGTAGTCTTACCAAGGCCCTGTACAGCTACTGTAAGACATCCTTGCTCCTGTAGTCAAGTCCTCTTGCAATGAAGGCCAACATACCATTTGTCGCCTTAACTGCTTGCTGCACCTGCATGCTTGCTTTCAGTGATTGGTGTAAAAGGACACCCAGATCCCTTTGTGCATCAACATTTTCCAATCTATCACCATTTAAATAATACTCTGCCATTCTGTTTATTCTACCGAAGTGGACAACTTCACACTTATCCACGTCATACCGCATCTGCCTTGTATTTGCCCATTCACTCAACCTGTCTAGATTGCCTTGAAGCCTCTTAACACCCTCCTCATTGCTCACATTCCCACCAAGTTTTGTGTTGTCAGCAAACTTGGAAATATTACACTTGGTTCCTTCATTCAAACCATTGATATATATTGTGAATAGCAGGGGCCCAAGCACCGATCCCTGCAATACCCCTCTAGTCAATGCCTGCCACTCCGAAAAGACCCATTTATTCCTACTCTCTGTTTCCTATCTGCTAACCAATTCTCAATCCATGCCAATATATTACCCCCAACCATGTGCTCTAATTTTATGTGGGACTTTATCGAAAGCTTTCTGCAAATCCAAATACACCACATCCACTGGTTCTCCATTATCTATCCTTATCTAGTTTCATCTTCAAAAAACTCTAGTAGGTTTGTCAAACATGATTTCCGTTTCATAAATCCATGTTGACTTTGTCTAATTCCATTGATATTTTCTAAGTATCCTGTTATTATGTTGTTTATAATAGGCTCTAGCATTTTCTCTACTACTGATGTTGGGCTAACCGCTCTGTAATTTGCTGTTCACTTTCTCCTTTTTTAAATAGTCGGGTTACTTTTGCCACCCTTCACTTTGCTGGGACTGTTCCAGAATCTACAGAATTTTGGAAGATGACAACCAATGCATCCACTATGGCCACCTCCTTTAGCACCCTGGGATGTAGAATGTCGGGCTTTGGGGATTTATTAGCCTTCAGTCCCATTAATTTCCCCAGCACTATTGTTTTAGTGATACTAATTTTCTTAAATTCCTCCTTCTCATTAAACCCTTGGTTTCATAGTATTTCTGGGAAGTTGTTTGTGTCTTCCTCCCTGAAGACAGAACTAAAGTAGTTGTTTAATTGCTCTGTCATTTCCTTGTTATCTATTATAAATTCTCCCATTTTGGACTGCAAGGAATCTACATTTGTCTTCACTAATCTTTCTCTTTTTATATACTTTTAGAAGCCTTCACAGTCCACGTTTATGTTCCTTTCAAGTTTACTCTCATACTCTATTTTTCCCATCTTAATCAATCTCTTGATCTTCCTTTGCTGAATTCTAAACTGCTCCCAATCCTCAAGCTTGCTACTTTTTCCAGCAACTTTATATGACACCTCTTTGGATCTAATACTATCCTTAATTTCTTTTGTTAGCCATGGTTGGGCCACTTTTCCTATTCTGATTTTGTGCCAGAAACGAATATATAACTGTTGCAATGCACACATTCGTTCCTTAAATATTAGCCAGTGCCTAAGCACCATCAAGCTTTTTAATGAAGTTCCCCAATCTATCTTGACCAACTCACGCCTCATACCTTCATAGTTTCCTTTATTAAGATTTAGGACCCTAGGTTCAGATCGGATTGCTTCACTTTCCATCCTAATGAAGAATTCTATTGTGTTATGGTCACTGTCCCTAAAGGATCCCACACAACAAGATGATTAATTAAACCCTTCTTATTACACAATACCAAATCTAGGATAGCATGTTCCCTAATCAGTTCCTTGACCTACTGGTCTAAAAAACCATTATGTGTACACTTCAGGAATTAATCCACCACAGTATTATTGCTAATTTAGTTTGCCCAGTCTATGTGTAGATTAAAGTCACCCATGATTACTGTAGCACCCTTGTTACATGCATCTCTAATTTCCTGTTTAACGCCATTCCCTACCTTGTCATTACTGTTTGGAGGCCTATAGACAACTCCCCCTAACGTTTTCTGCCCCTTGTTGCTTCTTAGCTCTCCCCAGACTGATTCTACATCTAGATTTTCTGAGCCAATATCCCCTCTCGCTATTGCACTGATTTCATCCTTAACTAACAATGCCATGCCATGTCCTTTCCCTTTTTGCCTGTCCTTCCTGAATATCGAGTACCCTTGGATATTCAGTTCCCAGTTTTGGTCACCTTGCAAGCCATGTTTCCGTAATCACAATCATATCATACCCATTTACATCTATTTGCACTGTTAATTTATCTACCATATTGTGAGTGATCCGTGCATTCAGATACAGTGCCTTTAGACTTGTCTTTTTAACATTTTTGCAAGTCTTTTTTTGTATTATGGCCCTATTTGCTGCTAGCTCTTGTATCCTCTGCCTTCCACTTTTGCTTTCTACTTTTCTGTTTTTCATTCCTATCTTTCTTTCCCTCTCTTGTGTCTCCCCGCTCAGACTCCTACCCCCCTGCCAATCTAGTTTAAACCCTCCCCCACCGTAGTCGCGAATATCCCTGCGAGGATAGTGGTCCCAGTCCTGCTGGGGTGTAACCCGTCCAGCTTGTACAGGTCCCATCTTCCCCAGAATTGGTCCCTTTGCCTCAGGAATCTGAGTCCCTTCCTCCTACATCATCTTTCCAGCCGTGTATTCATCTGATCTGTTCTCCTATTCCTGATCTCGCTAGCATGTGGCATTGAGAGTAATCCTGAGATTACTACCTTTAAGGTCCGGTTTTTAATTTATTTCCTAGCTCCATATATTCTGTTTTCAGGACTTCATCCCACTTTTTACCTATGTTGTTGGTACTGATATGGACAACTACCTCCAGCTGTTCACCCTCCCCCTTCAGAATGTCCTGTAGCCACTGTGTGACATCCTTGACCCTGGCATCAGGGAGGCAACATACCATCCTGGTGTCATGTCTGTGGCAGCAGAAAACATCTATCTGTTCCCCCTCGATGGAATCTTCTATCGCTATTGCTCTCCCACTCTTTTTCCCCCTCCTCTGTGCAGCTGAAGAGTCCACATATACTGCTCCATGAAAATTTCATCTAATCAGCAATTGAGTGGTAAACCTGCATGTCTGTTATAGCACCTCCAGGCAAGTGCAAATTATGGTAATAATCAATTAGGACCAAAATTATATGCTAAATCTGAACTTTCAAACAGCCTAATCTTATTAGTACTGTACCCTATTTGCACCTGTTTTCACCCTTTGGCCACAATAATATCTGGGATCTTTGAATTTCACCTGTAACACTGGAACATGCAGCAACGATCTCAATTTTAAAATCTATTTCAAAGAGTGTACCTCTACATCTGTGATATTGCTCAGTACAGCACTAAAGGATATGCTCAAGCCCTGTAATCATAGTTGAGGAAATGGGTAGAAAGCGATCAGTAGGTGTTATGGAGCAGTTTATGTCATAACTATGTTCACAAAATTTGAGAAGAGGCAACTCAGATCTTTATTGGAATGTATTTTGTATTACTGCCTGTCCACAAGCCTTCCAGCCTACATTGCTATTTACAGCTATTTCCTTGTCATTCACTTTCCAGCACTCTCTCACTCTCTAGCATGGCTATTGGATTGTGTCGTGTGTCCGCCATGCAGAAGTCCATTTGCAACGCAAAGCCTTACAGAGTGTCGCAATCATTAATGTGTGTGCAAAGGGGTCAGGGGTGTGCAGTGCAAAGCTATCCTGTTGAATCATCTACATTGATTTCTGGGATGAGAGAGAAGTGAAGAGAAATTGAGTAGAATAGACTTACATTCTCTTGGGTTTAGAAGAATGAGAGGTGATCCCATTGAAACATATAAAATTCTTAGAGGCCTTAACAAGATATTTGCTAAGAGGTTGTTGTCCCTGGCTGGAGAGTCTAGAACTATGGGTTATACTCTCAAAAGGTAGAGACCGACCACTTAGGACCCAGAAATTTTCACTCAGATGGTTGTGAATTTTTAGAATTCTCTACTGCATATAGTTGTGGGTACTCAATTGTTGAGCATATTCAAGTCTGAGATCAATAGATTTTTGGACACTAAGGGAATTGAGGCATTAAGATCCCAAATGTATGTTCTAGAATCAGGTGAGGTAAGATTGACTGCCCTTGGCTGCATTTGACACAGTGTGTAATCTAGGAGCCCTAGCAAAATTGGAGTCAATGGGAATCAGAGTGATTGCTCTCCACTGGTTGGAGTCATACCTAGTACTAAGGAAGATGGTTGTGGTTGTTGGAGGGCAATCATCTCAGTCCCAGGACATGACTAGTAGGAGTTCCTCAAAGTTGTGTCCTAGGCCCTACCACCTTCAGCTGCTTCATCAATGACCTTCCTTCCATAATAAGGTCAGAAGTGGTGATGCACAATCATCAGCAAACAATATTCAGCACCATTCACTACTCCTCAGACACTGAAGCAGTCCATGTCCAAATGCAGCTAGACCTGGACAATATCTAGGCTTGGGCTGACAGTTGCAAGTAACATTCACATCACACAAGTGTCAGGCAATGACCATATCCAACAAGAGAGATTCTAACCATTCAATGGCATTACCATAGCTGAATCCTCCACTATCAACATCCTGGGGGTTAGCATTAACCAGAAACTGAACTGGACCACCCATATAAATACTGTGGCTACAAGAGCAAGCCAGAAGCTAGGAATCCTGCAATAAGTAACTCACCTCCTGACTTCCCAAAGCTGGTCCACTATCTACAAGGCACAAGTCAGGAGTGTGATGGAATACTCTCCATATGTCTGGATGAGTGCAGTTCCCAACAACACTTAAGAAGTTTGGCATCATCCAGGACAAAGCAGCCTGCTTGATTGTCACTCCTTCCACAAACATTCACTCTCTCCACCACGATGCACAATGGCAGCAGTGTGTACCATCTACAAGATGCATTGCAGGAACTCTCCAAGCCTCCTTCAACAGCACCTTCCAAAACCATGACCACTACCACCTAGAAGGACAAGGGCAGCAGATACATGGGAACACCACCACCTGCAAGTGCCCCTCCAAGTCATTCATCATTCTGACTTAGAAATATATCACTGTTCCTTCACTGTTGCTGGGTCAAAATCCTAAAATTCCTTCCATAACAGCACTGTGGGTGCATCTACACTATATGAAGTGCAGCAGTTCAAGAAGGCAGCTCACATCACCTTCTCAAGGGCAATTAGGGATGGGCAATAACTGTTGGCCTAGCTAGCGATGCCATCAACACATGAATGAATTTTAAAAATGCTGGTGGCAGCATGAGCTTGATATAACTGATGCAAAAATGTCACTCACCGTGTCTTAGACAACTCAAATTGTGACTGTGGCCATCCAAGTATGACCATTGTCCACATACTGGACTTCTGCCCTGAGAGATCCATTCCTGGTGGCCTCCCAACCATTCACACTGTGTCAGCTGAAGCCATTGAATGGATTGTTAACCTCGATATCAAACTATAACTTCTTCCCCAGCCATACAAATAAAAAAAACCATGGCTGCAAAGATTGCCTTTGTCTCTAGCACACTATTTTTCTGTTCTCTCTTCAAATAAGACTGGCATAGATGATTGGTATAAAATAAAAGGGCCATAAGAGCTTGCAACGAGGGCTTTCAATTGAAACAAACCTCCTTTTATAACAAAAACGACTGTTCTACACATGGAGGGAACAGAAAGCAATCTCTGCTTTCTAGCAGTCTAGCAGTCTATTCTGTAAGAAATATAAACTAAACAAAATTTTTCTCCGTTATCAAAATGAAAAAACAAAAGCTACAAGAAAATAATTTTTCATATTTTATTTTGTATAATGTAAATACATCAGTGTATACTTTTGTTAGAATAAGACTATCTTGATTATAGATCTGTCATCTCAGAAATGTAGGTTATGGTAAAATATGTCATCCTTGGTTTGAAATGTGTTGAGATTGTTTGGAGTACAAACATAAATAGTGAAACATGACTCATAGAAGTGATGTATGTGTTTTAAAGTTGACTTTTGTGTTCAAAGGGTAGATTATGAAATTCTACATAGCATAGCAAAAGCGTCTTCAAAAAAGCTCTTGAACAATTATTCTGATCTCACTATCCAACCTCCTCCCCAATAATGAATAAATTTATCACAGTGAGCACTGTAAAGAGTAAGGATTTGAGAATGTGCTTCCATGGATCCGAATCCTAGATTGAATGTAAAAATTGCTGTTGTCTTCTCTAGTTCAGTGAAGGATTGGCTCAGTTCCACTAATTTATATTGCTTTTGAGTTCAAGCATAGTAAATTGCAGCGCAATCCAGATATTGGTCTTGGATTTGCATTTAACACTATGGAATAGGCAATTTTCTACATATTATCTGTTATTTTGAGTACTCACTTCCTCTTTGGGAGGTTTGTTGATTCTTGCTAGACTGCTAGATTTACAGTAAGATAAACGCAAAATACTGCAGATGCTGGAAATCTGAAACAAAAATAGCTGGAAAAACTCAGCAGGTCTGACAGCACCTGCAGAGAGGATTACAGTTAATGTTTCGAGTCCGTATGACTCTTCATCTGTTGAAGAGTCATATGGACCCGAAATGTTAACTGTGTTCCTCTCCACAGATGCTGTCAGACCTGCTGAGTTTTTCCAGCTATTTTTGTTTTTCTTGCTAGATTTACAGAATTTGTTTTATTCTTTCATGGGATATGGGTGCAGCTGGCATGGCAAACATTTGTTGCCCAATCCTGATTACCCTTGAGAAGGTGGTGGTGAGCAGTCTTGTTGAACTACTTCAGTCCATGTGTTGCACATATACCTGCAGTGCTGTTAGAAAAGGAATTCCAGGATTTTGCTTCAGTGACAGTGAAGGAACGGTGATAAATTTCCAAGTCAGATTCCAAATGAATCTGATGGCTGGGCATAAAATAATACCAGAGCTAGCATCATCGAGTGAAACAGTATCTTTTATTGGGCCAGTCACAGAGCAGCATTTACTATTTCTTTTTTGTTTTTGTGGAATAAATCAGTACATTCAGCCCTTGACTAGAGCTTTACAACAAAAATAAATCTTTAAGCGTTCCACATTTGCAGTCCTGGCTCAGTATACAAATGCACAGCTGTTGTACATATTTAGACTGTTCAGATTCAATCCTTGAACAGAATCCTAGGTACTTAATCAAGTCTCCAGATTCTTCAACTATCAAGGAATAGCCCTAGCAATGTTGAATACTGTCAGCTAGTTCTCAGCAATAGCACACTCACCTCTAAGTCAAAAAGTTGTGGGTTTGAACTTCACCATAGGACGTGAGAATGTCATCTAGGCTTATACTCCAGCAATCACCTATAAGAGATCAGACATTGTAAGCAGTGAGTTAGGTACACCAGACTTTTTTTTTTACAGGTATCTCCGGGACATAAAACGTTTCTCGGACTGCTGTTCCCATCACATTCTGAAATCCACACTCAGTGCCATGCGCCGCCATATGAACACACTCGACCTCTCCCTCCAGCAGCACCGCCGTACCCTTTTTCAAAGCTGCGCATGCCCCCAGTTTCATTTTATTCTTCAGCTCATCCGACACCTCAATAAGAAACTTTTTCTCTTTCTCTCAAGTGCTAAGGAACGCAAGCTCCAACAACTCATCGACACCAACACCCATCTAGGACCCTCCACCCCTGCCTGTCCCTCCGTTCCCACCCCATCTTCCAATCCCAGCCCCAGCCGTGTATTCACTATACCCCCTGACCTTCCCCTCTCTGATGCTGAACGTTCAGTGCTCAGCAAAGGACTAGTTTCATACCCTTACGCCCTCACCTCAATGAATTTCGGGCTCGGCATGATGCTGAACTCTTCTTCCGCTGTCTTCGTCTCTGGGCTCACTTCTTTGGGCAGGAGTCCTCTCCCCATTCAACGGATCCTTTCACCCACCTCCAATATTCTCCCTCCACCTGGACCCTCCCTCTGGATTCTTACCTTCTCTTGATCTTTTCATTGAGAACTGTCGGTGCGACATTAGTCGTCTCAATTTCTCTGCTCCTCTCACCCATTCTAATCTCTCTCTCTCTGAACTTACTGCACTCCATTCTCTCAGGTCCAACCCTGACATTGTCATCAAACCCGCTGACAAGGGTGGTGCTATTGTTGTCTGGCGCACTGACCTCTACCTCGCGGAGGCTGAGCGTCAACTCGCAGACACTTCCTCCTACTTCTCCCTGGACCATGACCCCACCACTGAACATCAAGCCATTGTTTCCAGGACTGTCACTGACCTCATCTCCTCTGGGGATCTTCCTCCCACAGCTTCCAACCTGATAGTCGCCCAACCTCGGATGGCCCGCTTCTATCTCCTACCCAAAATCCACAAACAACTGCCCTGGTAGACCGATCGTGTCAGCTTGCTCCTGCCCCACAGAACTCATTTCTCGTTATCTTGACTCCCTTCTCTCTCCCCTTGTCCAGTCCCTTCCCACCTACATCCGTGATTCCTCTGACACCTTACGTCACATCAACAATTTCCAGTTCCCTGGCCCCAACCGCTTCCTCTTCACCATGGACGTCCAATCCCTCTACACCTCCATCCCCCACCAGGATGGTCTGAGGGCCGTTAGCTTCTTCCTCGAACAGAGGCCCGAACAATCCCCATCCACCACTACTCTCCTCCGTCTGACTGAACTTGTTCTCACACTGAACAATTTCTCCTTCAACTCCTCTCACTTCCTCCAAATAAAAGGTGTGGCTATGGGTACCTGCATGGGCCCCAGCTATGCCTGTCTCTTTATGGGGTATGTGGAACATTCTTTGTTCCAGTCCTACTCCGGCTTCCTTCCACAACTCTTTCTCCGGTACATCGATGATTACTTCGGTGCCGCTTCATGCTCTCGTCGGGACTTGGAAAAATTTATTAATTTTGCTTCCAATCTCCACCCCTCCATCATTTTCACGTGGTCCATCTCTGACACTTCCCTTCCCTTCCTTGACCTCTCTGTCTCAATCTCTGGTGATAGACTGTCCACCAATATCCATTACAAACCCACCGACTCCCACAGCTACCTCAACTACAGCTCCTCACACCCCGCTTCCTGTAAGGACTCCATCCCATTCTCTCAGTTCCTTCGCCTCCGTCGCATCTGTTCCGATGATGCTACTTTCAAAAACAGTTCCTCTGACATGTCCTCCTTCTTCCTTAACCGAGGTTTTCCACCCACGGTCGTTGACAGGGCCCTCAACCGTGTCTGGCCCATCTCCCGCGCATCCACCCTCACGCCTTCTCCTCCCTCCCAGAAACATGATAGGGTCCCCCTTGTCCTCACTTATCACCCCACCAGCCTCCTCATTCAAAGGATCATCCTCTGCCATTTCCGCCAACTCCAGCATGATGCCACCACCAAACACATCTTCCCTTCACCCCCCCGTCGGCATTCCGTAGGGATCGCTTCCTCCGGGACACCCGGGTCCACTCCTCCATCACCCCCTACTCCTCAACCCCCTCCTATGGCACCACCCCATGCCCACGCAAAAGATGCAACACCTGCCCCTTCACTTCCTCTCTCCTCACCGTCCAAGGGCCCAAACACTCCTTTCAAGTGAAGCAGCATTTCACTTGCATTTCCCCCAACTTAGTCTACTGCATTCGTTGCTCCCAATGTGGTCTCCTCTACATTGGAGAGACCAAACGTAAACTGGGCGACCGCTTTGCAGAACACCTGCGGTCTGTCCGCAAGAATGAGCCAAACCTCCCTGTCGCTTGCCATTTTAACACTCCACCCTGCTCTCTTGCCCACATGTCTGTCCTTGGCTTGCTGCATTGTTCCAGTGAAGCCCAACACAAACTGGAGGAACAACACCTCATCTTCCGACTAGGCACTTTACAGCCTTGTGGACTGAATATTGAATTCAACAACTTTAGGTCTTGAGCTCCCTCCTCCATCCCCACCCCCTTTCTGTTTCCCCCTTCCTTTTGTTTTTTTCCAATAAATTATATAGATTTTTCTTTTCCCACCTATTTCCATTATTTTAAAATATTTTTAAATCTTTTATGCTCTACCCACCCCCACTAGAGCTATACCTTGAGTGCCCTACCATCCATTCTTAATTAGCACATTCGTTTAGATAATATCACCAACTTTAATACCTATGTGTTCTTTTGTTCTGTTGTTTGTGACATCTTTTGATGATCTGCTTCTATCACTGCTTGTTTGTCCCTACAACCACACTAACCCCCTCCACTTCTCTCTCTCTCTCTCTCTCCCCCACCCCCACACACCTTAAACCAGCTTATATTTCAACTCTTTCTTGGACTCGAACTCAAGTTCTGTCGAAGGGTCATGAGGACTCGAAACGTCAACTCTTTTCTTCTCCGCCGATGCTGCCAGACCTGCTGAGTTTTTCCAGGTAATTCTGCTTTTGTTTTGGATTTCCAGCATCCGCAGTTTTTTTGTTTTTAAGACTTTTTTTTTAATCCGGTTCTATGACCAGGCACCATTACTTGCTAATGTACATATGCAATCTTGGAAACACAATTTGCTTCAGCTGTATTTTTGACATCAGATTTCATATCTATACATGCACTGTACAGCTATTTCACAATGGTATTCTTTTTCCATTCATATTGTACCTTAATTATGCAACATCATTTTGCATGTTGCATTTCTGGCACCTTAGTCATAATACATTCCAAGTGTGTTGTAACCAGGTTTTATAACAAGGAAAATAGCTTTTACCCTGTTTTTTAACAAAGGAAGAAAATGAGGTACAAGTCTCTATAAGCAAAATTCTCATTGGCCAAGATTTTCTGTGCCTGCCAGTGTTGGGTGTGTTTGGTGGCATGAGCGGACAATATGGCACAATTGGTTTCATGACGGCGTGAAACCCTTCTGCTCAACCCTTCCAATTGCGGGCTGCGTGTCCCGCCAATGGACGTCGGAAATCTCATTATTAAACATCAGCATACTATTATAAGGCCAGCCTGCCGGACTCAACCCCCACCCCGCCCCATACCAACACCCCCACCCCCACTTTGGATCATCTGCCCACATCGGCAGGAAAACATGCCGAAGTATTTCACAACAACACATAAGTGATGTGCACCTGACAGGCCGCACTTCACTCAGTACTTTAAGGTTTGTCTGCCTATCTTTCTTTGGTCAGCACTTGCAGTCATCAGCTCCAGACTTCACAGACAGCACCATATCACTTTTAGGGGAGGTCTCTACCTACCAGATCAGCCTTTTGTGGGTGGCTTTTCAGTGGCTGTAGGGTAAGGTCTTGCTTGGGGAAGGGGGAGAATTAGCCTCAGGCAAGGGAAGAGGCTGCAGGACAAGAGCTGTACTGGTGAAGGAGGGTATCCCAGGATGTATGTGAGGACACATGCTGGTCTGTGCAAGCGGCCTCAAGATGGTGAGGGCTGAGGTGGCAGTCTCCAGAGGAGATGAAGCCAGATGGACATGTGAGGGAATGTGTGAGAGAATGGGTGGTGATGTCCCTTGAGCTGGCAATGAATGAGAGGCTTGAGTGTGAGAGTTTAGAGTGATGACATGGTTGCCATACCGTGGCTGCACGGATGAAATCATTCATCCTCTTTCTGTATTGGATGGTCAATCTCTTCTGTGCAGCATTAGCACTGATCACCGCTGCCACCACCTGCCATGCTGGATTGGTAATGCCGCTGCCTGTCCTATGACCAGAGCAGGGGTAGAGAGCGATATGGCGGGATTCCACGGCATCCAAATGACATTCCAGTGATGTGTCATTAAACTTGGGGGCTGCAGTCTTTTTGCCTTTCATGGACATCTTCCCTGCAGTAGCCGTGGGCTGGAAGCACTGAGATGTATACACATGGCTGGACTTTAAATATGGCGCCTGGCATGATTAAGCGGCGAGGTGATGGTGGGCGAATAAGAGCCCACCCACCATGGAATTGGCGTGTTTCTGGGAATGCACTAGTAATACAGCGGGTTTGGGACAATATGGCATGAAAATCCGCCATCACGGCCAGCAGGTAAAACGTCATTTTAACCGCCCACTATTGCACTTAGTGCAAATCTGGGATGATTCCGCCCTTTGTCTTTTTCTTGAAGCTAAGCTGATTCCACAATCTAGTTGGGACATGACATTTTAGTAATTCACATTATGCTTGACAATTGCACTCTTCAGTTTAGAATCTTTTGAGTTCAAGCCTCTCAATAGTATTATCATCTTTGTTAATTGACTTCAACAATTGTTAGTTTATTAAGCTAGAAGTAGCATTTTCATTGAGGTAGCTTAACTCCTGCAGATATTTCCTTGAAAGTTCTATACATTTTTCTGATCCAATTTAGTTGCTGATGGGCCGGTAAAAACAAAAACCTTTAAAAATTGTTATTTAAAACTGATTTTTTTTTTTTTTTACAAAATATGGCTGTTCAGGATCTGTCTAAGAATTTGTGCCAAGAATAAAGTTTACACTGGTTAAACTGGTTTACACTGCTATGGAACTGTAAGGTGTTAAAGTGAACAATAGCTAAACAATGAAAGTATTAGGGCTGAATTTTCCCAGCCACTTCATGGCAGGCTTGGAGGTGGGGGCTGGAACAATTGGTTGTGGGGGGGTGATTCAGTACGACAGGACAAGTCCTCAAAGCATTCATGGCACTGGGGAACTTTCCCAGGGCTGGGAAACAGGTCTTCTGACCACTCAATGGAGGTGGCAGCCAATTTACATTGATATGGGCTGGTTTAGGGCCAATTTTGGCCCACATCCGGATACCAACTTCTCCTTGGGGGAGGCCTCCCTGCAGCAAGCAGGCCGGGGCTGTGGGAGGGGTTCTGCTGCACTAAGAGGCTGTGTTTATAAAATGCCTCTGTCTTGGCTGAGATCAATCCAGTGGAGGGCTTGCCCCTCCACCCTGCTTAGTGAGGCCACATCCATGTTGAAGTACACACACGGTCCCCAATCTGCCTCAGCTGTGCCCTCCTCTCCCAGTGGGGCTGCCAAGGCTCCAGCGATTCCAGCCCTCTGAAAGGGCCAGCTGCTTCGAGAACCTGTTCTCTGTTCTTAATAAGAAAGTGAGCTCAGAGGCCAATCAGGAGGCCACTTCCAGCAAAATTGCTCCCCCCAGTCCTGCTCACACAACCGCAGGCTCAGGACTCCCATTTAATCCTGATGTCAAGATTCCAAAGCCCCGAGCAAAATACAGCGCTTAGTAATTAAATGGAAAGAGTTGGGATCATTGACCAAGGTTTTACAGGCAGCAGTGGCCAGTCCACAGCTGAAATGTTGGGAGCAAGCCTGCCTTTTCTGGCCCCGGAAGCTACGACCAGATTTTGTGGTCCTCGGACGATTAATTGCCTGTTGTTGTGGCTTCTGCCCTGCCGAGGTGGGTTGTCCCATCTCCAAGCGCTGTCGGCCAATCAGAGTGTTGGCAGCTCCTCAGTTCCAGCAGCGCCACCGGAAACGGGATAGTAGCAGTCTTTGTATCAGCCATCATCAAGGAGGCCCAGAGTGCAAATCAATTGAGTCGTGGCTCTTAGGGGCCTATTAAGCAAACCCCAGCAAAGGGGCTTGTGTCAATCACAAGGGCAGAAAGAGTCTTCCAGCGAGGGCTGTCCTAGCCACTGGGGGTGCCTCCATAGGCTACAGGATACCCTATCAGGAGGCACCCCCATCCCAGGTTTTACTAGGCAGTTCCCCAAGATAACCAAGTGTCAATCTGTTGCTGGCAAAATACCGCAGGAAGAACCCCTTAAATACATATTAATTGGCCACTAAAGGACCTCAATTGACCTAAGGTAAAGTGATCTTCCTGCCACCTACCCCGCCCCTGGTAAAATACCAGTGGAGGCAAGAAGGTGATGGGCATAGGACCCCCCCACCCTACACACACACCCCCCCCCACCACCACCATTCCACCATTGTACATATATTATACTTTAAATTATTATCAGTACAGTAAAAGGGGCACAGTTTTTATTATTTAAATATATGTATGCAGTTAAACAAGATATTTTATACACACTGATGTGTATAACAATTGGTATATAAAAGGTAATTTGGCCTATTCAATCCTCAGTGCTGATGAGCTGCCAGGTGTCTGCAGCTTGTGGGTCTGATGTAAATGAGGACCTTGGCCCAATATCACGAGTATCTCAGGCCTACCCATTCTAACGCAGGGATCTTTCCCAATTCCTAGGCCATAATATATGAATTGAAGATCTAAAGGCAGATTTGGGGATAACCAGAAAATCCATTGTCATGATTTCTCTCTTTCTTTGATGCGTTTTTGGTTTGTTGAGGGCATAGCAGGATTAAAAACACATCCAACAGTATCTAATTGTGGCTCTCATTTCCTATTTATATATTGTCAATTTTTATAGGCAGCAACTGCTACAGCTTTCACAGTAATTTTGTTTTTATTCTTTCATCGGATGTGAGCTTTGCTGGCAAGACTGGTATATGTTGTCCATCCCCAACTGCCCATAAGAAGGTGGTGGTGAGCTATTTTCTTGAACCATTGCAGTCCATCTAGTGTAGGTATACCCACAGTGCTGTTAGGAAGAAAATTCCAAGTTCTTGAACAAGAGACAGTAAAGGAGTAAGCAATATAGTTTAAAGTCAGGATGGCATGTGACTTGGAAGGGAACTTGCAGATGGTGGTATCCTAATGCATCTGCTGCCCTTTTCTTTCTAGGTGGTAGAGATCACGGTTTTGGAAGGTACTGTTGAAGAATGCTTGGTGAGTTGCTGCAGCGCATCTTCTAGATCATGCAGACTGCTGCTACTGTGTATTGGTGGAGGAGAGAGTGAATGTTTATCGCCATTGAGGATGGGGATGTTTGTGGAACCTCCACCTCAGGTTAGCTCTTCAATTCTCCAGCACCATTCACAACAGGATGTGGCAGGACTGCAGAGCTTTGACCTGATTCATTGATTGTGGGATCACTTAGCTCTATTGCATGCTGCTTCCACTGTTTAGCATAGATGTAGTAAATTGTAGCATCTCATTTTTAGGTCTGCCTGGTGCTGCTCCTGGCTTACTCGCCTAAACTCATTGAACCAGTGTTGATCCTCTGGCTTGCTGGCAATTGTAGAAAGAGGAATATGCCTGTTCATGAGGTTACAGATTGTGGTTGAATACAATTCTGCTGCTGCTGATGGCTCACAGTGTCTCATGGAAGGCCCAGTTTTGACCTGCTAGATCTGTTCAGAATCTGTCCCATTTAGTGTGGTGGTAGTGCCACAGGGCACAATGGATGGTACCATCAGTGTAAATGCAGGACTTAATCTCCACAAGGATTGTGTGGGGGTCACTCCTACCAGTACTGTTGTAGACAGATGCATTTTCGTCAGGTAGATTGGTGAAGACGAGGTCAAGTAGGTTTTTCCCTATTGTTGATTCCCTCACCACCTGCCAGAGGCTTAATTTAGCAGATCCTGCCCTTCATGCAGGGCCCAGGAGAGGGGGGTGCACAAGGTCCAAAACACTGAGAACTGTGCCTTGGGGGTGCTGGGCTCAAGTAAATATTTCCCATGCATCTCACTGCCTCATGACTTGAGCAGCTCCATAATTTCCTGAATGCTGGGGCAGGGCAGGGAGATTGGAAGTAAGGTACCTGTCAATCAAATGGATTTTTAGGGGCTTTGATCCTATCAGATCAAGAGGAGGTGAAATTGACTACAATCCTCAGAATTCTTCAAGCCTGCACTCTGATGACAGGTCAGTATGAGTGGAGATGGTCCATTATGGAATGTGGCGGGACTTCCGGTTAGTGAGGCTCCTACTGTTAGTACAATTTCTCCCTCAGTGCGCTCTGTAAGGTAAAGCAAATAAATGGGTTAAAAAAAATAGATTTCAGTTGAATAGAGAATGAAATTTACACATTATTGATAAACATAATAGGTGCAAAACCTCAATGTAATTGTTAACTGTCTGATCTGTCGAGTAGTTAAATTAAAAACTTTCACATTAATAGCTCTGTCATGAATATTATATAGAGAGGTAATAATGAAGGATTTAAATGTGGTTGTTGGGATTATTTGTAAACCTGACATGCTGATTTGTGGGAAGATTTAATGAATTTTCTCACACCCACATATAACAATATTAAATGCAGACATGATAACTAATGAAAAAGAATTGTAAAGATGCACTTGTTGATGGGTTTAATGATGATGCCCATCCCATTTAGGTAAGAAAATTAAAAACATACTGTATTTATGGTATTTTAACTAAAGCAATGAGTTTATTCTATCTGAATTAACACAAATTGTAATGAGGGACTATACACGTCTCGAATTTAACGTAGAGCTCTGCAAACAAAATTAAATGGTTGTAAATTAATCAACATCTCTGTATTACAGTCTGTTGGAAATAAAGATTTCGATAGAGTTCACATAGCAGGTAAAAAGTACAGTTAAGAAACTGCAAGATAACTTTATATATTGGAATTCAGTCAGTGTATCCTGCAAGATAATAAATCCAGGATAAAGCTGTCAAGAGGTGGAGGCACCAATATATCTCACTTCAGAATATAGAGTCTTTAAGGAAACATAGACAATATATGCTAGACCAGAATGCCATAAATGATGTGCAAAACTGGAAGCAGTTAAAAAATGCTTATCCATGAGCTTGTCAAAATTGGCTTAGCATAGAAAGTGATTACCTTTTAAATATTAGCTCCAGGTTAAGATGTCAAACATAAATTGAAGTCAATTCAAATAGAAAATGCATGATTGAGGGAGATTAAGATAGGAATAGGGGGCGCTGAAATAGGAGAAGCACCAGGGCCCATGATTTCTCTCCTGGGCCCTGCCTTCAGGACCCAGCCAGCTTAATCAGTAGTGGTGTTACCAAGCCACCCTTGGTAATGGGCATTGAAGTCCTTTCCCAGAGTCTATCATGTGTCCTTGCTTCCTCAGTGTTTATTTCAAGTAGTGTTCAACAAGAAAGAATACTGATTCATCAGCTGAGGGAGAGCAGTAGGTGGTAATCAGCAGGTTTCCCTTGTTTGACCTGTGTCATGACAACGGATCAGAGCCCAGGATTACTACGGATGTATTGAACTTTTTAAGTAATACGTGCTTTTTAAATAGACCTACAAGCAAAAGCTGGCTGAAGATGTAAAGTGACCACTATCTGGAAAATTCCTATGTAGATTATACTTGACCGACTAGTCCAGAGAGAACATGGAATGTCGCACCTAAAAATGGTGTCAAGGCCTACTTCAGACAGAAACACTTGAAAGGGAGAGATGCAATGCAAAAGACTAGACTTTAGTCTCCTGTGGCTGCAGAGACAATGGAGACTGATTACCACATCTCAGCAGAAACCATCTCTTGTTGAGTTATATCTCAGAATGTGGAAATGGTCTCACTTGAAGGAAAGCAGATTCTGGGTGAAAGACATGTTTGTTTTTTCCCTTCCAGGAATACACAAGGCAATGAGTTAAAAGCCAACTGCAAGCCTGATCTGTGTGTTCTAGTTCTGGTGTTCTAGTGTGTGCTGCGAAGGTCACAGCAGAAGAACATCAACTTGATATCCCTGCAGCTTGCAGGTAAAAGTCTATCTCTCTCTCTCTCCCTCTGGCTGGAGACAAGTCAGCAAAGCCATAGTCAAAAAGGAAACAGGACAACTCCTTCAGCTAACTTGCAGAACCAAATGTCTCCAAACCAATTGCTCAACTGCCAAAGTCAGCTCTACCAGAATCACCCACCTTAACGGCCACAACGTTCGCCACCTACTCCTCACAGACAAGCCAATGACAGATTCATATATCTTTTTTAACTTTTACATTTGGACTCAACTTCTCATTTCTGATCGGCGTGTATGTGTGTGGCATTTTTATTATTTTTTTCTTGGGGTTTTAGTAACTAATAAACTTACTCTTTCTTTGACTCAAGAAAGCCTGGTTACATTGGCTCCTTCTAAAACATAAATACATTTGGACTGGGAAAAGGTACCCACGAGGGAAGGGATCCCTTTTAAATTTGACCCTGCTGTGACCAACCAAGGGGGTTGAATAAAGAAGGGGAGCCAGCTCATTCTTCCTCACCAGGGAGCATAACAAAATTGGGGTCCAATTTGGGGAGTTAACAATTTGGAGTATCTGTCTGGGATCATAACAAATTGGGGGACCTTGCCCAGGGAATGGTCATAACACCTATTGCCACGAGACTTCATGGGGTCCAGAGTTAATGTTGAGGACCCCCTGGGCAACTCCACCCCAGCTGTATACCACTGTGCCGCCATCTCTTGTGGGTCTATCCTAGTAGGACAGGACATACCCAGGGATGGTAATTAGAGGAGTCTTGGACATTACCTGTATGGTATGATTTGGTGAGTATGACCAAGTCAGGCAGTTGCTTGACTAGTCTGCGGGACAGCTCTCCCAATTTTAGCATTACCTGTAGATGTTAACCTGTATTACAGGTCAACAGGCCAGTGTACACTGTTGTTGTTTCCTATGCCTCGGTCGATCCCAGGTGATCCATCTGGTTTTATTCCTTTTTAATTTATGTCTAGCGGTTTGGCACAACTGAGTGGCTTACTAGGCTATTTCAGAGACAGGTAAGAGTTAACCACATTGCTGTGTGCCTGGAGCCACATGTAGGCCAGACCAAGCAAGTACAGAAGATTTCCTTCCCTAAAGGACATTAGTGAACTACATGAGCTTTAATTAAAATCCAATGTTTTCATATTCACCATTATTGAGACTAGTTTTTTTAAATTTGAGGTTTATTAATTAATTGAATTTAAATTTTATCAGCTGTTGTGGTGGGATTTGAACTTGTGTCCTACAAGCATTAGCCTGGGCCTCTGATTGCCAGTCCAGTAATATTGCCATTACTCCACCATCCCCAAAAATCAACGTGCAATGCCTCTTCCAGCACATTGGTGTGAATATGAAGTCAAATTATATGCATAGTGAAATGTATTTGGTGTTAAGGTCATAGTAGTGAGTTACCATATTTCATTCTGATTTAGCACACACTTGAAATATGTCTCAAATTTGTAATTATTCATGCCAAAGAAATCTAATGGCAGAACATGAATATCGTAGCAACATTAATATCATAAAAAAGAAAGAACTTTTATTATGCTGAAAAGCAGTCCAGTCTGGATCCTATCGGTAATGTGTAAAGAAAAAAAAAGACTTGCATTTATATAGTGCCTTTCACAACTTCAGCCCCAAAATGCTTTACAGCCAAAAACATACTCTTGAAGTATAATCACTGTTATAATGTAGGAAATGTGGCAGTCCATTGTTATACTCTTGATAGCCAGTTGGTGAGGAAGAATCCAAAGACAGTCTTTACTAGATAGATTTATTCTCAGTGAAACACTACAAGTATATATCTCCTGACTCCACTCCAACTCTTGTGTCAATGAGTTTCTCTTTACATGTGCTCAAGTATCATCCAAAAAAATTCCCTCCTGAATGTACTGCAATTGATTCAATTAGCATCAATTTACATACAGCAAGCTCCCACAAACAGAAAAATAATAATGATCAGATAATCTATTTCTAGAGGGCTGGTTAGCTCAGTTGGCTATATAGTAGCATATGGTTCAGAATAATGCCACCAACATGGGTTTAATTTCCGTTCCAGCTGAGGTAGACCTAGGACCTGCCTCCTCACGCTGTCCCTGTGAACGGGAGGCAATAACAAACCATCATTGCCAAGGAAAGAGCTCAGGATGAAGCATCAGACAATGAGCCTTCAGACAGAGCACAAATAAAGAATGTTTCTGTTATGTTGATTGAGGGATAATTATTGGCCAGCACCCTTGCTTTTCTTCAAAATATTACCCTGGGATCTTTTAAGTCTGGTTTATATTGGCCCTCAGTTTAATGTCCCATCTGAAAGGCAGCACCAGAATGCAGCAGTCCCTCAGGGTTTCAATCTTGACTCTTGTGTTCAAGCTTCTGAAGTGAACTCGAACCCATAACCTTCAGGTTCAGAGGCAAGAGTTCTTCCCACTGAGCCACAGCTGACACTGACAGTCCTTAGAATGTCAGTACCCCATTGAATTGTAGTATAAGACAAAAAAAAGGGAAAATAAAAAGGATTTTCATGGAATCTTAGAAATTTGAGCTCAAATAGAGGCTATTCAGTCCATTGTCTATGTGCTGATGGGATAGGCCACTTTGGACTAATCTACTCTAAATCCGTTTCCCTGCTCTTTTGCTGTGCCCTTTAATATTTTTCTTCTTCAAGCATTTATTTATTTCCTTTTAAAGTTATGGTTTCAGTTGCAATTTATGTACTATATTCCAAAGAACAAAGAAAAGTACAGCACAGGAACAGGCCTGTGCCGATCATATTGCCTGTCAAATTAAAACATTTTGCACTCCCAGGGTCCGTATCCCTCTATTCCCATCCTATTCATGTATTTGCTAAGCTGCCTCTTAAACACTACTATCGTACTGCTTCCACCACCTCCTCCGGCAGTGAATTCCAGACACTCACTACCCTCTGCATAAAAAACTTGCCCCGCACATCTCCCCTAAAGTTTTCTCCTCTCATCTTAAATCTATGTCCCCTAGTAATTGACTCTTCCACCCTGGGAAAAAGCTTCTGGCTATCTACTTCTATCAAGTCGCCCCTCAATCTCCGTCGCTCTAGTGAAAACAATCCACGTTTCTTCAACCTCTCCTCATAGCTAATAACCTCCAGACCAGGCAGCATCCTGGTAAACCTCCTCTGCACCCTCTCCAATGCCTCCACATTCTTCTGGTAATGTGGTGACCAGAATTGCATGTAATATTCCAAGTGTGGCCTAACCACTTACCAGCTTTTATACTCAATACCCCTGTCGATGAAGGCAAGCATGCCATATGCCTTCCTGACTACCTTATCTACTTGTGTTGCCACTTTCAGTGACCTGTGGACCTGTAAACCCAGATCCCTCTGCCCATCGATACACTTAAGGGTTCTACCATTTACTGGCTAATTCCTACCTGTATTAGACCTTCGAAAATGCATTACCTCGCATTTGTCCGGATTAAACTCCATCTGCCATTTCTCCGCCCAAGTCTCCAACCAATCTATATCCCGTTGCATCCTTTGACAATCCTCTTCACTATCTGCAACTCCTCCAACCTTGGTGTCATCTGCAAGCTTACTAATTAGCCCAGTTACATTTTCCTCCAAATCATTTACGTATACTACAAACAGGAAAGGTCCCAGCACTGATCCCTGCGGAACACCACTAGTCACAGCTCTCCATTCAGAAAAGCACCCTTCCACTGCTACCCTCTGTCTTCTATGACCAAGCCAATTCTGTATCCATCTTGCCAGCTCACTTCTGATCCCGTGCGACTTTACCTTCTGTACCAGTCTGCCATGAGGGACCTTGTCAAAGGCCTTACTGAAACTCATGTAGATAACATCCACTGCCCTTCCATCGTCGATCATCTTTGTCACTTCCTCGAGAAACCCGATCAAGTTAATGAGAAATGACCTCACCTTCACAAAACCATGCTGCCTCTCACTAATATGCCCATTTGCTTCCAAATGGTAGTAAATCCTGTCACGAAGAATCTTCTCCGATAATTTCCCTACCACTGACGTAAAGCTCACCAGCCTGTAATTTCCTGGATTATCCCTGCTACCCTTCTTAAATAATGGAACAACGTTGGCCATTCTCCAGTCCTCTGGGACCTCACCCGTAGCCAGTGAGGATACAAAGATTTCTGTCAAGGCCCCAGCAATCTCCTCCCTTGCCTCCCTCAGTACTCTGGGGTAGATCCCATCTGGCCCGGGGACTTATCCACCTCAATGTTCTTCAAGACGCTTAACACCTCTTTTTTGATCTCAACATGATCCAGGCTCTCCACACACTCTTCCCTAGACAAATCGACCACTAAGCCCTTCTCTTTGGTAAATACTGATGAGAAGTATTCATTTAGTACCTCTCCCATTTCTTCTGGTTCCACACACAGATTCCCACCTCTGTCCCTGAGTAGGCTTACCCTTTCCCCGGCTACCCTCTTGCTTTTTACGTAAGTATAAAAGGCCTTGGGATTTTCCTTAATCCTGGTTGCCAATGACTTTTCATGACCCCTTTTAGCCTTCCTGATTCCTTGCTTAAGTTTCTTCCTACTTTCTTTATATTCTCCACGGGCTTCATCTGTTCCCAGCCTTCTAGCCCTTACGAATGCTTCCCTTTTCTTTTCCATATGCAAATAACTTTTTGGGTGGGGAAAAGAAATCTTCTAACCACTTCTGATGTGTTTCTGTTGCTAATTCTGAATTTATGAGCCTTACTTTACAAATAAAACATTGTTTCACAAGGTTTTTAGATCTTTCATTCTATTGAGTGACTTTCAGTGTCAGTATTGTTCTAATAGAAATAATTCAATGGTGGAGATAACAATAAAGATAAAGGCCACTTCTTTTAACTCTTGCCTGTTGGGTGCCAAGCAGAATTTGAGAGTTTAAAAATTCTCATTTAGAGAAAGGCAGCATATGGTCCATACTTTAAAGGATTTTTTTTCTATAAGGATTTTTTAATTAATATAGTAAAATATTATAATGAATTCTGTACAGATTTAATAATGCATATTTTTGGATATGTGCATATGTCCACGCCTCAATAAGCAGTTTACTTTGAAATGCTTCTGTAAATTTTTCTTAAGTTACTTCCTGCAGCTTCTGTTGTTGACCTGCAACCAAAGCCAATTCTCTGAAAAATTTTCATTTGGATTGTTACCTTTTGGACAGGAAATGATATGAATTTGCACCATTTATAGACACAAATGTAAAAGAATGAGGGCCACAATATTTCTATAACTTCAATCCATTGAAATAAGCATGTAATTCTATTATGGGTTACAAAATTAAATTGTTCTCAGATGCTTTAACACTTTTAACCATTTGTCCTGTCCCATTTCTGATTTCAGCTAAGACTTTTTTATGCTGTTCAGAAAACAGTATGTGTAAATTGATGTTAAAATAGAGCTGGAATTCTGAACAGCAGATGATGCACAGTTGGAAATCACAAGGGCAACTTCGTCACTCCATGGACACCTGAGGCCCATAAGATGCAATTTTCAGATAAACCTGTAAATGTGCGAGCAGTACACCCACCTCTTCTGGCAAGAGGCTACATAAACATACAAATAGGTGTCCTACAATAAAGATAAAGGCCACTTGTAATTTGTAATTTCTCACTGTAAGTGGTGTGTTCTTAAAGAGAGCTCTGGTTGCCATTCAAGAATAGGTCCAAAATTTGTTTCAAAAGAATTTCTTTTGTGGGGCCAGAATTGCACAGGAGTGCTCCTATGAAAATATTACAGCCAGCTGCCGGCGCAACACGAGATCCACCCAGACCGAACCTACTGGCTCTATCAACGAGAGCTGACTGATTTCCCATCCTCCCATCTCTGTCAAGTTGCAGCTGAGTAGTCATTTGGCACATGCAATTCTCAGGTGCATTCAAACAGGCTTGAAAAGTTAAAAGCAAAATACTGCGGGTGCTGGAAATCTGAAACAAAAACAGAAAAGGCTGGAAAAACTCAGCAGATCTAATAGTGTTTGTGGAGAGAAAGACAGAGTTAACGTTTTGAGTCTGTATGACTCTTCCTCAGAGCTTATGCACCGCTTTGAAGCGTTAATGCACTGAATGGCTGCCTGCGTTTTTTTTTACATTGTTTGTAATGAGTACTACCTGCTAGCCAAGCTTTCTTCATACAATTGAGGTCTCCAGAAGTTCAGATTTTTGTAGGAGAAAGGTTGTAAGTAGGGGACTGTAGGTTTGTTAGTCCAACATTCCTATGTTAAGTACAGCAGTGAATTAATAATTTAATAACTCACTATAAATTATATTCTCACTTTTTTGTTGGGTTATGACATTTAACTGGTTATGTTGAGAGGTAACTTGCCATTGGAGGTCATTTATTATTTTCCCTTTTACTGTAACTGCCAAACCTGCTGTAATTTTCCTATTTAGTAGTCATTGATAGATCTTTGTCCTAATAAGGTTACTTCATAATATTCTGTTTCTTCCTCATAAAATGTTTATGCACCTACTGGCCCAAATGTCCTTGAGTCTGCAATTGCACTGGAGCCAGGAGTAAACCACAAGGCAAAAATTAATCTGTGCCAGATTTTCAGTTGTGAAGTCGGTGATAGGGTCTCAGTGTATGAGTGGACTAATGGAGAAGGCTCAGGCCAGCTTGAAATTAAGCCTTTGATTTCATGTACATCTAGAGGAGCTGCCAATACTTGTTATGTCTCCATAAACAGCTCACCCTTCTGTAGTATGGAACTTTTGACCACTTGCCTTGCCATCAGCTGCCTCCAATAGGTGCAAAAAATGGATAGACAACAGAGCAGGGTATGGGTCAATCGTGATTGGCAGGAATGGTGTTGAGGGGTCCATTCCTGCTCCTTCTGTCTCCACAGCAAAAATATACTTTTTTTAACTTAGTTTTTTGAGGTGGCTGCTTGCTGAGCCACATCCATGCCTGTAATACATGAACTGAGCAGGTACCACTCACCACATACAATACCTATGGGCACCACCTGGAAGTCAGACCTAAAAATGGTACCTATTCTACAGATGTCAACTTTCCTATAGATCTCATTGCAGTACTCCCAACCCATTCAACCATTATTCATAGGAAACCATGTTTAAGAACCTGCAATCAGGGAAGCTTTTCTATTTTTATCGTGACTTTTACTTGTGTCATAAAACTTCAAAGAGGCAAAAAATACAGCATAGCTCACAGCGAGGATAAATTAGAAGAAAGCACTAAAAAAAAGTGCAACTGAAGATCACAAAAATAACCAGAAAATCTGATCATAATTTTAAGAGTGTCTGAGCAAGCGCAATTGCAGTTAACTTGCATATAAGGTTCTGCATATTGGGGATGAGTCATGATAATGGATAGAGATGTATTCAGGCCAAGGGAATCAGTAGACAGTTGTAAAAGAGACAGAGGAAATTTGAGTGTATTGTACTTTCGCCACCAAAATTATACACATTTGATTTGTTGCAAGATGGCTGGTTTTACCCTGATGCAGATCTGCAGCACCACAATGAATTTCAATCCCAGTGTCTTCATTTATGGTGTATTGTCACTTTTTTCAAATTGAAAATGACAACTAAAGGGATCAAAAAAAACTAAAAATTATGTGATGATATGCTATAAACAGTTCTAATATAGAAAGGATCAGCAATTATGACCCCTTAAAAATAACTATCTAAGTGCCAGATTTGTTTTGTGAGATGAGGGCATTGCAGCCATAAATACTTTAGTAAGTAAATCTCAGGGATTATCCTGTATGAAATAAGAAATAATTTTAACTTGCCTTTTAGGAATTTTGGACCAGCAGGAGTCACTGATGATAATTTGAACACAGTTTTCAAATTATGTCAAGAAACTTCTACTTTTCAACTGAATTTTGGAAGCATTCTCTTTTTTTTTGTTGCTTGATTGGCCTATGTTACAAAGTATGTTCTGTAGTTATAATTCTTGACAGAAATTATATAAAGCTTGGGCAATGCGACAAAGGGGCTGTTTTCTTTCTTGCAGATGTTACACATTAAAGTTTTCCTTCTTATCACAGGTGCGTATTCAATGAAAAAATATTGTGCACAGACCTTCAATCTCTGACTGCTGTATTTTTTTTAATACCTTCTGTGCATTGTGCACCTGTAATGTGTAATTTCTACATTTAAATTGGCCCTGGCCAGGTTTGGTTACAGTCATTCATAGAAGTTTCACAGAAGATGGATGAGATTGATTGATGGCAATAGGCTGTCCTGCAGTTGACATTTTACCATATTTTCCATGCTACTTGGGAGGTGGGATTCTGTCTTGTTGAAACTTCAGGTCCCCCTCCCCAACCCCAAGTCAAAAGTCAGTTGGGAACCCTGTCCATGAAAAGCCGGCTGCTCCACAGCCATTTTATGCTTGGTGTGGTGTTAATTGGCACAGGGCAAGCCTTCCGTCCCCCCATCTGGAGTGGAAGTCTCTCCTTGGAGAACTGCCAGCCAATCTGATAGGCTTGCAACTCTGTAGTCCCAGTAGCACCAGGTTCGAGCGGTGGCCACTGCTGGGATTACAGCCAGCCCCCAAAGAATAGGAGGTTATAGAGGCCAGACTGAAGGTAAGTCTGGGATATTGGCAGGGCTTAGTTGGCAGGCCCTGGTGAGGGGGTTTGGAGCTGAGATTGAGAGGCCAGGGTGGGGGAAGGATTAAAGGGGTGGGGTACCTGCAATAGGCACAAAGGACCCCCAAAGGAGGTGTTCTTCCCTCCCTTACTTGACACCAACTCACCCAGTAAAAGCTGCCAGGCCACCCACTTAAGGGCCTCAATTGGCCCAAGTGTGGGTTGTCCAAAGATGCCTTTATCACCCTTCATAAAATGGAAGACAGCTTGGAGTGGACAGGAAAACCAAGCACTGCATTTTACAAGCTCCCTCCCCCCTCCCCCGCCACCCACATTTTCAAAGCCGGCAGTGGGAGAGCATAAAATACAGCTCATGAAATCTATCTGAAAAATCTTCCAAAATATTTTGTATGTGCAGCTGAAGTAAACTGTATGTTGACCATGCCTGTAGTCAGTTGAAGAGAGGAAAAAGATGCAGGAGATACTATTCCCCCTTTATAACTTTGATGATGTAAAATATTCATGTCTTAAGTATCAAATGCAAGACATTCTAGCTCCAAAATGTAGGAGTGGATTTTCCCACGCACTTTTAGACAGGCACATTGTGATCCTTGCTTCCTTCCAGAAATGATAATTTTAGACAGAAATAGGTAACGTAGTTGCAAAACTGTAGGTTATCTTTGGGTCACCATTCATTAGTAGCACCCTCGCCTCTCAGTCAGAAGGTTGTGGTTCAAATCCCACTCGAAAACATGAACACAAAAATCTAGGCTGACACTTCCAGTGTAATACTGAGGGAGTGTTGCACTGACGGAGGTGCCATATTTCGGATGAGACATTAAACTGAAGCCCGTCTGCTCATTCAGCTGCACGTTAACAATTCCATAGAACTATTTTGAAGAGCAGGGGGGTTATCCCTGATCTCCCAACCACATTTATCCTTCAATTAACATCCCCAAAATCATAGTTCTGTCTTTGAGAGCTTGCTACGCACAACTTGGCTGCCGTGTTTCCTACATTACAACAGTGACTATACTTCAAAAGGTACTTCATTGGTAGTAAAGTGCTATATAAATGCAAGTTCCTGCTTTTGTTTATCTTGTGATCTCGTGGTTGGGAAATGATAATTGCTGAGATTTGGCTCTTGACCCTTAAAGATTGAATGTTGTTTATTTAATGATTTTGTCCAACTACTTAAAACAAGATGTATGCATTTTTCAGCTGTAGAATGACATTACTGTGAATGAATGGAAATCTCAATCTTTTTTTAAAAAGACATTCATAATTAGACTGTAAAAAGTAAAAATGGAGGATCTGTAATTCTATAATTATTATTAGACTGCAATTCATTTTGATATCATTGCTGATAAGGACACAGTAAAAATGAAAGTGTTGCAGTTTTCTTGTCAGTTAAATGGGTTCGAGTTGCATGCAAAGAAAACCCATGATCAGTGAATACTGGTAGATGTCAGGTTTACAAAATTCTGTCAAGCTCTTAAACTAGCTAAACCTGAGCAGATGTTTGAGATTAACTGTTTCTTCTGTTTCTGAGTATTCATTTTCCTTGTCACAGTTTGTGCTCAGCACAGTATACAGTGTCCGGATATTGCTATTAGTGTGTATTGTAGAAAATGTTTGTAGTGTAGTAATTTCTTCCTTGTAAAATTATCCTTCCATCACTGGAGGGAATTTTCTGTGTAACACTACCTCTCGCTGGCCCCTCAAAGCGGAACCACTTCATTACAAAAATCCTTCCGTTAAGTTTGTTGATTCATAAGAAAACCTTTGTTTTTGACAACACTATTTAAACGTACTTGTTCTGTGAATTTTTTAAAAATAGTCTGTTAAAGTGTAACTGACCTGAGGGTGCCAATATGATGCAACACAGTATCTTAAACATATACCAAAAGTATGCAACAAATCTTTTAAAATGTCAAAGGTTAAAGGAGAAAGTCACGTAAAAATCTAGCCACTTTAACAGACAAGATGTTAAACCTACAAGAACAAAACTGTTTTCTTTTTCACCTTTTACGATATATATGAAATAATTTTATGATTTTTAAAAATTCAGTCATGGGATGCAGGCATTGCTGTCTAGGCCAGCATTTATTGCCTATCCCTAATTGGCTTTGTTCAGAGGGCATTTAAGAGTCAACCACATTGCTGTGGGTCTGGAGTCACATGTACAGACCAGGTAAGGATGGCAGATTTCCTTCCCTAAAGGATATTAGTAAACCAGATGGGTTTTTACAACAATTGACAATGGTTTCATGGTCATCATTAGACTTTTATTGAATTCAAATTCCACCATCTGCTGTGGCAGGATTTGAACCCGGATCATTATCCTGGGCCTCTGGTTTACTAGTCCAGCAATAATATCACTACTCCATCACCTCCCCTCTTCTACTTAAAGGAATGGTTTATCTTATATGAATTTGTTGGTAAATGAGTTATTGATCTTATCAAAAGAACCCACTCAAAATTGTATCTATCAAAAAAGGAACTTGGATTTATGTAAGTACCTTTCACATCCTTACGGTATCCTAAAGCACTGTTCTGTTAGTCCCAAACAGCAGTGGAAAAAGTGACCAGTTAATCTGTTTTGGTAGTGTTAATTGGGAGATGGAACTTTTCCAAAACACCAAAAGAATTCCACCACTGCACGCACCCCCCCCACCACCCCCCCCCCCCCCCCCCCCCCCCCGGCCACCGTTCTGCTAGTACCATAAAATCTATTATCTTCATCAGAACAGGCAGACAAGGCTTCCAAAAGGCAGCACCTCCAACAAATTTAGTTTCAGCTGGATTATCTAATCAGTCCCAGAGTGAATCCACTGACTCATCGATTCAGAGACCTGAGTGCTGTTCTGAGCCAAGCTGATACTCATGTTGCCTTCAAAGCAACAGTGGCTACATTTTGTAGTCTATGTTTATTGCATTAAGGGCCCCGCTTTGCATAGAAACAAGCTTAAGTTCACTGTCACATCTGTCAGCAGCTAGATCATATAAGAGTAGGGAACAGTTAGTAGCTTAATGAAGTGCTAGTGTTGTCATAAGAATTTTTTTTCCAAAAAATGTCCTTAGCGCTATGAATACTGGGAGTCCGCTCAATGTTTGACTAGATGTCTGCACCATAATAATTCACATTTTCTATGTTTATTGCCATAGGAACACTAGCACCATGCTAATGGTGTCCAGTGTCAGTGGAATGGGTTTTAAATTCTCTTTACTCCCTACCTGCCCCACCGTCCTAGAGAGAGCAATTGATTGTCAGGTGATTGGTGCATTCTTGAACACCAACAAAGTTTGCCAGCCCAGGTCAAATCCCCACTATCATTTGCAAAGGCAAGTAGGTGGACCCATTGACGTGCTGTAAGCGGATGATCCCTGCAGCAGCTATAGCATTCCAATGCCCCATCCCCCCGCCTGCCTTTGCACTTTGCATTTTTCTGCATTAAGTTTAACTTTCCACCTGCCTGCTAAATATATTCAAATTCTCCTTCATCAATCTTATATCAGATTTAGCCTCTTGTGACTCCTCACTCCACCAGGTCATTTTATATTAAACAAAATGGGTCCCTGTGGGATATCAATGGTAATATTCTCTCCCAGACTAATGACAATTCCTGTATAACTACCCTCAGTCAACCAAAAGTATAGCAAAATTTTTGTATGGAAATGTTGACACGTAATATAGCAATAAACTTCAGACTTTCCCAGCATACTCATCAAAAACTAATGTGAATAGCTTAGTTTTTTAACCATGGCATTAATTTAAGCTCACAGGAGCTATTTATTGCTTCTTAGATGTGGGATTTTGAATTTTATTGCTTAAATATGTTTCAAAAAGAGTTTTCTGCTGCTTTCAGCAGAAATTGTGTGTAAGTTCTGGCGTACAATTGTTATGAAATAGATGGCTAGAAATTACTACTGTGGATTATAGCTGATGAATCCCTAATATGTTTTTATGGCATTCCTTTGCTATTTTAATGGTGGCTTTAACCCATTTACATTATAACCCATTAATGCTTTCAACATTGTCTGCTATCATCACTAACAATCATTTTTAGCCTAAAGTCTACTTTGCACTTAACTCAATGTTATTCAGCAAAAGTCTGTTGCAAATTTGCATGATATGAGTTGTGATGTAATGATGAAATTAATAGACTTGTCATTATGCTGCAGGCATTTTATGTTTAATAAACATAGAGCATTAAAAACAAACATTTCAATGTTAATGTTGTACCATATGTAAAGCTTGAAGTAGCTTAAACTTAACTTTAGAGGCCATCTGGGGGATTTGCAGCCAAGAATACTTTCAGACTGTCAAAAAGCTCAAAGGTGCATGGTCGTCTTTAAAAGGCATAATTTACATCTCTATTTTAGCATCACCCCAAACTCTAAAATTTAAAGGGTAATATTTCCATCTAAATTCCTGTATTGGAAAGACCTCAAGTTGAACAAGCTATTCACTCAACAAGGATCAACTCCCCCATTATTGAAGCATTCCTAATTGTCAGCCTTTATTGTTAGTAAAACTGTCATTGTGATGTTCATCTCAAACCATGTCACATAGTTATTGCATTTCTGATGAGTGAACCATGAATGAGCTGCACAGCTTTAGATAATCTTAACAAATGAATTGTGGTGAAAGGTGGCTGTTTTAATTTGTAGGCAGACAGGTTAGAACAATAGGTGTGCCTATTGCAGGTGAATACCAACATTCCATTTATTCTTTGTCCCCCCTCGCTAAGCCATGGTGCTACTTGACTGTGGCTACAGCATCTTTTCTGAGGTGCAATCTCTGAAAATGTTGCACATCTAACTGTGAAAGCTCTAAATGGTCAAATGTGTGTCAGTGGTAAAGTTGCTGTATACAGGTGATACAGGAATTACATTCATATTAATTGTGGTAGATTGTGCAAGGGAAATCCCATCAGCAATGCCTTTGTTGCATCCTCTGGATTCAATGGGAAAACTATCAAACACTGGTGACATTCTTGAAGCCAGCTCCACAAGCATTCAGGCAAAACTCTTGCAAAATCAAGAGTGTACGGTTGGGTGAAAACTGTGCCCCCATACCCCACACTATTGAACCTATCAGCAGCAAACATGGAAGAGAAATAGGCTGTGATTGGAGGAACAGTGAACATTGGCAACTCTGGAGTGTACAGGGCCTCCGCTTACCATGCTTTACCCCTGGCTTATAGTGCTTTGGCCCAGATCCAGCCACATTGCCCCAGTTCCTCCCACATTCCCCCAGTACTTCCGCACATTCAATTGGCCCTCAGCACTCCCCTCGGCAGGTATTCACATTTGGGTACCGCTAGGCCTCAGGCCTTGCTGCAGACATCTCTTCCACTATCATCGTGCCTCACCTACCCTCACAGCCAATTTGGTGTGAGGGTAAGAAAGTGCATGAGGGTGTGTAAGTCAGTGGGTGTGTCAATGGTTGAGAGACGGCAGGTCAGTGCGAGAGTGTGGGTGGGTTGGTGAGGGTACCTGGGGGTTGGTTGTCTGAGAGATACAGAGGATGAGCATGTGTGGGTCTGACAGATAGAGAGAAGGTGAGCATATGTATGTCTGACAGAGAGAGAGAGGATGAGTGTGTGTACATCTGACAGAGAGAGAGGGTGAGCATGTGCATGTCTGACAGGCAGAGAGGGCGAGCATGTGCATGTCTGAGAGAGAGTGAGCGTGTGTGTGTCTGAGAGAGAGAGACAGGGTGAGTGTGTGTGAGAGAAAGAGGGTGAGTGCGTGTGCACGAAAGGGTGAGTGCGTGTGTGTGTGCGAGAGGGTGAGTGCGTGTGTGTGCGAGAGAGAGGGCGAGAGTGCGTGTATGTGCAAGAGAGAGGGTGAGTGTGCGTCTGTGTGAGAAAGAGAGTGAGTGTGTGTGAGAGAGAGAGGGCAAGTGTGTGAGAGAGGGCGAGTGTGTGTGAGAGAGAGAGCGCGAGTGTGTGTGAGAGAGAGAGGGCGAGTGTGTGTGAGAGAGAGAGAGGGCGAGTGTGTGAGAGAGAGAGAGGGCGAGTGTGTGTGAGAGAGAGAGGGTGAGTGTGTCTATGTGAGGAGAGAGAGTGTGTGCATGAGGGGAGAGGGTGTGTGTGTGTATGAGGAGAGAGGCTGTGTATGTGTGTGAGGAGAGAGGGCGTGTGTGTGAGGAGAGGGAGTGAATGTATGGCTGTGTGAGAGAAGAAAGAGAGAGGTGAGTGTATGAGGGGGGGGTGAATGTGTGTGAGGGAGAGTGAGTGTGTTAGAGAGAGAGTGAGTGTGTTAGAGAGAGTATGTGTATGAGAGAGAGCATGTGTGCGTGAGAGAGAGAGCGTGTGTGTGCATGAGAGAGAGCGTGTGTGTGCATGAGAGAGGGAGAGCATGTGTGTGTGAGGGAGAGTGAGTGTGAAGGAGAGACAGTGTGAGTGTGAGAGAGAGAGAGGGTGAGTGTATGAGAGAGTATGTGTATGAGAGAGAGCATGTGTGCATGAGAGAGAGATCGTGTGTGTGCGTGAGAGAGAGCGTGTGTGTGCATGTGAGATAGAGAGGGTGTGTGCGTGTGAGATAGAGAGGGTGTGTGCATGTGAGATAGAGAGAGGGTGTGTGCGTGTGAGATAGAAAGAGGGTGTGTGCATGTGAGATAGAGAGAGGGTGTGTGCGTGTGAGATAGAGAGGGTGCGTGTGTGAGGTAGAGAGGATGTGTGTGTGAGAGAGATGGGTAGAGGGGATGTGTGTGTGAGATGGACAGAGAGGGTGCTAGTGCGTGTGAGAAGAGAGAGAGGGTGTAAGTGCACGTGAGAAAAGAAAGAGAGGATGAGCACGTGAGAAGAGAGAGGGTGAGTGCATGTGAGAAGAGAGAGAGGGTGAGTGCGCATGAGGAGAGGGTGATTGCGCATGAGAAGAGAGAGGTTAAGTGCGTGTGAGAAAAGAGGGAGGGTGTGAGTGTGTGTGAGAAGAGAGAGAGGGTGTGTGTGTGCGTGTGTGAGATTGAGAGGGTGTGTGTGTGTGAGATTGAGAGGGTGTGTATGTGTTAGATTGAGAGGGTGTGTGTGTGTGAGATTGAGAAGGTGTGTGTGTTTGAGATTGAGAAGGTGTGTGTGTGTGAGATTGAGAGGGTGTATGTGTGTGTGAGATAGAGTGGGTGTGTGTGTGAGATAGAGAGGGTGTGTGTTTGTGTGAGATAGAGAGGGTGTGTGTGTGTGTGAGGTAGAAAGGGTGTGTGTGTGTGTGAGTTAGAGAGGGTGTGTGTGTGAGATAGAGAGGATATGTGTGTGTGTGAGTTAGAGAGGGTATGTGCGTGTGTGAGGTAGAGAGGGTGTGTGTGTATGTGAGATAGAGAGGGTGTGTGTGTGTGAGAGAGGTTATGTGTGTGTGAGATAGAGAGGGTGTGTGTGCGTGAGAGAAAGATAGAGAGGGTGTCTGTGCGTGAGAGATAGTTAGAGAGGGTGTGTGTGCGTGAGAGAAAGATAGAGAGGGTGTGTGTGCGTGAGAGATGGATAGAGAGGGTGTTTGTGCATGAGAGATAGATAGAGAGGGTATGTGCGTGTGTGAGGTAGAGAGGGTGTGTGTGTATGTGAGATAGAGAGGGTGTGTGTGTGTGTGAGAGAGGTTATGTGTGTGTGAGATAGAGAGGGTGTGTGTGTGCGTGAGAGAAAGATAGAGAGGGTGTCTGTGCGTGAGAGATAGTTAGAGAGGGTGTGTATGCGTGAGAGATGGATAGAGAGGGTGTGTGTGCATGAGAGATAGATAGAGAGGGTGTGTGTGCGTGAGAGATAGAGAGGGTGTGTGTGTGTGTGGGATAGAGAAGGTGTGTGTGCATGAGAGATAGAGAAGGTGTGTGTGCGTGAGAGATAGATAGAGAGGGTGTGTGTGCGTGAGAGATAGATAGAGAGGGTGTGTGTGCGTGTGAGATAGATAGAGAGGGTGTGTTTGTGTGAGAGATAGATCGAGTGTGTGTTTGTGTGAGAGATAGATCGAGAGGGTCTTTTTGTGTGAGAGATAGATCAGGAGGGTGTGTGTGTGAGAGATAGATCGAGAGGGTGTGTGTGTGAGAGATAGATCGAGAGGGTGTGTGTGTGAGAGATAGATCGAGAGGGTGTGTTTGTGTGAGAGATAGATCGAGAGGGTGTGTTTGTGTGAGAGATAGATCGAGAGGGTGTGTTTGTGAGAGATAGATCGAGAGGGTGTGTTTGTGTGAGAGATAGATCGAGAGGGTGTGTTTGTGTGAGAGATAGATCGAGACGGTGTGTTTGTGTGAGATAGATCGAGAGGGTGTGTTTGTGTGAGATAGATCGAGAGGGTGTGTTTGTGTGAGATAGATCGAGAGGGTGTGTTTGTGTGAGATAGATCGAGAGGGTGTGTTTGTGTGAGAGATAGATCGAGAGGGTGTGAGTGCATGTGTGTGAGAGAGAGAGGGTGTGTGTGTGTGTGTGAGACAGACGGTGAGTGTGTGTGTGAGAAAGAGGGTGAGAGTGTGTGTGAGAGGGCGAGTGTGTGTGTGTGAGAGGTTGTCTGTGTGTATGAGAGAGGGTGAGTATGTGTGTGTGCGAGAGGGGGAGAGAGAGAGAGTGTGTGCGTGTGAGAGGGTGTGTTTGTGTGTGTGAGAGAGAGAGAGCGTGATAAGAAAGAGAGAGTGAGTGCGCATGAGAAGAGAGAGAGGATGAGTGCGTGTGAGAAGAGAGAGGGTGTGAGTGCACATGAGAAGAGAAAGAGGGGGTGAGCGCGTGAGAAGAGAGAGAGTGTGAGTGTGCGTGAGAAGAGAGAGGGTGAGTGCGTGTGAGAAGAGAGAGAGGGTGTGTGTGAGAGAGAGATAGAGAGGGTATATGTGCATGTGAGATAGGGTGTGTGTGTGTGAGAGAGATAGATTGAGAGGGGGTGTGTGTGTGTGAGATTGAGAGGGGGTGTGTGTGTGTGAGATTGAGAGGGGGTGTGTGTGTGTGAGATTGAGAGGGGGTGTGTGTGTGTGAGATTGAGAGGGTGTGTGTGTGTGAGATTGAGAGGGTGTATGTGTGTGTGAGATTGAGAGGGTGTGTATGTGTGTGTGAGAGATTGAGAGGGTGTGTGTGTGTGAGATTGAGACGGGGTGTGTGTGTGTGTGTGTGAGATTGAGAGGGGGTGTGTGTGTGTGAGATTGAGAGGGGGTGTGTGTGTGTGAGATTGAGAGGGTGTGTGTGTGTGAGAGAGAGAGGGTGTGTGTGTGTGTGTGTGTGTGTGAGATAGAGACGGTGTGTGTGTGTGAAATAGAGACGGTGTTTGTGTGTGTGTTAGAGAGGGTGTGTGTGTGTGTGAGGTAGATAGAGAGAGTGTGAGTGCACATGAGAAGAGAGAGTGTGAGTGCACATGAGAAGAGAAAGAGGGGGTGAGCACATGAGAAGAGAGAGAGGGTGAGTGTGCGTGAGAAGAGAGAGAGGGTGAGTGCGCGTGAGAAGAGAGAGAGCATGAGTGTATGTGTGCAGAGAAAGAGGGTGAGGGCACGTGAGAAAAGAGGGAGGGTGAGTGCATGAGAAGAGAGAGAGTGCGAGTGCATGTGAGAAGAGAGAGAGGGCGAGTGCGCATGAGAAGAGAGGGCGAGTGTGTGCGCAAGAGAGTGCGAGTGTGTGTGCGAGAGAGAGAGGGCGAGTATGTGTGCGAGAGAGAGAGGGCAAGTGTGTGTGCGAGAGAGAGGGCGAGTGTGTGTGCGAGAAAGAGAGGGCGAGTGTGTGTGAGTGAGAGGGCAAGTGTGTGTGAGAGAGAGAGATGGTGAGTGTGTGTGTGTGAAAGAGAGATGGTGAGTGTGTGTGTGTGTGTGTGAGAGGGTGAGTGTGTGTGTGAGAGAGAGGGTGAGAGTGTGTGTGAGAGAGGGTGAGAGGGTGTGTGAGAGAGAGGGTGAGAGGGTGTGTGAGAGAGAGGGTGAGTGTGTGTGTGTGAGACAGAGGGTGAGTGTGTGTGTGCGAGAGAGTGTGTGTGTGCGAATGTGTGTGTGAAAGAAAGGGTGAGTGTGTGTGTGAGAGAGAGAGAGGGTGAGTGTGTGTGTGAGAGAGAGAGGGTGAGTGTGTGTGTGAGAGAGAGAGAGGGTGAGTGTGTGTGTGAGAGAGGGTGAGTGTGTGTGTGAGAGAGGGTGAGTGTGTGTGTGAGACAGGGTGAGTTTGTGTGTGAGAAAGAGGGTGAGTGTGTGTGAGAGAGGGCGAGTGTGTGTGTGCGAGAGGTTGTGTGTGTGTATGAGAGAGGGTAAGTATGTGTGTGCAAGAGAGAGGGTTAGAGGGAGAGTGTGTGTGTGAGAGAGAGGGAGTGTGTATGTGAGAGAGTGAGAGGGTGAGTGTGTGTGTGAGAGAGAGGGTGAGTGTGTGTGTGTGAGACAGAGGGTGAGTGTGTGTGAGAGAGGACGAGTGTGTGCATGTGAGAGGTTGTGTGTGTGTATGAGAGAGGGTGAGTATGTGTGTGCGAGAGAGGGTGAGAGGGAGTGAGAGGGAGAGTGTGTGTGTGAGAGAGAGGGTGACTGTGTGTGTGAGGAGAGAGAGTATGTGTATGAGGGGAGAGCATGTGTGTGTGTATGAGGAGAGAAGTTGGGTGTGTGTGTATGAGGAAAAAGGTTGTGTGTGTGTGTGTATGAGGAGAGAGGGTGTATATGAGAAGGGGTGTGTGTGTGAGGAGAGAGGGTGTGTGTGTGTGTATGAGGAGAGAGGCTGTGTGTGTGTGTGAGGAGAAAGGGCGTGTGTGTGAGGAGAGGGAGTGAATGTGTGCCTGTGTGAGAGAAGAAAGAGAGAGGTGAGCGTATGAGGGAGAGAGGGGGGTGAATGTGTGTGAGAGATAGATAGAGAGGGTGTGTGCATGTGAGATAGAGAGGGTGTGTGCATGTGAGATAGAGAGGGTGTGTGCATGTGAGATAGAGAGGGTGTGTGCGTGTGAGATAGAGAGGGTGTGTGCATGTGAGATAGAGAGAGGGTGTGTGCGTGTGAGATAGAGAGAGGGTGTGTGCATGTAAATAGAGAGAGGGTGTGTGTGTGAGATAGAGAGGGTGCGTGTGTGACAGAGATGGATAGAGTGGATGTGTGTGTGAGATGGATAGAGAGGGTGCTAGTGCATGTGAGAAGAGAGAGAGGGTGTGAGTGCACGTGAGAAAAGAAAGAGAGGATGAGCACGTGAGAAGAGAGAGGGTGAGTGCATGTGAGAAGAGAGAGAGGGTGAGTGCGCATGAGAAGAGAGAGAGGGTGAGTGCGCGTAAGTAGAGAAAGGGTGAGTGCGCATGAGAAGAGAGAGGGTGATTGCGCATGAGAAGAGAGAGAGGTTAAGTGCGTGTGAGAAAAGAGGGAGGGTGTGAGTGTGTGTGAGAAGAGAGAGAGGGTGTGTGTGTGCGTGTGTGAGATTGAGAGGGTGTGTGTGTGTGAGATTGAGAGGGTGTGTGTGTGTTAGATTGAGAGGGTGTGTGTGTGTGAGATTGAGAAGGTGTGTGTGTGTGAGATTGAGAAGGTGTGTGTGTGTGAGATTGAGAAGGTGTGTGTGTGTGAGATTGAGAAGGTGTGTGTGTGTGTGAGATTGAGAGGGTGTATGTGTATGTGAGATAGAGTGGGTGTGTGTGTGAGATAGAGAGGGTGTGTGTTTGTGTGAGATAGAGAGAGTGTGTGTGTGCGTGAGAGATAGATAGAGAGGGTGTGTGTGCATGAGAGATAGAGAGGGTATGTGTGTGTGAGGTAGAGAGGGTATGTGTGTGTGAGATAGAGAGGGTGTGTGTGTGTGAGATAGGGAAGGTGTATGTGTGTGTGAGATAGAGAGGGTGTGTGTGTGTGAGATAGAGAGGATGTGTGTTTGTGTGAGATAGAGAGGGTGTGTGTTTGTGTGAGGTAGAGAGGGTATGTGTGTGTGTGAGATGGAGAGGGTGTGTGTGTGTGTGAGGAAGAGAGGGTGTGTGTGTGTGAGAGATAGATAGACAGGGTGTCTGTGCATGAGAGATAGAGAGGGTGTGTGTGTATGTGAGATAGAGAGGGTGTGTATGTGTGTGTGAGAGAGAGGTTATGTGTGTGTGAGATAGAGAGGGTGTGTGTGTGCGTGAGGGATAGAGAGAGTGTGTGTGCGTGAGAGATAGATAGAGAGGGTGTGTTTGCGTGAGAGAAAGATAGAGAGGGTGTGTGTGCGTGAGAGATAGATAGAGAGGGTGTGTGTGCGTGAGAGATAGATAGAGAGGGTGTGTGTGCGTGAGAGATAGATAGAGAGGGTGTGTGTGCGTGAGAGATAGATAGAGAGGGTGTGTGTGCATGAGAGATAGAGAGGGTGTGTGTGTGTGTGTGTGTGAGAGATAGAGAAGGTGTGTGTGCGTGAGAGATAGATAGAGAGGGTATGTGTGCGTGAGAGATAGATAGAGAGGGTGTGTGCGTGAGAGATAGATAGAGGGTATGTGTGCGTGAGCGATAGATAGAGAGGGTATGTGTGCGTGAGAGATAGATAGAGAGGGTGTGAGTACGTGAGAGATAGATAGAGAGGGTGTGTTTGTGTGAGAGATAGATCGAGAGGGTGTGTTTGTGTGCGAGATAGATCGAGAGGGTGTGTTTGTGTGAGAGATAGATCGAGAGGGTGTGTTTGTGTGAGAGATAGATCGAGAGGGTGTGTTTGTGTGAGAGATAGATCGAGAGGGTGTGTTTGTGTGAGAGATAGATCGAGAGGGTGTGTTTGTGTGAGAGATAGATCGAGAGGGTGTGTTTGTGTGAGAGATAGATCGAGAGGGTGTGTTTGTGTGAGAGACAGAGGGTGAGTGTGTGTGTGAGAAAGAGGGTGAGAGTGTGTGTGAGAGAGGACAAGTGTGTGTGCAAGAGGTTGTGTGTGTGTATGAGAGAGGGTGAGTATGTGTGTGAGAGAGAGGGTGACTGTGTGTGTGAGGGGAGAGGATGTGTGTTTGTATGAGGAGAGAAGTTGGGTGTGTGTGTATGAGGAAAGAGGGTGTGTGTGTGTATGAGGAGAGAGGGTGTATATGAGGAGAATGGGTGTGTGTGTGTGTATGAGGAGAGAGGCTGTGTGTGTGTGTGAGGAGAGGGAGTGAATGTGTGGCTGTGTGAGAGAAGAAAGAGAGAGGTGAGTGTATGAGGGAGAGAGGGGGTATGAATGTGTGTGAGGGAGAGTGAGTGTGTTAGAGAGAGAGTGAGTGTGTTAGAGAGAGTGAGTGTGTGAGAGAGAGCATGTGTGTGTGTGAGAGAGAGCATGTGTGTGCGTGAGAGAGAGCGTGTGTGTGCGTGAGAGAGAGCGTGTGTGTGCATGAGAGAGGGAGAGCGGGTGTGTGTGAGGGAGAGTGAGTGTGACGGAGAGAGATTGTGAGTGTGAGAGAGAGAGGGTGAGTGTGTGAGCGAGAGAGAGAGTGAGTGTGTGTGAGAGTGAAAATGGGTTTGTTTGTGTGTATGAGGAGAGAGGGCATGTGTGTGAGGAGAGGGAGTGAATGTGTGCCTGTGTGAGAGAAGAAAGAGAGAGGTGAGTGTATGAGGGAGAGAGGGGGGTGAATGTGTGAGAGAGATAGATAGAGAGGCTGTGTGCATGTGAGATAGAGAGAGGGTGTGTGCGTGTGAGATAGAGAGAGGGTGTGTGTGTGAGAAAGAGAGGGTGCGTGTGTGAGGTAGAGAGGATGTGTGTGAGAGAGATGGATAGAGGGGATGTGTGTGTGAGATGGATAGAGAGGGTGCTAGTGCATGTGAGAAGAGAGAGAGGGTGTAAGTGCACGTGAGAAAAGAAAGAGAGAATGAGCACGTGAGAAGAGAAAGGGTGAGTGCTCGTGAGAAGAGAGAGAGGGTGATTGCGCATGAGAAAAGAGAGGGAGGGTGTGAGTGCGTGTGAGAAGAGAGAGAGGGTGTGTGTGTGTGTGAGATAGAGAGGATGTGTGTGTGTTTGAGATAGAGAGGGTGTGTGTTTGTGAGATAGAGAGGGTGTGTGTTTGTGTGAGATAGAGAGGGTGTGTGTTTGTGTGAGATAGAGAGGGTGTGTGTGTGTGAGATAGGGTGTGTGTGTGTGAGATAGAGAGGGTATGTCTGTGTGAGATAGAGAGGGTGTGTGTGTGTGAGGTAGAAAGGGTGTGTGTGTGAGGTAGAGAGGGTGTGTATGCGTGAGAGATAGATAGACAGGGTGTGTGTGCGTGAGAGATAGGTAGAGAGGGTGTGTGTGTATGTGAGATAGAGAGGGTGTGTGTGTATGTGTGAGAGAGAGGTTATGTGTGTGTGAGATAGAGAGGGTGTGTGTGTGTGTGAGATAGAGAGGGTGTGTGTTTGTGTGAGATAGGGTGTGTGTATGTGAGATAGAGAGGGTATGTGTGTGTGTGAGATAGAGAGGGTGTGTGTGTGTGAGGTAGAAAGGGTATATGTGTGTGAGATAGAGAGGGTGTGTGTGCGTGAGAGAAAGATAGAGAGGGTGTGTGTGTGTGAGAGATAGATAGAGAGGGTGTGTGTGTATGTGAGATAGAGAGGGTGTGTGTGTATGTGAGATAGAGAGGGTGTGTGTGTATGTGAGATAGAGAGGGTGTGTATGTGTGTGTGAGAGAGAGGTTATGTGTATGTGAGATAGAGAGGGTGTGTGTGCGTGAGAGATAGATAGAGTGGGTGTGTGTGCGTGAGAGATAGATAGAGAGGGTGTGTTTGCGTGAGAGAAAGATAGAGAAGGCGTGTGTGCGTGAGAGATAGATAGAGAGGGCGTGTGTGTGAGAAAGATAGATAGAGAGGGTGTGTGTGCGTGAGAGATAGATAGAGAGGGTATGTGTGCGTGAGAGGTAGATCGAGAGGGTGTGAGTGCATGAGAGATAGATCGAGAGGGTGTGTTTGTGTGAGAGATAGATCGAGAGGGTGTGTTTGTGTGAGAGATAGATCGAGAGGGTGCGTTTGTGTGAGAGATAGATCAAGAGGGTGTGTTTGTGTGAGAGATAGATCGAGAGGGTGTGTTTGTGTGAGAGATAGATCGAGAGGGTGTGTTTGTGTGAGAGATAGATCGAGAGAGTGTGTTTGTGTGAGAGATAGATCGAGAGGGTGTGTTTGTGTGAGAGATAGATAGAGAGGGTGTGTGTGTGTGAGAGATAGATAGAGAGGGTGTGTGTGCATGAGAGATAGAGAGGGTGTGTGTGCATGAGAGATAGAGAGGGTGTGTGTGTGTGTGAGAGATAGAGAAGGTGTGTGTGCGTGAGAGATAGATAGAGAGGGTGTGTGTGCGTGAGAGATAGATAGAGAGGGTGTGTGCGTGAGAGATAGATAGAGAGGGTGTGAGTGCATGAGAGATAGATCGAGAGGGTGTGTTTGTGTGAGAGATAGATCGCGAGGGTGTGTTTGTGTGAGAGGTAGATCGAGAGGGTGTGTTTGTGTGAGAGGTAGATCGAGAGGGTGTGTTTGTGTGAGAGGTAGATCGAGAGGGTGTGTTTGTGTGAGAGGTAGATCGAGAGGGTGTGTTTGTGTGAGAGGTAGATCGAGAGGGTGTGTTTGTGTGAGAGATAGATTGAGAGGGTGTGTTTGTGTGAGAGATAGATCGAGAGGGTGGGAGTGCACGTGTGTGAGAGAGAGAGGGTGAGCGTGTGTGTGTGTGAGAGAGAGGGCGAGTGTGTGTGTGAAAGCGAGGGCGAGTGTGTGTGCGAGAGGGAGAGGGTGAGTGTGTATGTGAGAGAGAGGGTGTGTGTGAGTGTGTGTGTTTGTGAGGAGAGAGAGAGTGTGTGTATGAGTGGAGAGAACGTGTGTGTGTATGAGGAGAGGGGTTGGGTGTGTGTGTATGTGTGTGTGTATGAGAGAGGGTATGTGTGTGTGTGCATGAGGAGAGAGGGTGTGTATGTGTGTGTGCATGAGGAGAGAGGGCAGTGTGTGTATGAGGAGAGAGGGTGTGTGGGTGTATGTATGAGGAGAGAGGGTGTGTGTGTGAGATCGAGAGGGTGTGTGTGTGTGTGTGTGAGAGAGTGTGTGTGTGTGTGTGTGTGTGTGTGTGTGTGTGTGAGAGAGATAGATAGAGAGGGTGTGAGTGCACGTGAGAAGAGGGTGTGAGTGCATGTGAGAAGTGAGTGTGACTGCACGTGAGAAGAGAAAGAGGGGTTGAGCGCGTGAAAAGAGATGGAGAGGGTGAGTGCGTGAGAAGAGAGAGGGTGAGTGCGCTTGAGAAGAGAGAGAGGTGAGTGCGCATGAGAAGAGAGAGAGGGGAGCGTGTGTGTGTGAGAGAGAGAGGGTTAGCGTGTGTGTGTGAGAGAGAGGGCGAGTGTGTGTGTGAAAGAGGGCGAGTGTGTGTGCGAGAGAGAGAGGGCGAGTGAGTGTGTGTGCGAGAGAGAGAGGGCGAGTGTGTATGTGAGAGAGATGGGGTGTGTGTGTGTGTGTGTGTGTGTGGAGAGAGAGTGTGTGTATGAGGGGGAGACTGTGTGTGTATGAAGAGAGAGGGGTTGGGTGTGTATGTATGTGTGTGTATGAGGAGAGAGGGTGTGTGTGTGGGTGTGTGTATGAGGAGAGAGGGTGTGTGTGTGCATGAGGAGAGAGGGTGTGTGTGTGCATGAGGAGAGAGGGTGTGTGTGTGTGTATGAGGAGAGAGGGCATGTGTGTGTATGTATGAGGAGAGAGGGTGTATATGAGGAGAAGGGGTGTGTGTGCGAGGAGAGAGGGTGTGTGTGTGAGGAGAGGGAGTGAATGTGTGGCTGTGTGAGAGAAGAGAGAGAAGGCGAGTGTATGAGGGAGAGAGGGAGGTGAATATGTGTGAGAGAGAGAGTGAATGTGTTGGAGAGATTGTGTGTTAGAGAGAGTGTGTGCGTGAGAGAGAGCGTATGTGTGTGAGGGAGAGAGAGTGTGAGAGTGTGAAAGAGAGGGTGAGTGTGTGTGAGAGAGAGGGTGAGTGTTTGTCAGAGAGGGTGAGTGTGTGAAAGAGAGACAGGGTGTGTGTGAGAGAGGTTGTGAATGCGTGAGAAAAGAGAGAGGGTGTGTGTGTGAGAGATAGAGAGCGTGTGTGCGTGTGAGATAGAGAGAATGCGTTTGTGTGTGTGAGAGAGAGAGAGGGTGAATGCGCGTGATAAGAAAGAGAGGGTGAGTGCGTGTGAGAAGAGAGAGAGGGTGAGTGCGTGTGAGAAGAGAGAGAGGGTGAGAAGAGAGAGGGTGTGAGTGCACGTGAGAAGAGAAAGAGGGGGCGAGCGCGTGAGAAGAGAGAGAGGGTGAGTGTGCATGAGAAGAGAGAGAAGGTGAGTGCACGTGAGAAGAGAGAGGGTGAGTGCGTGTGAGAAGAGAGAGAGTGTGTGTGAGAGAGAGATAGAGAGGGTATATGTGCATCTGAGATAGATTGAGAGGGGGTGTGTGTGTGTGTGTGTGAGATTGAGAGGGGGTGTGTGTGTGTGTGAGATTGAGAGGTGGTGTGTGTGTGTGTGAGATTGAGAGTGGTGTGTGTGTGTGAGAGATTGAGAGGGGGTGTGTGTGTGTGAGAGATTGAGAGGGGGTGTGTGTGTGTGAGAGATTGAGAGGGTGTGTGTGTGTGTGTGTGAGATTGAGAGAGTGTGTGTGTGTGTGAGAGAGAGGGTGACTGTGTGTGTGAGGAGAGAGAGTATGTGTATGAGGGGAGAGGATGTGTGTGTGTATGAGGAGAGAGGTTGGGTATGTGTGTATGAGGAAAGAGGGTGTGTGTGTGTATGAGGAGAGAGGGTGTATATGAGGAGAAGGGGTGTGTGTGTGAGGAGAGAGGGTGTGTGTGTGTGAGGAGAGGGAGTGAATGTGTGGCTGCGTGAGAGAAGAAAGAGAGAGGTGAGTGTATGAGGAAGAGAGGGGGTGACTGTGTGTGTGAGAGAGAGTGAATGTGTTAGAGAGAGAGTGAGTGTTAGAGAGTGTGTGTGCATGAGAGAGAGAGCGTGTGTGTGCATGAGAGAGAGAACGTGTGTATGCTTGAGAGAGAGTGCGTGTGTGTGAGGGAGAATGAGTGTGTGTGAGAGAGAGGGTGAGTGTGTGTGAGAGAGAGAGGGTGAGTGTGTGTGTGTGAGAGGGTGTGTGAGAGAGAGTGAGAGAGAGTGTGTGGGCGTAAGAAGAGAGGGAGAGTGTGTGTGTGAGAGATAGAGAGGGTGTGTGCGTGTGAGATAGAGAGGGTGTGTGCATATGAGACAGAGAGGGCGTGTGCATGTGAGATAGAGAGGGTGTGTGCGTGTGAGATAGAAGGTGTGTGCGTGTGAGAGAGAGAGAGGGTGAATGCGCGTGATAAGAAAGAGAGGGTGAGTGCACGTGAGAAGAGAGAGAGGGTGAGTGCGTGTGAGATAGAGAGGGTGTGTGCATGTGAGAAAGGGTGTGCGTGTGAGACAGAGAGGGTGTGTGCATGTGAGATAGAGAGGGTGTGTGCGTGTGAGATAAAGAGAGGGTGTGTGCATGTGAGATAGAGAGAGGGTGTGTGCGTGTGAGATAGAGAGAGGGTGTGTGTATGTGAGATAGATGGGGTGTGTGTTTGAGATAGATAAAGTGAGAGTGCGCATGAGAAGAGAAGGTGAGTGCCCATGAGAAGAGAGAGAGGGTGAGTGTACGTGAGAAGAGAGAGAGGGTGAGTGCATGTGAGAAGGGCGAGAGAGAGAGGAAGAATGTGCCTATGTGTGTGTGTGTGTGTGTGCGTATGAACGAGATTGGTGGGGGTGGGGATGTGAGAGGGAGTGGAGAGTGTGGCTGCTTCACTCCCAGTCTCAGGGTTCTCATTCAACCTCACCTGCATATACCAACAGGCACTCTCACCACTCACACAGTGGTGAGAGTGAGTAATTGAGCACCCAGAGATTGGGAGTGAGATGGACACACGCGAACTCTCAGCCTTTTACACTCGAATGATTGGCTGCATTCCCCGCCATTGGACGTCGGGAATCTCATAGTAATACATCAGAATATCATTATTAGGCCAGTCAGCCGGACTTATCCCCCCTGCTGTCCGCCCAAATTAGCAAGAAAACATGCCAATTTGTTTCACAACAGCATATATAAGGCGGGCACTTGGCGGGCTGCATTTCACTCAGGACTTCAAGATTTGTTTTTTAAAAAATGCATAATAAATAATCATTTTACTATTCTGATTTTCTTGGGCTCAGCATGTTGTTTCTTTTCATATGAATAGTGATAATGGAGGTTCCAACTTTTTTTCCAGCACATGGCTAAACAGGAATCTCTCCCACTCTTACTGTCCGCCTTTGGCATGTGTTGGAAGGATTTGCAAGTTGATGCTCAACCTGTTTGGCCATGTTATGAATGCATGTTATGAACCTTCCTTGGCCAACAATTCCTGGATGGGACGCAAACCCGTAGTTTCCGGCTCAGAAGACACAGGCACTACCCACTGCACCACAAGACCTCACATACAGTGGTCTCACGTTCAATACTGAATGATTTTTGATTGCAAGATTGTGGTTAAGGCCAAAGTTCTATGTATAGCACACTAACAAGATTAAAAAGAGTAGAAGAGAAGACAAGGTACGTCAAGAAGTGGTAATTACATGAGGTTGAGAGTATAAAAAGAAGCACAACTGGAGGAACAGAATTAGAAGGTGGCATGCTTGGAGAAACCTTACCAACAAAATTTATAGGCATCAATCAATTCCAAAGAGATAGTGTCAGAGTTGCGTCACATTCTACAAGGCCTGCAGGCATTTACAACAATGAAACTGAATTTCTACAATACTTTTCCCCTAGCTCCTTCTAGGCCGTCACAAGGAATATCAGAAACAACAGCGAATCTGCAGTCTACAAATATTAAACAGCTGATTGATTCTTTGTTTGCAAGAAGGCACACATTCACCATTTTCTGTATGGGCATCCAAAAACAGCACAATGGGACTCTGGAGTTCATAGAGATTGCAGGATTCATCCAAGTCCAGGATGTCATTGATGACACCCATGTGGCCTTGCAGACTTCATCGAAACAATCCAAACACATCTGTGAATTGTAAAGGAGGTCTCTAATGACCAGCAGTGTATCATGCAGACTTGTTCCTGCTTTCATGGAAACATGCTGGTCAATTATATTGCATCAAATATCATTACTCCACTGTCTTACTCTGCACAGGATATTAAAGGCAGACTGCTGGGAGATGTGGGCTAATCACTGCACTCCTGGCTCATGACATTTTTTAAGATTCACACCTTCCAGTGGAACAGCACTGCAATCAGATTTATAGTACAATTTGAGCCCAAACTCAACAGACCTTTAGAGTCCTGAAATAGAAACTTAAATGCCCAGACAGGTAGTTTCCTTCATTACCAGCCACCCAGAGTGTACCATATGATGATTGTATGCCTGTGCTGCAACTCTGTGATTCTGTAACAAGGCAGCATAAAGGAGGGAAAGAACACCAATGACATGGAGAATGGTGAGTGAGCATAAGGGAACCAACAGTGTCTGCATTAGGAACCTTTGAGCAGCAGTTCATTGAGGAAAACTTCAGCTGAATGAGTTTGCTCCCTGCGTTAACAGTCATGTCCAACATCCCTCCTAGTCCTTCCTTCTGCTGGTGCTTAGCATAGCAAGGGTGAGTGAACGGTGCATCATCATTAAACTTTTTGTTGGCAGCCTATCTGCCATTAGTGCCCAAGCCTCCTTATGTATCTAGACTTAAAGGGAAAAAATAAGAGTTAAATTATAGTTTTGATGGCACATGTTGTTCTGTTTACATGTTATTTGTATCTGGAAGCTGAATAATTGAAGAAATAATATTATGTGATTACTTAGTTACTTAGTTGAAGTGTGGTCTTCCTCATTCATTAAGTGTAATTGAAGCTCTATGGCCGTGATTTTCCATGCCCGCTGGTGTCGGGCGTATTCGGTGGCGTGAGTGGACAATATGGCGAGATCGATTTCACAACATCGTGAAACCAGTTTGCGATCATCCACTCAGCCCATCAATGGTGGGCTGCATTCCCCGCCATCAGATGTTGGGAATCTCATTGTAATACATCAGAATATCATTATAAGGCCAGTCTGCCAGACTCATCCCCCCACTGGATCGTCTGCCCACTTCGGCAGGAAAACACACCGATGTGTTTCACAGCAGCATATATAAGGTGTGCACTTGGCAGGCTGCACTTCACTCGGTACTTCAAGGTTTGTTTGCCTACCTTGCTTTGGTCAGCACTCACAGTCATCAGCATTAGGCTTCACAGACAGGACCACATGACTTTTAGGGGGGCTCATGGGCAAGTTGTAACCTACCAGTTCAGCCATATGTGGTGGCTTTTCAACTGTTGCAGGGCAAGGTCTTGCTTGGGGAAGGGGGAGAAGTGGCCTCAGACAAGGGAAGAGGCTTTTTTAAAAGTTCATTCACAGGCTGCATGCTTCGCTGGATGGGCCAGCATTTATTGCCCATCCCTAGTTGCTCTTGAGAAGATGGTGGTGAGCTGCCTTCTTGAACCGCTGCAGTCCAAATGCTGCAGGACAATAGTTGTTCTGGGGAAGGTGGATATCCCAGGGTGTGTATGGGGGCACATGTTGATCTGTGCAAGTGGCCTCAAGATGGTAAGGGCTGAGGAGGCAGTCTCCAGAGGAGATGAGTCCAGGTGGACATGTGAGGGTATGTGTGGCAGAATGGGTGGTGATGTCCCTTGAGCTGGTAGTGAATGAGATGCCTGTGAATGTGTGATGGACTTGAGTGTGTGAGTTTAGAGTGATGAGATGGTTGCCATACCCTGGCTGCACAAATGAGATCATCCATCCTCTATCTGCATCGGAAGGCCAACTTTATCTGTGCAACATTGGCATTGATCACTACTGCCTTCGCCTACCAAGCTAGAGTGGTAATGTAACTGCCCATCCTGTGGCCAGAGTGGGGGTAGAGGTCATCACAGCGGGTCTGCACAGCATTCAAAAGGCGTTTGAGGGCTGCAGCCTTCTTGCCTTTTGTGTTCATGTCTTCTTTGCTGCAGTCCTGGGCTGGAAGCACTGAGCGTGGCTGTACTTTAAATGTGGTGCCTGGCATGATGAAGTGGCGAGGTGACGGTGTGGCAAGTGAATTGGAGCCCGACCACCATTCAAACAGCATGTATCCTGGGAATGTATAATTAATGGTCTGAACACTACTTCACTCAGGCGGAATCGTCCCAGATTTGCACTGTGTGTGAACTGCACCCCCATCCCTTTTTTTTTGCCTCTGATTTGAATTTTTGGAATTTATCCCACACTTGTGTCTGTAGAGCTCATTGAACATATACTTCATGTGACTCCAGACTGAGGCAGAATTTCAAATGTGAACAGAGGGACCATGGAACCAACGTGGCAATTAATAAAAAATAATTCTTGTAATGTGGGCATTGATAAGAAAGTTGGTTTTTATTGCCCATCTCTTGTTGCCCTAAGAAAATGATGGTAGGCCTTCACAATTGAGTGGCTTTCAAGATCACTTCAGAAGGCTGTTAGGAGTCGATCACATTGGTGTGGGACTGGATTTGCATAGGCCAGACCAGGAAAAGACAACAGGTTTACTTCCCAATGGTTGCTTATGGCCAGTTGCATTTTTACAACAATGCAACAGCTTCATGGTCACTGTTAGATTTTTTAATTTCCAAATTTTTAAAACTGAATTCAAATTCTTAAACTGCCTTATGGGACCAGATCTCATTCTCTGGATTGTCAGCCCTCAACTTTGAAGTACAGTATGAGACCAGTAACAATGCAACATTTTAAAAGTTTTAGACAGAACCCTGTAATTCCCCTGTTAAGGATCCAAATTTTTCTCTTCAGAAGGTGAACTAAATTAGGTATAAATAAGGAAGGCCAGTAACAAAGTAAGTAATCTACCATTTTACGATTTAGGTTCAAATGCTGGATATTAAATAAATGTACAATAGCACAAAAGCATGGCGGAATAAGAGTAAGCCATATTGCCCCCTTGAGCCTGCTCCATCTTTCAATAGGATCATGGTTGATCTGATCATGGCCTCAACTCCACTTTCCTGTCTGCCTCCATAACCCTTGACTCCATTGTTGATCAAAATCTGCCTAAAGATTACACCACCTTCATCCTTGATTTTTCGTACATTTCCCACGTCAAAAATCTGTCTAATCCAACCTTGAATATATTCAATGACCCAGCCCCCGCAGCTCTCTAGGGTAGAGAATTCCAAAGATTAATGACCCTCTGAGCAAAGAAATTCCTCCTTATCTCTATTTTAAATGGGAGACCCCTTGTTTTGAAACAGCACCCCCTAGTTCTAGATGCCCCCATGAAGCAAAACATCATCTCAGCATCTACCCTGTCAAGCAAGCCCCTTCAAAATCTTATAAGTTTTCATAAGACCACCATTCATTCTTCTGAACTTCAATGTGTATGGCTTAACGTGCTCAACCTTTCCTCATAAGACAATCCCTTCATTACAGGAATCAACCTAGTGAACCTTCTCTGAACAGTCTCCAATGCAAGTATATCCCTCCTTAAGCAAGGAGACCAAAACTGTACATAGTACTCCAGGTGTGATTTCACTAATGCCCTGTGCAGTTGTAGCAAGACTTCCCTATTTTTATACTCCATCCCCTTGCAATAAAGGCTAACATTCCATTTGCCTTCCTAATTACTTACTGTATCTGCATTCTAACTTTTTGTAATTCATTACAAGGAACCCAGATCCCTCTGACCACAGCATTCTGCAGTCTCTCTCCATTTAAAATATATTCTGCTTTTGCCCCCAAAAGTGGGAAACCTCTCACTTTCCCACATTTTACTCCACCTGCCAAATTTTTACCCACTCACTATCTGCATCCTTTCTCAGACGCTTAGGGTGGGACTTTCCAGCCCCGACACCAGCGGGACCAGAAATTCCCGCCAAAGTCAATGGACTTTGGCTGGTCTCCAAGTTTTCCAGAATCCTGCCCATACCGATTCCCGCCACTGGCGGGACCAGGAAATCCCAGCCTTTGTGTCCTCACAACTGGGAATAGTGAAATTGCTGCTGGACTAATAATCTGGAGACCCAGGAACCTGCATTTGAATCTCGCCAAGGCAGATAGTGGAATTTAAATTCAATAAAAATCTGGAATTAAAAGTCTGATGATGACCATGCCGATTGTTGTAAAAACCCATTTGGTTCACTAATGTCCTATAGGGAAGGAAATGTGTCGTCCTTACCTGGTCTGGCGTACATGTGACCCCAGACCCACAGCAATGTGGTTGACTCTGGAACGGCCTATCAAGCCACTCAGTTGTAACAAACCGCGATGTAGTCACAAAAAAGGAATGAAACCGGACAGACCACCTGGCATCGACCTAGGCACCGGAAACGACAACAGCAGTCTCAGTCCTGTTGACTATGCCAAGTCCTCCTTACTAACATCTGGGAGCTAGTGCCAAAATTGGGAGAGACAGATTAGTCAAGCAACAGCCAGACTTAGTCTTCCTCAAGGAATCATACCTTACAGATAATGTCCCAGGCACCACCATCACCATCCCTGGGTATGTCCTGTCCCACCAGCAGGACAGGCCCAGCAGAGGTGGCAGCACAGTGTTATACAGTCAGGAGGGAGTTGCCCTGGGAGTTCTCAACATTGACTCCGCACCCCATGAAATCTCATGGCATAAGGTCAAGGGCAAGGAAACTTCCTGCTGATTACCATGTACCATCCTCCCCCAGCTGATGAATCAGTGCTCCTCCATGTTGAACACCACTTGGAGGAAGCACTGAGGGTGGCAAGGGCACAGAATGTACTCTGGGTGGGGGACTTCAATGTCCATCACCAAGAGTGGCTTGGTAGCACCACCACTGACTGAGCTGGCCGAGTCCTAAGTGACATAGCTGCTAGACTGGGTCTGCGACAGGTATTTGGGAACCAACAAAAGGGAAAAACATATTTGACCTTGCCCTCACTAACCTGCCTGCCACAGATGCATCTGTCCATGACAGTATCAGTAGGAGTGACCATCGCACATTCATTGTGGAGACGAAGTTCTGCCTTCACATTGAGGATACCCTCCATCGTGTTGTGCGGCACTACCACCGTGCTAAATGGGATTGATTTCGAACAGATCTAGCAACTCAAGACTGAGCATCCATGAGGCACTGTGGATAATCAGCAGCAGCAGAATTGTACTCGAAAACAACCTGTGACCTCAGAGGCTGGTATATCCCCCACTTTACCGTTACCATCAAGCCAGAGGATCAACCCTGGTTCACTGAAGAGTGCAGGAGGGCACGCCAGGACGAGTACCAGACATACCTACAAATGAGGTGTCAACCTGGTGAAGCTATAACACGACTACTTGCATGCCAAACAGCATAAGCAGCAAGTGATAGACAGGGCTAAGCGATCCCACAACGAACGGATCAGATCTAAGCTCTGCAGTCCTGCCACATCCAGTCGTGAATGTTGGTGGACAATTAAACAACTCACTGGAGGAGGAGGCTCCTCAAATATCCCCATCCTCAATGATGGAGGAGCCCAGCACATCAGTGCAAAAGATAAGGCTGAAGCATTTGCTACAATCTTCAGCCAGAAGTGCCGAGTGGTTGATCCATCTTGTCCTCCTCTGGAGGTCCCCAGCATCACAGATGCTAGTCTTCAGCCAGTTCGATTCACTCCCCGTGATATCAAGAAACGGCTGAAGGCACTGGATAGCTGCAAAGGCTATGGGCTCTGACAATATTCTGGCAATAGTGCTGAAGACTTGTGCTCCAGAACTTGCCACGCCCCTAGCCAAGCTGTACCAGTACAGCTACAACACTGGCATTTACCCGGCTATGTGGAACATTGCCCAGCTATGTCCTGTGCACAAAGAGCAGGACAAATCCAACCCAGGCCAATTACCACCCTATCAGTCTACTCTCCATCATCTGTAAAGTGATGGAAGAGGTCATCATCAGTGCTATCAAGCGGCACTTGCTTAGCAATAACCTGCTGACTGACGCCCAGTTTGGGTTCCGCCAGGGCCACTCAGCTCCTGACTTCATTACAGACTTGGTTCAAACATGGATAAAAGAGCTGAACTCCCAAGGTGAGGTGAGAGTGATTGCCCTTGACATCAAAGCCACACTTGACAGAGTGTGGCATCAAGGAGTCCTAGCAAAATTGGAGTAAATTGGAATCGGGGAAAACTCTCCACTGGTTGGAGTCATACCTAGCACAAAGGAAGATGGCTGTGCTCGTGGGAGATCAGTCATCTCAGCTCCAGGACATCACCGCAAGAGTTCCTCAGGGTAGTGTCCTCGGCCCAACCATCTTCAGCTGCTTCATCAATGACCTTCCTTCCATTATAAGTTCAGAAGTGGGGATGTTCGCTGATGATTGCACAATGTTCAGCACCATTCGCGACTCCTCAGATACTGAAGCAGTCCATGTCCAAATGCAGCAAGACCTGGACAATATCCAGGCTTGGGCTGACAAGTGGCAAGTAACGTTCACACCACACAAGTGTCAGGCAATGACCATCTCTAACAAGAGAGAATCCAACCATCGCCCCTCGATGTTCAATAGCATTACCATCACTGAATCCCCCACTATCAACATCCTGGGGGTTACCATTGACCAAAAACTGAACTGGACTAGCCATATAAATTCTGTCGTTTTAAGTGCAGGTCAGAGGCTAGTAATTGTATGACAGTTAACTCACCTCCTGACTCCCCAAAGCCTGTCCACCATCTACAAGGCACAAGTCAGGATTGTGATGGAATACTACCCACTTTCCTGGATGAATGCAGCTCCCACAACACTCAAGAAGCTTGACACCATCCAGGACAAAGCAACCTGCTTGATTGGCACCACATCCACAAACATTCACTCCCTCCACTACCGACGCACAGTCACAGCAGTGTTTACCATCTACAAGATGCACTGCAGGAATTCACCAAGGCTCCTTCAACAGCACCTTCCAAACCTATGACCAATACCATCTAGAAGGAGAAGTGCAGCAGATAGATGTGACCACCACCATCTGGAAGTTCCCTACCAAGTCACTCACCATCCTGACTTGGAAATATATCGCTGTTCCTTCACTGTCCCTGGGTCAAAATCCTGGAACTCTCTCCCTAACAGCACGGTGGGCATACCTACACTACTTGGACTGCAGCGGTTCAAGACGGCAGCTCACCATCACCTTCTCAAAGGAAATTAGGAATGGACAATAAATGCTGGTCCAGCCAGTGAAGCCCACATCCTGTGAATGATTTAAAAAACTTGCTTTCCTATGTATCTTTGTATTGTTAGTAAATTTGACTACATTACACTTGGCCCCTTCGTCCAAGTCATTAATATAGATTGCAAATAGTTGAGGCCCCAGCACTAATCCCTTTGATGGTCCACTAGTTACCATTTGCCAATCTAAAAATGACCCATTTATTCCAACTTTTGTTTCCTGTTAGTTAACCAATCCTCTATCCATGCTAATATATTACCTCCAACGTTATCAGCTCCTATGTCGTACTTTATCAAATACCTTTCGAAAATCCAAATGCACTACATCTACTGGTTCCCCTTTACCCAACTTGCTTGTTACATCCTCAAAGAACTTTAATAAATTTGTCAAACATGGTTTCCCTTTCATAAAACCATGTTGACGTTCCTTGATTGGCTGGAAATTTATGACCTCTGAAGGCGGAATGGCATTTGGGTGGGGGAGGTGTGGGGGGGCATAAAATTGGTTACCTTGGCAGTGGAACACTGTCCACTGTCTACCTATCCCCAATTAATGGCCACTTAAAGGCCTCTTCCAGCTGCTGTTGGGATTTTATCCACGTCGGGAAAGGTCAGTGCCAAATGTTCAACTGACAGACTGGGGGCCAGACAAGGGGGGAGAGCCTCATTTTAGGCTTTCCATACCATCAGAGGACCCCCAAAGCAATTCTACACCCTGGATTCCCCTTCTGCCCCCCTGTCCTGACAATAGTAACCCTCAACCCCATTCTCCCTCGCCACCCTGATGATAATAGCCCCCTCAAATCCCTCACCAGGATTCCTAACTTGGCCCTGGCGAAATACTGGACTTAATCCGGATCCTCATCTTTTCCTCAGGATCTTGCTGTAGTCCCGGCAGTGGCAACCGCTACCGTTGATGCTGCTGGGACAAGAGAGCTGCTGGCCGTTTGATTGGCTGTTAGCTCTTGGAGGTGGGACACCCTCCCTAATTGTGGCGGATTTCCCACGTTAAGCCAATTAATGGCCCGGCAGCGATTAAATGGTTGCAGGGTGAGCTGGCCAAGTGGAGATGAGCTTGCTCCTGACTTATACGCCTCTTGACAGAAAATGAGAATGGATTTTGTCTAGGTTGATAACTTATGAAGAATGGGTGGAATGCAGGATGAAAGTGGGGAACAAGGCAGCAACAACAGAAAAGAGCACAGAAACCCTCCCTGACACCTCCTAAAAGAACAAAAGAAAATATATCTATGACCCCTTTGCCCTTGTGTAGCATTCTTCTTTTCACATTTTCACTCATAATCGAGGTGTTTATACAATAGGAAAGTTATCTGTTGGAATGGTGAGTGACAATTGTTATTAAAAGCTGATCAAAAAGTTAACATTATTTAGCTTTGGTATTGAAAGTGAATGCAATTTATCGCAATAGTGCTTTTAGTTGTAAATGCAATTTTGAGTGTTGAGCAAGAGATTGTCTAGACATAGTGATGTGCAATTTATGTAGTGTCAATATCTACAAAATTGCTCCAATCCATGGCAGCAGAAACATTTGCATGCAAATCTGGTAGTTTTGCACAAGCATAAATGGAGTATGTGTTTCATAGTTTGTTCAATGAGATGAGTTCACAGAAAATTCAGATATCTCCAGGTACATTAGGTCTGAACCTAACCATAAATAGGTTGCTCTATTTTGCCCTTATGACTTTTTTATAATCGTTTTCATTGTAATTTACGGATGACAGTATACTGCCATATTGAAATACGTATGTAAATCCTGTAGTAGTTATAGTGCCTGACTGAATGATGAAAGATAAAAAGCATTTTAATATTCTAACTAAGAGGTAAAGAATTAATAAGTCTACACAAATACACAAAATCATTTTAGCAATATGCTTGTTCCATCACACCACTACACTGGTAATGTAACTACAGGAAAACCTTATCAAATAATGTATTAATTAGCCATTTTATCTTAAACATTTTAGGAAAAATTAAAGGCTGGAAATTCCTGCATTGGGAAGGAATTAAGTCTCTATATCTCTATTTACTCCTTTGTGGAGGCAGGATTTTGGACCACAACTGAGATTTCTGATCCAGAAACAGGCTGGATTAAACTTTTATGAGATTCAGGATATTCTGAAGTACTGTTTACCCACTCAATGGCAGCCAAATGTAAAAAAGAGAGTTAGGATAGGAGGCTCCCCTGCAAGTCACACATCATCTTGACTTGTAAACATATCACCATTCCCCCATTGTTAATGGGGTAAAATCCTGGAATTCATGCCTAACCATCCTGACAGCACTATCATCATTGGAACTGTAGCAATTCACCCACTAGCACCTTCTGAGGATAGGGAAGGATAAGCCTTTAATGACTCTTGCTACATTTGATGAGGAAAGGAAGAAATTTTTTTATATTCAAAGGTGTTAGAAAGAAAACAAAAATCATCTTTGCTTAAAAGTTGTGACAAGTTAAACAGATAAAAACTGGTTCATTCAGTGTGAGTCATTTTTAAATATTGCCTGCAGTGTTTGCTCATGATATCCATTTAATGACTGTGGGTGTGTATAACAGGTGGGATGTGTACACAGAAAACACCTCAAAAACAAACGAGGCCTATTCTGGCCCAGGAAAAGCTCTGTAGCAGAAAACATTCTCCCTCTGAATACAGTTATTGTGTTACAAGATTGATTCTCTAATGGAATAAGGCAATCTCCAATGTGTACTTATTGCTTTTTCCTTGACAAGAGCTTTTATAAAGATGCCATAAAGGATTCAAAATTGGCCTTTTTTAGCTAGAAGTTACATGTTTGTTTGTAAAGACTTGAATCTAATTCCAGCTTTAGATTTTAAAGGCATTACCTAATGTAATTTAAAGTAATATTGTTCAAATTTATTTTACACATTGTGCCAAAAGTGCATAGGGTGTGTTACAAAAGACTTCAATAATAACTCCAAACCTGTAAGCATAATGGACTTTTAAAAATTGCAATTCTTAAATATTTTTGAAACGGTCTTGTAATTTTTGTTGCAAAAGTTGGCAATAAGGATGTACAGTTTTCGATTCTTTTTAGCATCTATGTGGTCTACTTCTGTAATCAGCTCAGTGTGACTTGGCAGCACCAAAACCAAGTCACAAGTGAAGAACACTACCTGTCCCTTTGCTGATGTGTCATAGAAACAGCTTTGATAAGCTACTGGAGTTTCTTAAATAATTAAAGCGTCAAAGTTTTTTTCCCCAAATTTTCTTCTCTTTTCTCCCTTTCTTCTGAAATGCTAACTTTTACTGGACAATGGGTTGACATTAACTGGCATCTCTCCAGCATCTCATGTAATTGGTTATTCTTCATGAATAAGACTTTGACTTTTTAGCATGGAATTGGTCATAGACATTATTATAGCTGAGTTCAATCCTGCTTTCAACTGATTGCACTTTCCAGCAGGATAGCAATCAAGAGCAGAAGGAATCTTTACCCTCCAAAACCCAGGGGCACTAAGGGCAACTATAGTCCTTCAATTCTTTCCACTGGATGGTTACCACTGGGTTATGCCTTTACAAAGTACACCATGGGGAAACAATGGCCAGGATTTTATGGCCTTCCCGCCCGGTGAGACATTACAGTCCCACCAAACTGAATGGAGATTTAAATTGCTCGTACATCCGCTGGGGAAGACATGCCGTAGTGAGGCCATTGAGTTTTTTGAATCAAACGTTTAACACGAGGAATACAATTTCAATTTACATGAATCATTTAAAGACTTAGTGCTAAATGCAAATGAAATGGAGTCAATTTTGATTTTGGGTTACTGATACAGTTCAAGGTCATGGCAAGACAGACATTAGCAAGGTTAGTTATGTGAAGGGTTTCTGATCATGGGGGATAAAGTTCCCAGATGGCACCAGCTCAGACAGCTTCATAGGCCCCGGTACTCTGGTTCCCACAAAAATTATTCAGCACATACCTTTGACCAGCTTCTTTGGTTCCAAAGCCAGTGCCAATTTTTCCTGACCCAATCACCCCTGGAAGAGAACCAGTGGCCAAATTGCCCCAAGTGAGGCCCGAGGTCCAAATTCTATCAGGCCTCAGGCTGAAGTTCATTTTTATTCATTCATGGGATGTGAGCATTGTTGACAATGGCCAGCATTTATTGCCCATCTTTGTTGCCCTTAAAAAGGTGATGATGAGCCATTTTCTTGAATGGTTCGGTCCATATAGTATGGGAGCACCCACAGTGCTGTTCGGGAAGAAGTTCTAGGACTTTAAACTAGCAACAGTAAAGGGGCAGCAACATAGGATGGTGTGTGACTTAGAAGAGAATAGATGGTGTTGTTCCCATAGATGGTTGCTGTCCTTGTTCTTCTGGGTCAAGGGTGAACAAACCTTTCAGCAAGATGGCCACATTTGGATATGGAAATTGTATGGGGACTGGTCATAAAAGCTCAAGAAATGAACAATTATAATAAAGATAAATTGCAGTAGAAATAAACATAAAACCATTATTATTATGATAATTATATAATCATAATGATGCATTACATAAATAATGAAACAAACATTTCTTCCTTCTTGACTTGGACAATGCAGTTGGTCATCCTCAGTACAATGGTATCAAAGTCCAACATCACTCTTTCCTCTCTCCACAGATGCTGCCTGACCAGCTGAATACTTGCAGCATTTTCCATTTTTATTTCAGATTTCCAGCATCTGCAGCATTTTGCTTTTGCCTTGTAAATATAAAGGCTGCTTTACTGTGATTTACAATATGGCATTGCAAGGACCACCAAGGGAAAATGGTGGGGAAACGAGAAAGAAAATGTGGAGAGACCAAAAGGCATCTCAGAGGTAGTTACCACAACTTGTGGGGCATACAGTGATCTATCCTCTCGCTACCTCTCATTTCTAGAGCTAGGATTTAATAACCTCACAGCACATTTTTAAAGGGATGCCACCAAGTGCATCTGTAATTTGTACCATGCGTGGTACACTCTTCGTTGTTTGAGTATGTCCAAGCTGTAAATGATTGTTCTAAATCTGTTAGGGAACATGTCCTAATTTTCAATTTTCTCAAAACACAAAACCCTAACATAAAACTATGCACTCTTTACTTTCTATTACATTCATCATTCTTCTACAAATCTAAACCATGGCTGTGCCTCTGGCAGAAACAGAAGATGTTTTCCCAAGCAGCAGCATTTATGCTTCAATATTTCAATCCCTTGCCCATCGCAGAATTGTAGGTCATGTTTTTGCTGGGTCCACAAATCTGCTACCCTCTGGTTCATTTGCAGTTACATTAAACCTGTGTCCTCTGGCTACTGACCCTTCTGCCACCAGAAACAGTTTCTCCCTATTTACTTAATCAATGAACTTCATGATTTTGAACACCTCTATTAAATCAAGAACAACACCAACACCTTTTAATAATATAGCATTTTTAAGATAATGAAACATCTCAAGGTGCTTCACAGGAGAATTATAAAATAAATGATGACACCAAACCGCACAAGGAGATAGTAGCTTGGTCAAAGAAATATGTTTTATGGAATGTCTTACAGGAGAAAGTGAGGTAGACTGGCAGAGAGGCACAATGAGGGAATTCCAGAGCTTGGGGCCTAGTTAACTGAAGACACAGCCACCAATGGTGCAGTGATTATAATTTTTTTTATTCTCTCATGGGATGTGTGCATCGCTGGCTAGGCCAGCATCTATTGCCCACCCCTAATTGCCCTTGAGAAGGTTGTGATGAGCTGCCTTCTTGAACTGCTGCAGTCCATGTGGTGTAGCTGCACCCACAGTGCTGTTAGGAAGGGAGTTCCAGGATTTTGACCCAGTGACAGTGAAGCAACAGCGATGTGGTTTTAAGTCAGAATGGTGTATGGCTTGGAGGGGAGCCTACAAGTGGTGGAGGTGTCCCCATGCATCTGCTGCCCTTGTCCTTGTAGGTAATAGAGTTCACAGGCTTGGAAGGTGCTGTTGAAGTAGCCTTGGTAAGTACCTGCAGTGCATCTTGTAGATTGTACACACTGCTGCCACTATGCATGGGTGGTGTCAAGGGCAGTCACTTCACCTCTTGAATTCAGTTCTTTTGTCCATGTTTGGGCCAAGACTGTAATGAGGTCAGGAACTGAGTGGGTTCTGGTGGAACCTAAACTGAGCATCAGTGAGCAGGTTATTTCTGAGTGAGCCGCCTGATAGCACTGTCAACCACCCCTTGGGAATGCACAAGTGGCCAAAATTAAAAGAGCGAAGATATCTCAGAGGATTGCTGGATTGGAGGATTTTAGTGAGAGGGGGAGGGGCAAGATCATGGAGGGATTTGGAAATGAGGAGGAGAATTTTAAAATCAATATGTTGCTTGACCTGGAGTCCATGTTGGTCAACGAGCACAGGCGTGATAGGGAAACAGGGCTTGCTGCAAGTTAAGACATAGGCAGGAAAGCTTTGGATGACCTACCATTAATCTACCATTTTCATTCTCTGCTCCAAGGAGAATAACCCTAGCTTCCATCATCTCCCCACTTAATTGAAGTTCCACATCTCTGGGTACCATTAGAAATGTGGTCATAGGAATTCATAATGTTAAAAATTTAACCGGACATATACACAGATGCAAGATTTTTTTTTATAGATAGATAACCATCACAATGGGTGACGACATGCTTCAGTGTATTATAATGCCAATGCAGACCTGGAGGTCCCGGATCCAAATTCTGGACTGCTGTCACTCTTGGTGCCAGACCTCAGCAAGAATGCCCCTCCAGTGAGGGTATGCGAAAAATGCAGAAACAGAACTATAAGAGTTGACTTGACTTTTCATAAAGAGTATTAACTCCTAAGTGTAAAATAAGTTTAACCAAAAGCAATTCAAAACTTCAATATCTAATAAGTAATTCTTAAAAGTAGACTTACCATGTGATGCTTTCACTGCTCCTCCACAGTCACTTGCCTCCTCTAACATGACACCCGCTCTTCTTGAGAAAAGCCTGCCTCTGGCCTCCGATCATTAGCCAACTTCGGTTTACCTGGAAGTACTTCTGTTGCTGAAATACTTCCCTCGAAGTGGCCTGGGATCTGCTTTTTACTTTCACAGCTTCAACAGCAAACAGCTAGGCACCAGGAACACTTGTGCAATCGCACTTGGCGTACACTGCATTCGCCGGCGCGCCTTGCATGCCTTCCCTGCTGGCTCCACAGGCCAGATGTGGCCTGCAGGCTATAGTTTGCTCAGGTCTGTTCTAGGTCATAGAGTACATAGGTTTGGAAGGTGTTGTCAAAGGAGCCTTGGCAAGTTGCTGTGGTCCATCTTGTAGATGGTACACACTGCTGCCACTATGCAACAGTGTGGAAGGAGTGAATATTTAAGGTAGTTGATGGGATGTTGATCAAGTGAGCCACTTTATCCGGAATGGTGTTGAGCTTCTAGGCTGTAATTAGCGAGAACATACATGGGCAATTTTCCACATTGTAAGGTTAATGCGAGTGTTATGGTGGTTCTGGGAAACTTGACTAAAGACAGAGCCCATTCTGGAGCACAGGTGTTCAGTACTACAGCTGGGATTTTATCAAGGCAAATAACCTTTGCTTTATCCAGAGTGTTCAGCCGTTTCTTGATATCTTGAATTGCCTGAAGACTGTCATATATAATGCTGGAAACCCCAGGAGAAGACCAAGATTGATAATCCACTTGGCACTTCTGGCTGAAGGTGGTTTCAAATACTTCAGTCTTGCCTTTTGCACTGACATGCAGATGGAGATATGGGTAGATCTCCTCTGATTAGTTGTTTAATTGTCCACAGCCATTCATGACTGTTCTGTCGAAGGTTCATGAGGACTCGAAACGTCAACTCTTTTCTTCTCCGCCGATGCTGCCAGACCTGCTGAGTTTTTCCAGGTAATTCTGTTTTTGTTTTGGATTTCCAGCATCCGCAGTTTTTTGTTTTTATAGCCATTCATGACTGGGTGTGACAGGAATGCAGAGCTTTGATCTGATCCGTTGGTTGTAGAATTGCTAAGCTCTGTCTATAACATGCTGCTTCTGCTGTTTGGCATTTTTTTATTCTTTCATGGGATGTAGACATTGCTGGCTAGGCCAGCATTTATTGCCCATCCCCAACTGCCCTTGAGAAGGTGGTGGTGAACTGCCTACTTGAACTGCTGAAGTCCATGTGGTGTAGGTGCATCCAGAGTGCTATTAGGAAGGAAGTTCCAGGATTTTGACCTGGAATCAAAGTGCCCCAATTTGCAGATGTTACCAGCACCAGGAAGAGGAGGTGGGAGGGCCAGCGACTGTGAAGGAAAAGTGATATAGTTCCAATTCAGGATAGTGTGTGGCTTGGAGGGGAACTTGCAGTTGATGGTGTTCCCATGCATCTCCTGCCCTTGTCCTTCTAATTGGTAGAAGTCATGGGCTGTTGAAGGAGCCTTGGTGAGTTGTTGCAGTGGATCTTGTAGATGGTACACACTGCTACCACTGTGCATCAGTGTTGGAGGGAGTGGATGTTGAAGGTGGTAGAAGAGGTGCCAATCAAGCAGGTTTCTTTGTCCTGGATGGTGTCGAACTTCTTCAGTGTTGTTGGAGCTGCACCCATCCAGGCAAGTGGAGAAAATTCCACCACGCCCCTGACTTGTGCCTTGTAGATGGTGGACAGGCTTTAAGGAGTCAGGAGGTGAGTTAATCTCTTCAGAATTCCCAGCTTCTGACCTGCTCTTGTACCCTCAGTATTTATATGGCTAGTCCAGTTCATTTCCTGGTCAACGGTGACACCCAGGATGTTGATAGTGGAGGATTCAGCAATGGTAATACCATTGAATGTCAAGGGGAGATGGTTGGATTCTCTCTTGTTAGAGATGGTCATTGCCTGGCACTTGTGTGGAATGAATGTTACTTGCCACTTATCAACTCAAGCCTGAATGTTATCCAGGTCTAGCTGCATATGGGCACAGACTTCTTCAGTATCTGAGGAGTCATGAATCATGCTGAACATTGTGCAATCATTAACAAACTGACTTCTGAGCTTATGATGGAGGGAAAGTCATTGAGGAAGCTGCGGAAAGTCGTTGGGCCTAGGTCACTACCCTGAGGTTCTCCTGCGGTGATGCCTTGGGACTAAGATGCTTGACCTCCAACAACCACAACCATCTTCCTTTGTGCTAAATATGACTCTAGCTACTGAATCACTGGATCCCTGATTCCCATTCCCCCATTTTGCTAGGGCTCCAAGATGCCACACTCAGTCAAATGCTGCCTTGATGTCAAGGCCAATCACTCTCACCTCACCTCTCTAGTTCACCTCTTTTGTCCATCTTTGGACTAAGGATGTAATGAGGTCAGGAGCTGAGTGGCCCTGGCAGAACCAAAACTGAGCATCAGTGAGCAAGTTATTGCTGAGTAAGTGCCACTTGATAGCACTGTTGATGACACTTTCCATCACTTTGATGGTGATCAAGAGTAGACTAATGGGGTAGTAATTCGCTGGGTTGTATTTGTCCTGTTTTTTGTGGACAGGACATACCTGGACAGTTTTTCACATAGCCGGGTAAATGCCAATATTGTAGCTGTACTGGAAAAGCTTGGCTAAGGGCGCAGCTAGTTCTGGAGCACAAGTCTTCAGTGATATTGCTGGTATATTGTCAGGTCCCATTGCCTTTGTAGTATCCAGTGCCTTCAGTCATTTCTTGATATCACACCAAGTGAACTGAATTGGCTGGACTGGTATCTGTGATGCTGGGGACCTCAGAAGGCCAGGATGAACCATCCACTCAGCACTTCTGGCTGAAGATTGTTGCAAATGCTTCAGCCTTATCTTTTGCACTGATGTGCTGTGCTCCCCCATTTTTGAGAATGGGGATATTTATGGAACATCTTCCTCCTGTTAGTTGTTTAATTTTCCTCCACCATTCATGACTGGATGTGGCACTGCAGAGCTTAGATCTGATCCGTTGGTTGTGGGATTGCTTAGCCCTGTCTATTACTTGCTGCTTTTGCTGCTTGGCATACATGTAGTCCTGTGTTGTAGCTTCACCAAGCTAACACCTCATTTTTAGGTATGCCCGGTGCTGCTTCTGGCATGCCCTGCTACACTGTTCATTGAACAAGGGTTGATCGCCCAGCTTGATGGTAATGGTAGAGTGAGGATGTGCCAGGCCGTGAGATTATAGATAGTGGTTGTATACAATTCTGCTGCTGCTGATAGCACCCAGCGCCTCATGGATGCCCAGTTTTGAGTTGCTAGATCTGTTTGAAATCTGTCCCATTGAGCACGGAGGTAGTGCCACACAACATGATGGAGGGTATCCTCAATGGAAAGATGGGACTTCATCTTCACAAGACTGTGTGGTGATCATTCCTACCAATACTGTTATGGACAGACACATGTGCAACAAGTGGACTTGTGAGGTTGAGGTTTTTCCCTCTTGTTGATTTCCTCACCACCTGCCGTGGCCCCATCTCGCAGCTATGTCCTTTAGAACTTGGTGCTACTGAGCCACGTTTGGTGAAGGACATTGAAGTCCCCCACCCAGAGTACATTGTGTGCCCTTGCCACCCCCAAGCGGTGCTCAACATGGAGGAGTACTGATTCATCAGCTGGGTGGTGGTGGTGGTGGTGGGCTGGGGTGGGTGGGGGGGTGGTGTTTTGGGGAGGCGGTATGTGGTAATCAGCAAAGGTTTCCTTGCCCATGTTTAACCTAATGCCATGAGACATCATGGGGTCCAAAGTCGATGTTGAGAACTCCGAGAGCATCTCCTTCCCAAATGTATACAACAATGCTGCCACCTCTGATAGTTCTGTCCTGCCGGTGAGACAGGACATACCCGGGGTGGTGATGGTGGTGTCTGGGACTTTGTCTGTAAGCTATGGTTCCGTGAGTATGACTACATCAGGCAGTTGCTTGACTAGTCTATGGGACACTTCTCCTAATTTTGGTACAAGCCCCCAGATGTTAGTAAGGAAGACTTTGCAGGGTCGACAGGGCTGGGTTTGCTGTTGCCATTTCCAGCGGCTCGGTCAATGCTGGATGATCTGTCCAGTTTCATTCCTTGTGTAGTCCTTGCAGCTTCACTAGGTTGCCACCTTATTTTTAGGTGTGCCTGGCTCCACAGCTGGCATGCCCTCCTACATTCCCCTTTGACCCAGGATTGGGCCCCTAGCTTGTTGGTAATAGGAAAGCAAGGGATATGCCGGACCCTGAAGTTACAGATTGTGGTTGAATACAATTCTGCTGCTAATGGCTCATACAGCTGCTTGGATGCCCAGTTTTGAGCTGCTAGACCTGTTCTGGTTCCATCCCATTTAGATACGATGGAACATCTCCACAAGGAACGTGCAGTGGTCACTCCTACCGAGTGGTCAGGCACATGTTCCAATCGCCCCACCCATTTCGTGACAGAAATCAGAGCTAATGGAGTTACTTCTCTTAAATGTGTCTTTGATGTTGGCCAGGCACTTCTGTATTTTCTTGTTCATTCAGTTGATGACAAGTAAGAAACTCACAGTTATGCATTTTGCAGTTCTACTTAGGACCTGAGTCGTGCCTGGTCTTTTAATGTTGGTTGGACCTTTACAGTGAATGTGACATTAGGACTGCCATTTTGTGCTTTTCAGAAACATATGGCCCTTTATCATGGATTCATGTAATGCAGAACAGAAGCAAACTGTAAACTGTTTGGGTTCTACTTTAGTCCTAAGTAATTGCATAAAACTGCTTGACCTTCAGCAGAATGCAAAAAATTGAATTTTTCAAAATCAAATATCCTAACTAAAAATACAGCATAAATAGATGAAAACCTAACTCAGTTCCTTTTTTAATTTGCACAGACATTAAATATTTCTTCACTCAGATGATTATGAATCTTTGAAATTCTCAATCCCAGAGTTTATTCAAGACTGAAATTTGTAGCTTTTTGGGTACTAAGGAAATCTTGGGATATGAAGTTAGGGCGAGAAATTGCAGTTAATTAGAAGTTCAGACATGATCTTATTGAATGTTGAAGCAGGTTCAAGGGGCTGTATGGCGTACTCATGCTCTTGTTTCTCGTGTTACTGTGGGAGGAGAGAAACTGGTGTACAATTACAGTAGAAAGGCTGGTGCACAGTGGCACAAGAGACTGGTGTGCAATGGCAGAAGAAAGACTAGCTGGAAGCATGGCTGCATTAACAAAGTTAAGTTTCCTTTTAGGATTTTACATGGAATCATAGAAATTTACATAGAAATAGAAGGAGGCCATTTGGTCTGTCATATTTATGCTGGCTGTTTGAAAGAACAGTCATGCTCAGTTCCACACCCCTGCTTTCCCTCTATAAACTTGCACCAGTTTTTCAGGTAGAACATGCCAATTCCCGATAACCTTAATTATTTCCCTCATCTCCCTTCCAGATCTTTTATCAATGATTTTGAATCTATAAAACATAGAATGGTTTCAGCAAAGAAGGAGACCATGCCAGCTCTCCACAAGAGCACCATAGCTAGTCTGATTCCCCTCCTCCTCCCCTCCCGTCGCACTATTTCAAAGAAGAGTTGGGATGCTATCCCAGGTGTCCTGGCCAATATTTACTCCTCCATCAACATCACAAAAGCAGATTACTTGGTCATTATCACATTGCTGTTTGTGGGAACTTATTGTGCACAAATTGGCTGCTGCGTTTCCTATGTCATAACAGTGACTACATTTCAGAAGGCTGTAAAGCGCTTTGAGATGTCCTGTGATCATGAAAAGCGCCATATGTCTTTCTTTTCTTTTACCATCGATATTAGGCTGACTGGCCTGTAGTTTTCTTGTTTACCCTTCTTCCCTTTCTTTAATAGTGGTATAACATTAGCAACCCTTCAGTTGCCCAACATGACTCCTTTATCCAATAAGAATTAAAAGGCTGCTTCTGCTATTTCTTCCTTTGCTGTTTTGAATAACTTAGGATGCATACTATCTGAATCAGATGTCTTACCAATTTTCAATCCTCTATTCAGATACTCAATTATTCCAAGCCTGGGCATCAGAAGAGAAATGGTTTTATCAATGGCCACATTCAGTAAAAGGTAAAGCCCAAATGAAAAGGCCAAAAACATTGCATTAATTGGATAATCTACTCCCTTGTGTTTTTTTGCCTGTTGCAGGTTTACAGAAAATAGCCAAGTGAAAATAATAATTTATCACTTTGCTTCAAAGTGAGTAATTTACCTTCTCTGTCTTTTAGTCCTATATCCAGTAAAGAATATCTGTTAAATGAATGTATTTTTGCTTAAAACTAAAACAGATATTGAAGATGCTGAAAATAAACAGTAGATCAGTCAGCAGAAAAAGCAAAAAAAAAACCCTCTGGATGAAACTCTGTCAAAACTGAGAGGTAGGGTTTGAAAAGATGAAGAGAAGGAAGGTACAACAGGTAATTCAATCAAAGAAGAAGCTAGTGGGTTGAATGATCTATAAACTGCTTAATTTAGAAATGTTAAACGATCTGAACATTCATCTGCATGAGGCAATGGAAAGACACTCACATTAAGAAAATGGGAGGCATTGGAGAAAGAAAGAAAAATAAATCTTTAGATGCAGAAAGTTGAAATGAAAAATGCTGGAAACACACACTAGGCACACCAGTCCCACAAAGTGATTTAACAAAAGGGGTAATCATCTGGGCACAGACCCAGTGCTGTAATTGTGTTCTGGCAAATGGTCTACACCCAAAATGTCAACCAGCCTCCCTCCCACTGACTATCAATAACCCCACCATACATCACCGGGATTTGCCACTGTAACAATAATGGGGTTATAATGAAAATTAGAAGTTACTAAAGTCAGCATTCAGAGCAGAGGGTTGCTGAGTGCCCAAAATAAGTGGACACTGTCCCTTAAACCCATGGGCTGAATCTTCTGTTTGGCGTGCAAACCCTGCACGCCGCGCATAAAATGACACGCGGTGACATCGGGCGTGCGTCCTGACATCACCGCGCATCATACTGATCTTTCATTCGGCAGGCACGTACCAGAGTTGGCTGCACGCCCGCCAAACTGTCAAAGGCCTGTTGAGGCCATTAATAAAGCAATTAATCAATTTGACAGGGCTGCCCTTCCAACCTTAAGGTTGGCGGGCAGGCAAAGGGTCCAGGCAGCCGACGCATTTTTCAGGAAACCTCACCCACGGGCGGGATGAGGTTTCATGAAGGGTTTATTAAATTAATAAATATTTTTTATACATTTCATAAACATGTCCCAGCTCATGTGGCGTTATCACATGAGGGAACATGTGTAAATTATTTTTTACCTTCTTTATTAAAAATTCTCATTCTGAAATTAATTACCATGACGCAGCTCCGCGCCTCAAGGAGATTTCTGCGGTCTTTCACGCACATGCGCGAACGAGCACAGGCGCTGGCTCTCCCTCCTCCCCCCGCCCGCACAGGCTCGTGTCACACTGGGTGGGCCTTAATTGGCCTGCCCACGTAAAATGGCAGCGCACGGCCAATCGCAAGCAGTGATTGGCTCCGCATTCACCCGCTCCTGACCGGCCCACCCGACGGGGAGAAAATTCTCCCTTATGACATTACCCAATAAACCCTTTTTGTTTTCCCACAACAAGGACTAAAATTTTCCAGAATTACTTGTCCTGTTTTCAAGCTGTTTGAAAATATTTCTATTTTTACAGTATCACCAATGCTACCGTATTTACTTCAGACCCAAGGTGCTGAGTAATTATGTATGCAAATTCCAGACTTTAGCAGGTACTGATGATGTGTCACTTCCTAACTTGCACCTGTAGATGTCAGCCTATCACTAGCTTTTAATGCATGTTTCACTGAATGCCATATAAGCTCAAGACATTTTTGTTGAAAAGACACACAGCCAATTTCTTGTCAAAATTCTAAATAAAATTCATCCAATACTAACTATTTACCCTTTTGTAAAACTCTCAAGACTTCAAACTATTGTAGAAGCATACTACACTTAATTGGTTATAGAGGACTTAAGGACATTCCGAGGTCATGATGGGTTCTATATAAATGCAAGTCTTTTTTTTACATATTGTTCATACTGTCTCCAGGGAACTCAGATTTATTTATAGAAACATACGAACTAGGAGTAGGTGTTGGCCACTCGGCCTTTCGATCCTGCTCCACCATTCAATAAGATCATGGCTGCTCTGATTGTAACCTCAACCCCACATTCCTGCTTACCCCCAATAACCTTTCACCCACACCCCCCCCTTGTTAATCAAGAATCTATCTAGCTCTACCTTAAAAATATTCAATGACTCTTCCTCAAAAGGCAGTGGAAGCAGAGTTCCAAAGATCATGACCCTCTGAGAGAAAAATTTCCTCCCATCTCTGCCTTAAATGAGCCACCCTTTATTTTTAAACCGTGACCTCTAGTTCTAGATTGTCCCACAAGAGGAAACATCCTCTCAACATCCCTCTCAAGATCCCTCAGGATCTTAAAGGTTTCAATCAAGTTACCTCTTACTCATCTAAACCCCAGTGGATACAAGCCTAACCAGTCCAACCCTTCCTCATAAGTTACCTACCCATTCCTGTCTTTCCGTAAATAAGGAGACCAGCATTGTACATAGTACTCCAGATGTGGTCTCACCAGTGCCCTGAACAACTGAAGCATAACCTCCCTACTTTTGTAATCAGTTCTCCTCACAATAAACAATAACATTCTATCAGCATTCCTAATTACTTGCTGTACCTGCATACTTGCCATTTGTGATCCATGCACTAGGACATCAAGATCCTGCTGAATCTCAGAGCTGTGCAATTTCTCACCAGTTAGATAATATGCTCCTTTTTTGTTCTTCCTGCCAAAATGGACAATTTCACATTTGCCCACATTATACAATAATTTTAATGTACTAAATAATTCAAATACTCCCTGACATGGATCGGAGTTCGGAGTAACTCCTCAATATATGATATGAATGTTTATTTATAGGACTTTGTCACAGAAACTCATGTACCCACCATTTATTGTGGAAACATTAGGTGGTCACTCATGGTCTGTACCTGTGTCATGTTGCTGCCAGCCTGTTTAGTTTAATTTCTAGTCACCTTTAAATTTGCTGAAACAGTATTACATTAGTTAAACTAGTTTCCAATATCTTGCAAGTTGTTCTGCAATGTCCAAGTACAGTGGCAAATCAATATGATCTCAATCAGGCCTAGCATACAGGAGAATTTTTGAAAAATAATTAGTCAAAGGGGAACACTCAGCTCTAAGTTAATTATATGCTTTTAAGTTAGTATTTGTTGGAAGCAACAATTCATTATTTCCGTGGATATTCAAATTCAATTACCAAATGTATTCTAGTTGTGTGAATAAAAAAGAAAAATAAATCACTTTCCAGTTCTTTTGAAACATTTCTGTTCAGTGTATTCACTTCCTGATTCTGTGAAAGAGGCATACAAGCAAATGCATTTAGTCCATTCACAGCATAGTTTGAGCTGACCATGAATGTCATTGATCTGAGTATGCACAACTGAGCTTTTAAAAACTCTATGAGCCCTGTTAGTTTAACTGTTGTAAAATGGTCAAAAAAAACAGCTGACAATTGGCAGTAACAAGATACCAATGCATTAAGGTCCATATATCGCTCATTTAATGAGGATTATGAGAAGTATGAGGTCGTAGTTAAAAAGGTAGCACATAATTAAAAGCAAATATAATTAATGAGAGGAGACACAATAGGAGGTTTAAATGTGTTGTTGAGCTGGCTGCGTGAAACAGATATTCAGATACTGCCCTGAGAGGCAATAGTTGTGTTAAAGGGTTTTGCTCGAATGCTAAAGCAAGCCTGGCAATCACATGTTTACAATTTGTACAGGAGCTTATTTCAGTTGTTTACTTTCTGTTTGCATTTTTTGGACTGACAATGGTTTGTTGAAGTAAAAGATTTTGTTTAATAAGAAATGCTTTTTTGCTTCTGAATGGCTCTGTTACAATGACCCACGAAAAGGGTGAAAATAATTTTGTGCATTACATTATATTATGAGGGAATCAGCCCTACAAATTAGATGTATGCAGAGAAGGACTACAAGGGTGATACCTAGTAAAAATTATTTATTTTTTTCATTGAGGGGTATGAGGAAGTAGAGGACAGATTTTCATAACTTTGCAATCAGGCGCAAGGGAGAACATTTTCTATGCAAATATAGGAAAATTTATAGATACGTTATAAAAGATTCATATACAATCTTATTACATCTGTCCTTTAGTGACTAACAGCAGTGAGGCCCATGTCTGCTGTGTTTCTGAGGATTATGAGATCTGTCAACAGATCCAATAAAATTACTTCTGGGTTGATTATGATGGTCCTGTCAGTGACAGTATGTCACACGTACAAAGCTCCCCCAAGTAGACAATACACCTTCTCCGGTTGCTCCTTACATTAAAAGAAGCCCATGCTGGATAATTTATAAATTAAAAATATTATTAGAATTTTATTATTTTTTTATTAAGCTGAAGGTGTGAAGCTACACATGCATGTTGCCAGTTACTCATTTGGAATGTTATTAGAGAAGGTGAAGTACATCTTTAGAGTTTTCCCCAGCCACTTAACCCGTATATGCTTATAACTTAATCTGATAATATTTTGCACTGTGGAGGATAAGTTTTGCAGGGGGATATTCTAGAAAATATGGATGGTGTTATAGTTGGAGTTGAAGTCAACATCGGTAACTAACATATTTCAGTTTGAGAGAAAGATGGTGTCATTTTGAGTCTTGATGAATCTGGCGAATCAATTGCCTACCACCATTTTGTCAGGAAGATTACTACACAACTTGCTAAATCACGGGCACTAACATTTAGTGTGAATAGCTTAGAATTAAATGACTTTTTTGATGTAATGAAACATCCCAAGGTAGCCCACCAAAAGGCGGATCAGACAGCCAGGCCTGGATTTTTGTCTGCATGTAGTGTGCACAGAGTTGGGGAAAATCCCAGCTCCACAAACCTGACTTCTATAAATGTTAGTCTGAACGTCAGATTTTTGGTCCATGGCGTGGGGCGGAGGTGGTATTTTGTGTTGGGGTCCATTAGCAGTTGGAGTGAGCGACCCCAGAAGTAGTCAGGGGTTGGAATGGCACCCGGTGTGGGTTGGGTGACTTGGGTGCAAATAAAATGCGCACTCTCAGAAAAACGCACTTGAGAGGTTGATTGTCCATGGTGAAATCCCTGTGCCTCGGAGGAGATGTCACTGACTTCTCAGTTGAGTGGGAACCCTGTAAATGTTGTCCAACTGTTGGCTGACCCGGGAACAGATAGCCCACCATGGGCTTTCCCGAGGAAACAATTGTTATTATTGCTGCCTATTCACAGTGTACTGTGCTGAAGCACTGAAAGCATGGAGTGGATTCACAAGTCACAGCCATGGAGATGACATTTCTTGCCACCACTACCTGGTACAGATATTCCACAGTGATATGCTTAGCTGCCAAGATTCAGTGGATGAATGATGAACAGTGCCACTGACATTACCCCATCCACTTGCCCTCTTGCAATCCTTTCTATCAGGATGTGCCCACACAGTTGACCCTTGAAAAGGTCCCTCACATCTGCACATTGTCATGGCATAACAGTGTAGCTAAGAAGGGATAAATCAGTAGGGCTGTCAGTGGTCGTGGAGCACAGCATGCTACCTTGCAATAACAGCTGCAACATACATGGCACCAAGCATTTGTGCACAGCCATTGTCTCCACCTCAACCTAACAGTAATCACTGATGATATGATAAAATAGTGCATGGAAGAACACAAAAGTGAATGAGAGCAGTGTAATCTGAATGGCTCAGGACCAATTTCACCTTAAATTTTTATTGATAGAGTGTCACAGAGGTTACGTAGGGCAAATTATGGGTCCAGCTGCCCTATGCTTCTCTGCTAGGACCTTCAAGTTTTAGCGGAAGAGATCCAGAAGAGGAGATCTGTCCTGTACCTTGCTGGCTGGTGTAATCCACCTGCAACAACCAAGAAGGCCTGGATTCAAATTGTGGCTGTAATGAGCACAGCAGAAGACCATGAGCGCTTATGGATTCAGTGCCAGAAAAGGTTCAATGACCTGCTGCATTCCAGCAAGTTGAGTGGCTTGGCTCATCCACGGACAGGTCCAAGGGAAGGGTCACATCTGCATTCTGCAGCTAAGACCTGGCACATACAAGCCTCAGTGTTGAAGCAGACATATGCTCATGTAGGTGCACAAAACAGATGTGATAGAACACAAAGGTGATGCTCAGACTGGGGGTGGATCAATTTGGCTGAAAACAATTAGCTCAGTTAAACAGATGGCCATTGGAGATTTCCAGGGTGCCTGAGTAGCTGCCTGTTGGTGATGGTGAATCACCGGTAGCAGGTGATAAAGATGGGGTTAAAATCACCTTGGAACATGGTGGTATTAGTGGGAGCCATGATGTTAGTTCACTGAGCACAAGGGGATGTTGGCATGAAAGGGAGTGCAAGGATGGGGTTGCATCATACAGGCAGCATGACAGTGCATCAGAGCATGTTTTCACAATGAGCAGGACTATACCTAAATAATTCCTTTGATATCTCACACAGGTCCCACGTTAGAGTTGGAGCCTTTATGGAAACATGGATGCAATTAATTACACCCTGCACCTAAGGAAAGCCTGCTAATGGGAAAAGGCTGTGACTTTTTGCATCTGAGATGCCAAACCTACAGGGAAATTAATGTGATCCCCCACAGGAGTAACAGGGCATTAATTATTGCCTTTATGCAGCTATGTGCTGCTGACTTGGATATACCAGGCAAGAGGCATAAAAATTGAAAGCAACAGTTACCTTTACAGCCACTGGCAGGGTGTGGGGGTCAATAGAGTGTGGCTTGAGTTGTTGTTGAGCCATGCAACATATGTCTGTCACCACCTCGTGGCTTAACCTCAGTTGCCTTTGGCATTGGTTCTCTGTCATATTGAGGTATGATGTCCGAGGTCTGTACACTCTTCCCACAGGGTTGTCCTGCCTCTCCTCCTCCTCCTTCCTTGTGCAAATGGCACTGCCTCTTCTTCTTGACCTCCTGCCCTTCCTCTGGCCTCCAGTTGCCATGTTGACTGGCTTCTATGGCAGCTATGTGCAAGGGTGCTGTGCCCATCTTGTAACTTCCCTTGCACAAAGCCCAATGTGCCATTCGTAAGCATAAAGTTCTTCCTAGCACCTGGTCATTAGGGGCAAAAATAAAATGCTTTGTGAGTCCAGCAGAATCACCTGCTATACCCTTGGGTTAAAGCAAGACAGTTTGAATTAATTTTTTAAATAATTCTGGGGCACTTAAGACAAGTTTAAAGCAAATACCATAGGGTTACCTGCACCCCTCCAAAGGGGTACCCTGGCTATCCAAACAAGTGCACAAAGTTCAGACCTACTCCTACCAGGTCTATTCTGTGCACGTCGCATTTCAGACACCTATGAGAGACTAAAATTCGATTTGAGTGGAGGCAGCTGCTGGTTTCTATAGGTACCTGCCTCCATGAAACGTGAAATGTGACCAGCCCCCATTCCTGCCTCTGCAAAAATGGTAGGTGCTGTGTTCATGGGTGGGACTTCTGATTTCCCAGCACTTCTGCCATTTGCGCAACGATGGAGAGGCTCTCTATCACTGTGAAAGTCCAGGCTCAGGGAGGAATAGGGGTAGTGTTAGAGGAGATTAAGGCATTGTTGTAGATATAGATTTTGAAAATGGAGTGATGGAGTGAGACATACACAATAATCCTGATTCAGATGAGCAGATATTCATGGTGGAGGAGGTAGAGTGGAACAAGATCCTGGAGGGATTTGTAAATGAGGGCTTTGAAGAGATATAGCGGTATCATCCTGTTAAAATAGAGGAATGGATTTTGAGGTTCCACATGCAACTAATTGCAATTAGAAGAGATGGCGACATTTATTGTAAGATCCCAATTTAATGTGGAGTAGTTGTACAGCCTTAAAATTTAGATGTGAAAATTATGTTGGTACTCAATGTAGTATTAGGGTCTGTAAGGGTTAATGTGTGGGACTGTGTAATCAACACCTCCTATAATGATGATGTAAGAGAACACATGACTAGGAGAGTTCATGGCTTCAGCAATGTAACACCTAGTCATGGATAGCTGTATATAGTTCAGGTGTATAAGCTAAACAAGCTGCTGTTTGAACATACTACTGTCTCAGTAATCATTCCGAAGCTAGACTAATGAACATACAACATGGTGGCAAGGGTGATGGGCCTCAAAACACTGAAAGTTCAACTTTAAGGAAGATTAAATGTCAGACCTGTATAAGTGGCACCGAAACTACAGAACTCTGTAAGGCACAGCTGAAGAGCTCCAAAGCTGCTCCATGGGCGAAGTGGAGGCAGCAAGAGTCTGTAAATCAACTTTCAAAATCATTCAGGGCTGGACCACAGCACGCGATGGTGTGCGAAGAAAGTCCTGATCCAGCAATCGTGGGCTTAGAGTCAGAAAACCTAGCAAAGATCATAGAACTGATGAGCAACCCTTAAAAAGGGCAAAAGGTTGATTTCAACGGTGCACTGGGCAGGCAGCGCTGTGAAAACCAGATCCCTAGTGAGGGCGGGTTACGGAAAACCCTGCAGCCCAGGTCCAAGGTCATACCATTGCACATGGCGACTGCAAGGCAGCACAAAAGAGAAAAAAAGCGGCTGCAAATATTCAGTGGTCCAGTGGATGAGAGTGAAGAGATTATTTAAATAACTTAAAACAAAGCAGATTTTAACAGCTTTGCAGCGTTCAAGAAATAAATATCAAGTCTCGCTGAGAGATCCCCTAGGGAGAGACACCAACTACAGTGGGTCTCAGTGAGATGCTGAACATCATGGGAAAGCTTCAGATACTGGAAAGAAAATGTTAAACTTCCTGTAAACCATCTAAAGGCTTAGAAAAGCACTGGATCCTAAATATATGCTACCTGAGAGGTTTTGACACATGGAAGGATCAAATCAAACTCAAAACTGGAGAATAAGATTCTTGAGATTCTTAACTGTTTCAGGATTGGATAGTAAGTCTGAAGCTGAACAGGTCAACACCTTACTTTACTCCATGGGAACAGTAGCAGATAATATTATTGAAAGACAGGGTCTCTGATGAATTTGAAAATGTCTTAAAACCCTTCAATAACTATTTCAACCTGAGGAGCAATAGGATGCTATAATGGGACAATTCAACAAAAGGGTCCAGAAACCAGGTGAACCAGTAGATGGTTTTATTGATGTCCATTATAGGCTGATTGAAGGATGTGAGTATGGAGAGCTAAAAACAGAATTAATGCGAGACCACTTATGGTTGGTATACCAATGAATCTCTATCAGACTTATCTCAATCTAAGGAAGGCCTCATCTTAGGAAAACCAATACAGCTGGCGGACAAACAGAGGTCTGTAAAAAGAGCAGGGCAATACTGAGAGGTGAAGAAAAACCTTGGCTCAGGAAACATCTGGTGACCATAAAGCTCCTTAAGCCCAGGAATGTAAAATAAGCATCAGAAAAGAAGGTACAACTTGAAGGGAAAGTACAAGATGCCTTAAAACTCTGTCAGCACTGTGGCGTAAAAAAGACCCACAGGCATGAACAGTGGCCTGCAAACATTGCAGAGTACTTTCTGTACAGAAGAATTGGCCATTCCAGGAAAATGTGCCAAAGTAAAACTTCTAACTTCATGGGTTTCAAAGAAAAAGCCTTCATTGTTGTTAATGAAATTGAAGAAAGGAACAAAATTATTTTCTGGGTGAGATCAATGATCCTAATCATGTATTCTGGAATATCACCAACTTTAAACTAGATACTGGAATGAATGTAATGGTTTTCTTAGACAACAGACCTTGGTAACCAGACCATTGCCTGCAACCAACAGAAACCCAACTATATGGTCCAAGAGGGTTCAAACTAAAGTCAAAGGAAAGTCACAGGCAACACTCCAGTACAAAGGAAAACACATATTGGAAACATTGTATGTTCTACAGAATCGGGAATTCTCTCTTTTAAGTAGAAGAACTTGTGTAAGACCTCAATCTTATCAGGAAAGTGTAAAAAGTCAATCAGCAAGAATTCAAGGGTGACTTCAGAAATAAATCCCTGAAACTATCCAACTGCAAAGCAGTTCTGGATTGTGACTTCAGCACTGACTTTTTAATATTCTTCACAGAGATTGATACTCCAGCCATTTTGCAGGAGGACGTCCAGGAGGGAAGAGGTCCACTCACTCACAACAAATGTACAGTGAAAAAATTAGACTAGAAAAAACACAAGAATAAGAGCTTGTAGTATTGTAGTATTGCTTGGAAAGTGAAAGATGAAATCTGATGACTGAATATTCTGTTCAAATACCACATTCATCCAACAGTGGTGATTTTCTAGAACGTACATCTGCACTTATCCATCCACTAAAAGTGATCCTCAAGGATGGTAGCAGTCAAAGAAGTCAAAAACTAGACATGGAACCAAGTCATGCAATGTCCGTCTTTTCTACATGGGAAGAAAATGAACCTATTGATAAACCAGGTCTGCTGGATTTTGAAGGAAACCAAGACATTGATCAGGTGGATTCCTCACAGCTTCCCATTCTGCCCAAAGAATTACTTACAGGGCTAGAAGTCCAGGAGTATCTGAGAGTTCAAGAACATGAGACTGTAAAGAATCATCGCTCCAGAAGTGAGGAAGGACAGAAAAAAACCGAGGGAAAGCTCAAGAAGCAAGTATAGGGAGCATGCAAAACACAAAGAGAGGGATAAACCTACAAAATCAAAAAAGAGAGAGAGGGAAACGTGATCGAGAAAGGTTTAGCAGTATCTTTCATAGTACCAATTTTATCAGAAAGCTTTGGGAAAAATAGGTACACTGTTTGGCTTCTTCTGGCTAAGTGTAACATTTCATCCTCTCTTTTGAAATTCAAACTACTCTGGTTTATCTAACATTGCAAATTTTCCATTACATCTCACATTCTAAAACTTCACCCATGTTTATTTGTTCAGCATTTCAAACCTAGGTTCTCTTCTGATACAACAAAACCTTCAAACCAGTTGTCTTTAATTTAATTAAACCTCCTCCACACTCATACATACACACATACAGACTATCCAGACCCCACTGTTCCTACTTTACAATAAATCCCAATAAGATTGTGAAAATTATTATATTTTCATGACATTGCAGCACTAGTGTGCAGGTCTGGAGGTGGGAGAATTGGCACTCAGTGGCCACCTCAATGGTACAATGCATATTTGTTGTAGGTTCCTCTCATGGAGATCTAGCAATCCATTATTTCCTCCAATCAATTCCTCTTTTCCTCCTTGCAATGCCTTTGTTCCTTCTCCAGCTGTCACTTCTAGGTTCTCAAGTAAAAGATATTTTTGATAAGTGGGGAAGAAGAATCAAACATATGCAATCCATTAAAATTATTTATCAATAAAATCACTAACCTGGACATTTTCCCACTTAGCTTATGCTCTCCCCAACTGCTGCTGCAATGTTCAGCCAGAACAGGATTTTTGAAGATTACATTCTAATTTCCAAAGCACCACCTGTTAGTATTCTTGTTTCATGCAGGATTTGTCCAAGAGAGTCAAAAATGGATGATTAAATTAGCTAGTTGAGCAAATTTTAGCAGATTCAGCTCTGCAGCCTCGCAAAAGGTGCAACTCCAGGCTGTTGATGCAAATCTGATGCAACTTGCCGCATGGAAATTTGGAGCCATGATTTTGGGCGAAGGCCCTGGAAGCTTGAAAATTAATCAGAGTTGAGGCTGATAATGCAGGCTCTAACAGCTCTTTTTTAGCAAATAACAATTTACTGGTGTTGGTTTAAGAATTACATGCAGTTTGTACTGGCAGGTTTGGTATTAAGAATATTATTGCAGTGTTTGCATTGTCAGTAGTAACATATTTGTAGGTTTAGAGCTGACACTTTAAATGTTGCCAGGCATGTCTAAATTCACATGATCTGATACTTAATTGACAGGTTTATTGGAAATTAATGGTTGCATTAACAGTTCTTGTGTACAAGAGCTTAAACCTCTATTGATTTCTTATGGGAGTGGGGAAAACTCTCACAAGTTATTAAACAAGTCACGCAATGTACTTTTATCAGAATGTAATACAATTTATTAATGAAAATTTTTTCACCCTCAAAGAACACTATTGTAGAATATTTCTATGAACAAATATTCAAATAACAAAAACATACATTTTTTTATTCGTTCATGGGATGTGGGCGTTGCTGGCTAGGCTAGCATTTATTGTCCATTCCTAACTGCCCTTGAGAAGGTGGTGGTGAGCCGTTTTCTTGATCTGCTGCGATCCATGTGCAGTAGGCACACCCACGGTGCTGTTAGGAAGGAAGTTCCAAGATTTTGACCCACCATCATCAATATATTTCCAAGTCAGGACTGTGAGTGGCTTGGATGGGTGTTCCCATCTGTGTGCTGCCTTTGTCCTTCTAGATGTTAGCGGTCAAGCGTTTGGAAGGTGCTGTCTAAGGAGTCTTGGTGAGTTCCTGCAGTGCATCTTGTAGATGGTACACACACTGCTGCTACCGTACGTCAGTGTGGAGAAAGTGAATGTTTGTGGAAGGGGTACCAATGAAGTGAGCTGCTTTGTCCTGGGTAGTGTCAAGCTTCTTGAGTGTTGTTGGAGCTGCACTCATCCAGGCAAGTGGAGAGTATTCTATCACGCTCCTGACTTGCGCCTTGTAGATGGTGGACAGGCTTTGGGGAGTCAGGAGGTGAGTTACTTGCCACAAGATTCCTACACTCTGATTTTAAAACACTACATTTCTCATTATACTGATAGACATTAAGATCTGCACAGCTGTTCAAGGATATACCTAAACAAATATCATCATTTAAAATTCTTTGTCTGGAATCTCGCTGCCTGTTGGTAGAGTAAGCTTACTATCAAGGCAAAATAGTTCCATCCATAACTAATTTTCTCTTCTAACATAAGAGAGTCCTTATCTTAAATTTGTCTCTCTCACCAAAGATGTTGATGCAAATTATTATGTCCTAGCTGAGATCAGCTAAATCCACACATGCTCAGAATCAAACTTGAGACTTTGCCCTGAATTTCTACAATATTAGTTAAACTGCTTCCAGGCTGATAATAATAAGGTTATGTCAGCCACTTGCCTCTGGAGTGGGTTACATACAGTTTTCCTTGGTAAACTGATTTGCATTTCACATGAGGACTTTGAGGAACCTGTTGAATTGAGCCCTTTCTTTCTATTGTTGCAAAATGCATTCATTTCAGAGGAGGACATCAGAAATTAAGTCTGGCCACATGTCCAGAGTACTGATCCGGTTACATCTGCCTGTGCCTTAAGTTGCATTGACATCTGTACCAAGGCCCATGGTAACTTGCAACTAGGACTAGTCAGGGCCTCTATCCATGGAAGCACAGACTGCAGCTCTGAAGACCTTAAGGACAATTTGGAGTATAACATGGATTGAGGCTTCCAACAATACATAATAATAGATAATAGGACTTTCTGAATCTCATAGCTGTCATGAGTCAAGGGGCACTTTGCAAAATGGCTTTACATGATGAGAATGTAAAATGGTTTGGTATAAGATTACTCAGTGAAAAATCATGACTTACAAGTCAGATCATCACCATTTACAAAAAAGAGAAAACTGCGAGCATCTGCTGAAAATTAGTAACATTAACAGTCAGTTGCACCTCATGTGTACTATTTCATCCATTTTTCTGAAGAATCAAAGGTATCACTATTGCAGTGCACCTCTGTACAAATGATCAAAATTGACTCGTCAATGCTAATAATAAATGGTGAACTAGGAATGAAGTTCTGCCATTAAAAGACACTATGTGAATGGAATTTGTTCTGGAGATCATCATAAGATTTATCCACAAGCAAAAGCTATGGGCCCTTAGTTGCCACTATATCTGCAAAAACTGTGATCTATGACTTGCATGATTTCACAACTTACTGAGCTGATTGTTTATTATTCTCATATACATGCAAAAGACTATTAAATGTGAAGTTACAGATCCATTAGTGGTTACAAGTGTTATAATAAAGCTTCAAAACTTCTTACAAATACTTTTGTTGAGGATTTAAAGAATGATTTAGGAAAAGATTTACCCTGTGCCTGTCCAGACTACTCTGACTTAACTTAGTAAGTCTATATTGATGGAAAAATACAGGATAAAGACGTCCAACTGTTGCAGTTTGGCAACTTACCATGTTGCAAAGTATGACCACAAATACACATGTTGATTTCTTTCATTTTTTTTCGCAAATCCATAATTTCATTAAGAAATATTGCATTTGCAGATTTGTTCAAGCTAACACATAAGTGAAAATATTGGCTATCATGTTGCAAGGATCTGAAACAGTGCTAAAAAGCTGATTAGAGTTCAATCTTCCTCTATGCGTTGGATATGTGAAATGTAGGACAGTTGTTTTATTTTCTTGCTGCAGAGGGCAGTACAGGGTTATTCTCTAAAGTCTGTGCAATGTGACTTCCTGGCCTGAATTTTACCCTTGGCGGGCTGGTGCAGTGAGCGGGCCCACGACCAGTCAGGAAACGGGCCGCGATCGGCCCCCGAACGTGATTTCACGTTGGCTGAACACTTAGGGCTGGCCCAGCGTGATCTCCCAATGATCAGGAAAGGGTGGGCAGGGCCTATCGGCCGCCGGGCCCAATGGCAACCCGGTAACCGCTTTAAGAATGGCACAGACAGCTCCTTTAAGGCTGCCAGGGAAGAATGTATCTTCTGCATTGTGAACACTGAAGTTATGGTATCAAGTGCTGCTGGAGACACCAGGCGGAAGGGCAGGTTGGGTGGGCACTCAGGCCCCCCCCACCCCAGCCCCCCACCCAACCCCGGTTTTCGGGTGAGTACCTCACAGTTCCCCTGGAAGAGGTGGCGCAGCCAGGAGGGTCACTGTTGTCCCCAGAGATGGAAGGAGGAGGCCACCGCGCCTAACAAAAAGAGCTTGGGAGGAGGTGGCAGCGCAGGTCAGTAGCCACAACGTTGTTCAACGCACATTGGTGCAGTGCCGCAAAATGTTTAACAACCTGCTGCGCTCGGGAAGGGTGAGTTCTGTGTTGGCATGGATCAGTGTGTCGAAGTATCAAGTTCTGGCTGTTCCCCCCGTGGAGCTCAGGGGCACTCAGTCTGAGTGCCAACTGTCAATGACGCCAGAGATGGCTGAGGAGGTGAGCCCTGGCTACTTGGACTGAGTGCCTGACGGCTCAAGGATCCCGATTTGGATATGCCCTGCAAGATATTTCTCAGGTGGGGTTGGCCAGGCTGCAATGGCACTGCAGGTAGAGAGTGGACTAATCAATGCTTCTCTGTCCTTTCAGGAGAAGATGACCCATAACAACCTTGAAATGTCGCGAACAGGCGGAGGCCCCCAAACCTCCTCATCCTATCTAGATTCAGGCAGGACGCCTTGACGCTAGAAAGGCGCCATGCACCTCAGTCAACCGGATGTGGAGTGTCAGACGAAGGTAAGAGTGCAATGCACAGAGGTGAGTTTTGGATGGTTCAAACATTCTTGTGTAGTCTCGTCATTGATGGGAGCCTCAAAATGGATTCCCCATTGATCATTGAAAGACGACGGCACCATGATGCAGTTCTCAATTGTCTCACCAGGGTGCCTGGTATGCACAGTGACAGTGTGCTGACCTAAACTAATGATATGTTATTGTTCTCCCTTAGGTTCACCAGCACGCACTCAATTGCAGGACCCCGAAGAGTCACCCCTGACACCAAAGGACCACCATGCTTCACATGCACCTGCGTCACACCTGCTCTCTGAACCAGGCACCAGCGCAGGTACCTGCACCTCGGTGGCGTTAGATCCTTGGCTAGAATGTCGGAGCACTTGCGATGAGGGCACTTCACATTCGCTTGAAGAGTAGGTAGAAGTAGACAGTGTTCTTCAGCTGTTTCTTGATATCATGTGGAATGAATTGAATTGGCTGACGACTGGCATCTGTGATGCTGGGGACTTTTGGAAGAGGCCAAAATGGATCATCCACTGGCACTTCTAGCTGAATATTGTTGCAAGCGCTTCAGCCTTATCTTTTGCACTGATGTGTTGGGCTTCGCCATCATTGAGGAAGCGATATTTGTGGAGCCTCCTCCTCCAGTGATTTGTTTAATTGTCCACCATCATTCATGACTGGATGTGGCAGGACTGCAGAGCTTAGATCTGATCCGTCGGTTGTGGAATTGCTTAGCTCTCTGTATCACTTGTGCTTATGCTGTTTGACACACAGTGGTCCTGTATTGTAGCTTCACCAGGCTGACACCTCATTTTTAGGTATACCTTGTGCTGCTCCTGGCATGCCCTGCTGCATTCTTCATTGAACCATGACTTGGTGGTAATAGTAGAGTGGGGATATGCCTGACCATGAGGTCACAGATTGTGGTTGAGTACAATTCTGCTGCTGCTTATGGCCTACAGCACCTCATCGATGCCCAGTCTTGAGTTGCTAGATCTGTTCGAAACTTGTCCCATTTAGCTTGGTGGTATTGCCACACAACACATTGGAGGGTATCCTCAATGTGAACACGGGACTTCGTCTCCACGAGGACTGTGCGGTGGTTATGGACAGATGCGTCTGCGGCAGGCAGGTTGGTGAGGATGTTTTTCCCTCTTGTTGGTTCCTTCACTACCATAGACCCAGTTATGCCCCTTAGGACCCAGTCTGTGGTGGCGCTACCAAGCCACTCTTGGTCATGGACATTGGTTCCCCTATCCTCAGTACATTCTGTTCCCTTGCCACCCTCAGTACTTCCTCCAAGTGGTGTTCAGCCGCTGAATGGGTGGTAGGGGTTGCAGTGTGGTCCATGATTATCAGCAGGTCATTCTTGCCCATGTTTGGCCTAATGCCATGAGACTTCATGGGGCTGAAGCCCATGTCGAGGACTCTAGGGCAACTCTCTCCTGACTATATACCACTGTGCAGCCTCTGTTGTGGTGATGGTGGTGTCCGTGAGTATGACTTGTCTGTGAGACAGCTCTCCCAACTTTTGGCACAAGCCCCAAGATGTTAGTAAGAGGGCTTTGCAAGGTCAACAAGACCGGGTTTGCCATTGTCATTTCCAATTTGGCTTTTTAACAGTTTGATCCAATTAGTGGTTTGCTAGGCTACCATTTTAGAAGGCTATTTAAGAGTCAACTACATTGCTGTGGGTCTGGAGGTATGGATTTATGACAACGATCGTCATTAGATAAATTTTTATTGAGTTCAAATTCCACCATCTGCCATAGTAGGATTCGAACCCGGGTCCCCAGAGTATTACCCTGGATCTCTGGCTTACCAGTCCAGTGATACTATGCCACTGCCTCCCACTTGGAGTAAATATTGATATTGTTCATCAAGTGACTTTAACAAAGTAATTGTTACATGCATGATATAAAAACATAGAATCATTCTCATCTTTATTTTGATGATGTAGTTTTGCTTTTAAAAATTCTTAAATGTATGTTGTGCCCCCTTGCTGGTCCAAAGCTTAGCAGTATTCAAAGATTTAAACCTTATGTGGTATATTTTTGCAGTATTTTGGGATTTTTTTCACAGAAAGAATTGGAAAAATAAAGTTTCTGTTTAATGTTGGGTTTTTAAAGCAAAATATGTTCACATCAATTTTAAAAAGAAAATGTTCAGACAATAGGCAGTTAAAATGCTAATCTTTGTTGTTTACCCACAGACTGTAGATAATAAGTAATTCAATAACCTGTCTCGGCAATTGATAAACAGCTCCTCAAAACCACTGTGTTGGGAAGTCTTTGATCCTTTTTGACTATAAACTAGAAGGATCAATCAGGTACAGCAAAGACTGCAAAGTCAGTGAGATTTTTAAGCCTGAAAGTTGCAAGAGTGAGCTTTCACCATGCTCAGAAGGAGAACATTGATGTGGGGAAGCTTAACATTTTCATTATTTTGTATTATTCTGCACAAACCAGCGATACTGTTTGAACCAGTTCATAACTGTAGCTCTGTATGTTCACTTGCTGTGAACTCAGGTTAACAATTCATATCAGGCCTTGTTCTACTAAGTATTTTTTTTCAGTCTATCGTTGAAGAGATTGAAGAAACATGCAAAAGACATGAATATCCAGATGACAAGTGGGTAGTGTTGTTACAATCCTGAGCTATGCTATCACATAGTTAGATTTGGGCAATACCAATGCATCCTGAAACATAAACCACTTCATGGTAAATTTTAACTATTGGCTACTTGAACCATATAGTGGTGGGCCGGTCCATTTTGAGGTTGGTGGCCTCATTTACATGCCTGTGGCAAGCTACAGGCTCCAAACAGATGCCCTCACTACAGCTTACTGACTCTGGACCAGCACAGCACTGGGTTTCCCAGGAGCCAACCAAGCTAGCATGCCTGGAGGAAGGGCAGGCTGAGATACTCCAACCCACGTTATTCTTCTGCAGCACAGTCTACTGGGAACTGGATCAAGACTCTTCACTTCATATGAAGCCCATTCAGCCAGCAGATAGGTGAGACTAATCGGATAGGATTCTTTCTCGGTGATAGAAAACATTAGTTGGGACTGTGTCCAGGTCCTGAACCCAGTTCCAGTGGAAACAGTTGCTCATTCTAATTTTTCACAAGCTTGCCTCCTTAATTGGCCTGGAGCGGGCTCACCGTCCAGTGAAGCACAGTGGGGAGCAGGCTTTTGAAGATGGAGGGTCAATCAGAGGCCTTCTAGCTTAAAAGGAGCAGTAGGCTGCAATAGTGGGTAAAGGAAGAGGATGTTTCCAAATGGAGGTACGATAGCTCCAACTTCTTTTAAATTAACTAAAACATGGATTTGCAGCCAGGCCACCACTGTGGTGGGGGCAAGGAGAACCCCTCTACAGGGCTGCCTGTGGCTACTTCTGCATCCAGGCAGGTAGGGAGGGCCACTATTTATACCTGGAGTACTGCCCCCCACCCCCAGCCTGGTCTACCACTGGGATGCTGCCTCCAAGTGCCTAAATTGGGCCCCGCCACCTGCAGGAGCCTGCAGGTTGACTCAAAAATCCTTGTCAGCCTTCTTAAATTGGCCTTAAGTGGGTTCTTAATGAGCTGTGTTAGCTACCTGTCGCAAGTAGGCGGGTAGCCCTATTGCCCCCATCTGTCACCTCAAAAATAGCCAGAGGCAGGATGAAGCTGATGGCATTATTTTTAGCTCCCACCCGCCTCCGATCCCAGCCTTGACGGTGACTGAAAATCCAGCCCATGCTTTCATTCATTTGAATTCAAAGCCAGCTCCCACATTGACTGCACACTTCATCACCTTGTCCCCTTGAAGTTTATTTTTTACTTGTTGCAAGCGTATAATGTTTGAACATAATTATTTTTCAGCCCAGGATTTCTGTAATTTGTAACTCTGATTTGAATGTTGACTTTGGTAAATATCTGAACTTGATAGTTCCCACTGATAGAGGTTCGCCTGCTCTGACCAGGCAGCTTCTGAAATAGCAGGAAGCTACATCTTTGCATGAGACAGAAATAAAGTTTGCCAGGATGATGAATGGCAACCCACAAAGAGTTCCTCCTGGCAACTTAAATTAAACTTTATTGGCAACCATGGTGAAAGTGATGGTGCAGTTTAGCCCATCCAGTTAGTTTAAACAAGGGCAGCATGGGATAGCTGAAGAAGTGCAAATTTAAAAAGGGAAGGTAAATGCCTGTTTGTTCCATAATCTTATTTGGGATTTCTTCACTAATTTATTTTGTTGGAATTATCACCTACCACTCCAAAGAATAAAATATGACCACCTATATTGTTCTTCGACCATTTCCAATCTGACTGAGAATGCTAATAATCCTTTTGCATCACTTCTTTTGCACAACAGCAAACCAAAGAAATCCATCTATCCATTTGGATTTTTTAATTGCTATTTTAGATGTAAGGGCTACTAATACTTTTCTCTCATTAATCCCTTAATCCTTCCTTCCCCCTACAACAAACTGAAAGCTAATAATTCTCTGATGGCTATATAAAGCAACATTGTGAGTGTGCTTGTTAAGATTTCTCCTGTTCAGTATATCTAGTGAAATCTTTAATGTGTTATTTTAAAATAGAAGTACCAGAGACAAAATTTTACAAATTTAAGCTGCACATATCAAACCCAGAAATTGTGAATAGTTTGTTAGCACTGTAGCAACACTCACATGAGCTGTCTCAAATAATTTTATTATATTTGTTTTCCCTGTACATTTGTACTGTACAGTGTACAACTCAATACCTTATCAGCTTTTCCTAAAAAGTAATGCAATCCAGATTGTATAGCATGCACTGAAATAGGTTCTCAAATCCTGAAAACATGCCTCAAATACTAACCCATAAAATCTTTGCAGAAGAGTAGTGGCATGTTACAGGCCTTCCAGATTGCTTTTTGGAAGCAAAAGATAATTAAAGAAGCAGTTACTTGTTTTGACAGAGAGCTCATTGGTTACTATAGAAGGATGAGATGAATAGGCTAAATGGTCTCCTTCATCTGTACTTTGTGATGGTATTTTATAGTCCAATTTTCAGGAGACTTCCCAAGTTGTTTAATCTCCATTCTTCGGGTTTCTGTTTAGGTTTTGGAAACTATTTGGTAGGTCTTAATGAAGTCTTCGTAGTCTTAAGTAGGTTAACTGTGTATTTATTAACTACAAGAACTATGTACGTTTTTACAGTAAAGGGCTCAAGCTAGGATCTTTCTCCATGCTTCCTTGTGCACATGACTCTGTCCAACACTAGACTAACCCCTAGGTGTGGGTCATGTGTTCCCTTACATCACCGTGTGAGCGGTACTGTAGTCAGTCCCACATTAACCCTATATGTGCCAGACCCTTATACTATACCTCTCCCAAGCCTTTATCCAATGTATGTCAAGTTATTCTAGTTTATCCTTGTAATTACATTATTATTACTACCCCATCCAGTCGCTTCAAGTCTCTGAGTTCATAGGTTCAGGTGGTCTGAGGCCATTTAACCCCTCCATATCTCATTTGCACTACTGTTGGAGAAGTGTTAGGCTCTGTCACTGCAGAAACTCTGTTGATTTGGAGATTGTTCTGGCATCTGGGTATCTTCATTGATGCCTCTCCACTGTACTGTGGGAATGGGCGGTCTAGGGATGAGGAGACTCCTGCTGTTTCTCCTGGCTGTACCCTCTGGGGTGCCAACCTGGTAGTACTGAGGTTGATCATCGTCCTTCCTGGTGATAGTACCCTTTCTCTGGAAGACTTCAACACAGACCTTGACATCCTCTCGTAGTTGTGGCAAATGTCTGGTGCGGTACTGTTTGTTGAAGGCGAAAGTCTGCTTTTACCTGTTGGACTGCTCCCTTGCTCAGATGTCCCAGTAATCCTCGGTTGCCAACCCTGGCATTAATTTATTTGGCAGGATTGGAAATTATGTGCAGAGTTTCCTGCCCATCTGGAGTTTGAATGGGGCCAGGCCAAATTGTAACAGAGGACTGTACAATCATCATGTGGACCTGTAAGTTAACATTGCTGTGGGAAAGTCCTCATTCTTTTTTAGGAGGGCTTTTACATTGTGGACCCTTCTTTCAGCCTCCCCATTTGACTCTGGGTATCTCAGGGAGCTAGGGAGCTGGTACAGTGGTCCAAGCCGGATGTGGTGGTGAAGTGTACAAGATACTCATTTGAAAATTGTGGGCCATTATCAGATATGATCTCATCCAGGATGCCATGGCTCATGAACAGCTCTTTTAGTGCCTTAATCACTGCCTCTGTGGTAGTCATATAGAGTTGCTTCACCTCAACCCATCTGAAAAAATAATCCACTATAAAGAAGGATTTGCCGTTGAAGATAAATAGGTCGATGCCCAGCCTCTCCTGCGGCCTGGTAGGGAACTGTGTGGTGATGAGGGGCTCTCTTTGGTCCTACCTGTGCAGCACATACATCTGACAGTTTTCTATGGTGCCCTCAATTGCCCTGGAAATGCCTGGCTACTGGACAGCAGTTTTGGCCCATGCCCTGTACTTAATGCCCAGGTGGCCCTGGTGTATTTTTTGAAGGATCTCCAGCTGAAGGGAAACTGGGATGACCAGTTGCTCGTTGTAGACCAGAAGATTGTCTATGACCATAAAGAGATTTTGTTGTTCAAACCAAGCTTTCATGGTACCACTGCTTGGTCTCCATTGTGGCCACCCTTGTTGGCAGTATTGGCAGATCTGAGCACACTCCTCATCACACTTTTGTTCCTGGTGAATCTGTTGGAGTTTACTTGTGTCTCCTTGTCTATTGGGAGTACACTTCTAGATGCTCGTTAAGATTGACATACCATTTTGTCAGAAAGCCTGCAGAGTTGATGTTGAGAACTCTTGGGGCAATTCCCTCATGACTGTATACCACTGTGCCACCACTTCTGGTTGTTCTGTCCTGCCGCTGGGACAGGACATACCCAGGGATGGCGGTGTTTGGGACATTGTTTGTAAGGTATGATTCGGTGAGTATGATTGTGTCAGGCCCTGCTTGGCTAGTCCATGGGACAGCTCTCCCAATTTTGCACATGCCCCAGATGTTAGTAAGGAGGACTTTACAGGGTCGACTGGGCTGGGTGTGCCATTGTCGTTTCTGGTGCCTAGGTCTATGCCTAGTGGTCCATCTGGTTTCATTCCCTTTTGATATTTCTGTAGAATCTGATACAACTGAGTGGCTTGCCAGCCCATTTCAGAGAGCATTTAAGAGTCCACCACATTTCCGTTGGTCTGGAATCGATATAGGCCAAACCAGGATGGCAGATTTCCTTCCCTAAAGGACTTTAGTGAACCAGATAGGATTTTATGACAATCAACGACGATTTTATAGTCACCATTATTGAGACATTTTTAATTCCAGATTTTATTAATTGAATTTAGATTCCACCACCCATGTGCTGTGCCTTGTAGATGGTGGACAGGTTTTGGGGAAGCCAGCAGATGAGTTAATCGCCTCAGAATTCCCAGCCTCTCGCCTGCTTTTTTGGCTATAGTATTGATATGGCTGGTGCGGTTCAGTTTCTGGTCAATGATAACTCCCAGAATATTGATGACAGGGATTCGTCAAAGGTAATGCCATTGAACACCAAGGGGAGATGGTTAGATTCTGTCTTGGTGGAGATGTTCATTACTTGGCACTTACTTGTTTGGCGGGAATGTTACTTGCCACTTATCAGCCAAAGTCTGAATTTTTCAGGTCTTGCTGCATAGAGGTACGGACTGCTTCAGTATCTAATTGCAAATTATACTGAACACTATGCAATCATCAGCAAACATCCCCAGTTCCGATGTTATGGTGGAGGAAAGGTCATTGATGAAGCAACCAGAAACGGTTAGTCTTCGGACACTATTCTGAGAAACTCCTGCATCGGCTGCTACACAAGTTTTAACAGCTATGCTGACACTTTTTCCTTTAACTATCATTCACTCCATCCAACCCAAGCACCAACACAAAAATTGACACCAAGTAAGGATATGTAAAGAGCCAGAGGAGACGCATAAAGTGATTCTTAGAGTATAAGTGGAAAGAAAGCCCAGGAAATGAGTCACTAGCGGACAAAATCAGGTTAGAATTGGACAGCAGTCACATTATCACTATGCCACTGCCTCCTCGATAGCAGGGCTAGAGCTAGCACTCAGGAGGGTGTCTGCTATTTTACTTTTCCTTCTCTCTTTCCTCTAGCACTCATTCTTGCAGGCAGCATTGCAGCAGACCCCTAGAGGGCGCCAACAATGAACATCTCAAGAACTCTCATCTGAACATCAGCAGCCTTCCACTCATTCTCAAACCATGAAGGAGCATCTAGAATACACAGGAAATCTTATTATCAGATTGTTGATTTTCTTATGTTATAGCACATGTGTCAGCCATTAAAAACTCATACAATAGCAGAGTGCAATTTTGTACTATGTGTATTTAGGAGGAACTGAGCCAGCAATAATAGGTAGCATTAATGTCAATATAGTCAGTGGATCGATCATCTTGTTCATATGGTGTAGATGACTGACAGCAATGCTGGAGTGGGTAGATGGTACATTTCAACTGGCACATGCTGAGGTGGCCTTTCTTTCACTTTCACCATCCTCGCTGTCTTTTAGCTTTCTTCATCAGTTAATGGCAGGTCTTCTGTTGTAGCTGGTGCCATTTCATTCCCTGTTAAAATGCTATATTGTGCAGGACCACAGCACCCCACAACAATACAGGATATTCTTTGTGGCCTGTACAATAAAAATTCCCACTCAGTATAACTAGGTACCAAAGGTCTTGCTTGAGCACACCAGTTGTCTGCTCTATTATTGATATAATGATCCCAGACCTCACATTGTATCTTTGTCCACCCAGAGAGTGAGGGTTCTGCAGTGGTGGCATACATCATTTGTACATGGGCTACCCTTTAGCTCCACAGTCAAACAGTGGGGAGAGCCTGAACTGCCAAAGCATGTATGTATAATGACAGATTCCAAGGAACTGAGCACACACATGCATGTTGAGGTGATACCCTTTCCTAATACAGAATGGCACTGACTCATGTGTATGCAGCTTTTTCTTGTTGGTTCAAGGCATCCACAGGGAACTTGATCTACTCAACCTGTACTGCTCAATATTATGGGTGGTCCACCAACCTACGCTGTTTCCACCTTGATCAGTCAAAACGGCATTTGGCTCACATGGATGTCATTGGACCAGGACTTAAATATCTAAATGAGCCTCGATCCTGCCTGTTTTAGGTGGACACCTAAAACAGGTGAACGCCTGAGATGCCTAGCAAAAGGACCCAACAAAACTGTATTTGTCGGATCGCCAATGGGACCAAAGCAGTAAGTTTTGTCCCACAATTATTTCGGCACTGTAGTCCCATTTTCATCTGGCAGAGCCAGTGAAAAATCTACCCCATGGTGTCATAGATGTTAATGTTGAATTTATGTTGCAATGAAATGCATGCTTTAAATTGGTAATTAAGCACAGCTGTCCCCAATTGGGGAAGGATTAAGGAATCATTGTAAGAGTATATAAAGCAGTTCACTCTGTGTCTGGGAGGAACTGGGAGAGTCTGTGACTTTGTTTTGTTGCCCTGTCTTGGAAATAAACATGTTTAGCTAGCTTCAGACTCATTCTTCCCCAACATACAATTATTGGGGTTAGCGATAGAAACTTGTTGACTGTGTTAATAATACCTTGAAGCATTCTCTTTTCCTAAATGATGCTTGTGAAAGCTCATTTTGTATATGACTCTTAACAGTTCACATTTTAAAAAAGACCATTAGCTCGTCATAGCTGGAAACAAATGCAGGCCCCAGAGGAAGAATACAGTGTTCTTACACACTGCAACACCTAGTCCCCAATGGACAACCTTTGCCCTTAGAGGGAACACTGATGATGAAGTCAACAGGAAGTTTGGCAGTGGAAGACTAAGGAACCTCATGTGTCCAATAATGCTGTTAATCTTCACTTTTACAGCATTATAAATCATTTCTGAAAAGTTTGATACAATATAAAATCTGTTAGTCTCCAAGAAGACATTATTATTATTCACAGCTCTGTTAATGAATCACTGCAGTTCCTCATTCTTTACTCTCACTGTTTTGATTAGGGTAGAAATGCGTTATCATCATTCAGGAGTTGGTATCCCAGCTATTCAGTCTCTTGAGTCTTTGGTACATGTAACGGTGACATAGTTACAAGGCATTGGTTACAGTCTCATTCCTGGAATTGATATAAAATATTTCAAAATATTTTATTTAACATGCTACAGATCAGTACCTTACTGAAGTATTGGTGTCAAAGACAAATCCACTGTCACCAATTAACTCATAAATGGTTCTTTCACTCTGGCTATCCAACAAGTTAAATATCTGCTATTTTCAACTGCAGGGAGGTGTAGAAATAGAAATCATGGACACAGGTGAGAGAATAAATTGTTAGTGCATTACATATGTATTGCAATACAGCAGGAATAAAATATTTCTTTCTGTAATATTGCCCACCTGTGCCTCTCTGTCTTCCCTTCTGTTGCTAAGATGCTGGTTTGCATTCCTATCCAAAGCAAGTAGCCTGTGCACTTATCCTAAGCTCTGCACTCTCATCACCCATCATTCTGTCTGTGCTCTTGCAGCTCATTTTGCTGCTATATATTTCAAAATTCTCATCTTTATTTCAGATTATTTCATGATCTTTTGCCATTCTACCTTAGAGATCTCCCCCTGGTTTATGTCCCTGCACACACTCTTCCCTCCTTGGCCACTAATTTTTTTCCCTACTTTTCATTCCATCCATTTCATTGTCAGTGGCTTCTTGTTCAGCCATTATAGTTTTCCCCTCTCAGATTCTCAACCCAGTTATCCCCACCATGTAATCCTTCTTTCCTGATTTCAAAAACATCCTTTTCAACCATGCCTTTGTTCCCCATTCTAGCCTCTATTTCTCTGCCTCTTTCCAATGGTTGGTGCCTACTGTACCTCTTTCTTTCTTATTGTAAAATTCTGAAAATTTTTCCAAAGGTGAGGAATGCTATATGCTTTTTATTCATTCATGGGATGTGGGCATCACTGGCAAGGCCAGCATTTATTGCTCAGCCCCTAATTGCCCTTGAGAAGTTGGTGGTGAGCTGCCCTCTTGAACTGCTGCAGTCCATGTGGTATAGGTACATCCACAGTGCTGTTAGGGAGTTCCAGGATTTTGACCCAGCAACAGTGCAGGAATGGTGATATATTTCCAAGTCAGGATGGTGACTGGTTTGGAGAGGAACTTCCAGGTAGTGGTGTTCCCATGTGTCTGCTGCCCTTGTCCTTCTAGATGGTAGTGGTTGTGGGTTTGGAAGGTGCTGACTAAGGAGCCTTGGTGAGTTCCTGCAGTGCATCTTGTAGATGGTATACACTGCTGCCACAGTGTGTCAGTGGTGAAGGGAATGAATGTTTGCGGATGGGGTGCCAATCAAATGGGCTGCTTTGTCCTGGATGGTGTCAAGCTTCTTGAGTATTGTTGGAGCTGCACTCATACAGGCAAGTGGAGAGTATTCCATCACACTCCTGACTTGTGTCTTGTAGTTGGTAGACATATAAATGTCCACCATTTGCATTTATAAATGCAAATTGTTGATGTCTTACCCGTACTGCTGTTATTCCAGCACACTACAGTTCACAGTGAAATACTTTGAGCTGTCTCTGTTATGAAGGCAAACAAGGTAGCAATTATGTGTAATGCAAGATTCCCCAAACATCATTAAAATTAAAGACCAATTGATGTGTTTTTGATGGGAAAACTCCCTGGTACTCTTTATATAGTGTTAAATGGTGTATAATCTACCTGAAGCACAAGGACAGGGCCACACTTTAATATCCTATCTAAAGACATTTAAACTTTCAGTGAGATTTTACTGGCCCCAGGTGGTGGGCTAGGAAGCCGAGAAGGGGTGCCGGTAAAATGCTGGGGTGCCATGTTGGGAGCATTTCCCCAATGCAGTCCTGCCACTGGGTCATTTTACCAGCAGTGGGAATGGGAGTGCCTCGGCCACCAGCCAATCAGAGGTGTGCAACTAATTTAGGCAATTAAAGGTACAATTACGTGCAATTTTCCAGGGCGTGGCCACCAGCTGAATGGAGGTAGCCTCCCAGCAGCTTCGTAAGAAGGGGCCATTGTATCCAGAACCTCCATAGCCCATGGTGGGTGTCCCAAGAAGCAAAGGCTGCCCCAGCAGCAAAGGCTGACCTGCAGTCCAAATGCATCAACTTCTCTGTGAGAGCACCTCATAATAGAGGTGCCCTCTCATTCTCCATGCAACCTTGGCAGCGGCCCCTCTGTCGGTGGCACTACAGAGCTGCGGGCTCTCTAAATGGGCCAGCAGTGTGGAGAGCCAGCCCACCGTCCTAATTTGGCCACAGAGAAGCCAAATAAGAAGCCGCCAGCAGCAAGATCGCCAGTGCGGGTTCAAGACTCTCTTTTTAACAAAATCTACATTAGATTTGACTTTCACATAAAACCAAGTCCTTACTAAAGCCCGATGAGCATTAGCCCTCCTGACTTCTTGTTCCTCTTTGGTAACAGAAAATTTTATTAGCCAAGTAGGAAGCTTCAAAATTAATTCAGAAGCCAAATGCTTTATGTAACTGTATTGCCTGAACATGCTTCAATTCAAACGGGTTAAAACCTGCATTAACATTGCACAAGCAGCAATTTCATAAAAGGGAACCCAAAGTAGTAGATGAAATTAACATCAATGTTGTTGCTAGTTCAGTAATTAAGGATTAATCCAGCATCTTTTCCAAATTACATTAACTTTTAATTAAAATACTAGTATTCTAGTAGGTTAGCTTCTTTGGACCAACTTATTACCTCCCAAAGCCATTTCCTTTTATTCTATCCTGGATCAGCAATTACATTCTTTTTGAATGCTTCAGCAGTCATTGTTGTCATGCTAGTTAGCAGCCGTTTTATCAGTTAACTCAAATTATGGAGGTGATTCTTTCAGATAGGAGAACCAATGGACAAATATCAACCTATCTCAACTTGAGCAATAAACATTGCAGTGAAGAACACAGGCCTCAAGATTAGAAAAAACATGAGCGTGGGGATGAATTTCCCAGACATCCTGTAGAATTTAACTACAGAATGTCTTATAATTTTTTTCTGTAGTTTTCCACTTGATAGCCAACCATTTTGATAGGCTGATTGCCTGTTGGATTGGAGAGCAGCTAAGGAGTGGATGCAGGTGAGTAGGAGATCACAAGGTGGGGTGATGGGAGTCAGGGATTGCAAGGAGGAAATTGAGGGTTGGAGTGAACCTGAGATTGCAGATCTGTAAAGAGGCTAGTTTGGTTAGCCTGAAAGAAACACTCTTCATCCTCCTGGCCCACAAGCAGGGGTCTGGCCTCTTACTGCATAGATCCGGCCCTTCTTATTTGCTTTTACTTGCCAAATTTCCCAAACCTTAGGAATCCCAGCCTCCATGTGTTAAAAATAAAAATTCTATTAACTTGGAGACATGCAGCCTCCTGTAAAGCTTTTATTAACCGACCCACTTCCTGAGAGTAGATTGGTTGCCCACCAGTCCCCTCCTCCATTTAAACCAGACGTTGACAGGTTTGGATCAGGTGTGAGATTTTCAAAATTTTCACTTCCCACCCTCCCCTAATGCATTCATCCTTGGAGGCTAAAATGCTCCATGGCCTTCTCTCACCTTTTAAAATACTTCTTTAAATCTATGTTATTGTAAATACTATAATAATATTCTCCCTTAATAAAAATTCATTTTCAGACATAGTGCAATCTGTACTGCTGTTGCTAATTTTACCAGCACCAACATTCTTGATATTTAAGTACAATTTCTCTACTTCTCTTAACATGGTGTTGTTCTGCAATGCCTTTAAATATGTAGTATTTAAAATTATAGATATCTTATCCTAGATATCTATGTACTGCACCACAGAATAGCAGAATGTGTGATCCTGTGCACTTTTGTCCACATGAAATTGACTGTTTCAGCTGTCCCATGCTGGGTGCCAAGTGGAGGCCAGATGTTTGCCCAGCATTAGCAAGCAAAAGTCAGGGAAACCATCAGTTGCCACGTTTGTAATCTTCAAGTTTCTGTACTACTTACAAGTCAGCATTGGCCTGGGCCTTGGAACTGGTTAGTCACCTAATGTCTTGACTGAGATATTATTAAGGCAGAGATATGTGACATTCCTTAATCATTAAAGTCTAATACTTAGCACATCCCTGCCCTTGCTCTTTTGTGAGTAAATGATTACTTTAACTGTTAATGTCATTAAATATTTACTTAACTAACATAATTAAACTTTTGCCTTAGTGCCTTTAGTAGCTTGCATTACATTAGTTTTCTCTTGTCACACTTGAGTTGGTTGACACTACACTCTTTCCCATAAATGGTGGGAAGGCTTTAGTTTATCTAACATGTAAAGTTTAATTAACATTTGCTTTCTGAAAATGGTACATGTTATAGTGGAATGTTACAGCACAAAAACAGATCATTTGTCCTATCAAATCTATGCAGCTGTTTTTCTTTACGCAAAGCCACCAAGCCTAATCTCACTTCCCTTCTCACTCTCCATACACTTTAACATTCCTCTTTTCAAGGATCTATTTAATTTCTTTTAATAGAATTTATGTACTCTGCTTCATCACCTATTTGTGGCTGAGAACTCCAATTTCCAACTATTCAGTGTTTAAAGATTTCTTTATCTCACCTTCCTCTACAATTTTTCTTATGATTATTATACGTTTGTGTCCTCTTATTACCATCTTACCATCAAGCAGAAATAACTTATCACAATTTACTTCATCATAACCCTTTATGATCTTGAATGTAGCCATTACCTTCTCTTATTTCACATGTCCAAGACTGAATATGCAGTAAGAAAATGTAAAGTAGATGGCTGATCTTCCTCTCTGCAATATTTGTAACAAATGCATTAACCCATTTATTGTTAATGTATTTAGTAACCTGTTTATTCTAACCAATAATGTTTTCCAAATATTGGCTAGATTAATTTCAAACATCATATTTATTTTTCATTGTTGATAACTTACTAACATTGCGCAGAACTCACCAATGTAATGTTAGAAATATGCTGGTACCTCCTTCACTTTGCAGGCATTAAATTGGTGGTTAAGGGCAGGATTTTTCTCTCATTGGGTAGGTGCGCGCCCGACCCGAACGAGAGTAAAATATTGTGCGATGACATCACTCACTCTTGTAATATTTCGCTCGGTGGGCTTGTGCGAGAGGTGGCAGCACACCCGCCAACAATTAAGAGGCCTATTAAGCCTATAATCAATTAATTAAATTGGATTTTTCGCTGCCTGTCCAACCATTCAGTTGGCGGACGGGCGAAAAGGCCAAGCACCCTTTGGATTTTTTATGAAACTTCATCCTTGGGCGGGATAGGGTTTCCAACAGGAATTAAAAATAAAATAAAAATGCTGAAATCTCATTTATAACATGTCCCTGCTCATGTGACAGAGTCACATGAGGGGACATGGCTTTAACATTTTAATATTATTTATTTATTTATTTTTAAAAATTCAGCTCCCTGATGCAACTCTGTGCCTTAAGGAGCTTTAACTGCACGCACCCACACACATTCAACCTCCTTTCACCCCACCCCGGCGGCACTCAGTGTTGCAGCATGTGATTCACGATGGCTAGCCGTTTATTGGCCAGCCAGCATGAAATTGTGGTTGGGGCCCAATCAGGGGCGTTGGTCGGTTTCGCAACCGCTCCCAGGCCCCCGCCCGACAAGGTAAAAATCTTGCCCTAAGTGTCTAATATCATAGGTGACGTGTCTGCACCAGAAGCGTGCCACCCACCAAATTGGAAAAGGCCGAAGTTTCAGGGACCCCTGTCTAAAACATATTAGGTGTGTAGCATATGGAATAGTGAGCCAAAATCTATTCAAGACCCTTTGCAGAGACAAGAACAGCTTAGTTATATTGTTAACATCATTTAGACTAGTAGACATGACTATTTCAAGTTGGGGCTGCTACTTTTCCTGAGGTGGCAATTATATATAACTTTCAATCTGGACATGCTATAGAATCTTACCCTACAGTTTAGGCCTTGGCCCTTCAGCTAGTTTACTCATGTAAAAAATTAGCGCCAGTATTAATCAAGGTGACTGTAAACAGTTTTCTTCTGGTTTTTTTATGCCCTTGAGTGTGTGTTGCAAGGCAAGGTCGTCATTTTAAATATTTCCTAATGCAGATCAATAAGAGCTCACTGCTCCTTCAAAACTTAAACTAAATTATCACAGGTTAACATATTGTTGAAACTGTGTTTTCATGTGCTAGATTAACTACGGAACTTTAATAAAACAGTGGCCCACTCGCAAAATGCAAAGGGTGTCAAAACGGATGGCAAAAAGGGTCTCTTGCAGGACTTGTTTTGTGTACAGTATTTCTAAGCTTTTTTTATCCATGCCGACATCTGATGTCCCACAGGCAGCCTGATATCTGTTAAATCACTTTGATTCATGACCAGCACCTCAGACATGAAAAAAATGACTGTCTGCATCACATTTCATATCTTTCTAAAGCATGCATGTTAAGTGCAGAGTCAGACACTGTGTCTTGATAACTTCCTGCTTGACTAATTGTATCAGTATATTGTTTGTGTAGTAGAAAATTTAAGTACACAGTTACTTGTGAGTGTTTTCTGATACATTGGAACGATAAGAGTCGCAGCTCAGAGACATGTATCAGCAGGATCAGTGCTTGCTCAGATTGAACCTGCAGTTCTATGCAAGAAGTACAAAGATTCATGAAAGAGGAATGTGTGTTCTTAAAAGATTAACTTGAGTTTAACATAAAAGAAGACTGCAGTTCCTGCAGTCCTACCAATGTTAGTATTTGTGTAATGACTTACACTGTATATCAAAAGAAAGCTTGCTTTCAGGTCTTTCTGTAGATTGATTTTTTTTTATACCAAGTAAATGGGGATAAAATATATTCAGGGAGAAAACAGTTCACAATGTTTGTTTATATCATTAATATGTTTGTGTGCACCGGTCATATAGAAGACAGAATCGGTTACAATCTGCCCACCAGCGTGCATTATGACCCACTTGAAATCTGATTGATGATATAAACCAGATTCGCCTCAGTGGCTGGTTTCACACTGGCACCAATTCAGAATACACTAGTATAAACTTGGCTCCAGGCTCATTAATGAATAGCCCACGTCTGCCTTCCACACCCTGTACCATCTTACCCCATTTGTATTGCACTTCTAATGTAGAAGGGTTAATTATCAATGACATCATTAATTTACAAACATATTTTGCAGATTGTGTACAAATTACAGCACAAAGTCTCTACAACTGAGGAGGAACTCTGTTGCTGTCTACAATGTCCTTATGTTACGTGAGGCTCGTCATGCAGGAAAAACTTAAGACTCTTAATCTTCAAGATAAGGTTACAAAGAGAATGAATTGCCAATTAACATTAATGTCTACTTAACCATAACATTTGTTTTTGCTTATTCTGGAATCAATATAATTTTTTCTTTGAAATATTTAAGTTTTTCCTGTTGTCTGGCTTGTCAGGGGATTTATCTAGCATATAAGCTAAACATATACTACTTGTGCAACGTCTATAAAAAGCTTGTTTCTTGGTTGCTTAACACAGTGTCAAACTTTCCATTGATCCATGACTGCAATGATCCATAATGCTTACTGAAAACATCATATTACATTGCTGGGTTTTACTTGCTCTGAGCCTTATTTCATATACATATATGTTATTTATTTGATTCAGTTTTTTAAAAAATCATTCCAAACATATAACCAACTTTGTCTAGTCTCTCACATGTAGCCATATTGCTGCTTACCAAGTCTTTGTCACTCCTAAACACAACATTATGCATACCCATTTTAAATGTTGCCATTTACCCTCCACACCGAAATGCCATCCTGGAATCTCCATATGAACAGACTATTTACACGTCTCATTACTGCCATCTTCAAAAGATGATTATTTCCTTGTTTATCCCTACAGGGAGCAATTTTTTGGCATTTGGAGTTTCTGATGCTGTCAATAAGGCTTCTGATTGATTTGTCTCTATTCCATGCTTTGGTAGATGGCTGAAAGAAAGACTTGCATTTATATAGCACTTTTCACAATCACCGGACAGCTCAAAGCATTCTACAACCAATGAAGTACTTTTGAAATGTAGTCACTGTTGTAATGCAGCAAATGTTGTGTGGTGTATAATAATTTTTTTTACATTAAATGGTATTGAATCATTGCATTTATTGAACTGGATGGAGTGTATTTCACTCGCTTGCTGCACAGCTCAATGTAAAGGTAAGTAGTGCAAATCTGCTTTTGAACAGCTGCTGTTTTATTAAGGGACCACAAAGGTGCAATGAATCAGGTGATACCAAAACAAAAACAGAATTACCTGGAAAAACTCAGCAGGTCTGGCAGCATCGGCGGAGAAGAAAAGAGTTGACGTTTCGTGAATCAGGTGATACCAAGTTGGATTTTAATGGTCTTAATTGTATGCAAACCCAAGGGACATTGGAAAGGAGGTGAGGAAATCTACAGTGTTGATGGTTTGGGGAAAAAATTAAGCAACAGCATGACAATTTGAACATAAATAGGATTGGTAGTGCTCTTGCCTCTGAATCACAAGGTTCTGAGTTGAAGCCTCACTCCAGGGCTTCAGCACACAGATCAAGGCTGACACTCCAGTGCAGTACTGAGGGAGCATTGCACTTTCAGAGGTGCCACCTTTCGGATGAGAGGTTAAACCAAATCCCCATCTTTCTGCTCGGGTGAAGAAGAATAGGGGAGTTATTCTGGTGTCCTAGCCAATATTTATCCCTCAATCAAAGTCACAAAAAACAAATTATCTGGTCATTATCACATTGCTGTCTCTGGAAGTTTGCAAAGAACATGTTAGCTGCCACGTTTCCTATATTACAACAGTGACTACACTTCAAAAAGTACTCCCTTGGTTGTGAAACACTTTGAGACTTGTGGGGTTGTGAAAAGCACTCTATAAATGTAAGTTTTTAAAGTCTTCTTAGGATGCTGGAAGAGGGTAACTGTGGGCCAGTATATTTGCAGTTTACAAGGTGCGAGAGAGGATTTGAATTTAGGTCTTTTATCTATTAATCAAATTTATTTATCAAATTTCTATTCAAGCAGAGCTAAATGGTTCCAAGTCGGAGGTTGCGAGATTAGTCCATGCTGAGTTAATAGAATTGGAACCCTGGTTGGTTGAAGTACATGCAGTGCCTTTTTAAGAAATAATTTATTCAGTTGTATAATGCTTAAAAACACTAAACTTTTCTTTCAAAAATTAGTGGAAGAGTCCAAACTCTTTTTACCATGACATGTTCAAACTAATCTATATGGCACTACTTATCCTGCATGTCAAGTCAGATGTGCTTGTGGTCTCAAATGCTGGCTATCCAGGTGTGCTACAGTAGTGTCATGTTAACTATTCATGAGTTAGATTATGCACTTAAGTGGTATAGCATTACCAAAGGTCAATTTGACAATATGCCTGAGGCTGAAACCATTAATTTAGCCAGATCCATTCTTTTTAAACTACGGTACACACCCTACCTGTTTGACATATTTTTATTGAGACACTTCTTTGAAACTTTACTGTGCTTATTTTATTTTTGACAGCTGTCACAATTTCTAACAAGGAAGTAATAGGAGGGTGTGTTACACTCTGATTTGTGACTCAGCTCAAAGTCCCATTGATTAGCATACAAAAATAATATATGTCCTAAGAAAGAGACTCTGCTGCCACACAGTGTCTACTGTACACTGCAGAAATCTGCAAAGTGGTATAGAAAAACACTGCACACTTCTGCAGGTCTGACTGTATGTTCATATCCATTGTCACTACTTTTTGTCAAGTCTAAAATCAGACAGGAATAGGTAAAAAGGAAATGGCACAGATAGTTAGAGTTTCAATATTATATTGATAATAGTGATGACTATTAAACCCTTACTTTATAAGTCGAGCAAAAATGGTACCATTTGGCCAATGGCTTTGGGCTACCCTCATCTAGGGAATTTGAATAGGTTATTGGCACAGGAAAGGTTGGCCTAGAGAGCTGAGCCTGTAGCGTGCTTGCCCAATGGACATTGACTTTGACATGGCAATCAAATCTTAAAGGGCTGTGGTTCACTATAAAAAGAAAAAGATATTATGCCAATAAAATATTGCAATTGTCAATAGCACAGTGGAGACATACAGACAGCCCCACCTCCTTTGATACTGCAGAGTTGGAGGAAGTGTTCTGAAGGAGGATCATCCTAATTGGGGTTGAAGACCTCCCTCGAGTTAAAACACAAACATAGCTGCATGGAAAGAAGTCACAAACTGAGCCAATCAAGTCAATCAGATCCCTGATAGCTGACTGCAAATAACAAAAAAAGTTAGCTAATTTCAGAAACAATTCAGTGGTGAGGATGCACATCAATTTTACTTACAGTTTTTGTGAACCCTTTAAGCATGGTACAAAACTGAATTTTGGTATACAGGTTCTGTTTGAAACATTGTGCATAATGATTGCTCTTTCATTTTGCTGCAGGGCTAACTACATCCTGTCCAACTTATGTCACCCCTTGAAAACCTAAACTTTGATATCCCAGGGTTGAGCTCTGTCAGCCAGCGAGGTAGAAGGGGATCTCTGTACACTCTCACCCTGGGCTGCAAATCCCATCCTAAATCTGGGGACGGTGAGATTTGCATGGCCAGAACAGGTGCCCTATACCAAGAAGGGCATATAACTTTATGTCACCCCAAACCATCAGTGAAATGCCATGCCGCTCCAGCAACAGAGAGGAGGAACTTAAGGAAATATCTCATGTTTTGCTCTTCCATTCTCAATGAGCAGATAGGCCAGATGGGAATCAAAGTGGTTCCCACCCTTCTACCCTGATTAATTATGCTTCCTTCGGGATATTTTAGCAGGCCTCTGCAGGGTGAAATTCTGATAGTAGGCTGGAGATTCTCTCACACCTCCATAATCCATCCATTGTCATGGAAAATGGCAGGATGGAGAATATGGGCTGGAATCTGGAACCAGATTCTGTCATTTTCAGCTAAAGATCCACTGAAATTATGTCTTGGCCTCAATCAGAATTTCAGGGCCATCGTGTTTGCCTTACTTGGGTGTGCTGACAATGCTATCTGTCTGATAGGGTAGCTTGGAAGTTGCATAAAAGCTTCATGTGCTGTCCCTGACTCAAATGCTGTTCACAAATTATTGTGCAACATATGACACGAGGGATACGGTTTCTCCTGAGCCACCTGCTTATGCTTTAAGTGTTAGCTGAAGCTCAGTGAGTAGCACTCTTGCCTCTGTGTCAGGGAGTTGTGGATTCAAGTCCCACTCCAGGACTTGAGCACAAAATTCGAGGCTGAACTCCGGTTGAGTACCAAGAGGATATACTGTCAGAAGTGTCATCGTTTAGCTGAGAATTAACCAAGGCCTGTCTGCCCTTTCAGATGGATGTAAAAGAGCCCATGCCTCTCTTTTGAAGAAGAGCAAGGGAGTTATCCCTGGTGCCCTGGCCAATATTTTATCCTTCAATCAACATCACAAAATCAGATTAATGGTCATTATCAGATTGCTGTTTGTAGGAGCTTGCTGTACGCAAGCTGCTGCGTTCCCTATATTATAACATTGTATACATTTCAAAAGATATTGACTATAAAGTGCCTTTGGGATGCCCTGGGGTCATGAAAACAGCTATATAAATGCAAACCTTGTTTTTTTTTAAAGACTGAACTATCCATCATTGCTATCCAACTAGATGGTTTGAATTGAGTTTATTCAGGAACCATTTTGAAACTTATTACTAAAATTATTAACAGTTTTATAGCTTCTTATAAACAAGCCTTTAATGCTATATTTTGTTTGCAATTGTTCTTCGGCTACAGATGCAAAAATGGATCAGATTTAAGACCCACTTAAAGCCATCTGTATGGAAGGTGTTTTATTATCAAGGGATGAGAGAGGACAGTGAAGGCTTTTATTTAAAGAGATACATTTCACTCCACATGCAAACACGAGTCCAATAATCATCATGTGGGAATTTTTAAACAGGAAGCAGCCTTATCCAAAACCAAACAAATCAGGAGATGTAGGCTCATACCTCCTGTATTCATCATCTGTCAATTCTCCATGTGGCGATATAATAGCCACCAAAGTGAGAGCTAGCGCACCTGATAATGTATTATTCTTGACATGGAATATTTTTGTTGTGCCCCCATAGATTGATAGGAGTTGAGTTCCCAATGTCAGCTGTACTCCTGTGGGAAAGTGACATGCTCTCCCAAAGCAAATGAAGATTGGAAACAGGGAACTCATTGGCCAGCCTTGGTGTTGGCAGTGGCTTGGGGTCAAGTTTCCTGCTGAACTTCCCAGCCACAGATGTGTAGACAAAAAAAGGGGGATAACATTTGGAGGATGGTAGAGTTCTACATACGGTAATTGACTACAAAATGTTTTGGAAATGTGTAGGGATAATTAATACATCTAAACATTCATACATCCTTAAGTGCAACACATAAAATCATAACTTCTTTATTGGATCATAGAATGGTTTCAACACAAAAAGAGGCCATTCATAGGTCCGTACTGGCTCTTTCCAGAGCAATTTAGCTAGTCCCGCTCCCTGCCCTTTTCTTCAGCCCTGCAATTTGTTTGCAAATTTGTTCAAGTTTGGCTGACAAAAAAAAGATTAGCTTTAATTAAAAATAAATATGTTCTTATCTTCTGGTCTCATAGTTTCCAAATATTTTCCAGAAATATGCATCCTGTTTGTGCCTATAGCTTATCAACAGATGCTTAGGTGATGAGTTTCACAGTTTCAGGTCAGACAAGCGTGTTGTATCCGTGGGCAAACTAATAATAAGAAACTGAAAGTGTCTAAATGGATCATTATCTTAGAATCTGGCGTCAAAATTATATTGCGGTTTTAAATAATATGTTGACACTGTATTTGACACCACAAAAACATCTAGGATGGCCTTTTGCGCACTGGCTCATCCAAGTTCATTTTTAGTCTGTGAAATATGTAACACCTTATCATGTTATTGAAGCTAGTATTGGGCACACACCAAACGGAGTTACCTGCTGTTTCCTTACATGGAAGGTAATGTTACTGAAGTAGTAATCCAGAAGTCGAATCTAATGCTCTGGGGACCACCATGGCAGCTGGTGGAACTTAATTCAATTAATAAAACTGGAATTAAAAGCTATTCTCAGTAATGTGCCATGAACTATCATCGATTGTTTTAAAAACCCATCTGGTTCACTAATGACATTTCAGGAAGGAAATCTTCTGTCCTTATCTGGTCTGGCTTACATGTGACTCCAGACCTACAGTAATGTGGTTGACTCTAAAATTCTCTAACAACCCACTCAGTTGTATCAAACCACTACAAAGTCTGAAAGGAATGAAACCGGACTGACCCACCCAGCATCGACCTAGGCACCAGAAACAACAATGGCACACCCAGATAAAAACAAAAAACTGCGGATGCTGGAAATCCAAAACAAAAACAGAATTACCTGGAAAAACTCAGCAGGTCTGGCCGCATTGGCGGAGAAGAAAAGAGTTGACGTTTCGAGTCCTCATGACCCTTCAGCAGAACTGGTTGAATCCAAGGAGAGGGGTGAAATATAAGCTGGATTAAGGGCGGGGGGGGGGCGGTTGCGTGGGTTGGGTGGGGGGAGAGAACTGGAGGGGGTGGTGTGGTTGTAGGGACAAGCAAGCAGTGATAGGAGCAGATAATCAGAAGATGTCACAGACAAAAGAACAAAAGAACACAGAGGTATTGAAGTTGGTGATATTATCTAAACGAATGTGCTAATTAAGAATGGATGGTAGGGCACTCAAGGTATAGCTCTAGTGGGGGTGGGGGGGCATAAAAGATTTAAAAACAATGGAAATAGGTGGGAAAAGAAAAATCCATATAAATTATTGGAAAAAACAAAAGAAAGGGGGAAGAAACAGAAAGGGGGTGGGGATGGAGGAGGGAGTTCAAGATCTAAAGTTGCTGAATTCAATATTCTGTCCGGAAAGCTGTAAAGTGCCTAATCGAGAGATGAGGTGCTGTTCCTCCAGTTTGCATTGGGCTTCACTGGAACAATGCAGCAAACCAAGGACAGACATGTGGGCAAGAGAGCAGGGTGGAGTGTTAAAATGGCAAGCGACAGGGAGGTTTGGGTCATTCTTGCGGACAGACCGCAGGTGTTCTGCAAAGCGGTCGCCCAGTTTACATTTTGTCTCTCCAATGTAGAGGAGACCGCATTGGGAGCAACGAATGCAGTAGACTAAGTTGGGGGAAATGCAAGTGAAATGCTGCTTCACTTGAAAGGAGTGTTTGGGCCCTTGGACGGTGAGGAGAGAGGAAGTGAAGGGGCAGGTGTTGCATCTTTTGTGTGGGCATGGGGAGCTGCCATAGGAGGGGGTTGAGGAGTAGGGGGTGATGGAGGAGTGGACCAGGGTGTCCCGGAGGGAACAATCCCTATGGAATGCCACCAGGGGAGGTGAAGGGAAGATGTGTTTGTTGGTGGCATCATGCTGGAGTTGGTGGAAATGGCGGAGGATGATCCTTTGAATGCGGAGGCTGGTGGGGTGATAAGTGAGGACAAGGGGGACCCTATCATGTTTCTGGGAGGGAGGAGAAGGCGTGAGGGCGGATGTGCGAGAGATGGGCCAGACACGGTTGAGGGCCCTGTCAACGACCGTGGGTGGAAAACCTCGGTTAAGGAAGAAGGAGGACATGTCAGAGGAACTGTTTTTGAAGGTAGCATCATCAGAACAGATGCGACGGAGGCGAAGGAACTGAGAGAATGGGATGGAGTCCTTACAGGAAGCGGGGTGTGAGGAGCTGTAGTCGAGGTAGCTGTGGGACATGTCGGCGTGACATTTCTCTGCTCCTCTCAACCATTCTAATCTGTCTCTCTCTGAACTTACTGCACTCCGTTCTCTCAGGTCCAACCCCAACATTGTCATCAAACCCGCTGACAAGGGTGGTGCTGTTGTTGTCTGGCGCACTGACCTCTACCTCGCGGAGGCTGAGCGTCAACTCGCAGACACTTCCTCCTACCTCTCCCTGGACCATGACCCCACCACTGAACATCAAGACATTGTTTCCAGGACTGTCACTGACCTCATCTCCTCTGGAGATCTTCCTCCCACAGCTTCCAACCTGATAGTCACCCAATCTCGGACGGCCCGCTTCTACCTCCTACCCAAAATCCACAAACAGAACTATCCCGGTAGACCGATTGTATCAGCTTGCTCCTGCCCCACGGAACTCATTTCTCGTTATCTTGACTCCCTTCTCTCTCCTCTTGTCCAGTCCCTTCCCACCTACATCCGTGATTCCTCTGACACCTTATGTCACATCAACAATTTCCAGTTCCCTGGCCCCAACCGCTTCCTCTTCACCATGGACGTCCAATCCCTCTACACCTCCATCCCTCACCAGGATGGTCTGAGGGCCCTTAGCTTCTTCCTCGAACAGAGGCCTGAACAATCCCCATCCACCACTACTCTCCTCCGTCTAGCTGAACTTGTTCTCACGCTGAACAATTTCTCCTTCAACTCCTCTCACTTCCTCCAAATAAAAGGTGTGGCTATGGGTACCCGCATGGGCCCCAGCTATGCCTGTCTCTTTATGGGGTATGTGGAACATTCCTTGTTCCAGTCCTACTCCGGCCCCCTTCCACAACTCTTTCTCCAGTACATCGATGATTACTTCGGTGCTGCTTCATGCTCTCGTTGGAAAAATTTATTCGTTTTGCTTCCAATCTCCACCCCTCCATCATTTTCACGTGATCCATCTCTGACACTTCCCTTCCCTTCCTTGACTTCTCTGTCTCAATCTCTGGTGTTAGACTGAGCACCAATATCCATTACAAGCCTACCGACTCCCACAGCTACCTCGACTACAGCTCCTCACACCCCGCTTGCTGTAAGGACTCCATCTGTTTCTCTCCAGTTCCTTCACCTCCGTCACATCTGTTCTGATGATGCTACCTTCAAAAACAGTTCCTCTGACATGTCCTCCTTCTTCCTTAACCAAGGGTTTCCACCCACGGTCGTTGACAGGACCCTCAACCGTGTCCGGCCCATCTCCCGCGCATCCGCCCTCACGCCTTCTCCTCCCTCCCAGAAACATGATAGGGTCCCCCTTCTCCTCAGTTATCACCCTACCAGCCTCCGCATTCAAAGGATTATCCTCTGCCATTTCCACCAACTCCAGCATGATGCCACCAACAAACACATCTTCCCTTCACCCCCCCGGCAGTATTCCGTAGGGATTGTTCCCTCTGGGACACCCTGGTCCACTCCTCCATCACCCCCTACTCCTCAACCCCCTCCTATGGCAGCTCCCCATGCCCACACAAAAGATGCAACACCTGTCCCTTCACTTCCTCTCTCCTCACCGTCCAAGGGCCCAAACACTCCTTTCAAGTGAAGCAGCATTTCACTTGCATTTCCCCCAACTTAGTCTACTGCATTCGTTGCTCCCAATGCAGTCTCCTCTACATTGGAGAGACCAAACGTAAACTGGGCAACCACTTTGCAGAACACCTGCGGTCTGTCCGCAAGAATGACCCAAACCTCCCTGTCGCTTGCCATCTTAACACTCCACCCTGCTCTCTTGCCCACATATCTGTCCTTGGCTTGCGACATTGTTCCAGTGAAGCCCAACACAAACTAGAGGAACAACACCTCATCTTTCGACTAGGCACTTTACAGCTTTCCGGACTGAATATTGAATTCAACAACTTTAGATCTTGACCTCCCTCCTCCATCCCCACCCCCTTTCTGTTTCATCCCCCTTTCTTTTGTTTTTTCCAATAATTTATATGGATTTTTCTTTTCCCACCTATTTCCATTGTTTTTAAATCTTTTATGCCCCCTCACCCCCATTAGAGCTATACCTTGAGTGCCCTACCATCCATTCTTAATTAGCACATTCGTTTAGATAATATCACCAACTTCAACACCTCTGTGTTCTTTTGTTCTTTTGTCTGTGACATCTTTTGATTATTTGCTCCTATCACTGCTTGCTTGTCCCTACAACCACACCACCCTCCTCCAGTTCTCTCCCCCCACCCAACCCCCCACACACCCCCTCACCCCAACCTTAAACCAGCTTATATTTCACCCCTCTCCTTGGATTCAACCAGTTCTGCTGAAGGGTCATGAGGACTCGAAACGTCAACTCTTTTCTTCTCCACCAATGCTGCCAGACCTGCTGAGTTTTTCAATGGCACACCCAGCCCAGTCGACTCTGCAAAGTCTTCCTTACTAACACCTGGGAGCCTTGTGCCAAAATTGGGAAAGCTGTCTCACAGACTATTTAAGCAGCAGCCTGACATAGTCATACTCACTAAATCATACCTGACAGACAATGCTCCAGACACCAACATCACCATCTCTGGGTATGTTCTGTCCCACCAGCAGGACAGACCCACCAGATGTGGTGGCACACTGGTATACAGTTGGGAGGGAGTTGCCTAGGAGACCGCAACATTGAGTCTGGCACCATGAGGTCTCATGACATCAGGTCAAATATGGGCAAGGAAACCTCCTGCTGATTACCACTACTGACTGAACTGGCCGAGTCCTAAAGGACATAGCTGCTACACTGGGTCTGCGGCAAGTGGGAAGCAAACCAACAAAATGGAAAAACCTATTTGACTTTGTCCTCACCAATCTACCTGTCAGAGATACATCTGTCCATGACAATATTGGTAGGAGTGACCACCACGCAGCACTTGTGGAGATGAAGTCCCACCTTCATAGTGAGAATACCTTCCATCGTTTAGTATGGCACTATCATCATGTTACGTGGGATAGATTTCGAACAGATCTAGCAACTCAAATCTGGGCATCCATGAGGTGCTGCGGGCCATCAGCTGCAGCAGAATTGTATTTAACCACAATCTGTAACCTCATTTCCCGGCATAACTCCCACTCTAGAATTACCATCAAGCCGCTAGATCAACACTGGTTTAATGAAGAGTGCAGGAGCAGCACCAGGCATACCTCAAAAACTAGTTGCATGCCAAATAGCGGAAACAGCATGTGATAGACAGAGATAAGCGATCTCACAACCAATGGATCAGATATATACATATGAACATATGAATTAGGAGCAGGAGTAGCCACTTGCCCTCTCGAGTCTGCTCCACCATTCAATAAGATCATGGCTGATCTGATTGTAGCCTCCATTCCACATTCCTGCCTACCCTCAATAACCTTTCACCCCTCTTGTTAATCAAGAATCTGTCTAGCTCTGTCTTAAAAATATTCAAAGACTATGTTTCCACTGCCTTTTGAGGGAGGGAGTTCCAAAGACCCATAGCCTTCTGAGAGAAAAAATTTCTCCTCAACCTCCATCTTAAACGAGTAACCCCTTATTTTTAAACTGTGACCCCTAATTCTAGAAACATCCTCTCCACGTCCACTCCGTCAAGACCCTTCAGCATCTTAAAGGTTTCAATCAAATTGCCTCTTACTCTTCTAAACTCCAGTGGATACAAGCCTAACCTGTCCAACCTTTCCTCATAAGACAACCCGCCCATTCCTGGTATTCGTCTAGTAAATCTTCTCTGAACTGCTTCTAACACATTTACATCCTTCCTTTAATGAGACTAATACTGTACATAGCACTCCAGATGTGGTCTCACCAGTGCCCTGTATAACTGAAGCATAATCTCCCTACTTTTGCATTCAATTCCCCTCACAATGAATAATAACATTCTATTAGCTTCCTAATTACTTGCTGTACCTGCATACTAGCCTTTTGTGATTGGTGCACCAGGGCATCCAAATCCCTCTGAATCTCAGAGCTCTGCAGTCTCTCACCTTTTAGAGAAAACGCTCCTTTTTTATTCTTCCTGCCGAAATGGACAATTTCATATTTTCCCTCACTTTTCCTGATTTGCCAGATCTTTGCCCATTCACTTAACCTTTCTATGTCACTTTCTAGCCTCCTTATGTCTTCTTCACAACTTACTTTCCTACATATCTTTGTGTCATCAGCAAATTTAGCAACCATACCATCTGTCCCTTCATCAAAGTCACTTATATAAATTGTAAAAAGTTGAGGCCCCAGCACTGATTCCTGTGGCACATTACTTGTTACATCCCATCAACCAGAAAAAGACCCATTTATGGCTACCCTTTGTTTCCTGTTAGCTAGCTAATCATCTATCCATGCCAATATGTTACCCCCTGCACCGTGAGCTTTTATTTTCCACAATGATGTTTGATGTCGCACCTAATCAAATGCCTTCTGGAAATGAATTACAGTACATCCTCCCATTCCCCTCTATCCACACCGCATGTGACTTCTTCAAAGAACTCCAATAAACTAGTTAGATATGATGTCCCTTTCACAAAACCATGTTGACTCTGCCTTGAATTTTTCTAAGTGCCCTGCTATAATATCTTTAATAATAGCTTCTAATATTTTCCCTAAGACAGATGTTAAGCTAAGCAGCCTGTGGTTTCCTGCTTTCTGTCTCCCCATCTTTTTGAATAAAGGAGTTACGTTTGCTATTTTACAATCTATTGGAACCTTCCCCAAAACCATCTAAGCTCTGCAGTCCTGCCACATCCAGTCATGAATGGTGGTGGATAATTAAACAACTTACAGAAGAAGGAGGCTCCACAAATATCAAACTTCATCCTCAATGATTGGAGTCCAGCACATCAGTGTAAAACACACCGCTGAAGCATTTACAACCATCTTTGGCCAGAAGTGCCGAGTGGGTGAGCCATGATGGCCTCCAGCTGAGGCCACCAGTGCCACAGATGGCAGTAAGAACAGAAAATGCTGTAAAAACTCAACAGGTCTGGCAGCATCTGTGGAGGGAGAAACAGAGATAACATCTCGAGTCCAACTTTTCCAGTTCTGAATCTGTGCTCCATAGTTCCAGATTCCTCCATGAGGGAAACAGCGGCCCATAACTTCTGATCTCAGGAGCGTCATACCCGGGAGGTACCCCAAAGATGCGCTGGGTGTCCCCTTCCATAAGTCTCTGCACAAGGACTGCACAGCAATTGTCTTAGTTCAAACTCCTGTTGGGCAATTATCTTGCACTGGGGATCATCTGACACTCTGCTTTAAATCACAGACTTCAGATGGTCCTGAATGACTTACAGGAATTGTTACTCAGGAAAAGTTAGAAGAATTAAAGCCACTTCTAACTCAGGGTAACTATAGTACTGACCAATCTCCCTCACACCCCTCATGGGATTCCCCCCCCCCCCCGCAACCTGATTACCCCCCAAAACCCCCACTGGACTCCCCAACACCCTCCCCAGTGCCCACACAGGACCCCGCAACTACCACACCAACCCTTGACTACCCCACCCACCCCAACTACCCCTCCACCGACCAGGCCACACATCCCCCCACTGACCCCCGGAGACCACCTGACCGACCACCCCCACTGACCTAGTTCCATAAAAAAGGGCGTGTGGCTTCCTTTCCCCCATTCTGCTGCACTTGACAGGAGGCCTCGGGAACCTGCTGCACTGCACTATTCTCACTGACCCAAGTGGAAAGGTTGGGTACGATAGGCGTGGCTGCATTTTGCTGTAAGTAAATAGGACCAGAGTGGCCATCCAACTGTGATTGCCACTCCATGGAAGTTCTGGCCCATGCTCTCAATATCTACCCTGTCAAGCCCCCTCAGAATCTTATGTATTTCAATAAGATCATCTCTCATTTTTCTAAACTCCAGTGAGTACAGGGCCAAGCTGCTAAACATTCCTTATAAGACAACACTTTCATCCCAGGAATCAACCTGGTGAACCTTCCCTGAACTGCCTCCAAAGCAAGTATATTCCTCCTTAAATAAGGAGACCAAAACCGTATGCAGTACTGTGGGGTGTGATCTCACCAGCACACTGTATAGTTGTAACAAGACTTTCCTACTTTTATACTCTATCTCCCTTGCAATAAAGGTCAGCATTCCATTTACTTTCATAATTAGTGCTGTACCTGCATGCTAACTTTTTTTGTTATGAGTACCCAAATTGCACCATACTGCAGCATTTTGTAGTCGCTTTCTACTTAAATAATATTCTGTTTTACTGTTCTCCCCATCAAAATGGATAACATCACATTTTCTCACATTATACTCCATGTGCCAAATTTTTATCCATTCACTTTACTTATGAACCTTTGCAGACTCTTTGGGCTGAATTTTGTGATGGGCGGGCAGACCTGACTGACTCGGCGGAGGGTGGGCAGCCGATCGCTGCTGCCGAAACGGGCCGCGCCGCCATTTTGTGCGGGCGGGCCAATTAAGGCCCGTCCAGCGGGGTTCCGACTCCTGTGTTCATCGGGAAAATTAAATCGGCAGCGGGCATGTTCAGACCACCAGTTCCAATGGGGAACCAGCACTCTGTATAAAGAGCGGCCAGGCAGCCTCCTTTAGGCTGTTCACCTTGGCCAGTCATCGGGCTGTGAGGGCAGAGGAGGAGGGGGGCAGGCTGCAGGGTAGGCCAGCTGGGGGCCACTGTTCCCCTCAGTTCTCAGATGCCTGCCTTGCTGTCCTCCTCGAAGAGTTGTCCAACATCGGGATGTCTTGTTTCCGGAGGATGGGAGGAGGAGGGGTCCCCATCTCACCAGGCAGGAGTGGCAGGAGGTGGCGGAGGCTGTTAGCTCTCATGATGCTGTGCGGCGCGCTGGAGTGCAGTGCCGCAAGCACTTCAATGATTTTCTGCGCTCTGGAAGGGTGAGTACCATGTCAGCCTTGGCCCTTTGACCCAGCAGGTAGCCTTAGCCTTTGAGCCCCCCTACCCCCACCCCCGCCACGTGTTAGTGTCATTACTGCATTGGGCATTTGGTGCACTCTAGGTGGGCAAACAGATAGTGACCATGCATACATCGCCTTAGTAGTTTAGGAGAAGATGGGCTCTCCCTGCAGCATATGTTGGTGTTTGTCACATTTGAGTAGTCTGGGGGCAACCAGTAGGGGAGGCAGCTAGACACATACTCAGATCTCCAACACATGTCTTATTGATGGTGATGAGATGGTGGAAGGGGAGCCTTAAGGTGTCATGGCCAAGAGCCATCTGCTGGCCTTGGCGCTGCACCTAGTTGCGCCTCCTTGCCATGGCGCTCAGACCCGTGTGTTATTCAGTGATGGACACCGAATGTGTCCAAGGTGGCTGTTGGGGGAGGGGTTTGGGAGCAGCTGTACTATCTTCTGAGGACTGATCACCAGAAGTGTGGACAGGAACCGCTGGAGGCCTCAGATGGGCCGCTATGGTTGGGATGCGGCGTGCGTGTGTAAAGTACATGAGCGATCAGCCCCAGTAAATGCTCTTCTATGTTCTGCAGGCAAAAACTGAGAGCAATATCCGGGAGCGTCAGCGGACTGGTGGTGGGCATGCCTTGCTGCAGCACCTCGCCGCGTATGAGGAGCAGGCCATGGAGCTGAGGAGAAGGCAGGTGGCCAGGTCGGCAGGTGTTGGCGAGGCTGGGGTGCAGCGGCCAGGTATTTGAGGGCCACAGTCCCATCCACTCAGTCTCCCCACCATTCAAAGCGCTGATGGTTGCTGCAATTGTTAATGCAGCAACACTGCTCAATCACAGACTGATACAGTCAGACGTGTGAGTCATACACAAAGGTCCCTTAGCTCCTTGAGGATGCGCATCTCTAGCACCTTCCAAAGTCGCCTTATCCCATTTGTGACCACTATCCCCATGGATAATTAGCCTAACGTGCCATGGCATCGCTGCTGCACATCCAAAGACTTATTGCATCTTAGGAGGGTTTGTATCTCCACTACCCTTTCAGCCAGAGCGTCCCACATTACTCTGTCCAAAAGGTCCTCAGCACCTCACCTGTCAACCTCATGGCACTCAACTTAAATAAATGCCGCCACGTTAGTCATCCCTGCGCCAAGGGGAAATGTTGCATTCTATCCACCCATTCTATGCCCCTCATAATGGTATGAAAGTCAATAATGTGACCTGTCAATCTCCTGTGCTCCACGGCAAATGTCACAAGTGTATGGAATGTTTCATCACTCCAACTCTCCAGGCCAGCATGCAACCAGGTCAGGAACCTCTGCACTCTCCCCACTCCTATGCCATCCCTGCCATGAAGCGCAGGTCACAACTGAACGCAGAAGTGTAGATGTGGCTTCGACAGCGTTTTCTGCACTTGCAGCATGACCTCCCTTTTCCTACATTCTGTTCCTCGGCTAATAAAGGCAAGTCTGGCTTCGACCTTGTTAAACGCCTTATGTTCCTGTTGTGCTACCTTAACGGGTCTGCCCAGCAAGTCCCTGTAATCGCCGTGATTTCCCATGGTCCTACCATTACTCATGTATTCCCGTACCTTGCTTGTCTTGCCCAAATGCTTAACCAAACACGTATCCACATAACATTCCAAGTGGCATTCCTTAGGCCATCTGACCAGCCTGTCTGTATGCGCGTGCAATGTTTGGGCCGCCTCTTGACTATTTACCACCCCACCAATGTTCATCTCCTTAGGTTCTTGAAGGGTGAGCGACTTATAAGGCTGGGGGGGAAAGGGATGAAAGGTGTTACTGACTGAAACCTAACTGATGCACTGTCCTTGTTGTTAATTTCAGCACCGCATGGCCGCCACCGACACGCCCAGAGCCCCGCTTCCACACCTGAGGGCCAAGACTTGCAACTTGCATCACATCCTTTCAGCGAGCCAGGCACCAGCGCAGCAACAAACACTTCAGTGGTGATTATAACGTCGGCTAGTGTCCCGGGGCACAGTGGAGAGGGCACTTCACAATCGCTGGAGGAGATGGCACAGACAGAGAGTGCCGATGGCGCCAGCAGCTGGAGGACTGCAGGGGGCCAGGTACATGCTGAGTCCGGCAGTGATGATGTGCCTCTGGAGATGTCAGCCATGCAGCAGTTGCAGGACAAGCGGCAGGGTGCACAGGAGCATCTGGCAGGGTTGAATGAGGTTGTGCTTCAGTTGGTCTCTGTGGTGGAGGAGTCCAGGCAGAGTGTCAGTGAACCTCAGTACAAAGCTTCAGGCTTCCTCCATTGAAAGATTGGCAACTCTCATGGAGAGGGGCTTCACTCAGATTGAGACTCTTCTGATTGAGTTACGCTCTGACCTGCAAGCCCTCACAGCACTAATGGCCACAGGTGGTCATTTGCAATGTGGGAGATGTTCTGGGCACCAAGTGTCGTCGCTCGGTGCCCATTCATCTGCGGTGAGCAGGGAGGTCCAGTGTGACCTCACGGTGCAGCAGCTGCCTGTCATCGCTGCAAGCTCCTCTCAGGGCGCTCCGGATGAGGGCAGCAGCTCCTCCGCCCCTCTGCCAGTGACCGTTGCGAGGCTGTGACAACTGGGGAGATGCCAGTTCTGGAACTGGCCAGTACCTCCCAGGCGGGCCATCACAGGCTCCACGGGCCAGAGGATGGCCACCAACAGGACAGCAAAGTCAACAGGCTGTCTCATAAGCCACCCCAAGCGATGGGGCGGCACCTAGAAATAGCACCCGCAAACGTAAGCATAAGGCGCGTTAGGCACTCCACAGGTTTGTCACTGGTGATTTTGTGTTGGACCTATTTTAGGGAAAATATAATTACGTACGTCTGAGCGACATTTGTGCTTTATTTTGGTGGAAATAAAGTCCACTTTTCTGACCATAGCTGAGAGTGTTTCCTTTGTGCTGCATTTGTATGCTTCACAGACATCTCATGAGTGTTTGAGTGGACATTGATGTTTCTGTACTAAACCCCTAGTTGCAGTTGATGAGGTGGAAGATGTAGCACCTGAGTGCCACATGTGGAAGCGCCAGGCAATGCTGGTCCTGCTAATCCATGTGTGTGGAGCTAGCTGAAAGTTCGTTGGATTAAAGTGTCCCGGGAGTCCCTGCCTCCTTGTTGTAGTAGCGGAGTGGCTTGCTGCCCCTCATCATTGCCCTGTGCTTCCTCGTCCTCTGAGCCACTGCTGGATTCATTATGTGCAGCCTCATCCACTGCGTCAAAGTCTTCATCGTCAACTGCATCCCCCCCAAGATTATGCATGCCACCACTATCAGAGAGACACGATCTGGGGGGTACTGTAGTGCGCCCCCTGAGCGGTCCAGGCAATGGAAGCGCATCTTGAGAAGACCGATGGCTCTCTCCACCACAGCCCTTGTGGTGCCCTTTATGTCTACCCCACGACTTGCTTTCCCACCTATTTTTGTATCATTAGCAAGTTTGGCTAAAATACACTCTGTCCCTTCATCCAAGTGGTAAATGTAGACTGTAAATAGTTGATGCCCCAGCACTGATTCCTGTAGCACCCCACTATTTACTGTTTGCCAATCTGAAAATGATGCATTTCTCCTGACTTTGTTTCCTCTTAGTTAGCCAATCCACTATCCAGGCTAATATATTATCCACTACACCATGAGCTCTTTTCTTGTGTGGTAACCTTATATTTGGTGCCTTATTGAAACCCTTTTGGAAATCCAAATACATTGCATCTACTGCTTCCCTTTTATCCACTCTGCTTGTTACCTCCTTAAAGAACTGTGGTGGCTTGGTATAAGCAAGGGATAGTGGGGTGGATTATGCCCCAGCATAAAACCATGTTGTGGATCCCAGTTATAGAAACTTACCAATTTTCCTTTCCATTAATTCCATTCCTATTCACAAATAGAGATACCCTGATACTGTAAAATGTCTCTTTTCATAGATTCTGAGAACTACCCAAACTCAGTAATAGTGTGTCTGATAGATTCAGGAATGATTTAGAAATTAAAAATACAACCATAGAATTGTGAATTGGGCACCTTAGATAAAATTTTGCTACCCAACCTCATGGCTGTTTTTTTGGAACTGCTGCAAAATTCTAATCAAGCACTAATAGTGAAATGCTAATCGTAAAACCACAATGTACCAATACACTGAGCTATCGAGTACATGGTGCACTGAAGAACCAAACTAACATTGTGTCATAACCATTTTCCAACTCCCTGGTTAATCCAATAAGATTATTACAGTTTTTTTCTAAATTAGTTTCCCCCTGAAGAACTCTGCTTTCAATCTCAACTACTTTCTCAGGATGATTTTGACTTGGACTTAACCACACATCTGAATGTATCCTGTATCATGTTTTTAATAGGTGATTTTTTTAATGATTGTATTTTCATGTTCAATATCGAAGTTGGAAAATGTGCAAATATGTCAAGGAAAGTTTCCAAAGAAGGAAACTTGCCAAGCTCTCTCTACTTTTCTAATCACTGCCAACCACTAAATCTAATTTACAACTTGGGGATACCAGCCATTGACCGTTTCCAATTTGCTTGACGTGAGATTTATGGAAAACTTAGTAATTTTAAAAAAAATTTATCTAGCCCTAAGCGAAGAAAATCAATGACCTCGTAAGGCACGAGTAACAAAACTACAACCGGTTTTCCCTCATTCAGTATAAAAGTTTAACATTCCTTGGGATTTATAATGTTTGAAAAATACTTTTCTTTTGTTGTATTCTTCTTATAAATGTATTCATTTATTTTAAATGGTTAATGTCTGTTATAAAACAAACTATAAAAGAACGTCCTTCAAAAGCATTACGTGCTCACCTGCTAATATTAAAATGATAATACCTGCGGGAGCTAGGAGATAAAGAGCCTGAGAAGGAATGAGAGAGGATCCGGGAGATAAAAGAGCAAGAGAGGAGCTGGGAGATTAAAGAACACGAAAGGAGCGAGAGCAGAGCTAGGAGATAAAGAGCACAAGAAGGAGCAAGAGCAGAGCCAGGAGATAAAAGAGCGCGAGAAAGAGCAAGAGTCGAGCCGGAAGATAAAAGAGCATGAGAAGGAGCTAGAACAGAGACAGGAGATAAAAGAGCATGAGAAGGAGTGAGAGTGGAGTCGGGAGATAAAAGAGCATGAGAAGAAGCGAGAGTGGAGCCAGGAGATAAAAGAACACGAGAAGGAGCGAGAGTGGAGCCGGGAGATAAAAGAACATGAGAAGGAGCGAGAGTGGAGCTGGGAGATAAAAGAGCACGAGAAGGAGCGAGAGTGGAGCCGGGAGATAAAAGAACATGCGAAGGAGTGAGAGTGGAGCCGGGAGATAAAAGAGCACGAGAAGGAGCGAGAGTGGAGCCGGGAGATAAAAGAGCGTGAGAAGGAAGGAGAGCGGAGCTGAGAGATAAAAGAGCTGGCTGCTGGTGCTGATGATGGGTCTCTGTGGACCAACCAGATTTGGAGGAAATCAAGTGTGATATCATGGGGAACTAGGTAAGTGATTGGTTGCTGAATATTTTATTTGTTTTGCTCATTTATCTTTTAAATACTGATATAATTTATTGGTAATTGTAAGGTTTACTTCATAATAAGGTTTTTGTAATAGCAGTAGTAAAGCTTATTGGAAGTAGGGGGGTTTATTAATTAAAGTAAATAAATAAAAATAACTAAAACTTTAAACTAAAATACCTAAAACACATACCTCTGTAATTAAGTAACACATAACTTTTAGTTGTAGGTGGTACTAACTTTTAATAAGCATAGTAAATTGTAGTATACATAGGAATAATTTGAAGTTAATTTAAGAAAGTAATGAAATAAAATTAACTAAATAGCGTAACAGCTGTCCTGCCATTGTTTAAATGTTGCAGCTGTGGAATGTTGGAGCTTCTGAATGCCAAGGCAATCCAGGGCAAACACATCTACAGAATGTAAGCAGCTAAAGGAATTCCAGATCTGGATTATTGATTTGGAAGCTGAGCTGCAGACACTGCACAAAATAAAGGAGGGGGAGAAATACCTGGACACTTTCCAGAAGATGGTCACAACTCATAGAATAGGGTCGTCTGTTTTGGACAGCAGTGAGAAACAGGAGAATTTGACCGTGAGTGAGGCGGGTAAAGGGACCAAGCATACAGTTCTGGAGGAGCCTCAGATTTCGCAATTGTCAAATAGGTACAAGGTGCTTGCTACCTATGTGGACAAAAGCGAGGTCTACAGGGTGGATGAGCAGACTGGTCATGACAAAATGGTACAGGAAGCTGTTCAAGCGGTGGGGGGGAGCAAACAGGAATGTAGTGGTAGTAGGGGACAGTATAGTGAGGGGGATTGACATTGTTCTCTGCAGCAAAGAGCGTGAGCCCAGATGGCTGTATTGCCTGCCCAGTGTCAGGGTTCGGGACATTTGCTCAGGGCTGGAGAGAAACTTACAGCGGGAGGGGGAGGATCCATTTGTCCTGGTACATGTAGGTACCAACAGCATAAGCAGGGCAAGGAAGGAGGTTCTGCATAGTCAGTATGAAAAGCTAGGCACCAAATTTAGAAGCAGAACCTCAAAGGTAATAATCTCTGGATTATTACCTGAGCCATGTGCAAATTGACATTGGGCAATTAAGATTAGGGAAATGAATGCATGGCTCAAAGATTGGTATGGGAGAAGTGGGTTCTGGTTTGTGGGGCACTGGCATCAGCACTGGGGATCATCCTCTTGTCCCTCACTGCTGTCCAAAACAGATGACCCTATTCTAAGAGGTGTGACCATCTTCTGGAAAGTGTCCAGGTATTTCTCCCCCTCCCTTACATTGGGCGGTGTCTGCACCTCGGCTTCCAGATCAATAATCCTGATCTAGAATTCCTCTAGCTGTTTACATTTCTGCAGACGTGTTTGCCCTGGTGTCCCAAAGCTCCTACATTCCACAGCTGCAACATAAAAAACGATGGCAGGACAGGTGTTACGTTATTTAGTTAATTTAATTTAATTATTTTCTTAATTAACTTAGAATAATTCCTACGTATGCTACCATTTGGACAGTCTACACCTGAACTGTGCTAGGATTAGTGTTTAGCGAGTCACATAACTAGGGAGGTAGAGAGGGCTTTAAACTAAACAAGGGGTTTGAGGGATCAAGCTTGGGTAGATGTAGCAAATCAAGGGGTAGAGTCAAGGCAGGAGAGTAAAAGAATGTGAAATGAGGGTCAGAGAATGGCAGGAAGGGACAGCGAAAATAACTATGAATACACCAACAGTCAAGACTAGGGGTGGAATTGTGTCAGCTTTGCACTAGGTGCGGTATCAGGCAGGAAAAAAGAACATTTTACCCGCCGGCTACAATTGCGGCTTTTAAGCCGTATTATCTCTGTTCTGCCTTATTAATCATGCATTACCAGTAAACACGCATTTCCATGGCGAGCGGGCTCTCATTTGCCATATATAGCAACGTGCACACCTCTCTGTGCTTCCAGCCCAAGACAGCTGCAAAGAAGACATGGTCCCAAAAGGGAAGAATACTGCAGCCCCCTGGTTTAACGATGCGTTCCTCAAGCACCTTTTGGACGCCATGGAGGCCTGCCGTGATGTTTTCTACACTTGCTCTGGCTGCAGGAGGGGAAGCAACATTACCAATCCGGCGTGTGAGGTGGTGACAGCAGTGGTCGTTGCCAACACCCTGCAAAAGAGGACACTCAGTGAGAAGAAAGCCACCCTGTGTCGCAAGAGGATGAATGATCTCCTCTTCCGCCAAGGTGAGTCACTCTTCTCATAACTCACACACTCACAAACCCATCACACATCCACAAGGATCTCACTTACTGCCAGTTCAAGGGACATCACTATTTACTTCATTGCCCTCATCCCAGCTATGACACCACTCACCACCCACACATGCCAAGCATACTTATCATCTGGCTTGACAGGCATCCCGCTTGCTTATGCTCTCTCCATCTGTATTCATGCAGGACAAGCTGGCACACAACAAGACGGGAAGGTCGCAGACTGGAGGAATGCCTGACATCAAGATCCTAACAGACTTTGAAAATCAAGTCATCCAGCTGCCGGTGAAGATCTGGACTGTTTCTGTGATGACGATGAGGCTGGCAGTGCTCAACCAAGTGAGGATCCAGCAGTGCAACATCCATCAGACAACCATGCTGTGATAGATGTGCCCTGGTTCACAGGACACTACCATGCACTAATTATCTCCGCTTGCTTTCTTGGGACACCTGGGAAACAGCTGAGGGAGTCCACGACTCAGGGCCTCCAATCAAGTCCCAAAGATACCTTGGAAAAAGAATCTGAAGGTACCCTCAATGAAGACACGTCACAGCACTCACCCACACCCTCCACCAGTGCAGAGACACACACCTCAGTGGGACCTAGTTCTAAAGTAGCCTTGGGATCACAATCTGGCGAGTACGTCACACTGACTGATCTACAGCAGACGGTGGCAGGAGCTTCCCTGGTGTCCAGCACTCAGAGGACTGCTGGAGACCAGAAATCTGCTGAGTCGTAGTCAGATGACCAGCCTCTGGACTCGGTCATACCTCAGTTACTGGAGCTGCAAAGGCAAGCTAGGGAACATCAGGATGGGATGTCAGCTGCACTCCTCAAATTGCAAGACACGATGGAGGAGTCCGTCTGCCTTCAGCCTGAGGTGATAGCACCAGTATGCCAACACACCATCTTGGTCTCCACTGCTGCACCAGCTGAACTGCATCACCGACTCCATAGTTGGCCTCAGGCAGTATCAATGCAAGAGGGGTGTGGGACAGCTCGAACTCACTCCAGCTTCCCCTTCTCCTCAAGGAATTAGCCAAGGACCCACGGGCAACCATAGGGAGGAGGATCAGCAGGGGCACACCCTGGGGCCATCCACCCAGGTGACCGGGAATGTCCGGCCCATCCAGATCCTCTCTTCCTGTGACCCCAGCAGCTCCAGCTCCACAGGCCGAGGAGGGAGCCACTTCCACACAGCAGGGCCCCAAAAGCAGGCTGGGGTCCTCCAGGTCTTGGTGCCAGAGGACATCCATCAAGGTCATCACAGACAGGGAATAGCAGTCAACAAGCTACCTCCACCTCCACTGTGAATGTCCAGGGAGCACCAAGACGTAGCGGCAGGGCTAGGAAGGTTAAGAAGATACAGTTGCATTGCCTGGGCACGGATATTAATCACTTGTACATAATGTTCACTACTGTAAATAAACTCCCAAGAATGTCTTGTTGCCTATGGCTCCTTGTTCAGATGAGCAGTGTTCTTGTCACTTGGATGTGAAACCTTGGTCCCTGCCCAGGATAAAGGCAGGTGTCTCAGTCCAGGGCCTCTTCCTTGTGCTTTGTGCAGCCATCAGACCCAAAGTGACGGTACGGGTTCACACTCACTGGACATATTAGTGATGCCGGCTCTCGATGATGCTTGTTATTGCTGCCAGAATATCGTAGGCAGGCATTGCAGAGCTCCGTCATTCTCTCTATGTGTACTCAGCGTCTTTGAGGTGGAGCTGGTCCCCCAGCTCTTCAGCATCTGTGACCAGTAACACTGTGCTCCTGAAGGGGTCAGGTGCTGAAGGCTGACAAAGGATCAGGTGCAGCTAAAGTTTCACGGCTGCATCTCCATGATAAGACCCTGATCACAAAACGCAAGCGAGCTGTCTGACTGAAGATAGGAGTCAGACATTCACAGAGGCAGTGTGAAGTCAATGGAGTGTCCTCACTGCATGTTGTCATCATCCTCCTGGAATCAAGGACTATTAGGGCCTCTGCTATAAATCCATGACAGGAATCTTATCACAGAGGTATGTGTGCTGCCATCAGCCAGACTGGAGTCAAAGGTTCACAGATGCAATGTAAGGATTTATGGTGTCTCCTCACTGCATGTTGTAATCACCTTCCATGAACCTAGCAGCTATGAGGGCCTCCCGCTTGTCTCATTTGGCCTATGCAATGGCCTCATCCCTGTCATCCTTGCCTTCGAGGACCTCCACACGCTCATTCCTGTTGACATCCTCCTCAGCAGGGGAGACGTCTGGCTCCTCCATCTCCTCATCCAGTGCCAGGTTATAAAGAGCGCAACAGGCACCGATGATGTGTGACACCCTGGGCGGGCTATATATGCAGGGCTTCACCAGATTAGTCCAGGCACCAGAACCTCAGTTTCAGCACCCCAATGGTTTGCCCCACCAAGGTGCAAGTTGCAGCATGAGCCTCATTGTACCTTCACTCTGCTGCAGTCTGAGGCTACCACACGGGTGTCATCAGCCACGTCCTCTGCGGGTGACCCTTGAGACCAAGGAGCCATCCTGCAGCCTCTGTGGACCCTGGAAAATGTCAGGGAACAGAGACCTACTGAGAATGTAAGAGTTGTGGACAATCCCTGGGAACCATGCGCAGACCTGCAGGATGTGTTTGTGGTGGTCGCACACCAGCTAAACATTCAGCAAGTGTGTTATGGCATAGCGGTTAATAAATGCTGAGCTGCTCCATTCCCAGAGGGAAACTTGAAACAGCTGCCATAACTGTTTTGCAATTTGTATTTTATTTCGAGATATGTGCCTTGAATTCAGTAGTAATAGGTCCGCCGCGGCATAGAGGTTTTTTTTACAAAACAATTAAACATTAAATTAAACATACCATAGGCATCACCCACATCTGTGACCCAACTATATTGTTACCTAAAGTAAATTGAACTCCTGCAATGAGCAATTTTTCCATGACTCCCAACAATCACCTCACCTGTTTTCCACTTACTCTTTAAATTTACCTTCCATGATGGAATAGGTTTAGCATCTCCATGAATCCCACTTATTATCATTTGTTCCTGCAACACTCCCTCTGAACAACAAATACCACTATCCCACAACATTAAGGATTGACTATCCCCGTGTCTCTTAAAATTTGAACATCCTTACCTACTCCACCCTGTAAACATGGAAAGACTTGCCCTTTACATTCAAAATCTTTAAGCATTTCTAAAACCTGCTCCTCAGAACTCCATTGGGTGAATTGTGAACACATTCCCACTTCTTTACCTATCACTGATTCTTCCTATTTTATTCGTACACAAACCACTGGTTTTTCCTGTGCCTGAACCTCAGAATACTTTTACTTCCAAAACTTTTCTGTACCCCAATAATCCCAACAGATTTTCCCTGTTATTTCCAACACACTGACTTTGTGTGTCCAATTTTATTACAATGAAAACACCTCAATTTTCGAGTGTCATTTCTACCATCAGCATCTTCTTTTTTCTTCTGAGAGAAAACTCCCTGGGAATTTCCATCTGCTCCTTCCCTTCCCTGACTACTCACCTTCCTTTCACCCTCCCACTTTCTTTCCTTCTCGGATTTAAAAGGGTGACAGAGAAAAGGTTTAACGCTATGAACTAACTCATACTCATCAGCTATCCCTGCTGCTTGTCTTATCATTTCAACCCTCTGCTCCTCCACATGAGTTCTCACTATTGAAGGAATTGAATCTTTAAATTCTTTCAAAGAATTACTTCTTTAACAGCTTCATAAGTCGTCTCTATCTTTAATGCCCATATCCACCAGTCAAAATTACTTTGTTTTACTATGTCAAACTCAGTATAAGTTTTCCCAGGCAGTTTTCCCATGTTCCTAAACTTCTTCCTGTATGCCTCAGGAACCAAGTCATATGCACTCAAAATAGCCTTTTTTTACTGCATCATAGTTCACTGACATTTCTTCTCACAGTGAAATATAAACCTCATGCGCTCTACCCAACAATCTAGATTGTAACAAAAATGTCTAGTTTTCCTGTGGCCATTTCATCTGTTTAGCTATCTTCTCAAATGAAATAAAGAATGCTTCGGCATCTCTTTCTTCAAACTTTGGAAGAGCTTGTACAAATTTAAACATCTCCCCACTGGGTTGTGATCTGGAAATAAATCCTTCTGCACCTTCTGGTGTCTCTTTATTAAATGATAGCTTTTCAAGCTTGAACTCTCTCTCTTTTTTTCTCTTTCCTCCTTTTCTAACCTCACCATTTCTAACTCCCTTTCCTGTTTTCTTTCTCTCTTCTGCCTTTCTGCTTTTTCCCTTTGGAATGCTCATTCCCCTTCTTTTTCTGCTGCGTCTGGTTCCAATTTTTTTCATTTCCAACTGAATTTGAGCCCATTCCAATGACCTACCCTTTGAAGGGCTCAGTCTCTCAGGTATCCCTTCCAATTTCAAATGCTGTGCTATACCTTCAATAATGTCTGATTTCCTTATCCCTGCAGGTAATCCTAATTGTAATTTATCTGCTAATTTCACTAACTTTACTTTGTTTGCCTTTTGTAAACCAACCAAAGTTATAACTTCAACTCCCAGACAAATCTTGGCAACTGCTGAAGTCATATTGCAGTCTCACCACTTTAAAAAACCTCACACCAACTCTGGAATTCAAAGTGCTTCTCGTACAACCTTAACATTCACCAATCCAAAATCAAGGAATTTGAAATATATCCCAGACGAGCCCCCAACTTTGTTATGGTACAGTGGATGGTAAATGCCAAGCTGCTCAAATCCCAGAGGGAAACTTGAATCAGCTGCCACAACTGTTTTGCAATTTGTATTTTATTTTGAGATGTGTGCCTTGAAGTCTGTAGTAATAAGCCCACTGAGGCTTGGAGGTTTTTTTTACAAAACTAAATTAAACAGTTATTAATAAAAGAAAAGATATCCAGCACATCCATAGGTCTACAAATTACTACTATAATGACTCCTAAATCCCCAAATTAATCCAACTCCCAGTTACACCCCCATGAAGGCAACAGTAAAACAAAATAGATTTCAACAGACAAAGGAAAAGCACACAATATCCTGGACAGTGATATTCAAAGTGAATTCTCTTAGCTTTGCTTCCTATAAACAACAAAATAATGCATAGAGGCTGGAGGCTTTTCACACTTTTTCCCTTACGCATTACCTCATCTCCTTTATACACATTTCTCCATTTTTAATGTGAATTCCATTGTTCCAATATGTCTTTGCCACTTTACTTTTATCATAATATAAGCCTTTCATAGTACTCACATTATCAGTAACCTTTGGGAAAAATAAACACACTGTTTGGCTTAACTTCTTATGGCTAATAACATCTTACCATCTCTTTGAAATTCAAACTACTCTGGTTTATCTAAAAATGCAAATGTTCCTCACACTTCACATTCTAAAACCTCAGCCATGTTTACATATTTAGCATTTCAAACCTAGCTTCCCTTTTGATAATTCAAAAGCTCCAGAATAACTGTCTCCAATTCAATTAGAACCCTCCACACACATATCCACGCAGAGAAACTAATCCAAACCTCACTATTAACCTACCTTTATAATAAATCACAATAATTTAATGAAAATTATTATATTTTCATGACGGGTGGAAGCCCTTGCAGTTGACATAGTTGACCGCTTGTTGCCACGGAGATCTGAGCGCCATGTGAGTTGATGGCACCCTGCACCCGTGGGAAACCTAAGACCTGGGCAAATCCCAGCACTCTTGTGTCCTGGCTTTCCTGGTCCTGGGCAAAATGCACAAAATTGTGTGCCTTCACAAAGCTGGGGTTCGTGACCTCATGGATGCATTTGTGGGTGGAGGCTTGAAATATCCCACAGGTCACCTTTGGAGCCCTGAAAGGAGCCACTGGCATACAGATTGAGCGCCGCAGTCACTTTCGTGACCACTGGCAGTGAATGCCCCCCATGTCCCCGTAGCACTAAATCCTGCAGCAGGTGGCAGATGTGACCAACCGGTTCCCTGGACATGTGCAGTCTTCGGCGACACTAGTTCTCAGTCATCTGCAGGAATGAAAGGCAACGTCTATAGACCCTGGGTCTAGCTAGGTGCTGACCAGTGACAGCTCGCTGTGGCTCTTCAGTGGTATGTGCGGAAGCCCCAGCTGTCCCTTCTTTTGGAGGGTGCTGCTGCTCCCTCTGCATAGCTGGGCACCTCCATCACTCTCTTCTCCTTCATCTCCATGTCTGTAAGCCATGAGGCATACAGCTAGGTCACCAGGCTCCATGCTTCTGATGTACTACTCCTGTAGGATGAAAGAGAAAGACGGGTGGTCAGCATGGGTATACTAAGAACCTCTCTTGATTAAGTCTGAAGGCCCCAAGAGAGTGCTGGAAACCACTTAGATGGCCAGCGCTTAGTGCACTGGTGGCTGCCCGAGACCCCACCCAATTCTGCCCCACTCCGCCTGACTGATTGGCGGCAGCTTTGCCCATTGGACTGCATGCTGTGCCCTCAGCTCAGGCATAGGCATTCTCCTAACCCACACTGCAAGGCTGCGCTGTTAGCTTGAACCACTGGGGAGACTGGTCCAAACGTAAATGATGACATTGCAAGGGGCTGTGAGCGCCTCCATCAGTGACTGCTCCATGGCCACCTTTCACAAGGGGATTGTACAGCCTGCCCAGTCAGCCAATTGCTCAGCAGTCCACTAAAACGCTCATTAGTTTGCTGTCTGTGCCTGAGGGATGAAAAGCTCTGGAGCAGTTGCTGGCACTTTTATGCCTCTCTGTTGCTTCAGTGGGTAGATAAGCTAGATGCCTGACTCCAAGCTTATCAAGGTGGCTACACCTGAACTGTCTCAACTGTGAAGGAATGGTCACTTTATACAAGGTTTCTCTAATGCGTGGCTGCTTCCCTCCCCCCTGCCCCACAGGTGCTTGTGCACTACCATCAACCAAAGTGCAGCCTTTGCCACCCCTCCCCCCTCTCCCCCGCACCCAACTCGCCTCAACCACAGTGCAGCTCTTGCTGTCCCCCAACTTGCCTCAACTGCAGTGCAGCCCTTGCCCCAGCAACACACTGTCAGCGTTCATGTGAGACCATCACGAACCACAACGTGACACGAGTGCAGGATAGGCAGCTAATTGGTGAGTAGGATTGGTGAGTATTTCTAGATTTTAAAGTAAAAGTAAGGACTTTGGTTTGTGTTTAGGTCAGTAGTCTTTTTTTCTCTTTTTCTTAAAAATAGCTTGTTAAGTATAAGATCGATACTGTTGTAAAAAAAAAAATTACAATAAAGTGTAAAGAGCAGGGATACTAGATAAATTAATAAATCAGTTAAGTAAAATATGACAGTGATGGCAGTATGGTGATGTGTTGCTGCTGCAGCAAATGGGTGCTGCTGGACACTAAGGTGATCCAGCACGAAAACATCTATAATAGGTGTTTATAGCTCAAGGAACTTCGGATCTGAGTTGAGGAGCTGGAGTCCAAGCTGCAGACATTGTGCCACATCAGGGAAGGGGAAAGTTACCTCGACACTTTGCTCCAGGAGGTGGTCACACCCCTCAGGTTAGGTCATTCAAACTTGGTCTGTGATCAGGGACAGGAGGGTGTGACTGCAGGTGATGCAGGTATTGGGACCCAGAAAGTAGCATTTGAGGAGGCTCTGCCCCTGCAATTGGCCAAAAGTTACGTGGTTCTTTCTGGCTGTGTGGACAAGAATGGGGACTGCAGGGAGAATGAGTAAATTGACCACAGCACCGTGGTACAGAGAGCCATTCAGGTGGGAGGAGGAAATAGGAATGTAGTAGTGGTAGGGGACAGCATAATTAGCGGGATTTATACTGTTCTCTGCAGCCATGAGCATGATTCCTGAAGGCTGTGTTGCCTGCTCGGCGCCAGGGTTAAGGACATCTCCTTGGGGCTGGAAAGGAACTCGGAGTGGGAGGAGAGGGATCCAGTTGTTGTCATCCACGTTGGTACCAATGACATTGATAGGACTAGAAAGGAGGTTCTGCTGAAAGAATTTGAACAATTAGGAGGTAAATTAAAAAGCAGAACCTCCATGTTATAGTCTTGTGATTACTACTCGAGCCACGTCAAACTGGCATTGGGTAAATAAAGCCAAGGAGTTAATTGCATGGCTCAAAGATTGATGTGGGAGGAATGGGTTTCAGCTCATGGGGCACTGGCACCAGTACTGGGGTAGAAGGGAGCTGTTCCACCGGGATGGGCTTCAGTTGAATTGTGCTGGGACCAATATCCTGGTGAATCGAATAACTAGAGCTGTAGAGAAGGTTTTAAATTGAATGGGGAGGCGGGAGGGTTCTGGAGAGGGAAGACATAGGCTTACAAAGCAAAAGGATATGGCAGCATTGCAGGGCAGCTATTTAGGTAATGATTCTGAGAGTGTGACAGGAAGGGACAGGGTGTACAAACACAAAAAAAAACAGCAAATGGGGTAAAAGGGGGAAAAGATAGTAAAGAGGCAAAATTAATGGCTTTTTAACTTAAAAGCACATAGTATTTGGTACAAAATAAATGAATTATCAGTACAAATCGAGGTTAGTGGGTATGATCTTATAGCCATTATGGAGACATGGTTACAAGGAGATAAAAAATGGGAACTAAATATTCAGGGTTATGTGACTTTTCGAAAGGACAGGTAGGGAGAAAATGGTGGTGGGGTAGCTTTGTTAGTACAAGATGGAATATGTATGATAGCAAGAAATGATCTTGGATTGAAAAATGTAGAATCCATATGGGTGGAGGTCAGAAATAACAGTGGGGCGTGTTCAAAAAGGAAATGGGGAGGGTACAGGCTCAACATGTTCCCTCTAGAGTGATAGGAAGGAGTATCAAGCCCAGAGAACCATGGATGACCAGAGATATTCAGGTTACGATGAGAAAGAAAAGAAAGGCTTTTAGCAGGTACAAGGGAAGCAAATCAGCAGAGGCATTAGTGGAGTACAGACAGTGCAGAGTGGAGCTTAAGACAGCAATTAGGAGAGCAAAGAGGGGACATGAGAAAGCTCTGGCTGGTAAAAGTAGGGAAAATCCCAAGATATTCTATAAGTATATCAATGGGAAGAGGATAACCAGGGAAGGATTGGGGCCCATTAGGGACCAAGGGGCAATCTATGGGTGGAGCCAGAGAACATTGCTAGAGTGTTGAATGAATACCTCACGTCCATCTTCACCCAAGAGAATGAGGATGAAAGTATGGAATTCGGGGAGAGAGACTCGAGGTTCTTAAGCAGATTGATTTAGGGAGTGACGAGGTTTAAAAGTGGACTAATCTCTAGGTCCAGATGATTTGTGTCCCAGACTGCTGAGGAGGGCAAGGGAAGAGATCTCAGTGGCTCTGACCCGAATTTTTAATTCCTCTTTGGCCAAGGGGGAGGTGCCAGAGGACTGGCGAACAGCTAATGTGATTCCGCTATATAAGAAGGGTTGTGGAGATAAGCCAGGGAACTATAGACCAGTGAGTCTCACGTCAGTGGTAGGGAAATTATTGGAGAAATTCCTGAAGGAGAGTATCTATCTCCACTTGGAGAGGCAAGGTTTGATCAGGGATAGTCAGCATGGCTTTGTCAGAGGGAGGTCATGCCTAACAAATTTGACTGAATTTTTTGAGGAGGTGACCAAGTGTGTAGATGAGGGTAGTGCAGTTGATGTAGTTTATATAGATTTTAGCAAAGCCTTTGACAAGGTCCCACATGGGAGACTTATAAAGAAGGCAAATGCACATGGGATACAGAGCAATTTGATAATGTGAATTCAAAATTCGCTTAGTTGTAGGAGGCAGAGTGTGATGACAGAGGATGCTTTAGTGACTGGAAGCCAGTGTCCAGTGGCATACCACAGGGATCTGTGCTGGGTCTCCTACTATTTGTGATTTATATAAACGACATAGGTGACTATGTGGGGGTTAGGATTAGTAAGTTTGCGGATGACACAAAGATTGGCCGGGTGGTTAACACTGAGGTTGAGTGTCTTGGATTACAGGAAGATATAGACGGGATGGTCAAATGGGCAGATAAGTGGCAGATGGAATTTAACCCTGAAAAGTGTGAGGTGGAAAGAGTAATTTGACGAGGAAGTATTCAATGAACGGCTTGGCACTAGGAAGTTCTGAGGAACAAAGGGACCTTGGTGTGTGTGTCCATAGATCTCTGAAGGCAGAGGGGCATGTTAGTGGAGTGGTGAAAAAGGCATATGGGATACTTGCCTTTATCAATCGAGGCATAGATTACAAAAGTAGGGAGGTCATGTTGGAGTTATATAGAACCTTGGTGAGGCCAAAGCTGGAGTACTATGTGCAGTTCTGGTCGCCACATTATAGGAAGGATTGCACTGCAGGGGGTGCAGAGGAGATTCACCAGGATGTTGCCTGGGATGAAACATTTAAGTTACGAAGAGAGGTTGGATAGACTTGGTTTGTTTTCGTTGGAGCAGAGAAGACTGAGGGGCGACCTGATCGAGATTATGAGGGGCATGGACAGGGTGGATAGGGAGCAGCTGTTCCCCTTAGTTGAAGGGTCAGTCACAAGAGGGCATAAGTTCAAAGTGAGGGGCAGAAGGTTTAGGGGGGATGTGAGGAAAAACTTTTTTACCCAGAGGATAGTGACGGTCTGGAATGTACTACCTGGGAGGGTGGTGGAGGCGGGTTGCCTCACATCCTTTAAAAAGTACCTGGATGAGCACTTGGCATGTCTAACATTCAAGGCTATGGGTCAACTTCTGATAAATGGGATTAGGTAGGCAGGTCAGGTATTGCTCACTTGTCGGTGCAGACTCAATGGGTCGAAGGGCCTCTTCTGCACTGTGATTCTGTGAAGAAGACACTGGTGGGAGTAGTCTATAGGCCCCTTAACAGTAGCTATACTGTAGGACAGAGAATAAGTCAGGAGATAATGAGGGCATGTAAAAAAGGCAGTACATTAATCATGGGTGACTTTAATCTTCATGTAGATTAGGAAAATCAAATTGGCCGAGGTAGCTATGAGCAAGAACTCATATAGTGTATTCGGGACAGATTCCTAGAACAACATGTCGTGGATTTAACCAGGGATTAGGTTATTTTGTATCTGGTAATGTGTAATGCAGGTTTAATAAATGTAATAATAATGAGTAAAAGATCCCCTAGGAAACAGTTATCATAACATGGTAGAATTTAGCATTTAGATTGAGAGTGAGAAACATGGGTTGAAAACAACTGTGCTAAACTTAAATAAGAATGAGGGCAGAGTTGACTGGGGTGGACTGGGAAAGGAGTTTAGCAGAAAAGATGGTTGGTGAACAATGGCAGACGTTTAAGAAAATAGTTTATCACTCATGACAAAGATATATCCCAGCAAGGAAGAAGGATTCTAGGAAGGGGATAAACCAACCATGGCTAACCAAGGAAGTTAAGGATAGTATCAAATTGAAAGAAAATATGTACAATGTGGCAAAGATTAGTGGTAAGCCAGAGGATTGAGAAGGTTTTAAAAACCAACAAAAGATGATTTAAAAAAAAGAGGGAGAAATTAAACTAGCAAGTAATATAAAAACAGACAGTAAGAGCTTCTTTAAATATATAAAAAGGAAGAGAGAAACCAAAGTGAACATAGGCCCCTCAGAGTGAGGCTGGGGGGGCATTTTCAGGATGGCAACCTGTAACTGGTGGAGTGCCACAGGGATCAGGGCTGGGGCCACAATTATTTACAATACATATTAATGACTTGGATGAGGGAAGTAAATGTATTACCACCAAGTTTCGGATGACACAAAAATAGGTGGGAAGGCAAATAGTAAGGATGACACAAAGAGTCTACAGAGGGATATAGACAGATTAAATGAGCTGGAAAAAACTTGGCAGATGGAATGTAATGTGGGAAAATGTGAGGTTATGCACTTTGGCAGGAAGAATAGAGAGCTGGATATTATCTAAATGGAGAAAGCTGCAGCACAGAGGGATTTAAAGGGACCTCATGCATGAATCACAAAAAGCTAGCATACAAGTTTAGCAGATATAGGGAAGGCAAATGGAATATTGGCTTTTATTTCAAAGGGAATTAAGTATAAAAATAAGGAAGTCTTGCCAAAGTTATACAAGGCACTAGTCAGACCGCACTGAGAATACTGTGAACAGTTTTGGGCCCCCTGTCTAAGGAAAGATATACTGGCACTGGAGGCAACCCAGAGAAGGTTCACCAGGTTGATCCCGGGTATGGAGGGATTTTCTCATGAGGAGAGGTTGAGTACGTTGGGCCTGTACTTATTGGAGTTTAGAAGAATGAGAGGCGACCTTATTGAAACATATAAGATTCTTAGGGGACCTGACAGGGTTGATGCTGAGAGATTGTTTCCCCTTGTGGGAGAGCCTAGGACCAGAGGGTGTAATGTCAGAGTAAGGGGTTGCCCATTTAAAACAGAGATGAGGAGGAATTTCTTCTAAAGAGGGTAGTGAATCTGTGGAATTCTTTACCACAGAGGGTTGTAGAGGCTGGGTCATTAAGTATATCCAAGGTTGAGATAGACAGATTTTTAATCAGTAAGAGAATCAAGGGCTATGGGGGAAAGGCAGGAAAGTGGAGTTGAAGATTATCAGATTAGCCATAATGTGATTAAATGGCGGAACAGACTCAAAGGGCTGAATGGCCTACTCCTGCTCCTATGTCTTATGGTCACTTCCAGAAGTGGGAGGACAAGTCAGTTTACAAGTATTACATTCACTGCTGTCAGTATTTTGTTCCCAGTGCTTGATTGTTGTTGGATTAAAAAAATGAATGGCTACTCCAAACTGCATTCCATGAACAAAAGCGATGCAATCCTTGCTAGGTTACTGACTGAGCCCAAGGTTAAGCACATAACACTCACTTTGAAAATGCTTCAAAGAAAAAGTAGGGACACTATGAAAGGAATTATTTTCAACGTATTACCAGATTAATTTTATGCATGTTATTACAGAAGGCGTGCTCAGTCACAACAGATGGAACAGTGGCTTGTCTTTTTCACAGGAAATTATGCTTAATTTAGTCAGGGAGCCAGGACAAGCTGTGCCCTTTACATGTAGCAGAATTTGAGGCAGGGCATAATTGAATAATGGTGCGCAATTTGACATCAGAATTGGTTGGAGAATAGGAGGACTAGGGATATACAAAACAGAAATGAAACATTGCCACTGCTGGTGGGAGAGTGTACTTACTACAAAGCAGTTTCCATCATAAATGTGCACATAGCAATTTCTAATTGGGACAAGTTGAGAAAAACATAACAAGTAAGGTTTTGTAAACAGAAAGTAGATACTGGCAAAAGACTTTTCAATACTATGGGTATTAGGATCTTTATTATGTGGGCTTTGTCTGCCTATATAGGATCTTGGCTGTACATGTTTATTGCAAGCTTTTCTAGGCTTGTTTTTCAGTTCTTCTAAACCCCCTGTAATGAATTTTAGGCACCAAGGTTGCTGAAAGCCACGTGCAATGGTAAGATTTTAGAAGTTGGACATTCTGTACTATATCGTAATAATGTTAATTGCTTATTTTCCTTGTTGGAAGCCAGTATTTTATTTGTTTGCTTTTTTAATGCTGTAATAAACAACTGTATGTAGCATCACATTGCCAACAAGTTCCATCTGGAAACTCAATAAATATTAATTAGATCTTGGCCATTTGGCCCAACAGGCTTATGTTACACACGAGCCTCCTTCACCTAATCCCATCAACATATCCTATTCCTTTGTCCTTCATGTGTTTGTCTAGTTTCCTCTTAAATGCCTCTAGGTTACTCTACCCATCTATTGCTTGTGGTAGAGGTTGAACATTCTAACCATGACAGCAATAGGCCATTCAGCCCCTGGAACCTGTTCTGCCATTCTATTAGATCATGGCTGATTTGTATCTTAACTCCATTTAGCCGACTTCGTTCCATATTCCTTAACACTCTTGCTTAACAAAAGTCAATCAATCTCAGGTTTGTAACTTTCAATTTGCCCCCAACCTCAACAGCTTTCTAAGGGAAAGAGTTCCATTGAGGTCTACAGCACAGAAAAAGGCCCTTCGGCCATTGAGTCTGTGCTGGTCAAACAAGTACCTAACTATTCTAATCCCATTTTCCAGCACTAGGCCCATAGCCTTGTATGCCATGGCATAGCAAGTGCACATCCAAATACTTCTTAAATGTTAAGAGGGTTTCTGCCTTTACCACCCTTTCAGGCAGTGAGTTCCAGATTTCCACCACCCTTGGGGTGAAAAAATTCTTCCTCACATCCCCACTAAACCTCCTGTCCCTTACCTTAAATCTATGCCCCCTGGTTATTGATTCTTCCACCAAGGGGAAAAGTTTCTTCCTATCTACTCTATCATGCCTTTCATAATTTTATACACCTCAATCATTCCCCCCCCCCCCTCAATCTCCTCTGCTCCAAGGAAAATAACCCCAGTCTATCCAATCTTCCCTCATAACTAACATCCTGGTAAATCTCCTCTGCACTCTGTCTAGTGCAATCACATCCTTCCTATAATGTGGATTCCAGAACTGCACACAATACTCTAGCTGTGGCCTAACCAACATTTTATACAGTTCCATCATAACCTCCCTGCTCTTATATTCTATGCCTCGGCTAATAAAGGCAAGTATCCCATATGCCTTCTTAACCACCTTACCTACCTGTCCCACTATCTTAAGGGACCGATGGACATGCACACCAAGGTCCCTCTGATCTTTGATACTTCCCAGGATCCTACCATTCATGGTATATTCCCGTGCCTAGTTTGTTCTGCCCAAGTGCATCACCTCACACTTATCCAGATTAAATTCCATTTGCCACTGATCAGCCCATCTGACCAACCTGTCTATATCCTCCTGTAATCTAAGGCTATCCTCCTCACTATTTACCACCCCACCAATTTTCGTGTCATCCGCAAACTTACTGATCAACCCTCCTACATTCAAGTCTAAATCATTTATAAATACCACAAACAACAAGAGGCCCAGCACCAATCCCAATGGAACCCCATTGAACACAGGCATCCAGCCACAAAAACACCCCTCGACCATCACCCTCTGATTCCTGCCACTCAGCCAGTTCTGAATCCAATTTGCCAAATTGCCTTGGATCCCATGGGCTCTTACCTTCGTTATCAGTCTCCCATGCGGGACCTTGTTAAAAGCCTTGCTTAAGTCCAAGTAGACTACGTCAAATACATTGCCCTCATCTACACACCTGGTCACCTCTTGGAAAAATTCAATCAAATTGGTCAGACATGACCTCCCCTTAACAAAACCATGCTGACCATCCTTGATTAATCCCTGTCTCTCAAGTGTAGATTAATTTTGTCTCTCAGAATTGCTTCCAATAGTTTCCCCACCACTGAGGTTAGACTGACTGGCCTGTAGTTCCCTGGTTTATCCCTTCCTCCCTTCTTGAATAATGGGACCACATTGGCTGTCCTCCAGTCCTCTAGCACCTCTCCTGTGGCCAGAGAGGTAATGAAAATTATTGCCAGCGTCCCTGCTATCTCCTCCCTTGCCTCACTCAACAGCCTGGGATACACTTCATCTGGGCCTGGAGATTTATCTACTTTTAAGCCTGCCAGATCACTTAGAACCTCCTCCCTTTCTATGCTAATTTATTTAATTATATCACAGTCCTTCTGCCTGATTTCCATTCCCACGCGGTCCCTGTCACTTGTGAACACCGACACAAAGTATTCATTTAAAACTCTACCTACGTCTTCCAGCTCCACACACAAATTACCACTATGGGTCCTACTCTTTCCCTAGTTATCCTCTTACTCTTAATGTACTTGTAAAATAACTTTGGATTTTCCTTTATTTTACCTGCCAATGTTTTCTCATGCCCCCTTTTTGCTCTTCTAATTTCCTTTTTAAGTTGCTCCCTACATATTCCAAACTCCTCTAGGGCTTTGATCCCTTGGTATCTGCCATAAGCCTCCCTTTTTCTCTTTATCCAATCCTGTATACCCCTCGACACCCAGGGTTTCCTGGATTTGTTGGTCCCACCCTTTACCTTTACTAGAATATGTTGGCCCTGTACTCTCCCTATTTCTTTCTTGAATGAGTCTCACTGCTCTGACGCAGATTTACCTAAAAGTAACTGCTCTCAGTCCACTCTGGCTAAATCATATCTCATCTTATTAAAATCAGCCTTCCCCCAATTTAGAACTCTGATTTCTGGCCCATCCTTGTCCTTTTCCATAACAACGTTGAACCTAACGGAGCTATGATCACTATCTGCAAAATGCTCCCCCACTGATACCTCTATCACTTGCCCGGCTTCATTCCCTAAAATTAAGTCCAGGACAGCCCCCTCTCTTGTAGGACCTTCTACGTACTGGCTTAAAAAGCTCTCCTGGATGCATTTAAGAATTCTGCTCCCTCTAAACCTATCACACTATGACTAACCCAGTTAATGTTGGGGAAGTTGAAATCCCCCACTATTACTGCCCTATTATCTTTATTCTTCTCTAAAATTTGCCTACATATCTGCGCTTCTATTTCTCTCTGACTGTTTGGGGGCTTATAGTACACCGCCAACAATGTGATTACTCCTTTTTTGTTTTTAAGTTCTGGCTTCATTTGAGGACCCTTCTAAGATGTCATCCCTCCTTGCTGCTGTAATTGATTCCTTGATCAATATTGCAATACCCCCTCCTCTTTTACCTCCTTCCCTGTCTTGCCTGAAGACCCTATATCCTGGAATATTGAACTACCAATCCTGCCCCTCTCTCAACCATGTCTCTGTGGCAGCAATGACATCATACTTCCATTTGTTAATTTTTGCCTACATCTCATCCGCCTAATTCATCAGACTCCTTGCATTAAAATAAATACCATCCAACCTTGCTGAACTTCCTTGTGCTATAACTGGCCTATAATTTCTATGTCTTCCAGACTCATTTGCTCTCTCTTCTAATTTTGGCTGTGCATCTCCCCCTGCTGAACCTCCTCTCAGGATCCCAACGCCCTGCCAAGTTAGTTTAAACCCTCCCCAACAGCACTAGCAAACCTCCCCGCAAGGATGTTGGTCCCATTCCGGTTCACTTGCAACCCATGTGCCTTGTACAGGTCCGACCGCCCCCAGAAACGATCCCAATGTGTCAGAAATCTAATGCCCTCCCTCCTGCACCATCTCTCCAGACATGCGTTCACCTGGACTAACCTCCTATTTCTATACTCACTAGCACGTGGCATCAGAAGTAATCCAGAGATTACTACCTTTGAGGTCCTGTTTTTTAATCTGCTTCCTAGCTCCCTAAATTTTGCTTGCAAGACCTCATCCCACTTTCTACCTATGTCGTTGGTACCAATATGTACCACAATTGCTGTCTGTTTGCTCTCCCCCTTTAGAATGCCCTGCAGCTGTTCAGTGACATCCTTGACCCTGGCATCAGAGAGGCAACGTACCATCCTGGAGTCATGTCTACGGCCACAGAAATGCCTATTGTTCCCCTTACTATCAAGTCTCCTTCCACTATTGTCCTTCCCCTCTTTTACATCCCCCACTGTACAGCTGAGCCACGAGTGTGGCTGCACTCCCCAGAGGAACCGTCACTCTCACCGTTTTCCAACACAGAAAAACGGTTCTCAAGCGAGATGCACTCTGGGGATTTCCTGACTACCTGCCTAACACCTTTCTTCTGACTCATGGTCACCCATTCTCTCTTTGTCTGCACTTCCGTAAGCTGTGGGGTGACCACGTCTAAAAACGTGCTATCCACGAAACTCTCAGCCTCGCCGATGCACCTCAGTGCCCCCAGATACCGCTCAAGCTCCGAAACTTGGAACTCAAGTAGCTGCAGCTGGTGGCACTTCCTGCACACGTGGTCAGTCAGAGCGCAAGGAGCGTCTAGGACTTCCCACATGTTGCAGGTGGTACATAACATGGGACTGAGCTGCCCTGCCATGTCTCTAGTTGAAATATAACCCTTACTTTAAGTTAACTGCAGTAAGATAACATTAAATGATTGATGTACTTTAAATAAAAACTAGAACTCTTATCTTTCCTTAGCTTAATCTATTTTAAACTGGAGAAAAACACTTACCCACTACTGACCAATCAACTCTCACCTTTGTGCTGATGTCACTTTTTGAAGCATCCCCGCACTCGTGCTGGTTCTGATCTCTCCGCCACCCACTCGCGCTGTTTTGTGATGTCACTCTTGTTATTTTCAACAAAAACTGACTGCAGGACACTTTTTCCAAGTTTCTACAACTCTTGTGTGAAAAAGTGCTTCCCGATATAACCTCTGAATGATCTAGGTCAAATTTTAAAGTTATACCCCCTTGTTCTGGATTTTATCCACCAAAGTAAATAGTTCTTTCCATTTACCGTTTGCCAATGATTGTGTCCTTGTGTCGCACTGTGAGCATGGCCTTCAATAGATCGTGGACTGATTTTTAAAAGTGGCTGACGACTGTGGGCTACCATCAGCTTAAGGAAGACAGAAATAGTCCACCAACCACCACCAAACTCTGACCATACCCTACCTACTATAATTATCTATGACACAACACTGAAGGCTGTAGAAAACTTCACCTGTCTTAGGAGCACAATCTCCAGAAAGGTCTTCATTGACAGCAAGGTGGCAAATAGAATTGCCAGAGCAAACTCAGCATTTACCCATTTACACCAGATACTGTGGAAGAAACGAGTTATTAAACTCGCAACAAAACTTGCCGTGTACAAAGCTGTGGTGATACCTACCTTCCTATGTGCCTGGGAGACCTGAGCTACCTATTCCAGACTTATTAAGCTGTTGGATAGATTCCACATGAGGAGCATTCAGAACATGGGTATCAAAGGGGAGGACAAAATGCCCATAAGAACATACGACTTAGAAGCAGGAGTAGGCCATATGGGCCCTGCTATGCCATTCAGTAAGATCACGATTGATCTGATTGTGGTCTCAATGTCACTGCCTACCCCCAATACCCATTGCTTCCCTTGTTAGTCAAGAATCTATCTACCTCTGCCTTAAAAATATTCAATGACCCTGCCTCTATCACTCTCTGGGGAAGAGTTCCATAGACTCGTGTCTCTGCAAGAAAAAACTTCTCCTATTCTCCATTTTAAATGAGAACTCTCTTATGTTTAAACTGTGTCTTTAGCTCTGGTCTCTCCCACCAGGTGAAACATCCTCTTAGCATCCACTCTGTCAAGCCCCCTCAGGATCTTATATGTTTCAATAAGATCACTTCTCATTCTCCTATACTCCAGTGGATACAGGCCCAACCTGATAAGATAAATCTCCTCATAGGATAACCCCAACATTCTAGGGGCAGAAATTTGCGCTGAGTGGGCGGGCATGTGCCCGACCCGCTCAAGCATAAAATGACGTGCAATGATGTCGGGCAAGCACCCAACATCATTGCACACTCGCGTGATATTTTGATCGGCAGACACTTGAGGGAGTCAGCAGCATGCCCACCGACAATTAACACGTCTATTAAGGCCATTAAAGTCACACAGTTGGCGGGCAGGCAAAAAGACTAAGCGGCCTTTGGATTTTTTAGGAAACTTTATCCACGGGTGGGATGAGGTCTCCAACAGCAGTTAAAAATTAAATTAAAATTTAAAAATTTCATTCATAACATGAGAGAGTCACTTGAGGGGACATGTTTTTAAGAGTGGTTACTTTTTTATTTTTGTGTTTTTAAATCTTCAGCTCCCTGAGGCAGCTCTGTGCCTCAGGGAGATTTCATTGTGTGCACTCGCGCAAACTTCTGCGCTTGCCCTCCTCCCGATCCCCACCGCAGCAGCGCTGAGTGCTGCAGCATGCATTTCATGCTGGCTGACCGTTAATTGGCCAGCCAGCGTGAAATCGATGTCAGGGCTCAATTGTGGGCAGTGGTCAGCTACGCGACCACTGGCGGGCCCGTCTGCCGCTCCCGCCTGCTGCGGTAAAAATCCTGGCCCAGGAACCAGTGGAGTGAACCTTCTCTGAACTGCTTCTAATGCAATTATGTCCTTTATTAAGTAAGGAAACCATAATGGTACACAATATTCCAGATGTGTTTTCACCAATGCTCTGTACAACTATAGCAAAATATCCCTACTTTTATATTCCATTTCCCTTGCAGTAACCGACAACATTCCACTTGCCTTCCCAATCACCTGCTGCACCTGCATTCTAACCTCTTGTGATTCATGTAAGAGGACATCCAGATGTCTCTGTACTTCAGAGTTCTGCAATCTTTCTCTGTTTAAATAAAATGCTGCTTTTTTATTCTTCCTGCCAAAGTGGACAAGTTTACACTTTCCCACATCCACCAAATTTTTGCCCACTCACTTGCAGACCCCTTGGGTGGAATTGTCCCAGATTTGTACTAAGTGGTGAAGCGGGCAGGTAAAACATCATTTTACCCACTGGCTGCAATAGCAGGTTTTCACGCCGTATCGTCCCAAACCCGCCAAATTATTTATGCATTCCTGGGAAACACACCACAGCAGGCTCTCAATCGCCCATACGCCTGCCATCACCTCACCAATTCATCACACCAGGCGCTATATTTAAAGTCCAGCTGCAAGCATACATCTAAGTGCTTCCAGCCCACGACTGCTACAGGGAAGATGTCCACGAAAGGGAAAAAGACTTCAGCCCCCAGGTTTAGTGACACTTCACTAGAACCCTTATGGATGCTGTGGAGGCCTGCCGGGATATCCTCTACCCAGGCTCTGGCCGCAGGATGGGCAGCGGCGTCACCAACCAGGCTTGGGAGGCGGTGGCAGCGGTGGTCAGCGCCAACGCCTTTCAAAAGAGGACAGCCACCCAGTGCCACAAGAGAATGAATGAATTCCTCCGTTCCACCCGGGTAAATCACTCTTCTCATCACTCTCAACTCTCACAGTCACAAACCCATTACACATCCACAGGGCCCACACTTAATGTCGGTTCAAGGGACATCACCGTTCACTGTCTCACACTTACCATCATTGTCATCATCCCATCCATGGGGCCTCTCGCCAGCCAGACATGCCAGGCATACTTATCATCTGGCCTGGCAGGCATCCTGCTTACACTTCCTCCATCTCTATTCATGCAGGATAAGCTGGCACACAACAACAGGGAGAGGCCGCAGACCGGTGGAGGAATGCCTGAAATCAAGGTCCTCATGGAATTTGAAAACAGAGCCATCCAGCTGGCCGGTGATGATCTGGACTGGTCCTGTGCTAACGGTGCGGTCAGCAGTGCTCTACCAAGTGAGGGTCCAGCAGTGCAACATCCATCAGACAACCATGCTGTGAGTGTTATATTCTGTTTCACAGGCCACTGCTATGCACTAATTATCTCCTCTTGCTTCCACAGGCACATTTGGGAAACAGTCAATGGAGTCCATGACCCAAGGTCTCCAATCAAGCCCCGAAGAAACCTCTGAAAAGGAATCTGGAGGCAGCCTCCTTAAAGTCCCGTCACAAAGGAATCCTGCGATGAGTAATTCACATCCTGACTCCCCAAAGCCTGTCCACCACCTACAAGGCACAAGTCAGGAGTGTGATGGAATATTCCCCACTGTTCGGCCTTGAGTGCAGCTCCCAAAACACTCAAGAAGCTTAACACTGTCCAAGACAAAGCAGTCTGCTTGATTGGTACACATCCACAAACATTCACTACCCCCACCAATGATGCACAGTAGCAGCAGTGCGTACCATCTACAAGCTGCAGGAATTCACCGAGGCTCCTTAGACAGCACCTTCCAAACCCACGACCACTACCACCTAGAAGGACAAGGACAGCAGATAGATGGAAGCACCACCACCTGGAAGTTCCCCTCCAAGTCACTCACAATCCTGACTTGGAAATATATCGCCATTCCTTCACTGTCGCTGGGTCAAGATCCTGAAACTCCATTCTTAACAGCACTGTGGGTGTACCTACACCACATGGAGCGGTTCAAGAAGGCAGCTCACCAACACCTTCACAAGGGCAACTAGAGATGGGCAATAAATGCTGGCCCAACCAGCGAAGCCCACATCCTGTGAATGAATTTTTAAAAAACAGCGCTCACCCATACCCTCCACCAGTGCAGAGACACACACCTCGGTGGGACCTAGCTTTAGAATAGCCTCGGGATTGCAATCTGGTGAGCACATGGCACTGTCTCATCCACAGCAGGCGGCGGCAGCAGGGACTTCCCTTGTATCCGGCACTCGGAGTACTGCTGGGGGCCAGAAATTTGCTGAGTCTGAGTCAGATGATGAGCCACTGGACTCAGTCATGTCACAGTTGCTGGAACTGCAGAGACAAGCTCGGGAACATCAGGAGGGGATGTCCGCTGCACTCCTCAGATTGCAAGGCACAATGGAGGAGTCTATCCGCCTTTAGTCTGAGGTGATACCTCCAGCATGTCAATGCACTGAGGTCAACACTGGTAGGATAGCGGCCGCCATGAAGATCTTGGTCCAGGACATTGGTCCTGCACTGCTGCGTGGGCTCAACTCCATTGCTGATGCCATAGTTGGCCTCCAACAGTATGTACATGAGAGAGGTGCAGGGCAGCTTGATCTCAACCGATCTTGACCGCTGTGGATGTCCGGGGAGCACCAAGACGTAGTGGCAGGGTTAGGAAAGTTATGGAGAATTAGTTGCACAACCTGGGCACGGGTGTTAATCACTTGTACATACTGTTCACTGTTGTCAATAAACCCCCAAGAATGTCTCTCTGCCTATGGCTCTTTGTTCTGATGAGTAGTGTTCTTGTCACTCTGATGGAAACCTTTCTGCATAAGATAAAGGCAGGTGTCTCAGATCAGGGCCTCTTCCCTGTGCTCTCTGCAGCCTTCAGACCAAAGTGATGGTCTGGCCTCACACTACCTGAACACAATACTGATTCCTGCACCTCGATGGTGCTTGTCATTGCTGCCAGAATGTAGTGGCCAGGCGCCACAGAGTTCCGTCATTCTCTCTGAGTGCTCTCAGCACCTTTAAGGTGGGGCTGGCCCCCATCACTTCAGCATCTGTGACCATTGATGCCGTGCTCCTGAAAGGCTCAGGAGCTGAAGGCAGACACAGGATCAGATGCTTCTAAAGTTCCACGGCTGCATCTCTATAATACGACCCTGGTCACAGAGCACAAGCGGGCCGCCCTTGGCCAGACAAGAAGTCAGACATTCTCAGAGGCTCTGTGAAGACCTATGGTGTGTCCTCACTGCACTTCCTCATCATCCTCCTGCAACCGAGCAACTATTAGGGCCTCCACTGTACCTGCATGAGAGGAGCATTCTCACAGAGAGTATTCGCTTTGCCATAAGCCAGACTGGAGTCAAACATTCACAGATGCAATTTGAGGATCTAAAGGATCACCTCACTGCATGTTGTCATCATCCTCCACAAATCTAGCAGCTATGAGGGCCTCCTGAGCCCGCCAGTCTCATCTAGCCTGTGTGAGGGCCTCATCCCCATTATCCTCACCTGTCAGCATCCTCCTCATCAAAGAAGGCCTCCAGTTACTCCATCTCTTCCTCAGCCAGCTCATCTCCCTGTTGGAGCGCCAAGTTGTAAAGGACGCAGCAAACAATGACAATGTGTGACAACCTCTGCAGGGCTCCAGCAGATCAGTCCAGGTACTGGAACCTCATCTTCAGCATCCCAATGGTCTGCTCCACCAAGTTGCGAGTTGCAGCATGAGCCTCATTATACTATCGCTCTGCTACAATCTGAGGCCCCCGGATAGGTGTCATCAGCCATGGCCTCTGCGGGTAGCCCTTGTCCCCAAGGAGCTATCCATGCAGCTTCTGTGGACCCTGGAAGATATCAGGGATCTGTGACTGACTTGAGGATGTAGAAGTCGTGCACACTCCCTGGAAATGGTGTGCACACCTGCAGGATGCGTTTCTGGTGGTCGCACACCAGCTGCACATTCAGCGAGTTGCAGTTGATGTAGTTCACTGCATGTTGCGATGAAGATCTGAGCACCACGTGAGTGCAGTTGATCGCACCCTGCACCTGTGGGAAACCTAAGATCTGGGCAAATCCAATCGCTCTTGCATCCTGGCTTTCCTGGTCCCAGGCAAAATGCACAAAGTTGTGTGCCCTAACAAAATTGACCTCATGGATACATTTCTGGGTGGAGGCTTCTAAGATCCCACAGAGGTCACCTGTGGAGCCTTGGAATGAGCCGGTGGCATTGAAATTGAGCACCGCAGTCACTTTCATGGCCACTGGCAGTGGATGTCCCCCATGTCCCCATGGCGCCAAATCCTGCAGTAGCTGACAGATGTGACTGACCAGTTCCCTAACATACGCAGTCTTCAGCAACACTGGTTCTCGGTCATCTGCAGGAATGAAAGGCGATGTCTATGGACCCTGAGTGTTGCTAGGCGCCAACCAGCGATGGCTCGCTGTGCTCTTCGGCAGCTTGTGTGGGAGCTCCAGCCACTCCTCCTTCCTGAGGTTGCTGCTCCTGCCTTTGGGCAGCCGGGAGCCTCAATTGCTCTCTCCTCCATCGTCTTTGCTCTCTGTAGGCCGTCAGGCTTACAGCTAGTTCACCAGGCTTCATACCCTGAAGTACACCTCCTGCAGGATGAAAGAGAGAGACATGTGGTTAGCATGGGTGTACTAAGAACCTGCCCTGGTTAAGTGAGAAGGCCCCGTAACACTTCCTGGAGAGTGTTGGCCACCACTTGAATGACCAGAGATTAGTGCACTGCGTGGCTGCCCAAAACCTCACCCAATTCCGTCCCACATTACCTGACCAATTGGCGGAAGCTTTGCCCATTGGGCTGCATGCTGTACTCTCAGCTCAGGCATAGGCATTCTACTAACCCGCGCTGCAAGGCTGCACTGTTAGCTTGAACCATGGGGGAGACTGGTCCAAACCGCGATACTGACATTGCAAGGGGTTGTGAGCACCTCCAGCAGTGACTGGTCCATGGCCTGCTGCAGTGAGGACATTGTACAACATGTGCAGTTGTACAACTGTTCTGTACTCCACTAAAATGCTCATTAGTTTGCAGGCTATGCCGGGGGTTGAAAAGCTTTGGAGCACTTTGTGGCACTTTGATGCCCCTGCATTTCTTGAGTGGGCAGAAGCCTGATTCCAATCATAACAATGTGGCTGCGCCTGAACTATCTCAGCTGCAGAGGAATTACTTTATACAGGTTATACAGGCCACTTTACACAGGTTTCCCTAACGCGTGGCCGCTTCCCTTGCCCACCCTACCCTCTACACCAAATGCTTGTGCGCTATATTCAATGTCAGGGCTGCCTTTGACCCTCCCCCCGCACAAGTCGTCTCAACTGCAAGCTGCCCTTGCACCAGCACCCCCCATAAGCCACCTCACTGCAGGGCTGCCCCTGACACCCCGCACCTCCACAATGCTCCTCAAGCTTGAAGTCCAACAGGCGACCCTGGCGATCGCTGCACAGTGTTGTTATGTACTCAGCTCTGAGTTCCCTCAAAGTGCAGCCTGCCAAGTGCATGCCTTTTACGCACTGTTGTGAAACACACGGCGTGCTTTCCCACTGACATGGACACTGGTGGGTGGGTGGGGGGCTGATTCCAGCAGGCTGGTCTAATAATGATGTGTAGATGTATTACAATGAGGTTCCTGAGGTCGGATGGCGGGAAATATGGCCTGCCATCGGCGGGCTGAGCGGATGATGGCGAACTAGTTTCACGCTGTCGTGAAACCACTCATGCTATATTGTCCGCTCATGCCACCAAACACACCTGACACCGGAGGGCATGGAAAATCCTAGCCCTTATGTCTGCTTCACAGCTTACCTATCATTGTGTCATCAGCAAATTTAACAACTGTACATTCAGTCCCTTCATCCAAATCATTGATATGGATTGTAAATAGTTGAGGCCCCAACACTGATAACTGTGGCACTCCATTCGTTGCATCCTGCTAACCTGAAAATGACCTATTTATGTCTACTTACTATTTCCTGTTAGCTAGCCAATCCTCTATCCATGTTATTATTTTACCCCCTACACTATGAGCTCTTACTTTGTTGTGGCACCTTGTCAAACGTCTTCTGGAATTCTATGTACATCACATCCACTGGTTCCCCTTTATGCAAGACAGCAACACAGCAATAATGGAAATGATAATCAGATCATGGCAGGAAGGGACAGAGTGTACATACTTAAGAGTGCGCCAGCTATTACTATTTGCTAGTTACTTCCTCAAAGAACTCTAATAAATTAGTCAAACATGATTTTCCTTTCACAAAGCCATATTAATTCTACCTGATTGCATTGAAATTTTATAAATGCCCAGCTAAACCTCCTTAATTAGAGATTACAGCATTTTCCCAATGACAAATGTTAAGCTAACTGGCCTGTAGTTTCCTACTTTCTGTCCTCTTCCTTTCTTGAAAAGAGAAGTTACATTTGCTCTTTTCCAATCTTAAGGGACTGTTCGAGAATCTAGGAAATTAAAACCAATATAGCTACCATCTCAGTAGCCACTTCCTTTAAGACCCCAGGATGAAGTCCATCAGGACCTGGGGAATTGTCAACTTTAAATTCTAATAATTTTCCTAGTACCCTTTCCCTGGTGATTGTAATTGTTTTAAGATCTTCAATCCCTTTCACCTCTTGGTTCACAATTATCTCTGGGATGTTATTTGTATCCTCCACAGTGAAGACAGATGCAAAATATCTGTTCAATCTATCTGACATTGCCTTATCTTCCATTATTAATTCCTCTGACTCACTCTCTAGAGGACCAACATTCATTTTACTTACTCTTTTCCTATCTACTTTTATATTTATAGCTAGCTTTCTCTTATACTCTATTTCTCCTCCTTATTATCCTTTTAGTCATTCTTTACTGTTTTTATATGCAGTCCAATCTTCTGACCTGCCATAAATCTTCATGGAATTTTATGATTTTTCTTTCAATTTGGTACTATCTTCAATGTCCTTAAATGGCCATGCTGATGCTACTTTCCCCTTGAGTCTTTCTTTCTCACTGAAATTCATTTTTGCTGAGTGTTTTGAAATATCTCCTTAAATGTCTGCCACTGTATTTCAACTGACCTATCCCTTAACCTAATTTCCCACTTCACTTTAGCCAGCTCTGTCTTCATACCCTCATAAATGCCTTTATTTAATTTTTAAACATTAGCCTTAGACCCACTCTTCTCTCCCTCAAACTGAATACAAAATTCAATCATGTTATGATTACTGCTACCTAGGGGCTCCTTTACTATGAGGACATTAATTAGTCCTGTCATGTTACACATTACCAGTTCTAGAATTGCTTGGCTAAAGAATATGCAGCTCTGAGAAACCATCCCTAAAACACTCTATGAACTCATCTTCCAGGCTATCCTTGCCAACCTGATTTGTCTAATCTATATGCAGATTAAAATTACTCATGAATATCACCATATCTTTGTCACAAGCCCTTATTATTTCTTCCTGTATGCCCTGCCCTACAGTGTGGTTACTGTTAGAAGGCCTATAGACTACTCCCACAAGTGACTTCCTACCTTTACTGTTTCTTATCTTTTTTTATTCATTCATGGGATGTGTGCATCACTGGCTAGGCCAATATTTATTGCCTGTCCCTAATTGCTCTTGAGATGGTGGTGGTGAGCTGCCTTCTTGATCTGCTGCAGTCCATGTGGTATAGGTACACCCATGGTGCTTTTAGGGAGCGAGTTCCAGGATTTTTACTCAGCGACAGTGAAGGAACGTTGATATATTTCCAAATCAGGATGGTGAGTGATTTGGAGCTGAACTTATAAGTGGCGGTGTTCTCGTGTGTTAGCTGCCCTTGACCTTCTAGATGCTAGTGGTCATGGGTTTGGAAGGTGCTGTCTAAGGAGCCTTGGTGAGTTCCTGCAGTGCAACTTGTAGATGGTGCATACTACTGTCACTGTGTGTCAGTGGTGGGGGGAGCGAATGTTTATGGATGTGGTGCCAATCAAGTGGGCTGCTTTGTCCTGGAAGGTTTCAAGGTTCTCGAGTGTTGTTGGAGCTGCGGTCATCCAGGCAAGTGGAGAATATTCCGTCACACTCCTGATTTATGCCATGTAGATGGTGGACAGGCTTTGGGGAGTCAAGAAGTGAGTTACTCTTTGCAGGATTCCTAGCCTCTAACCTGCTCTTGTAGCTACAGTATTTATATGGCTGGTCCAGTTCAGTTTCTGTTGATAGTGGGGGTTCAGCGATGGTAATGCCATTGAATGTTAAGGGGTAATTGTTAGATTCTCTATTGTTGGAAATGGTCATTGCCTGACACTTGTATGGTGTGAATGTTATTTGCCACTTGTCGGCCCAAGCCTGGATATTGTCCAGGTCTTGCTGCATTTGGACATGGACTGCTGCAGTATCTGAGGAGCCGTGAACGGTGCTGAACATTGTGCAATCATCAACGAACATCCCCACTTCTGACCTTATGATGGAAGGAAGGTCATTGATGAAGCAGCTGAAGATGGATAGGCCTCAGATACTACCCTGAGGAACTCCTGCAGTGATGTCCTGGAACTGAGATGATTGAATCTCTAATAACCACAACCATCTTCCTTTGTGCTAGGTATGACTCCAACCACTAGAGTCTTCCCACTAATTCCCATTGACTCCAATCTTACTAAATGCTACACTTGGTCAGATACTGCCTTGATATTAAGGGCAGTCATTCTCTTCTCACCTTTGGCGTTCAATTCTTTTGTTTATATTTTAACCAATCTCTACCCAAACTAATTCTATATCTTGATCTTTAGAACTAAAGTCATCCCTCTCTAATGTACTAATGCCACCCTTAATTAACAGAGCTATCCCTCCTCCTTTTCCAGCTTCCTGTCCTTCCAAAGTGTCATGTATTCAATATTCAGGTCCCAGCCATTGTCATCTTGCAGCCATGTCTCTGTAATGGCTATCAGATCATACATATTTATTTCTATTTTCATTCTCAATTCATCCATCTAGTTACAAATGCTACGGGCATTTAGATACAGAGCCTTTTGTTCTGATCTTTTACAATTTTTGCAACCTCTAGCCTTATCTGCTTGTGTACTCTTAAGTTTGTATGCTCTGTCCCTTCCTGCCATTCTCTGATTATCATTTCCCTTATTGCTACGTTGCTCTCTTGCCTTGTCTTCTCTCTTTAATTTATCACATCTTCCCACTCTTGATCCCTCACCCCTACTATTTAGTTTAAAGCCCTCTCTAACACCCTAGTTATATGACTCACCAGAACACTGATCCCAGCACTGAGGTATTTCAAAGAACAGAAATGTCTGGAATTGAAGCACTCATCATCAGAGCTCAGCTCAGATATGTACATGTACATGTAACACATATCACCGATGATAAAATCCTTAAGGCATCATGTACTTACAACTTAAACTTGGACACCGCCTGTGAGGTAGGCCAAGATTAAGTGCAGAATTTTCCAGTCCCACCTGCCGCTGGGATCATATGCTCCTGCTGAAAGTCTTTTGGCCGCCGCATCTCCCGTGGCAGGTCCCACCACAACAGGGCCGGAAAATCCGGCCTAAGGTTCAGGGACTCCTTGAAGGTGAGCTTCAGGAAACGACTGGGAGAGAAATGCACAAGAAAGACCTACCCGGGGAGCAATCTCAAGCCTTGCTTCCTTTGAGCAGCAAAGAATAAAGCCAGCTGAGGACAAACAGTGAGCTAGAAGAACCGGGCAGTCCCAACAAATCAGACAATTCATCTTTGCCTGCACTGTGGAAAGCTATGCATGTCTGCAATCGGGCTCCACACATAACAGATGACTCTATGCACACAAGAAATGGTTACCTTCAATAACGAAGTGAAACTGACTATCTGTTAACCACCTTAACCACTTCAATTAGATTACCCATACTCAAGCATAGTCTACGCAACCTGCCCTTGTAATTTAACCTTCAAGCCTCATTATCATTCTGGTGAATCTGTGCTTCATCATCTCCAAAGCCATCTATCCTTCCTGAGGTGCAGTGCCCAGAACTGCACCCCTGATAGGGTTTAATCAGAGTTTTATACAGCACAATTTACAGCCCTCTGATTTCCAGCTCACCCCCCACATTGAAATAATGGTGTTGTTTGTGTGTCATTGTGATGTGCTTGAAGTTGATCCTATGATTCAGCTTGCAGTATTTAAATAGGCCACAGTACATTTGAAGATGTTAAATAATGCAGATGAATTAGTTTGGTCAAATATAATCCTAAACACTGTTAAGCAGTAGCCAAATTATTTGTTGCTTTGTAAGTTCCTTATCTTTTCAAATCGCACCACTTAAGAGATTAAGGTTTTACATTTAAAAGTTTAATCTGCTTTTTGAACTACAATTATAGCTGCTGAGTAGAATAATTATTTAGAAAATAATGGCTAGCACAGAATTACAAAGCAGCAGTTCTAGCATGCATTTCACATATTGTCACGAATCACAAGTGCATTTTGAACACTTGTAAGTCCTAGGGACTGAAATAGCTCCTAAATAAAAATAAAAATACCTGGAAAAACTCAACAGGTCTGGCAGCATCTGCGGAGAGGAACACAGAACATTTCAAATCTGTATGACTCTTCAACAGAACCAAGTAAAAATAGAAAAGAGGTGAAATATAAGCTTATATTTCACCTCTTTTCTATTTTTACCTAGTTCTGTTGAAGATTCATGCGGACTCGAAAAGTTAACTGTGTTCCTCTCCGCAGATGCTGCCAGACCTGCTGAGTTTTTCCAGGTATTTTTATTTGGATTTCCAGCATCTGCAGTTTCTTGCTTTTATCTTAGCTCATAAATAGTTTATTTATTGCCATACAATGAGTATGCTCACTGCTATTAAAAAATGGCATGATGTAGGTGAAAATATAAAAGCTATTATAATGATATATAACCTGATTCATCCTTTCCCCTGCATGCATGGTTATTTTTCATTTTTGGTCTACCCACCATGTCATGATTTGAAAAGGTCACACCCAACTGATAGGGCAGAATTGACGCTGGTTCAGCCCACAGGTTGGAGAACCGGTGGGAAACCTGCATCACTTCTAAGAAGGAGGCTTGGCTGGATTAAGTACCTGTCAGGCATTTAACTGACCAGCAGTGAGCCTGCCCCAGGATTCAGGATCCTGGAGGTGGAAATCCCAACTGCCGAGATCTGCCAACCAGTTAGAGGCTGGCAGTTCTCCATTACAGGCAGCACCACTGGGAGCAGTGATTGCTGCTGATACTGAACCCAGGGAGAAGCCAATAGGATCGACAAGGGACCCAGGCCACTGCTGATTGAGGGTAGAATTGGGGGTGGGGGGGTGGTGGCAGGGGGTTGGAAGCAAGGGCAGGGGTTGGCTTTCAGTGACCACTCCCTTGCATGATGCCAGGTCCCTCGATCTGGCACTAAGTGCCTTTGAAAGAGGGACCCCAATAGGGTTTGCCTGGTGGCCTTCTGGAGGCAACGGAAAGCTGTGTCACTCGCATGTAATCCTTGACCCCCCCCACTAAATTCCAGTAGGCTCAGGAATAATAGGCTGCATCTAACCTAGCCTATAGCAGTGGAAAACATGACGACCAGGCCCACTTAATTGTGGGAGAGGCCCCATGTCAGTATCCCAGCAGCAGTGAAACCTCCCCTGATTAAGTTGGAGGCGAAAGGGGCTGACATGGGATTCCTGGCCCCCTGTGGTTGGATGCCAATTATATCTCTTTAATGAGCCAATTGATAACTGTTACCCCTGAGCCCATGACAATTCCATAGTGGCTCAGAGATTAAATGTGAGCTGCACAACATTCCCATGCCCTCAGAAGGTTTGCCAGAGGCTTATCATTGGATCCCTCATATCAGGCACAGTACCTGATCAAGGGATCGGGAATGGGGAACGGGGACTGCTGAATGCCACCCCTGTGCTTGTCCCCAACATGTTTAAGATGGTGGATGGGGTACCAATTAAGCGGACTGCTTGTCCTGAATGGTGTTGAGCTTCTTGGGTGTCTTTGGAGCTGCATTCATCCAGGCAAGTGGAGAGTATTCCATCACACTCCTGACTTGTGCCTTTTAGAAGGTGGACAGGTTTTGGGGAGTCAGGAGGTGAGTTAGTTTCCTCAGAACTCTCAGCTTCTGATCTGCTGTTGTAGCCATAGTATTTATATGGCTGTTCCAGTTCAGCTTCTGGTCAATGGTAACCCCCAGGGTGTTGATAGTGGAGACCATTAAAGGAAGGCCAAAAGTTGAACTGCAAGAATTAGGAGTATAGTGTTAGTTTAGACTGATTACATTTGGCTTCTGTTTCTTAATTTACTTTCTATTATCAAGCTCCCCTACAGTAACTTCTTTAACAATCATTCTTTTTCATATATTCATTTGTTACTTGACACAATCTTCAGTTATACAGTAAGTTTTCGCACAGAAAACACATTACTGGCTAGTTTATCTTAATGATTATTGTAATATATTGCTAACTGAAATTTAAAATATAAATTGCTGGTAAGCACAATTGATCTGAGCGTCTGTAGAGAAAAGATGTCTTAACATTTTGGATGTGGACCCTTTGTTATAATTTGTTATTTTTATTATTCAATTGTAAAAAGGTTCTTGTAGGAATATTTTCCTGAGAAAAACCCTATCGTTCTCATGTCATGTATTATGTGCTCAGAACACAGAGGCTGGCAGGAGTGTTGTTTTATGAACCTTGGTGTGCACAAGTTGGTTGCCCTGCTTGCCTACAACTAAAATATTCAGTACTAAATATTTAGTGAAAATTTTTGGTGAATGAATATGAGAAGGTCACAATAATAAAATACAGGTAAAGTGATACAAGAGGTCATTCTGTTTTAATACAGGATTAAAACAAAGGGTGTTGATATAACATGTTCTAATTTTTTGGTACAATCATCAGTGTTAAGTTTTACCTCACTCTGGTGCGCATTCGCAGCTGTATCCTTGGAGATTTCAGTACTCTAAAGCAGTCACATTCTGTTTAGTGACAGGCTTAGCTGTAAATCATTTTTCAGTTAGAAGATTTAGAGACAGCATTCTGGACTTAAATCTCTTAGTTTGCCTTTCTAAACTAGCTTAAGCCACTTGCTGAGCCTCATTACAGTTTGGCTCACGGGATTAGGCACAAGGTTTTCGTAGATGTGAAATACCAGAAAAGCAGCTTTAGGGAAAATGCTATTATCCTGTAATAGCACTAAAAGAAACTAGTTACATTTTAAAATTTCATTTGCACTTGATGCATTTTTAGGAGCAGAGTTCAGTCCAATTTTGAGGTTCGTTTTCTGGAGTCAGTGCCTAGTAAGAATAGTGTCACTTCATGTGACTGCTCCTGAATTGTTTCACTATCCAAAATAACTTGATAATACTGCTAAAGAGACACAGGTTGCGGAATTTTAAATCAGAGTCAGTGCTGCACAATGGAACTCAACAACACCAATAGTTTCTACAGCACCATTTGTTCCTTTAAACAGTATTTTATGCTTAAATTTCATTATCCACTCTATACTAAGGAAAGGAAAGAAAAGTTCATATTTCACAGAATCACAGAATTATTGCAGCGCAGAAGGAAACCATTTGGCCCATTGTTTTAGCAATAGCTCTCTGAATGAGCAATTCACCTAGTGCTATTCATCCCACCTTCTACCCATAACCCTGCACATTCTTTCTTTTCAGATAACAATCTAATTCCTTTTTGAATGCCTCGATTGAACCTGCTTCCACCTACTCTCAGGTAGTGCATTCCAGATCAGGGATTTATATAGCACCTTCTCAACTCAATGTGCTTTACAACTATTGGATCACTTTTTAAGCGCAATCACTGCAGCAGGGCAACCAATTTGTGCACTCCAAGGTTCGTAAAACAACACATGACCAGTAAATCTATTTTTGATAGCATTGGTGAAGTAAGCTTACAAATGGTGAAGACTGGATATTTAATATTCAAGGATACAAAGTGTTCAGAAAAGATAGGGGAGGAAAAAAGGGAGGTTAGGTCGTCGTACTGAAAAGGGAAGACATTGCTGTGTTGGAAAGAGAGGATGTTGGAAGGGGCAAAGACAGAATCCATTTGGTTAGAGTTGAAAAGGAAAAAGGGGGTGATCATGCTACTAAAGGCATTCTATGGGCTTCCAAATAGTGAGAGAGAGATAGAGGAACAAATTTGCAGGGAAATCACAGATGTGCAAGAAATATAGAATGGTGACATTGGGGATTTTAATTACCCAAATTTAGATTGGGATAATGTTAAATAAAGGGTAAGGAGGAAGAAAAATTTCTGAAATGTGTTCAAGATAACTTTCTTGACTAGTATGTTCTCGGTCCAATTAAGAAGGAGGCTTTACTGGATCTGGTATTGGAGAATGAGTTGGGCCAAATGGACAGGGCAAGGCCAGAGTACTATTGAGTACTTTGTATTAGTGTTTACTAAGGAAGAGGATGCTGAAAAAATATTGGTAGAGGCAGAAATGATAGAGGTAATGGATGGAGTGAAAATTGATAGGGAGGATGTACTGGAAAGGCTGGCTATGCTTTGAGTGGATAAGTTGCCTGGTCCAGATGACATGCATCCAGATTGCTAAAGGTAGTGGGAATAGGTAGCAGAATGGCTTGCCATAATCTTCCAATTTTTCCTAGATAAGAGGAACGTGCCAGAGGATTGGAGAGTGACAAATATAACACTCTATTCAAGAAAGGGTGGAAGGACATTCCTAGTAATTACAGGTTATTCAGTGTAACGTCATTGATGGGTCTGGTTTTAAAACAAAAATCAGGGAAAAAAATCAACATGGAGAGATTTGAGTTAATTAAGGGTAGTCAGCTTGGATTTGTAAAAGGCAGATCGTGCTTGACTAATATAATTGAATTTTTTGATGAAGTAACAGGGAAGGCTGATGAAGAGAAGGTAGTGGACGTTGTCCGTATGGATATTAAGAAAACATTTAACAAAGTACCACATAACAATCTGGGTAACAAAATTAAAGCTCATAGAATAGAAGGATTAATGTCAGCTTGGATTGAACATCGGCTTAAGGACAGAAAACTGCGAGTCGTGGTAAATGGTAGCTTTCAAAATGGAGGATGGTAGACAGTGGAACACCACCACCTGGAAGTTCCCCTCCAACCCACTCACTATCCTGACTTGGAAATATATCATTGCTCCTGGTTCGGTTGTTTGTGGACTTGATGGGCCAAATGGCCTCCTGTGCCATAATGATTTTATTGGCTGGATTTTTGCAAAGCTTTCCCAATTCCATGGACCTTTAAAATTGGACTTGGTTATGGAAGTCCCACCCCATTTATGACAGTTCCAATTTTTGCTGGCAGGTGTAAGGGGTGGGGCGTAATTCACACAGGCAGGAAACCCGAACTCAGCAAGGCCTTTTGAACTTAGTAATGAGTTCATACAGACCCCATTTTGGCTTCCAATGGCCTTAACCCACATGTGGGAGTCAAGAATTGATGGAGTGGTTGTAAACACTCTTGAAGGGCGAATAAGGTATATTTAAATGTCATGATCTGAAGTTTTTTAAATTCCCTGCTGTTTAAATTTGTAAAAAAATGGCTTAAGCTGTCAGTGAAAGTTAAAAAAAAATCTGCTGGTCTGCTTTAATTGACAAGGTTCTCCAATAAATTGGCAATAACTGAAAAGGAGCTGTTTGACTGTTAGATTCTCATTTGCTGATCACTATTTGTATTATGTCAAGTTTCAGATGTAACTTCTGACCCTAGGTTCACTCTCGTCTAAAGGATGTTACTCCAAATGGTTTGAGGCAAGAATGGGTCATATCTGCTCGATTTACTTTTCATTTGCTTTGTTTACTGAAGTGGTTTAGCTCTCCACTGCCCCTACCCCCATTATTGCAAACCTTAATTCCAGAGCAGCTAATTGGATGTGTGATGGGGCCTGTTTCCCAAGGAGAGCTGGTTCAAAGGGATGCCCCTAATTAGCCCCTAATTTGCATTGGAGATAGACCTTTCTGTGACCTCTTTGGAGGCAGCCCAGTAATTAGCAATTAAAAATTCTTTGCTGCCAAGGCTCATTCATTCCAAAATCAGGTTTGGATTGAAATGAGGTTTGGGCTTCTAGAGTGAAAGCAAAATACTGCAAATACTGGAAATCTGAAATAAAATCAAAAAATGCTAATAAAACTCAGCAGGTCGGGCAGCATCTGTGGAGAGAGGAACAGATTTAACGTATCGAGTCTGTATGACTTTTTTTCAGAGCTGAAGGAGAGTCATACCGACTCTAAACGTTAACTTTTTAAAAATCCATTTATGGGATGTGAGTGTCACTGGCTAGGCCAGCATTTATTGCCCATCCCTTATTGCCCTTGCTCATAGGGCATTTGAGAGTCAACCATATTGTTGTGGGTCTGGATGTAGGCCAGACCAGGCAAGGATGGCAGATCTCCTTTTCTAAAGGACATTAGCAAACCTGATGGGTTTTTACAACAATCAGCAATGGTTTCATGGTCATCATCAGATGTTTAATTCTGGATTTTTTTTTAATGGAATTCAAATAACATCATCTGCCGTGGTGGGATTCGAACCCCAGTCCCCAGAGCATTACTCTGGGTCTCTGTTTCTCTCTCTACAGATGCTGTCAGACCTGCTAAATTTTTCCAGCATTTTTGGTTTTTATTTTGTGCTTCTAGGTGTTCAAGAACTCGTTGTGTGGTTTTGGAATTAACTCTTGGAATTAATGAGTTGACGTTTCGAGTCCTCATGACCCTTCGACAGAACTTGAGTTCGAGTTTGGACTCGAACTCAAGTTCTGTCGAAGGGTCATGAGGACTCGAAACGTCAACTCTTTTCTTCTCCATCGATGCTGTCAGACCTGCTGAGTTTTTCCAGGTAATTCTGTTTATGTTTTGGATTTCCAACATCCGCAGTTTTTTTGTTTTTATCTTGGAATTAATGTGGCCTTCCTAATGATTTAAAGCTTTTGTGATTACTCCATACTTGTCTTACATCTAAGTTTAGTGTTCCTTTTTATCCCAGGATTTTGCAGGTTTTTCACCTTTGAAGCATCAATAGACAGATGTATTACTTGAATGGTTGAATTGAATTTGAATTTGTGTCATAAGCTAGTATACCTCCTGGTAATCAGATTGAATCTTGTTCAAGTGACAGTCCTGAACTAGATCTGCATGACCCTCTTTTGGGTGACCATTAAGCCTACAACAATTTACAACAATATAGCACCTTTAATGTGTGAAAACATCCCAAGCCACTTCACAGGAGAGTTACATAGCAAAGTTTGGTGCCGAGCCACAAAAGAGGATCTTAGGGAAGATGACCCAAAGCTTGTTCAAAGGGAGGTTTTGAGGAGTGTCTTAGGATGAGGAACAGCAGAGGGGTTTAGGGAGGAAATTCCAAAGCTTAGGGCCCCAGCAGCTGAAGACACAGCCACCAATAGTGCAGTGATTAAAATGATGATGTACAGAACCCAGAATTGGAGGAATACACAGATTTTGGAGGGTTATAGGGCTGGAGGAGGCTACAGAAAGAGGAAGTGGCAAGGCCACTTTGAGTTCTTGGATTTTGAAAACAAGGATAAGAGTATTAAAATTGAGAGTTAGCATAAGTGGGAGCCAATGTAGATCAGTGAGGAGGATTGGTGCCCAGCACTTGGTGCAAGTTAGGTAATGATCACCAGAGTTTTGGATGAGCTTAAGTTTATGAAGGCTGGAAGACGGTAAACCAGCCAGGAATATTGGAAAATTCAAGCCAATATAATAGATGCAGTGAAGATATAGCTATCTTTTGCACAGGCTGTGAGATTGTTCCAGACTTACTGTCTATGAAAAAAAATGGGCATTTTCTGAGATTTTTAGCCATAACTTCATGATTCTGAATTGTCCTTGCCTCCAATAAGGTTGTCGTCTAAAGTTCTTGCTGCCTAGTTCTTACTTCATAAATAAAGTAGAAGTCTCAGATAATAAATGTCCACATAACCCCAATTGGGACTTCATCTATTTTAAACTTCAGATCAAGCCAATGGTTTGATGAAGATCAAGTCCGCAAATTGACAAATTGGCTTATTGCAGTCTTGCTATTGGTGACTGAAAAAAGAACTAAGCAGGCTTGAGCATCCTGAAGATGATTCTGCTATAAAAGAAGAGTCACACAAATCGTCTGCTGTTCCCTGTCTTACCAATGCCATTTGCTGTTTGAAACAGAAAGAGCACAATTCTTGAAACAAAATTATCAAAAGCAGCAGTTTCCAGCATGATGTGAATAGGCCCAATGCAGCTCACTGGTCCTTGCCTCAGCAACTTCAGCTGGCTCCAACACCAAGCCAGATAGGTCCCAGTATTTTAGTAGAGCCAGAGGAAGCTCCACCCCTGCTTTTTCTGGCTGCACAGAAATTAGATAATATTTTTAAAAATCTGCCTTTTTACGGGAAGCTTCCAGTGAACAACTATGCACAGCATGTTCAGCACAGGCTGTAGCCAGTGGATATTCAATTTTGCTCTAAACAGTAGAATATCCATTTTATCCCTTGGGTGAGAAGGGCTTTCACTTGCTGCTTCACAGCTCATGAATTAAACAGCATTTTTGGTTCTCTCTTCCCTCTGTGGCAATGGGTCCCATCTTCACTAGGTACCCAGATGGAGTAATAGACAGATCTGGACTTAGAAACAATCTCTTCACTGTGGGTGGAACACTCCTTAAATTAGCAACCTGTTCTGCAATGGTGTTTTTTTTAAAGCTTTTTGAATTTAATTTTCAATCAACAAAAGCTCTCGGTTGTGAGCTTTGAGTGATTAAGTACACAAGATGACAAACCAATTGCCTTGCATTCATCTGCTTCCTTCTGTAGGCAGATAATCACCTTCAGGATGCTCAAGCCTGTTTAGTTCTTCTGTCAGTCACCACCAAGAGATGCGTTAAGTCACTTTTGTCAATCTGAAAATTTGATATTCATCAAACCATCGGCTGGAGCTGAGGTATAAGGCGCCAGATGAAAGTTGCAATCAGGATTAAGTAGACATTTATTATCTGAGATTTGTATTAGCTTTTGCTATTTAATCCAAAGATCTCTCTCCTCAAGTATGTTCACAAAGTCACGCTAAGACTGTACTTACTTAAGTGGTGACACTTTTCGTCAATGCCAAGAACTGAAGCATCTTGGGACAGCTAGCATGAAAGGGAACGTCATTGTGAGCCATTACACGTTGACACCAGAGATAAAGAACCTAATTTCTTTGATTTTCATTAGGCCTCTCCGTTTCCTATCCATAATAAAAGGATTACTTACTAAATTCTACTTTATGAAAATTGGTAATTTTCTGACAATAGAGATGGATTTCATATCTCCTCAAACCAGATTAAACTATTTATAAGGCTTGTAATTCCTAGATACAGTGTTGGCACATTGGACTCGTAAGTAGAGAGCAGTGTTTCAATATAGCCTCGACTGACATTCACACGTAGGCATCCCAAAAGATTGAATTCTCTCAGTCTTAACTGGAGGACTCGGAGAACAAACCTGTATGGGGGGATGTTAAAGGATCTGCACTCTTTGTAAGCACCTGATGAATTGTCAAGGAGCATTTATGGCATTTGCAGAGATGGATCACAAGTGAAAATATTTCCACCTCTGCCAACAAAATAGAACATGCATCTAAATTGATATAGAGGGAGAATACTTAGCTGGAGGAAAGTATTTTTCGGATTATTTCATTGTTTGAAAATTTAAACATATTTTGCAACAACTTGCATTTATATGGCACCTTTTATGAAGCAGAACATGCCAAGAGCATTATCAGTAGAAACATTTTGCCACCGAGCCACAAAAACATGTTCAAAAGCTTGGTCAAAGAGGTGGATTTTGAGGATCATCTTAAAGGAGGAGAGCATATGAGAGGCAGAAGGGCTTACGGAGGGAATTCTAGAGCTTAGAGTCAATGCAGGTGAAGGCACGGTCACCAGTGGTGGAGTGATTAAATTCAGGGATGCACAAGAGGCCACAATAGGAGGAACACAGAGATTTTGAAGAGTTGTTGGGCTCAAAGTGGTTACAGAGATAAGGAGGGCCGAAACCATGGAGGAATTTGAAAACAAAGATGAGAGTTTTTAAATTGAGGCGTTGCAATCCAGGCGCCCCTGTCAGTCAGCGAGCACAGTGGTTGAGTGAATGAGACTTGCTGAGAGTTAAGCTACCGGCAGCAGAGTTTTGGATGAGCATTAGTTTATTTAGGGTGGAAGATGGGAGGCCAGCCAGGAGAGTATTGGAATATGTCAGGCCCAGTACCAGCATGAAGAAATTATTAATCTTTAAAGCTACGTTTTACAGGTTACATTTTTTGAAAAAATACTGGGAAAAGATGGCTACCCAAGGACCACCTGATTTCTCTTTATTCTTTCATGGGATATAGGCATCACTGGCAAGGCCAGCATTTGTTACCCATCCTTAATTGCTCTTGAACTGAGTGGCTTTCTAGGCCATTTCAGAGGGCAGTTAAGAGTCAACCACATTGCTGTGGGTCTGGAGTCACATGTAGGCCAGACCAGGTAAGGATGGCAGATTTCCTTCCCTAAAGAACATTATGATAGGTTTTTACAACAGTTGATGATAATTTCATGGTCACCGTTACTGGGACTAGCTTTCAATTCCAGATTTATTAGTTGAGTTTAAATTCCATCAGCTGCCATTGTGGGATTTGAAGCCACGTCCCCAGAGCATTAGCCTGGGCCTTTGGAATACTAGTCTAGTAATATTACCACCACACCACTATCTCCCCCACTAATTGTGGATTGAAACACTCCCCTGACTCAAAAGGAAACAGAAGGGTACCTTCCAGACTAATATTGACTCAATGCGCTTTGGGAAATAATTCAAAAGGGTCATTCAGACACAAAAAGGTAGATGAGGTCCTTGACACCTTCATTGTAACAATGTTGATTTGCCTTTTCAAACAAAGCACTTATGGCTGACCAAAACCACAGGTGGAAGAACTAAACCCAGACAAGCTTACTGGATTACCACAGCACCTAAGTGATTCGACACTCCATGGGAGATCACATGCTAAATGACCATCTTTGCTGCCCACTAAAAGATATATTGGCAGAACTCAAATGGGCTTTCAAGAGAATTCCATCAGAATCAGAATTGCAAGTAAAGCCATTGAACTGCTGCAGTCAACTAAGCAGCCAAGGTGCCCAACAGCAATACCTTGAAAGAGAAAGAAGGAATCTTTTATATGCTGTTCCAACTTCAAGTTCAGTTGAGAGACCAACCTCCTTGCAGATCAACTACAAGAACCTTTACAGCTGCTGAAAAATCTCTGCATTTTCAAGACCTTCACTCCAGCCAAAATATCAACTTAACTAAGAAACATCAGGCTTGCACCAAAATAGAGACTGAGTTAAATTATATTTTTGTACTTACTATTTTATCTTCATCTATATCTAACTTTGTGTGATAGCATGGGTGAGTCGAATGAATAAATTATCAAGAGCAGGATTTTTATCTTGGCGGTCAGGACCGGGAGTGGCCGTGAAACCGACCGCTGCCTGTGATTGGGCCCCAACTGGGATTTCACGCTCGCTGGCCAATTAACGGCGCTGCTCAGGTGGGGGGCAGGAGGAGCGCGAGCGCTAAAGTGTGCATATGCGCAGGAGTGTGCTCAGTGAAAGCTCCCTGAAGACACAGAGCTGCCTCAGGGAGCTGAACATTTTTAACATTAAAAAGAAAGAATTGAAAAATAAGGAAAACATGTCCCCTTCATGTGACTCACCTGAGCAGGGACGTGTTAAAAATTAGTTTTACACGTTTTTATTTTTTTCAATCACTGGTCATCCACCCGTGGATGAGGTATTGCAAAAAATGCAAAGGGCGCTTGGCCTATTCACCCACCGCCAACCATAAGGTTGGACGGGCAGGGAAAAAATTAAATTAACTGAATTAATTAATGGGTGTAACAGCCCTCTTAATTGTCAGCGGGCCGCTGCCAACTCCCAAGTGCACCCGCTGACTGAAATATCACATGAGGGTGTGATGAGATTTGGGCACTCGCCCAGCATCATCATGCACTATTTCACACTTGTGCGTATCGGGTGCGGACCTGCACACCAAGTTGAAAATCCTGGCCCAAGTCTTCTTTAACCTCTGAGGAAATATGTGAGAAATAAAATAACCATCTTCATTCTCAAATACACAAAAGCCTGCTGCTGGCTTAGTAAAAACCAAGTCACCCACTCCACCAAGAATAAGAAAATATACACATCCTCATACAAATATCATGGGCAAATAAAGTGAAATGTCTAAAATTTGTCTTTGACAAATACCTGTAGTCAAGCCTAGAGGTAGCAAAGGCATGGATAAGGGTTTCAGCAGTAGATGAAGTGGATGTTGGCAGATTTGGTGATAGCACAGATGTCTGGTCAGAAGTTCATCTCAGGGTCAAACATGAAACCAAAGTTGGGGGAGTTTGAAGGGCATTGGAAGGATGGGAGAGTTTGAGGGAGTTTGGAAGGGGTTGGGGGGAGGTTGGGGATGTTGATGTGGCATGGGGGAAGTTCGGGAGGGGTGAGGTTGGGGGGTGGCATGGGATGGGGGTGTCACTGTTCTGGTGCTGTTGGAATTTTTTATTTATTTTTTTCCATTTTAATTCACAGTGTACAACAAAATTTGTGTGACACCTTCTGGGGGAAAGGAAACAATATGTACCATATATCATTCTGCCCTGAAAAATTCAGATCAACTGTTCCATCTATATTTTTCCTAAGATGCTGGTAGATGTCTGATTGATAAATCCTGGGATCTTGGGGGCAGTGTCATGAGTGTAAAAGGGCAGATGCCATTTATGTATATTGTGGGTTGGTGCCAGAGAAGTCAGAATGGTAAGGTTGCATTAGCTACAGAGTTGAATTGTTTTGTAAATGTAGTGGTTTATTTATAACCACTTTCTAACATCAGTTGATTGCTCTGTGATTAATTATCCTGAGAGAATCAGCATTGGGCCTCGAATCTCATCATTGCTACAGTCACTCTGCCTGATGTAATGAAAGAAAGACACATCGCTTTACAGCCAATTAAGTACACTTGAGTTGTAGTAGCTGGTATAATGTAGACAATGTTATCAAATGGTGGAGCTGACTTGAGGGGCCAAATGGCTCACTCCTGCTCCTAATACATATGTTCATATGTCATTCTGGATGGATGAGATGAGCTGGGCTAGATGACCTTTGTCATCCATAATTACCTTGCAAACAGAGAGTGGAATCATGGCTGGAGTTCTGTTTATTTTGTTGCGAATGAGAAGTTTACTGTGGGCAGGCTTTGTAGCGTGAAATTGCCAAGAAAGAAGTGTGTTATGGATTCAGAGTAAATCAGTAATCTGTTTTATCCTGCACACGATTCTCATGAGTCTTTTCCATTGACTTTAATCTTGTTCTTTTGTTGACTCACCTATTATCCTAGTCTATCTTGCTGCATGTATGAGTTTTTTGAGGAAGGAAATATCATAATAAAGTTGTGTTGCATTGTAGATATTAAAACTATATTGTAGCGGGAAGCAGCAATCAGCAGAGTCTTCAGACTTGCTGATCAAAAAATCACATATAATTGTGAACCATTCAGTCTTTGTCCTCTGGCCTCTTAAAAGTTGTGTCGCACAGAGACACCTGAGGTCTCTGCGCTACTCACTGACAGTGAAGACCTATGTTATTCAATCATTCCGCTTTGCTGCTCAGGAGTCAATTTATCTTTCTACCCTGTGAGATTATTGATAAAATAGAACCCAATTACACCCCTCTATGAAATAATTGTATTGAATAATATCATGCACCCAGGCAGGAGAAAGCCTTCTAATTCTTCTACAGAATGGAAAAGATCTTGTACAGTTTCTTTGGGTTGCAGGGATTGAATCTTTCCTACAAATATGAATGTACTGTTAGAAAAGCAAAATATTGCAGCTGCTGGTAGTCTGAAATAAAAACAGAAAATGCTGGAAAAACTCAGCAGGCCTGGGAGCATCTGTGGAGAGAGAAACAAAGTTAACGTTTCAAGTCTGTATGCTCATACGTACTCAAATCATTAACTCTGTTTCTCTCTTCACAGTTGCTGCCAGACCTACTGAGTTTTTCCAGCATTTTCTGTTATTATTATGAATTTACTGTTACCGTGTTCATATGGTGCAATGTGCAGAACATGTTACTGAGAACTGAGGCAGTCACCAAAATCAGCTTTATCTTCTTCACAGTGTTATAAATAACTAATAGGATATTTTCCTATTTAGGCTGATAAAATAAAATTTGTACTTTATAGGGCGCATATAAACTAACACTGCATTATATTGTTGCGACTCTTAATATTAATGACCCATGCCGCATATATATCGGACAATATTTGTATCCAGATGCCAGCAATGGGCATTATTATTTTACTAATATCTTTCTGTTATTGGTGAATCTTGAAAGGAGGAAAAATATCATGCATGACTGAGGGGGAGGGTTAACTGAGGGGGTGGTGTGGGGAATAAGGGGCCCGGAAAGAGGAGAAGCACCAGGGTCCGTGATTTCTCTCCCTGGCCCTGCCTATAGATTCAGTTCTCTCACATTACAAACATAGTCATTACTCAATAATCCCACATGCATTTGATTAAGCTCTGGTCATCATTTGTGAGTGTGTGGCTGGGCATGCATCATGTAAGCCATGTGCGGACCTCTGAAAATAATGTCTGCGCAGAGTGTTCAACAAGGTCATTGCACCTCCTACTGCTTTTGCCTTGATGTAAGAAATGGGCGGTGCAAGGAGATCTCAAGGGAGTTAAACATGATATATGAGTGGCAAGGAATACTGTAGATACAGTTTCAGGATTGAAAGAGTGAAGCTCTATGCTGTCTTCTTAACAATAGAAAACCAGAGGCTTCCCTACATGTTTGGATACATCTGTAGTGGACAAGACCAACCTTTACGCCCAAGGTCACCTAAAGCACCGAGTCATTAACATCACTGTCTGGGAGGACAATGCTGCCGATTGCTCGGCATGGCACCACCTGGTCCATCAAGGTGCAAGCCACTTTGAGGCTCATCGACCTGATAGTGAGGCAGAATGGCAGGGGCAGATGAAGGAGAAGGAAACAAACCAGAATAGCAATTTCCACTCCCTTGTGCAACAACGTGTCCCCACTGCAGAAGAACATATGGATCCAGAATTGGGCTCCTCAGTCATCTGATGTCTTACCAAACCTGATGGACATCATCCTCAATTCTGAGGGAACGCCGCCAACAACTAGCCATCCTTAGTGATTTGTCATTTTGAGCTAACCTGCAGGTGAAGGCTGCAAGTAAAGAGGCAACAGACAAGTTAGCCTTGACTGCAAGAGCGATTGGTCGCTTCCGAGCAAAAGCAAAACTCACCATCATGGACATCCATGACCTTCAGTTTGCAGATGACTGATGCGTGATGGCTCACGGTACAGAACATGCAAAGGACGCTTGACCTCTTCAACATCTTATATAAGAGGCTTGGCCTGTCCTTAAACATTGCCAAGACGAAGATCCTTCACCAACATTCCCCAGGCCAGTTGAGCATCCTCCGTGCCATCCACATAGATGGGGTCGCTCTAGAGAATGTGTAGCACATTCCTTATCTTAGCAGCCATCTCTCCCAAGGGACTACCATTAATGAGGAAGTCCAACACTGAGTCAACTGTGCCAGCGCTGCCTTCTTCAGGCTGCGTCAATGTGTTCTTTGGCAACAGGAACCTTTGTAAGACAACAAAGGTTCTGGTTTATAAGGCCAATGTATTGACCATCCTCCTCTATTGCAGCAAAACATAGACTGTCAACTGTAGCCACGTTAAGATCCTTGAGAGCTCCCACCAGTGATGCTTGCATCGAATCCTGGGGATCAAATAGGAGGACCGCCGGACTAATTTGACTGTCCTTCATAAAGCTGTGTCTACCAGCATTGAAGCCCTGCTGCTGCAGAACCAGCTCTGATGGACAGGCCATTGCATCTGGATGCCTGAAAACCGCCTCCCTCGGCAGGTTCTCTTCTCACAGTTCTCCATTGGCCAATGCTCAAAGGGCGGCCAAAGGAAAAGGTATAAGAATAAGCTCAAGGTCACCTAAAGCATGGAGTCATTAACATCACTGTCTGGGCGAACAATGCTGCCGATTGCTCGGTATGGCACCACCTGGTCAAGGCGCAAGCCATTTCGAGGCTCAGACTCGACAGCGAGACAGAACGGAGGTGGCAGAGGAAGGAGAAGGAAGCCAATCCGAGACTGCAATTTTCACTCCCCTGCTCAAAAACATGCCCCAACTATGGAAGAACTTGTGGATCCATAATGAGCTCCTCAGTCACCTGAAGTCTCACCAAGCCTGACGGATGTCATCCTCGATTCCAAGGGACTGCCAGTGACAACTGGCCATCCTTAGTGATTTGTCATTTTGAGCTAACATGCAGATAAAGGCTGCAAGTAAAGAGGCAATGGGCAAGTTAGCCTTGACTGCAAGAGGAATTGAGTGTAGGATTAAAAGGGTCAGTGTGAAGTTGACTGAAGCCTTTGTGAGACCTCGCATGGAGATTTGTCTGGCTTGCTTGCCTCCTTATCGAGGTTTGCAGTAGACCTTGCATAAAGGGTTTGCAACCAAAGTGCACTGGACCTCATTGAAGGATTAGGGTATTTGTTCATGAGGTGAGAGAGTAGAATGGGTCTATATGCTGGACCGTGCTGAGGACTATGAGGCTTTCTATGTGAAGCATCAGTAGCTCTAATGGGACTCCACAGGGTCCGTGCAGGAAAGATGTTTACCTTGGCTGGAGTGTCCACAATGACGGATCAGTCTTGGACTAATATTAAGGCCAACTAGGACTGAGACTTGTAGGAGTCTCTGCAATTGGAAGGGTTAGACTGGTTGGCACCAAACAATCCATAATGCAGGTGAGGCACTCTCAGTGTGTGGATGCCAAAGTAACCGCAAAACATTTTGGCATGATAAAGGTGTCAAGGCATATGGGTTTACTATGGGCGAGTGGTGATGGGGGTGGTGGTGGGTACAGGAACAAGATTTCCTCTGATCAATCTGCATGAAAGTAGACCGCGAGAGGCTAAATGGTGTTCTCCTGCTGCTTCTCCCTTTGGACCCATGTATCTGGTTCTGCCTGAAAGAGCTCTTTGCAAGGTCTGCCACCCATTGGGAACAGGTTTGAGGGTGACATGAGGGCATCCTGCTGAGATAAGATTTGATATTGCTTCCAAATTGCCATGCATATGGACTTTGTGAAGGCATGGGATAAATCACATTTCTACTTACAGATGCCTGAGATCATGGGAGAATGGAGTGCTTTGCAGGTTCTAATGTGTGCATTTAGTGCCAGGGCTCTGTATATCTTCACAGTTTAGCGCATGCAAAGGATCAAACCACCAGCAGGGCAGACATTAAGTAATGCAATTTAATTCAGCTTTCATAAATCAAGGAACATTAGAGCAAAGTATAATGCCTGTTACCAAAAAGGAACTGGGGTCTGCCAGCCAGCAGAGGATAGAAAACTAAATAGTGAAGGAAACATCTCAGCAGCTTACTTTGCCTGGAATCTGTTAGCTATCAGATTGCCATGGGCCTCTCTGCTGCATCATACCCTTGCAATTGCCCCTGCATGTGCCTCAGCGACATCCTGGCCTCCGTCATCACCATCCCCTTCACCATCCTCATCATCGAGGAGACATCTCGTTCCTCCATGTCTTCCTCAGCAAAGACAGTTCCCATTTGTAGTATGAGGTGTGCAAGGCACAGCAGACAATGATGATCCAAGATATTCTCTGTGGTGTGTATTGAAGAGCCGTGCCTGAGTGGTCCAAACATCTGAACCTCATCTTCAGAAGGCCTATCATCTGCTCAATTGTGGACCTAGCGGAGGCATGTGTGGCATTGTACCTCTCCTCAGCGGCACCCTGCAGACAGCAAACTGGCATCATGAGCCAGGTCTTCTGGGTGTATCCCTTGTCCCCAAGGAGCCAGAAATGCAATTGCTGAGGTCCGTCAAAAATTTGTGGCAGCTGGGAGTAGTTCAGAATGAAGGCATCATGACAGCTTCCTGGGAACTGAGCACAAAGACGCAGGATTTGTCTTCTGCGATTGCATATCAGCTGCATGTTCAAAGAGTGGAAACTTTTCCTATTGAATGTGACTGGGTGTTGCCAGAGAGCTTTCTAGGCCACACAAATGCAGTAAACAGCCCCTTACACTTGTGGAAACCTGCGACTTCTGCAAATCTCATGCTCCTGCAGCCTGGCTTTCGGGATCCAGGCAGAATTGGACAAATTGGTGCACTCTCCTGAACAGGGCACTTGCCACCTCCTGAATGTACTTGTGTGCCACTGACCGGGACATGTTGCACAGATCCCCAGTGGAGCCCTGGAAGGAGCCACATGCAAAGAAGTTTAAGGCGGCATTGACCTTTAATGTAACTGGCATGGGATTGCCTCAAAGTCCTTGCTGCTTCAGGCTCTAATGGAGAAGCTAACAGGTGTGGGCAGCCATATTCTGGGGTATCCTAAGGCACCTCCAGCATTTTCTTTTGCTTATCTGTAGATAGGTGCAGCACCTGCGATATACCCGTGGTCGGGCCAATGCTTGCAGTTGCGCTGGTCTCTGGTCGCCAGCATCCTTGACCTTTTTGTGGTCCTACTACCTCTAGCTGCTCAGGCCAATTCTCCTCAAGGTCATGCGCCAACCTGTGCCGGTCTCTCCTCCTCCTCACCTGGACAAGAGCCAGTAGAAAGGCAGGTTTTCCAGGAGCCTGCATCATCTAGGCCTCGGTAGATCTGCGAGCGAATTGCAGAAATCAATCTCGTGAGCATACTCTTTGCAGATTAGCCTCCATCTCAGAGCCAACAAGCCAGTGCTAAGCCCTGTGCCTGGCTTCCATCTAGATATGGCATTTCCACCCCACCCTTCCAGGTGAAGGACATCCTGGAAGAACGGAGATGAATGTTCCTCCTGTTCATACATGACTGTACATGGAGACATTGCTCTTTGATCGGGGTAATGAAGCCTTGTGCGAGAACCCTCCTTCAGACACTATTCATTAATGGACACTATGTCTCCATTAACCTTGAGGTTCTATAGAGAGACCATTGCTTTGGCAGCATAGAAAAAGTTGCCACATGAGCCCTTGTCAGCCATGATTATTCACCTGGGAGGATGGAGGTTTGGAGTCAGGAGTTTGCTTCTGTCCACCAGCTATGCCCCTTGAAGGCATCAATCTCCTTCCTTCCTTCATGCCTGCCCCTGACAGCAGCGATGGCAAATCACACAGAATGAATGGCAGTTCCAGACTTTGATGGGATCTTGATGTTTCAAAACCCATGAGTCAGGAAGCAAACCTGCTGTCATGTGGGCTTCACCATCGAGTGGAGAACACAACTGAGCATGGTTCTCATCCAGTTGCTTCATGATTATTAGGGTATCCCTTTTGTTAGCCAGTTGTGCTCACCTTGAACTCCACCCACCTGCAAAGACCCTCCTCCCACTTCAAAGGATTGATTGCACTTTTGGAGTGACAACTTTCTCGAGGAGACATTTAAAAAATGGTGCGCGTCATCTTTCAAACATGCACCACTACCTTTGACCCTCCCCCTGTCACCCACCAACTCCCCCCATCACCCTTAACCCACCTAATATAACCTTTCCTCTTCCCTCTGTCAACCTTGAACCTCCATCTGTTAGCCCTGAACCTGTTACCCTCTACATGCCTTCTCTCTCATCTGAGTCTACACCTGTTACCGTTCCATGCCCACCTTGACCCTGACCCCTCCTGTTATCTGAGCCACCTGTTTTGTCTATTTTCTTGGCCCGCACCACCTCCCTCACCCCTACCCCATGAAACCTTCAGCTACCCAACTATTTCCATGAACCTGCCACCCTACCGCATCCACTCCCACCTGTCATTGTAACTGTTCCCTCTGCTACCTGATACCCTCAGTTCAACCCCCAGGACCCTGCCATACTCAGCGCCAACCTTGCCCTATCAGACCAAAACCCTCTCACCATCCCTACCCGGAAACCCCTTTTCCCACCCAATCACAGGACCCCCCAGGCCGAACAAGCAAGGCCCTTCCCTACATCCCACATTCCTGCACCCTCGCATTCCTCACTGCCTCCCTCCCTGCCCTGGACAGTCTGTCTTTCTTTCCTAGATAGTCTCCTACCCTTCCTCACTGATCCTCCCTCTCAAGTCCTCCCTCCCTTGTTCTACAGCCACTCCATCCATCCCCGTTCTATATTTCTGTATGGAAATAGATAGATCTCTGGACTCTAAAGGTGTTGGGGGAATGGGAAGATGCAGGAGTAAGGCGTTGAGATAGAGGATCAGCCATGATCATATTGAATGACGGAGCAGGCTCAAAAGGCCGAATAGCCTACTCCTGTTGCTATTTTCTATGTTTCTATGTTTTCTTTGTTTCTATGTTGATCCTTCCTCCCCTATCCAGCCTCCACTCCATTCTTCCTCCCTTCCCTGCTGGTCCTGCCTCCCATGTACGGTCTTTGCGTCGCTTGGCCTACCAGCACCGGATCTCAAACAAGAGGCTGACATTTGTGAGTGGTCCCCAGGATCACCAAATCAGCAGCTACTCACTTCAAACTTGTTGGAGAAGTCTATCTCACCAGTTGTACGGCACTTATATGCAGTCGTAAATGTGAACATTCTAAATTCTGACTGACGGGAACCTTAATTTAGAGGAGGAACTTAATTCTGGCAAGCTGGCCTTTTAGTGAGAAGCATGACATGCTAAGCATGCAATTGTTCATCAGGAAGCTCAACCTGCCTCTAAAGTTCCAAGAACGTAATTGCAGAAGTCCATCCTGCCATCAGGAAACTGATGACAAATTAAGCTCCCCCACCTGTCAAGCTTCCTGCTGCTGGCAGACCTGGAAGATACCCCACCTTGACCTGGGATTAATTTATTCTGTCCAGGATCTGGAGCTGACCACTGTAGATTTGAAATATTGATCCCAGAAAAAGCAGCAGATCCAAGTCTAACACAGCATTAATATAAAACAGCTGCTTTTATATGTTTTTTGGTCACTAGCTTTCACAGCCTGAGCTCTTGCAGCCTTTGGCTCAATGAAGTTAATATGACTGGTTTTCTTATACCAGCAACCAGAAAGATAATTCTTTCCCCTGAATGTTTGCACCTGTTACCAATCTGGATGTGCCTAGTAAAAATGCTACACTGGCAGCAATGTGATTAATTGCACCCATTTGATAATATCATAAAGCATAAGACTCTGTCCCAATTATGCTTTGCACATTGTGGCGTCACTAGTTGATGGCATCATAGCACAATCACTTTGCTCAATTTGTCATAGCACCACCCCCCCCCCCCCTCCCCCCACTGTGCATTTGTTCCCATCTGCCACTAGTTCGCAAGGGAATGGGAGTTAAAAGTAAATCTAAAGAACACCAGTTTCTTGAGAAAAAGCTTACAATATAAAAGGCCGTGACAGTTTGACTGCAGACATATAACAGTACCTAAGCAGTATCGGTCCATTTCCCCCTCAAAGTGAATTACATTTTTCTTTCTCAAGCCAACTGCAGTCACTTAAATGAATCGTCATCCACTTAGATTGCTTCCAGCATGTTGTTTCTGCTGCTAGGTAATGGCCTATTGACTCTTGGCAGTATCTGAAAAGGTTCATGTAATGGACTGTAATGGACTGGATCATTTAGCAACTGCAGTCACCCAAAACCCAAAATACTGTTCAGGAACAAAATAACTTCTATGTTGTTGGTATTGTACAGTAGTCCTAAGATTGTTGACACAGATATTGTTTCTGCTGCTGCATCTGCCACATAATTTTAGCGATGTTCACGTTTTACTGTGTATATTGCAAGTTCCCCCATAGTACTGCAATATAAATAGTTAATAAGTGACATACAAGCGATAAAATAAAAAAGGAAAATTAAAAATGCTGAAAATCTATCCAGTAATTAAGTCAGTATTTATAAGGGTATTAGAATGGTTGTGAAATTTTGGGAATATACACTTCATCAGAGTAAACAATAAGCAAACATTTAGCAAATTTGGAAGGGAGAGGGAGAAAAACGTTAAGTATACCAAACATAGAGAAGGGGATTATATGTTATATGATCAACAAACTGCTTAATAGAAAACAGGTGATTATAAAGTTTACTCATAACAATTTAACTTTCTCTACAGCAAAATAACACTGCTGTCAGGACATCAATCATCCTATGATTTCCCAAGAGAATGTTAGAAGTTATTTATTTCATATGCTTCAGCAAGTATAAATTGATGTCACTGGGCCCATGAAAGCACTGTTTTAAAGTGAAAACTTAGGGTTTACTAAAAAAAATTGTTTTAGTCTATGATTATAATACTAAAACATTGGGCGCTCAAGTAGGACGGGTTGTCAGGATGAGAGAATCCCTTCATACACCACTCAAGCCAAGATGCCAAGATCTGCCCATGATCTTGACCAAAGAGCAAGATTGACAGAAAAAAAATAAAAATACCTGGAAAAACTCAGCAGGTCTGGCAGCATCTGCGGAGAGGAACGCAGTTAACGTTTCGAGTCTGTATGACTCTTCAACAGAACTAAGTAAAAATAGAAAAAAGTTGAAATATAAGCTGGTTTAAGGGGGGGTGGTAGAGCTGGATAGAGGGCCGGAGATAGCCAAAAGATGTCATAGACAAAAGGACAAAGAGGTGTTGAAGGTGGTGATATTATTTAAGGAATGTGCTAATTAAGGGTAGAAAGCAGGACAAGCAAGGTACAGCTAGCCCTAGTGGGGGTGGGGTGGGGTGAAGGGAAGGGATTGAAATAGGCTAAAAGGTAGAGATAAAACAATGGATGGAAATACATTTAAAAATAATGGAAATAGGTGGGCAAAGAAAAGTCTATATAAATTATTGGGGGGAAAAGGGGGGGCTGGGATTGGAAAGGGGGTGGGGATGGAGGAAAGAGTTCATGATCTAAAATTGTTGAACTCAAAATTCAGTCCAGAAGGCTGTAAAGTGCCTAGTCGGAAGATGAGGTGCTGTTCCTCTAGTTTGCGTTGAGCTTCACTGGAACAATGCAGCAGGCCAAAGATGGACATGTGGGCATGAGAGCGGGGTGGGGGGGGTGGGGGGGTGGGGGTGGGGGGGGTGGCGGGGGGGGGGTTGCAATAGCAAGCGACAGGGAGGTCTGGGTCATGCTTGCAGACAGACCGAAAGTGTTCTGCAAAGCGGTCACCCGGTCTGTGTTTGGTCTCTCCAATGTAGAGGAAACCACATTGGGAGCAACGAATGCAGTAGGCTAAATTGAGGGAAGTGCAAGTGAAATGCTGCTTCACTTGAAAGAAGCGCTTGGGCCCTTGGACGGTGAGGAGAGGGGAAGTAAAGGGGCAGGTGGTTGCACCTTCTGCGGTTGCATGGGAAGGTGCCGTGGGAGGGGGTTGAGGTGTAGGGGGTGATGGAGGAGTGGACCAAGGTGTCCCGGAAGGAACGATCCCTGCGGAATGCCACCAGGGGGTGTGAAGGGAAGATGTGTTTGGTGGTGGCATCATGCTAAAGTTGGCGGAAATGGTGGAAGATGATCCTTTGAATGTGGAGGCTGGTGAGGGGATAAGTGAGGATAAGGGGGACCCTATCATGTTTCTGGGAGGGAGAGGAAGGTGTGAGGATGGAAGCACGGGATATGGGCCAGACACGGTTGAGGGCCCTGTCAACCACCGTGGGTGGAAAACCTTGGTTAAGGAAGAAGGAGGACATGTCAGAGGAACTGTTTTTGAAAGTGGCATCATCAGAACAGATGCGACAGAGGCGAAGGAACTGAGAGAATGGGATGGAGTCCTTACAGGAAGCGGGGTGTGAGGAGCTGTAGTCGAGGTAGCTGTGGGAGTCGGTAGGCTTGTAATGAATATTGGTGGACAGTCTATCACCAGAAATTGAGACAGATAGGTCAAGGAAGGGAAGGGAAGTGTCGGAGATGGACCATGTGAAAATGATGGAGGGGTGGAAATTGGAAATAAAATTAATAAATTTTTCCAGGTCCAGACGAGAGCATGAAGCAGCACCGAAGTAATCATCAATGTACCGGAGAAAGAGTTGCAGAAGGGGTCCGGAGTAGGACTGGAACAAGGAATGTTCCACATACCCCATAAAGAGACAAGCTTAGCTGGGGCCCATGCGAGTACCCATAGCCACACCTTTTATTTGGAGGAAGTGAGAGGAGTTGAAGGAGAAATTGTTCAGTGTGAGAGCAAGTTCAGCCAGACGGAGGAGAGTAGTGGTGGATGGGGATTGTTCGGGACCCTGTTTGAGGAAGAAACGGAGAGCCATCAGACCATCCCATTGGGGGATGGAGGTGTAGAGGGATTGGATGTCCATGGTGAAGAGGAGGCAGTTGGTGCCAGGGAACTGGAAATTGTTGAAAAAATGTAGGGTGTCAGAGGAATCACAGATGTAGGTGGGAAGGGACTGGACAAGGGGAGAGAGAATGGAGTCAAGATAGCAAGAAATGAGTTCCATGGGGCAGGAACAGGCTGACACGATCGGTCTGCCGGGACAGTTCTGTTTGTGGATTTTAGGTAGGTGGTAGAAGCGGGCTGTCCGAAGTTGGGAGACTATGAGGTTGGAAGCTGTGGAAGGAAGATCTCCAGAGGAGATGAGGTCAGTAACAGTCCTGGAAACAACGACTTGATGTTCAATGGTGGGGTCATGTTCCAGGGGGAGGTAGGAGGAAGTTTTTTTTTCCCAATAATTTATATAGATTTTTATTTTCCCACCTATTTCCATTATTTTTAAATGTATTTCCATCCATTGTTTTATCTCTACCTTTTAGCCTATTTCGATCCCTTCCCTTCACCCCACCCCACCCCCACTAGGGCTATCTGTACCTTGCTTGTCCTGCTTTCTACCCCTAATTAGCACATTCCTTAGATAATATCACCACCTTCAACACCTCTCTGTCCTTTTGTCTATGACATCTTTTGGCTATCTCCACCTGTCACTGGCCCTCTTTCCAGCAGTACCCCCCACCCCCCCCACCCCCTTAAACCAGCTTATATTTCATTTCTTTTCTATTTTTACTTAGTTCTGTTGAAGAGTTATACGGACTCGAAACGTTAACTGTGTTCCTCTCCGCAGCTGCTGCCAGACCTGCTGAGTTTTTCCAGGTATTTTTATTTTTGTTTTGGATTTCCAGCATCCGCAGTTTTTTGCTTTTAGCAAGATTGACCGTCTCTGTGGACATAGCTGGCAGCTGCCTATCCTAGCATATGACACCATCGATTTGGAAAAGGCAGAGCTATAACTTAGGGAAGAAAATCACAAAACAGCATTAAAAAAAATATAATGGGAATCAATTTATTTTCTCAAATGTGTGCTTTATTTTACCATTCAAAGCACCTTGTTCCTCCTTTCGCCTTGCAGAAATTTGCATTTCATTTTAAAAAAATGTTTAAAGATTTTTCCTTATTTTGGAAGAGCATGGTGATCTGTATGCTAAAACTATGTAGTACAAAGAATAATATGAGCTTTTCATTTTTAAGTGTTTGAAATGTTGTGCCTAGCTCTTGCTTGGTGTGCGGTTTTGAAACTGATTTTGTTTTCCCTTTGGCTGGTGTTGCTTTTTGTTAACAGCAGAGGTCCTCATGGCCTCAGTTCCTGCATTATTTTTTACATGGGATGTGAGCGTCACTGGCTAGGCCAGCACTTTTGCCCAACCCTAACTGTCCTTCAGAAGGTGGTGATGAGCTGCTTTCTTAAACTGCCGCAGCCCATCTGATGCAGGTACACCCACATTGCCGTTAGGAAGGGAGTTTCAAGATTTTGGCCCAGCCAACAGTGAAGAAACAGCGATATAGTTCCAAGTCGGAATGTTGTGTGGCTTGGTCGGGGACAGCATTCTGCTGCCCTTGTCCTTCTAAGTGGGTTTGGAAGGTGCTGTTGAAGGAGCCATGGTAAGTTGCTGCAGTGCATCTTGTAGCCTGTACACACTGCTGCCATGTGCATTGGTGGAGGAGGGAGTGAATGTTTAATTTGGTGGACAGGGTGCCAGTCAAGCAGGTTGCTTTGTCCTGAATGGTGCCCAGCTTCCTGAATGTTTTTGGAGCTACACTCATCCAGGCAAGTGGATCACACTCCTGACTTGTGCCTTGTAGATAATGGACAGGCTTAAGGAGTCAGGAGGTAATTTGCCTCAGAATTCCCAGCCTCTGACCTGCTTTTGGTAACCACAGTATTTATGTGGTTGGTCCAGTACAGTTATGGTCAACGTAACCCCCAGGATATTGATGGTGGGGGATTCAACAATGGTAATGCCATTGAATGTCAAGGGGAGATGGTTAGATTCTGTCTTGTTGGGGATGGTCATTGCCTGGCACTAGCAGTGGTCTTCAGTACTATTGTGAGGATGTTGTCAGGGCCCATGGTCTTTGTAGTTCCTGGTTCTCATTACAAGGCAGTGCCGCTAGCAAACATGCACTGAACGGTCCACTATCGAGGAAAAGATCTTCTGCCTAAAAAAATACAAAATTAAACAAACATACGAATGTTTATTTTACATACAAAAATAAAAAGCAGACATCAGTGAAACCGTGAAGCTATTGGATTGTCTTTTAAAAATAACTCACTCACTAATATTCTTTAGGGAAGGAAATCTGCCATCCTTACCCACTCTGGCTGGGCCTATGTGACTTTGTTGTAGTTGCCTCTTAACTGCTTCCCGATGTGACCTAACCAAGCATCCTTTTGTACTGAAAGAAGGCCCATTGCCACCTCATGGCAGCTAAAATAAAGCAATAAATGATGGCCTTGCCAGCGATACCCACATCCCAGCAATGAAATGAAATACATATATTGAGATACTGCATCAAGTACAGTATTATATTTACACTAATTGTGCCTTAAATATATATATTGTGATCATTTTAAATATCATCATCAAAGGAGAAGGAGGCCAATGTAGGTTTTGTTGGGTTTTTTTACTCTGCGATCTTTGTTAAATATTTCAGACGTGAAATAGAGAAATCCCAAGTTTTTTTCTCTTTTAATCTTCTCGTTAGGAATGTACTGAGCATATAAGCTCTGCTTATTGAAAATTGATTTAAGATTGGCTGATTCTCGTGGAGTGTTCTTCTTGCAGAAATATTCTCAGGTGACAGATGCTAGTCAATCCCTGTGACATTGCACACCAAACTCAACTATCATCTTTGGCAGATTAAAGACAGTTAGATTCTGGGGGATAATTGAAATAATTTACTCCCGTTTTAAAATCATGCTTCTTTCTTTTTAAAAAAAGTTGATTCATTATTTATAGTTAAATAATCAAGTTTATAGTAGAATTGGTCGTACTTTTGGAATAACTTTGCAATATGTAGCTGAGCACCTGGGAAACACAAAACTGAGGCATTGCAATGCCACCACAGGTGGGAGGGCGTAATTACAATGTGACATGACTACATGGTCAATTTCCATTTTAAACATGGATTTAGGAATTTCTAATCAGAGAAAATTGACACAAAATAGGACTAAAGCATGACAAAAGGAAGTAAGGTTTTGTGGACAAGAAGTGGACGCAGCTAGACCTCTAATATATCAGACTGAAAAATTGGCTCTACCTGCTTAATATATATTGGAAAATTTCCCTTAGTATTATTTTCATGTTTAATGACTATTCATGCTTCTGCTGCTTTTGTTGTGTCATCATCACCAACATCCATTTTCCACAAATGTGGTTAACAATGGATAATGACCAGATAATCAGTTTTTGTGATGTTGATTGAAGAATAGATATTTTCTTTGAAAAATAGTGCCATGGGAGCTTTCACATTAACCTGAGCAGACAGATGGGACCTTGGTCTGATATCTCATCCAAAAGATAGCACAGTGCTCCCTCTGGACTGCAGTGACTTTGATTTTTCATGTGCTTAAGGCCTGAATTGGGACTTGAACACAGAATCTTATGGTCCAGAGGCAAGAGTGCTACCATATGAGTCACAGCTGACATTGTGTAGGCCATTGTGGAGATCAGATTACTTAATCATCAGAGCATTCTTCCATCAATCCTGAGAACTAAGACAAGTTAATTGCTTATAAATTGATTAACAAGAATGGCTGCTTGAATTTACAGTTTGCTATCAGAGTTAATTTATGGTAGAAATTTCTCATTAGGTAATCTGCCTTGAATCTTATGCTGGAGGGTCCCACCTTGCTCAGTGGGACCATTGATCAGAAGACGATTGATTATCATTGTCACATCTCTACCAAAACAAAAATGCTGCAAAATTGCGCTGAATCACTTGTTCAAATAAAGCACTCATTCTAGAATTCCCAGTGAACACAGTTCCAATCAGCATCCAAGACATTTTCTGCATTTTTTCTTGTTGGGGCTTATATTAGAGATGGTCTCAGTTGTGTGTTGCAATCATCACTGCACAGCAATATTACAATTTCCCGAGCAACAAAAGTATTGTATGCCAAATAAGTGCACAACGAGTATGTAAAGGAATTGTAATTTCCTCCAGCCACAGAACTCAGCTCTCCTACAACTCTGGCTTCTTGTGCATCTCCCACTTTCTTCACTCCACCATAGGCATTGCTGTGCCATCAGTGGTCCAGGACCAAAGCTCCGGAATTTTGACTGTAAACTCTCCTTTCTCTCCTCTTAAAACCTTCTTCTTTGGCCATGCTTTAGATTCTAATGTCTCCTCCTATGACTCAGCATCAATTTTTGTCTAATTAAACGCTTATGAATCATCTTGAAATGTTTTACTACATTAAAGTATCTATGCAAATTGCTGTTTTTGTGTGGATGTTTAGCCCCATTTATTCCTTTTGAGTTCTGATTTATCCTCATAATTTCTAAATTACGAGCAAGTATCCATTATTTATTTTTACTTTCTGCCAACAGACAATGCCAACTGTTTAGTTGGACTTTTTATGTTGGACTTTTTTCTTCCTTTGAAGAAGCTACTACTTATTCATGTCAGAAATGACAAGGAAGCATCAGTCCTTTTTAACCCACTTCAACATTTAGCACACACATACAGGTTTAGTATGGAACAGATACAGTTTGCTCTGATGGCAAACTGTAAGTTCATCTATCATCTAACCCTTATTTTCTTACTCAGCCCTCCAGCTGCCACAGTCCGTCTCATCATGGATGTATTTCTTACTCTCCATCTCTGTGGCTGCATTTCCCACTACAGGCTTTTCTGTGACTCCCCTAACTGGCAATGCCAAGTTTTGGTCAATTTTGTGGTGAGGATAGATGATTGCAAGAAAATAGGTAATCACTGCACAGGCTCAATTCACTTCAGAATACTTAACAGTTGTTGGAGAGAGTGGAGACATTCATTCCATTAATCTGGGCTAGATTTAAACCAAGTTTCCAGAGATGAAAAATAACACTCTAATGCAATGCACCAGACAACTATTTTTCAGTTTCTCAAACTTTAATTCTTCTCAAACTTCTCAAATTATAAAAGTTATTTTATAGTTTTACCAGTTCATAATTTTTTTTAGACTTTTCCCTTTTGCCCCCAACATTCTCTGGGCTCATTGAGTGAGAAATTGGGCTCATTAACATCTATCCTTTTGCCTTAGGCCTCCAAGAATGGCATCTAGAGCAAGCATGCACAATTGAGAGGCAAATCATGCTGGACATCATATTGATGAGGGCATTAAAGCATACTTATTGAATTTATATCAGAATACAGCATGAACAATGCCCACAAAGGATGGGGAGAAGGGCCCACAGCAGGAGGCCTTATCCACCCAGGGTTTTTAGCTACCTGAATCTTAGCAAGGAATAATTTGAAAGATGTCTGTTATTTAGTAAGGAGGTCCTCACTGATATCTACTGCCTACTGCAGACACAATTGCAACTTCAGAGCAGGGTAAGTACCACACTGCCAATGGCTCTGAAGGTCATGATCTTTTATAGATGCTATTGACTACACACTCATAGCTTTGCGGGCACCACATGTCAACTCTGTCCTATACTAGAATCAACAGAGATTCCACTTCCTCAACATCCAACTGATGTGTGGCCATAGGCAGCAAATTATGTTGTCAATGTCTAGAATCCTGGCAGCAATAATGATGCCATCATTCTATGACAGCTTGCTGTGCCAACTACATTTGAGCCACCACACCAATCCAAACTGTAGCTACTGAACAACAAAAGCTATCTGCTGACAACATGGGCTAATGACCCCATTGAGCAACCCACACACAAATACAGTAAAAGCCATGCTATGACACAAAGTGTGATTGAGCAGACCATTGTACTGGGGGAGTGCTGCAATCTCGGAGGTGCCATCTTTCCGATGAAATGTTAAACCAAGGCCCCACCTGCCGTCTCAGGTGGATGTAAAAGATCCAATGGCACTATTTCAAAGAAGAGCAGGGGAGTTATCCCTTGTGTACTGGCCAATATTTATCCCTCAATTAATACCACAAAAACAGATTACCTGGTCACTATCTCTTTGCTGTTTGTGGGAGCTTGCTGTAACTAAATTGACTGCAGCATTTTCTGCATTGCAGTCGTGACAATGCTTCATAAGTACTGCATTGGTTGTAGAGCACTTTAGGATGTCCAATGGTCATGAAAGGCAGTAAGCCTTTCTTTTCTTTCTCATGGCATCTTGAATCAATGCTCCCATAGCCTGGACCGCTCTGGAGGAGATCTGCACTATTGGCAGAGTAGGTGTCAAGATTTGTGGTGGCCTGCATAATGCTGCAAAACCTTACTATCATGAAGGGATGACCCTTGTCACCAGCTAGACTGCAAGCAACTGAGCAGGAAGAGGAAGGGAGGAGGCAACCTGGACAATCTTTTTCTGTCTTGGCTGTCTATGAAGAACTCATCCAACAAACACAACCCCAATTCCTCATCCACCCAACAATCCTACTCCTTACCTTCCATTTGTCACTTACCATCACAGCATTGATTTGGCCACAGTGCAAAATTCAAAGCCACACAAAATAAACACTCCAAACCAAATTTATAAATTAAATCATGCCACATTGCATGCAAAAGCCAAAGAAGCACTGTTGTGATTTTTACTGGTCTTTCCTGTGCTGTGGTCTTTCCCCTCTCCTGGTTCTCCTACTCATTACTATCCCCACTGGCTGGAGCATAGCTAGTGGAAGACTGATGACTTTCAGTTAGGGAGACAGCAGATTTGCTTGAAGGATTGACCTTGAGCAGCTCTGGGCTGGCAGAGTGGCAGCAGTGGAAATACGGAGCTATGTTCTTGAGAGAGGACATACGTCCATGCTCTATGGAGCCACTGCCACCCCCCTGGGTCCACAAGTGTGCAAATGGAGTTAGTCAACACAAGCTGGAAAGGATGGGCTCCAAGCTGTGCCAAGTTTCTGCTGGACTTGACCATGCTTCTTGACATTGACCTCAGGCTTTTTGGAAGGCTTCCCAAAACATCAAACATTTTGTTGTGCATCCTCTTCAGCATTCTTCTGTAGGCTGTCCATCAAAGTCCTCATAGAGTTCTCTGCAGCAGAACTCGTGTGCAATCTCACCCTCCAGAGAGCTGTCAACTGTGCCATCCTTGGCCTTTGCCTTGGCTGCAGGCCGCTCATGTCTGGCATCTCATCACATGCATATCCACCTTCAATTTGTCCTCAGAGATACATACATTGTCAGTTGGGTAGCTGTAAGTGTGAAATCAGGTGACGGTGCTGTGTCTTCAACATCACTTCTTTATGTTTCTTCACTGCCTGGCCAGGTTGCATCTTTTGGGTAACTGAAAGGATAAAAGCACAAGGGTAAGGTAGGAGCTTGGAAAAGTACGTGAGTCTATAACATCTACAGCTTGGTAAATTAAAAGAGAATGCGGGATGAGGGGTAAGTGGGATGTGAGAACAGGATTAGAAATGAGGATACCATCACCTTTCTTGGTTACAGCTCCATCACTGGCCACAGCTTCAGCCATGGCCACCCAATAATGACCAACGCTGTCTTATCCATGGAGGTTTGGAAATGGAGGTTTGCTTGTAACCCTCTGGTTAGCTCCCCCTGACTCCAGTTGGGTGCCATCTTGTCCTGCAAGAGAGGGAGGTGCCTCAATGAGAGTCCTACAATCTGTTTGGCTGATGTGACCATCATAGTTGAATAGCTGGTTATGTGTGCAACCTGTGAAACTTCCAGCGGTACTAAGTGCATGAATGAAATGTTAGGTATGAAGCCAAATTCATGCAGATTGTTGCTAGATGAGAGATGGTATTGTGGTGATTTAAGCTGTGGCTGAGACTACTGGTACAAATGGTAGATATAACTTTTAAAGATGTACTTACTAGCCTTGGCCACTCATGTGAGGTCATTGCACTTCTTGTAGTACTGCATGCAGATCCACGGGGCTTAACACCTGATATTAACCTCCATGGCTGTCTGTTCCCACTGCCTTTTGACCCTGTGTCGGGGGGACCTCTATCCCCCCTGTGAATGCAGAACATCTCTCCTCCATTCCACTTCCTACACTGACCTCCAGTGCAGCGTCTGAAAACTTTGGAGCCCAAGCTGACCCCGTTCTGCCATTCTCCAGATTTTCCCAGGTCAGATTCTCTTCAACCATGACTCTCAGCACCTGGTTCAGTCACAATGTACCTCCCCTTTAAGAGGTGCAGGTTAGCTATAACTGGTTCTATCCACTCACGACATTGGCTTCCTGCTCATGCATTCAGCCAAGGAACAGCAGGTTAGCACTGGCTAGATGTAGAGATCATTTAAATGAGCACATAGCATGAAGTTGGCATGCAGTCTACATTGCATTCAATGGGCACAGGTCAATCACGCATCACAATCTCCATGCCTGTTTTAAATGGCTATCCAATTTAGCCCCCATAATGTCCACCTAATCTACTCCCAAGTCTTTGACATTGCCCCTTTGTTGTTAGCCAGTAGGACATTTATGAGATTAGGGAAGATTCCTTGTTAATATTTTCCTTCATTTGTCTGCAGAGAAGTACCCTACCCTGACAAAAGTCTCCTTTCTTCAATGTCACTTTATGCTGCCTCTCAGTAGAGGACATCTATTTTTGCCCCAGATCCTACTAAATCATATTCAGCAGAACGTCAGTAATTACCAGTCGCAAGTGAGTATCTTGTTCAGGATCTGGACCCCATATTCAACTAGGCAGGTCTGTCCTTCCACTGGTATCTCATCTGGTCCCACTGCTTTGCTGTTTTTCATTTCTTTCAGTGCTATTCTGATTTCTTCCAGATTGATGCTAGTTGTCATTACTCGGTTTGCAGCTACCTATTCTGTGTTTTTTCTTGGGCTTTCTTCATTTATAAGCCAGTTAAAGTATTGACCCTACCTCTCTTTGATTTCATCCTCTTTCATTAAAATCATAAAATCATAAGAAATTGGAGTAGGAGCAGGTCATTGAGTCCCTTGCACCTGTTCCGCCATTCAATAAGATCATGGCTGATCTGATTTTGGCCTTGATTCCACTTTACTGCCTGCCACCCGTAACTCTTGACTCCCTTGCTGATCAAAATCTGTCTAATGACTATGCCACCTGCAATCTTGATTTTACGTACATTTCATTAATCTATCTCTTGCAGTTTCTATTCTGAAAACATCTTTTTGTCCGTCTTCGGTATCAAGACTTTTGTATATTTCTTCCATGGCGATGTTTCACTAGCAATCATTTTCTTTACGTTCCTTTTTGTACTGTTATTTATCTTCATTGAATCCTCTCTGTTTCCACTTCTTTAATAGTTCCTTCTTTTCTTTGCACTTTCTGCGCTTTCATCCCACCCACAAGTTTCTTTTCTCGCCTTTCTCCTCCCTGATAATCTTTCACACACTTCTTCACCAGTTTTCCTAATCAAGTCTACCACCGAGTTCCACCATTCTTCTACGGTGCCTGTTCTAAGTTCTATTTATCTTAGCTGTCTCTCCATCTGCTCTCTGAACTCCTCCTTCATTTGCAGATTTTTGAGCTTCCACCACCTGTGCTTCTGCTGTTTCGCTTTCTTTGCAATCAGCTCTGCCATCAGCACTCTGTGTTGGGTGGTCCGTGCCTCTCTTGGGAAGACTTTGCAGTTCTTTGCTTCCTTTGCATGTTCTTTTCTAACTACAATGTAGTCTAGCTGTTGTTTCTCTACTTCCACTGTTGTAGGTTGTAAGATGGTTTCTGCATTTTTGGTACCAGGTGCTCCAGTTGATATGACATGGTAAACTCCAGGATTTTAGTTCCTTCATCATTTGCTCCTCCAAAACCCTGTCTACCATGGATAACTGTGCACCTGCCCCTACTCTCCCCCGCATGTCCATTTAGGTCACCTGCCACCACTAGTTTGTCATTGCTTGGTATTGTTTGAATTCATGTTGTCCATCTGTTCCCATAATTCTTCTTTCTCCTCTGGTCCACACCTGCCCTGTGGTGCATAACAACTCACTTTACCACAGATTTCTAGCTTTACTTTGATGATTCTGTCCCCAATTTTGTCCACTGCCAGCATCTTGTCATTTCTTCACATAGTACTACTCCAATGCCATTTAATCGCCCAGCCTGTTCATGGTAGTAAAGTTAATATCTACTACAAATTTCTCTTGTTTTGCTGCCCTTCCACTTTGTTTCTTGGAGACACATGAATTGTATTCATTTTCTGACCATCAGGTCAGTTACGTCACTGCTTTTCCCTGTCTGGTTACCAACATTTAGCCTTGCTATTTTGAGTTTAGTCATCTTTTCACCTCTCCTTTGGACTTTCTTCTTTGGCCATCCTCATCCACTGGATGCTAACCCTTATCCATTCCTCACAGAGTTCGGGTCAGGACCTTGCGGGTCGCTTGCAGGATGCGCCCTAGCATGGGTACCATTTCCATTCATATCAACCACCATTTGGATTTGGTGGGTTGATTCACAGCCAAATGCCCTTCCTGCCATTAACCCTCCCTATTAATCCGTGCTTGATTCCAGCATTGATATGCACTGGCTTACCTGTACCAGTGGCTGTTTAGCATATGCTAAATATATTTAAATATAACTCTCCAAAATTCAGTGATCAAATCTCAAAATATAAACAATTTAAAAATATGCAAAATCTTGTAATCAATGAAATGCTACTTCATGGGATGATTTTCATAAATTTTCATAACATACTTCTGGTGATGGCACTATGTTTAGTAACTCTTTCGAGTACAAACACGTTTCCATCTGTTCCTATTCAGATGAAGTTACATTGTTTCATAGTTTGCTATTGTGAGATTTGAATTCTTGATCTTGGGGTTACAAACCCAGTACCATAACCACTTGGCTATTTAGGCCAAGCTCACTATGTTTAGTATTGCAAGTTACAATAGTCTGTCAGTAATAAATGGGTTAAAAAAAACAATAGTCACACAGGTGTGGATCTTTAATGAACTTTATTAGGCTTTTTGTGTTGTAAGTGCATTGTTTCTCTTAATTAAAGAAGTGAGTCATTCCATGAGACGCCAAGGAGTTAGATGTTTACAACCTTATGGTCTGGCTTGAATTCTCAGAGCTAAAGTATAGAACTAACATGAAAGGAATGAACACAAGTAAGTTTTGATCAAAGAAACGAGTGCACTGATTATTTAAATACAGACACTTACATGGAAAGTTAAGTGACAAGACATCAGCTTTACTCGCATGTGGATCAAATCAAAATTATCCAGTAATTGACTCTTTACAAGGTCCAACAGTATTGTAATGGACTGGCTATTAAGTCTCTGAGCATTTATAGTTAGGTCCAAAGATTTTGGATGAAGGCAGCATTCCGTTAAGAGCTGTTTTACAAGTCTGTAGAATTAAACGTATTAGCCTAAAAATGCACTGGTGCTGACTCTGCCAGCCTGGGATTAAAATGATTGTAGCAGTGCTTGTGTGAACTGGGTAACTCTTGAGCTAGTGGGAAATAGGGAATGATCTTTTAGAAATGAACTCCAGATGAGTCTGTCTGGCTGTACCAGAGACAGACTCTATTCCTGTGATGTCCTGAGGATTTGCCGGGCCCTGTTTAATAGAGATCGGCTGTATTTCTTTTACTGGAAGCTTCAGTATTGGGAATGTTTGGAGTTGTCTGGGAATCCTATGAACTTTGGACTTGTATAAATGATATAGACTGAATCAGAAACAGCTCACTTGATTTTTACTTGAGATAAAATGTATCTCAGGTTATTGAGATACCTCGTCCCCACATCAGTCCACCCCCACCCGCCCGTATAACTCTGAGCAGTCTCAGTAAAGTACAACAGACTGTTCTTCCATTTTGATTCAATGTTTATCTATTTAACAGTAAACACATTGCGATTCACCCCTTCCCAAGCTATAAGTAATTAGTAACTACAAAGAATTTCAATGGAACTGCAAGTAAGTTATGCACCATAAAACTTGAAATGGAGCCTATTTACACACAACAGATGTATTTTGAAACCAGCAGTATCATAGCCACAGATTTGAAGGTCTATGAATCTTCCTGGTTAAGGCTATAAAGTAAACACAGAGACAATCCCATATTTGCTGTCTGGTTCTCTGTATTAAACAATGGAACCCAGTAAGTCTAAACCTGAGAGTTTGGGGACAAGAATGCCATATATGTCTTTATTTTGCTTGAAATCAGATATTTTAAAAGATGCACAAGCATCAGATTAAAAGCATATATAATCTATCTAAATAAAAAGGACCTAAGTATTGTTCACACTTCTTGTAAGTACCACAATTTTGATAACATTTTCACCATCACACTTTGTTAGCAACACTATTATAAAACACAATAGGGTAGAAATTGGAACAGAAAGAGACAATAGGGTAGAAATTGGACCTTGTGTCTCTTTTACACATGTAAATTGGATGCAGTGAAGTCAAATTCACAGCCAATGTCTGCACTCCAAGACATTGTGAAAGACATGCAATCAAAATTAGACTGGATAATAATTCAGCACATTCCTGGTAGCTGCTTATAAGGAGTACTAGGCCCCTTATATTAGCTAATGATGATCCAATGCTTGATTTAGGATCCTTCAGGAAATTGGTATCGCAAATAGCAGAGCAGAAAGACCTGCATTTGGACAAGGCTGAACAGCCGCAGGAGTCATCCTTGGGGGAGCGAGCTGAGGGAGAAAACAAGGGAGCAACAGAAGAAGGAAGACCACATATTAACCCATGTGCTATTAACACGTTTTGCTTTCTTAACTTTATGCCACTATCAGCACCTTCTTAACACTCCCTTTGTCTTGTGCCCATGACATCTTTGTCAAATCTCTCCTTAGCTCTCACCTATCCCTGCCCTTCTATTTTTCTCCACCTTCTCCACCCCCTCTTAAACGGTATAAAATCCATCACATTCCTACTTCACTTTAGCTCTGAAGAAGAGTCATGCGGACTTGAAACATTAACTCTGTTTCTCTCTCCACAGATGCTGCCAGACCTGCTGAGTTTTTCCAGCATCTTCCATTTTTATTAAGGAAGACCACCTTGTTGGTTTGCAGCAAGCAATCTAGGAGAATAGCTCATTGCTCAGCCATTTCCAGAACCTGCTTATTCCACTACCATGAGAACCTACATAGAGACCCTCTATTTAGCATTCCGTATTACTCCTTCACCATTCCCTTCTTCCTGAATTTAAGAATATTGAAAACATTTAGACAACTTCTGTATCTATAACATAATGAAAATTCATACTCAGAAGTTGCTATGAAACCACACTGGAGACCAAAGGTGTAATATAATACCAAATATAATCTTGAATGTATTTCTCACACAAATGCTCAATCCATAGTGCATTTCTTAGAAGGAGGTTTACTAACTCCGCTACATTTATGAAATGCACCCAAGCTTGAAGCAGATTCCTCCACACTCTCAACCATGGTGCTAAAACTCCTCGACAGTTTTTCCAATACATTATTTAACTCCATGTGCAATGCCAGCAGTTTTCTTCACATGGCTGGGTTCCTCTACTCTGCATTTGTTTCCTCCTCAGCAGAGGTTGGAGTGGGCCTGGTTACAGTGAATTCTCTCCTGGACTATCTCTTCCACTAGTACCTGCTGCTGCCCACTTGTGCTTAGTGTCACCCTTTATGCAGATCATTCTGTTTCACTATCTAACTGACATGAGGTGCCATTGTCTGATCTGGGAGGGATTGAGTGCTTGATGGTGCATTCTCAGGAGGATGTTCCAGCTCAGAGATTTCAGGAGGAAGGTCTTGAAAGACAGATGAAAGCAAAAAGGGACAAGCTAGGATGGCAGATAAATGCTAGACATTAGCAGCTGATTCTCCTGGAAATAAACCTTGCTGCATCTTTGCTGAGGTGAATGAAGGGTTACAAGTAATATGCAGACAGCCTGTTTTGCAGTGCCACCTGTCTCACCTTTCCTGATGCTCTTGGTTCTGCGACTCATCTCCAAGGTGGGCTGCTCTCTGATAATGAATTTGAATCTCCTCCCCCCTTTTATTCCTCTCCTTTACATTGTGAGCTGCTTGGTGATGTAGAAAGAGAGGGTGAGAGTCAGAGTGGTTGTGGTAAGTGAAGATTTCTGGGGCTTCTGCATATGGGCATGTGTTGACAGGTGGCTCCGTGTCAGGATGGAAAGAAAATAGGGATGTGATGACTGTGGAAGAAAGTGTGTGTTATGTAAAATGGGGCAGGATTGCCACCTTGACATAGTGGAGAGCTCCATTGATCCCTTGAGCAATGCCGTCCGGGAGCTCCTTGCTCCTGGTAGGGCCACCCATCGTGGCAAAATCTGGGGGAGGTGCCAGACAATGTGCAGTCCAAAAAGTCCGCAATGCAGAACAGGTGAAGGAAGATTGTGCTTCTAGCTGGCTGCGAAGGTGAAGTAAGCTGCAGCAGCAAGATGGTCCTGATCATCATGTTTCGACATGTCACCAAAGTCTGATCACCAGCATTTCAAGATCATGTGGACAACGATGGCGCCCCAAGGTCTCCGCATTAAACAAAGTCAGGCGCAGGGTCCATTTAACAAGTCCTCTGGCAATGGGGAATTGGCAATGGGGCCAGGGCTGAACCTGGGAGTCCTTAGTCAATAGCCTGCACACAGGGAACAGATGCATGAAGATTGCTGGACACCCGTGTTGGGACAGAAGTGTCTTTGGGCAGCAGCACCTGTGACTGAGCAGTCCTCTTCAGGATAGCCTCTGCTCACCCCAAATGGGGAAGGAGCTAGAAAAGATGTCCTAAAAATGATCTTAGATGCACTGCCAGAACTCCTCAATTGTATAAATGAAAGAGTCATGACACTTAACCTACAGCCTGGCCACCAATATGCTACCATCATCAGTGCTTATGCCCCTACCCTTGACTCCAGTGAAGATGTTAAGGAAAAGTTCTTTTCTGAGCTTAATGAAGTCCTCATTGTCATTCCAAAAGAAAAAAAGTTCATCCTTCTGGGGGAATTTAATGCTTGGTTTGGCTGTTACTCCAATGCCTGGAATGGAACCTTTGGGAAAAATGGGGTGGGAAAAGGCAATGCAAATGGCATCTTCTTGCTGACAAAATATGCTCAGCATGGCCTAATTATCTCAAAGACCCTCTTCTGCCAGAAGGACAAATACAAAACCACATTGAATCATCCTAGATCATAGCATTGGCTCCTCTTGGATTATGTCATTGTTCGGGTCAAAGATCGAAGTGATTTCTGTATCACTCAATCCATGCGAGGGACAGTTGCTTGTTGGACAGATCGTCAACTTGTTCAATCGGTGATGAACAATCGGTGTTGAATTGCCTTCAATGCATTTACAACCTTCCTTAAATAAGGAGACCAATACTGTATGCAGTACTCCAGATGTGATCTCACCAATGCCCTGCATAACTGAAGCGTAACCACCTTATTTTTGTATTCAATTCCCCTTGCAATAAACAATAAAATTCTATTAGTTTGCCTAATTACTTGCTGTACCTGCATACTAATCTTTTGTGATTCATGTACTAGGACACCTAGATCCCTCTGCATCTCAGAGCTCTGCAATCTCTCACCATTTAGATAATATGCTCCTTTTTTACTCTTCCTGCCAAGATGAACAATTTTACATTTGCCCACATTATACTCCATTTGCCAGACCTTTGCCCACTCACTTAAACTATCTGTAATCCCCCGGTAGCCTCCTTATATCCTCTTCACAACTTACTTTCCTTCCTACCTTTGTGTCATCAGCAAAGTTAACAGCCATACCTTCAGTCCCTTCATCCAAGTCATATATATAAACTGTAAAAAGTTGAGGCCCCACCACTGCTCCCTGTGGTTACATCTTGTCAACCAGAAAATGACCCATTTATGCTTAGTGGAACTGTCCGTGCCCGCTGGTGTCGGGCGTGTTTGGTGGCATGAGCAGACAATGTGTCGGGAAGGCCAAAAATCAGTTTCATGATGTCATGAAACCAGTTTGCGATCATATTCACTCAGTGCATTGATGGCGGGCCGCATTCCCCTCCATCAACGTTGGGAACCTCATTGTAATACATCAGCATTACATTATAAGGCCAGCCCAGCAGACTCATCCCGCCACCACCCCCCCCACCCCCTCCAACCCATCCCACTGGATCGTCTGCCCACACGGCAGGAAAACACCCTGGTGCAGAACACTTCTTGACAGCTGTAACATGCAAAAGTCAGAACTTACCGCCAGAGCCCTGCTCACATCGCAGACATCTAAGGGGCAGAAGATGCTGGAGCCTGACAGCAAAGACACACTAGAGGAACATCCATGGCATGCTGGGTGGACTTGATGGACATGGCTCAGTTGCGAAGCAGCTCACGGAAGTTGGAAAGTCATCATTGATGCTCATAACGGATGATGGCTGGGGTGGGGAGGGTGGGAGAGGAAGGTCTAGGATTGACTGGGAAAGGGAGAGGTGTTAGGGGTGAGGTTGGGAGGGGGGAAATTAAGGTGCCCGGTGGGGGGAAGGTGTCTGGAGGGGCGAACGTGCAAGGGAGGGTTCTGATGGATCCATGACTGCTTCCTGGGGAATGAAGCGAGGGTGGTTGTGGTGTGAGGGAATGGTGAGAATGATCGAGGGCAGAGTGAGGTGGTAGGATGGGAGGGTGAGGGTTCGATGGTAGCGGTAGAAGGGACAGCGAGGGCGGTTGGTGGGGACTCGGAGACAGATATGGACTCTGGGAATGGGAAGGATTAGGTCGGGGAGGATAATGTGGATGGGGGAGGGGATTTTTGTGAAGGAAGGGAACGTGCACATTCACCTGGACATCTCTGAAGGAAAAGGATTGTGGCTGGTAGGTCATGAAGGGGAGGTGGAAGGTGATGCTGAGGGGAGCGGAAATAAAACCGAATTAGCACCATGCTGTCCAAATTGAAAGTGAAATGAGAGTCATGGTGCGTGGGATCAGGTGCTGCAAGGGAGTGTGATCAGTGGGTGGGTGGAGATGCAGGTCAGCTCAGATGGACAACTGGAAGCAAACCCCAGCAGGCAGCATTGAAAATGCTCAGGACATTGAGATAAGTGTGATACATGAAGGATCCACTATGTGAAAGAATGCTTGCACAAGACTCCGGATGGCCCTGCGACACACACGCATCTCTCTCCAGAATCACTCATGGGCTGGCTGCTCCCTCTGCGGTTACAGAGGATGAGGCAAAGGAGACTCAGAGGGAGTGGATAGCCTCTGAGATTGCTGAGTGGATGAGTCAGGGGTGTCCAGCTGTCCCTCCTCCTTCCTTCGGGTGTCCGAGGGACCCAGCCTGACTCCTTGAGGGGAAGGAGCAACTGGAGGGATGTCGTGGTGCACCATTTCCCACTTGCCTTGCCACAGCAGGAACTCACCCATAGCTCCCATGATGGAGTGCAGGTCTGCGTGCATCCCTCTGTTCTGCTGTACCAGGGTCTCCATGCCATCCTCTCCATGAGACCTCTGTACTCACACATGTGGGCACCACTTCATCAGAGAGCAGGCAGACACACTCCTCCGACTCGTGAGCCATTCTGTTGAAGGCTTCCAACAGCTCTGCATGATGTTCCCCTGCCTTCTGCTGACTCTCCAGGATGAGTTGGAAGGTTTAACCCAGAGGTTCGTCATCTGACTCGGACCTCACAGATGCCTCTTCCCTAGTAGTCCTCTGAGAGCCAGGGAGCTTGACTGAACCTGTCTCCTGCTGCTATGGATACGTGTCCATACGGGACCACCACATTGTGAACCCAGGCCTGCTCTAGATCTAGGTTCCACCGAAGTGTGTGTCTCTGCGCTGGTGAAGGGTATGGGTAAGCGCTGTGACGAGTCTTCCAGGCTGCTTATTTCCAGCTCTTCAATGGAGGAGGTGTCCTCTTGGCTGGAGGCAAGGACATGGATGGAGCTGAGGGACTGGCTGGCTGAGGGTGTTGGTTACTTGGCAGAGCTCCCTGTAAACTGACGTAGAGGTAATTAATGCATGGCAGTAGAGTCAAAAGCAGGAGAGAATGCACTCACATCTGCGTTGAGGGAGGATGATGTGGTGCAGGATCCTCAGGTGGGTCTTCGCCACTGACCTCACTGTTACTGCAGGCAGGGTCCAAGTCCTCAGCAGTCAGTGTGATGGCACGCTCCTCAAAATGAGTGAGGGACTTAATGTGGGCCACTCCACTCCCGGTCTGGAACCTCTCCCTGCTGATGTGAGAAGGCTTCTCTTGCATGGAAACAGATGGAGAGAGTGTGAGCAGGACACATGGCATTACATGGAATGTTTGTGTGGTGAGTGGAGCTATGGATGGGGTGAGGACGCGAGCTCGAGAGGATAGAAACATAGAAACTAGGAGCAGAAGTAGGCCATTCGGCTCTTCGAGCCTGCTCCACCATTCATTATAATCATGGCTGATCATCCAACTCAATAGCCTGCTCCCACTTTCTCCCCAAACTCTTTGATCCCTTTCACCCCAAGAGCTATGTCTAACTCCTTCTTGAAAACATACTTTCTATGGTAACGAGTTCCACAGGCTCACCACTCTGGGTGAAGAAATTTCTCCTCACCTCAGTCCTAAATGGTCTACCCCATATCCTCAGACTGTGACTCCTGGTTCTGGACTCCCCCACCATCGGGAACATCCCTTCTGCATCTACCCTGTCTAGTCCTGTTAGAATTTTATAGGTTTCTATGAGATCCCCCCTCATTCTTCTGAACTCCAGCGAATATAATCCTAATCGACTCAATCACTACTCATATGTCAGTCCCACCATCCCAGGAATCAGTCGGGTAAACTTTCGCTGCACTCTCTCTATAGCAAGTACATCCTTCCTCATATAAGGAGACCAAAACTGCACACAATATTCCAGGTGTGGTCTCACCAAGGCCCTGTACAATTGCAGCAAGACATCCCTGCTCCTGTACTTGAAACCTCTGGCTATGAAGGCCAACATACCATTTGCCTTTTTTACCGCCTGCTGCACCTGCATGCTTATCTTCATCGACTGGTGTACAAGGACACCAAGGTCTTGTTGCACATTCCCCTCTCTCAATTTATAGCCATTCAGATAATAATCTGCCTTCCTGTTTTTGCTACCAAAATAAGCTCATATTTATCCACTGCATCTGCCATGCATTTGCCCACTCACTCAGCTTGTCCAAATCACATTGAAGCATCTCTGCATCCTCCTCACAGCTCACCCTCCCACCCAGCTTTGTGTCGTCTGTAAATTTGGCGATATTACAGTTAATTCCCTCATCTAAATCATTAATATATATTATGAATAACTGGGGTTCCAGCACCAATCCCTGAGGTACCCCACTAGTCACTGCCTGCCATTCGGAAAAAGACCTGTTTATTCCTACTCTTTGTTTCCTGTTTTCCAGTTTTCTATCCATCTCAATACACTACCTCCAATCCCATGCGCTTTAATTTTATACGCCAATCTCTTATGTGGGACTTTGTCGAAAGCCTTCTGAAAGTCCAAATAAACCACATCCACTGGCTCCCCCTCATCAACTTACTAGTTACATCCTTGAAAAATTCCAGTAGATTTGTCAAGCATGATTTCCCTTTCATAAATCCATGCTGACTCTGTCTGATTCTGCCACTGTTTCCCATGTGCTCAGCTATTAAATCTTTTATAATGGGCTCTAGAATTTTCCCCACTACCGATGGCAGGCTGACTGGTCTATAATTCCCTGTTTTCTCTCTGCCTCCCATTTTAAATAGTGGGGTTACATTAGCTACCCTCCAATCTATAGGAACTGTTCCAGAGTCTATAGAATCTCGGAAGATGACCACTAATGCATCCAATAATTCTAGAGCCACTTCCTTAAGTACTCTGGGATGGAGATTATCAGGCCCCGGGGATTTATCGACCTTCAATCCCATCAATTTCCCCAACACCATTTCCCTACTAATACTGATTTCTTTCAGTTCCTCCCTCTCACTAAACCCTGTGTTCCCCAACATTTCTGATATGTTATTAGTGTCCTCCTTTGTGAAGACAGAACCATAGTATGTATTTAGTTGTTCAGCCATTTCTTTGTTCCCCATTATAAATTCCCCTGTTTCTGACTGTAAGGGACCTACACTTGTCTTCACCAATCTTTTTCTCTTCACATACCTATAGAAACTTTTACAGTCAGTTTTTATGTTCCCTGCAAGCTTACTCTCGTACTCTATTTTCCCCTTCTTAATCAATTCCTTGGTCCTCCTTTGCTGAATTCTAAACTGCTCCCAATCCACGGGTCTGTTGTTTTTCTGGCCAATTTGTATGGATATGAGCCTGATGGAGATGTAAGGATATATGAGAGAGTTAGTGGTGTTGTCCCTTGAGGTGTGAGATCCCTGTGGATGTGTGATGGGTTTGTGAGTATCTGAGTTGAGAGTGATGAGAAGAGTGAGATACCTTGGCGGAACGGGTGAGACCATTCATCCCGTAGCGGCACTGGGCTGCTGTCCTCTTTTGCAGGGCATTGTTGTTGACCACCGCTGCCACTGCCTCCCATGCTGGATTGGTGATGCCGCTGCCCCTCCTGTGGCCAGAGAGGGGGTGTAGAGGACATCACAGCGGGCCTTCATGGTGTCCAAAAGGCACTTGAGGGACATATCACTAAACCTGAGGGCCGCAGCTTTTTTTTGCCTTTTGGGGCCGTCCTATCCTCCGTGCAGCAGTACTGGGCTGGAAGCACTGAGAGGTGTGCGCGTGGCTGGACTTTAAATATGACGCCCAGTGTGATGAAGCGGCGAGGTGATGGCATGGCGGGCAAATGAGAGCCTGTCCACCATGGAAACCACATGTTTCCCAGGAATGCAGGTAAAACATTGTTTTACCTGCCCACTACCGCACTTAATGGGAGCGTGAGACAGCTGGACCAGCGAAGGACACCTCTACTGGGCAGGGGGCTGAGTTTGAAAAAATCCAGGAGTGACATCACAGGAAAATTGTAAGTTCATTGGTTGGTGAGAAGTTGCTGTTAGGGAGTGTGTTAAGATAGCTTAAAATTAGAAAAACATACCATTTATAAAGAAGTAGCTACTTGGATCTCAGTCAGGAACATTAGCAATAGGGATGTAAAGTTAAATCAAGTCAAAGTGAAATAAAGTAAACCAAAGTAAGATAAAGTTAGCATAAGCATAGTAAAGTTAAGTTACTAGTAGTTTATTCTACTCATTCTATTTTAAGCGTAATAAATAGTTTTTAGAGTTACAGGATGGCAGGTCAGCTCGGCCAAGTGGATTGTACATCCTGCAGTATGTGTGAAATCATGGATGCACCATGTGTCCCAGACAAACACATCTGTAGGAAGTGTCACCAGCCGCACAAGCTTGAGCTCTGGGTTTCGGAACTTGAGCGGCGGCTGGAGTCACGTTTGTGTATCCGTGAGGCAGAGGACTACATAGATAGCACAATTAGGGAGGTGGTCACACCGCAGGTCAGAAGCGTACACCCAGAGGGAATGGGTGATCACCAGGCAGTGTAAGAGAACCAGGCAGGTAGTGCAGGAGTCCCCTGAGTCTATCCTGCTTGCTAATCGGCTTTCCATTTTGGATGATGGCGATAGTTCCTCAGGGGAATGCAGCCAGAGCCAAGCCTGTGGCACTACAGATGGCTCAGCTGTACAGGGGGGGAGGAAGAAGAATGGAAGGGTAATAGTGATAGGAGATTCCATAATCAGGGGATCAGACAGGCGTTTCTGCAGCTGTAAATGTGACTCCAGGTTGGTGTGTTACCTCCCTGGTGTCAGGGTCAAGGATGTCATGGAGCGGCTGCAGGACATCCTTCGGGGTGACGGGGATCAGCCAGAAGTTGGGTACCTTATTAGTACCAACAACATAGGTCAGAAGAGGGATGAGGCCCTGAAAGCAGATTTCAGGGAGTTAAGAAGGAAATTAAAAAGAAGGACCTTAAGAGCAGTAATCTCAGGATTACACTCAGTGTCACGTGAGCAAAGGAATAGGAGGATTGATCGATTAAATACGTGGCTGAAGAACTGGTGTATGAGGGAGGGCATCAGATTTCTGAGACATTGGGACCGGTTCTGGGGCAGGTGGGACCTATATAAGCTGGATGGGTTACATTTTAACAGGACTGGGACTAATATACTCGCAGGGAGATTTGCTAGTGCTGTTGCAGTGGGTTTAAAATAGTTTGTCAGGGGGATGGAAACCTGAGGTGTGGCCCAAATTGGAAGAAAGTAAAGTTGGTAACAGGAAGTAGTAGTGAGACTTTAAGGCAGGAGAAGCAAAGCAGAGCATTGAGTATGCTTCAAATGCAGAATGATGTCAAGAAGACAAAGTTAAGGGCACTCTACCTGAATGCGCACAGCATTTGCAATAAGGTAGAGGCAATAGAGATAAGTGGGTACGATATAATTGCCATTACGGAAACATGGCTGCATGGTGACCAAGACTAGGAACTGAATATTCAAGGATATTCGATATTTAGGAAGGACAGACAAGAAGGGAAAGGAGGTGGAGTTGCGCTGATAATAAGGGATGGGATCAGTGTATTAGTAAGGGAGGATCTCAGATCGGAAATACAATGTGTGGAATCTGTTTGGGTGGAGCTAAGGAACAGCAAAGGGCAGCAGACATTGGTTGGAGTTGTTTATAGACCACCAAACAGTAGTGGTAATGTAGGGGCATGGTATTAATCAGGAGATGAGAGAAGCATGTAGCATGGGCAATACAGTAATCAAGGGTGATTTCAATCTGGATATAGACTGGGTAAACCAATTGAGCACTAATGCTGTGGAAAAGAAGTTTCTGGAGTGTGTTAGGGATGGTTTTCTAGAGCAGTATGTTGAGGAGCCGACTAGGGTACAGGCTATTTTAGATCTAGTATTAGGTATTGAAAAAGGGCTAATTAATAATCTTGTTGTAGAAGAACTTTTATGGATGAGTGACCACAATATGATGAAATTATACATTTTGTTTGAAAGTGAGGTAGTTCACTACGAAGCAAGGGTGTTAAAGTTGAATAAAGGAAATTATGAAGGCATGAGGAACAAATTGGCTGAAGTGGATTGAGAAAATACATTAAAAAGTATGACTGTACATAGGCAATGGATAGTCTTCAAAGAACTATTACATAGCTTACATTACATTCCTTCAAGGTGCAAAAATCCAAAAAAAGTCAGTCAACCATGGCTGGCAAAGGAAGTTAAGGATTGTATAAGATTAAAAGAAAAGGCTTATAAAGTTGCCAGAAGCAGTAGTAAACCTGAGGATTGGGAGGTTTTTAGAATACGGCTCAGGAAGACCAAGAAACTGGTAAAGAAAGGGAGAATAGAATATGAATGCAATCTAGCAAAGAACATAAAAATGGACTGGAGAAGCTTCTATAGGTATATAAAAAGCAAGTGTTTGGCTAAGACAAATGTGGGTCCATTACAGACACAGTCAGGAACATTCATAATGGGGAATAGAGAAATGGCAGAGAAGCTAAATGATTATTTTGTGTCTGTTTTCACTGAGGAAGATACAGGGAATCTCCCAGATTTAGAGATCCAAGGGACTAGAGAGAATGAGCAGCTGAAGGAAATTAGTACAAGTCAGAAGGATGTATTGGAGAAATCAATGGAACTGAAAGTTGATAAGTCCCGAGACCTGATATTCTGCATCCCAGAGTGTTGAAAGAGGCTGCTATAGAGATAATGGATGCATTGGCGATCATTTACCTATAGATCCTGGAATGGCCCCCAAATCCACTCTAAGAAGGGAGGGAGAGAGAAAACAGGGAACTACAGACCTGTTAGCCTTACATCAGTCATAGGGAAAATGCTAGAATCTATTATAAAGGATGTGATAAATGGATACTTGGATAATCATGATCTGATTGGGCGTAGTCAGCATGGACTTGTGAATGGGAAATCATGTTTGACAAACTTGTTGGAGTTTTTTGAGGATGTTACTAACAAAATTGATAAAGGAGAGTCGATGGACGTAGTATACTTGGATTTTCAAAAGGCTTTTAATGACGTTCCCCACAGGAGGTTGATTAGCTAAATAAAAGCACGTGGGATAGGAGGCAATATACTGGCATGGATTAAGGATTGGCTAACATGCCAAAAACAGAAAGTAAGAATAAACTGGTCATTCTCAGGTTGGCAGGCTGTGACTAGTGGTGCACCGCAAGGGGCAACACTTGGACCCCAGCTATTCACAATATATATCAATGATTTGGATGTTGGGATCAAATGTAATATTTCCAAGTTTGTGGATGATACAAAGCTAGGCCTGAATGTGTGTTATCAAGAAGATGTCAAATGGCAAAAGGAGGATTTGGACAGACTTAGCGTGTGGGCAAGAACATGATGGAATATAATGTGGAAAAATGTGAGGTTATCCACTTTGGTCGAAGAAACAGATGTGCCAGGTATTTTCTAAATGGTTAGAGATTAGAAAGTGTAGATGTACAAAAGGACCTGCGTGTCCTTGTCCATAAATCACTGAAAGCTAACATGCAGGTGCAGCAAGCAATTAGGAAGGCTAATGGAATGTTAGCTTTTATCGCAGGAGGATTTGAGTACAGGAGTAGCGATGTCTTGCTTCAATTGTATAGAAGCTTGGTAAGACCACACCTGGAGTACTGTGTGCAGTTTTGGTCCCCTTACCTCAGAAAGGATAGTATTGCCATAGAGGGAGTGCTTTGAAGGTTCACCAGGCTTGTTCCGGGGATAGTGTGACGAGAGAGTGGGAAAACTGGGCCTGTATTCTCCAGAGTTTCGAAGAATGAGAGGTGATCTCAGTGAAACCTACAAAATACTTAAAGGAATGGACAGGGTAGTTGCAGGTAAGATGTTACCCCTTGTTGGGGAGTCTAGAACCAGGGGACACAATTTCAAAATAAGGAGGAAGCCACTTAGGACCGAGGTGAGGAGAAATTCCTTTACTCAGAGGGCAGTGCATCTTTGGAATTCTGTATCGCGAGGACCGTGGAAGCTCAGTCATTGAGTATGTTTAAGGTAGAGATTGATAGATTTCTGATTAACAATAACATAAATGGTTATGAGGATAGTGTGGGTAAAAGGCTTTGAAGTGTTCAATCAGCCATGATCGTATTGAATGGCGGAGCAGGCCTTCTCCTGTTCATACGTTCCTAAATCTGGGACAATTCCACCCTCTGTTTCCTGTTAGCTATCCATGTCAATATGCTACCCCCTACACCATGAGCTTTTATTTTCTGCAATAATCTTTGATGTGGCACTTTTTCCAATGCATTCTGTAAATCTAACCAGTGTATACCCACCAGTTCCCCATCAGCCACAGCACATGTTATTTCTTCAAAGAATTCCAACAAATTGGTTAAACTTGATTTCTCTCTTACAAAACCATGTTGACTCTGCCCGATTTCATTGAACTTACCTAAGTGTCCTGCTATAACATCTTTAACAATAGCGTCTGACATTTTCCCTATTGCAGATGTTAAGCTAACTGTGGTTTCCTGCTTTCTGTCTCCCTCCCTTTTTGAATAAAGGAGTTACATTCACTATTTTCCAATCCAATGGAACCTTCCCCAAATCTAGGGAATTTTGGAAAATTAAAACAAAAGCATCAACTATTTCACAAGTCACTTCTTTTAAGACTCCAGGATGAAGTCCACTAAGATTCGGGGACATGTCAACCTACAGATCCAACAATTTGTTCAGTACCAACTCCCTGGCGATTGTAATTTTCTTCAGTTCCTCCGTCCCTTCCATTTCCTGATTTACAGCTATTTCTGGGATGTTACTTGATCCTCTATAGTGGAGACTGATGCAAAATATCTGTTCAATTCATCTGCCATCTCCTTATTTTCCATTATTAATTCCCCAGACTCACTTTCTGTAAGACCGACGCTCACTTTGTTAACTCTTCTTTTTTAAATATCTAGAGAAACTCTTACTATCTGTTTTTATATTTCTAGTTAGCTTTTTCTCATACTCCAATTTTCCCCTCCTTATTAATCTTTTAGTTGTTCTTTGCTGTTTTTATATTCTGTCCAATATTCTGACCTGCCACCCATCCTTGCGTAATTATATGCTTTTTCTTTAAGTTTGATACTATTTTTAACTTTTTTAGTTAACCAAGGTCCTTTCCTTGGAACTTTTCTTTTTCACTGGAATTTATCTATTCTGCGTATTCTGTAATATCCCTTTAAATGTCTGCCACTGCACATCTATTGACCTATCCCTTCATTTGCAGATTTACTTTAACTAGCTGTGCTTTCATGCCCTCATAATTTCCCTAACTTAAGTTTAACCCACTCTTCTCTCCCGCAAACTGAATGTAAAATTCAATCATATTATGATCGCTGTTATCTCGGGATGCTTTCACTATGAGGTCATTAATTAATCCTATCTCATTGCACAGTGCCAAGTCTAGTATAGCCTGCTCTCTGGTTGGCTCCAGAACATGTTGTTCGAAGAAACTATCCTGAAAACATTCTATGAGCTCCTCATCTAGGCTAACTCTTCCCATCTAATTTTTCCAGTCCATATGTAGATTTAAGTCCCCCATGATTATCACCATAATTTTCTGACCAACTCCCATTATTTCCTTCTTTATACTCCATCCTATTATGTGGGTACTGTTAGGGGGCCTGTGCACACTCCCACAAGTGACTTCTCGCTTTTATCATTTCTCATCTCTACCCAAACCATATCTACATTCTGGTTTCTTGAACTTAGGTCATCCCTCTCTATTGTGCTAATACCATCATTAATTAAGAAAGCAGCACTAACAACATTCCTTCTCCAGGTACCATGCTCTAAGAGGGCATTGGTGACCATGGACTTCCATTGGATTGGTCTATGATCATGCATGGCAAAGTACTGCAGTGGTTTGCTGTTAACTTCTGCAGTATGGCTGACCAGGAAACTGTCCCGTTCTTATTGGAAGGATGAAATGACCTTAATTGTCCTGAGTGGGAGATCTAAAACAGTCCTCCTTCAAAATTCGGATTGGAGCCTAGCAAGACTGTATGATAGCCCAAACTATTTACAATCTACCTGACAGTAGCTGTTCACCTCATCAAAGATCAACTGGCTTCTGGTGTCAGCATTAAATACTGCCTAACTGAAAAACTTTTTAACCTCAGTCACCTCCATGTCAAAACTAAACTGACCACCAAAGACATACTTGGTCTACAGATGGTGGATGACGACAGTGTCATTGCCCACTCTACACCAGATTCACAAGCCACTCTTAACCTCTTCAATTCTGCATATAAGAAACTTGGCCTGTCCTTGAATGTTGCCAAAACAAAACTCATACATCAACCCGCACTTGGTCAACCAAATATTTCACCTCCCATATATGTTGAAGGAGAGACTCTGGAATATGTTGAGCACTTCCCTACCTTGGCAGCCAATTCTCTGAAAAGGACACCATTGACAAGGAGATCCAACACTGGATTAGCTGTGCCCGCTTAGCCTTCTACAAAGTATGCCAGTGAGCGTTAGACAACAAAGACCTTTGCAAGTCAACAAAAGTCCTGTGTACAGAGCAGTTGTTGCGACCACATTCCTGTACTGCAGTGAGACCTAGACGGTGTATCAGCGACACATATGAGTTTCAGAGAAATTCCATCCGCAATACCTCCACCACATCCTCCAGATTCAATGAAAGGCCTGTTGAACAAATGCTAGTGTCCTTGAAGCCAGCTCCACAAGCATTCAAGCAAAACTCCTGCAAAATCAACTTTGATGGACTGAATGCCATGTCTGGATGGCTGAAAATTGTCTCCCCCTGCCAGGTCCTGTTTTCTCAACTTTCAAATGACCAAAGTTCCAGAGAAGGACAAAGAAAATGCTTTAAAGAGTCTCTGAAGCTCTCCTTGAAGCATGACAATAACTTGGAGGAGCTTGCTACCAATTGTTCAAAATTGTAACGACTTGTCCATCAAGCTGCATCAAGCTCTGAGTCACAACATCTTAATGATGAAGCAGAGCAGTGGCAAGAAGGAAAGAAAAGGAAGCAAGTCTTGCACTCCAGATCCCACTACCTCATGGGACATGCTACCTCACGTGCCCAAAGATCTATGGGTTGAGAATCAGCCTGTTCGATCACATGAAGACCCATGGCAGAAACTTATAATCTTGAGTAGACCTCAACCTCAAATCAAGGCATAGCCACCACTGCTGCCATCGACCATGTGGTGGTACATGTGAAGAAAATGTTAATGTGTGCTGTAAGGAGAGGGAAAAGACAAGTATGCACATAATGAGATGGATGGTTGAAATGTGTTGTTAAGTAGATTTTAAAGTGCCTGGTTGACAATAAAGTTTGAGGTTATAATTATCAATGTGAAAGGCAACCAACGTACACTATTGTAAAAATAAAAATACTAGTCCAGTTTATCAAATATATTTTAAAAACTAAAATGATTGACATAAATGAGTAGATAAAATGGTTATTTTGAGAATCAATTTGAATTAACTTTTGATAATCAGCAACTTTCAATAAAACATAGGCCTGAATTTTTCCCACATTGGGTGGGCTCGGTGGGCGGGGGTGGTCATGGAGCCGCTCCACCATTTTACACAGTTAACGCCTGCCCAGTGTAAGACGAGAGTGGTAATGCTCAGCGCTACCTGTGCGGGTGGGGGGAGGAGAGAGCCATCCAGAGGGAGAGGGGGCAGTGCTCTTTTGCACATATGCGGAGCTGCCTCGGGGAGATTGAAGTGGTTGGTAAAAACATTTTTACAGACATTAAAAATTTAATGAGACATGTCCCCTCTTGTGACTATGTCACATGACATGGGATATCTTTTTATTTTTCATATAAAATTTTTATTTCAGTAGTTAAAGCATTAGGCAACCTCATCCCGCTTGTGGATGTGGTTTCCTAAAAAACATGAAGGCCATTTTGCGTTTTTGCCTGCCTGCCAACCTTAAGGCCATTAACCAATTAATTAAAGTCACTGCTTACTCTGCCCGCCAACCTTAAGGTTGGACAGGCAGCATAAACAATGATATTAATTAATTCACTAATGGCCTTAATAGGCCTATCAGTTATCGGCGGGCACACAGCCAACTCCAGTGCGTGCCCGCCAAACAAGACATCACAAGACAGTGACATCATCGCGCTTCATTTTACACATCAGCATGTTGGGCCCGCCCCCGCACACCGACTGAAAAATCTTGGCCATTTTCACATATCACTGTCATTGTTTCAATGATAGATCATAATGATATTCGTCAAAATTTCAAACAATGTCATTTGTAGCACAGTGAATTTTTAAATCCATTTTTTATTAATAATTGCAAATAAAGATGAAAATGAAACTGATCTAAATTTACATTGGCCAGGAAGACCCATGAACTATGATCCCTGTAGCTTTGCCAGGTTTGGTCCTACTGTGCTTTCCAGGTACTCCTTTCCAGGGTCAGTGAGAGAGCATCTAATTTGGGGGGTGCCTGTCTAACTTTCGCAGTCTGAAAATGCAGCTCCTGCACCCCTTTTAGAAACTTCCCAGTCTTTCCACGCCTCACCAGACCACAATCATCCTCATTTTAGGCCCCCTGTGTAATGAGGCTTATTAAAGAACTTTCAGAAATCTTAGTAGTCTTCAGAGATTGATAATAGTTGTCTGGCCTAGATTCCCCCCCAGCCTGATGGGGCTAGCTTCTACCCATCTGGACACCAGTATGTTTAATCTCACTGGGCTCACTAGCCTCCAGTATGACACAAAGTCCTGAATGAGCCAAGACCTAGAAAACTTGACCTTGCAGATCCACCACTGATGATATATGCCTTGTAAGGAGCAGAGCAGAGGTTCTGTCCCTAACAAGACAGGCTGCCAAATCCCATAAATGGTGAAGATCCAGCATTCCCAGGTCCCTGTTGTTTTTTAGTGGGTTGGAATTACAGGGCATGGTGGGGAGTCCAGTGGAATAACTGCAGATTTCCAACGCCACTGCATATTACAGACTTTACATGCCGAATTGTCAAGCAAAATTAGTGCTTCCAGGATTCCCAACACTTAAAACCTAAGCAACTCCTTATTGTTACTTGCACATGCCAGACTAGTCGCCAAAGCTTGTCATAGTTTCAGTAAATTAGGCTAATGCCAGTCAGTGACTATGGTGTTACTAAAATATAAAAACAAAAAAACTGCGGATGCTGGAAATCCAAAACAAAAACAGAATTACCTGGAAAAACTCAACAGGTCTGGCAGCATCGGCGGAGAAGAAAAGAGTTGACATTTCGAGTCCTCATGACCCTTCAACAGAACAAGGTGAATCCAAGGAAGGGGTGAAATATGAGCTGGTTTAAGGGGTGTGTGTGTGTGTGGGGGGGGAGGGGGGTGTTGGGTGGGGGGGGGTGCGGTGTTGGGTGGGGGGAGAGAAGTGGAGGTGGGTGGTGTGGTTGTAGGGACAATCAAGCAGTGATACAAGCAGATCATCAAAAGATGTCACAGACAACAGAACAAAAGAACACATAGGTGTTAAAGTTGGTGATACTATCTAAACTAATGTGCTAATTAAGAATGGATGGTAGGGCACTCAAGGTATAGCTCTAGTGGGGGTGGGGGGAGCATAAAAGATTTAAAAAGATTTAAAAATAATGGAAATAGATGGGAAAAGAAAAATCTATATAATTTATTGGAAAAAAACAAAAGGAAGGGGGAAGAAACAGAAAGGGGGTGGGGATGGAGGAGGGAGCTCAAGACCTAAAGTTGTTGAATTCAATATTCAGTCCGGAAGGCTGTAAAGTCCCTAGTCGGAAGATGAGGTGTTGTTCCTCCAGTTTGCGTTGGGCTTCACTGGAACAAGGCAGCAAGCCAAGGATAGACATGTGGGCAAGAGAGCAGGGTGGAGTGTTAAAATGGCAAGCGACAGGGAGGTTTGGGTCATTCTTGCGGACAGACCGCAGGTGTTCTGCAAAGCGGTCGCCCAGTTTACGTTTGGTCTCTCCAATGTAGAGGAGACCACATTGGGAGCAACGAATGCAGTAGACTAAGTTGGGGGAAATGCAAGTGAAATGCTGCTTCACTTGAATGGAGTGTTTGGGCCCTTGGACGGTGAACAAGCAGTCCACCCCTTCATCATTTTCACGTGATCCATCTCTGACACTTCCCTTCCCTTCCTTGACCTCTCTGTCTCAATCTCTGGTGATAGACTGTCCACCAATATCCATTACAAACCTACCGACTCCCACAGCTACCTCGACTACAGCTCCTCACACCCGGCTTCCTGTAAGGACTCCATCCCATTCTCTCAGTTCCTTCGCCTCCGTCACATCTGTTCTGATGATGCTACCTTCAAAAACAGTTCCTCTGACATGTCCTCCTTCTTCCTTAACCGAGGTTTTCTACCCACGGTCGTTGACAGGGCCCTCAACCGTGTCCGGCCCATCTCCTGCGCATCCGCCCTCACGCCTTCTCCTCCCTCCCAGAAACATGATAGGGTCCCCCTTGTCCTCACTTATCACCCCACCAACCTCCGCATTCAAAGGATCATCCTCCACCTTTTCCACCAACTCTAACTCACCCCCCCGTCGGCATTCCGTAGGGATCGCTCCCTCCGCGACACCCTGGTCCACTCCTCCATCACCCCCTACTCCTCAATCCCCTCCTATGGCACCACCCCATGCCCATGCAAAAGATGTAACACCTGCCCCTTCACTTCCTCTCTCCTCACCGTCGAAGGACCCAAACACTCCTTTCAAGTGAAGCAGCATTTCACTTGCATTTCCCCCAACTTAGTCTACTGCATTCGTTGCTCCCAATGTGGTCTCCTCTACATTGGAGAGACCAAACGTAAACTGGGCGACCGCTTTGCAGAACACCTGCGGTCTGTCCGCAAGAATGACCCAAACCTCCCTGTCGCTTGCCATTTTAACACTCCACCCTGCTCTCTTGCCCACATGTCTATCCTTGGCTTGCTGCCTTGTTCCAGTGAAGCCCAACGCAAACTGGAGGAACAACACCTCATCTTCCGACTAGGGACTTTACAGCCTTCCGGACTGAATATTGAATTCAACAACTTTAGGTCTTGAGCTCCCTCCTCCATCCCCACCCCCTTTCTGTTTCTTCCCCCTTCCTTTTGTTTTTTTCCAATAAATTATATAGATTTTTCTTTTCCCACCTATTTCCATTATTTTTAAATCTTTTTAAATCTTTTATGCTCCCCCCACCCCCACTAGAGCTATACCTTGAGTGCCCTACCATCCATTCTTAATTAGCACATTAGTTTAGATAATATCATCAACTTTAACACCTATGTGTTCTTTTGTTCTGTTGTCTGTGACATCTTTTGATGATCTGCTTGTATCACTGCTTGATTGTCCCTACAACCACACCACCCACCTCCACTTCTCTCCCCCCACCCAACACCGCACCCACCCCCCCCACCCAACACCCCCTCCCCCCCCCCACACACACACACCCCTTAAACCAGCTTATATTTCACCCCTTCCTTGGATTCACCTAGTTCTGTTGCAGAGTCATGAGGACTCGAAATGTCAACTCTTTTCTTCTCCGCCGATGCTGCCAGACCTGCTGAGTTTTTCCAGGTAATTCTGATGGTGTTACTAAACTTTGACAAAGCTTTCCATGCTGTGGGCGAATTGTGAATATGTGAACTACAAACATTTGGTCACTGTTTACCTTCTGTGTTCCTTTATTCCCTCTCAAAGCACAGTGGAAACCATAGCAAGTTGCTAAATGAACCAAAGAAGCAGAACTCCAGACTTAGAAAGCCCCAGATCCACCACTGCCAACATATGCCTTGTAAAGGGCAGGGCAGAGGTTCTACCCCCTACAAGACAGGCCAATGAATCCCGTAAACAGTGGAAATCCAGCACACCAGGTCCTTGCTGTTTTCCAGTGGTTTGGAATTAAGGGGGAGTGGGGGAATTATATATCAAGTGTTCCCATGAGTGAATAATTGTGAAATGTGAGCCTTCCTTCTGTTCAACTTTATACATCATTAAGCTCTGTCCATAGAGATAGAATAGGATAGATAGGTTATCTTGCCCAAACACCCAAACATACACCACAGGCCTTGAAGCAGTGAAAACATACCAAGTTCATTAAAAAAAGTGTTATTATTATACTCCTGAGAAAATTGATGATAGCTGATTTGCACTTGTGTCTTTGCTGTGGTATACACTTGTTATTACGACACTGTTGTAGCACTATTTATGACACTGTGTTTCTAGATTTTATTTTGCCTTCAAAACAAATAGGTTGTGGCTGAAAAATCCCTCTACATAATCATTCTGTTTTCAAGAAAAATATAAGGTTATGGTCCAATTCTGTCACGTACACCATGTATTCATAGTTCTGGTCTCTATTCTTCAAAATTTAACAGTACTGTATAAGCAGACCATAGCTTTTGTTAGTCTGCTGAATTGAATATGTGAAGCAGTTAACGATGTGTTGATTGCTTCAGACTGTCCTCTACTTATGTATGGAAACAAGCTGACCAAACCTAGTTATTCTAAATTGCCCAATTATTTTGGCTCAGTTATTTTGTTTCATTAAAGCTCATGCAGACTTTTAACCCATTTATGAATGACCTTCATGTCAAAGCAAACTTTGACATGGACAGTATGTATACCAGCAGGATAATAGGTACAGCAAGCAATTAGAAAGGCAAACAGTATGTTAATCTTAATTGCAAGGGGTTTAGAGACTAAGGCCAGCAGGGACGAGGCCCGCTCGTCGACGTGCCAAGTGATGCACGGTGACATCAGGCATGCGACCCGACGTCACTGCGCGTCATTCAGATCTTGAGTTCGGGGGCCCGCACCAGAGTCGGCTGTGCACCCACCGAACAGTCAAAGGCCTATTAAGGCCATTTAAACAACAATTAAACTAAGTAACTGAGCTGCCCATCCAACCTTAAGGTTGGCGGGCAGGCAAAGAGCACAGGCGGCCTTTGCATTTGTCATGACATCTCATCCACGGGCGGGTTGAGGTTTCATGAAGGTTTTTAACGTTTAATATAAATTTTTCATAAAATTCGTTGACATGTCCCAGCTCATGTGACACTGTCTTAAAATATTTTTTCTTTATTAAAATTTTCAAAAATCAAACTAATCTCCCTGAAGCAGCTCTATGCCTCAGAGAGATTTCAGTACTCTTTTGCATGCATGCGTGAAAGAGCACGGGCACCGACTCAGCCTATTCCCCCCCCGCCCGCACAGGGTGCGCTCAGCATTTCCGGGTGTGCGTCACACTGGGCGGGCCTTAATTGGCGAGAGAAAATTCTCCCCTAACAGTAAGGAAGTCCTGCTGCAAAAATATGGGGCTTTGGGGAGAGAACACCTGTAATACTGTATATAGCTTTGGTCTCCTTGCCTAAGGAAGGATATATTTGCCTTAGAGTGGGTGCAAAGAAAATTCACCACAATGATCTCTGGGTTAAAAAGGTTGTCCCCTAAGGAAAGATCAAGAAGAATTGGCCTATGTTCTCTGGAGTTTGGAAGAATAAGAAGTGATCTCATTGAAATGTAGAAAATTCTTAGAGAGCTTGATAGAGTAGATGCAGACTCTTTCCACTGGCTGGAGAGTCTATAAACCAAGGGATATCATCTCAGGCTAAAGGCCAAAATTGAGAAGAGGAGAAATGTCTTCATTTAGAGGATTGCGAATCTTTGGGATTCTCTACCCGCAGAAGGGTGTGAATGCTCAGTTGTTGAGTATATTCAAGATTGAGGCTGATAGATTTTTGGGCACTATGGGAATCAAGCCATATGGGGATAAAGCAACAAAGTAGAGTTGATATAAAAGTTCAGCCATGATCTTATTGATTGGCAGAGCAGTCTTGAGGAGCGGTATGACCTAGTCCTGCTCCTATTTCTTAGATTCTTATGTTCTAATCAAAAGCAAGCCTTGCATTTATTCTGATCAACATTTGTCTTCAACAACACCACCACTTACCTCATTTGTCATTTATGGCATCTATTTTGTGCAATTTGGCTGTTGCCTTTACCTATCTAACCTACACTTTAAAAAATCTGTTAATGCTGAAGCAAGTTGGGATATGTTGACGTGGGTCCAACTTGTGCATGGCCATGTGAGGGCTGTCGGTTTGTACGACCACATGGCTGAGAGAGAACACTGCTTAACACACTTCTCAAAAATATCTCAAATAATGAATTTTCATGTAAAATCAACTGTTTCAAAAAGTGCACTGACTGTTATGTGGCTAAATACATTTTTCACACAGCAAGATCTCAGCAATGAGATGGATGATCAGTTAATCCAATTTTTTGATGTTGTTGGTTGAGGGAATAATGTTGGTCAGAATAGCTGCTCTTCAAATACTATATCAGGATCTTTATTGGCCATAAAAACCTCTTGAATAATGTTGTACCTCATTATCATCCACAAATCAACATCTCCAGTAATCCAGCATTTCCTGTGTGTTGCACTTGATTGTCAGCCAAGAATATATGGTGGATCTTGAATCTACATCTTCATAGAACACCTTAGACAAACTGATTGATTCAGATTCACCATTATTTACCAAACACTCACAAGCAAAGCACTACTTTCATCCTGAAGACTCTATATCAATTCTACGGAGTATCTCATGTTGGAGACAGAGTAGACCATTTGCACGGGGCCAGTGGGCACTTGCACCAATTTGGATGCCCACCCACACATGCTGGCAAAAAACTCTGACAACTGTCAGGCGTGGGAGAAGAGCAGAGAGAGAATGTCCAGTTCTCCCTCCCCCTCCCCACACCTTGAAGACCCAGTTAGCTGCCCTGTGGTGTAAGAAGGGGCAACTGCTAAACTGAGTAGATTTTCAACTGACCTCCTATCAGCGAAGGTGAAGAGACTGGAATCAAGATGCAGTTTCAGGCTTGAGAAATTTAAACTGGCTGTGCTAGTCTGTATATAGGACCAGAGTGGAGGACAGATGCAGTTTCTTTATGAAACGGGGAGCACTCCTACTCCTGATTCCACAAAACGTGCAACAATGCAAAAATTCCTGGGGCTGTTTTTGTTGCAGTCCTTTAAGAACCGCTGCTTCAGCCACTCAACACCATGATCCATGGGTAATGTATGGACAGCTTACACTCCACTAACTCCAGTTGGGGTCCTAATTATGTCATTGGTCCTGATTTGCATGATCTAAAGGCCTGCCATCAAACTCTTGCCAGAGCTAGAGCGGGAATTGGTTAATAGCCAGGGCAATTTGACCCCTATAATTTTTATGTTTCATATGGTGGCTCAGGGCATAAGTCTGCTGACACGTTGGGCAAAATCTTCCAATCCTGGCAGCAGCAGGAAGCTTGGCAGACTGGGGAACTTTATTTGGCATGAGGCCAAAAATCAGTTTCCTGACAGTGGGATGAACATTAGCAATTATGTTTTTGGGACTTTAAAGGCAGATTGAGTTTCCCAATAAACAATGCCGGGAAGCCTTTTTGCATACATTAGCATGGCATCCATACTCATTAAAAGGCCAGCTCACCGGAATTAAGTTCCTCCTCCAAATTAAGTTCCCCATCAGCAAGAAATTATACCATTTACTTTTATGGCTGCACACAAGTGGCACGCATCTGGCATGGTAGACTTTTTCCACGATTAACAGCGAGTTGCTGCTGTATTGTCCTCTTTGGGGAGTGTCTGTAAATGCCAGCCTATGCTTGAAACCGGGTGGTGGCAATAAAAGTTGCATGGAGGATGATCAAGGAATGGAGCAAGTTTTAACGGGGAAGGGTGGGGCAAAAGTGGAAGGGATAGTGCAGGCAGTCTACATGCCCTTTAAATATGGCAACCAGACCTTCGCCCCCATGAGATAACAGCGGGGACAGCAGCTTCCTGCATGGCCCCACTGTGAGAATTAGTGAGCTCCTCATGGATGCACATTTAATGAGATGAACAGCTCAAGATCTCTTGTGGTCAGACATTCCATCTCCCCAGCGGAAATCATTTCCACACCAGCCACCAAACTTAGACTCCAGAACAGAAGATTCCAGCCATTGTGTCACAGGGCAGCAGAAGGCAGCTTCTTACACACAATCCTGAGCAGTTTAATTCTCAGTTTCAAGCAAGACTATGGACTTGAAGGGTTGTCAAACAAAACCTGCACACAGTGTGGTGGAAAAATTTGAACAAGTACCTCCATCTGTATTCTCAAATTTGGACCCACCTGAGGATTAGCAGCAACAGAAGCTGAGATTTATTCTAAAGGTCCCAGGGTCTTTAGTAACAGGAGCTACTTAATGTTGCATTATATTTTACTTGTATTATTTGAAAGTGCACTATGCAGTCATTCTTCTTTATGTATTCCACTGACTTTGTAATTTATTATATGTAATTGATATTTCCCTAAACATTGTACAGTGGTAAAAATATTCAGTTTTAAAAATCCACTCTTTACTTATGGCATCTAAATTTGTATGAAATACAACCTGTTTGAGACACACCTGATATTGAGCCTTGAGCCTCATTTACATTAGGCTGTGGGGCAATAGGCGCCTGCTCGGTGTAACCAGACCCCTCCCTCGTGCAGAGAATTTCTCAGGTAAGTTCTGGGATGGCCAGGGCAATGATTGTGAGGGAGAACAGCAATTTGGAGGGTGGAGCCAATCAGGGGAGGGCTGGCAGCGAATGGGAGAGGGAACAATCAGGAAAGGCAGTGAAGGGATCTGGTGGTTAATCAGGAGAGGGTAAACTGATCAGCAGAGAGAAGACAATCAGGAGGAATGGGGAGGTGATCAGGAAAGAGAGGAAACGATCAAGAGGGTTTTGATTGGGAGGAAAGGGGCTAACTGGGAGGAGGGGTCAAATAGGAGATGGGGTGAAACAATCAGGAGAATGGGGCAGCATTCAGTTTTCAGCACTGCACTGGAACAAGGAGGAGCATCCTGCTCCTCTCAGCTCTACATTCAAATAAATACATTTTTTTAAAGTTGCCTTCTTGTTGGCAGCCACCAGCATTCCTTTAATGGAAATAGTACTGCAATGTAAATGGTTAATGAAGAATTTATATTTGCCATTTACAGGTTTAAAGTAACTTGATATCCAGAGGAGTGTGTTTTCATAATAACTTACATTACTGTATGAGTTTGATACTGATATAAAGTTGATTGAGTAATCGAAAAAATATAGACTTGGAAATTCAATGGCAGCATGCTCATTACTGGTTAGACAGCATGTGGACCATCCTGAACCAACTTGCCTATTATAAGCTGCAGGCAGGGCACCCCAATTTTGCATAAAACAGAGACCCTCTTGATCGTTTCCCAACACTGCAGGAGTTACTCAGGGAAGTATCCTAGGCCCAACCATCTTCAACTGCTTCATCAATGACCTTCCTCCCATCATAAGGTCAGAAGTGGGGATGTTCACTGATGATTGCACAATGTTCAGCATCATTTGTGACTTCTCAGATACTGAAGCAGTCCATGTCCAAATGTCCAAATGCAGCAAGACCTGGACAATATCCAGGCTTAGGCTGACACGTGGCAAGTAACATTAATGCCACACAAGTGCCAGGCAATGACCACCTCCACCTCTAACCATTGCCCATTCACATTCAATGGCATTACTATTGTTAAATCCTGCACTATCAACACCCTGGGGGGAACCATTGATCAGAAACTGAACTGTGGCTACAAGAGAAGGTCAGTGGATAGGAGTGCTGCAGCAAATAACTCACCTCCTGACTCCCCAAAGCCTGTCCACCATTTACAGGCACAAGTCAGGAGTCTGATGGAATACTCTCCACTTGCTTGAATGAGTGCAGCTCCCACAACACTCAAGAAGCTTGACACCGTCCAGGACAAAGCTGCCCGCTTGATTGGCACCCCATCCACAAACATCCATCCTCTCCACAACCAGTGCACAGTAGCAGCAGTGTGTACCATCTACAAGATGCACTGCAGGAACACACCAAGGCTCCTTAGACAGCACCTTTCAAACCGGTGACCACTACCATTTAGAAGGACAAGAGTTGCAGATGCATAGGAACACTAACACCTGGAAGTTTCCCTACAAGCCGCACACCATCCTGACTTGGAAATATATGACTGTTCCTTCACTGTTGCTGGGTCAAAATCCTGGAACTCCCTCCATAACAGTACTGTGGGTGTACCTATGCCACATAAACTGCAGTGGTTTAAGAAGACAGCTCACCACCAGCTTCTCAAGGGCAATTAGGGATGGGCAATAAATGCTGGCCTAACCAGTGATGCCCGCATCCATGAATGAATAAAAAAAAACAGCTGTTAGGTCCCCATCTGAATGTGCAAAGAGACCAATGCCTGCTTCTGCCTTCACCATTATGTTGTGCACTTACATTCTGTAGTGAGCGCAGCATCTTGCCAACCATATTGGGTGCTTAGGTGATGTTTTGCAACCGAAAATGTTGGTAATTGATAAGTTGATAAGGCTATGAAGAGTGCAGAGTATTAGAATAGAACAAAAATTCAGGGAGGTAATGTTAAAATTAAGGTGTTAGCCTTAGCTGAATGGTTGCACTATTGCCTCTGAGTCAGAAAGTCATGGTTCAAATCCCACTCCAGCGACTTTGGCACTTAATGTGGGCTGGCATGCCAATTGTAAACCAAGACCCTGCTGTATAGCTGGAGATGTTGTCTTTTGGATGAGACATGAATCTACTCTGCGGGTGTTAAAGATCCTTTGTCACTATTTGAAGAAAAACAATGAAATTCTTCGCTAACATTTATCACAGGAAAAATTAAATTATTGGAATACAGAGAAATAAAAAGTGAAAAAGAAAGGAGCAACTTGGGCACAAAAACAAAAATACCTGGAAAAACTCAGCAGGTCTGACCGCATCTGCGGAGAGGAACACAGTTAGCATTTTGAGTCCGTATGACTCTTCACCAGAACACAGTTGTTCCTCATCTTCAACCAACAGTTGTCCAGTATGCCAGAAGCCTCCCTTACGTAACATGGAAACCGTGCTAGAGGAACACACCACACCCCATTTTGAGATAGCATAAGCAAAGACCAGGTGGAAATGATTGCAAAAGCAGATGCAACTCAAACATCATATAGTGATCCTAGGGTCATCAACAAGCCAAGACACACTGCAGGATTCATTATAAGATGTGTGCTGAACCTTGTTTTCACAACATTCTATCTTCATAACATATTGCACTGTAGCAATGTATTTTAACCATAAATAAGTTATATTTTTTCTCGCTAAAATTATTTTAATGCAAAGAAATGGAGTACTTTTATCATTCAGTTTCTCCTTCAAGTATTCCTTAATCTTCTGAAGGACAAAGATGAAAAGCATAGCTCCTTCCACTCTGGCTCAACATTATCCATAAGAACAGCTTTAGAACAGCATCCTCTGCTGTAGAGATGGTCCATGATGATAATTCTGTAGTCCCAGAGGGAATCTTCACTTGTAGATAGTGCAGTTTACAGAATTAAGGTGACAGAGATGCGAGTCTATCTTCAACTCACATTCCCTTCAAGCACGTTAGGTGGAATTGTCCCACAATTGCACTAACATTGGCGTGAAAAATTATGTTTTACCCACTGGCCACATTGACAGGTTTTTACGTTGCATCGTCCACTTCCCATCTCATTTATTATCCAGCCACAGGAAACACACCGCCTCACTGGCGGGCAGCCTCTGAATTGCCCATTTTTATTATTCATTCATGGGATGTGGGCCTCACTGGCTGGGCCAGCATTTACTGCCCATCCCTAGTTGTACTTGAGAAGGTGGTGGTGAACGGCCTTCTTGAACCGCTGCAGTCCATGTGGTGTAGGTACATCCACAGTGCTGTTAGGAAGGGAGTTCCAGGATTTTGACCCAGAGACAGTGAAGGAATGGCGATATATTTCCAAGTCAGGATGGTGAGTGATTTGGAGGGGAACTTCCAGGTGGCAGTGTTTCCATCTACCTGCTGCCCTTGTCCTTCTAGGTGGTAATGGTCCTGGGTTTGGAAGGTGCTGTCTAAGGACCCTTGGTGAATTCCTGCAGTGCATCTTGTAGATAGTACACACTGCTGGTACTGTGCATCGGTGGTGGAGGGAGTGAATGTTTGTGGATGGGGTGCCAATCAAGCAGACTGCTTTGACCTGGATGGTGTCCAGTTTCTTCAGCTTACACTGTTTCCTCACTCCAGGTGCCATATCTAAACTGCAGCCATGCACACTGTTCTCAATGCTTGTTGCCCAGGACTGCTCCAGTGAAGACATAGCCCTGAAAACCAAGATGAGTTCAGTAACCTGTCATTCGAATGCCTTTTGGAGGCCTGCTGTGATGTCCTCCACCCTCGCTCTGGCCGCAGGAGATCCAGTAATCTCACCACTTTGGCTTGGGAAGTGGTGGCGCTGGTGGTCAGTGCCAATGCTGCACAGAAGAGGTTGGCCATCCAGTGCAGAAAGAGGATGAATGATCTCATCTGTGCCGCCAGGGTAAGGCAACCATCTCATCACTCTAAACTTACACGCTCACAAAGCTATCACAATTTCACTGGCATCTCACTCACTGCCAGCTCAAGGGACATCACCACCCACTCTCACACACATACTCTCACATCTCCATCTGGCCTCAACCCCTCTGGAAACTACCTCCTCAGTCCTCACCACCTTGAGGCCACTTGCACATAGCAATGTGTGGCCCCATACATACCCTGGGATACCGTCCTTCCCCAATACAGCCCCCGTCTTGCAGCCTCTTCCCTTGCCTAAGGCCACTTCTCCCCCTTCCCCAAGCAAACATTAGCCCTGAAGCCATTGAAAAGCCACCCCCTCCTTACAGGTGGTCTGGCAAGTAGAGACTTGCCCATAACCCCACCCCCCAAAAGTGATGTGGTGTTGCCTGCAAAGTCTGCGCCAATGACCGTGAGCGCTGCCCGAAGCAAGGTAGGCAAACAAACCCCGAAGTCCCCAGCGAAATGTAGCTTGCCAGGTGCACATCACTTATGTACAGTTATGAAACACGTTGGCGTGCAATCACAACAACGTGCCCAGATGATCCAGCGTGGGGTTTATAATGAGATGCCAAAGTATTGAAATTAGGTTCCCAACATGCGGCAGCAAGAAAGGCGCCCTGCCATTGATGGGTGGAGCAGATGATCACAAACTGGTTTCACAATGGGGTAAAACCAATTTTTGGCCTTCTCGCTATATTTGCTCACTCATGCCCCCAAACATGCCTGCTGCCAATGGGACCGGAAAATTTCACTCCTTGTCCTTGCTTTGAATGTGGGATCATAAAATTACCCTTATGATTGCTAATGGGTGGCAAATTTTCAATTTTTGGGAAAAATTAGATTCTTTCATGTCTTAAGAGCTTGCTTCTGTTTAGATAGCCCCCAAAGATTCAAAGAAACAAGTAGTCAGATTCACACATGTCATATCATTTTACTCTCCATGCCATTTTACTATTGAACTGGAGTACTTCCATCATTATATATAATAATAATAGTCAGTTTTTGTTTGTCTGGACTGTTTTTGATTGGTCAGTTTAGAAGGTGTGTCTGTTGGTGGGCTTATTTGATGGGCTGTGCCTGCCGCACGCAGAGGTATGTGGGGCAAGCGGAAACATGAACATGTGGGCAAGTGCCCCTGCCAACAGTTGGTGGCAGTGGACGGATGGGAGGATTGGTGGTGAATGCAAACATAAGAACATAAGAAATAGGAGCAGGAGTAGGCCATTCAGCCTCTGAAGTCTTCCCCGCCATTCAATAAGATTTTGGCTGATTTGCCCCAGGCCTCAACTCCTCTTTTGTGCCAGCTCCTTATAGTCCTCAACTCCCTGATATTTCAAAAATATATCTACCTCCTCTTTAATTACTTTCAGTGATTTAGCCTCCACAACTCTCTTGGGTAGAGAATTCCAGACATTCACTACCCTCTGAGAGAAGAAATTCCTTTGCATCTCAGTTTTAAACAGTGGAAGATAAGGAGATCCCAACATCAAAATTACCCTGTCTCAGTGGTGTAGTGCTTCCAGAGCGCACCGGAGCACCAATCTGGCACCTTCAATTTAAAGCAGACCTGTCCAACTCTCTGCGGCCTGTCAAACTTGATGGACATTCAAGCGACTAATATTTGAAAAACACTCACTAGTGAGCCCATCAGCAGCAAATGCAGAGAGAAGCCAGCCTGTGATTGGGTTAGCAGCAAAGAGTGGGAAGGTAAGTTTTGAAGGTAAGTTCCAGGGCTCAAAGTGTGAGGCAGCTGGAATGGTGGGGGCTCAGGCGGGGCAGCTGGAGTGGAAGGGGCCCAGGCGAGGCAGTCAGAGCAGTGGGGGCCCAGGCAAAGTAGCCAGAGCAGGGCCCACTGGCATCTAAGTGAGTGACTGGAGACTGTGTGAGCGAGAGAGTGTGACGGGGTGGGGGGAGAGTGAGTGTGAGGGGGTCGGGGGAGAGAGAGTGTGGGTGTGGAGAATGTGGTGGGGAGCGTGGAGAGAGAGTGATTCATATTAATTCCTTGGCTCTGAAAGCCTGAGGATGCGGTATAGTGTTTGTATTCCATGCTGGCAGCTTTACATGGAATTTACAGCACACAAACAGGCCATTTGGCCCACACCATTTATGATAGTGTTTATGTTCCACACAAGCCTCTTCCTACCTTTCCTGATCACACTATCAGGGTAACCTTTACCTTCTTTCTTCCTCATGTGTTTATCAACTTCCTTGAATGTGTCTAAACTAGAATCATAGGCCTGGATTTTTCAGGCAGTGGGCAGGATCGGTGGGAGCGGGTGGGGCTGATCGTGGAGCCGATTGCCACCCGCGATCAGCTCCACAGCACCACTTTACACAGGCGGGCCAATTAAGGCCCACCAAGTGTAAGACGTGAGCCGTAGTTCTCGGTGCTACCTGTGCAGGCAGGGGGAGGAGAGAGAATTGGGGCCAGGGTGCCCGCCGAATGAAACATCATGAGGCAGTGTGATGACGCCGGGACGCACGTGTCATTTTACATGTTGGGCCCGCCCCCGCATGCTGACTTAAATATCCTGCCCATTGAATGGTAGCAGCACAAAAGGAGGCCATTCAGCATATTGTCTTTGTGTCAGTCTCTACAACAGCAACTCAGCTAGTTTCAATCCTTTACTTTTTCCCTGCAGCCTGTAAGATCTTTTCTCTTCAGAGAATTATCCAGTTCCCTTTTGAATCTGTCTCCACCACATGCTCAGGCAGTGCATTCAGATACAAACCACTTGTTGCATAAAGAAGTTTTTCCTCATGTTGTCTCTGGTTCTTTTGTTAATCACCTTAGTGTTCTCGACCTTCTGCTGATGGGAACAGTTCCTCCCCTGTTCAGACCCTCATGATTTTGAACACGTCTATCAAATCTCCTCTCAACCTTCTCTTCTCCAAGGTGAACAGCCCCAGCTTCGCTAATGTATCCACATAACTGAAGTCTCTCATCCTCAGAACCATTCTTGTAAATTTTTTCTGCACCCTCTCTAAAATCTTCATATTCTTCCCAATGAGGCTGAACCATTGTTTCACTTTACTTCCAAGTCCTGCATCATCTTCAAATTTTGAATTTGTGCCCTGCACATCCAGGATTCGGTTATAAATATGAATCAAGAAAAGCAGTGGTCCCTCTATATACCATCCCTCAGTCAGAAGTATGTAAAGATTTCTGTAGTTCATATTTTTAATAGGTTTGAATTAAATAATTAAGCTGTTGCACAATTAAATTCTAGCTATGCTAAAGACTATTGATTCAAAATACACATGGTTTAAAATAAAATGCCTACTGGCACTAATATTTTTCATTTAAAAAGCATAGTTTACTGATGTTTGGGGACTCAAAGGATTAATACATAGGAAACAACACAATAGTAGATTTATAAATCATATGGCCAACACATTTTCTTTGAGCTCCTGCACCTCAAAATTTGGCACTACACCACTGACATGACTGGAGAGATTGTTTCAGTGAGAGATGGTTTGGCATTAATGAGAGGGATGGGGCTGGCAAGAGTGGGATGAGGATGGCATGGGAGGGATGGAAAGAATAGGATGGGGATGGCATGAGAGGGGTGGCATAGGGAGAATGGAATGGCATGGGACTGAGATACCATTGGAGGGAGATGCCATGGGAGAGGTGGCATGGGGGGGCGGGGGTGGGGTGGATGTGATAATGAATTGGTTAAGTGTGGCAAAATAGTATGGACAATTATTTGGTACAACCTATTGTTGAAAAGCTACTTTTTGTGTTAAAAATGAAGATTCACTAGATTTGAATGAAAATGTTTTAGAAAAGCTGTCAGGTGAATTAAAAGAATACATTGGCATTGATTCAATAGATGAAGAAGATGGTAACAGTCTGTACCCTCTAGAGTTTCTACACAGAATAAATTCAATAGGTATACCACCACACAAACTTAGACCCAAGGAAGGAGCCATTATAATGTTGCCGCAAAACTTGAATCCTAAACAAGAACTTTGTTGTAGAACAAGATTGGCATTTAAGAAGCTGTTTTCTTCAATGATAGATGCTGAAATTATAACTGGCAGATTTCAAGGAAATTGAGTGTTTATTCCTTGAATAATCCATCAGATGTAAATCTGCCTTTTCAACTCAGCAGCAAACAGATCCCAATTGGACTTGCATATTCAATGACTATAAACAAGTCAAAATTAATCACTCCCATTAATGCCAAACCTTATCTCGCTGAAACAATCTCTCCAGTCAGGTCAGTGGTGTAGTGCCAAATTTTGAGGTGCAGGAGCTCAAAGAAAATGCGTTGGACATATAATTTATAAATCTACTATTGTGTTGTTTCCTATGTATTAATGATTTATATTTATGTTCTTAGGCCTGTTTTTACACAAGGACAGCATTATTTAGCTTTTTCCAGAGTGAGAAGTTTTGATTCTGTTAAAGTTTTTTTGTGAAAGAATAATTAGAAATCCTTTATTTAAAGAAGTACTTTTGCAATAAAGATACTAATTTGACCACAAATGTTTTGTGGATCACTGCTAGTTTTATTATAATGATCTACATGTTCAAAGCCCCTTCACTTTAGAGACATTAAGAACTTGGCCAAGAAACTAAACTTTTTCTAAAACTTAGTTCTGTTTGCACTAATGTATTTGCTGTAACCTTTTGTTAAGTAGGACAGAATTAGGTACAACTTCTATCCTGCAACTTATGAATGTTATGGCACAGTATAACAGAAACATTTTTTACTTTGAGCCACAGAAATACCTATAATTTATTCCAATCAATTTCTCATCAATGTGCCACATTTTTCATCCACAAAGTGTCTGATAAGTGGGGCTATTGATCAACATGTGTAAGTGTCTACATTTCAAGTTGTTCAAAAATCCATATCCATCTTTAGAGTTTCTGTTTGCCCATTATGTCTATTTATCTAAATCCAGAGAGGTTAAATGAAGCTTAGCAGAGCCAAAGCTTAGAGGACCCTTTAATGTGCAGAGGGATATTCTAGAATCATAGAATAGTAAAGAGCAGAAAAAGACCTTTTAGCCCATCAAGTCCAAGTCAGCTCTTCATACAATCCAGTTAATCCAATTCTCCTCCCTCCACCTTTCTTTCCCCAGATCTGTGCAATATATTTTCCTTCAAATATTTATCCAATTCCTTTTTAAAGGCCGCTATTGATTCTGCAACAAAAACAGAATTACCTGGAAAAACTCAGCAGGTCTGGCAGCATCGGCGGAGAAGAAAAGAGTTGACGTTTCGAGTCCTCATGACCCTTCGACAGAACTTGAGTTCGAGTCCAAGAAAGAGTTGAAATATAAGCTGGTTTAAGGTGTGTGTGTGGGGGGCGGAGAGATAGAGAGACAGAGAGGTGGAGGGCGGGGTGGTGTGGTTGTAGGGACAAACAAGCAGTGATAGAAGCAGATCATCAAAAGATGTCAACGACAATAGTACAATAGAACACATAGGTGTTAAAGTTAAAGTTGGTGATATTATCTAAACGAATGTGCTAATTAAGAATGGATGGTAGGGACTCAAGGTATAGCTCTAGTGGGGTTTTTTTTTATATTTTTTTTTATATAATGGAAATAGGTGGGAAAAGGAAAATCTTTATAATTTATTGGAAAAAAAAGGAAGGGGGAAACAGAAAGGGGGTGGGGATGGGGAAGGGAGCTCACGACCTAAAGTTGTTGAATTCAATATACAGTCCGGAAGGCTGTAAAGTCCCTAGTCGGAAGATGAGGTGTTGTTCCTCCAGTTTGCGTTGGGCTTCACTGGAACAATGCAGCAAGCCAAGGACAGACATGTGGGCAAGAGAGCAGGGTGGAGTGTTAAAATGGCAAGCGACAGGGAGGTTTGGGTCATTCTTGCGGACAGACCGCAGGTGTTCTGCAAAGCGGTCGCCCAGTTTACGTTTGGTCTCTCCAATGTAGAGGAGACCACATTGGGAGCAACGAATGCAGTAGACTAAGTTGGGGGAAATGCAAGTGAAATACTGCTTCACTTGAAAGGAGTGTTTGGGTCCTTGGACGGTGAAGAGAGAGGAAGTGAAGGGGCAGGTGTTGCATCTTTTGCGTGGGCATGGGGTGGTGCCATAGGAGGGGGTTGAGGAGTAGGGGGTGATGGAGGAGTGGACCAGGGTGTCCCGGAGGGAGCGATCCCTACAGAATGCCGATAAGGGGGGTGAAGGGAAGATGTGTTTGGTGGTGGCATCATGCTGGAGTTGGCGGAAATGGCGGAGGATGATCCTTTGAATGCGGAGGCTGGTGGGGTGATAAGTGAGGACAAGGGGGACCCTATCATGTTTCTGGGAGGGAGGAGAAGGCGTGAGGGCGGATGCGCGGGAGATGGGCCGGACACGGTTGAGGGCCCTGTCAACGACCGTGGGTGGAAAACCTCGGTTAAGGAAGAAGGAAGACATGTCAGAGGAACTGTTTTTGAATGTAGCATCATCGGAACAGATGCGACGGAGGCGAAGGAACTGAGAGAATGGGATGGAGTCCTTACAGGAAGCGAGGTGTGAGGAGCTGTAGTCGAGATAGCTGTGGGAGTCGGTGGGTTTGTAATGGATATTGGTGGACAGTCTATCACCAGAGATTGAGACAGAGAGGTCAAGGAAGGGAAGGGAAGTGTCAGAGATGGACCACGTGAAAATGATGGAGGGGTGGAGAGTGGAAGCAAAATTAATAAATTTTTCCAAGTCCCGACGAGAGCATGAAGCGGCACCGAAGTAATCATCGATGTACCGGAGAAAGAATTGTGGAAGGGGCCCGGAGTAGGACTGGAACAAGGAATGTTCCACATACCCCATAAAGAGACAGGCATAGCTGGGGCCCATGCGGGTACCCATAGCCACACCTTTTATTTGGAGGAAGTGAGAGGAGTTGAAGGAGAAATTGTTCAGCGTGAGAACAAGTTCAGCCAGACGGAGGAGAGTAGTGGTGGATGGGGATTGTTCGGGCCTCTGTTCGAGGAAGAAGCTAAGGGCCCTCAGACCATCCTGGTGGGGGATGGAGGTGTAGAGGGATTGGACGTCTATGGTGAAGAGGAAGCGGTTGGGGCCAGGGAACTGGAAATTGTTGATGTGACGTAAGGTGTCAGAGGAATCACGGATGTAGGTGGGAAGGGACTGGACAAGGGGAGAGAGAAGGGAGTCAAGATAACGAGAAATGAGTTCTGTGGGGCAGGAGCAAGCTGAGACGATCGGTCTACCGGGGCAGTTCTGTTTGTGGATTTTGGGTAGGAGATAGAAGCGGGCCGTCCGAGGTTGGGCGACTATCAGGTTGGAAGCTGTGGGAGGGAGATCCCCAGAGGAGATGAGGTCAGTGACAGTCCTGGAAACAATGGCTTGATGTTCAGTGGTGGGGTCATGGTCCAGGGAGAGGTAGGAGGAAGTGTCTGCGAGTTGACGCTCAGCCTCCGCGAGGTAGAGGTCAGTGCGCCAGACAACAACAGCACCACCCTTGTCAGCGGGTTTGATGACAATGTCAGGATTGGACCTGAGAGAATGGAGTGCAGTAAGTTCAGAGAGAAACAGGTTAGAATGGGTGAGAGGAGCAGAGAAATTGAGACTACTAATGTCGCGCCGACAGTTCTCAATGAAAAGATCGAGAGAAGGTAAGAATCCAGAGGGAGGGGTCCAGGTGGAGGGAGAATATTGGAGATGGGTAAAAGGATCCGTTGAACTGGGAGAGGACTCCTGCCCAAAGAAGTGAGCCCGGAGACGAAGACGGCGGAAGAAGAGTTCAGTATCATGCCGAGCCCGAAATTCATTGAGGTGAGGGCGTAAGGGTATGAAACTAAGTCCTTTGCTGAGCACTGAACGTTCAGTATCGGAGAGGGGAAGGTCAGGGGGTATAGTGAATACACGGCTGGGGCTGGGATTGGAAGATGGGGTGGGGACGGAGGGACAGGCAGGGGTGGAGGGTCCTTGATGGGTGTTGGTGTCGATGAGTTGTTGGAGCTTGCGTTCCTTAGCACTTGAGAGAAAGAGAAAAAGTTTCTTGTTGAGGCGTCGGATGAGCCGAAGGATAAAATGAAACTGGGGGCACGCGCAGCTTTGAAAAAGGGTACGGCGGTGCTGCTGGAGGGAGAGGTCGAGTGTGTTCATATGGCGGCGCATGGCACTGAGTGTGGATTTCAGAATGTGATGGGAACAGCAGTCCGAGAAACGTTTTATGTCCCGGAGATACCTGTAATCCTGGGTGGGTTCGAAACATGAGGGGTGGAATTTCAGTTGAAATTCACATGGGGTAAGTCGGAGACGGAGACAGTCACTGAGAAAGGAGATATGGCTGTGAAAGCGGGTTTTAGTAAACACCTTGTCAAACACTAGGAGGGAAATGGAAAGCAAGGAAGGTGAGCAAGACAACAGAGAGATACGGAAATCTTGTCGCAGAGAGGAACAGAACTTCTTCAAGGAGTTAGGCATTTCTTGAAGAGCAGTGGCAGTCAATTAAACACAGAGATAAAAACAAAAAAACTGCGGATGCTGGAAATCCAAAACAAAAACAGAATTACCTGGAAAAACTCAGCAGGTCTGGCAGCATCGGCGGAGAAGAAAAGAGTTGACGTTTCGAGTCCTCATGACCCTTCGACAGAACTTGAGTTCGAGTCCAAGAAAGAGTTGAAATATAAGCTGGTTTAAGGTGTGTGTGTGGGGGGCGGAGAGATAGAGAGACAGAGAGGTGGTGGGGGGGTTGTGGTTGTAGGGACAAACATGCAGTGATAGAAGCAAAAACAGAATTACCTGGAAAAACTCAGCAGGTCTGGCAGCATCAGCGGAGAAGAAAAGAGTTGACGTTTCGAGTCCTCATGACCCTTCGACAGAACTTGAGTTTGAGTCCAAGAAAGAGTTGAAATATAAGCTGGTTTAAGGTGTGTGTGTGGGGGGCGGAGAGATAGAGAGACAGAGAGGTGGAGGGGGTGGGTGTGGTTGTAGGGACAAACAAGCAGTGATAGAAGCAGATCATCAAAAGATGTCAACGACAATAGTACAATAGAACACATAGGTGTTAAAGTTAAAGTTGGTGATATTATCTAAACGAATGTGCTAATTAAGAATGGATGGTAGGGCACTCAAGGTATAGCTCTAGTGGGGTTTTTTTTTTATATAATGGAAATAGGTGGGAAAAGGAAAATCTTTATAATTTATTGGAAAAAAAAGGAAGGGGGAAACAGAAAGGGGGTGGGGATGGGGGAGGGAGCTCACGACCTAAAGTTGTTGAATTCAATATTCAGTCCGGAAGGCTGTAAAGTCCCTAGTCGGAAGATGAGGTATTGTTCCTCCAGTTTGCGTTGGGCTTCACTGGAACAATGCAGCAAGCCAAGGACAGACATGTGATAGAAGCAGATCATCAAAAGATGTCAACGACAATAGTACAATAGAACACATAGGTGTTAAAGTTAAAGTTGGTGATATTATCTAAACGAATGTGCTAATTAAGAATGGATGGTAGGGCACTCAAGGTATAGCTCTAGTGGGGTTTTTTTTAAATTTTTTTTATATAATGGAAATAGGTGGGAAAAGGAAAATCTTTATAATTTATTGGAAAAAAAAGGAAGGGGGAAACAGAAAGGGGGTGGGGATGGGGGAGGGAGCTCACGACCTAAAGTTGTTGAATTCAATATACAGTCCGGAAGGCTGTAAAGTCCCTAGTCGGAAGATGAGGTGTTGTTCCTCCAGTTTGCGTTGGGCTTCACTGGAACAATGCAGCAAGCCAAGGACAGACATGTGGGCAAGAGAGCAGGGTGGAGTGTTAAAATGGCAAGCGACAGGGAGGTTTGGGTCATTCTTGCGGACAGACCGCAGGTGTTCTGCAAAGCGGTCGCCCAGTTTACGTTTGGTCTCTCCAATGTAGAGGAGACCACATTGGGAGCAACGAATGCAGTAGACTAAGTTGGGGGAAATGCAAGTGAAATGCTGCTTCACTTGAAAGGAGTGTTTGGGTCCTTGGACGGTGAAGAGAGAGGAAGTGAAGGGGCAGGTGTTGCATCTTTTGCGTGGGCATGGGGTGGTGCCATAGGAGGGGATTGAGGAGTAGGGGGTGATGGAGGAGTGGACCAGGGTGTCCCGGAGGGAGCGATCCCTACAGAATGCCGATAAGGGGGGTGAAGGGAAGATGTGTTTGGTGGTGGCATCATGCTGGAGTTGGCGGAAATGGCTGAGGATGATCCTTTGAATGCGGAGGCTGGTGGGGTGATAAGTGAGGACAAGGGGGACCCTATCATGTTTCTGGGAGGGAGGAGAAGGCGTGAGGGCGGATGCGCGGGAGATGGGCCGGACACGGTTGAGGGCCCTGTCAACGACCGTGGGTGGAAAACCTCGGTTAAGGAAGAAGGATTCTGCATCTGTCATTCTCTTCTATACCCTCTCCAAAGTCTTCACATCCTTCCTTTTATTGGAGTTTAACCATCTATAACCATCCAGTTTATCAGGGCTGATTACTGGTAAGTTTCCGATTGTTTACCCTGCCACAGATGGCTTTGGCTTGCAAGATGATCTGGAGCCAAATAAAAAGAATCCCAGCCTGTCAGGATAGTTTACCTCTCCAATCTCCGTTAGTGAAGAGATTGATTAGTCAATCATTAATAGCACCCTGATGGTCCGTGGAGCTAGCCTGGTTTAAATACCAGATTTCAAGGTCTGCCAGGGTGTTGACTGGCTTCTGAGCTTCCATTGGCATAAGTATTTTGACACCACCTAGTTCCCAAACGAATATTTCTTACTTACCTCCAGTGAAATATAGTCATTGCTTGTTGTTAGGTACCTGAAAAGTACAGGTTTGAGCCTACAGAAGGTGGGCAGCAGGTAGAAGAAGGTTTTGAGGAGCAGCATGGTGAATGGAACAACTCACTACAAAATGTGTGAGTATGGTATATTGGCACCATCCTTCTAACCACAGCATCAAAACATATCAAACCCAAAATCCACATCATGCTTTGGTCCTGTATCACTCACACAAGTAGGAGGAAACCTCTCTGTTGCAGACATAGGAATTGTGAACCATGGAGCAGAAATGTTTGGACACAGGATTCGAAAAAGACCAGAATGATCTATGCCTCTTTTCCCAGGTTGATGTTGGCACCCACCTGGACTTTCAACAGCAGGAACAAATCAACACCTGGCTCGATACTTTTATCTTCCAATTGATGCAGAATCCTCTTTCCAGCCGTGCAAGGCAGTTAACATTGGCGGTTATGATGTGAAAGGGAAGCAAGACAGAATAGCATCAACAATTCAAGCTGCAGTGCAGTGGAACTGAAGGGGTAGTGCCCCACATGACCACTGAGCTTCACACTTCCCCTTGGCACAATGCATAAAATACAATGAATATTTTTATCCGACAATAGTTTCTATGCAGCCTTTCTTAAACATAAAGGGCAGAAATTTTTGCTTGGCGGGCGGGAGCATGACCGACCTGAAATGACGCGCGTTGACATTGGCCAGCATGCCAATCAAAGCGCAGTTGCACGATAGTTGGGTTGGCGGGCATGCGCTAGAGCCAGCAGCACGCCTGCCAACAATTAAAAGGCCTGTTAGGATCATTAAGTTAACAATTAATGTAAATTTTTCACTGCCCGACCAACCTAACAGTTGGCAGGCAGGCGAAAAGGACAAGCAGCCTTTGCTCTTTTTTGGAAACCTCTTCCATCTCATCCATGGCGATTATGCAGCCTTCAGTCGCACGCATGCACGAAGTTTGCGCTCGGCCCACTCCCATCCACCCCCCCCCCCCCCCCCCCCCGCACACAGACAACGCTCAGCGTTGCCGCTTGCATATCACGCTAGGCGGGCCTTAATTGGCCCGCCAGTGTGAAATCGTGGTGCGGTGCTGATCGTGGTCGGCTTCCCGACCTCTCCCGCCAATCCCGCATGCCAAGGGCAAAATTCTGCCCAATGTGTACAATAAAGATAGGTTTTTCTTGCAGCTGTGCAATGAATCTTTAATTGAATTAATTCTTGATAACAGTTAGTTTTGCTCATTAAACACATAGCAGCTCAACCCTATAACCCTGTAATGTGAGGTGGCAAATAATTCATTTGTATTTTCCCTAATGGTAATGTCATTTATTTCAACCCTGCAAGTATTGTGAGGGACATTGCACTGTGCACAAATCAGTAGATGAAGATTTGAAACATCATTAATATACTGCACTTTGGATGCATGACACTAATTTGGACACATAATTTTCCATATACCAAATTCCCAACTTTACAGATGCCATCACAGGAAATACATGGGAAGACATGGCAGCAGTTTAGGCACTTGCTGTCCAGGGAATGAAAAAAACAGAAATATAAAGCAATGTAAAGGACATTAAAGTAATTAGCTCTGGAGGGACATTGGTGAACCAAGAAACAGTTTGCCTACCTGCCACTCCAGGCAAGGATTGCTGTGTGTTAGCTACAGTGCAACGCTGCTGTTTTCCATTTCCAGGGGCAGAATTTTCCCTTTGGCGTGCAGGGACGGGACCCGCATTTCCTCGCATAAAATGATGTGTGGTGACATTGGGTGAGCGTGCCTTTGGGCGGGCACACGATGATGTCCGATGGGCACCCACCATTAATTAACGGGCCACTTAAGGCCCTTGACTCACTAATCGATGCCAATTTTTTGGCACCCGTGCAATCTTCAGGTTGGCGCATGGGCACTATGGGCAGGTGGGTAGGAGACATTTGTATAAACCTCATCCATGGGCGGGATAAGAGGGCTCATTGGGGTCGCGGGTGTGCACTGTCTAGTATTTATTTTTCAAAGTTACTGAAACTTGCCTGTGTGATCTGCAGTACTTCGAAATGCATTCCAGCTACTTTGTCTGGACTCTTAACCTTCAGGTCAGCACACTGCAGTAAGTAATCTTTTCCGGGCCTGCAGGTTTCAGGAAGCTTTTCCTTAGCCTGGGAATGGGAGCTGAATTGTCCACTGGAAGCAGCTCCTCTGAGGATGAAGGGAGGGCTAGAAGGGGGAGGAGGCCAGTAGTATACATTCAGCCTCCAGAGGAGCCACCTTTGGGAAGACAGGCGCAGCCACAAGGGGTGCAGGGCCAAGAGGTGGACCAAGGCAGAAGGGGCCGCAGAAGACACCACTGTCCTGCTGCCAGGATATACAGGCGGCGAAGCAGCTACCTCAATATGTCTGAGGTGCAGTGCCGAAGGAGGCTCCATCTATCAAGGGAGACAGTCAACTATATCTGTCAGATGATTGGGCCTGAGATCTCTGCTAACTGTGTGGGTGGAGATCCCATGCCAATGGCTCTGAAGGTCACAGCTGCCCTCAACTTCTATGCCTCTGGTTCCTTCCAGGGGTCGGTGAATGATCTTTGCAGTGTCTCCCAATCTCCTGTCAAGCAAGTTACAGACGCTCTGTTCATCCATGCATTGACCTTCATCCACTTCTGTTGGGACCAGGCAAGCCAGACACAATGAGCCAGAGGCCTCGCGGTCATTGCTGGCTTCCTCAGCGTCCAGGGTGCAATAGACTGCACACATGTGGCCATCAAGGCACCAGCAGGTGAGCCTGGTGCCTTCGTCAACAGGAAAGGCTTCCACTCCATGAACGTGCAGATAGTGTGTAATCACAGGATGCTGATTCTACAAGTCTGTGCAAGGTACCCAGGCAGCTCCCATGACGCCTACATCCTTAGACACTCCCAGTGCCGGGGCTCTTCAGTGCTCCAGCCCAGCTTGATGGATGGCTGCTGGGTGACAAGGGCTATCTCCTCAGAAGGTGACTCATGATGCCTCTCCGCCATCCAAGAACAGAAGCTGAGCAGCGGCACAATAGGAGCCATGCCTCCACAAGGGCTGCAGCGGAGAGAACCATCGGTCTTCTCAAGATACGCTTCCGATGCCTGGGCCGCTTAGGAAGCGCACTCCAGTATCCCCCAGATCGTGTGTCAGTGATAGTGATTGCATGCTGCATTCTTCACAATCTTGCGCTGGAAAGGGAGGATGCAGTGGACGATGAAGACATCAACGCAGTGGCTGCGGCTGCACACGATGTGTCCAGCAGTGAGTCCAAAGATGAGCATGCACAGCGAAATGCTGAGGGGGTAGACGCTGACCCGGGCATACTCCAGGGAGGCAGGGATACCTGGGAGGCTTTAATCCAATGAACCTTCAGCTAGCACACACAGATGGACCTCCAGGACAAGCCTGGGCTGTAGGCTTCATACTCGATAGCTAAGTGCCAAATCTGCCAAGCTTTGAACAGTAACTAAGGGTCTTGTTAATAAAGCTGAATGTCCCAAGAAACACTCATAACATTTTTGGAAACCATACACATGCAGAAGAAAAGAGGCACCCTAAGCCATGGTCACATGTCTGAATTTAATAACACAAGCAAAGGAACTTGAACCAAAAAAATGACAATGGCATTCCAAATCAAAGCAAATCATAAAGACCTCATCTCAGGCCAACACAAAAGCACCAGTGATAAACCCGTGGTGTGCCTAAAGTGCCTTATGTTTACGTTTCCGAGTGTATGTCTTAGTGCTGGGAGTGGCATCTAAGACAGCCTGCTGACTCTGCTGTCCTTTGGCCTCAATGATGTTGGCGGTTGTCCTCTGGCCCGTGGGGCCTGTGCTGGCCCCGCTTGGGAGGGAGCTGCCAGGTCCACAGTTGGCATCTCCCCACTTGTCGCAGCCTCACCAGATTCTATGGTCACTGGGAGAGGGGTGGAGGAGCTGCCGCCCTCATCCGGACCGCCTTGAGAGGTGCCCGCAGAGTCGACAGGCAGCTGTTGCGCCGACATGAGGTCGCTTTGGACCTCCCTGCTCATGTGAATGGATGGGCACCGAGCTAGGAAACTTGGTACCCAGACCATCTCCCACACTGGCACTGACCAGCTGAGGTCAATGCCGATGTGAGGGCTTGCTAGTTAGAGCACATCCCCAGGAAGCCCTGATGGGTCTCCTGGAGCAGCCTCTCCACGAGAATTGCCACTCTCTTCATGGAAAATGCATGGCACTTGGACATGTAGCTCATTGGCAAATGTCCACGTAAACTCCTCCATCACGGAGACCAAGCTAAGCATAGCCTCATGGTATCTCTCCCAGATGCTCCTGCACCTGGCTGCATTTCCTGCACCTGCTGCATCGCAGACGACTCCAGAGGCACATCATCAGGCACCGACTGAGCATGTGCCTGGCCCCCTGAAGTCCTCCAACTGCTGGCACCATGTGCACTCTCTGTCTTTGCCAGCTCCTCCAGCAACTGTGAAGTGCCCTCACCACTGTACCACTGTGCCACTGGGACACTAGCCGATGTTCGAATTCCAACCGAGGTGCTAGTATCTGCGCTGGTGCCTGTCTTGCAGACATGGTGTGACGCTGGTGAGACTTCAGGCCCCTCAGGTGTGAGTGAGGACCTCTGCTGCTCCTCCCCCCAGCCCTGCTCTGATGATGCTGAAAAGAAGAACAAGGACAATGGATCAGATAACGTGGAGACAATGACAAAGTGCATCCCTGTCCCCCGGATCATTATGCGCTCATCCTTCTATAAGCAATGGTCAAGTCATGTTGCACTTTAAATAAATTAACATTCAGCACTGCTATGGCTGTTGGAAGAACAATGCTGACCTCACTGTTGGGCATAAATGCCTGGCCATAGCACCCCAGCCTCACCGACACTAGTGAACCTGGGCGCATGGCGCATCTCCAAATCAAGGGCCTCCTGGCCTCAAAATCCAGGGTGCAAGCACATGGAGTGCAGGGCGCAGCAGATGGTTTGTTGCCATGCCACCTTGAAGCTCCCCTTCAAGCATGTCATCACCCTGACTTGGACATGTCCTACAGTTCAAGCACAGCGCCTAGGTGCAGCTCCTCCAGATTGCCCTCAAACCAGTCATGTGGGACTCAGTGTAACACATGCTGCAGGGGCAAAATGCATCTTTTCATCACCCTCTCAGGCTGACCTCAGCATTGGCAATATCCAGCATGGGCATTGGCCCACCCAGCAAAGGACACATGCCGTCAATGATTCAATGCACTCAGACCTGGCAAGGGGGTGATGGTTGGCGGTCAGCAGGGGGTAAGCTGACCTGCTGGGTTAAATGACCAATGCCAACATAGTACTCACCCTGCCAGAATGCAACAAGTTATTGAAGCACTTGCGACACTGGATACAAGTGTGCCGCACCACATCGCGGGAGCTCACCACCTCCGCCACCTCCTCCCAGGAACGTTTTGTCATGTTAGGGGGCCTCCTCCTCCCATCCTGGGGAACCAGCACCTCCCGCCTCCTCGAGGAGGGCAGCAAGGTAGTCATCCAAAAAATGAGGAGCACACTGGCCCCCACCCTACCCTCCGGCCTGGCCTGCCACAATGGCCCACCCTCAGGGCTTGTATGAACTTCATTGCTCCTCTGCACAGCCCTTCGCCCAGCCATTGAGAGCAGCCTTTCTGAGGCTGCCAGGCCTTCCTTTATGCAGGCCGCTGGGTCGCCATTGGACTCGGTGGCCTGAACGCGCCTGCCGCCGCCCGTCCACTCCTGCTGTACACGGGAGTCATGAAGTACGCTGGGTGGGCCTTAATTGTCCCGCCCGCATAAAATGGTGGCGCAGACCCAATCGCGATCAGGTCTGCACCCGCTCCCGCTCCTCCACCACCACCACCACCACCACCACCACCACCACCACCCCCACCCACCCCCCCCATCCCCCCGGCAACCAGAAAATTCAGCCCCAGGTTTTCTCACATTCCTCACCGATGAAAATCATTATACAGCACAATTTGCATGTTTCTTTTGTAAAAAGGACATAAGAAGAACTTGTAGTATTCATGAATTTGAAATAATTTTTAAACATATTTATAAACATTGAGCATGATTCTATCCCTACTAGCAGAAATTGGGTTGGTGGGCAATTAAAAACAAACAGGCTACTTACCCGCTCTGAACTCATCCCTTTCCCAACATTTCCAATTTTATTCCGCGGGTTGAAGAGGCGCCCGCTAAATGGACCTCATGAAAGAATTAAATCAGACTCCTAAAGGACTCCAGATGCATTATAACTAAGGCCTGAACAGGGAGACTGTTGTAGTGTTCCCATAAGACTGAAGCAGGACAGCTTCTGATCTTTACATAGAAGAGGTCCTCCAAGATGTGCAAAACCTTCCTTTAAGGGGCCAGGAAGAGAATGAGTGATCCTCTGGGACCCATGAGGAAAGTTGTATCCTCCTCTGTTCACGGCCCCAAATGCCTTCCACCTCCTGTTCCCTCCCTTGCTGCCTAGTCTGGCCAATCATTCCATGTCAGCAGCTGCTCTGTGCCCACTTCCACCCATTCCAGATGGGAAATAGACCAGTAGTGTTTAAAAGACAGCTGGGAGTTAAAATAACCCTGAATCTGAAACTCAGGTCAGCTAGTGCATTTCACACTTGTCCTGACCACTGCCCTCTTAAAATTGATCCCAATGCATCTGTCTCATCTCACCATGATCATTGCTGTCTTTGGCTTGATTTTGTAGATTGCTAATCACTATTTCTTCTTGTTTCTGTAGGTCTGGTTGGTTCCTACAGCTGTTTGGCATTGCCCACTGCTTAGAATTCCTGATACCACACTGGCAAAATGAAAAAGGAAACAGTGAAATCTGACACGGAACATTGGCTTTTACTGTCGTTTCTTCACCTAGTCAATTTCCATATATGAAGCAGGTCTTTTATCTGCAACAGACATCTGATGGCTTTATATTTACAGCCTATGTTTTAACTTATGTGGTAAACTTACAAGCCTATAAAAACATAAGTAACAAACTCACAGTTTCTGTAATTTTCTGACTACGATAAAGTAATTTACTTAATTCGGATTTTAGAATTCAATCCTATAGCTGTTCTTTTTCACTTACATTTTACTATGTGATGACAAATGTGAATACTTCAGAATCTGTGCTATTAGAAGAAATGTCCTGACACTTTTGTCACTGGAGTATGTTTAGAATTGATTGTGACACCTGACTCTTCCAAAAAGAATGCAGCCTCCAAGTCTAACTGCAGGCTGAAATGAATGTCAGACTAAACCAGGTTATGCAAAATCTCTGGAGAATGCACAGTAATTGTCCTCTCCAGCCATCCATACCATATATCTCATTAGTCTCATTCAATTCAAGCATTCTTCATTTTAATTAACCTTTTCAGTACCAAAAGCTCATTGCACATTCTGTGCTAGCTGGCAGTTGTTTCTTAGCATACTATCTCTGTAAATGTTGTGGGATATTATACTGTGGAATTAGCAAAATGTTTAGAATATTTCATGCTTTGCATCAGATACTTCCACCCTCTCATTAGAAGGCCATTGATAAAAGACAAGTTCAGTTTCCCTCACCAATTCAGTATCACCAAGGGATCAAATACATGACCCTCTGATAGCACATCTGGTGCATACTCCAATGATTGGCCGTTCAAAGCAATGAACTGGTGATGAGAGGCATCTATAGAACTTGTATGGAATACATCTGCCAAATCCTGCATTCATCACTCACAATTAAAGGATCTGTACCAAACATGCAGCTTTAAAGTCAAAAGCTAATACCTCATTTGAAGGTGAGTCAACTGTTTATTCTTTTAAAATCTCATTGCATGTGTTATTTTTTATATGATATAGGGTAGCACATGCTTAAACAGCCAGTTAGCTGGCCTGTGCGCATTTCTGTAGTCAGTACAAAGACAGATGTAACAGGTTATCAGATCTGTATGTGGACAAACTAAAGTATGGAAATTGGGTCAGGCAGTACAGAAATGGAAACTACCAGCCACAGCTGCTCAAACTGGCTCTAATCTAAGATGTCATACATTGTATGAAGGAAGACATTTTTAATTTGGTTTGCAGTTTATGTACATTTTATGCTTGCACTGTGGCTGCAGTGTGCACTATCTAAAAGATGCAGTGCAGCATCTGGCCAAGGCTCCTTCGACAGCACCTCCCAAACACAAGGCCTCCACCACCTAGAAGAACAAAAGCAACATGAGCATAGGAATGCCATCACCTCCACATTACGTACCATTCTGATTTGGAAATATATTGTCGCTCCTTTGTCATCCTGGGTCAAAATCCGAGAACTGCCCGTCTAACAGCCCTGTGGAAGCACCTTCACCAGATAGATTGCAGTAGTTCAAGAACTTTAACTTGGCAATAAATGCTGACTTTGCTAGTGACACCATATCCCAAAAATAGTTTTTTAAAAACCTGTAAGCAGAGAAGTAATTGTTAGCCAGTTAGAGGGAAACAGAAATCAGCTTATAATGTAAGTCATTTGACAACACAAGCCTAAAGATTGGTGTATGAAAATAATAATAGTTGGCTTTAGATTCTATTATTATATGTTGGACACCCCCAATTTACTGAGAGGATGTTAGAAAATTGGAAGGACGAAACAAAAATTAAAATTAAAAATATTTATGATTTCACATGCAATATGCTTTTAAAACAACATAGCAGTTGCAAATCTAAATAACCAGGCACTATTAACGTGTTGGTCTGCTGAGTATTTTATTTTCCTTAGCTGCCCAGAATTTTATATTTTTTAAGTTGCAAGAACTAATTCTGAGGAAGTCACAAGATCACTTCTAATGGAAATGGATTTTTGGTCTATTTGATCCCATCCTTTCTCAAAGTCAGCCTGACCATCTGTCCATTGCATTTTTTAAAAATCCACCTGTATAGCAGACAGAACCTGTCTGGAAGACAGCCTTCATTATGAATTAAAGCAGAAAAAACAGATCTCATTTAAGAGGCCTAGCTAGAACTGTCTGGGTTAGTAAATGATAAACTGGGATATAGATAGGTGCATACATAGTTCACGAGGAACTCCCTTTCAGGCCTCCATGTGAATTCATCTTCTATACCCAAATCTTGAAGTTTCATTTCCATTCCCAAAGGGACACTTTGTTTGCTGCAAGTAAAGCTGTTGTAGGAAAAAGAATGATAGATGAAAATTTTGTATTTCAAAAAATTAGACGCATATAGCAGTAAGAAGGAGTGCAGGAATGAAGATGCAAAGTAAAATAAAAGCTGATAATTGAAAAGAAATGTAAGTTTCAACCCAACACACAAAACTCCTTCATGACTTTTCAGAATCCAACTTCAAAAGGCCAGATGAACAAACTGGTTGTGCACCTGTTTTGTATGCATTGGCTGCAAGAAGGCAGAGAAGGTGGAACAAAAGACATGAAATGCAGCTTGTGATCCATTGAATAAAATTTAAAGCTGTAATGAAGCCCATACAGGTCAGTAGTTTGGCATCTACAAAATAGTAGCACAAATTATATGACTTATCCTCACTCAAAGTGTAGCTCCTCACTGGGACTATGTGATCAGTTCATTCGTTCACATGTACCCATGATTTCCACATAACCCCATCCTCGATTTCCAAGGTTGATTTTATATGGAGGGTCACTTGTTTCAAAAAGAAAGGCAAATATAAATTATTACAGAGCACTTTCAACTTTGGGATTATATAAGTGGCCCTTGTTTTATGATGAAAGGTTGTCACTATACATTCTGGTATTCTTAAAGCCAAATTGGACAGACCAGAGAGGGTTAAAAATTTGAATTGACTCTGCCAGTGGCTTGACTGGTTAAAACGTTAAGTAGCTGAGCCATTCAGACCAGGAATGTCCAAGTTTTGATTTATCGTCTATGCTGTATAAACTATTCTCAGTTGGAGTGGAGGTAAGTGAACCACAGTTAGCCTCTACACCTCTGGGATAGGGATGGAAAAATCAGTCAAGGTTCCCCTCAATAACCAAAAAAATAACCCTGCTGGAGGTTCAAGGGAGTGCCTGGGTCCATGAAATGTATATAAACAAGGATCAGCCACTTAATGGAGGAGAGAATATTGGAGGAAAAAGTAGAGGAAAAGCTTCGAATATTTGGGTACTGGCTGGCACAGTGTTTGTTGTTGCAAAAACATTTCTTAATGATGAGGAGGTGCAGCAACAGAGAAGGAAAGAAAAGGAAGCAAATCCTGCACGCCGAACCCCACCATGCTGTGGGATGTCCTGCCCTATGTCCCCAAAGATATGCAAGTTGAAAATTGGCCTGTTCAGTCACATGAAGACCCATGGTAGAAACTCGCAACCCTGACTATGCATCATCCTCAAATCTGACGATGGCATATTACCACAGAGGAATTAGGTACAAGAATAAACCTGTCATTTCTCAAACGTTAAGATCCCATTTTTGGGTATATGTTCTAGGGGAGGTGTTAGCTAGTGTCTGTAAGAAGGGAAAGCTGCATAGTGACCTGCAGCATTTTCAAGTATTTCTTAATGGGCAATTGGCATTGTCTGGGAATAATTTTACTGCACACCCTCATTGGGTGAAATTACACTGTAAATTGCTACTCTTGTAATGTAACCTGGAGTTTTATTTCATTTTGCACCAAAATTCACTCTCCCTGATTCTGGGCTGCATTTTACAGGATAATTAACATCACTGTGGGGCAAACCACAAGAAAACCACCGCTGTCCTTTAGTTAGGAAGTCTTGTAAATGGCACGGGAATGGGAAAGGGAACTAAACAGAAAACAAATAACTAGAAATAGAGGGAAGAATAAACTATCAAACACAAACTATGGATCTGTCCATTTTCTTACACATGGATTATTGACAGTCAAATACACATAGTTAATAGTTTGTTTGAAAACTTTATCCAAACATCATAGAGTGATAGTTGACAGAATCACTTTTATAACATTGAAAATATTCACCTCTATATCTTAACAAAATAAAGTTGCATGTTACAGAGAAAAATATTTTAAAAAATGTTTCTAATCCTAAATATCATAAATTCCAAAGATATGACCAGCCATTTGTTTTTCTTTTGGACCAAACTTCTAATATAATTCATAAAGTCAAGTGGCAACTAGAAAAAATCTTTCAAGACCACTACAGCACATCCTTCACAAAATCAAGATACCTAGCTTATAAAGATTCTAATATACTGCCTATCATATAGGTCCAAAATCAGAGCACTAAAGTGATCTCCCATAATACGGTGTGATATTGATCACCCCTAATGTATAATATTGACCATCGTTTGAACCATTGACATGTTAAGTGCCAGTTTGCAATTGCTACTGGTACGACAGGCAGCTAACTTCAGGGAAAGAGCACTGGAATTCCAGTGCAATCAACGAGTTTAGAACAGTGAAAAACTTGTCTTGCCTCAGAGTAAGTGATGTTGATAATTAACCAGATTCAGAGGAGTATAAAACCAATGCTGACAAATTTGCCTTGCTAATAGGACTGGAAAAATCCAGTGGCACCTATAAAAATCTTGCAAGACCACTACAGTCCAAACTTTCGCAGGTGAATGGGCTGGCAGTCAAATGTAAAGGTGCATTGAGGCTAATCTCTGGCAGACCTAAATGGCCTAATCCTTCTGAGTGATGCAGGGAGCATAGCTGACTAAGGTAGCATTAAGTGGGGAAATATTTATATAAATCCTGACAAAAAAAAAACAATCTTATTGGTTTTGAAACAATTACAAAGATATTTTTTATCTCTAGCTAACTTATTTGGATTGTTAGGAAGTTAAATTGTGCAGAAGGCAAACCTGAAACATTCCAAATGCTCTGAGTAATGATCCTCCTCTGAATTTTTAAAAGACACATTGTTCTGTCATGTACAATATATAAAATATAGTTAAAACACTGATCCTGGTCTCTGGCAAGATACAACAGCCATAGGATATGATTTTTGTTGAACTGTTCATAATCCAAATAGAAAGTGCTAATGCGAGTCTAATTAAAAATTACAACTACAAAAAATTCATATAAAATGTGTCACATTCAACCAACTTCTCAAATGAAGATTAATATTTAATTTCTGGTCCACCTGCCCCTTCTCCACCACTGTGTGGTCCTGGAAACAATTTGACTTCTCTGCTCAGCTCACTTTGGTTCTGAGCCCAACTTGTTCCTGTCATTGGATTAGAATAGCTTCTAACTGTACAATAATATCACCACAGGATCCAGGTTGCAGCTGAAATGGGTTCTGTCCAGCCATCAAGTTTGAACCATGGAAGTCATCACTCAATTAATCCACCAGATAAGTCTGTCATAGTTTTTTTGTAAGTTAATCGTTTTTTAATGCAATCTGGCTATGGTATAAATAGACAGGTTGAGTTCTTGCTGAATACGATATTCACACAGCTCATGGATCTGATAACATATTTCTGAATTTGTTATTAGTGTATTATTCCATTGAGTTTCTTGTATAACATATCATACACAATATGACCCCACCATGTATCCTTTATATGCATGTTTAAAGCTGAATATAATGTAGTATAATGTGTTTAGAAAAAATGTTTATTATCATATAGCATATTCCTTCATTTGGTCAAAATTGTTGACAGATTCCTTGAAGTATTTCAGGTAAACAGACTATTTACAGGTAAAACCAGTGGCAGAGAATATACAAAATATTTGATTGCTATTTAAGAATTGTCAAAGCAGTGTTATTTCTTGAAGTTAAGTTGGAGCAGATATTTACTGTAACGTGTCATCATTTGCTAGAGAAATATAGTTTCTTAAGCAGCTGTGATAAATATAATGGGATAGATTGTCTTGTGGCTGTGTAAATTCTGGCAATAAATGTTTCATGTAGGAAAATACACTGTTTGTGCCGCAAATGCTTTATTTTTATGGGTCCATTGCTAATGAAAAGTGAATGTGATTCTGTTACCACCACATTGCCTTGTCTGGTACTCAAATGTCAACATAAAACTTACCTCTTTACAAAGTATTGCAAATTATTTATAGCACAGAAGCAGGCTATTCAACCCAATAGGCATATGCCAGGGTTTATACTCCACACAAACCTCCTCCCACCCTTCTTCATCTAACCCCATCAACATATTCCTTCTATTCTTTTAACCCTATGTGCCTATTTAGCTTCCCCTTATCTGTGCTATTCATTTCAACTTTTCCTTGTGGTACTAAGTTTCACATTCTAACCACAAATGAAGTTAATGAAGTTTCTCCTGAATTCCTTATTGGATTTATTAGTGATTATCTTATATTTATGGTCTCTAGTCCTGATCTCATCCACAAGTAGAAAAACCTCCTCTACATCTACCTTATCAAACCCTTTCATAATTTTAATGACCATTAATAAGCCATCCCTCAGTTTTCTCTTTTCTAGAGAAGAGTCTCAGTTTGTTCAATCAATCCTGTGAATTATAACATCTCAGTGCTGGTATCATGCTAGTTAATTATTTTTTGCACCTTCTCCAGTGCTTCTATGTCATTTTTGTCATATGGAGATCAGAACTGTTTACTGTATTCTAAGATTTATCACTGATATCTTTGTTAGTTTTAAATGCCATCTTGGTTCAGTGTAGCATATTTAGCTTGAAGTAGTAAAGATTGTGGATTCAAATCCCACTCCAAAAATTACTTACATTAATTTAAAAACTGGAACTGATGTAAAACGAGCAGCTAATTCATTATCACTCATTTTGGACTACACCCATTTGAAAATGACCCCATGTGTGAGGAAATATGGGACCAAATTCCCGTCCTACCACAGTGAGAAATATACATCTTCATTCCAGCCAGCTGCGTCTGGGAATTAGATTCTTAAGTGGAGAATGAAATTGCCTAAGATTTAAACATTCAGGTGTGGATAGGTGAAATCTATCTGCCAAAAAACATAGAGATAAAGGGCAGTGCTATGTCTGAAGCCCTTTTGTGTATCGTTCTTAGATATATTTTTTTTAAACAAAACTTGTTAAAACCTGTTCTTATCAAGTGTGTCTGACATTTTGGCAGCCATTTTTAACTAGCAACCCCACCAATGTTCCTTCTAAACTGTGCAGCCACACACAAGTTAGCCCCTGTAAATTAGCATGCATGTATGACTGCACAAAAAAAAGGGACAGTGAATTTAAACAAATTGCCCGCACATTACAAAAAATATTAGAAGGTATTTGGTCTTCATCTTGGCAGAAAACAAATACTTTTTCTCTTAATAAATATCAAAAAAGAGTAACTTTGCACCATTTAGGATGCAATGAATACATACTTACGTATGCCTTGATTTTAAATTTCTCATCTTTGTTTTCAAATTCCTCCATGGCTTCATCACCCCACCCCCATCTCTGTAACCTCTCCAGTTCTATAATCCTCAGTGATCTCTGTGCTCTAACTCTGGCTCCTGGCATATCCTCGATTTTTAGCCCTCCACCATTGGCAGTGGTGCCTTCAGTTCAGTTGCCTAGGCCCTAAGCTCTAGTATTCCCTCCCTAATCAACCCTGCGTCTCTACTTCTTTTTCCTCCTTGATGACACACGTTAAATCCTAGCTCTTTGATCAAACTTTTAGTCACCTGGCCTAATATCTCCTTATGTGTCCTGGTGTTGAATTTTGTTTGATATAACTCCTATAAATGGAAAATTTTGTGGGTGATGTTCTTTATTAAATCAATAAGCAAAATCATTTACAGATTCTTAATGGTGGTGGACTGATGCTGGTATTAAAGCAATCACAGCAACACTATTCTGCCCAGGACACGTTATATTTTAGAACTGCCAGTGGATCTACAGAAAGACAGGAAATTCACCGAGCCTCACTAACGCCCTGAATAGAAATTCTCTATCAATATGGTCATAGTTGTCAATTTTAGCTTTATTTTCTTTAGCACTGTTTTTTTCTACTAACAAATAATCGTGGCCTTTTCTACTGTAGATACAAGCGCTTACTAAACAATTGATTGCTGAAAACATCCTCATAATTTTAATTTCCAAAAATACTGTTCGCAACATATTCCTGAAGCTATGTTTTAAATCACCATTAAGACACCATACTGTGCAAGTGTGCCGTTTGCGAATCAAGAGTGACTTTTATGGCGTTTTAAATCATAAAAGATGTCATGCCACAAAATACAATTTTTGTGGACTTCAAGCACCTAGTAGCTCTGTTTATGTCTGTTTTTGGACTTAAGATACAAATTGCCAGTTTGGCTACAAAACGACATTGACTGCTTCTTAAAAAAACAATTTCAAAGCATTTTGGTACTTCACAAGCGAGAGAAAAGGCGCTACAATAAATGCAGGTTCATTTTTTTAACATGCAATGCAGTACTAGTTGCATGAAGAGCACAATGGAAACGGTCTTACGCAAACATCCATTTGGCGCAATGCAAGGAGCAGAATGGAAGAATTGGCACCAAACCGGTAGCTTGAGCTTGCGCGGCGTTGCGCTGCAGTTATATTTTTCATACCAATTTAATATTTGCAGAATAAATTAAGCTTTCTCTTATTTTACTTTTAGGATACATTTATTGCTATGTTTTTCTTTTCAGTAGTCTCCTGCTTTCATCTAATTGTAAGAGGAGCTACAGGGCGATGCTGCCCAGTTCTATAAGGGGAGTAGGGGAAAAACCGGGTTTGAGTCCAGCGCACCCATTTTTTGTATCTTCTATCGGAGAATCACAGAGTGAGCGGAAGAATATCTACCCATCCTTCTTGTTGAAACGATGGATTAATTCACAAAGAAAGGACATTTTACAAAGATCTCTGTGCAAGGTTTAGTGAAATTGTAAGACCCATTTATAAATCATCTATTTACAGTTTTGCCACTCCGAGCGCAAGGGGAAATCTTTCTTCTCCCGAAAGTGCCTGTAAGATTCACATTTTCTTGACCTGGAAGACTATACTGTGCTGCACGATATCGGAAAAAATACTGAAGAAAGATTGTCAAGATTGTCATGCACGGAAAAGCAGATTTTGAAAATAGAACTAAGAGGTTTAATGAACGTCTACAGTTGGAAAGTTAATTGACAGCTAACTGTATAGGGTTGTAACTCTTTCGAGTACAAACCCGTTTCTATCTGTTTCAGATGAAGTTACATTGTTTCATAGTTATGCCATTGTGAGATTTGAACTCTTGATTTTGGGGTTATAAACCCAGTACCATAACCACTTGGCTATTTAGGCCAAACCTGTATAGGGTTGTAGTGGGGTTAAGCACTAATCTGTGTCACCAATTAGAACGCGAAATAGTTAGGACGCCGGCATGGGTATCTGAAATGTTGCAAAGATTCAGAAAAGGTCTGAGTTTAGGATAGGGTTTCTAAAAAGTTTCTCTGAAAATGTTTAATATTTTTAAGCCACAATTATTTACCAGAATGATTCACTTACTGTGCACAAATGGATAAATACTTCCTTTTTTCGATGTTCTCTGCATAATTGAATATCACCTTTACACAGGTTTTACACTGCAAACAATTGATTACCCAAACAAGTGATTTTTCTTATTAGAAACTTCATGTAAAAGACTGTATAGTTGTGTCAAATTATGCACATGAAAATGGCTAGTTTACATGGGTAATTAAGCAAACACATATACATTTGGCATTATTCAGTAACTGGACACTTTTTCAAAGATTAAATAACAAGAAGTAATAATTACAAGTTGGTACTTCTGGCAGTGCCGTGGATTCATCCACTGATACACTGCGTCACGGAATGTAAGAACTTCGGTTCTCCCCAGTGATCCTGCACACGATGGGCCCACAAACATCAATCAGGGTCAACCAATGGAAGGTGCTGGTGTAAAGTGATCCCTTTCCCAAACGAGGAAGAGCAAATTGACAAGCAAGCTGCTTTAATAAAAATGATTTTGCATCTCCCTAGGGCTAGTTCAGTGAAGCATCGGCAGACGGCTGGCAACAGTTCTCTGCCCACACTCTACAGAATGAAGCATGACATGAACAGGCAATAGGAAATGGGTGGGGTGGGGTATAACATAGCAGAATGGGGGCTGGTCAGAGGAAGAAAAAATTTAAAATAATTTCAGCTCCAGCCACTGAATTCACAGTCATCAAAAATTATTAATAGATAGATGATTTGAAAATATGATATTGTTCTTTATATATTCCACTATTGGATATAAGCACAAAATACTTGTCTTTTAGCGTTGTCCATAATGCACACAAGGATATGCGGAATGCATAGATTTCCCGGTCTAGTCACACAAAACTTCACAACAGGAGAGTACTGCAGCATTGCCCATTATGTCTGAGTTTACTTAAGACATCTTTGCAGAAAAAATCTTTACAGTTAGTTTCATCAACTCAACATTGAGCAAGAATCACAATCTGAAATAAGTAGTGAAAAGTAGAGTATTCTTGAAGGAGTATTCTTGAAGACAATAATAAGGTATATCTGGTTTAGTAGAGTCAAAGGGAGGGAATGTATTGAGGCAAATTCTAAGCTTTTGCAGTGTGAAATCTATCTGCCCAACGTTAGAAACCCAAACCTTTTCTGCATCCTTCTTACTAATAATACTGCTTGGTTATATCAGTCCGAGTCAACTGTCTGTCCAATTTGTCACGGGCCCCAAACCGGAATGGTATTGGGTCGGTAGCTCTCTCGGTAAAGATAGGCTTTGTGAGAAAAGGAACTCCCGAGCGTTTTGAGCGTGAGGAGAAGGTGGGACCCTCTCATGTGGCGAGAGAGGAATTCTGTCTCGTGGGGAACATGAAGAAATGGGTACCCGTTGCCGAACCTGGTGCTGAGGTGGCGAATGATAACCACTGAATTGTGAATCGCAGGGAGGCTGTGAGCTCTGTCCTGGGATGGCGGAGAGGTGAGGCATCATAGCTGTGGTGGTGAAGTGAGCTGAGAAATGCTGATAAGGAACGGTTTCCATGGTCTGAACACTGCAATTACCATACGGTGGAACGGAAGCCCACATGTTGCAGTTTAATGTTTGAGGAGGATGTTCCTCGGCGGCGGCACCTCCAGGCACCTCACTTCCAGGGGTGGAAAACATGCAGGCGTCCCTTAGATCTGCTTCGTTCCGATAGGATGGGCTCATCACCTGTTGGTCATATGGTGGTGGACGAAAGTAGTGTTCTTCGGCAATAGAAGCAGGGGCTTCTAGAAAAGGCCGTTTACAGGTCAACTCTGGATGACCATGGGCTTCTGAAAGGAGACAAAACATAAAGTGTGTCATCGTCGTTCATCCTATGAAAAAATAAAAATTATTGTTTGTTATACACCTTCCTACAGCCTCGTGGCAGTGTAAATGATAAACAATGACAGCACACCACTGAAAACATTATTCATGTTTGGTACCACTAATGACAACTCAAAACGCGTTTGTTAATTAATTTTTTAAAGTTTCATTTTATAAATATCTGTCCATCTCCCTATTTCCCTGTTCTCAATTTTTAAATTTCTTTTTTTTGTGATAATCAAGGTGACAGATGGTATTATTGGAAAGTTGAACCCTACTCTTTACTTGTTGCACTAATTAATCCTCAACTATTTAATCTCCAAGATATGACTGATCATTACCAAATTACTCCCTTTTTTGATATGTCTAGTTACAGGCAATAGTTTTTGAAAGCTGCAGGGAACAAGGAAAACTAGGAAAAGCAGCAACTGATCAAATAATATTAGGCTATAATTGGGCGGATAATGTGGCTAAAAATACATTTCAGCATGCAGCCTTATTTTTTAGATCAAAACCTTCCCTTACAATTCACAAGTATGCTTGCTCTTTCAGCGGAGAATGTTTGTGTACAAGAAAGATAAATGTAGATTAGGCAGTTTGCTCAATGAGTAAATATTTCTTCATTCCATCAGATGTTCAGCCCCTGATGTAACATGATGACGCATTTTCAAGGCTTCCCCCTGTAGCCAAGATAAGTACTCAAAGAAGCCAAGTGAAGATGGAGGTTAAGGATATTGAGTACTTCAACCAATATAACTGTGAAGGAAACCATGATGTACCTTTCTAAGCATGTTCTTATTATACTGTCTGATGGAGTGTTTTCTCTAAATTTTGAATGGTGGTTTTGAGATAGTTCAATCAGAAATAGACTGATTCCAAATATAATCTTTTACTTTTTGTTGTAATACACTTCTAACAAGCCTTCAATTTCAGTGTCTTTGACACACCTATATTTTTGAATGTTTTCCAAGCTCCAATTCAAAAATTCCTTGAGATTGAATTTTAATTAATGTAACTTGACCCACTAGGGTATGCATTCTTTCTCTTCTTGTTCTTTGACAACGCCCTACATAACATACAGTTAGCTGCAGGCTTCCCACACATCCCGATTTAGTTGACCTGAACCCCTCAGAAATTTATAGATAATTATCTTCTCCTTCCAGGACACATGTTCAGTCGGAAAAATAATCAGCACAATATCAAATAATAAAGCTTGTTCTCCATAGAGCAAAGAAAGATAAGGGAAGATTTAATGGAGGTGTTCAAAGTCATAAAGAGTTTTGATAGAGTGTATATTCAGAAGCATTTCCCACTGGTAGATGGAACTAGAGGATACAGATATAAAGTAATTGGCAAACCAACCAGAGGGAAGATGATGTACTTTTTAAAGCAGTGACTTATGATTGAAATGCACTGCTTGAAGGTGTTGTGGAAGCACATTCAATAGTAATCTTCAAATGGAAATTGGAAAGGAAAAATTTGCAGGGTCATGTAGAAAGAGCAAGAGCATAGGATTGATTAGATAACTCTTTCAAAGAGCCAGCACAGGCATGATGAGCCGAATGACCTCATTCTGTACTGTGTCATTTCGATTCTGTAGCTTCTGAAGAATCACAATCAATGGGATAAAATGTATTTGGACAATGTACTCTCTAATTTTACTGTAGTTTTGTTGCACACTGAAAACTAATTATCTCCGAGTGTTCACAGTTAAAACCTGAAAAAATAAACATACGGACAACAATTCAGAGGCTGAGATAGGGAAGTGTGAGTGTAATCGAAAATAATACAAGATACTTTAGGTTCTAATGGGTGTTGTCGTGTAACTTCGTAAAAAGGATTCCAGCAATGTCAATCTATAAATTTGCCAGGAGAAAGGATTCAGCAATAGCACTGCGTGTGTTCGCATTCTGACAAACTGCGGCCCAGTGTCTCTTTCTTCGCAACAAAAACAGAATTACCTGGAAAAACTCAGCAGGTCTGGCAGCATCTGACCTGCTGAGTTTTTCCAGGTAATTCTGTTTTTGTTTTGGATTTCCAGCATCCGCAGTTTTTTTGTTTTTATCTCTTTCTTCGCAGTTCCCCAAGCACTGAATTCTATATCTGAGGTACGGTTGCGTCAGAAGTATAGGCGAAGAGATTCCCCATAGAATGGAAACAATTAGGGGGAGGGGGAGGAATTTTCCCCTCAGCACTCCTGTGTATCCCATAAAATTTGGGACACTCACCCATTCTCCCAGTCAGGAAAGTATTTACAGGAAGTTTCGAGAAAAGCGGGGATAAAAAATACAGTCAGACATATAGGACAGTCGCTAAGGATCTTGCCTGGTATGGAACAGCCACACTGACCAGGAAGGTCCAGTTTAAGATTGCCTGTGAGCACTGAGTTGAAAGGGGAGTCTCAAATGTGCCTGAACCAAAGCAAAGATCAAGGGGAGGGGGAGGGACGCACATTTACTCCGGGATTCCTCCCTGCAACAAAATCCTGGTGTTGGGCGAGATGTTGGCAAGAGACACCGAGCAGACAAGTTTCTCGGTGTAAACTAGTGTTGTCCAATATGCTCGCCACTTTGTGGCAAATCGGTCCCGGACGTGGCGATTTGATGCTGCTCATTTTTAGGGCCACACAATACTGAAACAGAATTACCTGGAAAAACTCAGCAGGTCTGGCAGCATCGGCGGAGAAGAAAAGAGTTGACGTTTCGAGTCCTCATGACCCTTCGACAGAACTTGAGTTCGAGTCCAGGAAAGAGCTGAAATATAAGCTGGTTTAAGGTGTGTGTGTGGGGGGCGGAGAGATAGAGAGACAGAGAGGTGGAGGGGGTTGGTGTGGTTGTAGCGACAAACAAGCAGTGATAGAAGCAGAAAAAAAAACCCACTAGAGCTATACCTTGAGTGCCCTACCATCCATTCTTAATTAGCACATTCGTTTAGATAATATCACCAACTTTATCTTTAACACCTATGTGTTCTATTGTACTATTGTTGTTGACATCTTTTGATATTCTGCTTCTATCACTGCTTGTTTGTCGCTACAACCACACCAACCCCCTCCACCTCTCTGTCTCTCTATCTCTCCGCCCCCCACACACACACCTTAAACCAGCTTATATTTCAGCTCTTTCCTGGACTCGAACTCAAGTTCTGTCGAAGGGTCATGAGGACTCGAAACGTCAACTCTTTTCTTCTCCGCCGATGCTGCCAGACCTGCTGAGTTTTTCCAGGTAATTCTGTTTTTGTTTTGGATTTCCAGCATCCGCAGTTTTTTTGTTTTTACCACACAATACTGAGTTGTGTTAAAGTTGCAGCTGTAGGTATGAGTGTGGGTGTCAATCACTAGACAGCTATTTGTTATTCGTTCCTAATTGAGAAAGGAAAATCAAACCACGTGGCTGTTAGACAAGATTCACGTGGCGGCCAGACCGCGGTTATATTTATCAGAATTTATCGTTCAATTGTCAGTTTCCTCGTGACATGGAAACAGAAGCCATTTGTTCAACGAAACTGGAAAAATGGTCTGCCTTTTGTTACCTGATTTGTTCCTGTTCTTTCTGAGTCTCTCTAAATGACGATCCATTTAGATCCGCAAGATCTCTCTGTGATGCATTTTGAAGGCACGATCGGCCTTCCAAGGGACAGCGGTCCAATTGCCCTCGAAATTTACTTGGGGACCTAGTGTCACAGGGGAAGCTAACTGAAAACTTGGTTTTGTTTATTTGATATTTGGCAGTTTTCGCAAAAACAGTTGAGGTGGGTGAGTGATGAACAACGCATGGCTGCCCATGAGGGTTCAAATATGGCAAGCTTGCTGGTGGGGGGAGGTGCAGCAAGATTCAAAGTGTTCCGCTTTGATAATAATAGATTGAAACGAGCAACTAGGGCATTATTAGTGTAAGAGGAGAAATTGCAGGAGGTGAGCCGAAGGCCTATTAAATCTCCGAACGCCCCTTGAATCCCTTGCACATTAAAAATCTGTCTAACTCAGCCTGGAATATATTCAATGACCCAGCCTCCAATGCTCTCTACAGTAGAGAATTCAAAAGATTAGTGACCCTCTGGGAGAAGAAATTCCTTCTCATCTCTGTCTTAAATGGGACACGCCTTATTTTGAAACTGTGCCCCTAGTTCTAGATTCCCCAAGGGGGTGGGGGTGGGAGAACATTCTCTCAGCATCTATCCTGTCAAGCTCCCTTACATGTTTCCATAAGATCACCTCTCATTATCCTAAACTCCAATGAATATAGGCTCAACCTGCTCAACCTTTCCGCAAAAGACAATCCCTTCATCCCAGGAATCAAGCTAGTGAACCTTTTCTGAAATATCGCCAATGGAAGTATATCCTTCCTTAAATAAGGATACCAAACTGTAAACAGTGATCTAGATGTGGTCTCACCAAGGCCCGGTACAGCTCTTGACTACTTTCATACCCCATTCTCCTTGCAATATAGTACAACATTCTATTTGCCTTCCTAATTGCTTGCTGTACCTGTGTGCTAATCTTTTGTGATTCATGTACTAGGACACCCAGATCCCTCTCTACCACATTCTGCAGCCTCTCTCCATTTAGACAATATCCTGCTTTTGTATTCTTCCCACCAAAGTGGGCAACCTCATATTTTCCCACATTACACTTCATCTGCCAAATTGTTTGCCCCCTTACTTACCTATCTGTATCCCTTTGCAGACTCTGTGCATCCCTGTGACTTGCTTTCCTATCTATATTTGACTCATCAGCAAATTTGGTTATATTACAGTCTGTCCCTTCAAGTTATAAATAAAGATCATAAATAGTTGAGGCCACAGCACTGATCTTTATGGTCCTCCACTAGTTGCAGTTTGCCAACATGAAAATGACCCATTTACCCCCGCTCTCTGTTTGCTGGTACTTAGCCAGTCTTCTATCCATGCTAATATATTAACCCGACACCATGAGTTCTTACCTTATGTAGTAACCTTTTATGTAGCCTTAGAGTCTTAGAGCAATATGTTGCAGAACCTATCCGGGAACAGGCTATTTTAGATTTAGTAATGTGTAATGAGGTGGATTAATAAGAGATATTGTAGTTGAGGATCCTCTAGGGCATAGTGATCACAACATAGTAGAATTTCAAATTCAGTTTGAGGGTGAGAAACTTCAGTTTCAAATCTGTGTCCTCAACTTAAATAAGGGCAATTATAGAGGTATGAAAAAAGAGTTGTCTAAAGCAGATGAGAAAAATAGACTAAGGGGAAGGTCATTGGACAAGCAGTGGCAGACATTTAAGCGGATATTTCATAACGCTCAGCAAAAAAATTTATCCCGGTCAAAAAGAAGGAGTTGATGAGAAGGATGAACCACCCGTGGTTAACAAAGGTGGTCAAGGAGAGTATCCAATCAAAACCTAAAGCATACAAAGTGGTGAAATCTAGTGATAGGCCAGAGGATTGGGAATTTTTAGGAACGAGCAGAAGATGACTAAAACGCTGATAAAGAGGGAGAAAATTGATTATGAAACTAAATTGGCAAGAAATATAAAAACAAACAGCAAGAGCTTCTAGGGATATATATAAAAAAGAGAGTGGCTAAAGTGAGCATGAGGCCCTTGGAAGATATGACTGGAGAATTGATGATGGGATACAGGGAAATGGCAGATAATTTAAACCAATATTTTGCATCGGTCTTCAAGGACACTATAAACATCCCAAAGATACCAGATAAGCAAGGAGCTAATGGGAGGAAAGATCTTGTAACAGTCTTTATCACAAGGGACAAAGTATTTGAGAAACTAATGAGGCTAAAGGCAAACAAGTTGCCAGGACCTAATGGCCTGCATCCAAGGGTTTTTTAAGGAAGTGGCTGCAAAGAAAATGGAGGCATTGTTCAAAATATTCTGGAACTCACTGGATTCCAGGAGGGTCACAGTGGATTGGAAAACTGCTAATGTGACGCCCCTGTTCAAGAGGGAGGGAGACAAAAAGCAGGAAACTATAGGCCAGTCAGCCTAACATCTGTCGTTGGGTAAATGCTAGAGTCTATTGTTAAGGAAGAAATAGCAGGAAATTTAGAAAAGCTTAATGCAATCAAACAGAGTCAACATGGTTTTGTGAAAGGGAAATCATGTTTGACAAACTTGCTAGAGTTCTTTGAGAGTATAACAATCAGAGTTGATAAAGGGGAACTAGTAGATGTAGTGTATTTGGATTCCCAGAAGGCATTCAATAAGGTGCAATATAAAAGGTTATTGCACAAAATAGGAGCTCACAGTATTGTGGGTAATGTATTAACATGGATTGAGGATTGGTTAACACACAGAAGACAGAGAGTCTGGATTAATGGGTCTTTTTCAGGTTGGAAAGACGTAACTAGTGGTGTGCCACAAGGATCAGCCCTAGGGCCTCAATTATTTACCATCTGTATTAATAACTTGGAGGAGGGGGCAGAGTGCAATGTATCCAAATTAGCTGATGATACAAAATAGATGGGAAGGCATGTTGTGATGAGGACATGAGGAATCTGCAAGGGGATATAGATAAGTTGAGTGAGTGGGCAAAAACTTGGCAGATGGAGTTTAATGAAGGAAAGTGTGAGGTCATGCACTTTGGTAGGAAGAATCAAAAGGCAGACTATTATTTAAATGGAGAGAGACTCCTAAAAAGTGCAGCACAGAGGGATCTGGGTGTTCTTGAGCATGAAATATAAAAGGTTAACATGCAGTTGCAGCAAGTAATTAAGAAGGCAATTGGAATTTTGGCCTGTATTGCTAGGGGGTCGGAGTTTAAAAATAGGGAAGTCTTGTACAGGGTGTTGGTGAGGTCGCGCTTGGAGTACTATGTACAGTTTAAGTCCCCATATTTAAGAAAGGATATAGTGGCATTGGAGGCGGTTCAAAAGAGATTCATTAGGCTGATTCCTGTGATGAAGGGGTTGACTTATCAAGAACAGCTAAACAGGTTAGGCCTTTATTCATTAGAGTTTAGAAGAATGAGTGGTGATCTTATTGAAATGTTCAAGATTCTGAGGGGGCTTGACAGGGTAGATGTTGAGAAGATGTTTCCACTAATGGGGGAATCTTGAACTAGGGGACATAGTTACAGAATAAGGGGACACTCATTTAAAACTGAAATGCGAAGTAATTTCTTCTCTCAGGGGGTAGTGAATGTCTGGAATTCTCTACCCCAGAGAGTTGTGGAGGCTAGATCACTGAAAGTAGTTAAAGAGGAGGTAGATATATATTTGGAATATTGGGGAGTTGGGGGCTATGAGGAGCTGGCATGAAAGAGGAGCTGAGGCCTGGGGCAGATCAGCCATGATCTTACTGAATGGCCACTCCCACTCCTATTTCTTATGTTCTTATTAAATGCCTTTTTGGAAATTCAAATACGCCACATCTACTTATTTTACTTTATCCACCCTGCTTGTTACATCTTCAAAGAACTCTAATAAAATTGTTAAGCATTATTCCTCTTTCATAAAAACATGCTGACTCTGCTTGATTGCATTATGATGTTTTAAATGTCCTGCTACTACTTTCTTAATTATAGATTCCAGCATTTTCCCAACGACAGATGTTAGGCTAACTGGTTTATAATTTCTTGCTTTCTGTCTCCCTCCTTGAATAGAGATATTACATTTTCGGTTTTCCAATCCACTGGGACCTTTCAAAAATCTAGGGAATTTTGGACGATTACAACCAATGCAGCCACCATATTTGCAGCCACTTTTTTATGACCCTAGAATGCTGGCCATCAGGTCCAGAAGACTTGTCAGCCTTTAGTCCCAATAGTTTTCCTAGTACTTTTTCTCTAGTCATAATGATTGTTTAAAGTTCCTTCCTCCTTTTTGATTTTTTAATATTTTTGGAATTTTTTTGTGTCTTCTACTGGTGAAAACAGATGCAAAATAATTTTTCTAAGTGTCTGCGGTTGCAATAAGTTTGGCGAGCATCGAAATCCTATTGAATAACATTGGTGTAGACTAGGACTGAGTGTTGGCTCGGCTGCAATCTCCTGTCAGCTGTTTGGTAAGGCACAGAACTCCTTGGCAAAAGAGCAGTTTTGCCTGTCTGACCTGCTCTGTACAATGGCAACAGTGCAGCACATGGGAATGTGAAAAAACTGAATGTAATAACGGCAAAGTGTGGGAAACAAAAGTTAACTTTTTTTAAGAAACCATTATTTGTCAGTAAAATGCTGCTTTCCAGGCTGATGATTATATTAGCTTACGTTTATCAATTTTTTTTAGAAAAGCTGGAAGTTTCAGTAATTTATTGCCACGCGTCATCATGTATAAGTAGAAACAGCTAGTCTAACGAGAAATCAGAGGATCGTATCAGCTCTGTTATAAAAATACCATTACTGTACAGCTACAAAGACCAAACTTCTTAGCATCGATCAACGCAAGGAATGCTTATCAGTCTGAGCTGTTAATTACTGACAGTCTGCTTCCAGACCTTAGTCAAGCACTTATCCAGGCACCCGTAGCACTCATATTTACGTGTCACATTCCCTGACAAGATCAAGCAGCCCTCCTCATTTACCTTATCACTCCGTTTCCTCCCATTCTCACCACAGTCATATTACATTTCCCATTAATGTCAGGAGGATAACTTCATGTAGACAGACACACCAATGTGCAACAAAATATTAACTTCTTAAATGCAAACATATATAGCATATATAGCGCAGTATGTATTTATTTACACAATGTACAGATGATACAAGATTTATAGTTTAATAAATAATTGTCATTAGTAGCATGGGGTGATTCTGCGACTCTTGCATTTCTAGCAACGAGCAGCATTGGCAGAAAACACTTCGCAGGAAATCAAGCACTCTATGGTTTAACCACTACTATGGAAAAAGAGGCTGTGATTTTTGAAAAGCTCACCGTGAGCGCTGCTTATCGCTGGAGTTGCCCCTTATTGGTAATATTCTTTCAATTTATCATTGCTACATAAATGTCGTGTGTGTGATGTATAGTTTATAGAATGTGCGATATCAGCATAGAGCATAAAATTTGTGACTATACATTAAACTTCCATATGTAAATTTTGGATAGAGTTTATGAGTTAGCAGGCGGGCCCTTTACTGGACAGGACCGCAGGACTGAAAAAGGGTGGAGATCAGCGCAGATAAAAGCAAAAATACTGCGGATGCTGGAAATCCGAAACAAGAACAGAAAATGCTGGAAAAGCTCAGCAGGTCTGACAGCATCTGTGGAGAGAGAAACAGAGTTGACGTTTCTGAAGAAGACTCGAAACGTTAACTCTGTTTCTCTCTTCGCAGATGCTGTCAGACCTGCTGAGTTTTTCCAGCGTTTTCTGTTTTTGTTAGAGATGAGCGCACCGGCATCACGGCCCTGCCGACTCTTTCAGCCATAAAATTAATGACTAGAGATTTGATAGGTCCGTGAATCGGGGCATATTCTGAAAAGCTCCACACCCCAAACCTGGAAAATCTAAAAGTATGCAGCACATAGGACAAAAATAAATGATCATACCAGTCTTATCAAGTCCCAAATCTTCAGGCTATATTTGACCCTGTTTGCGTCACACTCCCTTAATACTATGGTACACCCACCAGATAATGGGAGTAAAAATCAAAACAAAGTAATAGAAAAATTTATGCCATATTGATAGGTAAAAAGCAAACAGATGGCAGAAGGTTAAAACATAACCGGATCTTGATACTCTGCTGACAAACGTTTTTGCCATGTGGTCATCTTGATTGAACCATGTGCTGCATTCTGGTCTGCTGCTCGCCGTCTAACATTCTGTATAATAACACTCGAACCGATAAGATACAAAGAACTTTCGCTTTTGACTGCAGAATTGTCCTTGTTATTTGATTGATTCAGCAGTTACTCGCTGGCAGTAAATTTCAAGTCTTGGAGTAACGGAACTGTTTGTCTTGCTGTTTTGGTAGTCAAACAAGAGGGAAAGTTAGCAGTAACAGAGACATAAGGGAGAGAGGAGTATTTGCGCGCCAGGATCCATATGTATTATAAAACCTCGCGAATGAGGGATTTTAAAAATAAAATTCTTTGAAAGCATTAATTATTGTGTCAATGCCATCCTTTACTCTTCGCTTAAGCCTCATATATCAATCATTACTCAGCACGCACTTAAACTTTGTCACCAGTTACCTCTTGGTTTAAAACAGTGATAGATTAGCCCCGAATCTCTCTGTGCTGCAAAGGGGCTGAGTGCCAGATCCTGAGTGCCCGATGCAGTTAACTGAATGGGTCCGTTGTTGTCGTACGGGTAGTGTTGGTGACCCTGCGTCCCGTGATGTGTGCTGGCTTCCATTTTCGGTGTCAACTGACCATGGTTAGAAATGAGTCTTTGCCTAACAATGCTTTTTGAAATCATTGGATATTCTCTGCAAAGAAAAGACAACGGAAGAAATTTGTATTTGTACTAGTTGACCTCCTGTAACACATTACACATAGCGAGTCAAAAGAGAATAATCTGGAATGTACGGAAAGGTAATTAGATCAGGGTGCCCAGAGATAAGATTTTAAATACACCGTTTCAGTGCCGTACACACTTAGGACTTTTGAGATGCATAACTGAGGTAGTAAAGTATTGCCTCTGATGGAAGGGTGTGATCACAGTGTAACACGTTTACATACAGAGTTTCCATTATAACTGTGGACATAGAAATTTTAATCAAAAACGTTCACCCATAAGTGTAAGATTCTTGGATAGGAAGTCCGTCTGGAGGAAGGTATCCAGCGGTGTACCCCAGGGGTCAGTACTAAGACCACTGCTTTTCTTGACATATGTTAATGCCTTAGACTTGGATGTTCAATTGGGTGGCACGATTTCAAAATTTGCAGATGATACAAACCTTAGAGTATTGTGAACTGTGAGGAAGATTGTGATCAATTTCAAGATTACATAGACAGATTGGTGCAATGGGCAGGCACATGGCAGATGAAATTTCATCAAGAGAAATGCGAAGAGATACATTTTGGTAGCAAGAACAAGGAAAGGAAACATAAGCTAAAGGTTTCAATTCTATAGGCAGTGCAGGAACAGAGAACATATATGCACAGATGGTTAAAGGTGACAGGGCAGGTTGAAAAAGTGGCTAACATGACATATGGGATTTTGGGCTTTATAAATACAGACAGAATACGAAAGCTAGGAAGTTGTGGGAAACCTTTATAAAACATTGTTTCCACCTCAACTGGAGTATTGTGTCCAATTTTTGGGCACTGCACATTAGAAAGGATGTGAAAGCGTTAGAGGAGGTGCAGTGAAGATTTACAAGAATGGTTCCAGAAAGTAGTGATTTCAGTTTGAGGACAGATTGGAGAAGCTGGGTTGTTCTTCTTAGAGAAGGTTTAGAGGACATTTGATAAAGGTGATTAAAATCATGAGGGGTTTAGACAGAATGGATAGGGAGAAATTGTTTCCTTTGGCAGAGGGATGAAGAACCAGAGAATACTGATTTTAGGTGATTAACAAAAGAACCAAAGGCGACAAGAGAAAACATTTTATTTACACAGCTAGTACTTAGGATCTGGAATGCATTGCCTAAGAGGATGATGGAGGCAGACACAATAAGGGCTTTCCAAAGAGAATTGGATAAACACCTGAAGATAAAAATGTGCAGGGTTACAGGCAAAGGGCAGGGGAGTGGGACTAGTTCCATTGCCCTTGCAGCGAGCCCACATGGACTCAACAAGCCAAATGGCCTCTTTCCATTCTGTGATTCGAAATCTAGACAGCATTTTTAATGAAATACAGATGTAAAAGTTTAGAATGAGACTAAGGTGTATTCTTCACAAAGGCATCTTGAAACATATAACTCTTATAAACTCTGGCGTCACATTTAGGAGGGATCACCCCTTCCATCCTTCCCCATTTCACCTTCATTTTTCATGTAAACCTTTTGCATTCTGACCTTTATTTTAAGGAAGGAAACTTATCATTAGAATGCCCCTTAAAATTGATGGGAACAAAGAGTTTTTACTGACATTTACATAGAAATGCATAGAAGTTACAACATGGAAAACAATAATTTGACCCAGCCCATTTATGTTGGTATTTAACCACCAAAACATGAAATGTCCTAATCACTTACCCATTCTGTTTTTTTTAACCCTTCTCCTTTATTCTCTCACCTTTCATCCTCTTTTTCTCCATCCAACTGCCAATCAAATTTTGCATGTTGACAGTTCTTGCTTCAACCATTCATCCAGAAAATAAATTCTACAGGCTCCATTTAGCTTCCTTACTTACAATTAATTTTGCATCATTGGCCTCATTCTAGACTTTCACATGAAATACTAACTAGGAGCAGGAGTAGATCACATGGCCCCTCATGTCTGCTCCACCATTCAATAAGATCATGGCTGATCTGATTGCAACCTCAACTCCATGGGCTGAATTTTTCATCCCGTGGACAGACGCACACCCAACCCGAACGGGAATAAAATAGTGTGCGATGACATCAGGTGAGTGTCCCTTAATCAATTAATTAAATTGAACTTTTAGCTGCCCGTCCAACTGTTTGATTGGCAGGTGGGCAAAAAGGCCATGCAGCCTTTGGATTTTTGAGGAAACCTCATGCATGGTGGGATGAGGTTTCTGATGTTAATTAAAAATAAAATAAAAATGTTTAAATCTCACTTTTAACATATATTAATGATTTGGACGTGGAGGGGTACAATTGGGAAATTTGCAGATGACACAAAGATTGGCCGCGTGGTGGATAGTGTAGAGGATAGCCATAATCTCCAAAATGATATAGATGGGCTGGTGGAGTGGACGGTAAAGTGGCAGATGGATTTTAACATAGAGAAGTGTGAGGTCATACTTTTAGGGAGGTCAAACAGTTACAGGGATTACACAATAAATGGGAATATACTAAGAGGGGTAGATGAAGTGCGAGATCTTGGCGTACAAGTACACAGGTCCCTGAAGGCAGCAGTTCAAGTAAACAAGGTTGTAAAGAAGGCATATGGAATGCTCTCCTTCATTAGCAGAGGTATAGAATATAAAAGTAACAATATAATGTTGGAATTGTATAAAACACTGGTGAGACCACAACTGGAGTATTGTGTGCAGTTCTGGTCACCACATTACAAGAAGGATGTAATAGTTCTGGAGAGAGTGCAGAGGAGGTTTACAAGAATGTTGCCAAAGTTAGAAAAGTGTAGCTATGAGGAAATTTTGGATAGGTTGGGGTTATTTTCCTTAGAACAAAGAAGGCTGAGAGATAACTTGATTGAGGTGTACAAAATTATGAGGGGAATAAATAGAGTGGACAGGATAAAATTGTTTCCCTTGGTGGAGAATTCTCGAACCAGGGGACATAGATTCAAGCAGAGTGGCAAAAGGGGGACATGAGGAAGAATTCTTTTATGCAGAGGGTAGTGGGTGTCTGGAATTCGCTGCCCAAGTTGGTGGTAGAGGCAGAAACTCTAAACTCTTTTAAAAAGTACCTAGATCTGCACCTTAAGTGCTGTAAGCTGCAGGGTTATGGGCTGGGTGCAGGAATATGGGATTAGAAAGGGCATGGCATGGCATGGACAACTTCTGTGCTGTAACTTTTCTATGGTTCTATGTGACAGAGTGATATGAGGGGACATGTTTTCCTTATTTTTCAATTGTTTATTTTTAATGTTAAAGATCTTCAGCTCCCTGAGGCAGCTCTGTGCCTTCAGGGAGCTTTCTGTGAGTACACCCACATGGCACCGACTTACACACTCGTCCACCTCCCCCTCCTTCTGCACCGTGCCACCATCACCAGCCCCCCTGCAGCGCTGAATGTTTCAGTGCATGATGCATGCTGGCCATTAATTGGTCAGCTAGCATGAAATCGCAGTCAGGGCCCAATCGTGGGTGGTGGACTGTTGCATGGCCGCTCCCAGGCTTGCCCACCGCACTTGCCTGATGAGGGGAAAATCCTCCCCCATATTCCTGCCTATCCCCAATAACCATTCACCACCTTGCTTATCAAGAATTTATCTACCTCTGCCTTAAAAAGAGAATTCCAAAGACACATGAACCTCAGAGAAAAAATTCTCCTCATTTCTTTCTTAAGTGGAAGACTCCTTATTTTTAGATAATGACCCCAAGTTCTAGATCCCCACACAAGAGGAAACATCCTTTCCAAATCCACCCTGTCAAGACCCCTCAGGATCTATATGTTTCAATCAAGTCACCTCTTACGTTTCTAAACTCCAGTGGATTCAAGCCTAATCTTATGTCATAAGGCAACCTATCCATTCCAGGTATTAGTCTAGTAAATAAAAACAAAAAAACTGCGGATGCTGGAAATCCAAAACAAAAACAAAAACAGAATTACCTGGAAAAACTCAGCAGGTCTGGCAGCATCGGCGGAGAAGAAATGAGTTGACGTTTCGAGTCCTCAGAGGACTCAAAACGTCAACTCTTTTCTTCTCCGCCGATGCTGCCAGACCTGATTAGTCTAGTAAACCTTCTCTTAACTGATGCCAATGCATTTACATCATTCCTTAAATAAGGAGACCAATACTACACACAATACTCCAGATGTGGTCTCACAAATGCCCTGTATAACTGAATCATAACCTTCCTACTTTTGTATTCAGCTCCCCTTGCAATAAACAATAACATTCCATTAGCTTTCCTAATTACTTGCTGTACTTGCATACTTACCTTCTGCAATTCGTGCACTAGTACACCCAAATGCCTCTGCATCTCAGAGTTCTTCAATCTCTCACCATTCAGATAGCATGCTTTCTTATTCTTCCTGCCAAAATGGACAATTTCACATTTTCCCACATTTTACTCAATTTACCAGATCTTTGCTCACTCACATAACCTATCTATATCCCTTTGTAGCCTCCATATGTCTTCTTCACAACTTAGTTTCCTACCTATCTTTGTGTCATCAGCAAAATTTAGCAGCCATACCTTTGGCCTATTCATCCAAGTCATTTATATAAATTGTAAAAGGTTGAGGCCCCAGTTCAGCTACTGGAAACAGTTTACCATCCTTTCATAATTTTTAACCATTCTATTATTTTCCCCCATAATATCTAATGTCTAAAGGAAATATTTGTTTTCGTTTCCTCGTAAACAGAAGTATCCTAATAAGTCTGCTTTATACCCTCTCTAAAGTCTCAATATTCTCCCTATAATGCGGACCCCAATACTGCATACAGTATTCTAACTGGATCTTATAAAGTTTTGATATAGAGTTGTCATTACTGCAGGTCAGTTATATTTTCAAGGGATATATTATGAAGTATTAATCCGAAGAGGAGTCACATTGGACTCGAAACGCTCACTTCGTTTCTCTCTCCACAGATATTGCGAGACCTGCTGAGTTTTTCCAGCACTGTCTGTTTTTATTTCTGTTATATTCTATACATCTTGCAATAAAATCTAGAATTTTATTCCTGTTAGAACCTATTCATGTGCAAGATTCGATTTGACATCTGGAAGAAGGAAATGGGATGAAATAAAAAGGGTTAAAGAAACATGCGTTTCATGTCCTGCGAACCTGTACCCTCAAATGCGTCTGATCTTCAACAACACCAAGTTGCTCTTCCAATGAAAGTATATACATTTTGATGAAAATACATTGAATTCTATCTGCCACTTTTTAGCCCATTCTCACATTTTATCAATGGCCTCCTTTGAAAATTTCTTTGGTTTCCATTTAACGTTCTGGTTGAAAACACCCACTGAATGCTTAAAAACTATACTTCTGATTGAAAAATCTAGACTGCTCTCTTCTCTGGCATTTGCTCAATTCTGGAAGAGTAGCAGAAACCTAGGAAATTACATGAGATGAAGGAGGGAAGGAAACTTGTTGAAAAAGAACTTCAGAAAAATAATGAAATTAAAATACAAAGATTTCAACAACCATTTAAATGAAATGTAGTACCTGCATGTTTGTTGCATAACGTACCTCTGTAAACGAGATACGCGCAGGTCACTGTCATCTCCCCCTCTGAATCCTTTGGCAAATGGGTTGTTTTCAATTTTTAGCTGGGTAATCTGTGAGGATAAGGCACATTTATATTAATTTGCTCTCTAACATCTTATTTCAGTGTCGGCCGATCGATCCAACAAACATCGAACAAATTTTTGTTCTCCCCTTTTAGAGTGCAACACCTCACGTGGTGCCGTCATGAAGTGTGAACCAATGTCTTTAATCACAGGCTTGTGAGTATTTATTCCTCACTTGTGCTATTTTAATTAGAATTGGTGTCTGGGGCAATGACTATGAATGGTAGAAAATTTGGCGCCACTTTATTCAGTACTGCATTTGAAGCATTGTGAAGCAGAGAACAGATAAACTACAATAGATAATCCTGAGATAAAAACAAAAAAACTGCGGATGCTGGAAATCCAAAACAAAAACAGAATTACCTGGAAAAACTCAGCAGGTCTGGCAGCATCGGCGGAGAAGAAAAGAGTTGACGTTTCGAGTCCTCATGACCCTTCGACAGTAGTTCTGTCGAAGGGTCATGAGGACTCGAAACGTCAACTCTTTTCTTCTCCGCCGATGCTGCCAGACCTGCTGAGTTTTTCCAGGTAATTCTGTTTTTGTTATAGATAATCCTGATTTGATAATCCTGTCGGTGCAGACACTGTAACAATTCTGTGATTCTGTGAGTTCTTCAGGTACCGAGTACCACTGGAATAAATCCCTGCCTTCTGCAGCAGATCTAAGGCTGGGGAGGTGAATCGGACGCTACTCTCATCCTTATTCCTAAAGTGACTATTTCATACTCCCAGTAAACAGACTGCTCTCCTTTTGGAAAATAAATATGTCTTCAGAACAGATTTAAAGCATGTTAACATATGAATTGAACAAACAACCTGGAGGCAGGAAACGTTGGACCCAGCAGGCTGTTTGTGTTGTCGAGTCAGAATTTTGACATCTTGATGATAATTCTGTTATTTATGTATTTAAATTCTTTCATGGGACGTGGAGCGGCGCTGGCCAGGCCAGCATTTTTAGCCAGCGACGCCCACGCCCCTTGAAAGAATAACTAAAAACAGGAACACCAAAAGCTGGGCAGAAGATTTTCGAACCAGAGGTGAATGTACGGCCGTAGCCCAAATGGCCGTGAGCTGGAGGTGCAAAGCTCCCTATCTCCAGAGCTAAGTTGCTTGCTCGGTTCCTAGTTCAAGAAAAGCCCATTACTGAGGTATCACATTTGAAATTCCAATTCATATTAATTTTATTCCGTATTTTAAATCGAAGTAAAATATAAGAGAAACCGCCCTATGATACTTTAAAATATTGTTTCCAATATCAGCAACAATAGACAATTTCACCTTAGACCATCCCTGATGTGTTTAAAGAAATAGTGTATCTGTGTTTCTTTTTATATTAGCCTTAGGCAAAAATAAGTGCCACATGACAGAAAACTCAGAGTCAAAAGTCTCTAGGCTTATTTGGCTCACATTGTAACCCTTGTTCATTCATTTTACTCCCTGAGTGAAGAGAGGTCACAACACTGTTCCTCCGCGGACTTGTTTGTTTAATGGATCCGCCCAATAAAATGTAACATCTGAAAAAATACCTTGACTAGAGGCAGGTATTGGTAAATCTATTAGAACCACTTCAAACTGCTGTTCTCAGTGTCTTATTATCCAAATTTATCTTCGCATCTGGTAACACTGCACTGTTCACAAGTCCCTTAAGCCATGAGTGAGTCCATGATCACAGCAGTAATCTTTAACCCACCTTCAAAATCGCTAAATTTAGTTTCATATTCTCGGCTACAATTTGATGGTTTCTTGAGAGCCGTCTTCTGTCTCAGCAGTCTAACAACAGTTCCCACAAGCAGAACATATCGCCTAAGATCCGGGAACTGTACAATTTTTTACACTTTGCGGAGCTTCATTCCAAGCTGACAATTGCCTCTCTCGCATCAAACGGTTTTACTAGTGCGTTTAACATTGTTTCATGCTACAGCACACTGCCAAATTCTTTGCTTTCGACATAATCACGCACAAGTTTATAAATTAAAGTGACTATAATCTTAATCCACAATAGAATTATAATGCGATGCGCAGTCAAATGATATTAAAAATACAGCGACCGTTAACTTCTCTGTTATTTTGCCATTAAAATACAGCAATCACGGACAGAATGAGGTTTCATGAGGGTTTTTAAATATTTAATAAAGGTTTCGGTAAAAGTTATGGACATGTCCCAACTCATGTGACAATGTCACATGAGGGGACATGTCAGGGAAATCTTGCTATCATTTGTTAAATAATTTTTAATTTGGAGCCAATCTCCCTGAGGCAGCACTTAGCCTCAAGGAGATCAGTGCGCTCTTTTGCGCGCATGTGTGAAAGAGCACACTCCCAGCTGAGGGAAATCCCTCCCTGCACAGGGAGCCAAAGTGCTTCCTGGTGGATGTCACACTGAAATTGGCCCATCCATGTAAAATGCACCCCTTCCTGCACCTCCCCCCAACAGTGGAAAAATTTTTCCCCTTAAGTTTGAACCTGTGGTTTTGCTTTCAGTCTTGTTGGGGAAAGGCTGAGAACTGAAGGCTACCCTGACTAGCTCTCTCTCTCTCTCTCCTCCTCTCTGTTTTGTGAAATCATATGTAGTTCTTGAACTGTAGCCAGACAATCCTCATCTGAGTGTAGTTTGTCTGCATAATTTTGGTCTTGCTAGCTGAGACAGGAAGAATTGGTCCAGCTATGGTCTTCTCCACCCTGAAGCATTGTTGGTGAACTTCCCAACATCTACTGGACCCACCCAAGGAACCCTTCACGTGAGGGAACTTCAGACCGACAGCATCAAACCTCCATGAACTTTATTTTTCATTTCTTTCTAGGAAAGATTTTTTTCCCCTCCACCCAACTCCGCAGAGACTACCTGTATGTCTTTTGTTTGTCTGTGTATGCGTGTCCGTGTATGTGCTGGGGAAGTTTAAAAGAGTTAGTTAGTTAGTTACACTTCCAGATTACGATTGTGTGTCAATCAGTTCTTGAAACTTGTTTAAAAGGAGTTTTGTTTTATAATAAATTAATCATTCTGAGTTTTTGAAAGAAGCCTGGTCAGTGTCTCTTTCCTTCTGGGTACTAGAGGTATAGGTACACAGTTGGCCATTTTAATTAGAAAATTAGCATTTAAATTAATGGTACGCCCTGCGGAGTAGAGGGGCTTGATAATTCACACACTCCTCCCACCCCGGTTGTAACAATCAGGAAAGAGTACAAAAAAGCCATTTTTACAATCAAGAATGTTTTTCCAATAGTGTTCCAATATTCAGTTCCCAGTGCCAAAAATGCTTCCAAATTTAATCTCTGGAGTGAGATGAACAATTACATGTAAAATCTTGATGAGCAACAATCCAGCATATTTAGCTAGTATGATATTATTCAATGTTGGCTGGTTGCATTTTGCATATGACATCAAGGGCAGAATTTTGCCCTCATCGGGTGGGCTCAATGGGGGTGGGCAGAGGTGGTCAAGAATCCGACTGCTGCCTACGATCGGGGCCAACCACGATTTCACACTGGCAGGCCAATTAAGGCCCGTCCAGTGTGAAACGCAGTTCATCACTGGCCAGGAAGAGCCAAGCAGGGGCAGAGGCCTCTTGACTAACGGGTCCAATGTCGACCTGGTGGCTGGTTTAAAAATGGCTCAGGCAGCCTGAGAAAGGCTGCCAGGGAAGGATGTCTGTCCATCGCTGCAAGGATGGAGTCAAGTGCGTCAGCAAAAGTCAGGTGGGAGGGCAGGTCGGTTGGGCACTCAGCCCTCCGTTTTTCCGACAAGTGCCTTGCTGCCCTTCTGGAAGAGGTGGCTGCCAGAAGAGACATCTTTGTCCCCAGAGATAGGAGGAGGAGGCCACCGCACCTCACCAAGAAGGCATGGGAGGAGGTGGCAGCCCAGGTGAGCAGCCACAACAGGATGCAGCACACCTGGGTGCAGTGCCAGAAACACTTCAATGACCTGCTGCACTCAGGAAGGGTGAGTACCATGTTGGCATCAGTCAGTATGTTCAATTGTTTTGGGCTGGCCGTCCCTCCCATGGAGCTCAAGGGTGTTAGAGTCTGAGTGCCAGCTGTGCCAACAAGGTGCTGACCAAGGGGCTGAGCCCTGGCTGCTTTGACTGAGTGCCTTACGGCTCAAGGGCCATGACTTGGATATGACCTGCAAGGTGCTCCTCAGCTGGGGTTAGCCAGGCTGTAATGGTGCTGCAGGTAGAGTGGGCTTATCAATGCTCCTCTGTCTTTTCAGGAGGAGACATCCCATAACAATATTGAGAGGTTGCAGACTGGCAGTGGACTCCCACACCTTCTCATCCTCTCCCAGTCTCTTCATTGATATAAGCCTTAAACCTGGATTTCCCATTGATCATTGAAAGACAAGGGCAACATGTTGCAGATCTCCATGGTCTCACCAGGGTACCTGGCATGCACAGTGACAGTGTGATGACTTTAACTAATGACATGTCCTTCTTCTCCCTTTTAGGTTCACCAGCAGATGCTGCTCTCCAGGCCCTGAAGGGCCACCCCTGACACCAGAGGACCACCATGCTCCGCAAGCACCTGTGTCATACCCGCTCTCTGAACCAGGCACCAGTGCAGATACTAGCACCTTGGTGGGCATTAGTTCAGTGGCTAATATCTTGGTGCACATTGTTAAGGCCCCTTCACACTCGCTTGACGTTCATGCGTAGACAGAGAGTGCCCAGGGCGCTGGCAGTTGGAGGACTGCTGGAGACCAAGACATTGCTCAGTCGAAGGCTGATGATGAACGTCTGGAGTCATCCATTAGGCAGCAGATGCTGGATGTCCAGCTGGGTGCACAGGAGGATCTGGCGGAGATCCAAGAGGATATTCGTGCCATAGTCTCCATTGTGGAGGAGTCCCTGTGGAGCTTGAGCACTGTGCTGACCCTCATGGCCGAGCACACTGCCTCCTCCATTGAGAGAGTGGCGACAGTCATGAAGAGGCAGTTCCAGGAACAGAATCAGGGGTTCCTGGGTTTGTGCTCAGACCTGCAAGCACTTACACGGGTAGTGACCTCAGCTGGTCAGTGTCTGTGTGTGAGATGAATGGGGCACTCAGTATCCCACTAGGTGCCCATCCATTAACGGTGAACAGGGAGGTCTACAGAGACCAAACATTGGCACACGAGCTGCCTGTCGTCTCTGCGGGCTCCTCTCAGGGTGCTCTGAATGACAGCAGCAGCTCCTCCACCCCTCTGCCAGTGATTGTGGCATCTGATGAAGCTGTGGCGACTGGGGAGATGCCAGCTGTGGCAATGGCTGCTCCCTCCCAGGCGCGGCCAGCACAGGCTCCACTGGCCAAAGGACAACCGACAAGGTCATCAAGGCCAACAGGACAGCACAGTCAGCAGGCTGCTTCCAATGCCGCTGCCAGTGAGGGGGGAGCACCAAGACATAGCGCCTGTAAACGTAAGTTTAAGGCACCTTAAGCACGAGGGGGACTGGTCATGGATGATCTATTGTTCCTCCATTTTATTTTTCTTTCTTTAATGGTGTGACTACCAATACTGGATATTTTTCTATTCAAGCCTATGTGAGCTCCAACATAAAATGACATTTGCTTTTGTGTCTGTGGCCTGAGCATGCTTCGTTTGTTTTGTAGGTGCAAGGTAGGCCATTATGTAATGCTGGCTGTGGGTGACTGTATATTGGGGGCCAAGGAAAGAGTCATTTCTGCAATTCAGGATGGAGGCAGCAGCCCTGGCATGATGGGGTAGTTCTTATTTGGCAGCCTAGCTGAAGGAGCATTGGATCAAGGTGTCTCTAGTGTCCCAGCTCCCTTGGAGGTTGCCGAGATCAGGCTCCAAGCCCTCAGCATTCTCCTCACCATGCTCCTCTTCTGACTTACTACAGGATTCATCCTCTATTGTCTGTGCAGCTGCGTCAAGATTCTCTTCCTCAGTGGGTCTCCCTTGCCAGTGCCAGATTGTGGAGAGTGCAGCATGCAACCACAATCAGTAACAACCACTCTAGGGGGTATCACATGGCGGTCCCTGAATGGTCCAGGTGTCAGAAGCGCATCCTGATAAGACCTATGGTTCTCTCTACCACTGCCCTTGTGGAGGCATGGCTCCTGTTGTACTGCTGCTCCACCTCTGTTCTTGGGTAGCAGAAAGGTGTCATGAGGTGTCAAGCCCTTGTCACCCAGGAGCCACCCATCCAGTTGGGCTGAAGCACTGAATAGCCTCGGCACCTGGACGCGTCTCAGGATGTATGCGCCATGGGAGCTGCTGGGAAACCTTGCACAGGCTTGCAGAATCTGCATCCTGTGGTCATACATTATTTGCATGTTCATGGAGTGGAATCCCTTCCTGTTGACGAAGGCACCTGGCTGACCCGCTGGCGCCTTGATGGCCACATGTGTGCAGTTGATAGCATCCTGAATGCAGGGGGGCCCAGCAATCACTGCAAAGCCTCTGGCTCGCTGTGTCTGGCTGGCCTCGTCCATACAGAAATCAATGAAAGTCAATACCCACCTGAACAGAGCTTCTGTCACCAGCTTGATGCAGCTGTGGACAGCTGATTGGGACACTCCACACAGATCTCCCACTGAGCCCTGTAAAGAGCCAGAGGCATAAAAGTTGAGGGCCACTGTGACCTTCAGAGCCACTGGCATGGGGTTCCACCCACACAGTTGGAGGTGATCTCAGGGCCTACCATCTGACAAATGGAGGTCACAGTCTCCCTGGAGAGGTGGAGCCTCCTTCCGCATTGCATCTCAGACATATTGAGGTACTTGTATTGCCGCCTGTAAACCCTGGCAGCAAGATAGCGGCATCTTCTGCGGCCCCTTCCACCTTGGACTTCCTGCTGGCCCTGCGCCCCTTGCGCCTGCGCCTCTCCTCCCACAGGTCACTCCCCTGGAAGCTGCATAGGGACACATGGCCTTCTGCCCCTCTGTTCCTCCTCAGAAGAGGTGCCTCCAGCGGAGAGCACAATCCCCATTACCAGGGTAAGGGAAGGCTGCCTGATACCTAGAAGGGTCCACACAGTCTCAATCCTCAGGGGGCCTGGGAGACACCAATGAGTGCAGAAATGGAGCTTGGAAATGCTAGGAATGAAGCTCTGATTAGAGATTAAGCTGCCAAGTACCAATAAGCAGCAAGTTATCTCCAGAACTCCTCACCACTCACATTGACAATGCTGCTGACCCTTCTTATCCTGCCCGTGAATAAGGCTTTGCAAATTGTGGCCTGCCCGCCTGCCTGTTTTGCCCATGCAATGAGCGAAAAATTGAACAGGCAACGCCAAATTGCCGTCAATTGGGTTGTCAAGGGCCTTAACTGGCCTCTTACTTAATGGCAGGCGTGACTCCAACTCCCGCGCGTGCCCGCCAAGCGAAATATTGACCGAGTGCACAATTATGTCGGGACGCTTGCGCAACGTCATCGTGCGTCATCTTACGCTCGAGCGGGTCGGGCGCATGCCCGCCCGCTCACAGACAAATTGTGCCCCCAAGACTATCATTGTAGCACAATAATCGTGTTCAACAAACAATCTATACCAATAGTCTTGTATATATTTCTTCTTTTAGCAATAGTCTTACTCAAAACTATAACATGCTCCATTGAGGTGTTAATTTAATTGAGAAATTATTATACTATTTCTGATCAGTTGGGGTGCTATTTTACGATGATGGAAAACACACTCAACAGAACCAAAAGATGCTGGTTCTGCTGGAGGGCATTATTTAGTTTAAATTTTCTTTTGGCACGATAGGAACTAGTCATAAAGCCAGTTGGAGTTTTATTTCTGTCGTTACTTAGCTATAATTTCTAATCCAACATATTTATAAAAAATATAATTTAGATAGATTTGCTAACACAAAACTATTAAGGAGATTGATAGGACAGATGCTGGGAGAATGTTTCCCAGAGCTGGGGAGTCTAGAACTATGGGTCACAGTCTCCAAATAAGGGGTTGGCCATTTAGGACAGAGATGAGGAGAAATTTCTTCACTCAAAGGGTTATGGAACTTTGGAATTCTGTACCCCACAGGGCTGTAGATACTCAGCCATTCAGTATATTTAAGACAGAGATTGATAGATTTTGTGATAATAAAAGGAATTAAGATTATAGGGACAGTGTGGAAGGTAGAAATAAAAACAGAAAATGCTAGAAATACACAGCAGGGCAGGCAGCATTTGTGGAATGAGAAGCAGAGGGCAGAATCTTCTGTTCAGCGAGCGGGGGGCGGGACCCACTTGCCGACACATAAAATGCCACAAGGTGACATCGGGCATGTGTCCCGATGTCAACCCGCGCCATTTAGATTTTCAGTTTGGCAGGCGCACAACCAAATCGGCTGCGTGCCCGCCAAACTGTCAAAGGCTTATTAAGGCCATTAAAAAACTAATTAACATGATTAATGGACCTGCCTTAAGGTTGGCGGGCAGGTCAGGAGCCCAGGCGGGCTTCTGAAAAACGTGAATCCTCATCCACGGGCGGGATGAGGTTTCATGAGGGTATTAAAGTTTTTATAAAATGTTTAAATGAAAGAAATTGACGTGTCCCAGCTCATGTGACAGTGGCACATGAATGGACATGTCAATAGTTTTACTCCCCTTCTTTATTGAAAATTTTCAAACCAGAGCCAATCTCCCTGAGGCAGCATTTTGCCTCAGGGAGATCTGTGCGCTCTTTTCACGCGCATGTGCGATAGAGTGCATTCCTGACTCAGGGAATTCCCCCCTCCCCACCCGCACAGGGAGTGCATGGGGCAGACGTCACGCTGGGTGGGCCTTATTTGGCCCACCCATGTAAAATGGTGGCGCACCCCCAATGGGGGCGCTGATCGGGAACCCGCCCGCTCACGTCTGCTCCCACACATCCCCCCCCACCTCCCCCCCCCCACCCCCCCAGATGGGGGGAAAATGTTGCCCAGAGTGAATGTTTCAGGTTAATGACTTTTCATCAGAAACAACAACTTGCTTTTATACTGGACCTTTAACATAGTAAAATGACCCAAGGTGTTTCCATAAGACCATAAGATGTTGTAGAAGTAGGCCATTCAGCCCATCGAGTCTGCTCCGCCATTCAATGAGATCATGGCTGATCTGATAATCCTCAACTCCACTTTCCTGCCTTTTCCCCATAGCCCTTGATTCCCTTACTGATTAAAAATCTGTCTATCTCAACCTCAAATATACTTAACGACCCAGCCTCTACAGCCCTCAGAGGTAAAGAATTCCACAGATTAAGTACCCTCTGAGAGAAGAAATTCATCCTCATCTCTGTTTTAAATTGGAGTCCCCCCTTACTCTGAGATTATGCCCTCTGGTCCTAGACTCTCCCACAAGGGGAAACAACCTCTCAGTATCTACCCTGTCAAGCCCCCTAAGAATCTTATATGTTTCAATAAGGTCACCTCTCATTCTTCTAAATTCCAATGAGTACAGACCCAATCTACTCAATCTCTCCTCATAAGAAAATCCCTCCATACCCGGGATCAACCTAGTGAATATTCTCTGGACGTCTCCAATGCCAGTGTATCTTTCCTTAGATAAGGGGACTAAAATTGTTCACAGTATTTGAGGTGTGATCTAAGTAGTGCCTTGTATAGTTTTAGCAAGACTTCCCTATTTTTATACTCAATTCCCTTTGTAATAAAGGCCAACATTCCATTTGCCTTCCCTATTACCTGCTGAACTTGTATGTTAGCTTTTTGTGATTCATGCATGAGGACCGCCAAATCCTTCTGTGCTGCAGCTTTCAGCAGTCTTTCTCCATTTAAATAATATTCAGCTCCTCTATTATTCCTGCCAAAGTGCATAACCACAATTTTTCACTGGAATGATATCAAACCAATTTAATACTGAGCCACAAAGGGTGATATTAGGGCAGATGACCAAAAGGATGGTCAAAAATTGAGATTTTATGGTGTGTCTTAAAGGCGGAGAGGGAGTTAGAAAGACAGAGAGGTTTAGGGAAGGAATTCAAAGATTAGGGTCTCAGCTACCAATGGTGGTGCAATTAAAGTCAGGGATTTGCAAGTGGCCAGAATCGGAGGAACAGAGATATCAAAGAGCATTTCAAAGATAGAAAGGGGTGAGGCCACAAAGGAATTTAAAAGCACAGTTGAGAGTTATAAAATTGAGGCATTGCTGGACCTGGAGCCAGTGTAGGTCAGCAGGGGCAGGATTGATGGGTGAACAAGACTTGGTCTGAGCTAAGGGGCAGCAGAGTTTTGGATGAGTTTAAGTTTATGAAGGGTGGAAGATGGGAGGCCAAACAGAAATGCATTTTAATAATCAAGTCTAGAGGTAAGATACGATAATAGAACCACTTCAAGAAACAGGTGGTTGAATATTTATAGATTAAATGAACGTCTGCTCATTAAATCAGCACAAGTCAGATGGCACTTACAACTTTTATGATAATGCGATTGTGCATTTTCATTTTGATGGGAATTCATCCACTCCTTTTTGTTTTCCATTTTTGCAATACTTTCTTTGCAGCATGTTGCAGACTCTATTTCATGCGTTTTCCATTTGCTTTCCATTTCATGTTCTGAAACCTCTGTTTGCCCTGTTTCCTCAATCCTGAGACATTCATATATATATTTTTTACTTTAAGAGTGAATGCCTCTGCTGTTCTCATCTTTCAGTCAAGGTCTAAATGGTTGCACATCTTTTCCTTTTTTGGGATTTTCAGTTTGGGATTTTAATTTTTGCCAGAAAGAGACAATAAACTGATGGGAATTTGGTTACTTTCAAATGATATTGCTATGATGTCACTAGGTCAAAATCCTGGAAATCCCTACCTAATAGCATTGTGTGAGAGCTCCATTACATGCACAGCAGAGTTCAAGGGGTAGGCCCGCTGCCACTTTCCAAAGAGGGCTAATAAATGCCAATCTTGCTTTTGAAACACACCCTAAGAATAAACTTTTACTGATTTGTTATTAGTTACCATAGCATTGTAAGTCAAGGTACTCATTCTGAATTTGGAGTTTCTCTGTGTTTTCTGTTCCCGCAGCTATCATCCACCTTTATTGTGTTCATTTTTAAAATTATATAATAGAATGTAATGATGCTCAATAACTCCCTGTTAGCAGTGATGTTCTGTAAATTGTCTTTCAGTTTGAGACAAACAATGCAGCGAATATAAGAAAAAGAGCAAGAAATGCTGAAAATACACAATATACTCTTCAGTGTCTCCAAACTAGTAAAGGTGGGTTAATTTTTCAGGTATGAATTCCTCATTATACTTTCTTGGAACAGTAACGATTTTAATATATTCAGATGTTTATCAGCATGTTGCATATTTCCAGTATTTTAATTTTTAAAATTTCTGTTCCTCAATTGTCTTACTTTCACTTTTCATTATTGATATCAGAAAAAAATCCCCACTGTAAACAGTTCGGAGCAGCATATTCATTTTCATTGCACTGGTGTTGTACACGAAGCATGATGACATTTACTGATGTGAATCATGGACAACCCTCCAAAACAGATACACTCCTCCAATTCTGGTCTTCTTGTACATCCCCAATTTTCATCACTCCACTATTTGCAGGCTTGCCTTCAACTGCATGGGCCCTATGCTCTGGAGTTCCCTCCCTATATTTCTCCACCTCTGTACCTCTCTCCTCCTTTAAGTTGCTCCTTCAAACCTACCTCTTTGACCAAGTTTTTGGTCCCTTGTCCTGAAGTGCCTCAATGTCAAACTTTGTCTTATAATGCTCCTGAGGGGTATGCTGGGATGCTTTTAATATGGTAAAGATGCTATATAAGTGCAAGTTGGTATTGAATGGAACTGTCGTGTTGCAAGTTAGCAAGTAATACCCCTGTTTTGAAACTGGTGAAGGCAGATATTGCCCTCTTGACTATTAGTCCAAACCCAGCCCATAAAGAGTGAGATTTTTTTAGCTGCTTAGGAATATTTTAGTAAAATTCAGTGATGGTCTCTAAAAGTGTTGCACAATCGCTTTGCCATTTTATGATGGACTGGACCATTGCTAGTTATCCTCTGTCCTGCCCCCAACTGTACCATAGGGGAATCAGAAGTTTAAAAGGAAAATGTTTTCCACCTGTGTAAAACTGGACAGTACTATTGCTGGCACCAGTCTAAGCTCTCTCGTGTCAGGGGCCAACAGTCTGTACACTGTCGCCTGCTGATGCCTCTGTGAACTATTGTCCTTTGACCCCAATTAACAAACAATTAGGAAAACATTTTGCACCACACAGTGACCCTTCAGCTAATCACTGTCAGCACTTTGGTTCCAGTGTATGATAAAAAGGACTAGGCACATTTGATAATGAAACCAGCTATTTATTTTATGGATATGGATTAAATATTGAAATTTTCTATGAAAGGGATAGTGCTGTTGGAGGTAGACAGACTTGGGTGGTGCAGTAGTGTTTGAATGGAGCCCATTCACTGATCTCTGTGCTAAATTATTATCACCCGTTTTCTATTGACACGATACCACTATGGTCCTTTTCCCCCCACAGTTTAAAACAGGACAATAATATTGCTGGCACCAATCTGAGCTTTCCCATGTCAGGGGCAATGATCTTTAACATGAGTATGCTGAGCTATTTTCAATTGTGTCAGACTCAAGCTGGGCCTTGCACATTCACCAACAACCACAAAATAAATTTGCCAGATTCACTAAGGATGGCAGCTGGGAAGACTTGGTTCTCTCAGCCATCAACCATAGTGAATTCATCAAGGTTCCTTTGGTGTTGCCACTGGTTGCATGAAACCCACCCGCCTATGGCGCTGGCAAGCATTTAACTGAGATATTAGAGGAGGTATTGTTTAGCACTCAGAATGACTGTCACCATCAGTCTATCCAATTTAATAAATCCTTTGTAACTTTACTGAAAAATGAAAGGGTTTCCATTTATATAATGCCATTTATGACCTCAGGATGTCCCAAGGGGCTTTACAGTCAATTAAATATTTTCGAAGTGCTGACTGCTTTAATGTAGGAAAGGTGGTGGCCATGGGCACCGCAATCATCCACAAACAGCAACGTTATAATGACCAGATGATCTGTTTCAGTGATGTTGGCTGAGGGTAAGTATTGCCCAGGACACTGGGGAGAACAACCCTGCTCTTCTTCAGACAGTATGGCAGGATCTTTGATAATTACTGTACCTGAGAGGGCAGATTAGGTTTTATGAGTTGATTTTTGTTTAGTCTCTGCTTTCATGAAACTATTAGGAAAAAAAACCTTTAAAGTTGTGAATTATTAGAAATATATATCATGGCTGTTTTACAATGTTACTGTCCAGGAATGCAACTGAGTGTACCACTCTCCCATATTTTGGCTTTCAGTCGGGAGTCGGTTGCGATGGACATTGCTGTATACTGTGGGAACCAAATTGCTTAATAATCTACTTTTATATCAATCATATGTCATGATAGGCAAGTTTTATATAACTGACCACAACTTCAACATTAGCCTCTCCAATTTGCCAAGGTCAGCAGCCAGGAAGGCCTATTATTTTACTGGCTCCTTTACAGCAATATGCCATCAACACACAAGCATATATGGTTAATCCAGCATGGGCTTTGATGCAATTTGCACATGTACACTATCAGTCACTGCCAGTCTTGTAAGCAACAACAGCTTGCACTTATATAGTGCTCATAACAAAGTTAAATATCCTAAAGGGCTTCACAGGTATCTGGTCAGACAGAAATTGATACTGAGCTAAGAGACAAGAGAGCTGATGGCTAACCAAACGCTTGGTCAAAGAGCTAGGTTTTAAGCAGCAACTTAAAGGTAAAGATTGAAGTGAAGAGGTAAAAATTGCAGCATTAATTATGCAGCCAGTCTAAACCAAAACAGATCAATAAACATGCGAAAGTCGCAAAATTGGGCTGTTCTCCATGATCCTGCCTTAAAAATAAAAGAGTCTCCAGAGATCTCCCACATCTGCTTTTGTGAGACTGGGCCTCTTAGCATAATTTTAGGAGTCTCTGATGCAGCTGGGGTGTTTATAATACATAGTGTAGACAAGTCACCAGTCTGCCCCATTCCTGTACTATCATTGTCGGTTTTCCTTCATTATCAAAGAGGCCATTCCTAGAGACATCTGTTGTGTGTTCCAACAAGATTGTGGAGCCCGATTGCAGACCTGTATGACTTTCTACAGTGCTGGCAAGGATGAATTGTCTCATTTCACTGGAACTGCCTGTCTTTCTAGCTCATCTTTTGTCCTTAGCTGCCTGTATTCTTTGCTGTTTGAAGGAAATAATGCACTGCTTGAGATCACTCCCCAGGAAGTTCTTTCTTGTGCATTTTTCTCCCAGTCTGTGGTGGACATGTCACATTTCCTGAGGTTTGCCTTCTAGGAATCCTTGAACCTTCATCTCAGCCTAACTTGCAGGCTCTGATGATGAGTGTTTCATTTCCAGACATTTCTGCTTTTTGAAGTACTTCAGCATTGGGCATTTTGTCCTTCCATGATATTCTAAATGCATTTCATGTAGAACCTATTCAACTGCTTAATGTGTCTGGAGTAGGTAGCCTAGATTTCACAGGCATAGAGGAAGGTAGGTATTACCGCAGCTTTGTACACAGCAAGTTTTGTTGTAAGTTTGATCATTTGTTTCCTCCGCTACTTCACAGCACTTGTTATGTCAAAGGTGTCAGTATATTCACTGTAGACAGCGACTTTAGCTGTCATTCTATTGTGAAAATGTTCTATCAGATTTACAACTCTATCAGGACGTCCAAGTTTGGCTAAGACTTTCCACAAGGCCTTTCTATTTACTGTGTTAACAAAGGCAAAGTGGAGTCCCATGTGCGTCCGCAGTATATCTCTTGTTTTTGCTGAAAGGCGAAGACCATGTCACAATCGCCTTTCCCTTTCCTGAACCCACTATGACTTTCTGCCAGTATATGTTCTACTATGTGGCTTATCAGTCTGTTTGTGTAGAACTTTTGCTAGAATCTTACCAGGTACCAAAAGCAGCGAGATCCCTTTGTGGTTGTCACACACAAATTTTTGTCCTTTTCCTTTGACAAGCGAACAATCATGGCATTCTTGAACTCCTAAGGGAAGATTTGTTGATCCCACATTCAGTAATGTAATTGTGTGAGTTTGATGGCTAGCTGGGGTCCCCCAGACTTGTAAATTTCTCCTGGGATCCCATCTGAGCCTGGCACTTTCCATTAGGGTAGGAATCTGATGGCTTTGTCAACCTCCCTAACAGAGGGTTTGATGTACAGGTTTTCACATTTGGGCTAGTCTGGAAGCTTGTCTATAGTTACCCCATTTACAGTGGTGTAGCACAGTCCTAAAGTGCTCAGCCCACAGCTCTTGGCTAACTGTCCTGCCCATCAGGACAGATTTCTCATCAACACTAAGAACAGGTGAGTAGCCATGTGAGGGACCTCCATACATAGTTTTCAGGGCTTTATAAAAATTCCTCATGTCACCCTGATCTGTATAGACTTGAAACTCTCTGACTTCTTTAGCTCACCATGCATCTTGCATTCTATGTAGCTTCTGCTGCAGATTCCCTTTGCTGTCCTGGAGTGATTTCTTAAGAGTGGATGTATCTTTGTTTCCCAGCTATGCTGCATATGCTGCATTTTGCTCCTGTAGCAGTTCCTTAATTTGATGATCATTTTCATCGAACTGATCTCAGTGGTTTCTTTTCTGTGTTCCCAGGACATCACTGACAGTTTGGAGAACTATTGGTTTGAAGGTTGACCATGCTGCTTCAATATCATCACTTGGTATTTTCTTCAGACGACATCCGTTCCTCAAATTTGAGCCTGAGTTGTTCACTGCACTCTGTGGATGCCGGTTTCTATACATCTAGCTTTCTTGGAGATCTGGTGCATGTTGGTCTTCTTTTCAGTGAGATGGTAAATTTTATCTTGGAGTGGAGCATCCTGTGGCCTGTAGAGCACTCTGATCCTCTCATAACCTTGGTGATCATAACATCTTTTACATTGCTCTGTTGGGTGATGATAAAGCCAATCTGATGCCAGTGTTTAGATCTTGGGTGCATCCAACTGTTTTTGTACTTTGACTTCTGTCTGAAGGTGGTGTTGGTGACTGACATATTTCAGCAGGTGCAAAGACTCAAATGAAACATGCCATTGCTGTTGCATTTCCCCACACCTTGATTTGCCAGGACATCATCCCAAGCCTGCTGGTCAGTTCCTATCCTTGCACTGAAGTCCCCCATCATAATGAGCTTGTCCTGTGAAGTATTTGCAATAGCTCTGTCCAGGTCTTCATAGCATTTTTCCTTGATATCTTCAGGACTACTCATTGTTGGAGTGTATGCACTGATGATTGCCGCATATTTTTTCACAAGAGTCATGGCGACCGTTTATGCCCCTAGAAAGGGTATCCAAGCTTTTTGTGATGAGAGGTTTGATAGCAAAGCCAACACCTACCTCTCGCCTCTCACTCTTTGGCTTACTAATCCAGAGGAATGTGTATCCTGCTGATAGCTATGTCAGCTGGCCCTCCTCTGCCAGGCAGGTTTCATTTAAAGCAGCAATGTCAATATGGTATCATGATATCCCTGCCAACCAGAGCAGTTTTGTGCTTAAGTTGAGAGCTGTTTTCTTTATCAAGTAGAGTTGTACTTTCCAAGAAGCTAAGTAGAGTTCTAATTTCTTCTTCTTTTTGTCTCACTCGCAATATAATGTAGTGTATGGATGAATACTCTCTCTCTCTCTGTCTGGTAGCAAGCAAAAAGGATGCTTGTGTGGGTGAATACCAAAGGAGTGCATTTTGGGATATAAAGAAATATGTATGAAGGAATCAGTAAGGGTGTGCACACATGCAATACCTGCACATGAGTTGATTACAGCGAAGATGGATTGCTCTTGGCCAGCCCCTCTTTGGGTCTTGCACATCTGTTCCCAGTGGCTTGACAAGTCAAGACAGCTGGAGATGTGGCTGACTGCAGTGGATGATCTGCAATACCTTCTGTGGCAGTGCCAAAAAACTTTACACCTGCCCACACAGCTTTGCTGTGATGCTTTTATGACCAGTAAGGAAATACCATTTCCTCGGCCATATTCGTCTCAGCAGCGTTTTTTTTGTGCAGCTGCAAAAAGGTGATTGGAGACAGGCAGTCAACCTCACAGGTGGACACCAGCCCACATGCTACCCTCACCTGGCTTGCCCTGTGAAACAATGCCATTATCAGAGTGTAGCTGCTTCAGTGCACAAGCAGCTGCATGGAACCACAGATGAGAGCTGGGTGAATGTTGAGGACCAGGTACGGTTATCCATCCAGCTATGAAGTAAGATGCACTGACCCTTGCAAAAGGGACTCCCTCTGACATAGACCCAACACACCTGTACTTATGAAAGTGTACATAAAGAAGTTTTGTAGCCTCAGAGACTGTGCAGGTTCCATCATATAGGGTTGGTACAACCTCATAGGATTACATAGGGTTCATAGCACAGACACAGACCATTCAGCCCAAGCAGTCCATACTGGCATTTATGCTCCACTTGACTCTCTCCCATCTTTCCCGATTAAATCTATCATTGCAGCCCTCTATTCCTTTCTCCCACATGTGATTATCCAGCTTCCCTTTAAATGCATCTATAGTATTCACTTCAACCGCTCCCTGGGGTAGCAAGTTCCATATTCTCAACACTCTTTGGGTAAAGAAGTTTTTTCTGAATTGCCTACTGCATTTCTTGGTGACTATTTTATATTGATAGTCTCTAGTTATGCTTCTCCCCATAAGTGGAAACATTTTCTCTGTATACACTCTCTCAAAACATTTCATAATTTTAAAGGCCTCTATTCTGTAGAGAAAGGAGACCCAGCCTGTCAATCCTTTCCTGGTAAGTATCCCCATGCATTTCTGGTATTATCCTCACAAATCTTGTCTGCATCCACTCTATTACTTCTATATTATTTTTATAATATGGTGACCAGAGCTGTATGCAGTACTATAAGTGTAAATGTCCAATCAATGTTCGATACAGGTTTAGCATAACTCCCTACTTTTCAATTCTATCCATCTAGAAATATAGCCTAGTGCTTGCTTTGCTCTGTGGCACAACTTTTAGTAATTGGTGTATTTATACTCTGAGATCCCTTTGTTGCTCTACCCTCATCTAGACCCGTACCTTCCAAGTAAGAAGTGTCTTCCCCATTCTTCCTACTAAAATATACATTTACATTTACACATTGTGTTGAACTTTATCTCCTCCTATTTACTTAAGCTCAGATCTCATGTTCCTTGTTTCTCACTCCACCTTCTCCTTGACTTTGTGCTTCAGATCACACAGTCTTGATCACTTATCATGGCTCTGATCTTGGTCCCAAACCAATCTCCCAATTGCAGATAATGGAAGCCAAAACATTATTAGGAGCTGAACAATTCCCAAGAACACTCTTCACTGAGGTTAGATGAAAGCTGCCAGCAACAGGACTGCATTGTTTCTAAAGGGAACATTAAGAGGAGAAAAGAAATGGCTTACCTTGTGATTCTGATATGATGTGACTGAAATGAATGTCGTCTCTGTGAATACATGGGTGGAAAAGGCAGTGTTTTTTGAACCAAATGCATTATTTTCATCTGCTTTTACGATGTGGAGTCTTGGTTGGTATTTGTGCATAGAATTCAAAATAATCTGTGGCGAGGGAGACAAAAAGAGTAACTATTAGAATCATAAGTTATCAAGATAAATAGAAGAGTGATGTTCATGAATTATTTGTTTAGGTCAGTACAGCGTGTGAAAGAAGAGTTCCAGCTCAGTGCTTCTGTGCCTCTTTCTGTCCCATGATAGCTCAGTAATGTGGAGAAGGAAGGCAGGAAGCTGGGTCTTACTGTTTTGATGTTGTACTAAAGTCTGTGTCACCACAGCAGGCACATTATACAGCAATCGTCCTAAATGACACCGTCCACCAACAATAGGACAACTGGATGGATTCATCGGGCTGAGTGGTGTGAATCTCTATTTTTAAAGTATTTCATTTGCTTTTAGTCTCCCATGTAATACTACCAGACTTCCCCTTCCACTCTCAAAAATCCAGTTTAAGGAACTTCTCCCACCCCCTCTATGTATGCCTTTTCAACATTGACCAATGTGATGCAAGTGAGACTGCATCAGGTGACCCACCCTCTAATTTATCACTCTTGGCCTGGCTGAGTGGGCACCATTGTCACCTCTGAGTCAGAAGCTTGTGCATTCAAGTTCTGCCCCAGAGATCAGGGTACAAAAACTAGGCTGACATTCCCAGTGCAGCATTGAGGGATTACTAAACTGTCAGACAGGCTGTCTTTCAGATGAAATATTAAAGCCTGTCTACCACCTCAGGCGGATGTAAAATGTCCCATGGTACTTTTGCGAAGAACAGGGAAGCCCTGGCCAGTGTGTATCCCTCAACAACATCTTTAAAAACAGATTACTGTTTGTGGGATCTTGCTGCATGCAAATGGGCATTCCCTACTTTACAGCAGTGAGTACATGTCAAAAGGACTTTATTGATTGTAAAGTGCTTGGAGATACCCTGATCCTGAGAAATGCAAGTTCTTTCCTTCCTATGGAGAAATTTCTTGTGCCCGCTCACCAAATTCATTTGGTTTCTTCAACATCTGATTCATAACTTTGTGTGCACAAACCCACATCCTTTACCCTTTGTACTGTTCAAAACAAAAATATGGTCAGAGGTCAGTATCACGTTTGTCCCGATTGATATCAGATTCCATGATCTTATTATGTTGTCTAGAGATATGACCAAAGCCTCAGGTGCAAGTAGCAGAGAACTGTTACCTCATACCATTTATCCACATGTAACCTAATTAATAGTCCATTAGGGCAGGTCCTAACTCATCTTACACTAGATATAATTTGTTTTTTTAGAGACTATATTCTACTTTCTACTGATTGTGGTTGGCCAGAGTGGGGCTCAAACCCTTTAACTTCTGAATTAGAAGTAGGGACACTGAGCCTAAGGTTCACTCATGAATAACAGTAATAACTGTTAAACATCACTTCGATTTTTATTGTTGATTTCTTCCAGAGAGCAACGGGGACAACAGCTGAAAGAATGTTTGGAATGTTAGGAGCTCAACAGCACATCTGCTCACCCAGAGCTCCATAACATTTGATGAAAATATAAATTAAAGGAGACTTCTCTTACATGAATGATTTGTGTTACAGGTCCAGCCTTCTAACAGTATTAAAAGCTTTATTGAAGGGAATGCAGCCAAATGTACTCTTAACACTGGGTAACAAGACATTTGCATTCCCACTGGTGATTTCTCCAGGCAGTGATCTCAAAGTGAACAGGTACAGGTGTCAGCCTCAGAGGGTAGCACTCTCATTTCTGAATCCTAAGATCATAGACTCAGGTCCTACTCAGAGGTTTGAGATTTGAGCACAAGAGCCAGGCTGGCACAACTGAGGGAGTGCTGCAATGTAAGAGGTTCTGCTGTTTGAATTAAAGGTTAAACCAAGGCCTTGTCTGCCCTCCCAGGTGATTGTAAAAGACCCTGGCAACTATCTTGAAGAAAGAGTTTTCCTAGGGTTCTGGTCAATATTTATCTCTGAACCAACATCATTAAAAAAAAATCTGCTGTTTTTGTGGGATTATGTTGTGTGCAAATCGACTATTGCATTTCCTACATTATAACAATGGCTACTCTTGAAAAGTACTCCATTGGATGTAAAGGGCTTTGGTACATCCTGAGCTTGCAAAAGACACATTTGGATGCAAGTCTTTCTTCTTCTTTATGTCCCTACCCCACCCAATGTAATCGTAGTGCTTTCCCAAAAGTAGGGACAGTCAGTGGATAAACTGGCCCACTTTGCTCTAGTGGTTCTACAACCAACTGATTACCCAGAAGTAGCACCACAGTCTCAGAAGTGGCAGATCATGTCTCTAACTTTATAATCAGAATGTAAGACTGGAAGGTGATGGGGATGTTAACCGAAATTGGGAGAAAAAAATTAAGATGCAAAAGAATGAGCCAAAATCCCAATTTACCCAATCCAACAGCTGTAGTGTCTGTTATTATGGGTTTGTCTTGGGATTCCTTGGTTCCTTACTCTAGAAGAGATCTTGCTGGGGCAATGGTGCTTTTAAATACATAGTTACACCCACTCTCTGAAGTGATCCTCACTCATCTTCTCTCAGTGACATCACTATGACACATAGGGGAGGCGATGGCATTGTGGTATTGTCACTGGACTAGTAATCCAGAGACCCAGAGTATTGCTCTGGGGACCTGGGTTTGAATCCCAATTCAGTAAAATCTAGAATTAAAAGTCTGCTGATGACTATGAAACCATTGTCTGGAAATCTCGACTACATGTGACTCCAGACCCACAGCAATACGGTTGACTCTCAAATACCCTCTGAAATGGCCCAGCAAGCCATTGATACAACAACAAGTTGTATCAAACTGCTACATAGCCTCAAAAAAAGGAATGAAACCAGACATCGACTGGAAATGACAATGGCAAAGGCAAACTCAACCCTGTCAACCCTGCAAAGTCACGCTCACTAGTATTTGGGGCTAGTGCCAAAGTTTGGAGAGCTGCCTCACAGACTAGTCAAATAACAGTCTAACATAGTCATCCTCACGGAATCGTATCTCACAGATAATGTCCCAGACACCAACATCACCATCCCTGGCAGGACAGGCCCAGCAGAGGTGGTGGCATAGGGTTATACACTCAGGAGGGAGTTGCCCTGGGAGTCCTCAACATTGACTCTGGACTTCATGAAGTCTCATAGCATCAGGTCAAACTTGGGCAAGGAAACCTCCTGCTGATTACCAATGACTGCCCTCCTTTAGCTGGTGAATCAGTACTCCTCCATGATGAACACTACTCGGAGGAAGCATTGAAGGTGGCAAGGATGCAGAATGTACCCTGGATGGGGGACCAAGCTGGCTGAGTTCCAAGGGACATAGCTGCTAAACTGGGTCTGTGGCAGGTGGTGAGGGAAAAACATACTTGATGTCATCCTCACCAACCTGCTTGATACAGATGCATATGTCCATAACAGTATCGGTAGGAGTGAACACCGCACAGTTGTGGTGGAGACGAAGTTCTGCTTCACATTGAGGATACCTTCCATTGTGTTGTGTGGCACTACCACTGTGCTAAATGGGATAGATATCAAACAGATTGAGCAACTCAAGGCTGGGCATCCATGAGGCATTGTGGGCTTTCATCAGTAGCAGAATTGTACTCGATAACAGTCTGTAACCTCATGGCCTGGCATATCCCCCACTCTACCATTACCATCAAGCAGGGGATCAACCCTGGTTCAATGAAGAGTGCAGGAGGGCATGCCAGGAGCAGCACTAGGTATACCTAAAACTGAAGTGTCGACCTGGTGAAGCTACAACACAGGACTACTTGCATGCCAAACACCATAAGTGGCAAGTGATAGAGCTAAGTGACTTCACAACCAATGGATCAGATCTAAGCTCTGCAGTCCTGCCACATCCAGTCGTGAATGGTGATGGACAATTAAACAACTCACTGGGGGAGGAGGCTCCATAAATATCCCATCCTCAATGACAGGGTAGCCCAGCACATCAGTGCAAAAGATAAGGCAGAAGCACTTGCCACAATCTTCAGCCTGAAGTGCCCAGTTGATGACCCAACTTGGTCTCCTTCAGAGGTTCCTAGCATCACAGATGCCAGTCTTCAGCCAATTCAATTTACTCCATATGATATCAAGAAATGGCTGAAGGCAGTGGATAGGGCCTTGGTGAGATCACACCTGGAATATTGTGTGCAGTTTTGGTCTTCTTATCTGAGGAAGGATGTACTTGCTACAGATGGAGTGCAGCGAAGGTTTACCCGACTGATTCCTGGGATGGCGGGACTGACACATGAGGAGAGGTTGAGTAGATTAGGATTATATTCGTTGGAGTTCAGAAGAATGAGGGGGGATCTCATAGAAACCTATAAAATTCCAAGAGGACTAGACAGGGTAGATGCAGGAAGGATGTTCCCGATGGTGGGGGAGTCCGGAACCAGGGGTCACAGTCTGAGGATATGGGGTAGACCATTTAGGACTGAGATGAAGAGAAATTTCTTCACCCAGAGAGTGGTGAGCCTGTGGAATTCATTACCACAGAAAGTAGTTGAGACCAAAACATTGTATGTTTTCAAGAAGGAATTAGATATAGCTCTTGGGGTGAAAGGGATCAAAGGGTATGGGGAGAAAGTGGGAGCAGGCTATTGAGTTGGATGATCAACCACAATCATAATGAATGGCAGAGCAGGCTTGAAGGGCCAAATGACCTACTCCTGCTCCTAGTTTCTATGTTTCTATATTCCGGCAATAGTACTGAAGACTTGTGCTCCAGAACGTGCTGCGCCCCTAACTAAGTTGTTCCAATATAACTGCAACACTGGCATCTATCCGGCTATGTGGAAAATTGTCCAGGTATGTCCTGTCCAAAAAAAGGACAAATCCAACCCAACCAATTACTGCCCCATCAGTCGACTCTCGATCATCAGTAAAGTAATGGAAGGGGTCATCAACAGTGCTATCAAGTGGCACTTGCTTATCAATAATCTGCTCACTGATGCCCAGTTTGTGTTCCGCCAGGGTCACTCAACTCATTGCAGCCTTGGTTCAAACATGGACAGAAGAGCTGAACTTCCGAGATGAGAGTGACTGCCCTTGACATCAAGGCCGCATTTGACCAAGTGTGGCATCAAGGAGCCCTAGCAAAACTGAAGTCAATGGGAATTAGGGGGAAAACTTTCTGCTAGCTGGAGTCACATCTAGCACAAAGGAAGATGGTTGTGGTTAATGGAGTCCATTCATTTCAGTTCCAGGACATTACTGCAGGAGTTCCTCAGGGTAGTGTCCTCGGCCGAATCTTCAGCAGCTTCATTGATGACCTTCCTTCCATCATAAATCAGATGTGGGGATGTTCGCTGATGATTGCACAATGTTCAACACCATTTGTGACTCCTCAGCTACTGAAGCAGTCCATGTCCAAATGCAGCAAGACCTGGACAAAATCCAGGCTTGGGCTGACAAGTGGCAAGCAACATTTGTGCCACACAGGTGCCAGGCAATGACCATCTCCAACAAGAGAGAATCCAAACATCACCCCTTGATGTTCAATAGTGTTACCATCACTGAATCCCCCACAATCAATATCCTGGGGGTTACCATTGATCAGAAACTGAACTGGACTAACCATATAAATATTGTGGCTACAAGAGCAGGTCAGAGGCTAGGAATTGTGTGATGAGTAACTCACCTCCTGACTCCCAGAAGCCTGTCCATCATTTACAAGGCACGTCAGGAGTGTGATAGAATACTCCCCACTTGCCTGGATAAGTGCAGCTCCAACAGCACTTAAGAAGCTTGATACCATCTAGGACAAAGCAGCCCTCTTGATTGGCACCACATCCACAGACATTCACTCCCTCCACCATCGATGCATGGTAGCAGCAGTGTGTACCGGCTACAAAATGCACTGCAGAAATTCACCAAGACTCCTTAGACAGCACCTTCCAAACCCAGGACCACTACCACCTAGAAGGACAAGGGCAGCAGATAGATGGGAACACCACCACCTGGAAGATCCCCTCCAAGTCATTCACCATCCTGACTTGGAAATATATCATCGTTCCTTCACTATCGCTGGGTCAAAATCCTGGAACTCCATTCCTAACAGCACTGTGGGTGTACCTACACCACATGGGCTGCAGCGGATCAAGAAGACAGCTCACCACCACCTTCTCAAGGGCGATTAGGAATGGGCAATAAATGCTCTGCCCAGCCAGCGAATCCCACATCCTGTGAATGAATTTTTAAAAAGTTCCTCACCCACATGCTCAGTAGCTATCATTAGCATTAACCCTTTACTCTACTTCTCCCACTGAGTCTTTATTACCATATTATTATATACACTTCCTCCTACACCCCCACCCAAAGTCTCTGCTTTTAAAGGGATTGTCTCCTTGGTGTTTTCACCAGTCTTTCTGAGTGTGTGCAGAGCTCCTTCTGAAGTAGTTGGGAATCTGTTTGTTCTGAGGTCGGTTCCTGGGGGTTGTCATACTTGATTTCCATCATTTGTGGTTCTGTCGGTGTGAAATTCTTCTAAGTATTGGGTACGGAGCCCATCCTGTTAATGGTTTTCTGTCCATTGAATTCAGGGCTGATCTGTTCTTTTGAATGATGCCTGACTGTGTCTTGACCAGATACGATTTTGGTTGCTGTAGCTTTTCTATTACAGTAGCTTCTCATTGCTGGTCTCTAGTCCACACCATCTCTCCCCTTTCAAGAGTAGAAAGGTGATGAGCCCTGTTTCTCTGGTTGAAAGTATGAGCTTGACATGTTCTGTATGTTTCTTCCCTTTTTCCAACCTGATAATGGTCTTCCACTGTGGCATTTGGTAGCAACATGTCAGGAAGGAGGGGGAGTTGAGTTCTTATCTTGTGGCCCATCAGAAGCTCGCATGGGGAAAAAACCATTCTGCAACAGTGATAACTGAGCAAAGCAAGCTTAAAGTCGTCAATCTTCTTTAGAAGGTCTTTTACAGTCTGTATGCCTTGCTTAGCTTCTCCTTTAGACTGAGGGTACTTGGGCGAACTTGTGACATGCACAAATCCATATGATTGGAAACACTCGATGACGAAATGTGGCCCATTTTCACAAATGATAATGTCTGGAATGCCATGTATAGAGAACATCCCCTTCAAAGAGATAATAATGACTTCAGAGGTGAGACCTTGTAGCATTTGCACCTCTATCCAATGGGAATAATAGTCGACTATTACAAGAAATATTTTCCCTTTATAGCTCCCATGGCCTGGATGGGAAGAAGGGCAGAAGTGGCTCTTTCTGCTCCTGTCTGTGAATGGCACAGGCGATGCAGTTGGAGACCATGTCTTCAATAGAGTGCGAAATACCTGGCCACCATATGGACTTTTGTGCCCTGGCTCGACACTTAGTAATGCCAAGATGACCTTGGTGAATCTTCTGGAGGACTCCCAGGTGGAGAGCTCTTGTGCCACCAATCTTACATTGTATACCAGGAGGTCATCTACAATTCTAGTGTAGTGAGGTTGTTTAAAACATTGCCTCAAAATGGTGTTGCTTAGTATGTGCAAATCTGAATGCACTCTTCATCTTGCCACTGAGCCTCACAAAATTGTTTCAACTTCTGGTCTGTTGCCAGCAAGTATTGAGTAGCCAGGGTTGTGAAGGCTTCAATTTCTTCAAGGAAGGTTTTATCTTCCTGTACTGGGTAACTGGCAGATATCCTTGACAGAGTGTCGGCTGTAGTCTGATATTTAACCAATACATACTCTGTTGTAGCATCATATCGCATGAGTCTTAATCCGAATTGCTGGATCCTGGGTGGCGTCTTCACAATTTATTTTCTGTTCAACAAGGTTACGAGTGGCTTATTGTCAGTCTCAATCTTAAACTGCAGGCCCAGGATGTAATCAGAGAATTCCTCACACGCCCAAGTCGTTTCCAGGGCTTGTTTTTCTGTAACACCATAGCACTGTTCAGTCTTGGTTAATGACCTCAAGCATAGTGAACAGGTCTTTCGCCATCACTTTGGACCTGGAATAGCATCCGCTGCGACAGTTGTGGGAAGTTCAGGATTGTAGTGAACTAGGGCCTCTGAGGATATTAGCATCATTTTTATTTGTTCAAATGATAGCTGCTGATGCTCAGTCCAGCACCAAGCCTGGTCCTGTCATAAAAAATGTCTGAGGGGTTCATTTATCCGGGCTAAGTGAGGTAAGAATTTACCAAATGGGTTGACCATGCCCATAAACTTTTGTAGTTCTGTTACCTTTCTAAGTGGTGGGTATTCCTTTATTGTTTTTGTTTTCTGTGGGTCTGCGGCAATTCCAGTTGCTTGTATAATATGACCTAGGAACCTTATTGTGGGCCTAGAAAACACACCTTCGTCATTGAATGTCAAGCCAGCCTCTTGCAGCATGAATAAGATTTCTCTTATCCATTTGTCATCTTCTTCTTTCATTGAGCCAAAGAATAAAAATGTTGGCCATGTGGCATATGACATCTTCCATGCCCTCCAATATGCTGGACATCGTCTGTTGAAAGATTTCTGGGGTGGATGTGATGCCAAATGGCAGACATTTAAAACAGTACTGTCCAAAGGGCATAATGAAAGTGGTTAGGAGTTTTGACTCCTGATCCAGTGATCTGCGCTGTTGGCATCAAATTAGGTAAGGATTGTACTTCTTGCAAGTTTGGCCAAGTTCTCATCTACTGATGCCATTGGATGGATTTCTCTGCCACTGCCTTGTTGAGGTGTGTCAGGTCAATGCAGATTCAAATGGAGTCATTAGATTTTGGGACTGGTACCATACAAAAGCACCACCTGGTTGGTTTAGTGACTGGTGAAATGACCCCTTGTTGAAACAACACTTCAATTTCACTGCTGACTCTTTTCAGAAGTGGATGTGGGACCTTCCTTGGTGTAAATAGACAAATCAGTTTAGAACCTCTCTTGTGTGTAATGTGATGCAGGGTTTTTGGTTTACCTAAGCCTTTGAAGAGTGTGGAAAATTCCCTTTAAAATTCATTATCTTGTGTTTGTGCATTGACTTGATCAACTTTTATGAGCAGGTTCAGAACTATGCAGGCTTTTCTGCTCAGCAAAGAGGATTCTTGATTCTGGATAACATATAATATTTCAGAAATTTCCCTATCTTTGTATTTTAGTGTTGTATCAAGCTGACGTTTTAACATTTAGCTTGATTCCATCTGGACCTTGGAATTGAATAGAGGAAGCTTGCAGAGTTATTTTGTTCAGCCATGAAACTTTGGCAGATAAAACTGAGACTCCATCTCCTGTGTCCAGGTTGAATTCAATAGGATGCCCATTTACTTCAATATCAGCATACCAAAACTGGCTTTTATTTTCCTTAATTTTTCCTAGTAAGGTGATTTCCTGACTGTCCAGTTCTTGAATTCCTTGAATGGAGGTTCCTTTAACAGGTTCTTCTTTCTGTTTTGTAAGCACAGATTTCCTGCAATGGCAGACTGCTTTAAAATGACCTATTTTGCCACACCCAAGGCACTGTGCAACTTGAGCAGGGCATTCTTCCTCTACAGCGGGAACACTGGAAAATGGCGATCAGCGCCTTTTCAGGGCACTTCCCTGGGGTTGCTGCCTTGCTATACTTTCAGTTTCACAAACCACAAACTGAACAACTTCATCGGGTTCTTCCTGTGGGATTTCTTACAAACACCTTATTCTGCATCCGCTTTTCGGCCTGTCTGGCCAGTTGTATAACTTTACTTAAAGTTAAATCTTCCCAAGATTGTAAAAAGGCAGAGAGGTTTTCATCTAAAACACTAAGAAGATGACCAGGTCATCGTTTAATGTTCCATACTCACAATTGCCAGCTAGGCAGTAAGACTTGTTGATGAATCAATCAATCCCTTCACCCTCCTTTTGACTGCATTTATTAAGTTTTGCCCTCTCTATTATAATATTTCTACAGAGACTGAAGTAGGAGTCAAAGGCCCCGATGACATCCTCATAATGCTAACCTGGCCTTTGGTATCTTTACTCACAAGACCTGAAGCATTGTTGTACTGGCTAAAATGCCATTGCTTAGCCTGTCTGGCCCTCTATATTTTGAAACGATTCTGCTAGGGATAAAGGAGTAGCCATTTCCCACCCTGGGTTAAGATTCACTTTTCTTGTGTTGCTTGTTTTGCTAGTTGCTGGTCTGCCCTGATGTATTTTTTTCTTTGGTTTCCAGTGTGGTTGCTGGGTTTGCCTCAAAGTCCTTCATCTGCCATTTTGCACTTTTGTTGGGATTTCGGGCTTTTTCTGCCTTTTTATACTGTTTCTCTGTGGGTGTAGTCACTGCTTCCACCATCTGTTATTGTGGATTTGTCTCGGGACTCCTTGTTTTCTTACTCTACAAGAGATCTTGCTGGAGGCAATGGTCTTTCATTCAAAATACCTTTATTGACATCACTACCTATTTACAAAATTATAGAACATCAGGGAATGGCTACAACTACTCTCTCTCTGGTGTTTTTCTCTCATCTTCTCTCAGTGAGTGATGTCACCATGACACAGCTCTTTATGCACATGCTCAGTAGCTATCATTAAAGTTAACCCTTTACTATACGTTGTGTGGTACAGCAAACTGCAGGTCTACTTTCTCCAATGCTGTGAATCCTGTTCCAGATTATGGGGACATGGTCATTAGTATAGATAACAGAGGCCACCAGTGCCTGCATGGGTGCTTCAATGGCACCCAAGTAGGTCCACCTTTCAGAAGTACAGTGGCCTACAATCACTCCACAGTGGATCCTCTTGAGGCTCTTCGTTGCCTAAAGAACCAGCTACTTCAAAAAAATGCTCAGCTCCAGAGGGAGTGGTTTGGAGGTACAGTAAAGATGATCAATTCCCTCCAGGGTCAATTCTTCCTTCCAGCTCTGGCAAGAATTCTGTTGAGGCTTTCTAAGGGTGGAATTACCAAAGTAACTCAGGAATGCTTCCAATGTCACAGTTCCTTGATATGGGGGGCTTGTAAGGGGTGGGTAGGGTTGGACAATAGATTCACCCATGCCTGCACCTCCCTCAACCAGAAAATGGAAGGATGTAAGAGATGGGGCAAAACATTGGCAGAACAGGTGATGGCTGGGACCCAACCAGTTAATCATGGGGCCAAATTCTTCAATGAAGGAGTCTTGATTTTGATGCACGCTAATTGGCTTGCTTTATATTGCTAGCACATAGAAGCATAATGGCACCAGTAACATCATAGGGTACAGTTGCCTAGAGATTATGGTAGTGAATCAACTATCCAGAGATAATGGGTTCAAATTACACCATGATACGTGGTGAAATTGAATTCATTAAACCTGGTCATTTTTGGACTAACACCAGAAAAATAACCGTAGAAGATTGTTGGAAAAACCTAACTGGTTCACTAAAAAGGAGCTTGCCACCAGTCTGAACTATAAATGACTCAACTTCACCACTATGAAAATGCCCTCTCAAGCCACAAAGTTCAAGAAGAAGAAAAACAGATTCATCGGCAACAATCCAGACAGGATATGACTAATGTAATGTAACTCCTCAACGATGCACTTACCTCACTAACCCAATGTGGGAGAGCTGTCTCATAGACTAGTGAAATTACGCTGCTTACTCAATCATATCTTTCAGCCAATATTCCTGCGGCAATTAATAAATCTAATTTCATCAGCAGGATGGACCCATCAGAGCTGGGGAGCTATGAGAAAAAATTGGTTGGGAGTAGCCCTGGGAGTCTTCATGGGATTTTCTAGGTCCCAGGAATTTCCAAGAACTAAAGTCTGTAATTGGCCACCTGACTGGCTTTCAAAGAAACTGATTAAGATTCTGAGTTGTTCTAGGTGCCTAATGAAGCCTTGATTTTTCCATCATTCTCCTTTTCCAGCCTTCCTTTTCCCATCCTACATAAATTCCAGTTCTACAACCTCAATCCTAACCTTTGCAGTAGTATCACAACATCCCTGTTACACATGACTTCTACTGGCTCCATCTATCAATGCTCCACAGCTTTGCTCCACTCTTTTTCCATAAAAGTCTTCAATCCCACATCTCAACCTGCTTTTCATTCTGGTCCCCTCCCAGGCTGAACCAGACTACTTGCAACCTAGCCATCTTATTTGATCCTAAGCAAAGGTTATGACCCTATATCCTCTCCACCTCCCAGAATACCTACTGCCACCTTGTAATATCACCTGTCTCCTTTCCTGCCTCAACCCAATTGTTGCTGAAACCCTAATTGTCCTTTACCCTATATCCTCTTTCACCAAGCTTTTAGCCACCTATCCTTAAATCTCTTTATATGACTTGGTGTCACATTTTGTCTGATAATACTCCTGTGAAGCATCTTGGTATGTTTTACTACATAAAGGCACAATTTCTTGTTGTTAGTCTGTTGTTCATATTACCTCCCTTCCCTTTACAAAGGATAGAAGGGTCTTCACCAAAAATGGCCCTGCATCTGGAGTTCTCCATAAACCTCTTCATTCTGCTACGGCTCTCCCCATTGTCAAATCTCAAAAATCTTAACTTACTTCCTGGTCACTGTCGATCTCTCCTCCTATAAGGCAGCTTGAAAGGCAACATATAAATTTAAACCATTGTAGAAAAGCACCACATTGAATGTCGACATAAAAACACTGTACACTCAATCGATCAAATTTCCATACAAGTGTTTAACTTGCTACAAATGCTGATTCTTGTATGCACTATTTTTATACAGACATTAACCCATTTCACAGAAAAAAGGGTGCACACAGGAATCTAAGTATAGGATGAACTTTACCAATTGATAGTTCTGCTTTCCACATTATTAATGAACTATAATCAATAGCATATTTGGTCACCTATAAACAATCTAAATCCTAGCAATTGCTTTTATTTAAAATACACTCAGTAATGGTTCACTTTTAATGCTGCTTAAAAGCTGTGGGTATAAAGAACCAAGCCCAGTTTAAGTGTCATTAAATGTGCACACCACGGGCATTTAGTAAATACTAGCAAGTTTAATGGTGAAAGAACATGCTCTTGTATCAATCACTATTCTTTGTCACAATGTGGTCTGTCTGGACAACAGAGTGATGTCTGCTGTCTTCTTCTGTCCCAAATCCCTTTCTTATCATTTGGAAATGGGGCAAGTGATTCTGACAATGAGATTAAGCTTGCGCCTTTCAGACCGAAGACCTAATGAGCTCGAATTAGAGAAAATACAATGGGACAGGCACTACAGGGCTCCCTTATGTCAAACTGTTCTTTCCTCATGTCACGGTAAAAAGTAAGTTTCTCCAGTGAAACTCTTTTCCAATTCTTTACAGTTGATTAACCATAGTAATTTTAAAAACCTGCAATAACTTGCTTCTTCATACCCTGCCAGTATCTCTCAAGAGTTTTGGATGAGCTCAAGGGCAGAATTTTCTACCTGTCGGGTGGATAGTGCGGGAGTGGGCACGGACGGGCGCAGACCTGACTGCCACCTGTGATCGGGTCCGCACTGTCATTTTACGCAGGTGGTCCAATTAATTTAAAAATTGCTGCAGCCTTTCAAAGGCTGCGAATCATGGCCAGTGTTGGCATTGGTCACTTAACCCCAGCAGGTAGCCTTTCCCCTCTGGTGCCCCCCTCACCAAGTCTGAGTGTAGTGACTGCATTGAATCATTGATGGCATGTGTCCTTTGCTGGGCGGGCCAGCAGATATTGCCCATGGCGAGGTCACCCTGAGAGGGTGGTGAAGAGCTGGGTTCTGCCCCCGCAGCATATGGTACACTGAGACCCACATTACTGTTTTGGGGGCAACCTGGAGGAGCTGCACCTAGGTGCTGTTTTTGAACTCCAGGTCATGTCAAAGTCAGGGTGATGACATGCTGGGAGAGGAGCTTCAAGGTGGCGTGGCACTGATCAATCTGCTGTCCTCTGCACTCCAAGTGCTTGTGCCTTCTTGCTATGGAAGGTTAGACCGTGTGGTGCCTAATGTGATGTAGGCGGCATTTGGCCAAGGGGGTGCGGGGGCATGTTGGTGGGGACAGGCCTAGTATCTTTTTGTGAGTGTTCGGCAGCAGTGGGGTGAGGAGGCACTGGACCCTGCAATGTCCTACTCTGGTTGGGGTGGGCTGTCTGGAAAGAGAGTCCAGGTACAAGTAGCACTAATCAATGATCTTCTCTCCTTTTCAGGAGAAGAATGCACATAATGCACAGTTGGCGATTCTCAGCCGCTTCGAGCAGGAGGCCCTAGATTTGGAGAGGCGCCATGTGCCCAGGTCCACCGGTGTTAGTGAGGCTGGGGTGCCCCAGGCAGGTATGTTTGCCCAGCAGTGAGGTCACCATTGTTCTCCCAACAGCTATGGCAGTGCTGAATGTTCAATGATTGAAGTTTGCAATATGGCTTGACCATTGCTTGTGGAAGGATGAGCGCACAATGATCCGGGGGACAGGGATGCACATTGACATTGTCTCCACGTTAACTGATCCAATGTCCTTGTTCTTCCTTTCAGCATCAGTGGAGCAGGGCCGGGAGGAGGAGCAGCAGGGCCCCCTCTCACACCTGAGGGCCCTGCAGTCATGGTCTCACCAACGTCACACCATCTCTGTCAGGCAGGCACCAGCACAGATACTAGCACCTCGGTGGGAATTAGAACATTGGCTAGTGTCCCGGGGCACAGCGGTGAGGGCACATCACAGTCACTGGAGGAGCTGGCAGAGATAGAGAGTGCACATGGCGCCAGCAGGCGCAGCCACAACCACTTTGTCTACTTCTTCATTGTCCACAGCATCCCCCCCTTTCCAGTGCAAGATTGTGGAGAGCACAGCGTGCAATCACTATCACCGACACACAATATGGAGGTTATTGGCGTTCGCCCCCTGAGCAGTCCAGTCATTGGAAGCATATCTTGGGAAGATCGATGGCTCTCTCCACCACAGCTCTTGTGGTGCCCTGGCTCCTATTGTACCGCTGCTCAGCTTCTGTTCTTGGATGGTGGAGAGGCGTCATGAGCCACCTTCTGAGGAGATAGCCCTTGTCACCCAGCAACCATCCATCAAGCTGGGCTGGAGCACTGAAGAGCCCGGGCACCTGGGAGTGTCTGAGGATGTAGGCATCATGGGAGCTGCCTGGGTAACTTGCACAGACTTGTAGAATCAGCATCCTGTGATCACACACTATCTGCATGTTTATGGAGTGGAAGCCCTTCCTGTTGACAAAGGCACCAGGCTCACCTGCTGGCACCTTGATGGCCACATGTGTACAGTCTATTGCACCCTGGACATGGGGAAAGCCAGCAATGGCCGCGAAGCCTCTGGCTTGCTATGTCTGGCTTGCCTGCTCCCAACAGAAGTGGATGAAAGTCAATGCACGGCTGAACAGAGTGTCTGTAACCTGCTTGACACAAGTGTGGACAGCTGATTGGGAGACACCACAAAGATCACCCACCGACCCCTGAAGGAGCCAGAGGCATAGAAGTTGAGGGCAGCTGTGACCTTCAGAGCCACTGGCATGTGGTGTCCACCCACACAGTTCGCGGAGATCTCAGGCCCAATCATCTGACAGATATAGTTGATTGCCTCCCTTGAGAGACGGAGCCTCCTTCAGCACTAGACCTCAGCCAAACTGAGGTAGCTGCTTCACCGCCTGTATACCCTGGCAGCAGAATAGTGGCATCTTCTGCGGCCCCTTCTGCCTTGGACTAACTCTTGGCCCTGCACCCCTTGTGCCTGCGCCTGCCCTCCCAAAAGTGGCTCCTCTGGAGGCTGAATGTGCACTCCTGGCCTCCTCCCCCTACTAGCCCTCCCTTCCTCCTCAGAGGAGGTGCCTCCAGTGGAGAGTTCAGCTCCCATTCCCAGGCCAAGGAAAGGCTTCCTGAAACCTGCAGGCCCATAAAAGATTCCTCACTGCATCACGCTGACCTGAAGGTTGTGAGTCCAGACCAAGCAGCTAGTATGTGTTTTGAAGTATTGCAGATCACACAGGCAAGTATCAGTAACTTTGAAAAAACAATATTTGACAGGGCACACTCGTGACCCCACTGAGCCCTCTTATCCCGCCGATGGATGAGGTTTATACAAATGCGTCCTACCCACCTGCCAGTTGCACCAGTGTGCTGACCCGAAGATTGCACAGGCGCCGAAAAATCGCTGTCAACTGGTGCCTCAAGGTCCTTAAGTGGCCCATTATTTAATGGCAGGCGCGCATCAGAGATCAACGCGTGCCTGCCCAATGAAATATTGTGATGATTAGAACCACAGTGACATTGGGACGCTCACCCGATGTCACCACGCATCATTTTACAGAAAAATTCTGGCCCAAGTTTTTGAAAGTGGAAGATGGGAGGCCAGCCAGGAGAGCATTGGAATAATTTTTATTTCAAATTTCCAGCATCCACAGTAATTTGCTTTTGTATTGGAATAATCTGGTCTGAGGGCATTGTTTTGGGACTTTATTGTGGCATTTCCCACCCTGTGATGGTTTTCACTACACGTGGACTGAATGCAACTTCTAAATAAACTTCTGAAGTTTGTACAGAATAATACAGAATAGAAGGAGGCCATTCACTCCATCATGCCTGTGCTATTGATCCCATTATCCCTACTCTTTCCCATTTTATCACACCAAACTCCATTCTGTCAGCATGTTTGTGGAGATATGGTTTGGTGGAGCAGGTATTTCAATTTAATTTTTATTCAACAGAAGGGGTATTCAGTAAGGATAGATTTTAAATCCTAAAATTTGAATCACAGCTTATGTAGTGCTGACTGGAAGTAAAATGAAAAGATGGCATTTATTCTATCTATAATCGTTTCCTCTCTTGTGTTTATGATTCACCTACATTTCAGAAAGAACAGAAGTCCTGTGTTTTGATTTATCTTCTATATTCTGCTATGTATCACTAACTTTTGATGTATTATGAAGTAATGCCTCAATTTTGCAGGAAGCAGGGGTTGGAGAATTTTGTTTATTTAATTAACAATTTAAATTCTCCATTTGCTTTGGTGAGATTTAGAGTTCATCTTTCATAGATCATTAGTCTAAGCCTCTGGATTGCTAGCCCAGTAACATAATTATTATGCTACCATACCTCAGGGTTGCTAGCAGCTTATCTTAGTGGTTGCTCTCTCACCTCATAGTTAGAAAGTTTAGGTTCCACTCATCTTGCGAACATAAATTAGACGATATTTTAGTGATGTACTAAAGGAGTGCTTATGTGTCTGTTTGGATTGTTTTAAAAAATCCCATGCCACTATTAGAAGATCAGCAGAGACCTCTGCTGATGTTCTTACCACCATATATCCAATGGCACCAAAACAAATGAACTGATTATTTCTCTCATTTCTGTTTGTGGAACCTTGCTGTGTGCAAAACTGACACATTTCCCTGCACAAGAGCAGTGTTTCTGCTTCAAAATTAATTCACTGCTTGTGAAGGTCTGTGTGATTTACTAAGGATTTGAACTATGTCATAAAAATTTAAATTCTGCTTTCTTTCTATCGTGTTGTAGCCCCATCTCCAATCCATGATCCCTGAAAGCACGGGATCATAGAATTACCCTTTAAATCTATCACTTTGAAATGGTACTGTGCAATATCAATTTGCAAATACCTCAAGCACTCATTTTCAGTTCCTTTGGCTGCAATTTTAACAAAAGTTTTACCATTTCAAATAAATAGTCTGATGTATCATTAGTATATGAAACAAAGGAATTTAATTCAATCACATTAAATGCTTGTTAACTAATATTACACAGTATAATTTCATGATCCATATGTACATACATTGCAGATTGCTTGGCTCATTCACTTTTCTGCTTAGACTTATATTGATATAAGGTCTGCCCCAATGGTTATTGGACACACAATCAATGCTGAATATTGAAAATTCTGAGAAATTATTTTTGTCAACAGCATTGGAAAACCAGCATCATGACGTGAAGCACTTGTGATAATGATCTTTTAAATGTGCATATCACGGGAGGTCACAATGCTGGACAGATGATGGAACCCAGACATGAAACAGTTGACCTGGTATGAGTTAGCCATCTTTGATTTATTCAGAATAGAGAGTTTAGAAGTCATTAGCAGAGTAGAGATTGGAGAGATGCACAAAACTATCAGCATGACCTAGGACTTACAGTGATGAGCTTTATAGCTGAGGCCTGATTTATACATACAGAAAAAATACAACATAATTCCACAAGACCTGATTATTTCAATGCACTCCTGCATGTTCTACTCTCCATGAACTCAAGGCCATCCAAAACTCTGCTATCCGTATCCTAACTCACACCAAATCTCACACCAAGTCCCGTTCACCCATCTCTCCTGTACTCACAGACCTACATTGGTTTCCAGTTAAGCTATGCCTTAACTTTAAAATTCTCATCCTTGTTTATGAATCCCTCCATAGCCTTACATCTCCCTATCTCTGTAATTTTCTCCAGCCTCACAACCCACCGAGATGTCTGTCCTTCTTGAATTCTGGCCACTTCAGCATTCCTGATCTTCGTTTCTCCACCACTGGAGCCTGTGCCTTCTGCTGCCAAGCAGTAAATTCTGGAATTACCTCCCTACATCTCTCCACTTTTCTATCTTTCTTTCCTCCTCTATGACGTCCTTAAAACCAAGCTTCTAGGCCATCTGTCCTAACATCCATTTAATTGGTTCAATGCCAAGTGTGTTTGATAATGCTTGAATGAAGTGCTTTGGGACATTTTACAACATTAAAGGCCCTATATAAATACAGGTTGTTGTTGTAGATTAACAATCTCTTGCTCTTGGCTCAGTGTGTAGGACTCTCATCTTTGAGACAGAACACTGTGAGTTTAAATGCCACTCCAGAGACTTGAGCACAAAATCTAGACTGACACTCCAGTAGAGTAGGAGCACTTCACCATCAGAAATGCTGTCTTTTGGGTGGGATGTTAAACCAAGGCCCCATCTGCCCTCTCAGGTGAATATAAAAGAACCCATGGGACTATTTTGAAGAAGTGCAGGGGAGATTCCCCCACCAGTGTCCTGTGGCCAATAGTTATCCCTCACCAAAGTTATCACCAAAACAAATTATCTGGTCATTATCATATTGCTGCTTTTGAGATTTTGTTCAGTAAATTGTCTGCAGTGTTTCTCCACATTGCAGCAGTGACAATACTTCAAAATTACTTCATTAGTTTTAAATGCAAGTATTTCTTTCATCTGTCATCAATAGTTTATGGATTAAAATCATTGCCTTAATCAGCCTGTGAAAAATGCTGACACCCAACTCTGTAGGGGAAGTGGTTTCTGCTCCCAACCCATGGACTGACTGACTGTTTTGCCAATCAACTTCTTAGCAGCCTGGTTAGGAACAAGGGAAACCACTGGTGAATACAAGGTGACAACACACAGCAGCCAAAATTGACAGCTGAGTCCCCCTGGGCTGGGAGCCAAAGTTTCCATTTGATCATGGGTGTCAACATTGAATAATTGGTGAGCATTAAACGTCTTTGTTTGTTTGCTCACTCACGTGTCCAAATGGATCCAGGTGATTGTTGGTCAGCTTCAGCTTCTGAAAAGAGACGAGTTGCCGCATCCAGTGTGCTCCCGTTGCTGGCGAATCCGGGTGTACATACAACCTTCCGGGCATGGCAGGCTCTGCTTTTCCAGCCACCATCCTGGAACAAAATGAGGAGTGGTTAAACCTGTAACGCTGAGTGTGTGGGTTATATAGTGCTCTGTGCACAAAGTGGAAGAGGGATGACCTACGAGTTATAAGTAAAAAAAATTATTTCATTCACATACAGAGCAGAAAATACCTATTCTTGTTTATCCTCTTGTGGGATGTGGAAGTCCAGTGGCCAGGCCAACACTTGTTGCCCCTCCGTAACTGCCACTGAGAAACTGCCACCTTCTTGAACCACTGCAGTCCATATGGTGTAGGTACACTCAATGCTGCTTGGAGTGGAGTTCCAGGATTTTGGTCTAGCAACAGTGAAGGAACGGTGATATAGTTCCAAAGTCAGGACAATGTGTGACTTGGAGGGGAGCTTGCAAGTGGTGGTGTTCCCTTGCATCTGCTGACCTTGTCCTTCCAAGTGGTAGATGTCATGGGTTTGTTAGGTGCTGTTGAAGGACCCTTGATGAGTTGCTGTAGTGCACTTTGTATACAGTACACACTGCTGCCACTGTGTGTTGGTGGTGGAGGGAGTGAAGGTTTATGTGGTGGATGAGGTGCTAATAAAACAGGCTGCTTTCCCCTGGGTGGTGTTGAATTTCTTGGCTGTTGTTGGAGCCGCACACATCCAGAACTTGAGTTCTGCATTCAGAGTTTGAGTCACAATGTTTCTGAGATCATGGGGCCAATTTTAGCAGGAAACTGACCCTGTGGGGTGAAAAGCTGCTCACATCCTGTATTTTTTAGAACAAACTCAGGTGGAGTGTAAAACAGGCATTTACCCCGTCGGATCAGTTTTCCACCAGGATGGTTAAGTCAAGAATACTCTCCACATCTCCAGGAGCGATTAGAGAAGCTGGGATTGTTCTACTTACATCGAAGAAGGTTAAGGGGAGATTTATTAGAGGTGTTCACAATTATTTCAATACAATAGATAGGGTGAAACTGTTTCCACTGGCAGGAAGGTCAGTAACCAGAGGACACAACGTAAACTGGAGGAACAGCACCTCATCTTCCGACTAGGCACTTTACAGCCTTCCAGACTGAATATTGAATTCAACAACTTTAGATCTTGAACACACTCTCCTCCATCCCCACCCTCTTTCCGTTTCTTCCCCCTTCCTTTTGTTTTTTCCAATAATTTATATAGATTTTTCTTTTCCCACCTATTTCCATTATTTTTAAATCTATACCTTTTATGCCCTGTTAGTCTTTCCACCCCACCCCCACTAGAGCTGTACCTTGTGTGTCCTGCCATCCATTCTTAATTAGCACATTTGTTTAGATAATATCACCACCTTCAACACCTCTTTGTTCTTTTGTCTGTGACATCTTTTGATTATCTGTTCCTATCACTGCTTGCTTGCCCATACAACCACACCCACACCCCCACTTCTCTCCCCCCACACCCAACAACCGCCCCCACCCCCCCACCCCGACCTTAAACCAGCTTATATTTCACCCCTCTCCTAATATTACTCAGTTCTGTTGAAGGGTCATGAGGACTCAAAACATCAACTTTGTTCTTCTCCGCCAATGCTGCCAGACCTGCTGAGTTTTTCCAGGTAATTCTATTTTTGTTTTGACACAGATTTCAAATTATTTGCAAAAAATACAGGGGGAGATGAAAAGAATTTTGTTTGATGTAGCAAGTTTTTAAAAATGTATTCGTTCATGGGATGTGGATATCATTAGCAAGGCCTGCATTTGTAGCCCATCCTTAATTGCTGATTGCCGTTGAACTGAATAGCTTGCTAGGCCATTTCTGAGGGCAGTTAAGAGTCAACTACATTGCTGTGGGTCTGGAGTTACATGTAAGCCAGAGCAGGTGAGGACCGTAGATTTCATTCCCTAAGGGGCATTAGTGAACCAGATTAGTTTCATAGCCCCCATTACTGAGGGGGCTTTATAATTCCAGATTTATTAACAAAATTCAAATTCCACCAGCTGCCATTTGCACCCATGTCCCCAGAGCTTTAGCCTGGACCATTGGATTACAAGTCCAATGACATTACCACTACACTAGCATCTCTCTGGTATGCACTGATTGAAAGGATGCTGGAAGAAAATCCAAATTTAACTTTCAAAAGGGAATTGGATAAATACTTTAAAAAGGAAAAGTTTTCAGGACTATGGAGAAGGAGCGGGGAGTGGGATTTATTGGACGCTCTTTAGGAGAGAGGCACAGGCACAACGAGCTGAAAGGCCTCCTTCTGTGCTTTAAGATTTTCTAATTTCTAGAAGTAACTTTTCAGATACTCACCACTTGTTATCACAGAACTTATAACGATGGTCATCGGCAGGCACAATGTCAATCAGCAGAATGTACTTTGTTTTGGGATTCATCCCTGTAACTTTCACCTTGTAACTTGGAAACATCCGCCTAGAGAGAATCAGAAAGGGGCATGTTACAAAGCGACAAACAAGGTAGCAAATTCTGATTGCAGACAGTCGTTCCAAAAATCTGCTCTTTCAGCGGCACTGGGACAAATTTCTCCAGCTTCCTACATTAAAGCATTCACTACATCAACTCCAGTGGTTCAAGAAGGCTCACCACCGCCTTCTCAAGGGCAATCAGGGATAGGCAACAAATGCTTGCCTTGAAATTGGTGCCAGGAAAAAATGGAGAGAATACGACTTACAAAGGTTAAATTGTGAAAACAGATTGTATAGACTAGTCTTGCATTTCCTTGAATTTAGAAGATTAAGAAGATTTAAAGTGTTTTTAGGGTAGATAGAGAAAAGCTATTTCCTCTAGTGGGGGAATCCTGAACAAAGGGGTATAAACTTAAAATGAGAGGTTGGCCATTCAGGGGTGATGCCAGGAAACCTTGTTCACACAAAGACCAGTGGAAATCTAGGATTTGCTACCCAAAAGCTGTTGAAGCTAGGTGAATTGAAAATTTCAAAACTGAGATCACAGGATTTTGTTAGACTAGGATATCAAGGGTTCTGGAATGAAGACAAGTAAATGAAGTTAAGGTACAGTTCAGCCATAATCTAACTGAATGTCAGAAGGCTTGAGGGGCTGAATGGCCTACTCTTGTTCTTATGTTTCCATTTATATGAAGAAAGTCACTATTAGTGGATAGACTCTTCACACATTCACATGCTAGTCTTTTGTCCTCTGTTTTATCAATGTCATTAGCCTTTTTAAGATAAATAGGTTAACACTTGCATTAAAATAGCAAACAGAAGAATGTCATGTGGAGTCATAAAGTGCTTGCCCATTAATTTTGTCCACAATTATTTCTGGGTCCCTGTAAGAGAAGGTATGACAGATTGACTTGAATTCCTGGACTAAGGAGGGATAAGTAATGACAGGGTTTCTGCTCTTGGTCATCATTCAGTACGGTTTGATGGCTTTTAAGCACTTGTGATTGTCCAGTGACAACAAGGTTCGGATTTGTCTGTGATTCACCCCATGGTTGATAAGCCAATCACTCTCTATGCTGATACAAAGAATTTCAGCATCTGTAGTATCTTCATTTTATCATACAAAGATTGGCTGACTCAGTAAGGTCTCACAGGCAGAAATCACCCCTGATAAAAAGCCAGTGCTTTGACCAGAAGAAGAGAGAAATGGAAGAAACATTTGCATTTATACGGTGCCTTGTACAACTTCAGGATCTCAAAGGGCTTTACTGCCAATGAAGTACTTTTCAAGTATAGCCATTGTTGCAATGTAGGAAATGTGGTAGTTAATTTCCCACAATCTCCCACAAACAGCAATGTGATAATAACCAAATAATTTGATTTAGCGATGATGGTTAAGGGATAAAGGGTAATAGATGTAGAAACTTACACACTGAAATAGAAGGCGGGGAATAGAGAAAGCATAGGAAGGAAGAGGGAGGAAAGGCTGAGAGTGGGGGCAGTTAATGAGACATTGGACCAGAGAGAGCGTCATACCGACAGGGATTTATTATACCTGGCTTCTGGAAAATAATTTGTTGCTCAGCCCACATGCCTGAAGTTAGCAGCTAAAGTAGCCTGGCCTTATAAATTTTAAGTGCTTTTTTAATGGCAATAAAAAGAGTCGAGGCATGTGAAATTCATATTGTTGACATATCTGGACATTTTTAAGTGGGTTCACACAGAACTCAAGTAGCAGAATTATAGTCAGCTGAAGTAGCTGAAGGTAACAGAGCTTTTCCAGAGTGGGAATGCTTTCTGAGCTTTAGAAGGGGAGCAGGCTGCCAGCTTACCTGTTGATCTCTGGTTTTCATTTTGTATTATTTTATTAACATACTTGTCGGGTTTTTAACTGTCTTTGACTCACTATGAATTTTCTGGACCCTGTCACTGAATATGAAGTGGTTGAAATATGTCAGTTATACTTGGAGAATTCAATTAATAAAAATGTTTTATGTGTTTTTTTTAACCCCCCCCCCCCCCCCCCCCCCCCCCCCCCCCCCCCCCTCACTTCTTTTCTCAATGTAATTCCACAGGACAGTTGATTATTTTGATAGGGAAGTTGTTGTATGACAGCACTGCAGAGATAAGTTGCTTTTAAATGTTTTCTTAACATTAAGCTTGTCTTATGTTTCTCTTTCCTCCCCTCCCGTCCACCAGCATCATTCCTAATGGCTCACAAGCCATGTGCCATAGTTAAAGTCACTTGTGATGAAACGTTGCTTGATTTTTCACATTGCATCAGAGCTACCACAGTCACCTTGTCTCTTCATCTACCAGTGTCAGTGCCAGTGTTCTGACTGTCACTGATTCCTAACCATGAAGGATGATTTCATCTGGTACAGTAACTGGCTGATTTTGGAAGGAGCAGGTGATTTTGAACCTTTGGTTCCCACAACTCTCCACCTCTGGGGTTTTCCTCACCTTATATCCGGGTCTTTGTCAACTAATTGACAGAAATTGATTGTTATGAATAGTCAATAGCTCTATTATTGTATCATGTGACTAGCAGGATGGTGAAAGGTGAACTTTATTCACCTACAAATTCCTGTGTTCCTCAGGATGTTGAGCAGAGAATAATGGATGCTGAATCTGTGAGATTAGGAGTAGCAGTGCGGAGCTGCTTTCAAGCTCTGTTTGCCTCACTCTCTACATCAGCACTGCAGTTCAGAGTCTGATTTTTGAGCTAGTACCAGCGCCCAGAAGGATAACAACAACAAACACTAACAAAAAAGGAAAATATTACAGATGCTAGGAAGGTCACAGACCTGAAGTGTCAACCCTATTTCTCTCTCCACCGATTCTACCAGACTGCTAACTATTTATAGAGTTTTCTGTTTTATAACAACAAAACTTGCATTTATATAGCATCTTTAATATAGTAAAGCATTCTAAAGTACTTATTGTCTAAGTCCTCAGGAGCAGAGGATGTGCCAAGTATGAGAGTAACAGATTAGGCTCAACATACATTTGGCTCACTGTTCCATTTAAGTCACATTCAGATTTTGACAGAGCAGACCACGTGCTAATGGTAAGAGCCAGGAAGTTAACTGTACAATCTAGAAACCTCCTTCATTGATAGGTGATCAGGAAAAATGAAACATCAGCATTTTAAAGCACACTACTGATAAAAAATCAAAGTGCTCCTAACAGGGGAGAAATTCACTGATGCTGTTCTGTGCACACTCTCAGAAATTGCCACATCCCCTTCTCAATCACCCTGCGATTTAACAATTCTTGCTATAACAAATCCTTTGTCTTAGCCATACCGGGCAGAGAGATGATTCAGCATGCTGCCTACAAGCCTGTGTCAATGCTCTACATTGGTTTCCTCTACATTGGGGAGACCAAACGCAGACTGGGTGACTGCTTTGCGGAACACCTTCGGTCTGTCCGCAAGCATGACCCAGACCTCCCTGTCGCTTGCCATTTCAACACTCCACCCTGCTCTCATGCCCACATGTCCGTCCTTGGCCTGCTGCATTGTTCCAGTGAAACTCAATGCAAACTGGAGGAACAGCACCTCATCTTCCGACTAGGCACTTTACAGCCTTCCGGACTGAATATTGAGTTCAACAATTTTAGATCATGAACTCTCTCCTCCATCCCCACCCCCTTTCTGATTCCCCTTTTTTCCAATAATTTATATAGATTTTTCTTTTCCCACCTATTTCCATTATTTTTAAATGTATTTCCATCCATTGTTTTATCTCTACCTTTTACCCTATTTCGATCCCTTCCCTTCACCCCATCCCCACTAGGGCTATCTATACCTTGCTCGTCCCGCTTTCTACCCTTAATGTCACCTATTAGCACATTCCTTAGATAATATCACCACCTCCAACACCTCTTTATCCTTTTGTCAAAGACATCTTTTGGCTCTCTCTACCTATCACTGGCCCTCTATCCAGCTCTACCTGTCCCACTACCCCCCTTAAACCAGCTTATATTTCACCTCTTTTCTATTTTTCCTTAGTTCTGTTGAAGAGTCATATGGACTCGAAACGTTAACTGTGTTCCTCTCCACAGATGCTGTCAGACCTGCTGAGTTTTTCCAGGAATTTTTATTTTTGTTCTGTATCAATGCTGCTGTGTGACTGTGTGCCAACAAATTTACAGGACTAACCTGGAGTGGATGAGACAGATTACTGCTTCCCTATTATTTATCCAACCAGCCCCCAAACCCAGGCTTTAGTGACTGAAGTGTCAGCCATGGCTCAATGGATAGCACACTTGCCTCTAAGTCAAAAAAGTGAGATCAAGTCCCTGCCCAGTGACTTGAACACAAGATCCAGACTGACAGACTGAGTACTGAGGAAGTGCTGCACTATTGGAGTTGTCATCTTTCAAATGTGACATTAAGTTGAGGCCCTGTCTAGGGTGGAAGTAAAAGATACCCTGGGCGGAACCATCCCAAATTTGCACTAAGTGAGCGGGAACAAAGACATTTCACCAGCCAGCTGCAATGGTGCATTTTCGCATCCATGTCCCCTTCCCTCCTCATTAATTATGCAGCCACAGGAAACACACTGTCTTGCTGGCAGGCAGCCTCTGAATCGCCCGCCATGCCATTAGCTCACTGTTTCCTCACTCCAGGTGCCATATCTAAACTGCAGTCATGCACACTCAATGCTTGCAGCCCAGGACTGCTCCAGTGAAGACATGGCCCCGAAAGCCAAGAAGAGTTCAGTGACTCATCACTGGAATGCTTTTCGAAGGCCGTGATGTCCTCACTCTGCCTGCAAGAGGTCCAGCAATTCACCACTCCAGCTTGGGAGATGCTGGCAGTGGTGGTCAGTGCCAACGCTTCACAGAAGAGGTTGGCCATCCAGTGAAGAAAGAGGATGAATGATCTCATCCATGCTGCCGGGGTAAGACAACCATCTCATCACTTTAAACTCACACACTCACAATGCCATCACACATTTACTGACATCTCACTCACTGCCAGCTCAAGGGACATCACCACTTACTCTCTCACACACACTGCCATATCTCCATTTGCCCTGATCTCCTCTGGAGATTGCCTCCTCAGCCCTCATCATCTTGAGGCCATTTGCACAGCTCAACACGTGCCCCCATACAGACCCTGGGATAACCCACTTCCCCAGTCCAGTCCTCACCCTGCAGCCTCTTCCCTTGCCTGAGGCATCTTCTCCCTCTTCCCCAAGCAAGCCCTAGCTCTGTGGTCATTGAAAAGCCACACCCACCTTACACCTAGTCTGGTAGATATAGACCTGCCCGTGCACCCCCCCTAAAAGTGATGTGGTGCTGCCTGCAAAGCCTGGAGCTTATGACTGGGAATGCTGCCCGAAGCAAGGTAGACAAACAAACTTTGAAATCCTGCGTGAAGTGCAGTTTGCCAGATGCACATCACTTATGCACAGTTGTGAAACGTCGATGTGCCCAGATGATCTAGTATGGGGGGATGATTCCGATAGGGCTTATAATGAGATGTTAAGCTATTGAAATTAAATTCCCGGCATGTGGCGGCGGGAAATGTGGCCCGCCATTGACGGGTGGAGCGGAAGTTCACAAACTAGCTTCATGATGACGTAAACCGATTTTTGGCCATCTGACCATATTGTCCGTTCATGCCCACCATAACACCTGCCGCCAAAGGGAGCAGACGATTCTGCCCCATGGCATTACCTGGAAGATGAGCTGGCAAGTCAAACCAAGATCAATAAAAAACAGGACAACCATAGTAATAGGTTTGAGTTCCAACATCCTCCATTGCATATACGTTGAAGAGACAGGATGTGGCACCAATACCTAACCCTTTCTAAAATGTTGCTTATTTTCTACCAAAGACTTCCATGTTCTGGCTGCGAGAGTTCATGAATAATGCACAGCTCCTCGGCTAATTGTACCCTTCGGCAATCTAACCTCAACTGAGAATTATAATAGAGTTGGTGAAGATGGGACTTGAGCCTAGGTTTCCCATACATGGAGGAAAGTCCGGTGGATCCATCTTTAGACTTTCATTCCACCAGCAGATAAGACATGATCACTCGGGATCAAAATCAATTTCTACCCTGAAGGAATCCATTTATACAAATGGGCTTCTCCTATCTAAATGGTTTAACTCACAATGGGGTCAGATTTCCTCTGATCACTATTGGTAAAGAAATAAGTTCATAATTTCAGAAGTAATAAAAATCAGAAAAAATATTCCCCTCCTAAGGACCCAAACCACTTAACATACAATTGTACATACATACATAACCACATGCATATTGTAGGTGAACGCAGCAATGTCCTACAAATAACAATGAAATGAATTAACAACTCAGTAGACAATCTGTCACTGTTTGCATTGATTGAGGATAGAGTATCAACTACCCTTCTCTCATTCGTTACGTTTAATTTGAAAAATCTATCTGAATTAGCAGACAGGGATTCAGTTTAATGCCTTGTCCAAAGGGCAGCTCCTCTGCCCCTGCAATACTCCCCAAGTACTTCACTGACGTGTTGATTAGCTGCTTAAATTCATAGAGTAAGCTTTGAACCTACAACCTCTAGTCAGAGGCTTGATTGTTACAACTGAGCTAAACTAATCTGAAAATCACATGAGATGTTTCTCATTTTACACCATGACTAAGAGACCATGTCAGGAAATTCTCTGGGTTTTCCTATTCCCAAAACCAAATGAGAGGGAATCACAATATGGAAAATGATTAAACTCAGTGGGTGTAATTTTCTGCTCAGGGCAGGAAAGTGTTGTACAGGTGGGAAACAGGCAGAGGAAGGGCTAGAACAAGAGGTCGTGTTTGGTTGCTGGATATACACCCCCAGTAGAAAATAATAGGGAGGAAAATCAGGTGGGGAGGGCGTATGGGATGAGGTTGGGGAGGGATTATACAGGGTTTCATGACGGCGTAAAACCGATTTTTGGCCTCCTCACCATATTGTCTACTCATGCCAGCAAACATGCCACCAGTTAGTCAGTATCAAAGAAAATTGCTTTTAAAGAAGACAAAAATGAAGGAACTTGCATTTCTCTAACACTTCATAGCCTCAGGACTTCCCAAAGTGATTTACGACCAGGAAAGTACTTTCGAAGTGTAGCCACATCATAATGCAGAGAAATGTATTTTAAGATGCACTGAAGTAATTTCCACTTTTGGTGGGGGTATAAAACTCATGGTAGAAGATGGCTGCACACTGTGCTCACCCCACCCCAGCCTGTACAATCCATCCCCAACCCCATCCATCACCACTCCTCAACCCCCTCCTATGGCACCACCCCATGCCCATGCAAAAGATGCAACACCTGCCCCTTCACTTCCTCTCTCCTCACTGTCCAAGGACCCAAACACTCCTTTCAAGTGAAGCAGCATTTCACTTGCATTTCCCCCAACTTAGTCTACTGCATTCGTTGCTCCCAATGTGGTCTCCTCTACATTGGAGAGACCAAACGTAAACTGGGCGACCGCTTTGCAGAACACCTGCGGTCTGTCCGCAAGAATGACCCAAACCTCCCTGTCGCTTGCCATTTTAACACTCCACCCTGCTCTCTTGCCCACATGTCTGTCCTTGGCTTGCTGCATTGTTCCAGTGAAGCCCAACGCAAACTGGAGGAACAACACCTCATCTCCCGACTAGGCACTTTACAGCCTTCCGGACTGAATATTGAATTCAACAACTTTAGGTCGTAAGCTCCCTCCCCCATCCCCACCCCCTTTCTGTTTCCCCCTTCCCTTTTTTTTTCCCAATAAATTATAAAGATTTTCCTTTTCCCACCTATTTCCATTATTTTAAAAAAAAAATTTTTAAATCTTTTATGCTCTCCCCACCCCCATTAGAGCTATACCTTGAGTGCTCTACCATCCATTCTTAATTAGCACATTTGTTTAGATAATATCACCAACTTTAACTTTAACACCTATGTGTTCTTTTGTACTATTGTTGTTGACATCTTTTGATGATCTGCTTCTATCACTGCTTGTTTGTCCCTACAACCACACCCCCACTCCACTTCTCTCTCTCTCTCTCTCTCCGCCCCCCCACACACACACACCTTAAACCAGTTTATATTTCAACTCTTTCTTGGACTCGAACTCAAGTTCTGTTGAAGGGTCATGAGGACTCGAAACGTCAACTCTTTTCTTCTCCGCCGATGCTGCCAGACCTGCTGAGTTTTTCCAGGTAATTCTGTTTTTGTTTTTGTTTTGGATTTCCAGCATCCGCAGTTTTTTTGTTTTTATCAGATTGAACCATGTCTGATTCCTTCAGTCATATTTTCATCCTGCATATTGACACCCAGGTTCAAACTCTTTTCAACGACATGAACCTTGATTTTCGCTCCAGTGTAAATGTGCTGTGTTAAACTGATCATCGAGTAAATGCTTTCCTGATCTAGTGACAATAGTTAAAAATTATACCCTCCATCTTGGTAGAGAACAGAATCATGACAGCTACAATACACACAGCAAGGTTCTAAAAATAGCAATGTGATAATGACCAAATCATCTCTTTTAATGGTGTTAGTAGGGGGATAAACATTGACCAGGGCATTGGGGTGAATGTCACTGCTTTCCTTCGAAATAGTGGCTACAGAATTTTTTATATTCACCTGAAAGGGTAGATGGGGGCATTGATTTAATGGCTCATCTGAAAGATGGCGCCTCGGACAGGGTAGCACTCCCTCTGCGTACGCTGGAAGTATCAGACCTTGATTATATGCACAAATCTCAAGAGAAGGACTTGAAGCCATGACCTTCTAACTGAGAAGTGACATGCTAGCCACTGAACCACGGCTGACATCAAGCCCAGCATGTTGTAGAGAGGAGGATGGAGAATTTGAAAGCCTAGGCAAATGAGCTGAGAGTTTTCATTGTTTCGGCCGCACAAAATCACACAGCAGAGCCAAGTAGCAATTTGTGTAGCGTTGGGTTTAGGTACCTTTTGGATAGATTAACCAATTGCTTTTAAAAGCTTTAATTTTATGGTGTTGTTCTGGTTGCTCTTGCAGCCACTCTGCTTTTTACTTTAAGACAAAACTTTTGAGAAGATCAAAGGGAGGGGGAGGGGCAGTCCCCGACAGAGTCTACTTGTCTTTAAGTATTTAAATGCTTTCAGTCTCTTCCTCTTATCACTTCTCTTCTACCAGTCCTTCTGGTGCTGTGTATACAGTGAGGATCATTCACTTTGAAGTGCTGGATTAGAGTGCGCCACAGGCAATTCTCATAATAACAAACAATACCAGTTCAACATAAGTTCTTGCCTCATGTTAATTTTTTAAACCCAACTTCACTGTCACTAACACGAGGGAAATAAGTGAACTCTCTGGGTGTGAGGGGGTATTGTCTGCAAGCAGATTAATTTGATGTTGGGTTTGTGGCCTACGGACAAGGTGCTTTTTGTGCTCTGCTGGAATTTGTGAGGCTGAAAAATGAATTCTTCAGATTTTCAACAAGACACTGGTTACAGGGATTTCAGACTCTCTTTCATTCACCTCATGTATGAGGGCTGGAATATGTATTTGCTTCATGCTATTTAACTGTCCTCCCCAGGCTATTTATTTCTGTCCTCTCTTTTAACTCCCCACCCCATGCCACTAACCACCACACTCCCACCCAACCCTTTCTGTGGTGAGTGGATATTCACATACCTGTGCTTCAAAAATAAGACCATAAGACGTAGAAGCAGAAGTAGACCATTCAGCCTATCGGGTCTGCTCCGTTATTCAATGAGATCATGGCTGATCTGCTAATCCTCAACTCCACTTTCCTGCCTTTTCTCCATAACCCTTGATTCCCTTACTGATTAAAAATCTGCCTATCTCAGCCTTGAATATACTTAACGACCCAGCCTCTACAGCCCTCTGTGGTAAATAATTCCGCAGATTAGCAACCCTCTGAAAGAAGAAGTTCCTCCTCATCTCTGTTTTAAGTGGGCGACCCCTTAAACTGAGATTATGCACTCTGGTCCTAGTCTCTCCCACAAGGGGAAACAACCTCTCAGCATCTACCCTGTTAAGCCCCCTAAGAATCTTATATGTTTCAATAAGGTCACCTCTCATTCTTCTAAACTCCAATGAGTACAGGCCGAACCTACTCAATCTCTCCTCATAAGAAAATCTCTCCATACCCGGTATCATCCTAGTGAACTTTCTCTGGACTGCCTCCGATGCTTGTACATTTTTCCTTAGATAGGGGGACTAAAACTGTTCACAGTATTCTAGGTGTGGTCTAAATAGTGCCTTGTATAGTTTTAGCAAGACTTCCCTATTTTTAATACTCCATTCCCTTTGAAATAAAGGCCAACATTCCTATTATCTGATGAACTTGAATGCTAGCTTTTTGGGATTCATGCACGAGGACCCCAAAATCCCTCTGTGCTGCAACTTTCTTCTGTCTTTCTCCATTTAAGTAATATTCAGCTCCTCTATTCTTCCTGCCAAAGTGCATAAACTCACATTTTCCCACATAATATTCCATCTGCCAAGTTTTTGCCCACTCACTTAACCTGTCTATATCCCTCTGTAGACTCTTTGTGTCATCCTCACCACTTGCCTTCCCACCTAGTTTTGTGTCATCTGCAAACTGGCAATAGTATATTCACTTCCCTTTTCCAAGTCATTAATATATATTGTAAATAACTGTGGCCCCAGCACTGATCCCTGTGGCACTCCATTGGTTACAGGTTGCCATCCTGAAAATGCCCCCCGTATCCCAACTCTCTGTCTTCTATTAGTTAGCCAATTCCCTATCCATGCTAATACACTACCTGCAACACCATGGGCTCTTATCTTATTAAGTAGCGGTACCTTATCGAACGCCTTTTGGAAATCCAAATATATTACATCTACTGGTTCCCCTTTATCTATCCTGCTTGTTACCTCCTCAAAGAATTCTAATAAATTTGTCAGACATGATTTCCCCTTCATGAAGCCATGCCATCTGCCAGTACAACCATTTCTTAGAATGTACTGAAAGCAACGCCCGAGGCTTGTTATGATTACCAATCCCAAACCCCCCCCCCATTTGGGGAAGTGTCTGCAGACTAGATCCATCACTGCCCAGTGACAACTGGGATTGACAACTGACCATTGGGATCCCAGTGCAGATGAGCACCTGACTCTTCTATCATTGAATGCTGATAGCGTGAGGTGAAAGAGAGTGGACTGATGCTCATGTAGCACATAAATTGCAGCATGGACACGTTGGGCTAAATGTCCTGCTTCTGTGCTGTAGATTCCCTGTAATTCTCTGTTGTCTTAGTCCCAGTTCAGACAATGTATTCTCATTACAAAAACAGAATTACCTGGAAAAACTCAGCAGGTCTGGCAGCATTGGCAGAGAAGAAAAGGGTTGACATTTGAGTCCTCATGACCCTTCAACAGATTCCCTAACTTCCCCTGAGGAATCATCATATCATAGTGTCAAATTGCTTTTACAGGTCACAGATGATATCAATGGGTTAATGGCAGTAGAAGGGTTAAGTGCTATTCTACATTTTTTTATCCTCAATTGTGATTTTATTACCCATCTGGTAAGTGTCCTTTTCCACCTGGGCCTGCACACTATACTCTAACTGATATCACTCCTCCATCCTCATTCTGCTACAATGAAGTAGCTTCATGCCTGGCTATTCTCGAGCTACTAACCACTAAAGGCATGCTCCCTGCAAGCCTTGCTTCTGTCTCTGGAACCAGACGCAGTTCTTCCATGCAGAAATGACATCCACAGAGCACAGGCCTGTATCAGGGAAATGTATCCAGCACTTCCCTAGATTTACAAGGGATAGAATGCAAAGCATTACACATTCCTAACCCCCTCCCTTTCCTGATCAGGATATTGAATTCTGAAAACTACTATCCAGGGGTAAAACGTACTCCCTTTCCCAATTACTGATGATTAATACAGTCAGCTTCAGATTTATCATTACGTCACTTTAAACCAAGTTTATATTCCAGTTTACCATTCCAAGTCAATCTTACTATATGGAATTCTTGACCCACATTTAATTTCAATCCAAGGATAGAACTTTCGCAAGCCAGCTATAAATTGTTCACGTCAAAGTAGTAGATACTGAAAGCATACAGGCATGCGGGTCAGTACCTGAATGAGAAAACAGTTTAATGGGCAGAATTTTACATTCATTCTGCGGGCACGCGCCCGACACGCTGGAACGTTAAATGATGCGTGATGACGTTGGGTGTGCATCCCGACATCATCGCGAAGTCGCATGACATTTCACTCGGCGGGCACACACTGGAGTCGGCTGCATGCCCGCTGATAATTGATAGGCCTATCAAAGCCATTAAACAGGTAATTAACATGAATTTTACACTGCCCATCCAACCTAACAGTTGGCAGGCAGGTGAAAAGACCAAGCGGCATTTATGTTTTTTAGGAAACCTCATCTACAAGTGGGATGAGGTTTCCTAAAGCTATTACAAATGAAATAAAAACTTTCTTTGAGAAATAAAAACTTTCTTTGGAAAATATATACATGTCCCATCTCGTGTGGCACAGACACGTGAGGGGACATGTTTCATTAAATTTTTCATGTCTTTATTTATTTTATTATAAAGCGCTTCAATCTCCCTGAGGCAGCTCCATGCCTCAGGGAGATTGAAGCACTCTTTCACGCACATGCATGGAAGAGCACTGGACCCGACTCGCCCTCCTCCCCCTGTCCGCACATATACCGCTCGCGATCCACGCTGGACGGGCCTTAATTGGCCTGCCCGCGTGAAATTGTAGTGCGGAGCCGATTGTGGCCAATGTTTTTGGTGAAAAACTTTCACAGATTATCATCATCTGCAATTTTACTTTTCAACTCTGTGGGTTTTTCCAAATCTAGCAGTAATAAGGAAAGAAAAATAAAGAATTTGCATTTCTCCAGTACCTTTCACAACCTCAGGAGGTCCCAAAACCAACAAAGTACTTTTTAAAGTGTAGTTACTGCTGTAATGCAGGAAACACAGCACAGTACGATCCCTCAAGTGGCAATGTGATAATGACCAAATAATGTTTTTTTAGTGATTTTGGTTAAGGCATAAATACTTGGCTGCCTCAGAAGGCAGTGGAGGCAGGGTCATTGAATATTTTTAAGGCAGGGGATGATAGATTCTTGTTAGGCAAGGGAATCAAAGGTTATCGGGGATAGGTGGGAATTTGGAATTTGAATCACAAACAGAACAGCCATGATCTTATTGAATGGCGGAGCAGGCATGAGGAGCCGAATGGCCCGACTTCTGCTCCTATTTCGTATGTTCATTTGAAGAGAATAAAACCTCCATTCTGGTACAATCATCACAATGTTATTTAGCAACAAATGTTGTTCAAATTGTCCATTCCCCCTCTCAGGTTTTACTGAACCACAAACAATCATATCCTTGTTGGAAGGAAGTGAAATTGCCTCTTCGCTTCTGCTGAAAGATGAGTGTGATTGACTGAAAGACACAGTTCACCTTTCTCGGGCAAGCTGCTGAATGATTCCACCCTGAATTATGGTGACTAGTTACAGGTTGACAAATATCTCGGTAATTATCAAGCATCCCTTGATGCAGAACCAAAAATAAGAACTAGACCTGTTGTAGAGCCATAAGCCCCAATGTTTACTTACCCTTTATAATGAAGCTTGTAGCTGTGAACTGTTTAAAGTAGGGTGACATTGTTGGTATGTTTTTAAAGTTATTGTGGTGATGCTTTGTTATTAGGAATTTTTGAATTTCAAGTCAAAATTTATATTTCCCAGTTGGTCAGTGAATAAAAGCACTAGGCAATCTAAGTACGACATCACAGGACAGAACAATCCCAGGTTTGACATCCATTCTGTATTTGGTTAGCTGGGACAATACTGGGATGCTACAACTCATCTTCAGGTTGGGAAGGATGAAATCATCCAGGGTCCCTTACTGTTTGCTATCAAATGGCTGCTGCGTAAAAGTGGATGTGTTTGAACATCATGACAGGATCCAGATTGGCCTTGGCCATTACTGATGCTACATTACATTTGGATAGTCTCCTGGCTTTCCTCCTCAGGACTTCAGAAAAGTATCTGGTTGGTGCCTTGGTCCAATGAATTATTAATGTTGCTATTCAGGTACCTGATTTTTCTTTGTCGTTATTTTGTTTTATCTCTGCAATTCTTTCTCCTTCTAGTATTTATCCAATACCTTTTTGAAAGCTACTATATCCACCATCCTATCATCAATGCCTTTGAAATCCTAACCACATGGATAAAAAAGGTTTTCCTCATATCCCTTCTAGTTCTTTTGCCAAATCTATGCTCTCTGATATTTGACCTTTCAGCTCCTGGAAAATGTTTCTTTTTGTTTACTTCATCTAAATCCTTCATGATTTTAAACGCATCTATTAAATTTCCTCTTAGCCTTCTCTGCTCTAAAGAGATCAATTACAGCTTCTCCAATCTATCCACATCACTGAAGTCCCTCATCCTTGAAACCATTCTTGTAAATCTCGTCTTCACTCTCTCCAGAGCCTTCATGTGTTTCTTTAAGTGTGGTGCCCAGAATTAGGTACAATACTCCAGATGGGTCTGAATTAATATTTAATTTAAGTTTAGCAAACTTCCTGGCTTTTGTACACCAATGTCTCTGTTTATAAATCCCAAGATCCCATATGCTTTATTAACTGCTTTGTTATCTTGTTTTGCCACTTTCCAAGATTTGTGCACGGACAAAACCCAGCTCTCTTTGTTCTTGATGGAATTATACATTTTAACGATGGAATTCATTTGGGAAAAATATTTATTCAAAGGGCAGTCAACACAACACATCACTGGTTAAACTGGAACTCTCTCCCACAAAGAGCTGTTAAAGCTGGAGGTTCAACTGAAACTTTCACATCTGTGATTAATGGGTTATTGTTAGGTAAGGGATATGGAACCAAGGCAGTTCAATGGAGTTGAGATACATCAGCGATGATCGAATTGAATGGTAGCACTTGCTGGAGGGACGGAAATGCTCACTCCTGTTCCTATGTTCCTACTGTAAGAAGGGCATATATTTCCCCCTGGGTGCCAAGTTAAGGAAATATTATTCTACTATTTTGAAGGAAAGTTTTTCCCTGACTTCCTGGCCAATATTTATCCCTCAAACAACATCACAAAAACAGATTATTTGGTCATTAAAACATTGCTGTTTGTAGGAGCTTGTAGAGTGCAAGCTGGCTGTCTACATTACAACAGCAACTACAGTTCAAAAGTAGTTCATTGGCTGTACTGTACTTTGGGACAGCCTGGGGTTGTGAAAGGTGACATACAAATACAAATCTTTCTTACTAAAACTTTCATTGACTTATAACAAAAGTTCAATAAAATAATTTATCTTTAACATTGCTCACAGGCATACTGCATTACATACTGCACGGTCTGTACGTTTAATTTTCTGGACTACCTACAACCAGTGAATGTGCATTAGCATGAAAATTATGAAATACATTTTCACTGAAACAGGCCCCAGTTTTAACAGGCTCACAGCAGAAGGAAGGGCAAACCAGAGACCAGCAACAAGCTGTTTAATATCTCATTCCTAACGAGTGTTGTGGAATTATTGGAATGATAAATAGCCTCAGTTATAAAAACACTATTCCTGTAGGTATACTCTAAACATGAGAGTGCAAGGAAAGCTACAGAAATATTGATGTAAGATGAGACCATATTATGTAACAGTAGAAAGGAAGCAACCTTATGGAGGTGTTCAGGATAATAAACATAATGGGAAAGATAGAGGCAGTAAATAACTTCACGTTAAACCATGGGAATGGGATGAGGGGACAGAGGCTCAGGCTAGTAAAAGGCTAATTAAGGATCAATGTCAGGCTGTTCTTTAATGATGATCAATACATAGAATGGATTTCCAGGAAGGATAGATGAGGCAAAAATTCTAGAATGGTTTGTGAAACTCCTGTAATGAGGGAACTGAGTGGTCATTCTGAATTAATGAGCTATGATATACCAAGTGACATTCCTCGTCTCTGTTTATCTGGGGAGAAGGCCATTCAGCCCATTTGCCCAATCCTTCCAGTCTCTATGCAACCTGCTTCCATGATTTCTGAGGGAAATACCAGAAAAAGAATTCTCTGACTCAAATGTTGACTGAGCAAAACCTACAGCTCTTTTAACATTGCAGATCCAGCTGTGACAATCCCATGATTACAGTGGTATAAATGTTCCAGTGTGTCCAATGAAGGATTTAATCAACCCTGTATTTTTTGGTACTACACCTTCAATCCAATTCCTTACAAGTTACTAATACTCCTTCAGCTCTTTTGTAATTTTCAGAAAATAATCTAGCTTTTTTAGATCCCACTGTTTCACTAGTGGAAAATGGCTGGGCAGTTTAAACTTAAATTTTAATTTAATTGCGAGTTAGTGTAGGACATTCACCAAGGTTGATAAATGTAGGTTAAAGGAAGAGGTAAATTATTAGGGCTATAAGTTAAATCTATATAAATCACCAGTTAGAGCTCCACTAGAGTGCTGTACTGTATTGTGTCCAATTCCAGGCATCACACTTTAGGAAAAATGTCAAGGCCCTGGAGAAGGTTCAGGGGATTTGCACAATATTTGAGGAACTTCAGTTATGTGGAGAATTAGAAAAGCTGGGACTTATCTTCTTGAAGCAGAAAAAGTTTAGGGAAGATTTGATGGAAACTTTCAAAATTATCAAGGATTTTGACATCAATGGACAGGGAGAAACTGTTTCCACTGACAGGAGCGTCAGTCATTAGAGGCCACATATTTAAATGATTTGGCAAAAAAAAGGGAAAATGAGGAGAAATGTTTTGCACAGTTGTTATGAGCTGGAATGCACTGCCTGAAAGAATGGTGGAAGTATAAATTCACTAGTAACCTTCAGAAAGAAACTGGATGAATTGAAAAAAAAATCCTGGGCTAGAGAGATGAAGTGGGAGAGTGGGATCAATTGGAAAGCACTTTAATAGAGCTAGCACAGATACAATGGGCTGAATAGCCTTCCTCCATATGATTCTACAATTAGAAGTGAATTGTAGAAAATGAGAGGGAGAATTTAAAATCAGAAAAATTCTCTGCTTTTTAAATCTGTTTTTGCCACAAGCACAGCATTTCCAGACAAAACAGCTCCCAGCCCCCTTCTGGGGTTGTCTGACAATCCCTGTTACCTTCCGGACTTCATCTGCATCTTGTTCTCAGTCAGCAGTGCTGCTGGTAGACAAGGCCCGGGAGGATTGAATTGTTCAGATCAGTCATTAATCAAAACCACGACAAGGCTTCACGCCTCACCATTTACTGAACATGCCAACTGTTACCTTTCACTTCATTCAGTGAAAATTGTGGGTATGGGAGCTGTGAGACATGAGCTGAAAGGTGCAATCATATGCAGAGACAGCCCACTGCAAATTGCTTTGTCTCACTCCAGTAACAACTTTTTAAAAATGCAGAACATTTTGCTTCCAAATTTCTTCTCTGATTTCAACAATAATTTGCGTTTCTATAGTGCCTTTAACATAATAAAAAAAATACCCAAAAGAGCTTTATAGAAGCATTATCAAACAAAATTTGGCACTGAGCCACCTGAGGAGCCAATAGGGCAGGTGACATAAAGCTTGTTCAAAGAGGAGGTTTTAAGGAGCATCTCAAACAGGAGAGAAGGGTAGAGAGGCTGAGAGTTTTAATGAGAGAATACCAAAACTTAGGACAAAAACAGAAAATGCCGGAAAAACTCAGCAAGTCTAACAGCGTCTGTGGAGAGAAAGACAGAGTTAACGTTTCGAGTCTGTATGACTAGAGCCAGCCCACTGCAAATTGTTTTGCCTCATTCCAATGACTACAGCCATATGGACTCGAAACGTAAACTCTGTCTTTCTCTCCACAGATGCTGTTAGATCTGCTGAGTTTTTCCAGCATTTTCTGTTTTTATTTCAGATTTTCAGCGTCCGCAGTATTTTGCTTTTATCCAAAGCTTAGGACCTTGGCAGCTGAAGACAACAGTTGCCAGTGATGGAATGGTCAAAATCCTGGATGTCCAAGAGGTCAGAATTGGAGAAGCACAAAAATCTAGAAGAGTTGGAAAACTGGAGATTACAGAAAAGGAGAGACAAGGCCAATGAGAAATTTGAATAATAGGATGAGAGATTTAAAATCATTGCCAGACCAGGAGTCAATGTAAGTCAGTGAGCACATGGGTGATGGGTGAACTGGGCTGAGTTTCAGATGAGCTCAAGTTTATAGAGGGTAGTGGGTGGGAATCCAGCCAGAAGTGAATTGGAATTATTGAGCCTGGAGGTAACAATTTCACTGACAGTTGGTAAAAACATGGAATAAAAAGGACAGTGAGGGCATGGATGCTGGTGTGGCCTCAAATAGAGTATTGTGTCCAATTCTGAGCACTGCAATTTAGGAAGGATGTGAAGACTTTAGAGAGGATGCAGAAGAGATTTATAAGAATTATTTCAGGGTGAGGGACATCAGTTATGTGGGTAGATTGGTGAAGCTGGGATTGTTCTCCTTAGAGGAGAGAGGGTTGAGAAGAGATTTAGTAGAAATGTTGAAAATCATGAGGGGGTCTAGACAGAGTAGATAGAGACAGACTGTTCCATTAGCGGAAGGTTCAACAATAGGACTAGCTAAATTACTCTTGCAGAGAGCAGACATTAACTCAATGAGCTGAATGGCTTTCTTCTGCGCTATAACCATATTATGATTATGTAATTTTAAAAAATTAATCCAATCCATCAGTTTCTCAATCCATCAGTTAAAGAGACCAAATTATACTTGTACAAAACACAGAGTTTATTTATCTTACTGAACATGTAAAAGTCTTGGTTGTGCCACTTTTATAGAAGCATTTGTCTCATTCAATTGATGTTTGTGAAACATATGTTTGTCAGTTTAAAAAAACAAAACTGACCTCCCTTGTCTTTTAAACATTTAATGAGATATTTTGCTCAGTGTGGGCTATGTGTATGGGTCAAACATTAAATGTAACCAGAGTATATTTCACATTTTCAAAGTTATGGAGTGAGTAAAGACTACTCCCTACAGTCCCGATCCACCAACAATGTAATCCTTTACTTTGAGTTTCCAATTTATCTTTTTTTCTGATTTTCCATTGTTTAATTCTATTCTGAAGTGAACTATCTCAGTCCTTCTCATTGGTTTATCCTTTTTTTTGTGTTTTTGTTTTGTACTCTTTGATTCTTCCTATTGTCCAGTTGAAGATGAAAGCAGGTAGTCTCTTGCACCCTGACTTCTACCAGTAACACATATAAATAGATATTATTAGTTCTGGGATATTGATCGAACCAAAGACACACTGTAAATGGTTCCAAGATTGCTAGCTGTAATCAGTTAGTGTAATTGACCATTATTGGTTCTGGGATATTGACTGGGACCAATGGTGCACTGTGACTGGCCATTGCTGGCTCTGGAATGTTGGCTGGAATCAATTACTGTAACTGGCGGTTACTGGTTGGAAGATATTAGCTGGGACCAACTACTTACTTGCCTTTTGTTTCTGTTCCTTTTTTCTAAGATTTTCTATCAGTCACTCAGCACGTTTCTAGATGGGCAGAGCCAAGATTGGGATCTCGTGGGGAATCATGGGTATAGATCCACAATCCACATGTCCATATTGCATATTCATACATCAAATGTACACCAATCTGCTCATCTGCAGTATCAATTCGCCTACATTCTCTCTACTTACAACTTCAGAGTTATTTAATTGGAACTAAAGTGGTTTATACCATGAGAAATCTCACTAAAGCTGCAGGATCACTCCAATATTCCTTCTCTCCTCATCTTATGAGGGTCCTGATTTAGGGCAGGTTACAAGTCTCCAGTATCTTGCCCAAGAGGCTATCCTTCTTGCCTCAGCTTAGGTACTGAGCATTGATATCCTATGGCAATATTGACCATGGTAATAATCACAGTGAAACTGTCAGTGTTCACCATAATTACTCCACTGAAACTATCAGCAACTTCTGGAGTCCGCACATGCACAGTTAAATGTGGAGATTCAAAAGTTGCTGCCAGTGATTCTAGGTTTCTCCATTGGGAGTGTTGTTGAAGTTCCTGCAGACTGCAGTCAATTCGAAATCACTGAACTGACAAGACCTTCCCCTTTGATACTGTAAAACCACTGTTAAAAACCCTAGAAAGTCCAGATAATGTTATGCCTTGTTAATGAGGTGTAACTGGGTATTTAATGATGCACTAAATCATAATTACTGCAGAAGAGTCTCTCTGGCCCTGGAAAGCTAATTTAATATTTGTGTAATGTTAATTATTTCCATCCTGATAACAATTGTACTTAATATAGTAAAACTTATATTTTAATATAAGTAAAGGGGGGATGTGAGGAAAAACTTTTTTACCCAGAGGGTGGTGACGGTCTGGAATGCACTGCCTGGGAGGGTGGTGGAGGCAGGTTGCTTCACAATCCTTTTAAAAGTACCTGGATGAGCACTTGGCACGTCATAACATTCAAAGCTATGGGCCAAGTGCTGGTAAATGGGGTTAGGTAGGTAGGTCAGGTGTTTCTCACATGTAGGTGCAGACTCGATGGGCTGAAGGGCCTCTTCTGCACTGTGTGATTCTGTGATTCTGTGATTCTGTGAAAGTATTTTAAAACTCTGTTTATGTCATTTCAGCGTCTAATGCACATGTCTCAAACATTTACTTCATGCTCAGTAAAATTTATTAAAAAGTGAAGGATAACTTCCTGGTATGCTGTTTGTGGGAATATTTCAATGTAATTGGGTGCTTACGTTGCTGATGACATCATTGTTGTTGGACACCTGGAGATCCTCTTGGCCTGACTCCAGGTTTAAACTAATATTGAGAAAGGGGAAATTTATGCCACAGAGATTGCTAGATCTTCATGAACAGCTTTCTTCAAGGTCAGTGATGAGTGCCGTCACTTCATCACTGACTGTAAATTCCAGGCTATACCCGATCTCACTGTCACTTGGCTTTCATGAATCCATTTCTTTTCAACTTGTTCTTGGGACTTTGGTGATGCTGGCAAGCCTGCACGTATTGCCCAAATCTAAGTGCCCTGAGAAATTGATGGCAGTCCTTGTCCTTGAACCAATACAGTCTTTAATATGATGGTGCTCCCACAGTGGTATTAGGTAGAAAATATCAAAAAAATTGAGCCAGCAGCAATGAATGATTCGTGATACACATCAAAGTCAGGATGTTATGTGACTTGAAGGTGATGGCATTCCCATGACTAGGCTGCTTTTGGCCTTCTTGATGATAGAGATCATGGAGGAAAGACGAGTTTGTAACTCCTTGCTGAGTTGCTACAGTGAATCCTGTAGATTGTATATACTGCAACCAGAGCATGCCAATGGTGCAGGATCAAGCAAACTGCTCCATCATGGACGGTGGCCAAATTTCTTAAACTCTCAAGTACACTAACACGAGAAATATGAGACCACATATTTTAGGTGTCTCATACTGGATGCACTACCCTATATAACAAATAGCCAAGTAGAAGGTGTGCTTAACGGCTTGGCACAATGGATCTTGGAGATAATGTAAATATATTTTTAATTTTATAACAAAGCAATGTTTGTGTTCATTTTCTCCAAAATAATAAATGGAGCTCTGTGCCCCTGTATAGGCACATTGAGAAATTAAGTGAATGGGTAAGACCATGGCAGATGAAGTTTAAATTGGTCAAATGTGAAGTTTGGACCTAAGAAGAAAAGTTTGGAATATTTTTGAAATGGTGGGAAACAAAGGACTGTGGATGAGCAAAGAAATTTTGGTGTTTTTGTATACCAATAATTTAAAGTTACTATACAGATACAAAAAGCAATCAAATAGGTTAATAGAATGTAGGACTTTATCTCAAGGGGGATAGATTACAAAAGAGAGGAAGTGACCCTTCAGTTGTACAGAGCCTTGATCAGGCCACATTTGGAGTACTGTACTCAGTTCAATTTTGAGCACTGCACCTCATGAAGGATATATTGGCTTTGGAGGGAGTGCAATGTGATTCATCAGAATAGGGCTTTGAGGGTTAAATTATGAGGACAGGTTGCATAAAAGTGGCTTATATTCACTTGAGTGTAGAAGGTTGAGGATGATCTGATTGAGGTGTTTAAAATGTTGAAAGAATTCGACAAGATAGATACAGGTAAACAATTTCTTCTGGTAGAGGAATCAAGAACACAGGGCCATAGTAGTACTTAATGAGGAGACAGGGGCCTCACCCGACAGCTGGAGAACCGGCAGGAGCATCATGTTGCCTCCTTTTGAGAGGGCCCGCCACATTAAGCACTGGTCAAGCATTTAGCTGAACAGTGACGAGCCCTCCCTAGCATCAAGGACTCCCAGGGTGGAGGTCCCACCCACCAAGAGCTCCTGACAAATCAGAGGCCAGCAGCACTTCGTTGATCAGCAGCGACACCATGGAGGTGGCAGCTGCTGCTGGTACTTCACACACCCAAGGCCTAGGATTGCATGGACCCATGGCTGGAGTGGGGTCATGGGGTGGGAGCCAAGGGGAACGGATGGGGAGGGGTTGGCTTCAAGGAGGGTGGGGTTTTGCTCTCAGCAGCCTCCTCCCCCTTCCCAATGCTGCTCCCTCGATCAGGCACTGAGTGCCTATGAACAAGGGATCCCCATGGAAACCTGCTTCAGGCTTCCCACATGGTGAGTCCCTTGCCCCCCCTGGGTGAATACCAGTAGCAGTGGGAGGAGACCCTTAAGTGGGCATTAATTGTAAGGGACAGGAAGACAGTCCACGGGCCTTCCCCTGCAGATGTAATTGGGGCAGAGGTGGAAAGGTGGCAGGCTCCCCACCCACCTCTCTCCCACCTGATTAAATGCCCCCCCACCATCAAACTTGCCACGGGGGAGGGCATTAAATTGCACCTATAATCTTAAAATGAAAGCCAGGTCATTCAATGATAAAATCAGGAAGCACTTCTTCACACAAAGGATAGTAGTAATCTGGAACTCTCTCCTCCAAAAGGCTGTGGATGCTGGAATAATTGGAGCTTTCAAATTGTGTTTGATAGATTTTTGTTGGTTAAGGACATTAAAACTTATGGAGCTAAGGTGGGTAAATGAGTAGATGTACAGATCAGCCATGACCTATTTGAAGGGTGGAATAGGCTTGGGGAGCTGAACAGCCTCATCTTGTCCCTATGTTCCTAGACACATATAAGAGACATGCCTCCGCATTCAAAGGATCATCCTCCGCCATTTCCGCCAACTCCAGCATGATGCCACCACCAAACACATCTTCCCTTCACCCCCCCTTATCGGCATTCCGTAGGGATCGCTCCCTCCGGGACACCCTGGTCCACTCCTCCATCACCCCCTACTCCTCAACCCCCTCCTATGGCACAACCCCATGCCCACGCAAAAGATGCAACACCTGCCCCTTCACTTCCTCTCTCCTCACCGTCCGAGGACCCAAACACTCCTTTCAAGTGAAGCAGCATTTCACTTGCATTTCCCCCAACTTAGTCTACTGCATTCGTTGCTCCCAATGTGGTCTCCTCTACATTGGAGAGACCAAACGTAAACTGGGCGACCGCTTTGCAGAACACCTGCGGTCTGTCCGCAAGAATGACCCAAACCTCCCTGTCGCTTGCCATTTTAACACTCCACCCTGCTCTCTTGCCCACATGTCTGTCCTTGGCTTGCTGCATTGTTCCAGTGAAGCCCAACGCAAACTGGAGGAACAACACCTCATCTTCCGACTAGGGACTTTACAGCCTTCCGGACTGAATATTGAATTCAACAACTTTAGGTCGTGAGTCCCCTCCCCCATCCCCACCCCCTTTCTGTTTCCCCCTTCTTTTTTTTTTCCCAATAAATTATAAAGATTTTCCTTTTCCCACCTATTTCCATTATATAAAATAAAAAAAAAAACCCACTAGAGCTATACCTTGAGTGCCCTACCATCCATTCTTAATTAGCACATTCGTTTAGATAATATCACCAACTTTAACTTTAACACCTATGTGTTCTATTGTACTATTGTTGTTGACATCTTTTGATGATCTGCTTCTATCACTGCTTGTTTGTCGCTACAACCACACCAACCCCCTCCACCTCTCTGTCTCTCTATCTCTGCGCCCCCCACACACACACCTTAAACCAGCTTATATTTCAGCTCTTTCCTGGACTCGAACTCAAGTTCTGTCGAAGGGTCATGAGGACTCGAAACGTCAACTCTTTTCTTCTCCGCCGATGCTGCCAGACCTGCTGAGTTTTTCCAGGTAATTCTGTTTTTGTTTTGGATTTCCAGCATCCGCAGTTTTTTTGTTTTTATATTTACATTCCTTTGGTATTGAGCTCAAAGCAAAAGGCAGTTGACCATATAACGTGTCGGCCTACTGTGCATCATAAGCTGCTCTTGTGAGGTAAGAGTATAAAGGGACATGTAACTTAGAGCCAGGTGAATGGAGTAGAGATACAGATCAGCCATGATCGAATTGAATGGCAGTGGAGGCTCGAGGGGCTGAATGGTTTCCTCCTCGTCTTGTGATCCTATGTTAACTTGGTGCTGTCAGCTCCTGATGACACGCTAATTTTGAGCAGGCAGCCTTAGTTAATACAGCAAACTCATTTTGGGATAAAAACAGAAAATGCTGGAAAAATTCAGCAGGTCTGGCAGCATCTGCGGGGAGCAACAGAGTTAATGTTTCGAGTCTGTATGACTCTTCTTCAGAGCTAAAGAGAAGTAGAAATGTGATGGATTTTAAACTCATTTTGGGGCTGTCAGTGGCTGTGTAAGATTTACATGTCAGGAGCCAGCAAAATTAGCATTGGCTAGAAACCAATAGAAGAACAGCTACACAGTCAGAATTATGTATAACAACACTCTAGAGTCTCGTCTGACTTATGACATCCGAAGATTATAATTGCAATGAGATAAAAGGTTGTGATCTTCATTCTAATGAAAGTAACACATGAAATGATCATTTTTTTTCAAATGCTGATTCAGTTGTTGTGCAAATTTTGCTCATGATTATTTCTTATAAATATAATCATTCCCCAGCTCCACATTACTAATTCTGATGAGAATATTCAACATTTAAATCATCCTTCCCCATTATTTTTGTTTCCTGGAGAGAATAAACTAGTTTCTCTGAGTTTTCATTCTAAGTTCAATCATCTAACCCCCTTTTACCCTCCTGAGGTTTTGTCCTGATCCCCATCCCAGGACATTTTAACAGTGAACGGTAAATCTTCTGAACAGACTGTAAGACGGGAGATATGCCTGTTATTATCAGGGATTCACATTTATTCTTGTCTATCCATCATTGAAAATGTATCACAGATTTTTTTCTTCTTCATTTCACATTCCCTGATTGGGACACATTTATTGTTTAATTTCTTTGACCTTAATGGTCAAATGGCATATTTAATAGAGAATCTGGTTTGTTAGCTTAAATTACAGATGTGGTCTTTTTAAATAGTTTTCCATTGACTTGTTCTAATGTGAATATTTTTGACCTAATTTTGGTGGAGGTTAAAAAAGTTTTTTTTTGTTTTAATACTGATTAGTATCTTGTTGGAGGTCTTGTGGCGCAGTAGGTTGTGTACTTACCTCTGGGCCAGAAGCTCTTGGTTCAAGTCCCACTTTAGGACTTGATGGCAATGGAAGATGCATTCATAACATGGCCAAACAGATTAATTATCAGCCTGTACACCCTTCCAATATAACCTGATGGCAGGTGGTAAGAGTGGGAGAGTTTCCTGGTCAGCTATAATGCAGTACTTTGCCAAGCATAATCATAGAGCAATCTGATGGTCACCTCTTAGGCCATGGTACCTGAAGGAGGAGGGGTATCTTGTTATTGGAGAAATCTAAAAATAATGAATGAGAAGGTGTACATTTTCAACTAACAATGATCAATCTATCTTTTCTAAAGTCTGCATATTTTTTGTATAGGTATAATCCCATACCAGGTTAGTACAGCTCAGCTTTCAATAATGGACTACAAATCAAGCAAACTTAATTGTTTCTTACAGGTGAATTGTTTTTGTAAATTAACAGCTGGAATTGTAAGAGAGGTGAAATCTGTCTATGTTTAACTGTTATTTATGTACCAAGTCTTTTTTGACTTAATGTTGATATCTCCTAAATTAATCAGAAAGCTGCTTGAAATAGTTACTCAATTTAATCTGGGAAATGGTACATAAATTTCTGCAATGATGGAAATGTTTTCTTTCAGATGAGACATTCAACAAAGGCCCCATCTGCACTGTCAAATGGAGGGAAATGATCTGACCACACTAAATAGAAATAGAGCAGAGGAATTTTCTCCAGTGTCCTCACCTAAATTAATCAACTTTCTGATTAATTTAGGAGCTATCAACAATAAGTCAAAAAAGACTTGGTGCATAAATAACAGTTAAACATAGACAGATTTCATCTCTTTTACAATTCGAGCTGTTAATTTACAAAAACAATTCGCCTGTAAGATCCAATTAAGTTTACTTGATTTGGAGTACATTATTTAAAGTTGAGCTGTACTAGGGGTCGAATAACATTAATTTTTGATTAAAGACCTGGGAGCTTTATGTTTACAAACTGACTGCTGTGTTTTCTACATTGCAACAGTACACTTCAAAAGTATTTCAATGGCTGTATGGAACTTTAGGACATCCTAAGGTTGTGAAAGGTGCTGTATAAATGGTAGTTTTTTTAAAATAAATGTAAAGTAGCTGTGAGTTTATGGCTGTTGTTCAGTATTGGGGGTGGGGTGGGACACGGTGGAAGGTCAAGCATCTCTTACTCTAGTTTTGCTCTGTAGTTTATGGTATCAATCACTCTGATGAATTCGTAGTTGCTTACAAAAATCTCTTAAAATCCCCTGAACTTTCCTCTCTTGTTACCCATAATTTACAAATATGTCAACCCAATGCACTCTTCCCATCTCTGTTTCCTCATAATATTGAAATGAAGATTTCCTGCACCATTTCTTCCAGTGGCTCATTCTTTCTCAGAACTCTTTTCCTTCCCCACTCTTCTTTCTTTCCTTTATTTGAACCCAAACTTGACGTCCTCTACTCTGTTCAATATTGCTCTTGTCTGGCACTATGAAGATTACTTTCTTATTTAAAAACATTCTTTTAAAATTATTTTCAATTTTACATAGTCATATGGTGTTGCCAACTTTCAGGCATGGTTCTGGTTTCCATGAGGGAGATGAAGGCACTCGGGGAAGGGGCAAAAAGGATTTACAAGGATGATATCAGAACTGAGAGGTTGTACCTAGCAGGAAAGATTGAACATCTGGGGATCTTTTCTCTAGAAAAGAGAAGGACCGGGGTGGCCTAATAGAGTCTTTAAAATTATGAAAGGATTCAAAAGGATGTTTCCACTTATACAGGAGTCTAAAACAAGGGGTCATAAATATTAGATGGACACTAATGATTTTAATAGGGAATTCAAAAGAAACTTTTTTGCCCAGAGAGCGGTTAGAATGTGGAACTCACTGCCACACAGGTTAAGTGAGGCAAATAGCGTGGATGCATTTAAGGAAAAGATAGGTAAGTACATATGGAAGAAAGGAATAAAAAGATAATCTGATGGAGTGAATTGAAGAGGGGTGGGAGGAGTCTCATGTAGAACAAAAAAATGGCATAGAGCTGTTTGGTCGACTGGCCTGTTTCAGTGCTGTAAATTCTATGTAATGCTATATAAAAAGTAAGAAGATATAAGCTAAAATAATGACAGTCCCCACCACTTATATGGTCCTGCATATCCTGGGCAACCACCTGTATGGGGCAAATGATTCTAATTATTTGTCATCAACAGAGCAAAGGGAAAAAAAATTGCAGGGCAAGGGGGAAAGATAGGGTAGTGGGACTAGCTGAGTGATTCTCGCAGGCAGCGCATGATGGGCAGAATGGCCTCCTTCTGTATTGTAATCATTTGATAGTCTGTGATTCTATGATCATCAAAGTGTCGATTACAAAGGTGCCACTTAAACCATACTAAATGCAGCGGCTATTTCAGTCAAGTACTCACCAATTTAAAAGCTCTGCTGATGTAAAGCAGTCAAGTCTTCAAGAAGTTTCAATCCGCTATTTACACTATTAACAACTGCAGCAGATTGAAGGTGTACTAAGTCTCCATGTTCCTGTTTGCTGCGGAAGCTGTTAACAGTGCAAACAGCTGATGGGGACTTCAGGCAGTTTCATTTAGATGCTTTAACTCTTCTGTGCATAGCGAGCAAATCACATCAGTGACTGAATATTCATATTCTAAAGATTTATGTGTGCTGATGCCTGTACTGTGATATTCAGCTGATCCCTCTATTCCGATAATGTGAATTGCATTATCGACTGACATTTTAGCTTTCCAGGGATTTTTAGGACATTCATATTTTATATAAGCAAGATTCAACAACAGTTTGCATTTATGGAGCACCATTAACATAGCAAAACATCCCAAAGCAGTTAACAGGAGTGTTTTTAGACAAATTTCAGAATCAGCTGCATGAGATATTAGGATACATGACCAAAAGCTTTGTCAAAGCATCTTGAAAGAGAGAAGAGAGGTACAGAGGTACAGAGGTTTAGGAAAGAAATTCCAGAGCTTAAAAGGCACGGACACCAATAGCAGGATGAAGGAAATCAGGGATTCACGAGGGGCTCGAATTGAAGGAACACAATTCTTATAGAGATAAAAACAAAAAAACTGCGGATGCTGGAAATTCAAAACAAAAACAGAATTACCTGGAAAAACTCAGCAGGTCTGGCAGCATCGGCGGAGAAGAAAAGAGTTGACGTTTCGAGTCCTCATGACCCTTCGACAGAACTTGAGTTCGAGTCCAAGAAAGAGTTGAAATATAAGCTGATTTAAGGTGTGTGGGGGCGGTGGGGGGGGGGGGGGGGGGAGGGGGGGGTGGGTAGAGACAGAGAGAGAAGTGGAGGGGGTTGGTGTGGTTGTAGAGACAAACAAGCAGTGATAGAAGCAGATTATCAAAAGATGTCACAAACAACAGAACAAAAGAACACATAGGTGTTAAATTGGTGATATTATCTAAACTAATGTGCTAATTAAGAATGGATGGTAGGGCACTCAAGATATAGCTCTAGTGGGGGTGGGGAGAGCATAAAAGGTTTAAAAATATTTAAAAATAATGGAAATAGGTGGGAAAAGAAAAATCTATATAATTTATTGGGAAAAAAACAAAAGGAAGGGGGAAACAGAAAGGGGGTGGGGATGGAGGAGGGAGCTCAAGACCTAAAGTTGTTGAATTCAATATTCAGTCCGGAAGGCTGTAAAGTGCCTAGTCGGAAGATGAGGTGTTGTCCCTCCAGTTTGCGTTGAGCTTCACTGGAACAATGCAGCAAGCCAAGGACGGACATGTGGGCAAGAGAGCAGGGTGGAGTGTTAAAATGGCAAGCGACAGGGAGGTTTGGGTCATTCTTGCGGACAGACCGCAGGTGTTCTGCAAAGCGGTCGCCCAGTTTACGTTTGGTCTCTCCAATGTAGAGGAGACCACATTGGGAGCAACGAATGCAGTAGACTAAGTTGGGGGAAATTCAAGTGAAATGCTGCTTCACTTGAAAGGAGTGTTTGGGCCCTCGGACGGTGAGAAGAGAGGAAGTGAAGGGGCAGGTGTTACATCTTTTGCGTGGGCATGGGGTGGTGCCATAGGAGGGGGTTGAGGAGTAGGGGGTGATGGAGGAGTGGACCAGGGTGTCCCGGAGGGAGCGATCCCTACGGAATGCCGATAAGGGGGGTGAAGGGAAGATGTGTTTGGTGGTGGCATCATGCTGGAGTTGGCGGAAATGGCGGAGGATGATCCTATAGATCTTATAGAGTTGTATGACTGGGGGAGGACATAGAGATATGGTAAGGCCATGGAGGATTTGAATACAAGTATTAGAATCTGAAATTCAAGGTGTTGCTAGATCCAGAGCCAATGTAGATCAATGAGCACAAGAGAAATGGACAAATGGGATTTGGTGCAAGTTAGAATACAGGCAGCAGAATTTTGATGAGTCATAGTTTACCCTGGTTATTAGAAGCAGCGACTGGAGAAATTTGCGAATCCCTCCCTCTATGACCTAGATGTGACAGCAAACGAACAGTATCTTCATTATCCATCTACTTAACATTCACAATAATATGAGTGAGTGGTGTGCACAGGTTAGAGAGTGCAAAACAGCTCATTTAACTCACACTGGTGTATTTTAAGTATGCAGTGTTGTTATTCTTGGTATATATCTCCTGAATGCTACTTTTTGCAACCATTGATAATTGATGTTGAGTGCGATACCATGAGTACTATCTCTGATTGCCCTGGTTCAATTATAAGAGAGGAAGAAAGATGAAATATTAGCAGCTGTGTTGCTGTGTATATCATAGATAGTGACATTGATCGAGTGTGAGAAAGGGGAAATGAGAAATGTACATTTGGTTTGTGTTAAGCTGACAGACTGTTTGCATCAAAATCATATTCATTATTCAATAATACCTTGATAACAGCAGCTGACATAAAACACTAATATCTACATTATACTTTAATGAAGAAATGTCTGGCCTGCCTTCAAATCCACTTAAGGTGTATGTCAAATAAATGGGCTATAGCGAGTGCTTTGAGAAGTCACAGACTGAAAGAGCAAAACCCCAGTGATTTATAAATACCAGCACAGGTCAGAGACTCAACTTCTGCCTTAAATTCTCTGTTATGGACAAAACGACCATGAGTTTGCTGACACAACAGCCACTACACTTTAATGTACGTATCTAATTTTGTATGAAACATTCTGAAACTTTATAACAGACATGCCAGGGTATTGTGATCATGCGAAGTCTCTTCTTCTTCCAAATATTTGCTATCTAATATTGTATCATTTTAGTATCCCAGTTTACACTTTCCTTCCATTTTGTGGTGAGCTTTCAGATCATGGTTGAGAAAGAGTGACTCAGTGGAACAACAACTTATATTTATATAGCACTTTTAATGTTTCACAGGAGCATTATAAAACAAGTTATCACACTGTGCCACATAAGGCTATGTTAGGACAAATGTCCATTAGCTTGGCTAAAGAGGTAGGTTTTAAGGAACACCTTAAAGAAGAAAAGCAAGTTAGAGAAGGGGAGAGGTGTAAAGAGGGAATTCCAGAGTTTAGGGCCTAGACAACTAAAGGTATGGCTACCAATGGTGGAGTAATTAAAATCAGGGATGCCGCCAGAAGTAGATGAACACAGTTTTCTCAGAGAGCGTGGAGCTGGGGGAGATTACAGAGAAGGGGACAGTGAGTCCAAGGGAGGGATTTGAAAACAAGGATGACAATTTTGAAATCAAGTCACTGCTTGGCTGGGAGCCAATGCAGATCAGCAAGCACAGGGGAGATGGGGGAATGGGGCAGTGCGAGTTGGGACATGGACAGCAGAGTTTTGGATAACCTCAAATTTACGGAGGGTAGATGTAGGAGAACAGTCAGGAGTACATTGGAATATTCAAGTCTAGAGGTAACAAATGCATGAATGAGGGTTTCAGCAACAGATGAGCCGTGGCAGGGAAATAAGGGTGATGTCACAGAGGTGGTGATAGGTGATCTTGGTGATGATGTAAGTATGTGGTTGGAAGCTTATCTTAGGCTCACCAAGGTTGCAAACAGTCTGGTTTAATCGCAGTTGCCAGGAAGAAGGATGGAGTTGATAACCAGGGAATGGAGTTGGGAGACTGAAAGCAATGGTATCATAATGTTTAATTGGAGGAAATTTCTGCTCAACCATTACTGGATTTCAGACAAGCAGTCTAATAATCTAGCAACAGCAGAGGAGTTGAGAGAGGTGGGATTAGATAGAGTTGGGTGTCATCAGCATACGTGTGAAAACTAGTTTTTGGATGATATCGCCAAAGGGCAGCATGTAGATGAGAAATGGGGTTGAAGGATGGATTCACTGGGGACACCATAGGTAAAGGTGTGGGAGCAGGAAGAAAAGTCATTGCAAGTGATTATCTGGGTATGATTAGATAGGTAAGAATGGAACCAGGTAAGAGCAATCCCACTCATCTGGATGAAAATGGGGAGGCATTGGAGGGGGATAGTGTGGTCAACCATGTCAAAAGCTGCAGCGAGGACAAGCAAAGCGATGAGGGATAGTTTACCTTTGCCACACTCGAATAGGATGTCATCTATGACTTTGATAAAAGCAGTTTCAGTACTGTGGTACAGGCAGAAATCTGACTGGCAGGATTCAGACATAAACTTCTGGGCACTTTCTGGGCATGGATTTGAATAGTTCAACATGTTCTAGGACTTTGTAGGGGAAAGGGAAGTTTTAGATGGGTTGATAGTTTGCAAGAACAGAGGGATCGAAGGTTGGTTTTTTGAGGAGAGAGAAAGGTGAATAAAAAGGCAGGGAACATTGGACTTGAAGATGTGTGATATCCTGAAGTCATGAATGGCACCATACATATGCAAGTCTATTTTTTCATGTGTAGTAGTTATCTCAGCAGGATGTTACTGACAGAGCACCAAGCACTATAATGCATATTGGGATCCAAGTTAGGCCAGTAGTAACTTGTAATTCTTTTGTTGTTTTTACATGTATGACTGATCCTGCTCAGCTCCAAGAATTGGAGGTGCATCACTTCATGTTACCACCTAAATGCCATCACAAATAGCAGCTCTATCTTAATTAGGCACGGGAGTCAACCAATTATAGTTAAAATTAACTTTATTTGCCACTGAAGCGATTTCATTGAATTGATCAAATTACAAAAAATTAAACAAGCTCATGGAAAATAGACAGTAATTCAAAAAAGCAAAAATTACAGATTTAAGTAATCTTCCTTGCAATTATTTCCAAACTTCCTACAGTTCTAGGAGAACAAAATAATGTTATCTGAAGAAAATGAATAGAAATCCTAACATATTCGATGGAGAGAATGATCAAACTTGGGCTTAACTACAAAAATCAGACAAGCTGATCCATCAGGCTAGAAAATTAGTTTTCACCTTACAAATTTAATAATCAGAATTTAAGAAAATATTACATTGGCTGAGAGCTCTCCTTCTTTCAACCTTCCCTTTTTATTTATTCATTCATATGATGTGGGCTTCACTGGCAAGGCCAGCATTTCTCGACCATCCCTAATTCCCATTGAGAAGAGGGTGGTGAGCTGCCTTCCTGAACCATTGCAGTCCATGTGGTGTAGGTACACCCACAGTGCTTTTAGGGAGGGAGTTCCAGGATTTTGACCCAGCGACCAGTGAAGGAACAGCGATATACTTCCAAGTCAGGATGGTAAGTGATTTGGAGGGGAACCTCCAGGTGGTGGTGTTCCAATGTGTTGACTGCCCTTGTCCTTCGAGATGGTAATGGTCTTGGGTTTGGAAGTGCAGTTGAAGGAGCCTTGGTGAGTTCCTGCAGTGCATCTTGTAGATGGTACACACTGCTGCTACTGTGCATCGGTGGTGGAGGGAGTGAGTGTTTGTGGAGGGGGTATCAATCAAGTGGGCTGCTTTGTCCTGGACGGTGTTAAGCTTTTTGAGGTTTGTTGGATCTGCATTTATCCAGGCAAGTGGGGAGTATTCCATCATACTCCTGACTTGTGCCTTGTAGATGGTGGACAGGCTTTGGGGAGTCAGCAGGTGAGTTGTTCATTGCAGGATTCCTAGCCTCTGATCTGCTCTTGTAGCCACAGTATTTATATGGCTAGTGCAGTTCAGTTTCTGGTCAATGGTAACCCCCAGGATGTTGATAGTGAGGGATTCAGTGATGGTAATGTTATTAAATGTCAACAGATGATGATTAGATTCTATCTTGTTGGAGATAGTCATTGCCTGGCACTTGTGTGGCACAAATGTTATTTGCCACTTGTCAGCTCATGCCTGGATATTTTCCAGGTCTTGCTGCATTTGGACATGGACTGCTTCAGTATCTGAGGAACTGTGAACGGTGCTGAATATTGTGCAATCATCAGCAAACATCCCCACTTCTGACCTTTTGATGGAAGGAAGATTGTTGATGAAGCATCTGAAGATGACTGGGCCGAGGTCACTACCTTGAGGAACACCTGCAGTAATGTCCTGGAACTGAGATGACTGACCTCCAACAACAACAACCATCTTCCTTTGTGCTAGGTATGAGTCCAATCAGCGGAGTGTTTTCCTCTGATTCCCATTGACTCCAGTTCTGCTAGGGTGCCTTGATGCCACACTCAGTCAAATGCTGCCTTGATGTCAAGGGCAGTCACTCTCACCTCACCTCAGGAGTTCAGCTCTTGGGCCCATGTTTGGACCAAGGCTATAATGAGATCAAGAGCTGAGTGGGCCTGACTGAGCATCAGTGAGCAGGTTATTGCTAAGCAAGTGCCGCATGATAGCACTGTTGATGACCACTTCCATCACTTTACTGATGATGGAGAGTAGACTGATGGGACAGTAATTGTCCAGGTTAGATTTGTCCTGCTTTTTGTGTACAGGACATATCTGGGCAATTTTCCACATTGCTGGGTAGATACCAGTGCTGTAGCTATACTGGAACAGCTTGGCTAGGGGCATGGCAAGTTCTGGAGCACAAGTCTTCAGTACTATTGCCAGAAGATTGTCAGGGCCCATTGCCTTTGCTTTATCCAGTGCCTTCAGCTGTTTCTTGATATCACATGTGGTAAATCAAACTGGCGTCTGTGATGCTGCAGACCTCCAGAGGATGCTGAAATGGATCATCCACTCAACACTCTGGCTAAAGATTGTTGCAAATGCTTCAGCCTTATCTCTTGCACTGATGTGCTGGGCTCCCCCATCATTGAAAATTGAGATATTTGGGGAGCCTCCTCCTCCAATGAGTTATTTAATCATCCAGCCCCATTCATGACTGGGATGTGGCAAGACTGCAAAGCTTGGATCTGATCTGTTGATTGTGGAATTACTTAGCTGTTTATCACTTGCTGCTCATGCTGTTTGGCATGCAAGCAGTCCTGGGTTGTAGCTTCACCAGGTTGACACCTCATTTTTAGGTATGCCTGGTGCTGCTCCTGGCATGCCCTCCTGCACTCTTCATTGAACCAGGGTTGATCCTCTGGCTTGGTGATAATGGTAGATCGGGAGATATTCTGGGCCATGAGGTTACAGATTGTGTTTGAGTACAATTCTGCTGCTGTTGATGGCCCACAGTGCCTCATGTTTGCCCAGTCTCGAGTTGCTGGGTCTGTTCCAGATCTATCCCACTTAGCACAGTGGTAGTGCCACACACGATAGAGGGTATCCTCAATGTGAAGACAGGACTTCGTCTCCACAAGGACTGTGTGGTGGTCACTCCTACCCACACTGTCATGGACAGATGCTTCTGTGGCAGGCAGGTTGGTGGGGATGAGGTCAAGTAGATTTTTCCCTCTTGTCGGTTTCCTCACCACCTGCCAAAGACCCAGTCTAGCAGCTATGTCATTTAGGACTCAGCCAGCTCAGTCTGTACTGGTGCTACCGAGCTACCCTTGGTGAAGGACATTGAAGTCCCACATCAAGAGTACATTCTGTGCCTTTGCTACCCTTAGTGCTTCCTCCAAGTAGTGTTCAACATGGAGGAGTACTGATTCATTGGCTGAGGATGGTACGTAGTAATCAGCAGGAGGCTTCCTTGACATCTTTGACCTGGTGTCGTGAGACTTCATGTGGTCCAGAGTCAATGTTGAGGACTCCCAGGGCAACTCCCTCCCAGCTGTATATCACTGTCCCGCCACTTCTGCTGAGTCTGACCTGCTGCTGGGACAGGACATACCCAGGGATGGTGAAGGTGGCATCTGGGATATTGTCTGTGAGGTATGATTCCATGAGGATGACTGTCAGGCTGTTGCTTGACTCGTCTGTGAGACAGCTCTCCCAATTTTGGCACTAGCTCCCAGATGTTAGTAAAGAGAACTTTGCAGGCTCGACGGGGCCAGGTTTGCTGTTGTCATTTCTTGTGTCTTGGTCGATACTGGAGGGTCTGTCTGGTTTCATTCCTTTCAGACTTTTTAGTGGTTTGATACAACTGAGTGGCTTGCTTGGCCATTTCAGAGGGCATTTAAGAGTCAACCACATTGCTGTTGGGTCTGGAGTCACATATAGGCCAGATTTCCTTCCCCAAAGGATATTAGGGAACCAAGTGGATTTTTAATGACAATTAAAAATGGTTTCATGGTCATCATTAGACTGTTAATTCCAGATTTTAATTGAATTCAAATTACACCATCTGCCGTGGTGAGATTCTAACCCCGGTCCCCAGAGCATTACCCTGGGTCTCTGGATTACTAGTCCAGTGACAATACCACTCTGCCACCACTTCCCCCAAGCTAGAACGTATCAGGGTTAAAGAGCTCACGTCTATACAACATGTCCAAATTTATAACTTATGTCCATACCTTTCCAGCATGGACTAGTTGTGCCAAATGGCGTGTTTTAATGCCATATATTCTATATAATCCTTTCCCCTTACTTGACTGGCCCTTTCAATACTTTCCTTCCTGAAGTAAACTCCTTCTACACACTTCTTACTTTTGTGTTCCATCTCAGATTGTATAATACACAGAAATGAAGGAGATTCCACTGCCCCAACAGAACAGCGTGGGGTGAACTTGAGGCTGCACCGCCGGGGTGTAAATTATTACCCCACAGTGCAGAGGATAACATTGGGCAGGAAGGATCACTGGCCATAATGGAACACACCCAATTTTGCAAATGGGAGGTAAACTAATGGTAGATCCGTTAGAACATGTGATCCCCACTGGCCAATTTTCCACTTTGTGTTCTGCCCAGGTCATACTTAATAGCCAGGTGAAAAAGCCAAACACTTATCCCATTCTAAATTAAACAGGCAATGCAAGATTTTGATTGGGCAATTTCACTTTGACAATTGCCTGGCAGTTGGAGAGTGTGGCTGAAGAATCAGAAATGCTATGCAAATACAAGGACAATACTTTCAGACATGTCATAAAAATATACACTTTTCCATATTCCATCTTTCAGATGAAATGTTAAACTATCTGTTATTTGCCTTCCCTAACGAATGGAAAAGATTGGCCTTGTGAAGCCGTAATATCACTCTCTGAGAGAAGAAGTGCTTTGAACATAAGCTTCTCACTTAGCTATGGCTGGCGCTCTTTCGTATAACTGATCAAGGCCTTTCCAGCTTGTCAGTTTCACTGAAGAAGCTCTTCCAGTTGCGCATTTGCCTTGGTGACCCTGGCAAATTGAAGACATAATATGGAACCTGTGCACTGTTGGTAAGGAGGTGAATCCATGGTTAAAAAGGCTCTTAATTGCCTTTTTATTCACCTCAATTACTTTCCCACCAGACTCACACGGGTTCACTCTGGACTTGGATCCCCACCCAGGGAAATTCAAAAGAGGGTGGGATGATGTTAGGATCCTGACCCAAAACCCATTTCAGGGACTTTACCACCCCACACTGGATCCTGCCTCAATTTGACTAGGGCAATTCTGCCTCTGGAAGCTAGCTTGAGTTGCTTTAAGGTATTATGTTATTGAGGGAAAAGTAAGGCAACCCTCTGCATACTTTTTTGAGAAAATATAACAATGATCTGAATTTTTTGCTCCACAGCAAAGCAAGGATGCTCTCTGCTGACCTCAAAGAAAGCTTCCCACAAGGATCTAGTGATTTCTGTAGTATGGATTTCCCCCTTTCCCCACAGCAATGTAAATCAAGAGATGTCTTGGCATGCAGAAAGCAACTTGTCAAATTGAAGTACTCACACACATAGGGCTGGATTTTACACTCCTCCACCAGTGAGATTGAAGGCAAGGGTGCACGTAAAATCCAGGGGTAGTCTGCCCACTGCCTATCCGCCTGCCCTGTCCCACCGCAATTTTACCAGTGATGGGGGTGGTGCTGGGCAGCCCGCCCACGAGTGAAACAATTGAAACCCTTAGGTGGGCAATTAGTTCCCGCTTATGGGCCTCATCCTGCTGCAACCAGGACTTAATTGCAGCAAAAGACGCTCGTGCCAAACAGCCAGCCTAAGGTTTCCCTGTGCTGGCTGGTAGCAAGCAGGGGAAGGGTCCTTCCTTAAGGGGCCCTCTAGGCCTATCGGAGGCCCCCCGCGTTCCACAAGGTGTTATACCCGCAGTCTCTTCTCGCCCCTATGGCTTCTCAAACTGCAACCCCCATCCTCATCACCAGCATCTGCCAGCTTGGCGCCTGGTGAGAGCCCCCCCAAGCACTTACAATGTGATCCAGCACTGAACGCCTCTTTACTGCTCGGGTGCAGTACAGGCACTGGCCACCGGTCCTGGTGTTGCGCCCTTATTGGAGAGTTGCCAGTCTCTGGTTGGCCTGCAACTGTCTGAGGTAGGACTTCCTTTCCCTGTTGGGCGGCAATTTCACCTCCAGTCTATTAAAGGCCAAATGGCCATTAAATAGCTATGGGGCAGCTGTTCTTCACCAGGGTGAGCTCCCCCTGATTTTTCACCCTGGGGGGTGGGGACTACGGCAACCCATACAATCCAACCCATAGAAACCAAGAAGTTAAAAACACTTAAAATCATTCACTTTGAATTTAAAATTTCAGATAGCAAAATAAATATATGACTACATTAAGATGGAAGCTAAAATAAAGATTTTTAAACATCTTAAAAAATAATTTTGGAGAAATTTGACATTCCACAAATGTAATATTAGCTTTTCAGGATCAATGAGGGTGTTTAGCGGTTATTATGAAGCTAGTACTGTTGAAAACCAGTTGCACCTCATTCAACTTTTTCCAGGTGTTTACAATGAAATTAATAGCTTTAGAATGGAATTTCTTGTCAATTCATGATTGCAATAGAGATTTCAGCCTGTGGTTAAGTCTACATGTACCCTATGGAGGAGCACAGACTCACTGACAGCGGCTCCTGGATTTCCATAAAGATAAAAACAAAAAAACTGCGGATGCTGGAAATCCAAAACAAAAACAGAATTACCTGGAAAAACTCAGCAGGTCTGGCAGCATCGGCGGAGAAGAAAAGAGTTGACGTTTCGAGTCCTCATGACCCTTCGACAGAACTTGCGTTCGAGTCCAAGAAAGAGTTGAAATATAAGCTGGTTTAAGGTGTGTGTGTGGGGGGCGGAGAGATAGAGAGACAAAGAGGTGGGGGGGGGGGGTGTGGTTGTAGGGACAAACAAGCAGTGATAGAAGCAGATCATCAAAAGATGTCAACGACAATAGTACAATAGAACACATAGGTGTTAAAATTAAAGTCGGTGATATTATCTAAACGAATGTGCTAATTAAGAATGGATGGTAGGGCACTCAAGGTATAGCTCTAGTGGGTTTTTTTTTTTATTTATATAATGGAAATAGGTGGGAAAAGGAAAATCTTTATAATTTATTGGGAAAAAAAAAGGGAAGGGGGAAACAGAAAGGGGGTGGGGATGGGGGAGGGAGCTTACGACCTAAAGTTGTTGAATTCAATATTCAGTCCGGAAGGCTGTAAAGTCCCTAGTCGGGAGATGAGGTGTTGTTCCTCCAGTTTGCGTTGGGCTTCACTGGAACAATGCAGCAAGCCAAGGACAGACATGTGGGCAAGAGAGCAGGGTGGAGTGTTAAAATGGCAAGCGACAGGGAGGTTTGGGTCATTCTTGCGGACAGACCGCAGGTGTTCTGCAAAGCGGTCGCCCAGTTTACGTTTGGTCTCTCCAATGTAGAGGAGACCACATTGGGAGCAACGAATGCAGTAGACTAAGTTGGGGGAAATGCAAGTGAAATGCTGCTTCACTTGAAAGGAGTGTTTGGGTCCTTGGACGGTGAGGAGAGAGGAAGTGAAGGGGCAGGTGTTGCATCTTTTGCGTGGGCATGGGGTGGTGCCATAGGAGGGGGTTGAGGAGTAGGGGGTGATGGAGGAGTGGACCAGGGTGTCCCGGAGGGAGCGATCCCTACGGAATGCCGATAAGGGGGGTGAAGGGAAGATGTGTTTGGTGGTGGCATCATGCTGGAGTTGGCGGAAATGGCGGAGGATGATCCTTTGAATGCGGAGGCTGGTGGGGTGATAAGTGAGGACAAGGGGGACCCTATCATGTTTCTGGGAGGGAGGAGAAGGCGTGAGGGCGGATGCGCGGGAGATGGGCCGGACACGGTTGAGGGCCCTATCAACGACCGTGGGTGGAAAACCTCGGTTAAGGAAGAAGGAGGACATGTCAGAGGAACTGTTTTTGAATGTAGCATCATCGGAACAGATGCGACGGAGGCGAAGGAACTGAGAGAATGGGATGGAGTCCTTACAGGAAGCGGGGTGTGAGGAGCTGTAGTCGAGATAGCTGTGGGAGTCGGTGGGTTTGTAATGGATATTGGTGGACAGTCTATCACCAGAGATTGAGACAGAGAGGTCAAGGAAGGGAAGGGAAGTGTCAGAGATGGACCACGTGAAAATGATGGAGGGGTGGAGATTGGAAGCAAAATTAATAAATTTTTCCAAGTTCTGACGAGAGCATGAAGCGGCACCGAAGTAATCATCGATGTACCGGAGAAAGAGTTGTGGAAGGGGGCCAGAGTAGGACTGCAACAAGGAATGTTCCACATACCCCATAAAGAGACAGGCATAGCTGGGGCCCATGCAGGTACCCATAGCTACACCTTTTATTTGGAGGAAGTGAGAGGAGTTGAAGGAGAAGTTGTTCAGTGTGAGAACAAGTTCAGCCAGACGGAGGAGAGTAGTGGTGGATGGGGATTGTTCGGGCCTCTGTTCGAGGAAGAAGCTAAGGGCCCTCAGACCATCCTGGTGGGGGATGGAGGTGTAGAGGGATTGGACGTCCATGGTGAAGAGGAAGCGGTTGGGGCCAGGGAACTGGAAATCGTTGATATGACGTAAGGTGTCAGAGGAATCACGGATGTAGGTGGGAAGGGACTGGACAAGGGGAGAGAGAAGGGAGTCAAGATAACGAGAAATGAGTTCTGTGGGGCAGGAACAAGCTGAGACGATCGGTCTACCGGGGCAGTTCTGTTTGTGGATTTTGGGTAGGAGATAGAAGCGGGCCGTCCGAGGTTGGGAGACTATCAGGTTGGAAGCTGTGGGAGGGAGATCCCCAGAGGAGATGAGGTCAGTGACAGTCCTGGAAACAATGGCTTGATGTTCAGTGGTGGGGTCATGGTCCAGGGAGAGGTAGGAGGAAGTGTCTGCGAGTTGACGCTCAGCCTCCGCGAGGTAGAGGTCAGTGCGCCAGACAACAACAGCACCACCCTTGTCAGCGGGTTTGATGACAATGTCAGGGTTGGACCTGAGAGAATGGAGTGCAGTAAGTTCAGAGAGAGACAGGTTAGAATGGGTGAGAGGAGCAGAGAAATTGAGACGACTAATGTCGCGCCGACAGTTGAGCTATACCTTGAGTGCCCTACCATCCATTCTTAATTAGCACATTCGTTTAGATAATATCACCAACTTTAATTTTAACACCTATGTGTTCTATTGTACTATTGTCGTTGACATCTTTTGATGATCTGCTTCTATCACTGCTTGTTTGTCCCTACAACCACACCCCCCCCCCCACCTCTTTGTCTCTCTATCTCTCCGCCCCCCACACACACACCTTAAACCAGCTTATATTTCAACTCTTTCTTGGACTCGAACGCAAGTTCTGTCGAAGGGTCATGAGGACTCGAAACGTCAACTCTTTTCTTCTCCGCCGATGCTGCCAGACCTGCTGAGTTTTTCCAGGTAATTCTGTTTTTGTTTTGGATTTCCAGCATCCGCAGTTTTTTTGTTTTTATCTCTGTGTTTAATTGACTGCCACTGCTCTTCAAGAAATGCCTACCTCCTTGAAGAAGTTCTGTTCCTCTCTGCGACAAGATTTCCGTATCTCTCTGTTGTCTTGCTCACCTTCCTTGCTTTCCATTTCCCTCCTAGTGTTTGACAAGGTGTTTACTAAAACCCGCTTTCACAGCCATATCTCCTTTCTCAGTGACTGTCTCCGTCTCCGACTTACCCCACGTGGATTTCAACTGAAATTCCACCCCTCATGTTTCGAACCCACCCAGGATTACAGGTATCTCCGGGACATAAAACGTTTCTCGGACTGCTGTTCCCGTCACATTCTGAAATCCACACTCAGTGCCATGCGCCGCCATATGAACACACTCGACCTCTCCCTCCAGCAGCACCGCCGTACCCTTTTTCAAAGCTGCGCGTGCCCCCAGTTTCATTTTATCCTTCGGCTCATCCGACGCCTCAACAAGAAACTTTTGCTCTTTCTCTCAAGTGCTAAGGAACGCAAGCTGCAACAACTCATTGACACCAACACCCATCTAGGACCCTCCACCCCTGCCTGTTCCTCCGTCCCCACCCTTTCTTCCAATCCCAACCCCAGCCGTGTATTCACTATACCCCCTGACCTTCCCCTCTCCGATGCTGAACGTTCAGTGCTCAGCAAAGGACTTAGTTTCATACCCTTACGCCCTCACCTCAATGAATTTCGGGCTCGGCATGATGCTGAACTCTTCTTCCGCCGTCTTCGTCTCCGGGCTCACTTCTTTGGGCAGGAGTCCTCTCCAGTTCAACGGATCCTTTCACCCATCTCCAATATTCTCCCTCCACCTGGACCCCTCCCTCTGGATTCTTACCTTCTCTTGATCTTTTCATTGAGAACTGTCGGCGCGACATTAGTCATCTCAATTTCTCTGCTCCTCTCACCCATTCTAACCTGTCTCTCTCTGAACTTACTGCACTCCATTCTCTCAGGTCCAACCCTGACATTGTCATCAAACCCGCTGACAAGGGTGGTGCTGTTGTTGTCTGGCGCACTGACCTCTACCTCGCGGAGGCTGAGCGTCAACTCGCAGACACTTCCTCCTACCTCTCCCTGGACCATGACCCCACCACTGAACATCAAGCCATTGTTTCCAGGACTGTCACTGACCTCATCTCCTCTGGGGATCTCCCTCCCACAGCTTCCAACCTGATAGTCTCCCAACCTCGGACGGCCCGCTTCTATCTCCTACCCAAAATCCACAAACAGAACTGCCCCGGTAGACCGATCGTCTCAGCTTGTTCCTGCCCCACAGAACTCATTTCTCGTTATCTTGACTCCCTTCTCTCTCCCCTTGTCCAGTCCCTTCCCACCTACATCCGTGATTCCTCTGACACCTTACGTCACATCAACGATTTCCAGTTCCCTGGCCCCAACCGCTTCCTCTTCACCATGGACGTCCAATCCCTCTACACCTCCATCCCCCACCAGGATGGTCTGAGGGCCCTTAGCTTCTTCCTCGAACAGAGGCCCGAACAATCCCCATCCACCACTACTCTCCTCCGTCTGGCTGAACTTGTTCTCACACTGAACAACTTCTCCTTCAACTCCTCTCACTTCCTCCAAATAAAAGGTGTAGCTATGGGTACCTGCATGGGCCCCAGCTATGCCTGTCTCTTTATGGGGTATGTGGAACATTCCTTGTTGCAGTCCTACTCCGGCCCCCTTCCACAACTCTTTCTCCGGTACATCGATGATTACTTCGGTGCCGCTTCATGCTCTCGTCAGGACTTGGAAAAATTTATTAATTTTGCTTCCAATCTCCACCCCTCCATCATTTTCACGTGGTCCATCTCTGACACTTCCCTTCCCTTCCTTGACCTCTCTGTCTCAATCTCTGGTGATAGACTGTCCACCAATATCCATTACAAACCCACCGACTCCCACAGCTATCTCGACTACAGCTCCTCACACCCCGCTTCCTGTAAGGACTCCATCCCATTCTCTCAGTTCCTTCGCCTCCGTCGCATCTGTTCCGATGATGCTACATTCAAAAACAGTTCCTCTGACATGTCCTCCTTCTTCCTTAACCGAGGTTTTCCATCCACGGTCGTTGATAGGGCCCTCAACCGTGTCCGGCCCATCTCCCGCGCATCCGCCCTCACGCCTTCTCCTCCCTCCCAGAAACATGATAGGGTCCCCCTTGTCCTCACTTATCACCCCACCAGCCTCCGCATTCAAAGGATCATCCTCCGCCATTTCCGCCAACTCCAGCATGATGCCACCACCAAACACATCTTCCCTTCACCCCCCTTATCGGCATTCCGTAGGGATCGCTCCCTCCGGGACACCCTGGTCCACTCCTCCATCACCCCCTACTCCTCAACCCCCTCCTATGGCACCACCCCATGCCCACGCAAAAGATGCAACACCTGCCCCTTCACTTCCTCTCTCCTCACCGTCCAAGGACCCAAACACTCCTTTCAAGTGAAGCAGCATTTCACTTGCATTTCCCCCAACTTAGTCTACTGCATTCGTTGCTCCCAATGTGGTCTCCTCTACATTGGAGAGACCAAACGTAAACTGGGCGACCGCTTTGCAGAACACCTGCGGTCTGTCCGCAAGAATGACCCAAACCTCCCTGTCGCTTGCCATTTTAACACTCCACCCTGCTCTCTTGCCCACATGTCTGTCCTTGGCTTGCTGCATTGTTCCAGTGAAGCCCAACGCAAACTGGAGGAACAACACCTCATCTTCCGACTAGGCACTTTACAGCCTTCCGGACTGAATATTGAATTCAACAACTTTAGGTCGTAAGCTCCCTCCCCCATCCCCACCCCCTTTCTGTTTCCCCCTTCCCTTTTTTTTTCCCAATAAATTATAAAGATTTTCCTTTTCCCACCTATTTCCATTATATAAATAAAAAAAAAACCCCACTAGAGCTATACCTTGAGTGCCCTACCATCCATTCTTAATTAGCACATTCGTTTAGATAATATCACCAACTTTAATTTTAACACCTATGTGTTCTATTGTACTATTGTCGTTGACATCTTTTGATGATCTGCTTCTATCACTGCTTGTTTGTCCCTACAACCACACCCCCCCCCCCCTCCACCTCTTTGTCTCTCTATCTCTCCGCCCCCCACACACACACCTTAAACCAGCTTATATTTCACCTCTTTCTTGGACTCGAACGCAAGTTCTGTCGAAGGGTCATGAGGACTCGAAACGTCAACTCTTTTCTTCTCCGCCGATGCTGCCAGACCTGCTGAGTTTTTCCAGGTAATTCTGTTTTTGTCCTGGATTTCCATGTTATTTTGTGCATGCCCAAAGTCCAATTTTACTAAATTTTATCATCATTACCACAGCAAAATCAGGTCAATATTACAACAAAATGCTAGGAAACATATCTTTACAGCGTGATATTATACAAGTCCACATAACTCAGTTGACTGAAGCGCTTTGTTGATTTTGGTGAAGCTGAAACTGCTGTCAGAAGGAAGGTTAGGTGTAACACTTCTCAAAGAGTAATGGAGTGATGGAGTGAGTTATCAAGGGAAGGCATTCATCTGAACATTATAAGGTTGTCAAGAAAATATGATAATTCTCCTAATGTTATTGGAATTTATTGTAAAATAGAGTAATAGTGCGATGTGTCTACGTGTATGTGTGTGTGTGTCTGAGATTTAATTGAATTAGACGCAGCTAGGCTGGGTGCTTTGATCTAAGAAGAGAGGGTAGGTTTGAAATGTTAATTAGATAAACATGGGGAGATTTAGAAACAGGAGACAAGGGAAAACTTGCATTTTGAAATAAACTAGGCTAGATTGTTTTCAAAGGAGGTGAAGTTTAGAAACAGTGGCCTGAATTTTGCCTTCGTCAGGCTGGCTTGGTGGGAGCAGGCGGGAGTGATTGGGGAGCCGACTGCCGCCTGTGATCGGCTCCACACCACGATTTAACATGGGGGGTGGGGGGTGCAATTGAGGCCCGCCCTGCGTGGATCACGAGAGACAGCACTGAGCGCTGCCAGTGCGGGCGGAGGGAGGAGGGAGTTGCCTCAGGGAGATGGAAGGGCTTTTTAAAAAAATTAATAAAAAATTGAATGAAACATGTCCCCCCCATCTAACTGTGTCACATGAGATGGGGCATGTTTTTCATGTCGAATAAAGGTTTTACTTAATTAGTATTAGATTTAGGAAAGCTCATCCCGCTCGTGGATGAGGTTTCCTAAAAAATGTAAAGGCCGTTTAGCCTTTTCGCTAAATCTCAACTTAATTAGGTCGTTAATGGCCTTAATAGGCCTTTCAATTATCGGTGGACACGCAGCGAATTCTGGCCTGTGACTGACAAATGAAATGCCTCACAAGTACGCAATGACATCGGGACCCATGCCCAACATCATCATGTGTTATATTACATTCTGGTGTATCGGGCACGAGCCAGAGTGTTTATTTTTCCCAAAGATTACTGGTAACATTGCATGCTATGAGAGGGTTTTATTATCAGGGAGATAAAGTCCAAAGACATAGTGCGGAATTTTCCCCCCGTTGGGGGGGGAAGTTGATAGGCTGGCGCGCTTCCGATCAGCAGTCTCGACCGGAGGCACAGCGCGATTTTACGTGGGTGGGCCAATTAACGCCCGCCCAGCGTGACATCCACAGGGAAGCACTATGCATTCCTTGTGCGGGTGGGGGGGGGCAGGGGTGGAATCCCTAAAATCAAGAGTGTGCTCTTTCACGCATGCGCATGAAAGAGCGCACTCATCTCTCTGAGGCTAAGTGCTGCCTCAGGGAAATTGCCTCTACTTTCAACAATATTAAAAATAGAAAAAAAATTCCCTTACATGTCCCCTCATGTGATGATGTCACATGAGTTGGGACATGTTCAGAACTTCCATAACAACTTTACTAAAATTTTTAAAACCCTACATGAAACCTCATCCTGCCAGTGGATTAGGTTTCGTGTTTTTTCTAGTTGCCGTTGGGACTCCTGGCCTGCCTGCCAACCTTAAGGTTGGACGGGCAGGTCCTTTAATTGCTTAATTGATCCTGTCAATGGCCTCAATTGGCCATTGACAGGTCGGTGGGCGCGCAGCTGATTTTGCTGCGCCCCCGCCTTCCTGAAAATTTAAATGAGGCGAGGTGACATAGGGAGTTCCATCCGACATCATCCCGCGTCATTTTACAAGTCGGCGAGTGGGTCCCACCCCTGCTCGCCGACGGTAAAATCCTGCCCATAGTGAAACGATGGGTATTTGAATTCCATGAGGAACATATGTATAAAGAAGAAGCAAGGGCTGTGTGTAAGGGAAGGCATTTTTAAGATCTTACAAGTTTGAAAAGCCTTCAGCATCTATGCTGTCCTCAAAGGACTGAAGTTAAGAAAACTCACTTGGGATTTGACTTGCTCAGGGTATCATGTTACTTTGCCTGGGTCTTTTAAAATCTATGGGTCTCACTGTTGCCTTAACAAAACTGGGAGTTCGGTTGATTAGGGGATTCAGACGTTATCATTGTAGTAATTTGTAGATCTATGTATTTCTCTTATTAATAAATGTTTAATTTAGTTTTATAAAAACCTATAAGACTTGGTGGTCTTACTAATGAATTCAAGGCACACACCTCAAAATTTATATAAACTGCAAAACAAGTTGTGACAGTTGTTTCAAGTTTCCCTCTGGGATTTGAAGAGCTCAGCATTTACCATCTGCTGTGCCATAACAAAGGTTCATGCATTCAGTATACAATTAGGTGTTTCTGCAGGGAAATCATCCAGGCAAGTGGGGAGTAATCCATCACACTCCTGACTTACGCCTTGTAGATGGTAGACAAGTTTTCAGGGAGTCAGGAGGTGAGTTACTCACCACAAGATTCCTATCCTCTCATCTGCTCTTATAGCCACAGTATTTTTATAGCTAATGTAAAGAAAATCTCATTTTTTTCCAATAGTACTATGGGATACTATGAAGCAGGCTTGTGGGGGCTGTGTGTGTGTGTGTGTGTGTGTGTGTGTGTGTGTGCGTGTGTGTGTGTGTGTGTTTAAGACTAACTTAATTAGTCAGATTGCAAGGTTTAAATCATCAAAGGGTTACATGTAAGGCAGGGACTTGTGAAGTAGAGATGAAGGAACTAAGATGGGATTCTGGTAAGTACAACATAAATAGGGAATTGCATTAGGACAAGAGTGAGGAGTTGAATTTTTAGCTGTTGAATTTTAAAGAAAAATCAAAGGAAGTTTTAGAACTGGCAAAGATCGTAAGTAAATAAAGCAACATTATTAAGTTTATTTTTCCCAAAAGTGGTGGCCATAAAGGCAACATGGAAGATTTTTGGATTCTTTGAAAGGTAACTTTCAAAAGGCTGTTAACAACAGTGGGTAAAGATGAAAGAGAAAATGTATTAAATGGAAAATTGAAAGCTGTATGAGGTGTGTGGCCATGTGATCTTGAAGAGTGTGTTGTGCAAGCACAGTGAAGCAAGCAGCTTCTAGCCACTTCAGAGAAGTATCTGGTTGTTTCGATACCAACCTTGGATTTCCATTGTCAAGTGAGGGGGACAGAGAAGCTTGTGAAATACCTTCCCTATAGCAACAGTGACAATAATATTACTGGATTTTTTTATAGATTAAGAACTATTGGGACGGTTGCCTGGAAAAGGGTGTTTATTTGTGAGTCTAGCTATGTAGAACTCTTTTGGGAAATGTGATAAGACTAAATTTGACAATGTAACTGTAATCTTGAATGCTTAGGTTTTCTTTTCTTTTGTTAATAAATGTTTTAATATTTAAAATGTAATATTTAAAATCTCCAGAAGTGATTGTGGAATCTTCACTTCTGACTTCAGTACACATACATCCTTGTAATAAAAATGCAAATTGCAAATCGTTGTGATTGCTTGGCCAAGTATCCCTTTGGGATTTGGTCAGCCCGGCAAATACTACATGCCATATCATAGTATTAGTCCAGTTCACTTTCTGGTCAATGGTAACCCTCAGGATGTTGATAGTGGGGGATTCAACAATGGTAATGCCATTGAATATCAAGGGGTGATGGTTAGATTCTCTCTTATTGGATATGGTCATTGCCTGGCAATGTGTGGCATGTATGTTGCTTGCCACTTGTCAGCCCAAGCCTGGATATTGTCCAGGTCTTGCTGCATTTGGACACACACTGTGTCAATATCTGAGAAGTCACGAATGGTGCTGAACATTGTGCAATCATCAGCGAACATCCCCACTTCTGACCTTATGATGGAAGGAAGGTCATTGATGAAGTAACTGAAGAATGGCTTGGCCGAGGACACTGACCTGAGGAACTCCTGCATTGATGTCCTGCAGCTGAGATGACTGACCTTCAACAACCACAACCATTTCCTTTGTGCTAGGTATGACTCTAACCAGCAGAGACTTTTCCCCCTGATTCCCATTGATGCAATTTTGCTTGGGCTCCTTGATGTTACACTCAGCCAAATGCTGCCTTGATGTCAAGGGCAGTCAGTCTCACCTCACTTTTGGAGTTCAGCTCATGTTTGAACTAAGGCTATAATGAGGTCAGAAGCTGAGTGGCCATGGCAGCACCAAAACTGAGTGTCAGTGAGCAGGTTATTGCTAAGCAAGTGCTGCTTGATAGTGCTGTTGTTGACCTTGTCCATCACTTTACTCATGATTGAGAGTAGACTGCTGGGGTGGTAATTGGCAAAGTTAGATTTCCCTGCCTTTTGTGTACAGGATATACCTGGTCAATTTTCCATATTGCCAGGTAGATGCCAGTGTTGTAGCTGTACTGGAAGATCTTGGGTCTGGGCATGGCAAGTTCTGGAGTGCAAGTCTTCAGTGCTATTGCCGGAATATTGTCAGGGCCCATAGCTTTTGCAGTATCCAGTGCCTTCAGCCGTTTCTTGATATCACATGCAGTGAATTGAATTGGCTGAAGACTAGCATCTGTGATGCTGGGGACCTCCAGAGGAGGCCGAGATGGATCATCCAAAGATGAAGGTTGTAGCAAGTGCTTCAGCCTTATCTTTTGCACTAATGAGTTGGGTTCCCCCATCTTTGAGGATGAGGATATTTGTGTATTTGTGGAGCATCCTCCTCTAGTGAGTTGTTTAATCGTCCTCCACCATTCACGACTGGAAGTGACAGAACTGCAGAGCTTAGATTTGATCCCTTGGTTGTGGAATCGCTTGGCTCTGTCTATCGTTTGCTGCTTTTGGTGTTCGGCATGCAAGTAGCCCTGTGCTGTAGCTTCACCAGGTTGACACCTCATTTTTTGGTATGCCTGATGTTGCTCCTGGCATGCCCTCCTGCATTAAACTGGGGTTGATCCCCTGGCTTGGTGGTATTGGTAGAGTATTTTATATGGCTCACTGCGCCTCATGGTTGCCCAGTCTTGAGTTATTGTGAGACAGCTCTCCCAATTGTTAGTAAGAAGTTGTTAGTAAGGAGGACTTTGCAGGGTCGCCAGGGCTGAGTTTGCCATTGTCATTTCCGGTGTCAAGGTCGATGCCAGGTGGTCCATCCAGTTTCATCCCTTTGAGACTTTTTAGCAGTTTGATGCAACTGAGTGGCTTGCTTGGCCATTTCAGAGGGGTTTATGAGCCAACCACGTTGCTGTGGGTCTGGAGTCATGTGTAGTTCAGACCAGGTAAGGATGCCAGATTTCCTTTTCTAAAGGACATTAGTGAACCAGATGGGTTTTTATGACAATCAACAATGGTTTCATGGTCATCATTAGACTTTTAATTCCAGATTTTAATTGAATTCAAATTTCACCTGGGTCCCCAGAGCATTACCCTGGGTCTCTGGATTATTAGTCCAACAACAATACGCCACCCCTCCCAGATATGTCAGGGCCATAAGGTTATAGATTGTGGTTGAGTACGATTCTGCTGCTATTGATGGCCCACAGCGCCTCATGGATGCCCAGTCTTGAGTTGCTAGATCTGTTCAAAATCTATCCCATTTAGCATGGTGGTAGTGCCACACAACATGATGGAGGGTATCCTCAATGTGAAGGCGGGACTTCATCGCCACAAGGTGATGGTCACTCCTATGGATACTGTCATGGACAGATGCACCTGCCGCAGGCAGGCTGATAAGGATGAGGTCATGAATGTTTTTCCCGCTTGTTGGTTCCCTCAGCACCTGCCGCAGACCCAGTCTAGTAGCTATGTCCCTTAGAGCTCGGCCAGCTTGGTATGTACTGGTGCTACCGAGCCACTCTTGGTGATGGACATTGAAGCCCCCCACTCAGAGTACATTCTGCAGCCTTTCCACCCTCAGTGCTTCCTCCAAGTTGTTTTCAACATGGAGGAGCACTGTTTCATCAGTTGAGTGGGGGATGGTATGTGATAATCAGCAGGAGGTTTCCTTTCCTATGTTTGACCTGATGCCTTCATAGGGACTGGAGTTGATGTTGAGGACTCCCAGGGCAACTCCTTCCCGACTGTATACCACTGTGCCACCACCTCTGCTGCAGGGATGGGGATGGTGGTGTCTGGGACATTGTCTGTAAGATATGATTCTGTGAGGATGACTATGTCAGGCTGTTGTTTGACTAGTCTGTGAGGCAGCTCTCCAAATTTTGGCACTCACCCCCAGATGTTAGTAAGGAGAACTATGCAGGGTCGACAGGGCTGAGTTTGCCGTTGTTGTTTCTGGTACCAAGGTCGATGCCGAGTCGTCTGTCTGGTTTCATTCCTTTCAAGCTTTTTAGCGGTCCGGTACAATTGAGTGGCTTGCTTGGCCATTTAAAAGTCAATCACATTGCTGTGGATCTGGAGTCACATGTAGACCAGGTAAGGACAGCAGGTCTCCTTCCCTAAGGGGCATTAGTGAACCAGATGGGTTTTGCGACAATTGACAATGGCTTGGTGGTCATCATTAGACTTTTAATTCCAGAATTTTATTACGCCGTCACTTCCTCCTGAGGTGGTGGTGGTGGTGGTGGTGGTGGTGGTGGTGGGGGGGGAGGGGGGGGGGGGGGTGGGGGGGGGGGGGGGGGGGGGGGGGGGCGATGGTGCAGAATGCGGGCAGGGCATATCCATGCCCAAAAGATTAAAGAATATCTCTAAACAATGACTTGGAAATTGCGCCTAGTAATTAGTGTGAATCTCTAAAACTGCATTTAAAGATTTTTAAGTGTTAGGAATCAGCTTGGGTCAGTGGTACCACTCTTACCTCTGAAATAGAGGATCATTCATTCAAGCTCCATTCCAGCATCTTGAACCCATGGGTCTAACTGTAACTTATTAAATAGCCACTTAATACTGTACCATTTGGAGGTACAAACTTTAGGATAATATGTTAAACTGCAACCCATTCAGGTAATTGCAAAAGATCCCGCAACATGTATCAAAGAAGCAGAGGGGAGTTCTCCTAGTCTACATTCTTCATGTAACCAACAATACCGAAAGCAGATTAACAGACCATTAATCTCATTGCTGATTATGTGAGCTTGCTGTGTGCAGATTGGCTGCCATATATGTCTACAGTACAACAGTGACTGCACTTCAAAGTAATTTATTAACCACAAAGCATTTTGGGATGTCCTGAGGGTATGAATGTGAATGTAAGTTATTTTCTATCTTTATTGTTGTTAGGATGGGATTAGGATACTCTCCCCTTGGTATCATGGCCCAGGTACTGACTGTGAAGAGCTTGCTACTGGGTCTCTATCCTTGTGAAGAGCTGTCCATTATGAGGAGCAGGAGAATAGCCTTGGCACAGTTATCTTTGATGTTTCTGTCAGTGGGAACAGTGCTAGGAACTAGTGCTCTGACCTCCTAAACTGAGCTGCTGTCTGACATTAGTAATTGTAAATGTATAAAATTTTGTTTTTTTAAGGGTATGGAATCATTGAATGCTACATCAGAGACAAAAACCAGTTGGCCCATCATGCCTGTGCCAGCTCTTTGAAGGAACTATCCAATTAGTTCTACTCCTTTGCTATTTCTCCATAGCCTGGCAAATATTTAATTTTCAAGTGTTTATCCAATTCCCTTTAAAAGTTATTCAAATAGTACAGAACTATCGCTTGATAGTACAGAACTTGAGTATTGCTGAAAAATGACAATTTGTCGAAGCTTTTTGTCTTGCACTTATCAGGACAATTGCAAGAATACCAATGTCAGGTGAAACAATAACTTTATACTGTATGAGAAGAGGGTGCTGATTAGTTGGCAAGTGGACCCTGATTGGTAGAGGCGCTGCTGTGGAGAATGCACCAGTTAATGGTGACTGACAGTTAGCTGCCAAGCATTGTTTGAAATTTTAAAACAGGCAGCTTGACGCTGATTGGTAAGGCATTGCCCTGAGGAATGAACCAGTGAATGACTATCACTTATTTTGTTTAGCTGAAACAGGTGCAATGTGTGAACATGTTCTTTCTGTCTGCAAGGAACAGGGCCCTGTTTATTAATATTTGTAGCTTCCAGTAAATACAGATGTGCCACACTATGAGCCCGACTGACAATCTTAAATTGTTTGGCAGCATCATTTTTAGCACACTGATGGTTATTTAGCAAATGCTGTCCAATCACAGAATCACATCTAATGTTGGACACTGTGTTTTGAGTTTTGCAAGCACAGGCTGGTTGGGTATGGTCTGTACTTTTCCCATTGCAAACAGCAGCTAGGACATGCTGCTTAATACAATCCTCCAGTCTTTGGGATGTACGGCCTACATAACTAGCATCACACTGGCACTGAAATTCATATCCCACATTACTTATTTGTGTGATAGGCAGGATGTCTCTTTGGCTTGACGGCAGCATCCTGTTAGTGGCAAATACCAGTCATGTTGCTACTGCGTAGTAGCAGCATGAATCAGCTAGCTTCACCTGTTGCTCAAATTATCGAGATACCCTGCCCTTCCAGAGTAATCTGAGGGAGACACTTTTCAGGGCCGAAAGTGATGGCCTTAGGCCTGTTCATGAGTTTGCGCGATATACAGTGTGAAATGATCTGATTGGGGTAGCCATTACCTGCAGGATGTCTTTGATGAACCCTATTTCCGCATCAAGCTTAAATGGTGAGCAAATACATGGGGCTGAATTTTGCCGTCAGCGAGCAGGGGGCGGGGCCCACTCGCCGACGTGCAAAATGATGTGGGATGATGTCAGGGGTTCCCCTCGACGTCACCCCGCCCCATTTAAATCTTCAGGAAGGCAGGCCTGCAGCAAAATCAGCAGCGGGCCCGCCGACCTATCAATGGCCAATTGAGGCCATTGACAGGATCCTTAAAACAATTAAAGGACCTGCTCGTCCAACCTTAAGGTTGGCAGGCAGGCCAGGAGCCCTGGCGGGGAATGGAAAAAACATGAAACCTCATCCACCGGTGGGATGAGGTTTCATAAAGGGTTTAAAAAAGTTTAATAAAGTTTTAATGAAATTTATTAACATGTCCCATCACGTGTGACATTGTCCCATGAGGGGGACATGTTAAGGATTTTTTTTTCTCTACTTTTAATGTTTGTACAACTTACAGCGATCTCCCTGAGGCAGCACTTAACATCCTGCACTCAAGTTCACCTTTGAAATGGAGCAGTCAAATTAACTCTGGTTCCTTGACATGTCAAGAAATTTGCCAGGGGGTTCTCTACCACGGTCTACCACAAGCCTACCTTCACAGGTCAATACACGGGTTGCTGTAAGATTGGTCTTATTGGCAGCCTTGTAAAAGGGGCCCAACCCTGCTCACCATGCAAGCTTGATGCTGAAATAGGGCACATCAAAGACATCCTGCAGGTTAATGACTACCCTGATCAGATTATTTCGTACTGTATATCGTGCAAACCATTAACTGGTGCATTCTCCATGGCAACGCCTCTATCAATCAGAGTCCACTTGCCAACCAATCAGCACTCTCTTCTCATACAGTATAAAGTTGTTGCTTCCCCTGACATTGGTATTCTTGTGACTGTCCAGCTGAAAAGTTTCAACAAAATGTATTTTTTCAGCAATACTTAAAAGTTATTATTGAATCTGTTTCCACCACCCTTTCAGGAAGTCCATTCCAGATCATAAAACACGCTGTTTAAAATAATGTTTTCTTCATGTCACCTGTTTCTTTTTGCCAATTAATTTAGGCAGCTAATTTTCATCAAAAACAATGTGATAATGGCCAATTTACCAATGAAAGAACCAAATAAGATCAATAAATATAAAATGGCACAAAGTATCTCTCCTTTACACTCATACACATTAAACCTACCTGCCAGCCTTTGTGATGATCATTTCTGTACCAGCTTCATGAAATTTCTTCCAAAGTTCCTTCTCATGGAGATAAACCTTGATGTTCTCTATGCTCTGGAATTGAATGCATATCTTTAGTACTGTAAATGACTTTGTAATAAATAACATTATTTCATTCCTCCAATTCCAACTGGAAACAAACTACCTTCATAGAATATTCTGTATTTGATTATTAGAATGCTAAAATTCCAATTACAAAATCTTTTGCTCTTGAGACATTAAAAAAAACAAATGGAATCAGTAAATGGAAAACAATGGATTCTCTGAGAAATTTTAATCAACTTAATGAAAGGAAATCATTGATGAACACGTTTTCTAAATTGGATGATTGACAGATCCATGAAATGATGAATTGAACAAAAGCGGAAGCATGGCTGAGATTTAACCATAAGATGGAACCATGACAGCAAATGGGAGTTAAGTTATAAATCAACCATGATCTAACTGAATGACAGAACAGGTTTGAATGGCCTCCTCCTGTTGCAATGGGGATAGGGCAGGAAAGTGGAGTTTTGGTAGAAGTTCAGTCATAATCATATCAAATGGCCGAGCAGGTTTGGTGAATCATGTGACCTGCTCTTGCTCCTACCTCTTGTGTAACTATGTTTTATGTTCCTGTGTTATTTCTATGTTCCAATGGGGAGCAGTGTAAATGTGGCAATTCGTTTGAGGGTGTATATGTGTCTCGGATCAATAACTACCAAGCAACAAAACCTTAGTGGCACCCAATGCATCATTCATGCGATATAAATGGCTTGTTTTCCGTAACCTACTGCTCATCAATACACATCCTATTGAAAGGTATAAACAATAGAATGCAATGCTTTATAGCTTCAAAAAATACATTTCGTCTGCAGAGCTTTGGGAAAAATTCCAGTTTGCTCATCGATCAAATAATGTATGTGGTGAGGTTGTGTATTGTGTCATCACATGGTTGGCTTTATCATTAGTTTTATATGTATTTCGCATCTATGTGATATGTTGCCATGTGATGTTGATGCATCATGGTAAGGGAGAAAGATTCCTTGGTTACCCATGGAAACCATTAGCCTCTGTTCTGCACCAAATTTCTAAGCATATATAAACCATTTGGGATTTTAGCTATTTGTCAGATTTTCATTGGCTTGCAACAGTGAAGGATTAGGTGATGCAGTGGGATTGGCAAATTAACCTTTCACCTCTGCGACTGTTGGAGTGAAAAATCAATTGTCATTAAGTTGCTGTGAAAATAAGTTTGGGTCATTCTCAGCCAAGTTGCTAAAGGTTGTAGGTCACAATTCGCAACAAATTGGCATTAATTTAATGGCGTCACCTAGAGAGGAGAGACCGGTGAAATGTTGACAGCAGATGCCAAGATTTTGAGTGTTTCATTGCCCAGAACTGACTTACAAACGTTAATGAGGAAAAAATAACACCAAAAATAAAAGTTTGTAATTGGAATCATTTTTGTCAGTAACAAGTGATGTCCAAAGGGACCAACTTTTAAAACTGCTCCCTATGGTTGAAGGTGTTTACATGATTTCCAACAGACTCAAGAATATTTTAATAAATTTCTTGCACTTTATTTGAAACATTTCCCCCTGGTCCCCTAATATTTTGTTAACGAAGTCAACTGAATGTTAAATTGGTAAATTAAATATATGTATATTTTCCCTCAAAGTAACCAGCACATCCGCTGCCATGGCTAGCTTTTTTGGACGTTTGAGGCATTGCAGCCCACAACCAATGTAAGTCAGCAAACACAGGGGGTGATGGGTGAATGGAACTTGATGCAAATTAGGATGTGGGCAGCAGGGTTTTGGATGAGTTTTGAGGATGTAAGGTCGGAACCTGGCCAGGAAAGCATTGAAATAGTCCTGCCTATAGCAATATTCCCTCTAAGCTGTCGTCACTCCCAAGACACCCACCTTGCCCAATCCATTTCCTCAGCTGCACATTATCATGGTAATGTTATCCTCAAGCAGTGGATCAGCTTTTGTACCGCCATCAGTAGTTCCCCATTTTAACTATTCATCATTACTCTTGATTCTAAAGCAGTCACTGTGCAGTCTCAATTGCCTGACTGATATTGTGTGCATGACCCAGATATTTCTGTATGTCAAACAATGACAAGACCAAAACTGTCCCATTGGGCCCATTTCAGAAACTTTGCATTTTAGCCCTTGTCCAATCCTCTCCTCTGGTAGTGTTGTCATGTTCAGTTGAAAGATGTGCATCCCAGGTGTCCTGTTTGACCCTGCATTTGGTCAGTCAATACTTTTGACACATATTCGCCTCAATCAGTGACAAATCCTCAATTATATGCTTTCTTTCACACTTTACTAATGTTGTCCTTCCTAGCTTCTCAAGCTCTACCTCCACATAAACTTCAGTTCAGGCAGAACTCCACCACCTGCACCCCATCTCAAACAAACTCCTGCTCCTCTAGCACTCACTTGTTTATCTAGTTCCATTTGTTTCCCACCCCTCAGCACGTCAACTCTCATCCTTGGCTACAGGTCCCTCCACGGCCTCCTCTTCCTAATTCTGCAATTTCTTCCAGCTCAATGTCCATGTTCACACACTCTTCACTTTCAACCCTCATCTACCATGTGTTCCCCCTCCCTCTTCTCAACCAATGATAGAAGAGCGACTGCCCCCATTCCCTTCCTAAATCCCACTGCCTTGCAACTTTTCTTCACCTTCAAAAGCCTTACAAATTTCAGACCTCCCCTCATACCCTCACTCCCTCCCCTGACCCTACTCCTGTTGTGAAGCAGCTGGGGGCATTTTGCTATATTAAAGGCACTATCTAAATATTCTAAAAATTTTGTTTTGTTTGGATTGTTTCTAAGGCTGGGATTTCCCGGCCCTGTCACGGGCAGGACCCACCACAGGCGAGCCAGCGCCCCAACCAGAAGTCCATTGACTGGAAGATCGCGGCGGCAGGCGGGTGCGGAAAATCCCGCCGTAGAGCTATAAATTTAACACATTGATCTTTTTCCGAATCAATGGCTTCTAGAATATGACCACGTGATGTAGGGATAATATTCCAATGAATCTTCTACTGGTACATACAGCAAAATTGCATATTCCCAGTCTGCAATGATCATATTCAATGGGCAGGAAGTAACAGGCAGGGAGGCTACACTTTTGCAATTGCATGTCCTTGAGCGTGGCCATTTCTGTTCACTTCCTTGTATTGTTCTCTACCTACAACCCCATCCTCCTTCCAGCTCTATTTCTTTCTATGTCCACCGTTGGTGTCTCTCCCGGTCTCACACCATTACCTCTAGAGTCCATCATGGATCTATCTTTTCTGTCATCTACAAGTTTACCCTCAGTGACATTATCTGTAAATACAGCAGCAATTTCCACATGTACATAGATGACACACAGCTCTACCGCAACAAATCTGTCTTGACTTCCATTTGCCAGACCGCTTGTCCAACATCTAGTGCTGGATGAGCGGAAATTTCCCTCCAATTAAATATTGGGAAGATTGAAACCATAGTCTTTGGTCCACGCCACAAACTCCACGCCCTAGCCACTGACTCCATCCCTCTTCCTAGAAACTTCTAAGGCTGAACCAGACCTGTTTGACCCTGAGATGAGTTTCAAACCATGTATCAGTGCCATCACTAAGATTGCCTGTTTCCAACTCTGTCAGCTCATCTGCTGTTGCAAGCCTCATCCATTTGTTATCTCAAAATTTGAGTATTTCAGCACATTCCTGGTTAAACCTGAGGTTGTCCAAAAGTCTGCTGTCCAAAGCTCAACTTGCACCAAGTCCCATTCCACTATCATCTCTGTGCTCACTGACCAACATTAGCTCTCAGTTCAACAAGCTTAATTTTAAAATTCTCACCCTTGTTTTCAAATCCCTCCCATGGCCTATCCCTGTAACCTCCACCAGCCTTAACAATCCTTTGAGATCTATGAGGTCCTCCAATCCTGGCCTCTTGAGCATCCCCAGTGTTAATTACTACAATATTGGCAGCTGTGCCTACAGCTGCCAAGGACCTAAGCTGCAAAATTCCTTCCCTAAATGTCTCCACTTCACTTCCTTTCTTTTCTCCTTTAAGATGCCCCTTAAAACCTACCACTTTGTCTAAGCTTTTGGTCATCTTAGATAGTACGGTTACTAACTTTGTTTGATAATGCTCCTTTGGAATGCTTTGGAATGTTTTACTACACTAAAGGTGCTATATAAATACTAGTTGTTGTTTTTGTTGTTGTGCCAAATACAGGTTCATTAGAATTTTATCATTGAATTTCCACACAGTTAACATTGTTTAAATGAAGTTTGAAGGTTTTCTTTTTTAAAAATCCTTTCCTATCTTTTTTCTTTCAATTTTACATCCTTCATTCTTGAGAGCCAACAAGGTTCAGGTTGCCACTTTAAGACTGCCAACCTTCCATCATATCAGCTGGTAGTCAGCCCACGTTGCATTGGGGTTGGTGATACTGTCTGTGATGATTTACCACCCTCATTACAATAAGTTATTTTGGCAAATTAACTGGGAGAGACTGGCTGAATCTGATTGGTAGACTTTGAATCTGAGTCAGATGTGGAAATCCATATTTATCATTAGAGACAGTGGGCCATCAGAGTAGGAGAACTGTGCTATTGATTTGAAGCTAGAAGGTCACTCATTCATGGTTAGTTCGTATTGTGGACAAATTTATAGAAATATGGAAGTAATGTAGGGTGTGTTACTGGCACAGTGATTTAATTGTTGTGAAAACATGGCGTGTCTATTGAGGCATATTCTGACCACTTTCATCCTAATCATAAAAGACACAGGATTTCCTTATGGGGATGACCTATGATGTTGGACCTAACAGGAGAACTCATGCAATTCCAAAATTTGTAATAGGCAGCTTAACGGTAATGAGGCAGCCCAAGGTGCTTGTCAGTTGAAGGTTGGCCTCAAAAATAGATGGGAAATTGGGGGAGGTCACTAAAAGCACTGTTTGAAAGAGGTAGGTGTTAAGGATGCTTCATAAGATGGTGAAGAATGAAACAAAGATCACAAGATCATAATAAATAGGAGCAGAAGTAGGCAATTCATCCCACCTAGCCTTCTCCGCCATTCAGTAAGATAATGGCTGATCTGATTCTAGCCTTAACTGCACTTTCCTGCCTGTCCCCTGTAACACTTGTTTCCCTTGTCGATCAAAAATCCAATTCAGCCTTGAATATATTCAATGGCTCTGATTCCACTGCTCTCTCTATGGAAGAGAATTCCAAAGACTGATGACCCTCTAAGAGAAGAAATTCCTCCTAAATCTCCATCTTGAAAGAGAGGCCCCCTATTTTTAAATGGTGCCTCCAGTTCAAGATGACGCAATGAGAGGAAAAGCCCTCTCAATATCTACCCTGTCAAGTCCTCTCAGAATCTTATAGTTTCAGTAAGATCACCTCTCATTCTTCTAAACTCCAATGAGTATAGGCTCAACCTGCTCAACCTTTTCTCATGAGACGAACCCCTTTCATCCCAGGAATTAGCCTCATGATTGATCCATCCCTGAACTGCTTTCAATGCAAGTGTATCCCTTCTTAAGTAAGGAGACCAAAACTGTACATAGTACCCCAGGAATAGCCTCACCAATGCCCCATGTAGCAAGATTTCCCTACTTTTATATTCAATCTCCCTTGTAATAAAGGCTAACATTCCAGTTGCCTTCATAATTGCTTGCTGTACCTGCATGCTAACTTATTGTGATTCATGTACACAGACACCCAGATCCTTCTGTAGTGCAGCATTCCGCAGTCTCTCACCATTTAAACAATAATCTGCTTTTCTATTTTTCCTGCTATATTGTAGAACAACTTCATATTTTCCCACATTTTACTCCATCTGCCAAAGTTTTTCCCACTCACTTAACCTTTCTCTATCCCTTTGCAGACTCTTTGTGCCCTCCCTACAACCTGCTTTCTGACCTATCTTTGTACCATCAGCACATTTGCCTACAATACAGTCAGTCCCTTCATCCGAGTCATTAATATAGATCAAAAATAGTTGAAGTCCCAGCACTGATCCCTGAAAATGACCCATTTATCTTGATTCTCTGTTTCCTGCCAATCTTCTATCCATGCTAATATATCACCTGTTCTTATCTTGTGCAATAGCCTTTTATATGGCACCTTACCAAATGACTTTTGGAAATCAAATACATTATATCTACTGGTTCCCCTTTATCCACCTTGCTTGTTACATCCTTAAAGAACTCTAATAAATTTCCCTTTCACAAAACCACGTTGATTCTGCCTGACTGTATCATGATTTCCTAAATGTCCTTGTACTACCTCCTTAATAATGGATTCCAGCATTTTCCCAATGACAGATGTTAGGCTAACAGACCTAGTGTTTCCTGCTTTCTGTCTCCCTCCTTTCTTGAATAGAAGTGTTACATTTGCAGTTTTCCAATTGACTGGAACCTTTACAGAACCTAGGGAATTTTGGAAGATTACAACTAATGCTTCCATTTTCTCTGCAGCCACTTCCTTTGAGGCCCCAGAATGCAAGCCATCAGGTCCAGGGGACTTAACAGCCTTTAGTCCCATTAGTTTTGCTAGTGCCTTTTCTCTAGTGATTATGATTGTTTAAGTTCTTCCCTCACTTTTGCCCCTGTTTTTCTATTATTCTTGGGATGTTTTCTACTTTGAAGACAGATACAAAATACTTGTTCGAAGTCTGTCATTTCCTTGTTTCTGATTATTAATTCCTCAGTCTCACCATCTAAGAGACCAAAGCTCACTTTTGCTGTTCTTCTCCTTTTTATATAGTTGTGGAAGCTTTTACTGTCTGCTTTTTTATATTTCTTGTTAGTTTTCTCTCTTACTCCAATTCTTCCCTTTTTTGTCATCTTTTGCTGGTTTCAAAAATGTTCCCTATCTCTGGCCCACAGACCATTGTAGCATTGTACATCTTTTCTTCCAATTTGATACCTTTAACTTTCTTAGTTAGCCACAAATGGTGCATCCTCCTCTTAGAGTCTTTTTTTTTCAATGGAATATATCTTTGTTGAGAGTTATGAAATATTTCTTTAAATGTCTGCCATTACTTCTTTACCATCTTACCTTTTAACATATCTTCCCATTCCAATTGTAATTAAGTCTATTTAAGGTCCAAATTTCTCACCCTCAAACTGAACATGAAATTGTCATGTTATGATCACACTTACCTAGAGGATCATTTACTATGAGGTTATTAATTAATCCTGTCTCATGGCAGATTAACAGGTCTAAAATAGCCTGTTCCCTAGTTGGTTCCAGAATGCATTGCTCTAAGAAACTGTCCCAAATATACTCTATGAACTCATCTCTAGGTTACCTTTGCTAATTTGATTCATCTAATCTATGAAGATTAAAATCTCCCATGATTATTTCAGTATCTTTCTTACAAGTCCCCATTATTTCTTGATTTATACTTCGTCCTACAGTGTAGCTACTGTCAGGGAGCCTATAAACTACTCCTCCCAGTGACTTATTTCCATTGCTATTTCTTATCTCTGCCAAAACTAATTCTACATTATGATCCTCCAAACCAAGATCATTTCTCACAAATGTACTGGCCTCATTCTTTAGTAACAGAGCTACTGCTCCCCCTTTTCCTTTCTTGCTGTCCTCCCAAAATGTTAACTAACCTTGAACAGCCATGCAATGTAGAAGAGCTTGGAAAATAATGTGAGCATAGGGGCAAGATGACAAAGTTCTGCCACCGATGGCAGAAGAAAAGGAACACATAATGGGCCAGACTCAGAACAATAATGGGTGTAAGAGGTACTGAAAAATGGAAGAGATTACAGACATGGAGAAGAATCAGGCCAAGGAGGTGTTTATAGATGAGGGTGAGGATTTTGATCTCTGTGGCCAATGAGCAGTGGGGTGCCTAGGATGATTTTAGACGATAGCATTAACACAGCCGAATGATAGATGAGTTCAAGTTCATGGAGGGTGGAAGTTGGAAGGCCATCAAGAAAGGCATTGGAAAATACAGGTCCGGAGGTAACAAAGACAAAGAGGGTTTCAGCAATAGATGAGGATGAGGTAGGAGTGAAGTCAACTGCCATTCCAGAGATGGAGAAAATGGTCTTGATGATGAATCAGATATGGGTTTGAATCTCAGCTTATAGCTTGGCAAGGTCTGACTAAGGTGCCATTGGGTTGTGGAGAGATAGAAGGAGGAGCAGGATCACCACTAGGGAGAAAGGGGTGTTTTTGATCATGCCACTTCCAGCTACAAACTGTCCTTTATGTTATTCCATGGGAAAGGGAGAGATAGTGATTTCTTACCTGGTCGGGGTCCTGTCCCTGTGGGCTGCCTGGAGACATGCTGCTTGCTCCTGGAGCTCCATGCCCTGGAGACTGCACATTGTGCTCCTGGTGTCCGTCTACTTGAGCTGCTGTAAAGCTCTCATCACTCTCAGCCACACTCTTCTCTTGCAGCATTTCCTAAAGAACCAGCACAGTAGAAAATACACTCACTAAAGGGTATTGTGTAGTGGCTAGACTGTTCAAAAAGATACTCCAAGTTTCATACTCAAATTGTAATAACAGATTTTACTGGTAATGTGTATGACTTGGTCATAATTCCTTAGTCTTCTTTTCCTACTAATGTTACTTTTCAATGATTTTTTTCTCGTGGTTCTAACTCTTGCTGGGGTACAGTTCCACAGGAATTAGGTGACCAGTTCCACAGTTACTAACTGACCTTCAATACCAGGTGCTGGTTTATTCATCTGCAGTTTAGACAGTGAGCCCAGCTTAATCCTGTTCTCATCTGACATCCACACATGTACTGCCCAAAAGCTGTCAGATAAACTGGAAGAGCTCGCCACAATAATTGTCCATCCATTACTTAGAGGGTGAAGTCTCTTGTTTTATCAAGTCATGTGATTGCTAGGTCTATAAGGCCCGATCTCACTTCCAAACAGATATTAATTAAGCTTTTTTTAAAGGTAATAATTGACCCCAAACTGATACCCCTCCCTGGAAATCTGTTCCACATCCACTGTGCTATAGGAAATAAGGTTTTTACTAACATCTAACCTTACTGGAAATTTGTGAATTTTTCACTCGTAATCTACTCCTGAGCTCACTCTCCAAGGAATCACATTCTAACCAGTCAGGTCTCTTGCTCTTTACATCCATGTTCCATACAATAATTCCATAATCTGCTCCACCAGAGATCAGGTGCCAAGTTCAAATAGCGTATTTACTTCCAACTCCATTTTGATGTCCTGCATTAGCCATTTTTCTCTAGAGGTAGTACATTTAATTGTTTGAGTTTTCCTTCAGAATTAGTTCCCTAAGGCTCACTCCACCAGTTGGCTGCCTGAAAATTCAAATCAAGGCCTTTGTGTATTGTAAATACATGTCACGAGATCAGAAGATAAATGAAGTTAAGGAAGGCCACCCGTTCTATCTTAGCTCATTTGTCCACAAGGAACAACCTACAGTCTCCTTGTCATAGTGCTGCTGTCATGTGTTCTACATTACAACAGTTACTACACTTCAAAAAGTACTTCCTTAACCCATCCTGAGGTCATGAAAGATCATGAAAGATGCTATATCAATATATGCTCTTTCTTTCTAAGGTAACTGCTACTTACTCAAAGATAAACTGCTGTCACATCAATAAATGCTGTATAGCCAAAAGAAAATGTGAGAAATTGGCTCACAGAGAGAGATGTGGCAGCACCAGACTTCTCAATTCCAAAATATGAATGCAGGAAGGACAATGGACCACCAGCTAACAGGCCACTAGCTACAGTTCACAGCATTTCATCTGGAGTTCAGTCCAAGAACTAAACCATTTGTGAGAAGTGGACGGGAATAAGAAAATTAAAATAAACATTTTACAACAAAATTACAAAAATGAACGTAGATGCAAATGTCTCCTGCAACTTTTCCATAACTTTCCGACAAGCTTAGTATAGACCTGGTGCATGTTAAAAATTTCACTGACTCTGTTTTTTCTCTTTTTAAGTGAGCTGTTTCCAGTTTTTCTCACTCGGGAGGAAAAAATAACAACTTTGCTCATTTCAGTGGTTTTTGCAGCCTGCTCACTAATTATAAACCCATTTCAGTGCACTTCACGGTGTTCCCAATTGCTAATGTATAAACACACCTCTGTTCATTCCAGTGGACTTCCAACCCTTGTCTTGCCTTTGTAACATTTTACTGCTGGCACTGGTCTCAACTTGGTAAGTGCGAAAGTTGCAGGAGAATTCAATACTAAATGGAAAGGTTGAGCACTGAAGTAAATCACATATAGATCACACTTACAGAACAAAAAGTTTAAATTGAGGTTTGCGGAGTTAAATTGTTTTTCTGGGGTGGAGGGTTTAGGTTTAGGATCAGGCCTATATCACAGACTCATATAACACAGAACAAGGCTGTTCAGTCCATTGTATCTGTACCAGCTCTTTGAAAGAACTATCCAATTACTGTAGTTCCATTCCCTGCTCTTTCCCCATTGCCCCACAAAATTTTCCCCTTCAAGTGTTTATCCAATTCCCTTTTGAAAGTTACAGCTGAACCTGATTCCATCACCCTTCCAGGCAGTGCATTCAGATCACAGCAATTTGTTGTATATAAAAAAATCTCCTCATCTCCTCAGTGCTCCTTCTGACAATTGCCTTAAATAAGTGTCTTCTAGTTACCAATCCTCCTGCCAGCAGAAAAAGTTTCTCTAATTATTTAATTACTCTATCAGAACCCTTCAGAATTTTGAACACTCTCTTCAACTTTCTCTGTACTAAGAAGAATAGTTCCAGTTCCTTTAGTCTCCACAGGAGCGACCTATGTCTGTGTCAATACAGTGTTTGGCCAAGAGAATCAAACAAATAAATATAAGTGCAGTGGACCACGTGAACATATGGCACATTTTACAGTCTCAAATTTCCTGTCAAAATACAGCTGTAAAAAAAATGTTCATGCTACCTTCTTAAAATCTCACCTGAACTATTGGAAATCTTGTCTTGAGTTTATAATGTCCCATTTTGCCATCAATTTAGTATTGATACATTGTGGCCCCATTATACTGAACCATGGTTAATAGACCCAGCAGTTATCTATCAGGGCGCCGATGCTGCCAGACCTGCTGAGTTTTTCCAGGTAATTCTGTTTTTGTTTTTGTTTTGGATTTCCAGCATCCGCAGTTTTTTTGTTTTTATCTCTAGGGCATCCCATAGTCTTCTCTGTTCTAGAAAAAAGAGCCCCAGTTGTTCAATCTTTCCTTATAGGTATAACCTTTCGGTTCTGTTATGAATCTAATAAGTTTTGTTTGTACCCTCTCTGATGCCTCGAAATCCATTTTATAATATGGAGACTAGAATTGTCTATATTATTCCAAGTGTGGTCTTAACAAGGTTCTCTTCAAGGTTAACATAACTTCTCTGCATTTCAACCTATCCATCTGGAAATGAAGTCCAGTGTTTTTTTTTTTCAATTTTATGGCCTTATTTACCTGCTACAATTCACTTCAGTACTCCTGAGTTAAGGAGAGGAAAATGACCCATAATAGCACTCTTGATCACTATCTGGCAACCTCTTTCCTGTAAGTACATGCTTGTAGAGGTCAGGTGTGAATGCAAAGCTTTCTTTTGCCTTCATCATTAAAAGTGCATGCTCCCTCCCCAGTATTGGCAGTGTGTCCTGTAACTGTCCCAGAATTTGAAGTAATTAACCTGTCTCTATAACAGCAGCTTTGTATTCAGATTTATGATTGCCCCTATTTTATATCACTGCTGAGAATTTGGAAAGAAATTTGACTTGAGCAGAACTGCTGGCGATACTTCAACAGTTCATGAAAGCTTTAATCGGCATTAGCTAGGTTCATGGTGTACAATTGCAGTACTGATTTTGGTTGGAAGTACTCTATGTGAGAATTGAGTTATGGGACAGTTGCCTGTAAGTTGCATCTAGAAAGCATCAAAGCCCAGTCTAAACTGTTCCCCTTAACAATTCCTTTAAATTGTATGAGAATTGAATCTGTACCTGAAACATTCAGTCCATAGGATTCTCCCAGAAAGAAAGGTTTTCATTTAAACAACACCTTTAATGAACTCAGGATGTCCCAAAGTATCTTATAGCCAATTAAGTACTTTTAAGTGCAGTTATTTTGGCACATGTATTTGCCTGCAACAAGCTCCCACAAACAACAATGGAATAATGACCAGGTGATTTGTTTTAGTCACATTGATCAAGGGATGAATATTGACCAAGACACTGGGGATAACTCTCCAATTTTTCTTCAAAATAGCGCCATGGGAACTCTTACATCCACCTTCAGGGAATCTGAGGGAATACCACATAGGTAGTGTGCTGTCCTTCAGATAAGATTAAACTGTGGCCTTACCTACCCTCTCGGGTGGATATAAAAGATTCCATGAAACGATTTGAAGAAAAGCAGAGGAGTTTGTCTGGTATTCTGCCATTATATATTCCTGAATCAATATCAATAAAACAGGTTATCTGGTCATTTTACCTCATCTCTGTTTTCTGATGTACATTTTAAAAATACATCATTGACTGTGAAGTGCTTTGAGACATACTGAGGATGTCAAAGGCGCTATATAAATGGAATTTCATTCCTTCTTTAAGGAGGCAGTTTTCTCTGGTTGTTAACTATGGAAAAACTACATTTGAATAAACAGTTGCAAAGTAGCAACAGACATTTCTGTTATTAAGAACACAAATACACAAGAAATAGGAGCAGGAGTGGACCGTATTGCCCTTTGAGCCGGCTCTGCCATTCAATATGATCATGGCTGATCTTGGATTTCAACTCCACTACCCTCCCTGTTCCCCATATCCCTTGATTCCCTGAGAGACCAAACACCTGCCTATCCCAGCCTTAAATGTATTCAACAAAGGAGCATGCACAATTGGGGCAGAGAATTCCAAAGATTCACAACACTTTGAGTGAAGTAATCTCCCTTCATCTCAGTCTGAAATGATCAGCCCCTTAACCTGAGACTGTGCCCCCATATTTTAGATTCCCCAACCAGTGGAAACAATCACTCAGTGTCTACTCTATCAAGCCCTTTCAGAATCATTGTATGTTTCAATGAGATCACCTCTCATTCTTCTAAACACCAAAGAAAATAGACCCAACTTGCTCAGCCTCTCAACATAGGACGACCCCCTCATCGCAGGAACTAATTTAGTGAACCTATGCTGTACCGCCTCCAATGCAAGTACATCTTTTCTTTAATGTGGAGATCAAAACTGCACACACTACTCCAGTTGTGATCTCACCAAAACACTATACAACTTCCGCAAGAGTTATTTATTCCTGTACTCCAATCCCCTTTCAATAAAGACCAACATGCCATTTGCCTTCCCAATTTCTTGCTGTACCTGTGTGTTAACTTTTTGCATCCCTTGTACAAGCACACCCAAGTGTCTTTGAACATCCACACTTACAAGTTTCTCACATTTTAAAAATATTCAGCTCTTCTATTCTTTCAACCAAAGTGAATAACTTCACACTTCCCGACATTTTAATTCATCTATCATCTTGTTGCCCATTCACTTAGCCTATCTACGTCTCTTTGCAGCCTCTCTGTGTCCAGCTTACCTTCCCCCCTACCTTTGTATCATCAGCAAACTTAGATACATTACTTTCTGTTGCTTTATCTAAATCATTAATACAGATTGTAAATAGCTGAGATCCCGGCACTTACCCTTGTGGTACTTCATTATTCACCACCTGCCAACTTGAAAAAGTCCTATTTCTGCCCACTCTCTGCTTCCTATCTACTAACCAACGCTCTATCAATGTTAATATATTACCCGCAATTCCATGTGCACTTACTTGCCTGTTAATCTTTTGCGGGGCGCCTTGTTGAAAGCCTTTTGGAAATTCAGGTATACTACATCTACTGGCTCCCCTTTATCTACATAACTAGTTACATCCTCAAAAAACTCCAATGAATTTGTTGAACAGGATTTCCCTTTAGTAAAACATGTGAACCTTTCTGTCATCTTAGCAAGGATGAAAGAAAATTAATGGTAAAAATATTGTTGGTTGAAGATTTATTAAAAGGTTTCTATTGCTCTCTAAGGAACACATGCAGAATTGCACTGGAGTTGGGGTGGGAATTTAGTGCTTGGATGACTGTAAAATAAAATTAAGTCCTGAACTCACATTCAGGGTGGGTGTTAATTATATGAAGGAAGGGTAAGATTCTGAAATAAAAATTTAAGCTTGAATATAGCACAATCTGATAGCACACTACCAGAGGGAATTCAGATATGTTGCATTAAAAATGTCATTATATTAGCAAACTAATTCAAACAATTACATTTTATAAAGCAATGAAAATTTTACATGCAGAATTATTGTAAAATTTCAATAATTGCTTGAAGAAAATGTATAAATGAATCAATTGTAGTTATGAGTCAGAGTAACAGTAAAATGCAGCAATATCATTCAGCAATGGATTAATGGCACCAACTGTGGTAGATTCTCCAAACGTTTCAAAACCATTAATTCTCAAACAGCACATTCCAAACTGTGACAAGTATTTCAATCGTTTTGTAGTTCTGCCTTACACCATTAGTGATTTTGTACTGTTCAATTGTTTTCATGGAATAATAGACAGGCAGAGACTTCCTGAACACACTCCTATCTATCATTTGTTCTTCTATGATTCCATTTTTTTTTTACATTCCCATGTGAATACTCATGATGGTTTTCAATTCCGATACCTTGTTCATTTTTACTTTCCACAGCTGTTATAGTCATTGAGTTTCACTGGGCAGTTTTATGAAGAGTTTTGCTTCATGGCTTTGACTCAGAGAAGGGAATTTAACTAAAAAAAATACAACATACGGACTCCTCTGGTAAAAAGGATACAGTGTCATTATTGAAAATTATGCCCAATGTTTTGTTGATTTGTAGCACTGTTATATGTATTATAACTGTTTTTTTTTTTTGTTTCTACATACTCATCTCATCAATGCTTCACCTATCATATAGACACATATAATTGTACCATAGAAATTTACAACTCAGAAGAAATCAATTCCACTCATCGTGTCTGTGCTGACCCTTTGTTAGAGTAATTCTATGGTGTAACCTTGTTAATTATGTTTACCTTCGTGTAGGTACTTCAGATTAAGTATTACCCTGAGCTTCTGGCATTCTGTTCTTGTAAAATAAAAGCTCATGGAAAACAGCATTTGAAAATTATTTTTCCATATCCAATATTAAAATTGTTTCTGTGAATTACATTGGGCAGAACTTTCAACTTTGGCCAGAGGGTAAAACTTGTGGAATTTGACATGGTGCCCATTGTGCACACTACCCAATGTCATAGGGAAGGACAATTGGGCAAGTGTATAATAGAGACTGCTCCACTACTGCTAGTTTTAGATGTTTTAGAAGTTGAAAATTCTGCTCAGTATCTTGATAATTTATTGAAAGAAAGAAGGATTTATTTTTATCTGGTGCCTTTCATGACCTCAGGTCATTCCAAAACACTTTACAGCTAATTAAGCTCTTCTGAAGTATAGCCATGGTGGAACTGTACTGTGCCAATAATTTTAGATGTATTATTGACTATCTCACCAAAAGTTATTTCAGTTTTGTCTCATTACAAGCAGTCGCTAATTATCGAAAACTAAAAATATCACAAGAAGAAATGTTTCCATGATTCATGAGAAAATCATGTTCATGAAGCAGTAAAGAAAGACTTGCATTTATATAGCACTTTTTCACAACCTCAGGATGTCCAAAGTGCTTTAAAGATAATGAAGTACATCAGAAACGTGTAATGCCATTTACAGTATTTGTTTAGATTATTGCTGGCATTAGTTGACATTTGCATTTTAGGATTGAATCACACTGCAAGTTTGGAATCTGTACATGTATTGACACTAAACATGGTGACTGATTCAGAAACCCAAACTGGCAGAAGCTAAGCAATCTAAACAGGGTTCTGGAATAATAACAGAAAATGCTGGAAAAACTCAGTAGGTCTGGCAACTCCACAGATGCTGAGTTTTCCCAGCATTTTCTGCTTTTATTTCAGATCTCCAGCATCCGCAGTATTTTGCTTTTATAAACAGAGTTCTGGCCGTGAATCTGAACTGTAATTACTAGTAGCTACAGTGTAAATAGCACACCCGAATTCAACACAAAAGCCCCTCAAACAATCTACAAAGCATCAGAGAACAGAAGGAAAGGAGCTATGTACATGATATTGCACACAGATTATTTTCATGACCCAATGGGAGGATAAAGGTAAAACAAAAAGACAATAAAGAATGGCAGAGCCCTAAAAGTTATACCAGCAAAAGTTTGGATAAATGAACTATTCTCAAGCATTTTTCTACAATTGTACAGGGTTTTAGTGGGACCACACCAGTAGCATTGTGCATCTAGTTTTGGCCTCCTTATCCAGGGAAGGATATACTAGCTTTGGAAGTGGCGCAGGGAAGAGTCATTAAATTGATTCATGGGATGAACAGGGTTGTCCTATGATGGGAGATTGAGTAGAATGTGCCTGTACACTCTGCAGTTTAGAAGAATGAGAGGCTATCTAATTGAAACATATAAAGTTGTGAGCAGGCTTTGCACAGTAGATGCTGACAGGCTGTTTTCCTTCACCTACGAGTCTAGAATGAGAAGGCATAGTCTCAATATATGGGGCCGATCATTTAAGTGTGACATAGGAGAAATTTCTTCACTCAGATTGTTGTGAATCTTAGGAATTCCCTATTCCAGAGAGCTGTGCATACTCAGTTGTTAAGTATATTCGAGTCTGAGAATGATAGATATTTGGACTCCAAGGGAATTCATAGAAATGGGGATCGGGAAGGGTGTGGGGGGAGGGGGTGGAGGTGAAGTTGAGGTCAAAGATCAGCCATGATCTTATTGAATGGCAGCACAAGTTATAGGGGCCGTATGGTCTACTCCCGCTTCTATGTCTTATGTTATCTTCATGTTTCAGTAGAAAATGAATTTATAACACATGCAAAGCCTTTTAGATAAATAGCTGTTCCTTTTTCATTTTGATGGGCTAATTACTCTCTGTCTCCTGTGCTCGACAGGGGAGATTAGTGAATATTTTTACAGTTAAGAGTTATTTGAGAAGTATTGTTCCTGGTAACAAAACTGGGTTTCACAAAATTGTGTAAAGACAGCTTTTTGATTGAGGTGATTAAATCCTAATTTTAAAATTAATTTAACCCCATTTGGAGAGTACACAGGAAGATATGCTATGTTTTAAATTATTTAAGCACTCTATAAACAGTCCAATTATAAAACTATTTGTTGTCAAAATGTCCTTTAGATGGTTTTAGGCTAAGAAACTCATTTGAAAAAAATAGGTGCATTCTGACAGTATCTATCACAAGCACAGGACATCCCAAAGTGTTTTACAGCCAATGAAGTACTTTGGACATCTAGTCACTGTTGTAATGTAAGAAACATGGCAGACTATTTGAACACAGCAAGATCCCAAAGAAAACAATGTGAGAAATAACCAGGTAATCTGCTTTGGAGTTGTTATCTGAGATAAAGTATTAGCCATAATCTAAATAAAACTGAACGATATGAAAGTTGCTGGGAATATTTCTCTTTAAAATACTTTCTCTTTTTACGAATGAAAATTATATTCTTGCATAAAACGACGATGATTTAAAAATCATCATTCTGAGACACAATCTGAGAATAAGAGGCAGGCCATTTAGGACCAAGATGAGGAGGAATTTCTTTAGTCAGAGGGTGGCAAATCTTTGGACTTCTTTACCCCAGAGGGCTGTGGAGGCTCAGTCATTGAGTATGTTCAAAGCAGAGGTGGATAGATTTCTCGATAGCAATGACATCAAGAGATACAGGGATAATGTGCAAGGATGGTGTTGAGGTAGATGGGCAGCCATGAACTAGTTAAATGCCAGAGCAGGCTCGAGGGGCCAAGTGGCCTACTCCTGCTCCTTTGTTCCTACGTTCCTAAATAAAACACAATCCTACTGCCAGCAAGCAGACATTTGTGTTTGAACTCACTGTGTAAAATGTACGATTTTCAGATTTTTCAGCAGAATTAGCCCTTTTAGAGTCAAAGCTGTATTAACTGCAATTTGTGTAACCTTCATTTTTACACATATGGCAAAAGACATTTCAGCTACTGTGCTTATCTTATATTTATGGGATCATAGCATGGGAACTGTGTGTTCACTGCTTCTGCCTAATCTTTTTTTACATCTTGTTATAGCTTTTTTTTATAACAGTTATATAACATATAAACCGTGTGCAAGGTTTCCTCAAGTCTTTGAGTATCAAAGATCAAATCTAATATAAATGACTCAAACTCCCTTTCATACAGACTGTTCTGGGAATCCCCAGCCTTTTCCAAACCTGAGGATCACTGTGCCTGGAACTTCAACAATAAAAATATAACTGAAACTTCAATTAAGAGTATTATGTCAATTTATATCAATTATGCTTAATTATATGCAGGTGGTGGGTATCAATTGGGATTTTACTTGAGCACATAGAGAGAGAGGATGAGAGAGACACTTAATCAAACTGGGGGGTGGTTGAGTTAGGAGATGCATGCTTGTAATGTATCACTCTGTAAATAAATATCAGACTGAATAAAGAGTGGTTACAGTATAATTCTTCACCAACTGGCTTTCTGCATTATAACATGCCAACCTTTTGAACAAAACTTCCCTTCCCACCTTAAGGATGATGTGTTTTGAACTATTCATTTATGCAATTTAATTATAAATTTGCAGTGAGAAAGCAGACATGGCTAAAACATTCGGAAAGGAAATTGATGGATTCCTGTTTCAACTGGTACTCAAGAACCATTGACAGGGAAATAAGGCTGGAATAGGATGAAAATGGTATAAAAATCTCCTAGACCTGGATCCAGCTAAGAGGCTGAATGAAGTGGGACAAATTACCTTTTTCATCCAATTGAAGGAGAGGAGGAAACAAAAATCCTGAGATTTGTACCAGACACCACTGTATATTTAAAGTTAGAAATGTAGAAGTAAACTCCTAACAATAGTGAGCTACCTTTTTAAATGCAAGTTTCCTCTTTCCTTTAATTGATAAGCATATTGTTTGTACTATTAGTGAATTAGACTCAATAGGCTAAATGCAACTTTTCTGTTCTTCCGTGCCTTTCAGACATGTCTTCCTAAAATAACCAATGGATTATAGTCACTAAAAATAAATAACTAAATGAAATTCACCAAAATCCAATGGAATTCAGGAAAAACTTATTTACCCAGAGTGGTTAGAATGTGGAGCCCTCTGCCTCATGGAGTAGTTGAGGTAAATAACAGATAAATTTAAGAGGAGGCTAGATAAACACATAAGGGAGAAAGGAATAGGAGGATATGTTAATAGCTTTAGATGAAGTAGGGTAGGAGAAGGCTCATGTGGAGCATAAGTACTGCTATAGAGCAGTTAGTATACTTTGGTGCTGTAAATTCTATGTAAAATGTAAAATAAACAGCTTCTTCTACCCTCACAAGGATTTGGATTAAACATTCAGCCTTAAGTATTTCATTGTCACTGTAAGAGGTTGTGTTTAAAGCCTACAATTGCTGAACTGATCAGTGAAGCATGTTTTTATCAGCCAAGGGACCTGCTAATCTTATATTTTATACATTTTGCCAAAATGAGAGTTGAATAATCCAGCAGACTTTCACAAATGTACTTATGAAACATGAACTACATTCTGGAATTGACTGAAAAGTTGAGTGATTCTAAACCTTATTATATCACTGTGCCATTGTTTTTAATAGCTGCTCTGTTTTATATCCAATTCCATCCTTTCCTGCATTTCTGCAGTCTGGAAGACTTGGTGTAACTGCTTACTTGGTGCTGACATGTGAAAAAGGCAATGTGATAGAAGACAAACTAGGACATGACATCTCTTATGAAGATATGAACTTGAAAGTAATATTTCATCTGGGTTGCAGTGGATCTCAACAGATTTAAACTAGAAACTCCTTCAGCAATTATGCTCAGACTCATCACTTCATAGTGACAGAATAAGTCAAATGCTGCTTTCATTATATGGCATTCCAAGACTTTTACCAATATTTTGCAAGTTGAGTTCTGTGATTTCGTATGTTTTTCCATGTCAACTAAAAGTTAATGCCCTGGCCTACACTTACAAAGGGTCTGCTATTCCCTATAATCAGACACGCTGGTTTATGGTGAGTGACTGTGTCAAATTCCATTTTTATTACATGCCATGCCTGGATATTTACCAGTGTTTTGGGGATTACATTCTGGAATTCTGTCCATTTTTTTCTAAGACCTGCAGACCGTGGCTTTGGTTATATTAGTTTAATGTTGACCTTTTCCATTTCTCTTTTAGAAAGTGAGGAGGTAATAGATTTCTGATAAACCTAAACTATCTCTGTTTTAATTTGGAATAAATCAACAATTTGTGATAAGCCATTTCAGGTAATGGTTTTCATACTTCATGGACTATCACATCACTTTCTAATTATACAATCTATAGTTCCTTTGAATTTTTACTTCAAACAAAGGTTCAAAATAGAAACATATCCAAACCCAGATCCCACAATAATAGCCGTTTTGGCACTCACAATACCTCCAGCTGCACTGAAACAAAACCACAAAGGAATCTAGTGCAGCAGTAAAACCATCTTTCTAACCTCCTAGTCTAATCGATTTTCCTCATCTAATGAAGGTTGCAAGAGGATATTGATGCCCCACTAAATGGTGACCATGGTTGCTCAGGAATTATCACATTGCTCATGAACTGTCTTACCTGATGATCTAGGTCACACCCTACAGCTCTCCTTAGCTAAAAACAAAAAACTGCGGATGCTGGAAATCCAAAACAAAAAGAGAATTACCTGGAAATACTCAGCATGTCTGGCAGCATGACCCTTAAGGGTCATGAGGACTTGAAACGTCAACTCTTTTCTTCTCTGCCGATGCTGCCAGACCTGCTGAGTATTTCCAGGTAATTCAGCTCTCCTTAGCATTGCCTTGTGCACAGAGTCACTTGTCTGGTTAGTGAGGATACTGTAAAGTAGTTTCAGCAATCACAATCTGTAGTGTAGCTCAAAGAAGTTTCCCAAACCATATTTAGGCATGCAATCAGAGACCACTTGAAGGAAGTAATCTCACTTTGATTTGGCTTCAAACCACTGCAATCAGCGAAAAGCAAATTTTAAAGACTTGGACTATCAAACTGGACCTCGGTCTTCTCAACTCTTATACATTCTTACGTTACTATTTTAAAATTTCTGAGGTGGTTCTTTGGCCTCCCAAGGAAGTCTTTAAACTTCTTTCTCATGTTAGCAAAAGGCCAACAGTCACATCAGTTCTTTGTTAACATTAAGATTCAGCAAGCTGATTCAATAATAGCTTTCAAAGGGGAATTGGATATATTCTTGAAAAGGAACAATTTGAAAGGGCTATGGAACTAACTGGACAGCACTTTCAAAGAGTTGTCACAGGCATGATAAGCTGAATGGTCTCCTTCTGTGCTGTAAGATGTTATGATTCAATTCTACATAAGGTTTTTGATACTAGTGCCTTCCCCAACTAACTCAGACTTGTTTCCATCATGTCACTTTAAGCAAATGTCAACTGGTAACTGTAGTATAAATATACACCTATTATTTTCATCATTGTTTTTCATTTGGTAAGCATTTAATTAAAATATGTAAATTGGAATATATTAAGACTAAAAACAGTAAAGATTAGAAACAGCAGCTCACTCAGCGACTGCAGAAAAAAGAGAAAACTGTTTCCATTGGTTTGAGGTGATTATAATGCCATAAAACGTTCTGACAGAGAGAGAATATCAGACTTACACTTAATCATAACTGTAAAAGCAAACTTCTCCAAATGCTAGGAAATTGGAACAAAATCAGAAAGCTGGAAACGCACAGTAGGTCAGTTAACACCTGGACAAAGAACAGACAACAGCTGCACAGATGCTGACTGGCCAGCTGTGTATTCCCAGATTTTTACTGCTCTTGTTCCAGGTTCACAACATCTGCTACTTAGTTATGACGACCAAGTTCGATCTACACTCCTTTTCCGTAAAAGAAATAATGATTCTGTAATTACCACAATCCCAATGAAAGCGTTCAGTTAATAGGACGTATATATTGCAAACTTAGCTCGGTTGTTACACAGTTCCCTGTTTGCAGTAGGATTGTGAAATTCCCAGCATTGTCCCGGAACCTCTGTGAACTAAAGTTCTAAAGAATCTTCTAGACATGCCTGTAAGCAACAGCTGGGAGAGAAATTAGAGGGGACGTGAAAAACAAGTGTGTGTTCTTAATGTTCTTTGAACGGATTTGTTTATTCGTTTCAAAAATATTGGAGATGGGGAGGGAGGCGGTTTGACAGTCAAGAATTGGCCAATCGAGTAGCGAGAATGCAAGAATGAACGTGACCAAGAGCAGGAGAGCAGGTTAGAAGCAGGTCATGTGATGAAGCCGCCGGGCACATCTCTTCCCTTTGTTGGCAGCTATATTTTGCAGTGATGTTGAAGTGTTGGCGTAAACATGGAGTAAGGGCCTCACTCAGAAAGGATGCCATGCGAAATTGGAGGCTCTTAGGGCATTGTATCAAGTTCTACAGTGTCAGCCTGTGTTTACGAAAGTGGTCAGAGTTCCACCCCACTCCTCTCCCCCTTCTTGGACCTCCTGGTTGATTTTAATATGCGCAGTTAATTGAAATGTTTGGACAGTGTCGCCTGCACTCTCTAAACATTTACATGTTTTATTGGTATGAAAAGTTCTACATATGCGTGTAATCATGCCCATTGTAGAATTCTTTCTCGAGGAGAAAAACAACAGGCAGTAGATGTATAGAGGGACTGGCTGGTCATCACCCATACAAGAAACCCCCTGGCAGAACCCATACTGTGGGCGATTTGGTCGAAACTCATGCAAGGGACCGACTAAAATTGGAAAGGGTGGTATAAATACATCTTAACTAGAAAATAAATTGGTAATCTTTGAAAGACAGCAGACACTGTCCAAACCACACAATTTAAGGAAATTAGAAACAATTATCACTTCATTCATTAAAAAAAATTCCTATAGAACAAATCAAGTATGGGCGACGTCATTCCTCCATTATTAGATGTTTGCCCAGCGCTAGATTCACGTTAGGATAATCTCTACAAACATGAATATGACGTTTTTTATATCCAGCATACGTTGTGTTGACTTAAAAAGTCTTCCATTAATTCTCTTGACTTGTAATCAAATAAAGCTGGCGCAGACACTACGGGCCGAATGGTTCCCTTCTGTGCTGATTCTATGATTCTTATTGTATAAGCTATAAATCTCCTCTGGTTCATCCAGCAACTTTACAGGCACCAGAGATTGCGAATGAAAACTAACTTATTTCCGCAGAATAAGAATCCTGTTGTAATTTGAGAAAAACACGACCTTTCTCATATTGTAGTGAAAAGAGAGTGAACTTGTGTTGTCTGGCGTTATCTCGCTATAAGACTTACTGCAGAAAGAGTGAGGGAACCACAACTAGTAATGTTTATTTAGTCACTAAATAGTGAAGATTAGCTATTCTGACTATATTGAAGATACTGAATGACGTACCTTTGCTGATAGGGGCGGGTCTACAGACATCACTGGGTAATCCCAGATACACTTGGTTGTATAAATTTAGAGTGGAGCCCAACTACTGCAAATAATAAAAAAAATATTTAATTGCATTACCAAAATTATCTTCGGCTGGAGATGAGTGTGTAAACATAAAATGTAATTTTAAAAATTACCTAATTTAAAATGGAACTGGATAACTGTTTAAGATAGAAGGAGCATAGCCAATGGAACTCACCAAGCCTCCTTCCAACCCCGCGGCCGCTACCACCTAGAAGGAGAAGGGCAGCAGATAGATGGGAACACCATCACCTGCAAGTTCCTCTCCAAGTCACTCACCATCCTGACTTGGAAATATATAACCATTCCTTCACTGTCACTGGGTCAAAATCCTGGAACTCCCTCCCTAACAGCACTGTGGGTGTACCTACACCACATGGACTTCAACGGTTCAAGAAGGCAGCTTACCACCACCTTCTCAATGGCAATTAGGGATGGGCAATAAACCTTGGCTGAGCCAGTGACCCCCACATCCCATGGATTATTTTCTTTAAACTGCAGACACTGCAGTTGAGGTGCTGGCACCGGCATGGGCTGGACAGCCCGAATGGCCTCCTTCTGTTCAGTTATAGTGTCATAGAGTTTTACAGCATGGAAAGAGGCCCTTCAACACATCATGTCGGTGTCGATCCTCAAGCCCCTATCTATTCTAATCCCATTTTCCAGCACTTGGCCTGTAGCCCTGTATATTATGGCGTTTCAAGTGTTTATCTAAATACTACTTAAATGTTGTGAGGGTTCCCGCCTCTACCACCCTTTCAGGCAGAGAGTTCCAGGTACCCCCCCCCCCCCCCCCCCCCCCCCCCCCCCCCCCCCCCCCCCACCACACCCCCCCCCCCCCCCCCCCAACCCTCTGGGTGAAAATCTTTTCCTCAAGTCCCCTCTAAACCTCTTGCCCCTTACCTTAAATCTATGCCCCTGGTTATTGAACCCCTACATGAAGGGGAAACGTTTCTTCCTATCTACCTTGTCTATGCCCCTCTTCGTTTTCTATCAGGTTCCCCCTCAGCCTTCTCTGCTCTAAGTAAAATAACCCCAGCCTATCTAGTCTCTTATATAGGTTTGAATAAAGTGTTTAAATAGCTTAAAGTTATTAGCACAATTTAAAAAGAATGTAGAAATATAACTGGAGATTTAGTCCATCAAGTATCAGAAACCTAACGTGGACTGCAGCCTCGGATATCTGATAGCGGAACATGAGGTGGCCATTCAGCCCCTCGATCCTGTTCCGCCATTCAGTTAGATCACGGCTGATCTATATTTTAACTCCAACTACCCGTCCTAGTTCCATATCCTTTAATACCTTTGCCTAACAAAAATCAATCAATCTTAATTTTTAAATGTTTAATATTAATATAATTGAGAATAGCAGGTGATATATAGTGAACACACTGAACAGCATTTCCTATAACTTCCCCACGTACCCAGCCCGTTCAGGCAAAGCATTGGTCATGGGCGCAGGTGATTCAGCTTCGGTATGTGTGGACGTGGCTGAGTCTTTCAGCCAGACAAGTTTTGTGCATTTGTTTTTTTTTGACAAGGGGAATGCAACTGGGGAAATAAAATATTCTGCAATATACATTTCCAGCTATCTCTCGTTTTAAAGATATGTTGTGACGGGAAAAATGCGCCTGTTTGAAAGCTTCACGCAAAATCCCTCTCGTGATCAGCCGCCTACGTTTTTCCAAACAATATAAACATTCAAAACTCTGACACTGTATCAAAGATCTCTGTCAGCTTCCTATGAGAAACGGGATCAGATCCGGCTCAAAGGAAAATAAACACACTGACCAGTGACGAATCCGAGATAGTCACATAGATGACACAACACAGAAACCGGCCTTTTTGGGCCCAACCGTCTATGTCGGCCTTTCTGCTCCACTTGAGTGTTATTCCGTCTCCTCTCATTTAATTTTATCGGCATAACCCTCTATTCCTTTCTCTCTCTTGTGTTTACCTAGCTTCCGCTTAAATGTGTCTCTTTACTATTCACCCAATCATTCCCTGTGCCAGTGATTTCTAAATTCTCATTACTCTCTGGGTGCAGATTTTTCTTCTGAATTCTCCAATTGATGATTTAGTGACAATTTAGTATTGGCGGCCAATATAAAACATTGATTACTCTATAACCTTACCTCTTATTCCTCCTTTAAGTTCCAAACATTGAAAAGTTGTCTGAAATTTAGAGCAGAGTACTGGTTTGCAAGGGTTTCTATAATCTTCCCGACAATGGCTAGTGCTGTTCTCGATCTTTGTCCTTTAAATCAAAAACTGTCACTTTTTTCGTGAAGGCAATCGATTATAATTGGCCTTGAATGAATGTGTTTTTCTGTAATTGTCTCTGTTGCAAAAAGGGCCTCCTTGTTCCTTTCCCGCCTCCCCTCCCCCTCCCTTTATCTACTTGTCATTTCCAGCTTCTGTATTGTTGCTGAGCGCTCTGTACCTGGACTCGTTCATCAGAATATAGTATTGCAGCGTTGCTGTAAAATATTACAATTAACTATCAGATTTGCAGCCCAGATTTCCTCCTTTTATTTCGCTTTGAGTTGAAGACATTCAGTATAAATAAATGCCGAGGTATTTAAGAGCCAGGAAATCTGAACCTTGGAATTATTAAAAGCTGAGAGAATGTTCAACTTTTAGATATTTCACGAGAGTGGGGAACAAGGGGATTCCCTGCAGCTTGCGCGAGGCACGGTGATGATTCGCCGGATTGCAGACAACTGTAAAAAAGGGGGGGGGGGGGGGGAAAGTTTTGGAACTGCAAGAATGAAGCGAGAATCAAGAGGCAAGAGCAAAGGCTAAAATTTGCAGACGCACTTAAAGAATTTCAGCAGCTTCGCAAGGGGAGAAGTCCCTAAAAGATTCGAATCAACAAACCTGTCCTCCGCTCCCTCCCATTAGACTGTTTAACATTTATTTAAATCTGTGTGAGTCTGCAGTCAAATATTTTTAATTGAAACTGTTTGATGCTATAGTTACTGGTGTAATAGTGTAGCAGAGAATGGGGACAGTCTTCCCAGTTAACTGTGTTGATGACGACTACATATGGGTTATTTATAGGAAATTAGTGGAATCGAAGTGATTGGGGAAAGATTTCTAACCGATAAAGTACATGTGCAAATTAGGAATATGTTTAATACAGGTACAACAGATATATGGTTATACAATATTTATACGAGCATCATCATTTTGGAGCTTTAATATGTGTCTACACGAGAGAATTAATTTAACAGAATCTGCAAATAAAATAACTGTAATGTGTTTCAGCTCCGGCTTTTAAATTCGAAACGTATTTCCTATTTATTCCTAACTGCACGTTTTTGTTCTTCTTTTGTATGTGGGGGAAGTGAATGTGTAGGGTTGTTCCTGATTCGACACCTTTTCAACAACAGATCTCTTCCTTGGACATTTCGTTTACGGTAGAATATTCTATTGTGGTTGCTTTCCGCCGGTTGGTTACATTAATCCGGCACCCCGTTTTCGAGCTGATGTGTAGAGTGTGGAGGCGCCTCTTCTCTACCCGAATGGAGGGGCGGGCTGAGACAGGATGGTCGCAATGTCTCCAACTCACCCTATTTAATTCATTTAATTTTGTCCATCTTTGGACGGCTCCATCAGTCTAAAGTTATTAGCGTTTAACAGTCCATATTGTGTGCTTTTAGTGCATCTGCCTCTTAGACCGTTTATGACTTAATGGAAAATGGTACAGTTTAAAAAAAGGACTCGTTTTTTATACTTTCTTGAACATCCAGATCAATTGTCCTTAATGTGGGAGGGAGATTGGCATGACAGGGTTAAATTAAAGAGCAGGTAACCTTGAAAAGTAATTTTAAAGCTTTATTGTGATTACTCATCATATTTAAGGATTTGGCTTCGTTTTTAACCGGTACCTTCCGTAGCATAACTTTTGAAAGATAACGATACACTATCTCGCAACAACCCTTACCCACCTCCCTCACTTGTATTTCTAACCGAGTATTAGACTACAACCAAAGAAATCTCCGTTTGTGCTGCGGCAGAACCTCAAATTGAAGTTTTGCAACATCCTCCTGGGTTTGCCTTCGACTTCTCGGGGTACACGTCACTTCGGTAATTTACCACAACTCAATGTGTCAAATATATTTCACGACTAATCAGCAATAATTTAAACTTGCAACCTTCAAATAACAACTTGGAATGTTTCTGATGGCGCAAATCAATGATTTATACCGTAGTGTGTTCCCAGCCTCAGAATAAATGGCTAGCCTGAGAGAGGGGGAATGTTGAGCTCTCAGATTCAGATTCACTGTCAAGCGATTGTTTGTTTTAAAACAACAGATACCGAACCTAAGAAAAACAGCCTTTTTGGCAACTGCAGACTGCGTGTGTGCTGATGCTGTACATTCAGACAGAGAGACATTTATTAAATGCTTCTGTACAGATTGGCTTATTGCTGGTCGTAAGGGGCATTCGTACTTTCACAGCTCAAGTCACGTAACCGAAGCCTTCGAATCCTACTCAACCTACCCGGATACATGTAATGAACGCTAGAAGGCCTGTTAAGTGCAGAATGGGCTGAAATACCCCAATAATAATAGCTACCTGCACGTGGGTAACTTGTATAACTTGAAATAACATACCTTAATACCTTGGCGTCGATTTTTTTGGGATTCTCTATATAAACATTCTGCTGGTATAAGAAGCACTGGAAGCTAGCTAAGGCAACTTAAATTTTCTGTTAGGGTTTCCGATCATTATGTTTCCCTGCTGGACCTTAGTGTGTATCGGTATATTTACATCTCTCTCTAAATATCTTTTTCTGGCTCTGTGATATATAATATATACAAACTTTATGCGTCAGATCCCAGCAATTTATATGCACTTCCACGTGTGATTACATACGGTATGCGGATAGTGCAAAATCAAAGTTATTAAAGAGTTTTAAACCGTAACATTGCTTCTAATGACAAATGGTTAAAATCAGTAGAGAATTCAGATGAGCGTTTCCTATGGACAGATCAGAAAAATGGGTAAGAAATATATTTCTGCTTAAAATAAAATAAAACCTCCAACCTAGGAGAAGCTCGCTGCCAACACAAGACTGCCAAAATATAAAATGAGGAATTAAATTTATAAAGCAGCATAAATCGTACCAACATTAAGTTAAAGCAGAAAATCGGAAGGAGTGTGTGGATATCATAATTACATTTTGTTAATTGATGTGAGATCAGTTGTGCTCTCAATGTATTCTTTTACCTTGAGCAAAAATCCGATTCTTTAAACTGGACCGTGTGAACTCTGAATTTAAAGGTTTCTGTAAACAGTCAAATCGTTCCGAATAACTGGGCAGCGAAAACTAAAAGGCACAAAGGGTCGAATTTCCAATTGGGGAATTTTATCCAGGTGTTAAGTGGGAAAGTTGAACTGCAAGTTGAAAAGACGGGAGACAAGAGGAGGCTAGTTTTAAAACACTTTCACTGCAAGGCCGCTACGACCAGACAGGCAGCAATGAGATAGAATAAAATACACAGAAAGGTTACAACCCAGCCAAGGGTCACACAGACGCGGAGAGACAGATATTAGCTTGATCCATCCAGTACTATGTGAACCCGTCTCCTTTCTAAGCGGCTGTTGAGTTAGGAATTATATTTTGCTAAAGTACTAACGCTGAGGCCTGCTTCGACTGCCTGAAAGAAAAGTTTTCAATTCGTTCTCTATTGTAAACCTGACAGATTATGTGTCTTTATTTTAATTTATATATAATTGCAAGCCACTTTCTAGCTTGGTCTATCGTGTGGTTTATATTTTCAGGTTTTCCCTTTGTGTTTCGATTGACGAGCTGTTAGGAACAATCACTTACACAAACTGAACCTGTCTTCTATCCGATTCGTTCAGCGAATCCCCATTCGGAGTATTTGCAAAGTGCAGATTCCAAACTTTTTTTTTTAGGGGTGGGGGCCTTGGTATTTCCACCGGATGAAAATACGACCCTGGATTAAAGTCTCGGAATGTGCAGCGTCGGGCGACCCCAGGAAAAATATCCCAGATCAGGCAGTGAGGCTGACTCCTGAAAAGATCCCCTCGATTGAGTCGGTTTCACTCCTCAACTATTCTCCTGGAAGATTGGGGGAATTGTTTGATATCTTTCTCTGCGTGTAAAATCTATACATCGATGCTGAACATGATCTCAGATGATTCTCGTGGTTGGAAGCTTCGGAAATGCTGCTGTCTGTGCGGTGTTCTGCTCCCCGTTCAGGTTCTGCACGTTTTGGGCCTGTTTGTCTCTGTGCTGACGTAGAGCCTGTCAATCACAATCCGCCTCTCAGGAGCCTCTATGTACACATTTCATAGACTCCAGAACCCTTACATTCAGCGCCTATCGCCTCAGTATTACAGAAAAAAAACTTTCAGTTAAGTAACGGTCCCAAACATCCATCAACAGGTCAGTTTCTCAGCCGACGAGCTCCTGCGATAGGACCCAATAGTAATTCTGAAATGTATTAAAACAGAACAATCCTTTTCGCATATCAAAGCGATCCCAGCTCCAAAAATTACACTTCTAGCTCAGACCATCAAGTATTCTAAAACTCAACCGTAATACTAGTGGAAGGATGGGTGTTACCCTGGGTTACACACTGGATCCAGTTTCCCACAAAATACACCCACAATGATGTTAATAAAGACAGCCTGTATTGTGTATTAATCGCAGCTTTCCCAAAGAAACGTTTAACAAGTGTATACTCTTTGAATTTAGGTTCTATAATAATATTGTAATTTTTGACTTTTTCGTCACCAAGTTACAGCGTTCGCCGTTTTTCTGAAATTGCCCAATCCTCCCGTACATTCAGGCGCCATCCCTTACAGCCAAGCAGCAAGGCCTCACACCCATAACAAAATTTGTGCGCCTGATAAGTCAGCTCCACATTAGTGTAGGATAATTCTCCCCACCCCCACAAAGATTTTAGACCATGTCATTCCAAAGTTTAGCTGTCACAGGGCAGGAAGCGTTGACCTCCCGGAAGAATTCAATAAAACCATTTGTATAACATTTAAATTCAGTGGAAATCTTCAACAAACCGGCTCCCATTTACCACAAACCAGCAACACACCCCACCCCCCAAAAAAACTCGTCGGCGAAATATTTAGAACATTTTGAAGTCCTCTTTCTATTAGAGGTCTTCACCCCCCCGCAAAGAAAATACACCTTGACATGCCAGCTCATCCGGCATCCCCTAAATCCGATAACTTCAGGAAAAAGTCTCAAGTACCCAGACTACAGCAATGGCTACTATTATTTGACTATTTGGAGCAATGGCCGCATGGCCAAGACTTAACCGCCTGGGGTATTCAATTCATTCTCCATTCGCCCATTCCTAATGAATAGAATTTCTGAGTTAAGCAACAATTGGTCCCAGGTTATCTGGACCGGACACGCTCCATCCCACCACATGCATTAGTGCATTTAGATTTAATCTCTTCCTAAAATGCAACGGGGGGTGGGGTGGTGGTGTAGTGATTGAAATATAGTAATAAATACTAAATGGTAAGCAGTATAAAAGATTTGATATCGGCTGTTTCCGTTACTGTTTATGGGATTCCTGGTTCAAACAGAACAGCTCTGGGGAAACTAGTTTTGGGCTCAGCACCCGAATAACAAAGTGGCTTTATAGCGTCTCCACTTGACTGTTCACATTAACCTCCACTAATTATGTTTATAATATGGTCAAAGGCGTATCCAGCTTCTAGAATAGATCGGGAAAACACACAGCTTCATTTAATAGATTGAATAAAATTATTTCGAGATGCCCCGCGCTTTCCAACTTAGCCATTTTGAGAATTGAAAATGTGGTTTCTATTTTTATTGGCCTATTTTTCTGTACCAATCTGGTCTGAACTCGGCGGCTCCATGTGCTTTCAGTAACCTCGATAATGAGAAAGGCGGAAATTGTTTACCTGGTGAATCATGATGAGGAAATTAGAGCATTGAGGATTATTTGAGATGGTCGTAAAACGGCGGGACAAAAACAACAAGGAGACTCTGTCTGAGTCCCATTAGGGGGTTTCGGCCGGTTCCATGATGCACATTGGCCTGTCAACTGAGCCCCACGGTGCAGGCCCCCAACTGCAGGTACCAAAAAAAAGGTGCACTGTTTAACCAGAATCTGAGTTTAGCCAGACAACCTCTGACCAGCCCTTTCCTTACCCTCTTAACCCCACCCCCACCCCGCTACCAAGCTGCAAGGAGCATCCAGCAGAATGACTAGAAAATTTCAAGGTGCCATTGAGATAGAAACTAAACAGAAATCATTAAATGCACTGGAGGGGTTGGCGTGTTGGAACAAATCGTCACCGCTGAATTTATGTCAGGCGGTTTTAAGGTGAATTCCAGTGATTTTTTTCTCTCTACTGTTCTTTCCTTTCTGAAAAGTCAGTATTCGCTCCTGATGAATGTTGAGTAAACATTTTTTTAATATTCGCGGACATCCACAATGACGCGGTATTTATCTAAAAATAGCCCAACTCAGCATCACCCGACATTATCAGTCACTGAATATTCCCAACACAGATCTCCTGTTAATACCTGGAGGAGGGAAATGTCGCGTACAATGACCGGAGGCTGTTTACATGTAGTCAAGTTCGGAATCTCATCCCAACCATCGCCCAGATGCTGGTTTAGGAAATTGTAGCGGCTACTTCTTTAATTCTGTGTGAAAACTGGAAGCTAATCTGATTTTAAAACTGGCTTTGGATAAACAAGATTAAATTATGATTGGGCGCAGCGGCGTTATTCAGAATGTGTCCAGTAACCCGTAAGATACCATCAGAACCGCCCTTCTGATCCAGTGCACACGCTCTGGGCAGGGATGTTAATGTCCATTCCCCGATGCCATGTATTTAAAATCAGACAAACTGGCTACTATTCCCATAAATAACTGGACTTTGTACCTTTACAATTGATATTTTGTGTACGACCCTGGACTAACTTTGTGTGATTGGACGGTTAATCGGGTTAAATTTTCTCGTTCGGAATTCAATTGAACTAACGCCATGAATTTATTTCGACTGTCCAAAACGACATCTCCGTCAGCCTTCCTCATTGGAAACGGGGAACAAAAATAATTTTAATCAGCTAGGAATCGATTGAACAATCAATGGCAATCTTTGTTGAATCAAAGTCAGAGAATATTAAAGCCAAGGAATATTTTAAAATTGCGAACAGTTACTTAATGCTTTGCGCACTGGTGCAGTTAATATTTTAACTCAAGTATTTTGACGATTTTATATTTTAAAATGATCAATTTAATGAAAATAATGTAGAAAGGTTTGTACACAACGCTTTACGCCGAACGTAATTTTCAATAGAGAATTAGAAGCGCCAGTGCATGTCAAATTTGAAAGTATTTGCTTCAGACTGTAACTTGATTATTAACCATAACATTTAAAGTTGGGGTTATACACGATTGATATTTAAGTGCTCCCAATTCACCAACAATACAAAGCTTGCTCCATCTCACTCATCCAGGCACATGAATTAGTTCCTGGCTCTGTACCTTTGCAAAGTTTCTGATTGGCAATGAACTCGTCAGCTTGACAATGCCTCGGTCCTGCTTATTGTCAGATGTAGGGACTCTGTCTGTGGATGAGGTTAAATTTTATTTTCGATATCAAGGTTGCCACGATACAAGGCGCATATATCGGTGATGTAATGCCTGTAGCACATCCGCCCGTTCCCCTGGGCACACTGAGATGGAATGTGCGCAGCCCCGGGTTTTTGCCATAAAGAATTTTTTTTTAAATCAAGTTTTATAATTAAAGGCACCAAGTTGAATTTTGAATTAATTGTGTAAAACGAGCGTCCCCAAATTCCACTAGATATAATAGATAAATTTCTATTATCCGCCATTCTCTATTCGGCCAGTGAGCAGTTGTGAATGATGTTTAGAGTTTGGACAATTTATGAATTGAAACTTACTTAGAAACATTTTTTTTCTATTACTGACAGATTATGTTGAGCGACTGTTTCCTTGCTACATTCTAACGGCTGATAATATAAAAGTGACATTGATTCTCTAGCAGAAGGAATGTGCATCGGTTATCTCATTATATACAACGTGATTTTAGTTTAGACAATAAGAGGTTCATAACATTGGATGCTCCATATCAGATTAGACCAACTTCAGATTACGTCACCGCATCCCCATCTTTTGGAAGTTGCTTTGATAAGGTGAGAGTTTATTGTAACAGAACCAACATTAACATCCTTTGACCTAAAGAAATCAACAGCAAAGTGTGATTTTGTTGTTTTTTGAGCCATAAAAGAGGTTATGATTTTATAACAGGAATTCTGTAGTGAATTCACGACCTGTGTCGCCCAAACTCCTGACTCTTAATTGCTTTTTTTTTATTTTCCACAATGAGAACTTGACAATTTTCCCTGAATAAATACGCTATTCTTGACAGCACAGAATGTCGCCCTGTTACCCAATAATCTGTGGTTCAGGGGGATCCATCCTTTTGAGTTACCTGCCCTGTGATCTCATCTAATGCTACAATTTACCAGATGTCAAAATGGGAAACCCTCATACGATAGTGTCGATGGCGTGAAACAGTAACTGTTAATCTTCAAGCCTGAACCATCATTAGAATTAATAAATCTTATTGGCTGTGTCTATCTAACTGTATTTCATTACTCGATTTTATATTTTAGAATCACAGTGCTGCCATTGGGCCCATCGTGCCTGCACCGGATGTATAACATCTGACATTAGATCTTTAAAACACTCCCCGTCCTTCAAACGGTCCCGTCGAAACTTTGTGTTTTAAACTGTTGCAGGTTAAAGTCCTGCGATCGTTTTAGTCAAATCATTTGTCTTTTGCTGGAAGCGTTCTGCTGCGACCTGTTTAAAATGAGACCACAGTTCAGTGGTCGCTCATCTTCTGTTGTGGAACGTGTTTTAATTAGGCGCAATTTTCGACAAAACCACTAATTGCCAGGTTTTTTTTAAATAAATCAACTGCGTTCAAAGAGGCATCAATAGCAGAGAAGAGGCCTTGCCAATAGCCAGCAGCAGGCACTCCAGAGTGTTTTCCCCATCACAGAAACAATAATTTGTCATTGTTTGGCGGTGCAAGTCACGGTTACAGACATGTAGGTGCTGTAATAGTGTTTGGGAGTGTGCGGGTAGCCGCTGGCAGGTAAATTGGGGGGGGGCGGGAGGGTGGTGCTGGAACTGCCTGAGAGGCAAAGTGGGGCGGAGGGCGGGGGCGTGAAATCTAAATAAATCCGGATGGCTCATTGCTATTCACGTTCTAACCCTCATAACGAAAGTTACTTTAAAAAATGTTTTTTTTCCGACTTAAATAATAAACTATAACTAGTAAATGACTGTATGGAGCAACTCTCTATCTGATCTGTATCTATCTGATACAGAAGATTGATTTCCTCCCAATTTTCAGGGCCCGACGCCGTCACAGACCTGTTCACTCCCTATCCGACGTGGTGGCTGACTGGTGGATATTTCTCACTAGATTTAAAAAAAATGTCAGGAGTTAATTAAGATTTTTTAAATTTAAAATTTAATTAGAAAGTTCTCTATTTTCCCTCTGGTTCGCCATCCCTGCACTAACCTGGCTACAGGAACCTTGCTGTGTGTTACTAATTTCGGAGCTCTTTGCCTGTAGCTTTGAAATATTTCAAGTTGAACCGTTTGATATTCTGTTAACAAACACACTCCCCTAGCACTGAACACCAACAGATCCGCGGTCAATTGCGCGCACGTCAGTCTGGAGTCACCTCTGCTCCAATCATCGTAACTAACGGTTTGCCCTTCACCACGTTCGCCATTTTAAACCGGGAACAGAGAGTTAAATGCAAAACACTGACCCTTAATCGGGATTGAATTAAGGCTAGAAACGGTGAATTGTTTCGGACCTGGATTTGACGGGACTCCCCACCCCCAAAAACATTTCCTTTGCATTCCTGAAATCATTGAAAGAAGTGATTTAATGATGTTGCTGAAACCTGTTATCAACGACCCTCGGTATAAATCAACAAGATGTGGGTAAACGGGACGGCTGAGTTTGAAGGAAAGAGGATTGTTTCATGGTAACAGGTCAATTGTATTGATTGAACTTTAGTATCATATTAGTTTTAAATGTAATAAATAATACTCTTTCTAGGAATAATGACCCTTCCAATGATTTATTATTTTACTATAATTATCCGTACATTGCATGGGGTTTAGGGACAACTATGTTCTAACTCTTAGTATTAAACTCTTGTTTGTAATAGTTTGCTATCGAAAGTTTTGGAGGGTGGAGGTGGCGGGTTTGGGAGTTGGGGGAAATGATGTATTTGACAACACATAGAATCGGCTATCATAACAGCTGAAGCGTCAGATAGCGAGATTTCACTTTGATTTGCGACAGGAGAAAGATTTCGGAGATTGTGGGCCGAACGGGTAAAAGCGCTCAGGTTCTCTGAAATCTGTTTAAAATATCTACATCATTCACATTGCCAGAAGCCAATGGAAACATTACAAGAATACCAATACTACATCAACTTCGTTAAAAGAAATCGTCATTTCTAAAGTGTACTAGTGTTTAAAAAGGTTAGCTTTATGACGATCAATTTTGTTTAAGGGTTTTTTAAAAAAAAATCACAAGGCGGTGGGGACATAGTTAACAGCAATCATTTCTCTAGCTGAATTCTGTTGATCAAATAAATATTTGACAGGGGATTATTTATTATTATGAACAGTAACATTAGCAAATTCCAATCGACGTCAGTACACAGAAATACAATAGTCCACACCAGTTCCTTCGCAGTCTCCATGAAAGGACACATTCATTTTGGATGCTACGTTTGTTTATATTGTCTCTATAAAACTCTTAATAAATGCAATAACATTCCTCTTATCATTCCTCCTCGATTTGATTTTTTTTTCCGCCCCAGCTGCCGGTTTCTCACTCCCCACCCTCGATCCTACTTTGCTCCTTGGCTTCTCTCTTGCTTTGGTCCTTATCTTCTTCTCTGCCACTTGCTTCCAGTAACATCCTCCACCCAACCCCCACACCTTGATGATTGTCCTCCTATTTATCATCGCTGTCAAGCATTATCTCAGCCAGTGAATAATCCCGAATCAACTTGAATATTACAGATCGAAACAAAATGTTAACTAATCTCGTGTTCGATTTAAACGCCGCAAATAGTATCACATACATTGAAAAATGCAAGTAATGAGCCAGCAGTTTAACGTCGTAAGATATCATTTGAAATTGGGCACTAATACCTAGCCTTGAATCTAGTATTCAAGTAAATTAAACCTCACTCGCGAGTTGCTGATATACTCGGCACAGCCTGTAGGTGTGAGAAAGAGAAAGTGAAGCAGTTCTCCTGATTAAACTTGAATTAAACTCATTCTAGAATTCAGATTCGTGTTTTTTCTTCTCTCTCTGTTAAGACTAGTTTCTTACCAAACACGTCCTGTTTATCCAAACAGATAATCCACTTTCTGATGAAAGATTTGATGAACAGCCCGATTTCGCGCGAATAACGATTCACCTCGCAAACTCAGGACGGCCGAAATTTAAGTATTCGAAAGACAGAGGCCGTTCCTTTTAAAAGGAATGCGAGTGTCGGATCAGAGGCTGTTAGAGCCTCGTTGAGTTTAACACTGAATTTTATCTGAGGAGACTCCCCCGTCACGTGACGCAAAAATCGACCCAACTGGAGTTTGATGAAATGAGTATTAAAGAGGGCAACCGTTTTAACAGCTCTAAATATAAAAGTAGGCCCTACAGAAAAATAAAATAATTGAATATGATTCACGCAGAATTACATCCAACAGAGGATGATTTCAGTGGCAGCAAACTAACCGTGAACTTCATGAAAGTAAATTTAATAAAACTGAAAAAAACCGTCTCAATTTGCCATTATCTGAAATCATTTTACACAGTTTGTGAAGAGCAGCCTAGCTAATAACTAACTGGGCAGAAGTATTCTGGGCAACCAGTAAATCCAGACAGATGCTGGGCACTTTTGTCTTGAAAGACAATTAATTACCCCTGTAATCTTGCCCTCCTCCCCACAATTATACAGGGCGAGCCCTCGACAATGCCCACCACTCCTTGCCTCACTTTAGGCTGTTCCACTGTACAGGAACTGACTGACGTGGCTAAATAGCCTCATGCACCCCTGCGTGCACCCCCCCCCCAAAAAAACACTCCGAGAAACGTTACCAAATGTGTTCATGTCAATCAGCTGTCAAAAGAGGAAATTCCCGCTGTGACCATGACAGAAGTCCATGTACTTAGTTTTTATTCTTTAAACAAATGAGGGATATAATTAGAATGAGAATTGGAGGGGATAAAAATAACCTCTAGTTAGGAGCTGGCCTTATTTATGGTAAATATTTCATACATTCAAACTCCATATTTATCAACGGAATTACCCGAAATTGAGAGTTAGAGATTATTGAATGTGTCAAATCAGGAATTTGTAATAATTTTTATCTAACTGGTTAGTAAAGGAATATTTTTGAACATTAATCGTTAAATAAATACATTAATTAATAGGAGAGTTTTAGGTAAAGCAACTAGAAGCCGTTTAAATCCATCAGATTGTTGAATGGGTTCAATCCTATGAACATAAATTCTACTTTAATGTTTTAAACCGAGGAAGCGTTTTGTTTTTACGAATTGTTTCTCTTTTTATTTAAATTCCATTTGAAAATTCCAGCACCACCACAGGTATAGATTTCGTGTTTTTCACAGTTACCCCAGATAGGAGTTGGGTCGAATTTTACCTCAAATCCACACAGTTATTCCTGACTCGATATTTAGTATTTTCGCTGTTTGAATAGACTGTTTCTAAATAAGCAGGGCGGCCGGGTCACACCTTGCTCACAGTATGGTCCCTTTCATTCAAATCATTTCAGTTCCGACACAAATAAAATAACGAAATTCATATTCAATCGTTGACCGTTTTGGGAAATGGGTTTAGTTTTGGGGCAAAGTGTGATTTTGTTGTTTTTTGAGCCATAAAAGAGGTTATGATTTTATAACAGGAATTCTGTAGTGAATTCACGACCTGTGTCGCCCAAACTCCTGACTCTTAATTGCTTTTTTGTATTTTCCACAATATGAGAACACTTCTAATTTACTGCTGCTCCCAACACTCCCGTTCCAGTGTCCCATTCATTTCCTGGACACACATAAATAAGCTGAATCTATACTGACCGAACTTTTATTTGAGTCCCACAGGATTTCCTCTCTCTCCAAGCTGTTTTCCAAGCCCAACACCATTTCAACGGAGCCTGCGATCTCTACCCGGTTGAGTTAGAATATCTGAAAATTACTTACATTTGAGAAGTAAAATCGGGAACGATGCTGTGAATGTCACATGGTAAACAAGCCGCGTTGCTCTTCTCTTACTTAAAAAAAACACAATTTATGGAATATATATTAAATTACACCGAACAACATCGTAAACTATTCTCCTCTAGTAGTGGCAGAATGTTAAAGCCAAGTACATTTCTAAATAAAATATAAATAGACATTTTAAAGTTTTTTCTCTATATATTCCTTAGTTGTTTGCACATTTTAACCATGCTTTGAGGTTTTCGCTGCTATTTGGTATTGGGAGCACATTTTAGGTTTTATACCGGGTAAAATGAATGGCGGTGACAAGGCAGCTTTCATTTAGTAAAGGTGAGTGGGGGCGGGGGGAGAGGTGGTGTCAGAATCCGGGTCAGTGAGTGAGTGACTGTATCCCCATCCCTGTCCCGTGGTTAAGGTGAGGCTCAGACTGGACGGAGCAGAGCCTCCGTAACCATACATACACACAATGCAACTGTTATCATCCCCATGAGCGAACTGATGATTCGAGTGTGACACCAGAGGGGTAAAGAGTGAAAGAAAATTCAACCCAGGATGGGAAATTGGAAATAAATAAAGCTCGCAGTGAACTGAACCTCACTGAAATTACCCACGACCCAACATCATGTTCTTTCCAAAGGAAACCTGATAATTTTTTTTGCAAAAATATACTTTATTCATAAAAAATCTTCAACAACATTTCAAACCATTTCAAAATCACCCTCACAAAAATACAATCAGGTTCAACTTTTACATGTATCACAAGGTGCATCAGTACAAACAATGAATATTACAATCATTAGCAGACATTCATTTTGAGCTGGAAACCTAATATAAACCAACAATGAGACGCAGTTGTGCGTTTAGGTTAGTGGCACGACATCCACTGTTTAACACCACAGGTGACTGTAACAGAAGATACACCTTTGACTCTGAGTTTGGTTGGGGGCGGGGGAGGTGGAGAGAGATTGACATCTATAACAAATAGTTACTGGTTGCAGGGAACAGACATCACATGGACGTTTTAAGAGTCAAGGGCAAACAATGCAGTGCATTTGGGAGGGATTTTAAGATCCAGTTATCCAGTTAAATATAAAAACGCACCAGTCATTTCAATTTTGCGTCAATTTCTTGTGAAGATGGAGCCTCTAACGGTCCTCTTTACCGCTGAGCTAAGTTGTGGGAAAGTTAAGACGGATTCATATTCCTTAACTTGATTTCAACTGTTCTTCTCACTAACTACATGTAGCAGAGCAATAGGTAAGAACTGTTTTGATTTGTAAAATATTTGCACTGAAAATACACTCCCAAACTGATCATTGAGAAAAAACACGACAGCTGCATGGGGTCTCCATAACTCCAGATGCTAGAAGTAAAAAGTAAATCACATCGAGTATAAAATGAAATATTCCGACTGCATTTTAAAATGCAGATACCACAATCAATCCTGTAGATTATAGAGTGAAACACTTGTCCTCTACCTGGACCTTGCATCTAAACAATGGAACCTCATTAAAAATTCATTACTCTGACTCATTATAAAAATTTCACTGAAAAAAACCTTCCCCATGTTAATCGTAGTTAAAACCTTGGTGATATGGACCTCATAATGACAGCCCCCAGGAGTTTGCACTAACCAGGCCCGGGCCCGCAATGAAATACATACGTTGTACGGTGAGATTAATTATTCAGATAAATTGGTGACGCTTGGATTTTAGAGAGAGGAACCCAGAGAAGGATATCTCCATTCTGAATGAACGAAATTGACCCTAAACTCCATTGAGATCAAATCCCAGAGCTTAACTTGAAATTGGTTTATTGTGGCATTTTCACAATCAGTCTTTCTCAACTGGAATTGTTGAGCAGCGATTGAGTGTAAACCACCATCCATCCACCCCTCCCCCCATACCACCCGAACACTCTCTCAAAGGTATTCCGGAAGTCGTAGCGTGGACATGTTTTGTGTCTAGCGTCTAACTGCGACTCCTAATTTGCAGAAGACATCCTCACATTAGAAAGTGTGCTGAGGGTGTGTGCGGGGTGGAGCATTACCGCTTTACCATTAAACGGTGAAGTCTCTGCTATGTCAGTTCCTACTCTCGGTTGTGCCGAACAAGGGAGGTTCGAGATAAAGGGGAACAAGTAATACAAGACTTCAGTGTTCACACTCTGTGCCCAGTAACAAAGCAGGACCTAAACCAACTAAGATAATTGATTTATTTAGTTTGCAACTCGATATTTTGAGACTCAAAATAAAAAAAATCCTGCAGATGCTGGAAATCTGAAATTAAAAGAAGTGTTGGAAACACTCATCATCAGGTCAGGTCGTATCTGTGCAGATGGGAAAATAGGAGGCAAGTTTCAGATCGATGTTTGGTTCTGACGAAACGATACGGATTTAACACCTCGCTCACTCCACAAAGAGCGTTGGTTCCCGTGTTTTGGTTCAACGTTTTGCCCCCACCTGCGAAGGATAAACCTTTTTTTTAAACCAATTGTTTACACTAGTATCTCACAGCGGGTCCGTCGGCCCATCCTGCCCCTGCCTTTGAAAGAGTTATCCAGTTAATCCCACTCTCCTGCTCTTTCCCTATATTTTTCCTCCTTTTAAGTATTTTATCCCATTTTTATTTGAAAGTTACTATTGAATCTGCTTCCACCGTCCTTTCAGGCTGCGCCTTCCAGTTCATACAAACCCACTGCATAAAATAAACTTTCCTCATCATTTTGTTATTGTTTCCTCATCATTCCTCCAGTTCTTTTGCCAAATATCTTAAATCTGTCTCCACTATTTACAGACGCTTCTGCCACTGTAAATAATGGCTCCTTACGTACTCTGAAAACCCTTCATTAATTTGAACACTTCCATTATATCTCTCCTCAACTTTCTCTGTCCCAAGGAGAAAAATTCCAGTTTCTCTAATCTCTTCATAGAGATTGTCCCTCATTCATAGGTCTATTTTAGTAAATCTCCTTCACATCCTCCACAAAATCTTGATTTCTTTCCCAGAGTGTGGCGCCCAGAATTGGATATCCCTTAATCTCCTCTGAAACACCTAAACTCACCTCTCTCCCCAGGGCTGTCGAGCGCCACAGTTTTAGCTCCAACTGCTTTTTTAAAAAATAAGATAATCCATTCAAAAGAGCAGGACAAACATATTGCCTGAGTAACAGACCCAACATTTATAGATCTTTATGGGTGAGGGGGACAGGTGTATATTTTCAGGAGTTAGACATAAATAGCGCTGTATCATTTTGAACATTGAGTTGTTTCTATCTAATATTTATTTTCATAAACGTCATTAACCAAAGTGGAAAGCTGCAACCAATTCGCACGCATGGTGCAGAGCCCGATTTCTCGCAAGACTGCGACTCTCCGACTTTCTGCTAAATTATTCCCCCCACCCCTCACCCCACCAAAGTACTCGTTTCGCCAACGATAACAGCGTGTATGGCATTCCAAACGGGAGAAGTGTTAAAATTGCAGACTAGTTACAACTTTGAAAAATAAGCGCAAGCGCCAGGATTTGCAAAGCTTTAATTGCAGCCTTGGGATACAAAGCTGGCCTCAGAATTGAAGAAACTTTTATGAGGCACATTTCGGAAAGTGCCCAAGAGGCAATGCTGAGAATATCCTGAAGTAAGCCAACCTATCCGGAGACTTGGAAATTGGGCGCGTTCTTCAGCATCATCTCAACAGTTCAGATCCTTGACTAGAATCCACGTTCTACCTGCACTATCAGATGAAGAATTAGTTACACGGTCTCGTATCAGGAACCTGTCGAAAACTCGACACTGGTAACGCAGTTTGTGCAAATCCCTAGCTGTCAACTAACATTGGTCACTGAGCAACTCATAAACTGTGTCTGATAGTGAGCGCAAGTTTACGCTATAACATGAGCGAAAGAACCACAAAACTATTAGCTGCTTTCCAAAATATTTTATAACTTTAAGAGAATATTCGAAATTACTGTGGACTATCCGAAACAAAGAGATGACTTTGAAACTCTTAAATAGCCATTTTCAACGGCTTCTCAGTTGAGGTATTTGAGTCCCTAAGGAAAAAGGAATGGTAACTACGCTGAATGAGGACCATCAGCGTCAAACAGACAAATGAAAGTCACAAAAGTTCCTCCATTTATATCGCCCGCGGGTCCTACAGAAGTGGCGAAACTTCGCTTTTGAAATCTCATAAAACGATGCGAAAAAAGGATCGTTTCTCTTTTGATACTGTCAACATTACTTGGAACGTAATGTCTGTAATTTCCTGAGCTACATGGAGTTCATTTCAATTTTTATTTTAGGGATGGTTAGCTCTGCAGCTGTATATTTCTTAGAACAGCTATAACCAGAATCCCATCTTTTCAATCTAACTCTTAGTTTAGGGGCGCTGAATACTGAATACCTCGAATGAGAAGTCGGCCCTGTATCAAATGACTGTGGGAGTTTCAGGGTAATTGCGTTGTTTAGAATAATATGTACTAATGTCGAAGATATATGTACACAAATTGTTAAATACTTGGGGGTAGAGGGTGGGTGTTCCTTATAACTCACCTATGGTTTGATCGTTGATGTTGTAGTCTCCAGATGGGGCAAGCAGCAGAGAAAAATGCTGGGTTCATGCTTGTGAGTTCACACGTGACCATTTCTTAAAACGGAGGGAGATATCGAATGTCAATTTTCCATAGAGAGGGAGAGGAAATGCAAAGCTGAGGTCTCCCATTAAACTTCTAATCCTTGGCTATTGAATAGCCTTGATACAGACCTAGGAACAGATATATACTGTTCGACCTTCTGAGCGAAGTGTATGGACATTAAAGTAACAACTCAAAATTTATATAGCGTAAATATCCCAACGTGCTTCACAGGAGTACTATGAAACAAAATTTAACACCGAGACACAGAAGTAGATGTTAGAGCTGATGACCAAAAGGTTGGTTAAAGACAATATAGATTTTAAGGAGCATCTTAAATCTGAGAGAGAGAGCGAGAGAGTGAGAGTTGCAGTGGTTTGGGAACGGTGCTAATGGTTTGCTGACGGGAATTGGGGTTGTATAATGACATGGAGGCAACATAGGTACAGGAGTTGGTTATTCAGTCATTTCAATCTGCTCCACCATTCAATTAGTTCTTGGTTGATTTATCAGCCCTAGTTCCATAAAAAAAACAGAAAATGCTGGAAAAACACAGCAGATCTGGAAGCATCTGTGGAGAGAGAAACAGAGTTAATGTTTCAAGTCCAATATGACTCTTCTTTGGAACTGAAGAGAGGTAGGAATGTGATGGGTTTTATGCTGTTGAAAAAGGGGCAGGTAAAGCAAAAGAGAAGGTTAAGGATAGATTAGAGATCAGGGGAGATAAAATGGCAAAGATGTAATTGAACACAGGCAAAAGGGTTGGTAATGATAGTATTAAAGACACAAAGCTTGGTCAAAGTAGGTGTTAATAGCAGGATAAAGGTCAGTGCTGTCTGAAAGTAAAACACAGGAATAAGATAGAGACTGGTGCTAGGGGAAAAACATTGAAAATGGAGAATAGAGTTTATGGTCTGAAATTATTGAACTCAATGTTGAGTCCAGAAGGCAGTAACATGCCTGAGCAGAAGATGAGGCACTGTTCCTCCAGCTTGCGTTGGGCTTCACTGCAACATTGTAGCAGGGCAAGGTCAGAAGTGCGAGTGTGAAAGCAAAATGGCGAATTGAAATGGCAAATGACCAGAAGGTCAGTGTCATGTTTGTGTACTGAGCAGAGCTGTTCCACAAAGCAGTCATCCAGTCTGCGTTTGGTCTCCCTAATGTAGAAGGGACAACAATTGTGTGCAGCGAATACAGTAGACTAAATTGAAAGAAGTACCAGTAAATCACTGCTTCACCTGAAAGGTGTGTTTGGGGCTTTGGACAGTTATACCTCCTGCAATTGCATGGGAAGGTGCCGTAGGAAGGGGATGAGGGTTTGAGGGTGATAGAGAAGTGGACCAGAGTGGAGAGATCAGTCCATCCAGAATGCTGCCAAAAGAGGGGAGGGGAGGGGAAAATGTGTTTAGCAGGAGATGTAACACCTGCTCTTTTACCTCTTCTCTCCTCACTGCCCAAGGCCCCAAACACACCTTTCAGCTGAAGCAGCGATTTACTTGAACTTCTTTTAATTTAGTCTACCGTGTTCTCTGCTCACAATGCAGTCTCTTCGACACTAGGGAGACTAAACACAGACTGGGTGACCGCTTTGTGGAACAGCTCTGCTCAGCACACATGCATGACACTGACCTTCTGGTCGCTTGCCATTTCAATTCACCATCTTGCTCTCATGCCCACAGTGTTGGCCTGCTACAATGTTCCCCTGAAGCCCAATGAAAGCTGGAGGAACAGCATCTCATCTTCCAATTAGGCACTTTACACCCTTCTGGACTCAACATTGAGTTCAACAACTTCAGATCTGGGAACTCTGTCCTCCATTTTCAATCTTTTCTGATTGCCAGTCTGTATCTTGTTGTCATGTTTTTGCTTTCACAAAGGGCTGACCTTTATTTTGCTATTAACACATTCTGCTATTTTGCTTTCAGACAGTGCTGACTTTCATTATGTTATTAACACCTACTCTGATCAAGCTTTGTGTCTTTAATACTATCACTACCACACCCTTTGCCCATGTTCCATGACATCTTTGTCGATTAATCTCCCACACCCTCTAACCTTTTCTTTTGCTCCATCTGCCCCTCCCTCTTTTTTCAGCAGCATAAAGCCCGTCAGATTCCTATCTCTCTTCAGTCTCAAAGAAGAGTTATATTAGACTTGAAACATTAATTCTGTTTCTCTCTTCACAGATGTTGCCAGACCTGCTGAGTTTTTCCAGCAGTTTCTATTTCTACTTCAAATCTCTAGCATCTGCAGTATGTTGCTTTCATAACTCTTGATATCATTAGCCAAAATTTGTGGGGACACTGGAGAGGAGGAAACCTCAAAACTAAAAAGATGGCATCCAAAGTTACCCACTGAGTACCCAGTGATTGTAAAAACAAATACAAATTGGAGCATCACCTTTGGAAAATAAAACTAACATGTTCACAGTAGTGTTTAAATGCATTGATGGAAGGAACCATGCTAATAAATATCAAATTGTTGCCTATAAAGGAATAGTTAGAGAGCTCACATCATTCAACTTTGGCATAATGTTTAGTTTCAGTATTAAGAAACAATAGAGGTCCTTCTAATATTGACATTCTTTAAACACTTGCATTTATACAGCACCTTCTCACTCTCAAACATTTCAAAATACATGGTAGTGCAAGAGAACTTCAACTATAAAAAGAACACAAAGAATTCTGATTGCTCCTGTCATTGTAGAAACTGTCCAGAGAAACTCAGTTAAAGATTAAATCATAAGGAAGGTTTAATGAGCTCTAAGTGAAACCTTTATCTTCACTAAATGATTTGAACATAAAAAGTATCTTGTACAAGGATAAAAACAACAGACTGTATCTCTACCATTGTTGAAAACTGGCATCAAATTCACAACTACTTTTGATTATTGTAAACTAAATGATGATGTACCTGAGGACATAAAAAGCAGTTTAATTTATATTACTGAAAGTTGAAACTCAAAAATTGATTTTGTTAATTTGTGAGTTACATGAAAGCTCCATTTTGCCAGAATCTGAGCTGTTCCAACCAGTACATAAATAGCAATGATCTTAGAGGACATTTTAGGCTTTTTAAAAACTCATTTGAAAAATTAAGTCATAGTAAATCTGTCAAGTTAGATCGTTGCCTAAGAAACCATTGCTATTTGAAAACCTGTGAGGACACATCTTGTGGAACAGTGAGGCAGGATGATGAGAAATATAAGGTGTTAGGAATAAAACATTAGAGCCAAGCTGTTAGTAAGTCCTTAACCATAACTTGCTGAGTTAGTTAGAATAAAGGATGGTTATCCAAGAATGCTTATTGAATGTAGGGTATGGAACAATGCTGTTGTGAAATATTCTGAACTTCAACTTTGAATCATTGGGCATTTTTACAGGTTTACAACCTTTGATTTGAAGGCCAGTTAGCTCAGCTGGCTAGATAGCTACCATGTGATGCAAAATAACACTGACAGTATGAGTTCATGAGTGTTGCTGACATAAGAGACATGCTATTAAAGCTTTTGGTTTTGCACCCAACAGGATAGCTGGCAAGAAATTACCAACTGTAATGGGGGAGCAACAATTTATACTGAATGAGGAGAGTGCTGATTGGTTGGCATGTGTACTCTGACTGGTGGAGGCATTGATATGGAGAATGCAGCTTGGAACAGTTAATTACCCAGCTTTGTTCAAATTCAGACCAGGCAGGTCTGATCTGTCAAGGGGAATGAACTTAGGGATGAATGTTTCCTAAGCTTTTGTTAGGTTGAAAAAGGCACAAAATGTGCACATATTCCTTCTGTCTGTGAAGGGCAGGGCCCTCTGTGAATATATGTGGCTTCTAGCATACGTAAGTGAGCCACATTGTGAACCCAACTGACAATCTTAAATTGGTTTCCAGTGTTATTCTTAGCACAATCGGGATTGTTTATCAAATGTTGTCCAATGGTGGAATCACATCTAATGTTGGACACTATGTTTTGAGTTTTATTTGCATGAGCTGGTTGGGTATGGTCAGTACTTTGCCTGTTGCACAGAGCCAAAGGGATGTGCTGTTTGATACAATCCACCAATCATTGGGATGTATGGCCCATATATCTGGCATATATATTGTATGTCCCAATGATTAGCACACCTTATCAAACAGCACGTCCCTTTGGTTCTTTGCAATAGGCAAAATACTGACCATGCCCAACCAACCTATGCTTGTAAAACTCAAAACATAGGGTCCAACATTAAGTGTAATTCTGTGATTGGACAACACCTGCAAAATAATCCTGATTGTGCTAAAAAATTACACTGAAAACTAATTTTAGAATGTCAGTTGGGCTCACAGTGTGGTTCATTTATGCATGCTAGAAGCCACATACATTCATGCTTAGGGCCCTGTCCTTTATAGACAAGAGGAACATGTGCACGCTTTGTGCCCTTTTCAACTAAACAAAAGCTGAAGGAATAGCCATTCCCTGGTTCATTCCATAGGGTAATGCTTTGACCAGAGTTGACCTGCTCGGTTTGAATTTGAACAAAGCTAGGCAGTTAACTGTTCCATGCTGCATTCTGAATGGCAATGACTCCATCAGAGTCCACTTGCCAACCAATTATTACTCTCTTCTGCTGAATAGATTGTTGTTCCCCCATTACTGTTGGTAATTTTTTGTGAGCTGTCCTGATGAGTGCAAGACAAGAAGCTTCAACAGCATGTCTCTTTTTTCCGCAATACTCAAATTCTGTGCTACTATAGGTCCATTAGCATGGATTCAGTTCCTGTTCCAACTGAGGTAGACTTGGGGCCCACACCCTTGCTCTGCCCTGAGAATGGAAGGCAATGGCAAATGAAGACTGCCAAGAAAACAGCTTGGGATGAAGCATCAACAGACAGTGAGCCAAAGATCTGCCTCCGGACACTGCACCAATGAATGAATGAAAAGCTTTGATTTATTGAGTGGCAATTCTGAATAAAGGTGACCAAAGATGTGGAGCAGCTATTGCCTGATGCAGATCCAAGTTTCCATGGATTGTGTCCATGTTTGTAACTGGCCATTTGGATAACCTGTCATTTAGGGATAGCTAAGAGATTTTTCACCTTGCTATGTCCATACCAAATCTACACATTTGTAAAAGGAAACAGTATTACAAATGTAGGAATTGGTTTCATTCTTACTCAGCAACAAGAGAACTTTCCAATTCTCCATGTATTGCTTAGGCTAATCACAATTCAAAAGCAGCTTAAACTGGACAAACCCATTAAGTGAATATAGCTAACTTCAATTTAGGTGTCATCCTTGGCTCAGTTGGTAACATTCTCAACTTAGGTTAAGATCACCTAGACAGATCCCACAACAAAGGTCCCTTAGCCATTCACTTGGTTAGTGAATATTCAGCTCCTGTGAAATAAGATTAATATTCGTCCAATGCTCCTTGGTAGATCACAAGAAGTTTAGAAGTGCTGCAACTAATCAGAAAGAATTTGAAACATATCAGGCCAGCCTCCTACCACTCTGCTGAAAATTAGCAGCTTTCTTCTGACAAAGGAATACTTAAACCTCAGATGTTTCGGAGCACCCTAGCTTCCCAATATGAATTCTCCAATTTAACACTGATGGAAACGATCATTTTACTTTGGAATGAGGGAACAGCATTTGGAGGCTGAGTCAGCCCAAGGTCTCTCACGAGATGTGCCGACGGTTACACACCTGAAGACCACTTGAGAGCACTTGTTCTTGACCTGGCAGAGGTTGGCACAGGGAGTGTGAAAAATAACTGAACCGACTTTAAAGATAACAGATTTCCTTATTACAACTATTGTGTGTGTATGTAATCCAAAAGCTGTCAAAAGGAAGTAGTTATTGGCTTTAACAAAAACAAAAATACTTGGAAAAATTCAGCAGGTCTGGCAGCATCTGCAGAGAGGAACACAATTAACGTTTCGAGTCCGGATGACCCTGTGCTCCTCTCCGCAGATGCTGCCAGACCTGTTGAGTTTTTCCAGGTATTTTTGTTTTTGTTTTGGATTTCTAGCATCCGCAGTTTTTTGCCTTTGTCTTAGTTATTGGCTTTGCTACATTAATGTCATTCTTAAAATATCCCATGGCACTATTAAAGAGCAGGCGAGTTCCACACCTGTCCCCTCCCCTGGCCAATATTTATTCCTCAGTTAACATTATAAAGCACATGTTATCCCCTCATTATCATATTGATATGTGCGGGAGCTTGTCCGCAAATTTACTGCCGCGTGTCCTACGTTGACTACATTTCAAAAGTACTTCATTGGCTGTAAAGAGCTTTGGGATGTCCTGAAGTCGTGATATGTGTTATAAAAATGCAAGTCTTTTTTCAATCATGTTATTTACCAGAGTCAAGTCTTATTCGTTTGAATTGCTGCTCATCAAAGATTGGATCTGTAGGATGTCTCCACTCCCCCTCTTAGTTATAATTTCTCTCCACTCAGTACTGGTGTCTACAGTCCATCCATCGTCCACGTGGCAATCAATTAGCATTTTCGTGCTGCTTTGCAATACGGTGTTAGATGTCAAACTCGTAAATTTCAGCTATCTCAATGGGTTGAATTATCTCCCCTTCAGACTTCTTACACAACATAAGACAGAGCAGAGCACAATATGGCCCACTCTAATCAAGAACATACGCCGTAGAGGAAGTGAGTAAAATGATAAACTGCAGAAACAAAAACTTGTAATTCCCTTCTGGTGATACAGCACTGTCGGCCTGTTTTAGTTGAAACACATTATTAAGCACTCATCGTCTCCTATAATCCGACCATTGGTTACTTGTACCAGCGACAGAAGTGAAGACTTGAATATCTTCAAGATCCACTCCACATCCAGGGTATTAATTCGATTCATTTTCAATTAAAAGGTGAGCTGAACTAATCACATCAACCACCAACCGCAAGAATAGACAGAAGAAATGTTCATGCTGAAAACTTGCACTATAGTAACGGCGTAACTACCTTCTACGCCATTAGTATGACGCAGAAATTATGGCCAGAGGACTTATGTCATTACATACATCACGCACTAATTTGCTGGCACTTTCCGCTGCTCCACGGAGACCCTCACCGGAAAATTTGAACAACCAATTATCATGGTTCCGCTCCATCCCCTTCCCCCTCCATTAATAGGGACTGCGAATTTGTTGCATTTGAGCTTGTATTCACACAACTGTCAGTTCGACTGAGAAGTAGCGGCGTTGGAGAGCCAGCAGAAGCCTGATTTATGTCTTTATTCAAGAACTTGGTTGCTTCTGATGCCTACAAGATCAATTTGAAGAAAATTCACATACCCACTCTTAGACCTTTTTGGGAGATTCCTTAAGGCGCTAACGAAAGATAAGCCCTTGTTTGTAGTTATGCATATTATAATCAATAGCACACACGTATTTAAACTCGGTAGTTTACAGCGTGGGCAAAAGATAAACTGTACATGCGAGAACAACAAGAAATTACCCTCGGTAAAATAACACATTAGATGCAATTAGAAAAAATAATTTACATTCAGATGGTGCCCTTCAAGCTGGTTGGCTCAGTTGGCTAGATGGCTAGCATGTGGTTCAGATTGGAGCCAACAGCTTGGGTTCCATTCCCATTCTGGATGAAGTAAACTTGGGGCCTGCCTCCCGGGCACCCCTGAGAGCAGAAGGCAATGGCAATGGCAAACCAGCTACTGACAAAAACTGTGAAGGAAAAGCAGCTCAGGATTGAAGTACCAGCAGAGGAAGAGCCAAGGACCTACCTTCAGGCAGAGTACACATACCATACTAAAGGAAGGAAGCACCTTTCAGGGCCCCAGGGTATGCTATAGTGCTTTATAGCCAATTAATTGCTTTGACACTGTAGTCACAGTTATAGGAAATACAATTTGTGCACAGAAAGCTCCCACAAACAGCAATGAGATTATCTGCTTTTCAGGTGTTGGACAGGACACCAGGAGAACTCCCTGGCTCTTCAAATAATGCCTGGGGATATTGCATGCTCCCATGTGGGACCGTTTGGGCCCTGATGCAATGTCTCATTCAAAGGACAGAGCTTCCAAGAGTGCAGCTTTCCATCAATACTGCACAAGGAGTATCACCCTAAATTTTGTGCTCAAGTCTCTGAGGTGGGACATGACTCTAAAACCCTTTCATTCAGAGATGAGAATGTTACCAACTGAGCCATGAATGACATCTAAATTGAAGTTAGCTACATTTATTTTATGTGTTTGCCCAGTTAAAGCTGCTTTTGAATTGTGATTAGCCATCAGCAACACATGGAGAATTGAAAGTCCTCTTGTTGCCATGTAACACATGTATAGGTAAGAATGAAAACAATTCCTGCATTTGCAATACTATTTTCTTTTACAAACATATATATTTGTTGTGGATACAGCAAGAGGAAAAACCTCTTAGCTTTCGCTAAATGACAGTTTCTCTAAATGATCAGTCACAAACATGAACATATTCTGTAGAAATTTGGATCTGTATTCTGCATTAGCTGCCCCACATCTGAGTTGGCCTGATACTCAATGTGGCATGTTCTACTCAGGAAATTGTGGTATAAATTCACAGCTGAAGGATCAGAGAGCACAATGGACCAATTTGTGTCACCAATAGTACTGCTGCAGTGAATTTCATGTCTTCAGCTCTGTGGTTATTCTGTGTTGGTCTGTTATGGACCCCAGTATTGTCAGTGGGCCTCTAACTCTAGAGGTTCTGCGCTAGCATAACCAAAATTGTGTATCTGTCCTCTCTATTGACACTTATTTTCTGACTGATGTTTAAGGGTCTTCTTCCTTTGAAAACCCAGGCAATTTTTATTAGTAAGTTAGTTGACCATAGATGGCATCAAAATTGAATTGGGTTCCATTCTCACCCAATGTCAGCACATTCACATTTGTCAGTCGGAGCCATTGGAACAGGTCCATTACTTCTTTTCAGTCCAGGGGCACTGAGGATGGTTGTTGTCGCCTGAGTGTTATCCTGTCTGAGATCAGCTGAATCTGCAGGTTACTGAAATGGGACCTAAGACCTTTTGGTTAGTATAACTTTATACTGCACCATACACTGGATTTCTTCATTGAGCCCTCAGGGGATATTTTGTGATATTTTGATGGGATGGGAAGAGTTTAATTTCATTCTTGGTTTCACTGATTTTATAACCAGGGCACTTGCGGTAATCTATCTTGAGTGTTCATAGTATAAACAGTGAGATCATCTTATCAGAAGATGAAGGGTGTGTTGCACAAGAAAAGCAGTGTATTAGTGTTAACCTTTGTTCATAATTGCCACTCAATAAACCAAAAGCTTTTCATTCATTTGTGCACTGCATGAAGGCAGGTCCTTGGCTCATTGTCTGCTGATGCTTCATTTTTCTGTTTTCTTGGCAATGTTGGTTTGCCACTGCCTTTCACTCTCAGGGGCAGGGTAATGTGGCAGGTTCCAAGTCTACTCAGCTAGACCAGGAATTGAATCCGTGCTGTTGGTGTCATTCTGAACCACATGGTAACCATTCAGCCAGTTGAGCTAACTGGCCTTCAAATCAAAGGTTGTAAACCTGCAAAAATATCCAATGATTCAAAGTTGAAGTTCAGAATACTTCACACCAGCGTTGTTCCATGTCCTATATTCAAAAAACATTCTTGGATAACCATCCTTTATTTTAACTAACTCAGCAAATGATGGTTAAGGACTTACTAACAGCTTGGCTCTAATGTTTTATTCCTAACACCTTATATTTCTCATCACCCTGTCTCACTGTTCCACAAGATGTCTCCTCACAGGTTTTCAAATACAACGGTTTCTCAGGCAACAATCTAAGATGACAGGTTTACTATGACTTAATTTTTCAGATGAGTTTAAAAATGCCTGGAATATCCTTTAGGATCATTGCTATTTATGTTCTGGTTGGAACAGCAAAAATATTCTGGCAAAATGGAGCTTTCATCTAACTGATAAATCAGCAAAATCATTTTTTTTAGATTCAACTATCAATAATATAAATTAAATTGCTTTTTATGTCTCCAAGAACACCATAATTTAGTCTGCAATAATCAAAAGTAATTGAGGATTTGATGTCTGTTTTCAACAATGGCAGAGATACAGCCTGTTGATTTTTTTTTTGGTCTTGTACAAGATAATTTCGGAATTCTTACACTGCAGAAGGAGGCTATTTGGCCCATCGTGTCTAGACTTTAATCTCCTGCGGTTGCAGGGATTTCTACATGATTTCTACATCTCAGCAGTCGCCCAAAAATCCATCTCACAGAATCACACAGTGCAGAAGAGGCCCTTCGGCCCATCGAGTCCACAACGACACGTGAGAAACACCTGACCTACCTACCTAATCCCATTTACCAGCACTTGGCCCAAGTGCTCATCCAGATACTTTTTAAAGGATGTGAGGCAACCCGCCTCCACCACCCTCCCAGGTACTGCATTCCAGACTGTCACCACCCTTTGGGTAAAAACGTTTTTCCTCACATCCCCCCACCGCACCCCCTCCCAAAAACCTCCTGCCCCTCACCTTGAACTTATGTCCCCTTGTGACTGATCCTTCAACTAAGGGGAACACCTGCTCCCTATCCACCCTGTCCATGCCCCTCATAATCTTGTACACCTCGATCAGGTCACCCCTCAGCCTTCTCTGTTCCAATGAAAACAACCCAAGTCTATCCAACCTCTCTATATAACTTAAAAGTTTCATCCCAAGCAACATCCTGGTGAATCTCCTCCGCACCGCCTCCAGTGCAATCACATCCTTCCTATAATGTGGCGACCAGAACTGCACACAGTACTCCAGCTGTGGCCTCACCAAGGTTCTATACAACTCCAACATGACCTCCCTACTTTTGTAATCTATGCCTTAATTGATAAAGGCAAGTGTCCCATATGCTGCCTTCACCACCCCACTAACATGACCCTCTGCCTTCAGAGATCTATGGACACACACACCAAGGTCCCTTTGTTCCTCAGAACTTCCTAGTTCCATGCCGTTCATTGAATACTTCCTTGTCAAATTACTCCTTCCAAAGTGTATCACCTCACACTTTTCAGGGTTAAATTCCATCTGCCACTTATCTGCCCATTTGACCACCCTGTCTGTATCTTCCTGTAGCCCAAGACACTCAACCTCACTGTTAACCACCCGGCCAATCTCTGTGTCATCCGCAAGTTTGCTAATCCTACCCTGACAGTCATCTATGTCATTTATATAAATTACAAATAATAGGGGACCCAGCACAGATTCCTGGACACTGGCTTCCAGTCACTAAAGCATCCTTCTGTAATCACCCTCTGCCTCCTACAGCTAAGCAAATTTTGAATCCACGTTATCAAATCACCCTGTATCCCATGTGCATTTGCCTTCTTTATAAGTCTCCCATGTGGGACCTTGTCAAAGGCTTTGCTGAAATCCATATAAATTACATCAACTGCACTACCCTCATCTACACACCTGGTCACCTCCTCAAAAATTCAGTCAAATTTGTTAGGTATGACCTCCCTCTGACAAAGCCATGCTGAATATCCCTGATCAAACTTTGCCTCTTGAAGTGGAGATAGATACTCTCCTTCAGAACTTTCTCCAATAGTTTCCCTACCACTGACGTAAGACTCACTGGCCTGTAGTTCCTTGGCTTATCTCTACAACCCTTCTTAACTAGCAGAAGTACATTAGCTGTTCTTCAGTCCTCTGGCACCTCCCCCGTGGCCAGAGAGGAATTAAAAATTTGGGTCAGAGCCACGGCGATCTCCTCCCTTGCCTCCCTCAGCAGTCTGAGACACAAATCATCTGTCCACTTTTAAGTCTGCCAACACCTCCAATACCTTGTCACTCCCTATATCAATTTGCTTAAGAACCTCGCAGTCTCTCTCCCCGAGTTCGATACCTTCATCCTCACTCTCTTGGGTGAAGACGGACATGAAGTATTTATTCCACACTCTAGCGATGTCCTCCTGGCTCCACTCATAGATTGCCCCCTTGATCCCTAATGGGCCCTACTCTTTCTCTGGTTATCCTCTTCCCATTGATATACTTATAGAATATCTTGGGATTTTCCCTACTTTTACCAGCCAGAGCTTTCTCATATCCCTTCTTTGCTCTCCTAATTGCTTTCTTAAGCTCCACCCTGCACTGTCTGTACTCCGATAATGCCTCTGCTGATTTGCTTTCCTTGTACCTGCTAAAAACCTCTCTTTTCCTTCTCATCATAGGTGTTTATTATAGATCCCCAGATAGTCAGCGGGAAATTGAGGAGCAAATATATGCACAATAACCTAGATATCTCTGGCCATCCATGGTTCTCTGGGCTTGTTACTCCTTCCTATCACCCTGGAGGGAACATGTTGAGCCTGTACCCTCCCCATTTCCTTTTTGAACACCCCACACTGTTCCTCTGTAAATTTCCCCACAAGTAACTGTTCCCAGTTTACCTTGGCCAGATCCTGCCTTATTTTACTAAAATCCACTCTCCCCCAATCCAAAACATTGTTTTGCAAATTGTTGATTTCTTTGTCCATAACAAACTTAAACTGTATCATGTTGTGGTCGCTATCGCTAAAATGCTCGCCCACCACCACCTCAGCCACCTGTCCGGCTTCATTCCCCAGAATTAGGTCCAGCAATGCACCGTCCCTTGTTGGACCCTCTACATATTGACCTAAAAAGTTCTCCTGTACACATTTCAAGAAATCCACTCCATCCAAGCCCTTAACACTATGTCTATCCTAATTAATGTTCGGAAAGTTGAAATTACCTAATATAATTACCCTACTGTTATTGTTTTTACACACCTCCACAAATTGTGCACATATTTGCTCCTCAATTTCCCGCTAACTATCTGGAGGCTTATAATAAACACCTAATAATGTGGTTGCCTCTTTTTTATTTCTAAGCTCTACCCACAAAGCTTCATTCGATACCCCCTCCAAGATATCATCTCTCCTTACTGCAGTAACTGACTCCTTAACTAATAATGCAATGCCTCCTCCTCTTTTACCTCCTATCCTGTCTCGCCTGAAGATTCTATATCCCGGAATGTTGAGCTGCCAATCCTGTCCTTCCCTCAACCATGTCTCAGTGATGCTACTATATCACAATTCCACGTGTCAATCCTCACCCTTAACATCCGTTTTACTCGTAATACTCCTGGCATTAAAGTAGAGGCCATCCAGCCTTGCCTTACTCCCTTGAAGCTTATTGCAGCTGTACTCCCTCTGACTTGATTGTTTTACTGTATTATGATGTGTCCCTATTCTGCTAACATTCTGTGTCCCCTCCCCCTGCCGAATTAGTTTAAACTCCTCCCAACAGCACTACCAAACTCGCCCGCAAGGATGTTAGTCCCGCTCTGGTTCAGATGTAGATCGTCCCGCTTGTACAGGTCCCAACTTCCCCAGAAACAGTCCCAGTGATCCACGAATCTAAAACCCACCTTCCTGCACCAACTCTTAAGCCACATATTTATTTGCGCTATTCTATTTCTGAGCTCATTTGCACATGGCACTGGGTGTAATCCAGAGATTACAACCTGAGAGGTCTTGCTTTTTAGTCTACTGCCTAACTCCCTGAATTCTTGATGCAAGACCTCATCCCTCTTTCTACCTATGTCATTGGTACCAACATGTACCATGACCTCTGCCTTATCACCCTCCCCCTTCAGATATCCTGCAGCCGTTCAGTGACATCCCGGACCCTGGCACCAGGGAGGCAAATACCATCCTGGAGTCATGTTGATGGCCACAGTAGCGCCTATCTGTTCCCCTGACTATAGAATCCCCTGTTACTATTGCTCTTCCTCCTTTCATCCCCTCCTGTACAGGTAGGCTGCTTGTGGTGCCAGAAGCTTGGCTCTGTCACACTCCCTGGAGGAACCAGCGCCCTCACCAGCCTCCAAAACGGAATACTGATTTGTGAGCGGGACCCCAGGGGACCCTGAACTACCTGCCTATTTCTCTTGGATTGCCTGGTGGTCACCCATTCCCTTCCTTCCTCAGGTCCCTTCATCTGCGGTGTGACCACCTCTCTAAATGTGCTATCCACGATGCTCTCAGACTCGTGGATGCTCCAGTGTCCCCAGTGGCCGTTCCAGCTCTGAAACCCGAGCTTCCAGGAGCTGCAGCTGGACGCATTTCCTGCTCACGTGCTGGTCCTGGACACTGGAAATGTCCCCGGCTTCCCACGAGGAGCACACCATGGCTTTGAGTGCTCCTGCCATGACTTATCCCTTTAAATCTCCTATTGATCCATATCTCAGAATGTGTTAAAATTCTGAGATGAACACAAGACATGACTATTTCCTCTCCTGGAATACACAGGGGAAAACTGGTTTTAAAAAAACTGGCTGTAGACCAGTGTGTGAGTGACAGAAATAAGAAGAATCTCTCTCTGTCTCTGTCTCTGTCTCTCTCTCTGTTCCTAGAAGCAAGGCACAATCAAATAGGACAGCCTTTTCAGCTACTCTGCAGAAGCAAGTGCCTCCAAATAACTGCAAATCTGCCAGTCAACTCTACCAAAATCACCCAACTTGACAGCTGTAACATATCATCATCTATGCCTCACATACAAGCAAAGGACTGATTTGTATTGGGGCTTTTTTTAGTTTTCATTTGGACTCTTAACTTCTCATTTCTGATCTGTCTGTATGTCAGAGTCATAGAGGTCTACAGCACAAAAAGGCCCTTCAGCCCATCGAGCCATGACATCACAAGTGCATATCCAAATACTTCTTAAATGTTATGAGGGTATCTGCCTCTACCGCCCTTTCAGGCACAAACCAGGGAACTACAGGCCAGTCAGTCTAACCTCAGTGGTGGGGAAATTATTGGAAGCAATTCTGAGGGACAGAATTAATCTACACTTGGAGGGGCAGGGATTAATCAAGGACAGTCAGCAGGTATGTGTGTTGCATTTTTATTTTTCTCAGGTTTTAGTAACTAATAAACTTACTCTTTCATTGACTCGGGAAAGCCTAGTTAAATTGGCTCCTTATAAAAAGTAAATACATTTGGAATGGGCAAAGATATCCATGGGGAAAGGATTTCTAAATTAACCTTGTTGCAACCAACTGAGAGGGTTGAGTTAAAAAGGGGAGCCAGCTCATTCTTCCTCACCCGGGAACATAAGAAAATTAAGGTCCTGTCCCAGTCGTTACAAATTGGGGATCTCATCCGGGAATTTAACAAATTGGGGGACCTCATCCGGGGACTGGTTGTAACAAATTGGGGGCTTGTCTGGGATTGTTCCCACAGACGAAATGAAAGAATTAGAGCGGGGAAAGTAAATTGTTCCTTCAAAACTAATTTTAAAAACTGCAGAAAGTTTTTCTTGAGTCTGTACTACTAAAGTGTGAAAATGTCGGCATTTGATACCATTGCTTTTCTAGCAGAAGGGGAAGTTACTTTTGGGGCTTATAAGTTCAGTCCCTTGAGTGGTTAAAAGAGCTAATTAGGTACTTAGGCATAGAGTTTCCCTCAAATGAGATATGTAATATTACAACGCATGGCCAGAGCATTATGTTGTGAATGTAAGACAAGGCTACGAAAAATTGCAGAATTGTTGGGAATGCAGCTAAAACAAATGAAAAGGATCAGAAAATGAGAGAAGAAGAAAGAGAGAGAGAGAGGGGAAAGAGAGGAAGCTTTCCAAAGAGAACGGAAGAGAGACAGGAACAAGAAGGGAAAAGCCTTTCCAAAGAAGGCTCCATGAACTGGAAAGGAAGATAAAGGCAACTGAGGCGGGCAAAAGGATGGCACGCTGGAAAAGTCAGGAGAAAACACTCGAAACTAAAAGGGCTGGAGGAAGCCAATCAGGATCTGTAAGAATACAGGGAACTGAGAATGGTTTGGAGGCCTTAAAGGGGGCAAAAGAGACTGCAAGGTTGGAGTAGCTAGGCAAGGGCTACTTGCAATCAAGGAGTCAGGGAACACGCAGCCAAAGCCTACAGAATGGCAGTGAGCTGGAGAATGTTCAGGGGCCCAAGAGGAGGCAATAGAACCATGAGGGTTGAAGTAAAGAAACAGCTTGTTGAATTTAAATATGCCAAGGTTAGGTCTGTAGAGTTAATGAGGGTCCAGAAGCGACTGGTGGAATTTAAAACAAAGAGGATGACCTGGAAATTGAGTTATTCGGTACATTTTTTGCAGAATTCAACAGGGACCAGTGGAGTTCCAAGACAAATAAGGAGACTGTGAGCGAGGTGCCACGCCCAGCTGCACAGCTACTAAAAGTTAAAAGGGCCAAAGACAGGCCTGCAGAAGTACAAAGAAACAAAGTAGAACCTGAGCAAATTAAAAGGACCAAAGCTAGACCAGCAGTAATAAAAGAGGTCCATGAGGGGCCTGTAAAGGTTAAAACGGAGGATAGGAATAGGCCAATGATCAGTTTGGCAGGCAGCTTCATGGCAGATTTAAAAGGGGAAATGGTTTTTCCAAACCAAAAGGTAGATAGTGAGGGAGATGCCTCACCTGGTTGAAGAGCCACAGAAGTGCAGCAGGAACTGAACGTTCACTTGGAGGCGGTAATGTTCCAAGAGATGTGGAACCGATTAGGGGAATGCAATTTCTCAAGACCACAGAGGGTGCTAATGAACCAATGTTCTGTTTGATTGGTAGCTTTGTGGCGAATTTAAATGGGGAATGGGGAAAATCCCAAATAGGCCAGGGAGGAGTGAGGGTGATGCCTCACTTAGCTGAAGAGTCACAGGGCACAGCAGCTGAAGCTAGCCCAATCCCTTTGAATGAAGATATCCCCAAAGATACAGGACAGAACAGGGGTGCAAAAAGGTCCCAAACCAGGCGCAATGTCTTAAGAAAGAAGCTGCACCCCTATGAGATGAGCTGGAGGTCTGGCTAGCACACACCATTCTCATACTTTAGAAGGAGAACAGGGAAGGTCCCAAGTAGACATGAAGATGGTGAGGATGATGTCTCATCTAATTGATGAGCTGCAGGGTAATGCTGCAGCAACTGGACAGCCATTTGAGGGCAGTAGTGTCCCAAACAAAATGGGACAGGTTCAGAACCAACCCCTCCCCAAGGTAACAAGTCAGGGAAAGGCAGTAACCCTGAAACACAAGGAGTTCAAGTGCAATAAGAACCAAATTGAACCCAGAGCCCAGTCAACTGATGAGTGTCTACCAGGGGGTGGACGCTTTGGAGGTAGCCAGGAGGGACAGGAGGCTTCCCATGTTAAACCCTCAGCTGCAGGACTGGCAATCCCTGGAATCTGAAATCTCCTGCCAACAACCCTGACCTTAGAGCAGTCAGAGGATCTTGCCACCCTGCTCAGAAAATTTAAAGAAATTCACAAGGATCTGATGGAGGCTACCGCACTGGCAGTCCATGATGTGGATGTGGGAAAACCCCCACCAATAAATCAAAAGCCCTACTGGCCAGCCAGATCAGGCAGGAAGCCCAGCACATGCTGAACCCTGATATCACCGGGCCCCAGAGCAGCTAGAGCTCCCCTTCCACCATACCCTGGAATTGAATCTTGCAGCCTTTTAACCAACAAAATAAATTACTCACATTGGTTAACACAAGGTTACTGACTTGAGATGACTATAAGGTAAAGCAACTTTGAAACCTTGATATCGATCTGAGCTAATCTGTAAATAAATGTAATTTTTGTGGGAAAGTTTGAAGCACAGAATGCCAAGTTATTCCATTGGAGTTTGTTTCTCCAATCGTACCACCTATAAATCACCCACATTGCTGGGAAATCAATTCTGATAGCGGATGCCCTGTTCACAACTTGAGACCCAGTTAGAACTGAAAAGATAATATTGACCAAGGCTGGGAGAATGAATGAGAGTGTGTGTGTTTGTTTATTTGTTTTATATATCTTTTCCCTTTTGTAATTAAATTAGAATTAATCTTATTTAATTTGTGTTGGTGTCATGAAAAGCAGATTACAGCTACAAATTACTTGTGGGCATATTGAACTTTTTAAGGAAGACCTGTGCTGTCTTTGTTTTTTTTAAGAATTACATGACCAAAAGGTGGCTGATAATGTACAGTAACCACATTCTGGAAAATTCCTACATGGATTACACTGACAGACCTGTCCTGAGAGGACATGGAATGTTGCACCTGAAGAGATGTCAAGATCTCTTTCAAAGAGAGACACTTGAAAGGAGGATATGGAAAATGCAGAAGACTGGACTTTAATCTCCTGTTTTTCCAGAGACAAAAGACTGACTTGCACATCTTGGCAGTCACCCAAAAATCCATCTCCTATTGATTTATATTTCAGAATGTGTTAATAGTTCTGAGATGAATGCAAGACATGACTATTTCCTCTCCTGGAATACACAGGGAGCAATGGGTTAAAAAAAAAATTGGCTGCAGACCAGTGTGCAAGTGACAGAAACAAGAAGAAACACCCACAAGACAACCCTGCAGTTTGTAGGCAAAGTCTCTCCCTCTCCCTCTCTTGCTGGAGGCAAGGTTCAGCAGCAACCACAATCAAAAGGAAATAAGGCAGCCTCTTCAGCTACCCAACTAACTGCAAATCTGCCAAAGACAGCTCTACTGGAATCACCCAACTTAACGGCCACAACATACTGCTATCTACACCTCATGGACAAGCAAAGGACTGATTTGTATTTTTTAAAACTTTTATTTGGACTCTTAACTGCTCATTTCTGATCTGTGTGTATGCGGTTGCATTTTTATTATTTTTCTTGGGTTTTAGTAACTAATAAACTTACTCTTTCTTTGACTGAAGAAAGCCTGGTTACATTGGCTCCTTTATAAAAAGTAAATACAATTGGACTGGGAAAGGGGTTTTTAAATAAACCTTGTTGCAATACTCAAGGGGATTGAATAAAGAAGGAGAGCCAGCTTATTCCTGCTCACTCGGGATCATAACAAAATTGGGGTTCCATCCTGATCGTTACAAATTGGGGATCTCGTTCTGGAGTTTAACAAAGTGGGAACCCTTGTCCGGGGACCAGCCATGACACATGGCTAAGATTGAAGCTCAGTGTCTGAGGAATGGTAGGGATGAACTCATCTGTCACAAAACTGTGTTACAGTTTTTAATTATTTGTATTTTCTTCCCATTTTGAAGTTAATTTCCTTTCAATTATGTTCTAAATCGCCTGCGCTACTCAACGGTTTCTTCTTGAACTTACTTATTAGTGTCACTACACACAGTGACAAAAAGAATCCTTTCTCCTGGTTGGGAGTGTGTGATTTAGAAGTTAGAATAGTGGGAATAGACTGGGCTGATAAAATGCTCCACAGGGTGCAATGATTCCAGCACTGCTGGTGAGGGTGGGCTGTAATGTTAAACTATCACTTCAGGCTAGGGCAGAATAATGGAGATAGCAAGATGGATAGATATTTTGGTTTTACTTGTCAGCTCCTGGAGATTAGGAATTACTTGTGCAAAATTCTCCCACAGATTAAATGGTTGAATAGAATCCAGTGAAGTAGAATGGATCTAGGTTTGATAGGCAGGATGGCCTTTTCTTGAACAGAAGCACCCAACTTACAAGTCTTTGAGGTCATTTTGAAACCAATCCCTAGAAATTCATTGAGATTAATGATTATGATTTTCAATCCCTTTTACTCACCTCTCCTCTGGCAATGCACACCAGCCTCTGTTCAATCGGTGGAGTCTGGACTTGTCATGGGGGGTGGGTGGAGGCAGTTGGTGGAAAAGATTAGTCTGTGAGGCCCAGACACAGGGTTGCATTCTCTAGGGTCAGACACTGAATTACATACTGGGCCCCAGACATTGGTTTACATCCTGGGCTTGGGATGGTGGGTCAGTCTGTGTGATTTTGTGCCTCCTTTGTCTGAGGGCAAGAATACAAACTCCTAAAAGCTTCAGAGCATTGAACAGAACATTTTAAGAAGCATATTTAGATGAGCATTATTTAATTGTTTGTTAGTGGACATAGTTTCCTGCATTACAACAGTGACTACACTTCACAAGAGCACAAGAAAAAGGAATGGGTGTAGACCAGATGGCCTGTTGAGCCTGCCCCATCATTCAATGGGAACATGGCAGATCTTGGGCTTCAACTCCACTTTCTTGCCTACTCCCCATATCCTTTGATCCCCTGGAAGACCAAAAAAATCTGTCTATCCTAGCCTTAATAATAGTCAAAAATGGAGCATCTCTGGGATAGAAAATTCCAAAGATTCACAACCCTTTGAGTGAAGATTTTTTTCCTTTTCTGAGTTCTTAATGATCATCCTCTTATCTTGAGATGTGCCCCTGTGTTTTACATTCCCAACTAGTGGAAACAACCTCTGTGTCCACCATGTCAAGTCCCTTCAAAATATTCAGAAGTATGTCATTGGCTGTAAAGTGGTTTGTGATGCCCAGAGGTCATGAAAGACATTAAATGCAGTATTTCTTTCTACAACTTATTTGAATATTTATTTTAAGACAGTTCTTAAAATATCCTCTTAAATTATTGATGCTCATAACACTGGACAAGCCCTTATTTCTGTCATTCTTGTTATTTATGCATTATTCTTTCTCAGATTAAATAGCTGGATAAAATCTATGACAGAATAGATTAGATCTGGTATGTAGTGAACTGAAGCTGATAAATAGGATGACCTTTTTGATTCCATGTTTTGTTTTTAGATTAGAGTCATTCAGTCTCCTGAGGAAGAATTCAGCATAAATAACATACATGACAGAAATAAGGTTTTGTCCACAGTATTATTAGCACACATAATTTGAGTGATTTTACAGTGCACACAGCTTAAAAACTGTGCATAAGAGGAATTGCCCTTTGATATCAAAGTAGCTTTTGATCAAGTATGGCACCTGAGCCAAGATACCTGAGCAAAAATGAACAAAGGGAAAAGCCTTCAGTGACTGTAGTCATACCTGAAAAGGGGGCTGCTTGTGGTTTTGGAGACCAGTCATCACAGACCCAGGACATCATTGTAGGAGCTCCTCAAGAAAGCATTTTCAAACCCAACCACTATCAACTCCTTCGTCAATGATCTTCCTTCGGCCAGAGCAGGCTGTTTGCTGATAATTCCACAATGTTCAGATCCATTCATAACTCCTCTGAAAATGAAGAACCCCATGGCAACCTTCAGCAGGACCTAGGTAGCATCCAGATTTGAGCTGACAAATGACAGGTAACAACACCATGTAAGTACCAGGTAATAACCATTTGAAACAAAAAAAAGTTCACCCCATATCCTGTTGACTTTCAGTAGCACTTTCTTTAACACCAAATCCCCTACAATCAAGATCCTGTAGAACAACATTGACCTGAACTAGTCATATCAACAGTGTGGCTTCACGAGCAGGGCAGAGACTGGATTTCTGTAATGATTGGCTCACATCCTGATATCCTCAAAGCATCTTCATTGTCTACAAGGCTTAAATCTGAATTGTGATGGAATATTCACTGTTCACCTGGATATTATCCACTCAAGAAGTTCAACATTACCCAGCCCAGAACAGTTTGTTCAATCACTGCTCTCTCACTGGATTTGAATCCACCCCTACCCCACTCCATTGGCACAAGATGGCTGCAGTGCAGATGATCAACAAGATTGCACTGTAGCAACTCACCATGCCTTCAATGGCAGCCCCCTTCCCTGAGGCTTCAACTACCAGGAAAAAACAAGAGCAACAATCGTGTAGGAAGGCCGTTAACAGCAAGTCACAGACCATCCAGCAGTAGCCATATCACTGAGCAGCATGTAGGAGAACCATCACCACAAGGATTAGAGTGGCTAAGAAGATGCCCTTAACTTTCTCAGGGTAATTAGGGGTTGAAAATAAATGTAGCCTTGCCAGCAACATCCACATTCCGGGAATAAATAAAAGTACCATAAGAAAATATAGTGCCTTCCATGACCTCAGAATGTCAAGATAACAAGGTACTTTTGAAGTGTAGTCACTGTTGTAATAAAGGAAAGGTAGCAGCTAATTTGTGCACAGCAAGATCCCATAAAGTAATGTAATAATGGCAGGATATTTTAGTGATGCTTATTGAAGAGTAAATATTGGCCAGAACACCAGGAAGAGCTGAAACAAAAACAAAAATAGCTGGAAAAACTCAGCAGGTCTGACAGCATCTGTGGAGAGCAACACAGTTAACGTTTTGAGTCCGTATGACTCTTCATTAGAACTAAGGAAAAATAGAAATGAGATGAAATATAAGTTGGTTGAGGGGGGTGGGACAGGTAGAGCTGGATAGAAGGCCAGCGAGCTCTTGTTCCAAATTGCGCTATGAGATCTTTTACATCTACCAGAAAGGGCGGAGGAAGCCCCAGTTTAACCTCTCTTCTGAAAGACAGCACCTTGGACAGTGCAGCGCTCCCTCAGTATGATACCAGAGCGTTGGTTTAGCTTTTGTGCTCAAGTCTCTGGCGCGGGATTTGTACCCACGACCTCCCGACTCGGGCAGTTTGCAAGAAACTGAGCTGAGCTGGCACCTTTCGGGAGAGAGTGCGGGTGGAGGGCTGGCCTCCGCTCAGCGCCTCATTGCGTGGAGCTGGGGTTGGGGCTTTCCCGGGGGTCACTCACAGACACAAACCTGGCGTCCTCCTCTCGTCTGGGACATGGAGTTAACACAGCAACTTGCAGAAACCCCGAGGAAGTGTAATGCCTCGCGGACCCATCACTCCAGCCCTGCATACAGGATAAAACATTCACCGAGACTTCATGGTCACCGGACTAAAATCGCTTTTATTCGCCAAGGAAGGGGTTAAGTTAAGGGAGGGATACTCTGGAGAGATTTTATGTCGTCCAAGTATTCGGATTAAATAAAAAAATGCACAGAAATCAAACTAAAGGGTCAGAGTAAGGACACAAAACATCAGGAACATTCATTGGGTAAAACTCTGCCCAGCTCCGGCTGTTAAACCTGTGCAGGATTGAATATCTGCTCAGACCAGTTTGAGCAACAATTTGCAGTGAGAATATAACCACAACGAGCAAACGTTCATTCACCGGATTTAATTCACGTTGATGCTTAAACAAAATCAAGAATCCAATGAATCTTAAATTGCAGTTCGCGCCAGCGTTTTACATTTTCATAGAAAATCTATAAACGTGTTGATAATGTTTACGCTTACACGTCGTTTGACCCCCCCCCCCCCCCACGCCAATCTAATCCCCTGTATGACTCCAGCTGAGAGTGAGGTATATTTTTAGAGAGGCTGCAATCGTCCAGAGCCGCCAGGCAGAGACAATCTTGGTTTTATCGTGTAGTTGTTGCTGGGCGCGGGGGAGACCTCTCCGGGCTCAGGAATGGAATACACTGTATCTCACACGGTTCCTCAATGTAGAAGGGGGAAGGAGGGGGGGGGGGGGGGGGGTTTGAGCCATTTATGTTGATGGACACAAATAGCATCATTTGTGACTTTCCCGTTTAACCGGAGAATGAAAGGACGTGTCCAGAGTGAAACAGTTTTCGGAGAGAGATAGTCGCGCAGTTGGGCGGGTCGATTAATCGCCAACCTTTATGGTGCAACATAGTCGCTTACTTTCAGTGGGAATATTCCCCCTCGTGTTTTCAAAAATAGTGCCGCTACCTCCTCAATCCCTCCAGCCCCACAATCCCACCTCCATTCCTCCGAACTATGGGGGACATCTCTTCACCCTCCCCTCACTAGTGTCAGAGTCTTCAGCTATTATGCTCCTGCAATCTGAAATATTCTTCCTATCTCTCTCCCTGTCTATCTGTCCCATCCTAATGATGTATCTCTTGGTCTGAACCTTTGGTCATCTCCCCAAGGCTTCATTCAATTGATGTTTGCTGTTTAGAATTCGCCGTCTACGTGACACTTTATCACAGTAAGGTTTCTATGCAAATATAGGCGGATGTCCTGGGGGGGTTGTTCCCGGTTAAGTCAGATGATGCGCCGACAGGGATGCTTCTTTGCTTTCATTGTTAAATTGGGATCGTGTCCCTTAAGGACACAGCGTCCAATCATAGTAAAAAAAAAATAAATGAATGCCGACAAAAGATTTGTGTTTGATCAGGCGTCTGTGCAGATTGTAAACCTCAGGCTCCAGGTCTGAGGCACTTAACGTTAAAGGACAGGCTGGTTCTGTATGAACGTGGGATGGTGTCGTTTGTGATGGCTGTAATATATACACAACATATTTTAAAATATCTTAAAATCTTCCTTAGCACTGCGCCTGTTTAATCAGATGGCGCACTGATTGATAAAGCAAAGGACATTAAACATATGGGAGGCAAAATGGTACACTAAAGGTGTATGTCCCTTTAGCACTACTAAGTCTAATATTTTGCCAACTCTGGGTAAGTTTATTCAAAGGATCATGGCTATTCACTCTTAAAATCCCTGCTTTGTTTCTTGGGAAGCGAATTACGAGTCTGCATACATCGTAGCCCTAAAATTTTGCACTGGAGTTTTCCAAGCATTGGAAATGAGTGACGTTCATCTTTTATACTTCTTAAAAATTATTTATTTATGGGAGGTGGGTATGGTGCCACATCCAGCATTTATTTCTACCCATAATTGCCCTTGAGAAGGTGCTGGTGAGCCGCCTTCTTGTAACGCTGTGGGTTGTGTGGTAAAGGTATTCCTTCAGTGTTCCTGTCTTCCAGGATTCTGCAAAGGATGAAGTAACAGTGATATATTTCTAAGTCAAGGTAGTGTGTGACTTGGAAGAGAGCATGCACATGGTGGTGTTCCCATGCACCTGCTGTTCTTGTTCTTGGTGGTAGAGATCACGGGTTTGGAAGGTGCTGTTCAAGGAGCCTTGGAGAGTTGCTGCAATACATCATGTAAATGGGACACACTGCAGCCACGACCTGCTCTCGGTGGAGGGAGTGGATGTTTAAGGTCATCATGTTGCCATCCTTTCACCTAGGAGAGATGGACATGCAGCAAACAGTTTAAGTGTGGGTGTCTTCACTTGGTGCACCTTTGCTGATGCCTATGAAGACCACTCCTTGAGAGACAGGTTCTGTGACAAGCGCTGCACATGAAGCTGCCTAGTGTCATTATGGGTTGGTGTTTTCTGCATTGGCGCCTGTTGCTAAGTGCTGTAGCCATGGTAGTTGTCATGGTAGCACATTCCAGCCCACAGGTGATGTCACCAGTTCCTTCTTTCGCCTGTTTCTTTCCCTCAGGTTTAAGAATCAATGTTTAGGGCCTCCATTTTGTGCTTGCAAGCATCCTTGAAGCAGATCCTTGGGTGGCCCATTGGTTCCCAGGCTCCAGCTACTTCACTGCACAGAAAGTCCTTGGGTATACAACCATCCTCCACCCTGTGGAGGAAGGCACCTAGGTTGATTAGTGCCAACACACTTGGGAGCTCTGTCTTTCACAGGATTGCCACTTTTGTGATTTTGTCCTGCCAGGATATATCCAAAGTGCACTGCAGACAGCAAAGATGGAAATTATTGAGCTTCTTTTCCTGGTTGTGGTCAGCTGAATAGCCTCTTGCCATTTGGAATGTTCCTCAGAACATCACCTATCGAGTCCTGGAAATGCTGTTTGCCTGAGATGCTGACATACAGAGTTAATGTGTGGGCACATATGATGTTGACTCCGCCTCTGTCAGATGACAACAGCAGGGAGATGAAATGCTCCAAGGTTGCTACTGGCGGCTCAATTGACTGTGTAGGCTGGTTGCTCACTGCTAAGCCTACACTGTGCTCACTGTGGTCTTCAGCGCTCTTTCCATGCCAGTCGAAGGTGTAATTATCTCTTGAATAGAGCCTGTGTTGGCTAAACTGGTTTCTTGTAGAGCAGCAACGTTCACACCAAGCTTGTGTGGCTCACAGTCAATCAGGGCTGTCTTGCACACACCTACTGTGGAGTGTGGGTTGTTGTTCATGTTAGTGCACATAGTCCTCACATTCCTTCATCCAAGCCAAAAAGTTACCTTTCTTTGTTTGCTGCGTAGGCTGGGCATGGTTTTAGGAGGTGCAGACTTGCCTAGCATTTGCACCCACCTCTCGACCTCAGAGGCTGATATCCAGTGGTAGGATGGAAGCCTATACATCTGGGGCCTAGTCAGTTGAGATGGTGCATGGGATGCCAATCAAGTGGGCTGCTTTGTCCTGGATGGTGTCCAGTTTATTGAGTATTGGCAAGTGGAGAGTACTCATTCAGACTTCTCACTCAGGAGATGAGATACTCACCACTGAATTCTAACCTTCCTTTGTAGCCATTGTATTTATGTGGCTGATCCAGTTAAGTTTTTGGTCAGTGATGGCCTCGGATTGTCAATGGTGAGGGATTCTATGGTGATAATGCCATTGAATGTCAAAGGTGGTTAGACTTTCTCTTGTTGGAGGTGGTTATTGCCTGCACTTGTGTGGTGTGAATATCACTTATCAATTGTCAGCCCAAGTCTGAATGTTGTCTAGGTCTTGCTACATGCAACATAGAAACAGAATCATAGAATGATTACAGCACAAAAGGAGGCCATTCAGCCTGTCATGTGTATGCTGGCTACTAGACCAACTCAGCTAGCCCCATTCACCATCCTTTTATCCATAACACTGATATTTTTTTCTCTTCAGGTGCTTATCCAATTTCCTTTTAAAAACCATAATTGAATCTGCCTCCACCCACCCTTTGAACTGGTACATTCCAGATCTTAACCACTTGCTGCATGAAGAAAGGTTTTTCTAATATCACCCATAATTCTTTTGCTTAATCACCTTAAATCGGTGTCCTCTGGGTCTCGACCTTTCTGTCAATGGGAACAGTTTCTCTCTATCCACTCTGTCAAGACTCCTCATGATTTTGAATACCTCTATCAAATCTCTTTTCAACCTTCTCTTCTCTAAGAGAACAATTTCAACTTCTCCAATCTATCCATGTAACTGAAGTCCCTCATCCCTGGAACCAATCTTGTAAATCTGTTCCCTGCCCTCTCTAAAACTTCACTTTCTAAAGCATGGACTGCTTCATTATTTGAGGAGTTGCAAATGGTGCTGAGCAATCATCAGCAAACATCCCCATTTCTAACATCATGATGGAGGGAAAGTCTTTGACGATGCAGCTGAAGATGTCTGGGTTTGGGGCATGATCCTGAGGAACTCCTGCAGCAACGACTTTGGTCTGAGGTGACTGACCTCCAACAACCACAACCATCTTCTTTTGTGCCTCATATGACTCCAACCATTGGAGCATTTCCCCCTGATTCCCATTGACTTCAATATTATTAGGGCTGTTTGATGTCACACTCCATCAAATGCCAAGGACAGATATTCTCACTCACTTCTGAAATTTTCCTCTTTTGTCCATGCTGGGACCAATGTTGTAGTGAGATTTGATCCAAGTGGTCTTGGTGGAATCTAACCTGAGCTTCATTGAGCAGGTTAATAGTTTGACAGCACTGTCAACTACACCTTCCATCTTTTTGCTGATGATTGAGAGTACTGCTGGGGCATAATTGACAGGGTTGGATTTGTCCTGCTTTTTGTAGCCAGGACAAACCCTAGACATTTTCCACTTTGTTGGATAGATGCCAATGTTGCAACTGTACTGGAAAAACTTAGCTAGAGTTGTAGCTAATTCTGGAGCACAAGTCTTGAACACTACAGTCAGGATGTTGTCAGGGCCCATAGCCTTTGCTGTATCCTGTGCACTTAGCCATTTCTTGTTATCACTTGGAGTGAATCAAATTGGCTGAATACTAGCTTCTGTGATTGTAGGGACCTCTGAGGTAGCCGAGTTGGATCCTCCACTTGGCATTTCTGACTGAAGAGGGTTGCAGACGTTTCAGCCCTGCCTTTGCACTCACGTGCTAGCTATTTCTAAGTGTGGCACAAAAATCTGCATTAGGCTGTGTGATATCTAAAGCCTGGTGCATTGGAAGTGTGTGTCTACATAAAGCTTTTATATTATAGATATATATTTACATAAGATGCTTTATAAATGATTTACGCTTGATGTTTCAACAAGTACGAATCATTTGTAATCAGTTATATTATTAAGTAATCCCTATGTCACAAATAGGGGTAAAATAACATGAAAATATTAGGCTCCACTGAACAGTGCTGACCAAAACAAATAAACGTTCATCTTTAACTTGACTCAGTTAGCCAAAGTTATAATCAGTCATTGGGGTTCAATCCAGCCTGCTCATTGTGAATTGCTTCTCTTCCAAGTCTATGATTTATGCCAGATGAAGTACAGCCTGTTCCTGTTAAGTAAATAAATAGTTTGTCACAAACTTGTGCTCTCCTACCATATTAGAAGGTGGGGATTGTGAGGGAATGTCTGACATACTGTTAATGCAATTCAAGCCTTACAAAATCTAAACTTATTTTTCAATGTTATTTCATTTCGAAAGATTCATTTTAAAAAAACCTGAATCAATCTTTTCAGAGTTAAGAAGCACATCTTTTGAACTGAAATCAATAAACATATGAAACCAGAGCATAATTATTCATTAGCTGAAAGTAATTTATCCAGTTAGTGGGAATGAACACAACAGACTCATCTGTTTCAAAGTATGGTGATGTTAATATACAAATTCACTGAAAGTCTATTCATGTGGATTTACATTTTTTATGTGCTATCATGAAAATTACTGTTCATAAATTATTTTGGGGATAATTTCCTAGTACTTTTGTGTAGTAACATTAAAAATATATGAGATGTGAGTCGGGGATTTAAGGATAAGCCCTCAACAAATAACAAGATTTGTCTCTTTGCTGTTAGATTCGAACCTCAAAATGGGGAAAAATAATAACTTGATGGCTTCTCTTATGTGCCAGGCTTTGAGCTTAAAAGTGGTGTTGGCTTCCCCTCAAGCTGGGAGAACAAATTGGGTGGAGCACTGGAATCTTGTCTAGTGAAAATGTGCTCAGTGGTTTAGAAATATTCTCAAATAAATCTCAAAAGATGGACTTGAGCCAAATTAAATATACAATTTTTAAAAATCCGAGTAGTTTGAACACTTGAATCTTTTCCCAGGAACTGCATTGATGATTTTTTAAATGTATGTCCCTCTAATTCTGTATTTGCACTGAGTCAATGTCAATCTTTTTGAACAGCCAGGTGGATCTGAGTGATCAGTTCCTGAGCATTGTTCCTACCTGTTGAATCACAATCCTATCCAATTCCAACTCTCCTTTTAGTTGCTTCAACTAATCATAAGAACATATGTAATAGGAGCAGAATAGACCAAACAGTCCTTCTAGCCTGCTCCACCATTCAATACCATGGCTGCTCTTTGACCTCAATTCTGTTTTCTTGTCTGTCCCTGGCTACCACTAGAGTCTAAAGATCTATCTCTCTCTGCCATGGATATATTCAACATCTGAGCTTCCATAGCCCTCTGCGGTAGAGAATTCAAAAGATTCACAAATTCAGAAATTCCTCCTCGTCTCAGCTTTAAATGATCGACTGCTTATGCTGAGACAATGCCCCGTGGTTCTAGATTTTCTGGCCAGTGGAAACAGCTTTTCAAGTGTTGTCAAGTCCTCTCGGAATCTTATATGTTTCAATTAGATAATCATTTAATACCTTAGGTGATACACTGCTAACAATTCTTTGGAGAAATCACCCCTTAAATTACATTTAGATTGTAGGATTTTAAAATTGGATTTTTCTTGGTAAAGTATTTGTAACAATGAAAGCTAGAATGATGACTTGCATTTATATAGCATCTATAATGTAGAGAAAGCATTCTACGGTGCTTCACTGAAGTGTAAGGAGCAAATGAAAGCCTTTTCAGTGCATCATTCAGCCTCAAAGTCTGTGGTACGTTTGTCAGAATCAGAGTTTTGAATCCCATATCAGGGTTTGAGCTCATTATCTGGATTGACAGTACTGATGGAATGCTTGAATGCCAAATAGGCTATCCTTCAGAAAAGGCAAGAAATCAAAGCTTTGTTTGCCTGTTCCAGTTTCTTAGATGAATTGTCCAAAGTTCTCCCAGTCTTCCTGCCAAAATTTCTCTCTCAACCAATGAATGAATGTTTAGCTGATAACTGATTGTTTACAATATCTTGCTGCACTCAAAAGTACCTGTCAAGTTAGTTTATACAACAATCACAAAACTTCAAATGTAATTCAGTGGTTTGAGAAATTTCTGAGAAATCAGAAAAGGAGCAATATAAATGCAAGCCAGTATCAGTCATTCCCAAGACAAGTATTATATCTGTTAAGGGTAGAATAAAGGTGCCCCAGAATTGGATCGCCACTCCAATCTGAGAACAGCCAATTCTGCAGAGTGGTATTCCCTATTCCTGTCAAGTCACTATTAATAGGACAGAAATTTTCAATTAATAATGAATTGGGATTATGTTCTACTATGAACATGAACCCACCACAAGCTGGGCTAAGACTGCCCAAATATATTATCGCAAACAAAGGCCAATTGTAGGTCACCATGGGCGCAATCTTGTGCTCTGAAGTCTAAGTTCAGTGGTGGGTGTGGGTGTGGGAGTGATTCCTGCAAGGGGTGTGGGGCGGCTCAGCATGCACAATGTTGCTCTGTTCAGCTTGTTACTTATGCATCTGTGCGGAGTACAGCGAATCTCATGGCAGGGGTGAGCAGGAAGTCACCATCGCCACTGTTACCTCATGGGGCCAAAGATCCAGACACCATGTTTAAAGGGCACCAGGACAGCCATTCACCATTCACTCACTGCAGGCCAGGAACTCCATATTTTGTTCCAGCCAGAATGTCGCAGAGAAGACAACAACGTGTGGCCCCACGGTTCAGTCAAGCCTCCCTGAAACCTGCCCTCCAGTCTGTCCAGAAAGGCAGAAGGTGCTGTTTCCCCACGATGGCAGCAGGAGACCCTCCCGTCTGACCAGGGAAGCTTGGACAAATGTCACAGCAGAGCTTAGCACCCATTGGGTCCAGCGCAGAGATGCCCAGCAGTGTCGGAATGATCTGCTGCGCTCTGCCAGGTTAAGTGGCACCATCTACTCACTGCAAAAGTGACACTCTCACAAGGGCATCAGGCAGTCTAAGTGTGTGAGTGCACAGGGATGTCAGACAGGAATTTGAGTTGCAGCAGCCAGCAGCAGATGGGACTTCTGCATTCAATGTGTGCCAGCCACTTCATGTTCTCAATCTCAAATCAGTTGCAGGACAATCGGCTTCCTAATCACTTACTGGGGAGGGCTCAACAGCTGCCATAGGCATGCATGCTCCTAAACTGCTCATGCAACCATTGAAATGACAATCAATCCTTCTGTCTTTCTGCAGAAGAATGCCCACAACGAAGTGAAGCGCTCCCACATGGATGTGGAGAGGACGTTTCCTCTTGTGGGAGAATCCAGAACTAGGGGGTCACAGTTTAAAAACAAGGGGTGGCTTATTTAAGACAGAGATGAGGTGAAATTTTTTCTCTCAGAGGGTCATGAGCCTTTGGAAAGTCTTATTTGGAGTCTTTCCTCAAAGGGCAGTGGAAGCAGAGCCTTTGTATATTTTTAAGGCAGAGCTAGATAGGTTCTTGATAAGCGGGGGGGTGAAAGGTTATAAGGCGTAGGTGGGGATGTGGAGTTGAGGTTACATAATCTTATTGAATGGCGGATCAGGCTGAGGGGCCGAGAGACCTACTCCTGGTCCTAATTCATATGTTCAGACTGAAAGCAGAAAACCGGATATTCGAGTCCTCGCCCTGTATGAGGAGATGGCCGCTGAGCCAGCCAGGCAGAAGCACCGTGCCTGTGCTGAGGGTGAGATAGGGGTCTCCCAGGAAGCCAGTGAGGATGCCTCCAGTCTGCAGTTTTCAGCTGCACCCACTAAGGGAGAGATGTATTTAATTAAGGAGCCTGCTTAGTCAATCACTAAATCTTTCTTTTCTCTATTCCAGGTACCAGTAAGAAATGGGGGAAGACAGAAACCCTGACCAGCCACAGCCCCAACCCTAAACCCATCTCTTGAGGAGGATGCCACAAGAGTCTTCAGAGGATGGACCGTCATGGCATTCACCTGTCTCCTCCACCAGCACAGGTACACTCATTTCGGTGGGTCCAAATTCAAGAGTAGGTTTGGGGTCGCAATCTGATGAGTAAATTATTGACACGGGTCCACAGCTGGCAGAGAAAGTGACAGCCAAGGTCTTTGATGCTGGAGGACAGCTGGAGACCAGGCCCCTTCTCAGCCCCATGCAGATGACGAGTCTCTGGACTTGGCCATAAGAGACCTGATGGAGATGCAGAGACAGGCAGGGGAACATCAGGCAGAGATGCCAGAGGCCATGCGCAGACTGCACCGAAGTGTGGAGGAGTCCATTCACGCTCTGTCTACTGTCATGGCTCTAGTATGCGAGCACTTGGCTGCCTCCATGGAAAGCCTTGGAGACTCAGGGCCAACAGAACACAATGGCTGTCAGATATGCGCTTGGACCTGCCATTTGTTGCTATAGGCATTGGTGCAGTGCAGCAGTAGCTAAGCTAGAGGGGGATGGGCACCTTGACCTCCTTCCAGGTGCCCCTGCTCCTCAAGGAGTTAGGGAAGTGCCTGCCAGGCACCCTAGACGCTTCCTACCAGGACACACACAGGGTGCCTTGCTGCTCCACCTCCCATCTGCCAGTGACCCCATCGCCTCCAGCAGGCCAGGCCGAGGAGGGTGCACCTGTGCCTGAGCAGGAGACTGTTAGCAGGCCAGGGCCCTCCAGGCCTCGGACCACCACAGGATGCCTGACAAAGCCATCATAGTCAACAGGGCATAGCAGTCAGCAGGCTGCCTCCACCTCAGCTGCAAGCGTCAGGGCTGCATCTAGATGTAGCGATTGGCAAGGAAAGATGAAGAAGTATTTAAGGCACATGGGTGGCATAGATGTACGATCATTATATATAGTTTTGGCACTTGGAATGTATGTTCACTTGCACAATTTGGAAGTTTCCTGGATTCCATCTTGCTGCTCATTGCTTCAATGGTCACGGGATTTAAGGTTCTGGAATGTGGGCCCCCATCAGAATCCAATCATGAACCCCAATAGACTCAGTTCTCCCATATTATCACTGTAATGATTAGTCAAGAATCCTGTGTATGATTAACCACTGGCCATCATTTGCTTGGAGCTCCCCAGGTTCTGATCTCTGAAAATGTGTTCATCAAGGTGAATGCTGTTCCTGCTGCTGTTGTGTTGATGTGACATGGGTGGATGCCATGAGTGCTCAAGGGGAGTTGAACATGATTTGTGAGCGGCAAGGAACACTGTACATGCAGATTCAGGGCTGAGAGAGTGAAGCTCTGTCTTCTGAACAGTAGAAAACCAGAGGCTGCCCTACATATCTGGAAGAAGCTGTGGTGGGTATGTTCAATTGTGAATAGCCTTGCTTGGTGACTTGTCATTTTGAGCTAACATGCAGGTGAAGGCAGCAAATAAGGAGGCAATGGACATATTAGCCTTGACTGCAAGAGGATTGAGTGTAGGATTTAAGATCTTTGTGTGCTGTTGCCTGAAGCCTTTGTCGGACTTCACATGGAGATTTGTGTGGCCTGCTCATCTCCTTATCAAGGACATCGCCTGTGATACATCCATGGTCGGGCCAATGGTCGCTGCTGCAGTGGACCCTGATTTCCAGCATCTTGATCTTCTTGAAACACTGCTGCCTCTTGCTCAGGCCATTGCTCCTCCTAGCCCTTTGCCAACCTATGACAGGCCCTCCTTCTCCTCATATGGATGAGAGCCAATAGAAAGGCTGGGTTGCCTGAAGCCTCCATCATCTAGGCCTCAGTGTACCTGTGAAAACATTGAAGTAATAAATTCAGTGACCATCTCATTTACAGATTCCCCTCCATCTCAAAGCCAGCAAGTCAGTGCTAAGCCCTTTGCCTGGCCTCCATCTAGACATCGCATCCCCACCCCACCCCTTCCAGGTGAAGGACACCCTGGAGGATCAGAGATGGGTGTTTCTCCCATTCATACTTGACTGCGCATGTGACATTGCTCTTTGACCAGGGTGATCACAGCCATGTGCGAGGAGCCTCCCTCTGACTCTATTCTGCTTGCCTCCACTATCTTCAATATTCTATAGAGACACCATTGCCTTGGCATCATAAAAAGACTAACAACATGAACGCTTGTCAGACATGACCATTCACCTGTGAAGATGGAGGTTGGAGTTGCAAGTTGGCTGCTGTGCACCAGCTGGGTCTCTTGGAGGCATCCACCTCCCTCCTTCCCTTCATCCTTGCCTCTGACTGTAGTGGACAACAAATGGCACAGAATGAACAGCAGCTCCACAGCTTGCTGGGATCTCAATGTTATGAGACCCATGAGCCAGTGTGGGCTTCACCATAGAGAGGAGAACACAACAGAGTGTGGTTGACATCCAGTTGCCTCATGATCATTAGGGTGTCTCTAGTGCTGACCGTGAACTCCATCCACCTGGTAAGACCTTCCTCCCACTTTGAGAGATTGCATGACTAACTGCATTGTCAAGGTCAGGTTTGACAAATGGTACATGTCACCATTCAAACTTGTTCCACCACCTTCCATGTTAATGTTGGAATTATGCTGCAATAGAGTATATGCTTTAACTTGGTAATCAAGTGCAGTTGTCCCCAGCTGGGGAAGTGTTAGGGCTTAATTTAAGGGAGATGGTGGCATAGTGGTAATATCACTGGACTAGCAATCCAGAAGTCCAGCCTAATGTTCTGGGACCATGGGTTCAAATCCCACCGTGGCAGCTGGTGGAACTTAAATTCAATTAATAAATCTATAATATAAAGCTAGTCTAGCCTAGTGATGGTGACCATGACAACTGTTGTCAATTATCATAAAAACCCATCTGGTTCACTGATGTCCTTTAGAGAAGGAAATCTACTGTCCTTACCTGGTCCAGCCTACATATGATTCCAGACTGATAGCAGTGTGGTTGACTCTGAAATGGCCTTAGCAAGGCATTCAGTTCAGGGGCACTAAGGGATGGGCAACAAATGCTGGCTTTGCCAGTGATGCCCACATCCCATGGAAGAATAAAGAATTCATTACAAGAGTAGAAAAAAGTGTTCACGGTGTGCTTTGAGGATAATCAGAAGAGTCTGTGTCCTTACTCTTCAGCCTTGGAAATAAATCTGTCTTAAGTTACAGAGTGGCTTCAGACTCATTCTTTCCTCAACACATGAATATTGGATTTAACATGGTAGCAGCAGATGAACATGAAACTCTGGTGATTGGTGTTGAATTAGAAGTTTGTTGTCTCTGTCCTCTGAGAAAAAGAAGCGTATTACTCCTGACAACTTCAGTTACACAATGGTGGAAGGACAATGCAAAAGCTCAGGCTTTGACTATCCACCGGATTTTTTGGAGGCAGAACCATATCAGCAATGGAAAAATTGCAAAAATATTAGATGTAAATTATTTTCAGAATTGGATGTGGATGACTTGGACTTTAAAGAGGGATTGACCCTTCTGTTATACTTTCTGGATAAGTTTTACAAAAGGATGATTTGTTGGAAGTATATGAAGTATGGTCAACTTTTGATAGATTTAAGAAAACAGATGATCAGTCAATGGAGGAGCATATTATGGACTTTGATAAATGGTATAGGAGATTGAAAAAAGTTTAAGCTTGAAATTCCAGAGTTTGTATTGGCATTTAAGCTACTCGATTGTGCACACATTTCTCATGTCAATACTTTTAATTTTGATGGGGTTCAATTTTATGGAAAAGTCTCACTCCTAGACCAAATGGCTACTGCTGTAAAAATTTTTGGGGGGGAAACAGTCATTTCCGGCTACGTTTCTATCAAATACAGACAACTCTGCTGTAAAGAAAAGGATGGAAGACTCCATGGTTACCAAATTTCAAGGTCGCCAAAATATTAGATGCAGATTTCAGTATAAAGACAGGGTTGTTGATAGGCAGTCTGAAGATGGTCGCACTTTTAGCCAATTTGAGATTCAGATAAAAAGCAGGCCATGGATGACAAACTCATTAAACAGATGATTCCAACGCTGCGAATGATGATGGTGACTGCCATTAAGGAATTGTGTTGGTCACTGGGAGTTTGAATCCAGTGATGAGTACTTTGGTTGCTGATTCATTCAACTGCACAGTGCTGGAATGCAGTTGCACTTCCACAATGTGTTGGGTGGGATTGGGTGAATTGCTACATGGAATCTCTCGATGAGGCAGATCAGTGGAAGTTTAGGGAGTATGGAAGGTCCACCTGCTTTAGGTTTGAGGATAACAGCACATTAACGTCTTCCAGAAAAGTAGGCATCCCATGCAAGATAGCTGGAAGCAGTCTCTTCATCAGTACTGATGTGATCGCTCGTGACATGCCTCTATTGTGAGCAAATCTTCGATGAGAAAAGCACAGATTAAATTAGACATGGAGAATGACAAAGCAATTGTGTTGGGGAAAACCATGGATCTGCATTTTATGCAATCAGGTCAATACTGCCTGTCATTGAGACAGCCAGATATTTCCTCGTCAGGGAGTCCAAGCAATTTTGTTAACTTCTGGAGATAAAAGTTTGGTGGACAAAAAAAGGATTATCTGGAATTTACACAGACAATTCGCACATCCATCATCACAGAAATTGAAAGCTCTAATGCGAGATGCTGAAGTAGTTGATAAAGAATACAACACCCTTATTGACTGAGTTACGGCTCAATGTGACATCTGTGTTAAACATCAAAGGACATGACCATGTCCTGTTGTGAGTCTGCCACTGGCCAAAGAATTTAATAATGTCGTGGCAATGGACTTAAATGTATGAGACAAGAATCAGGTAATTTTTTTGCTACGCTTTGTAGATATGGTGACTAGATTTGGCCTATCTACAGCAATAAATGGCAAGGACAAACAGACCATTGTACATGGAGATGTGGGTAGGTGTTAGATTAGGAACACTGACAAAATTCCTGGTGGATAATGGAGGAAAATTTGCAAATGATGAATTTCTGGACATGTGTGAAAATCTGAATATCATAGTCATGAATACTGTGGCTGAGAGCCCATTCAGAAATGATTTGTGTGAGAAGAACCATGCAGTAATTGACAAAATGTTGCATTAGATACTGGGTGTAAGTTGCAAACGGCGCTGGCATAGGCAGTACATGCAAAAAATTCTTTGCAAATGGTTGGGGCGTATACTCCATAGCAGCTGGTGTATGGTAGGAATCCAAAGTTGCCTTCAGTACTATCAGATGCTCTCCCTGCTCTTGACAGATTACCATTGTCTCTATTTTTTCTGCCTACTTAAATGGCTTACATGCAGGCAGGAAAGCTTTCATCAAGGCGGATGTTTGGAAAGAATTAGGAGAGCATTGAAACACCACATAAGACCATCTGAGGTAGAATTTACTTCAGGCAATCTGGTTGATTATAAGAGAGAGGGGTAAAGGGAATGGAAAGGCCCAGGGAAAATTATAGGTTGCAAAGAGAAAACTGCGATTATTCAGCATGGGAATCAGACACTAAAAGCCTATTCCTCACAGGTCTTCAGAATGAATTATGAGTTTCTGAATACTGACAATGTGATGGAAGATGACACAGCACCATGTGCATCACATACTCATATATTTTGTGGGGCAGAGCCAGAGGGACAAGATATGATGGATCAGGAGTTAGATATCGGTAGAAAATATGATTGTGATAAACAGGAAGGGGCTATTTTGCCTAGAGGTCAGCTACCCAAAGTGGGTTCCTGGGTATTGTATCGTCCAGAAGGATTGGATAACTGGAGGGATGGGCAGGAAAATCTACTGGAAAATGTTAGAATTGACTGAATGTCCAGGATGATGGACAAGCAGTGAAGGCCATAGACTGGGAGCACAAAGTACAAGAATGGAAAACAAGGAAGCGTAGCCCAAGTTACAGTGATGGCTTGGGTGATGAATCCCAGATGAGGAAACATGCACACACGGTGGGTAGGGCCTCAGACGGGGTATACAGGGGATCTAACAGTAGGAGCCTGGAAAGATTTTAATGGGCAAGTAGGATTCGCAGCTTGATTATGCAACATTGTAGACTGGAGAATGTTGAACCATTACGACAACATTGCAGAAGAAGAAGGTTTTTGTAAAAGCTAACAAGTTAGGGGATAAAGCTATACGAGATGCTAAATAGAGGGAGTTGGAGGGAGTTTGGTGTGTATTCAGAAGTCCCAAACCGGAGTCAACCAGCTTTGTCATCTAGGTGGGTCTACACGGAAAAGGTCCTACTGTATGGAACTTAGAAGGCCAAGGCTAGGTTAATGGCACGGGGATTTGAAGAATGCTTAGCAGATAAAGAAGTCAGAGTGGACTCATCCGCAGCAGGGAATGTAATTTTGAAAATGTTTCTGGCCCTTTTGGTGACATTTTTGTGGGAGTGTAAGTCCAAAGATATAAAAGCTGCATTTCTGCAGGGAGATCACCTCCAGAGGGAAATATTTCTCAAACCTCCTAAGGAGGTGCCACTGGTGGAGGGGAAACTTTGGAAGCTGAGTAAGTGTGTATATGGGTAAAACGATGCTTCCAGAGTGTGATACCTTTCAATTCGATCAGTGTTGTTAAAGTTGTGTTGTCTCCAACTAAAGGCAGATCCTGCCATGTTTAATTGGTACCATGGTGGGAAACTTGCAGGCATCTTCATGACGCATGTTGGCAACTTCCGATGGGATTGCACTAGTGAGTTTCAAAACAAAGTTATTGACAGCATTAGAACAGACTTTATGATTGAGAGTCAGGCTAATGAGGCCTTTACATATGTTGGATCGGAAGTAAAACAGTATGGGTTTGAGGTGATTTTACACCAGCAATCGTATTAAGAAAGTGTTCGCCCTATCGCAGTCAGCCGGGAGATGTACTCACAAAAAAAGGCAGATGCTTCCAAAAATGAGGCAGAGCAACTACGAAGCCTGATTGACAATTAAACTGGCTGGGCACACAGACAAAGATGGTTCAACGTTCTCCAGTCTACAACGTTGCCTAGTCAAGCTGCGAATCCTACTTGCCTATTGAAATCTTTCCAGGCTCCTACTGTTAGATCCCCTGTTTATCCCATCTGAGGCCCTATCCACTGTACGTGCATGTTTCCTCACCTGGGATTCATTGCCCAAGCCATCACTGTAACTTGAGCTACTTGTCCATATTTTCCATTCTTGTACTTTGTGCTCCCAGTCTATGGCCTTCACTGCTTGTCCATCATCCTGGACATTCAGTCAATTCTTATCTTATAGCACTCAGCTCAAGAAATATAATACCCCAAAGTCCGGGACATCTTACGAGCAAACAAAACATTAAAAATGTTAAAGAATGGAGAAATTTTTACTGACGTTTCCATATTTGGGCAACCCTAAGGGCAGAATTTCACCCATGTCGGGCAGGCTTGGCGGGGATGGGCGGGGGTGGGTGGGGGTGGTCAGGGAGCCGACTGCCACCCGTGATTCGGGCCGGATAACGATTTCACACTGGCGGGCCAATTAAGGCCTGCCCAGCATGAAAAATGAGCAGCAACGCTCAGCGCTGTCTGTGTGGGCAGGGGGCCACAGTGAGCGGGGTGAGCGTGAACTTTGCGCATGCGCACGGGTGCACACTTCATAATCTCCCTGAGGCACAGAGCTGCCTCAGGAAGATGAAGAGTTAAAAAATAAAGAAAACAAAAATATAATGAAACATGTTCCCTCATGTGGATCTGTCACATGAGCAGGGACATATTATTAACTAAGTTTTAAATTTTTTATTTTTATTTGCTTTAGGGAATCTCATCCTGCCCGTGGATGAGGCTTCCTAAAAAGTGCAAAGGTCACTTGGCCATTTCGCCTGCCCGCCAACCAGAACGTTGAACAGGCAGTGAAAAATTCAACTTTATTGATAATTTAACGGCCTTAACAGGCCTTTAAGTTGTCGGCAGACGTGCCCACTGAACGAAATATCACGTGACTGCGCGTTGATGTTGGGATGCTCGCCCAATGTCAATGCCTGTCGTTTTACGGCCGAGCTAAAAGTTTTGCCCTAGGAATGTAAAATTGATTGTGTTCAGTGATGCCTCTCACGCAAACCTTGTTGATGGGTTTTCAGGTGCATTGGGTTTCATAATATTTCTTGTGGGTGAAAATAAGAAATGCTGTCCATTGGCTTGGGAAGCCAAGAAATAAGGCGAGTAGTAAAAAGCACACTGGCTGCAGACTCTTGCACTGGTAGGAGCAGTTGACATGGCCTTCTTTGTATCTAAAATATTAGGGGAAATAGTACACAGGGGAAATGACAAAGAAAACGTCCCCAGTAGAATGTTATATTGACAATTGATCCCTTTATCCCACTAAGAGTTCAAAAAGACTACAAATTGACATTGCAAGCCTAAAATAAACAATGGAGAAACAGGAAATCTCTAAGCTCCAGTGGGTTGCTACAAACCATTAGTTCTCAGATTGTTTCACCAAAAGGAATGCTTGTAGTGAAAAACTATTAGGGGTATTAGAAGAGGGAAGACTCAGGGTGTGAGCTTTGAAAATGTGACTTATTTCTCCGCCTTCAGTTTTATTTATTTTTTGTCGGAAAAGAAAATGCATTGTGTTTTTCTTCTCTTTAAGGGGAATCAGTCAATGTTGGGATTGTGCTGCAGTAGAGTACATACTTTAAATTGGTCATCAAGAGCAGCTGTCCCCAACTGGAGAAGTATTTTTAGGGCTTCATTACAAGAGTATAAATCGAAAGAGTTACAAGAGTATAAAAAGGTGCTCACAGTGGGTGTTGGGGGAAATTGGAAGCGTTTGCGTTTTTACTCTGCAGGCTTGGTAATAAATCTATCTTAAGGTACAGGCTGGCTTCACACTCATTCTTTCTTCAACACACAAATATTGGTTTTAATATTCTACCCCCACCCCGATCACCCACTAACATCCCCACATCACCCTTGACCTACCCAATATCACCATTCCTCTGTCCTCTGTCACCCTTGAACCTCCCTCCATTACCTTGAACCTATTACCATCCACCTCCACATGCCTTCCCTACCCTCAGGGCCGACACCCGTTACCATCCTCATGCCCACCCTGACCCTGACCCCTCCTGTTATCTGAGCCACCTGTGCGGCCTGCCTCCATGATTACCCCCCAGCCCCCAATGAAACCTTCACCTACCAGACTCTCACCTGGACCTGCCACCCTACTGCATCCCACTTCCCCCTCTGACTGTGACTATTCCCTACTCTGATCAGTACCCTGAGTTTAACCTCCAGGACCCGGTCATTGACAGCACCGAAGCTGCCCCCTAGGACACTCTCCTCCACACCCCACCCCCACACCTTCCCCGGGACACTGTCCGCTCTCCCTTCCCCCAACAGTCTCTCCCCACCTTTCCTGCATAGTTTCCTCCTGCACCCCCCTCCACTCTTCCCTTGCCTCCCTTGTCCAGCCTACATTCCACCCTAACCCTGCTTCCATTCTTTGCCTGCACCCCATTTCCAGCCTTGGCACAGCTTTTGCTTCCGGCCCCTGACATGAGTGAAGCTATGAGCTGTCCCCAAGATGGCGAAAGCAGCATCTGCCTCAGAATTGTGGAAGAAGTGAAGCTCGCCGGTATTTATACAGTCTTAAAAGTGAGCATTCTTATTTCTTGTGGGTGGGGAACTTATTTTGGCAAGAAACCTTAATTCTGGTGAGGTGGCCTTTTAATGAGCATGCATGACATGCTAATGCATGCAACAGGGCTTCCCGACATTGTTCATGGGGAAACTCGACCCACCTTTAAAGTCCCAAAAGTAAGATTCCTAGGCCTGAATCTTCTGGTCGACGTGCGGGGAGTGGGACACGCTCACCAACATGTAAAATGATGCGCGGTGATGTTGGGCGTGCGTCCCGACATTACCGCGCGTCATTCCGATCTTCAGTTCGGCGGGTGCGCACTGGAGTCAGCTGCACGCTGTCAAAGGCCTGTTAAGGTCATTTAAAAACCAATTGAAATCATTAACAGGGCTGCCCATCCAACCTTAAGGGCGGGATGAGGTTTCATGAAGGCTTTATAAATTAAATAAAAGATTTTTTTGAAATACATAAACATGTCCCAGCTCCAATGATACTGTGACACTGCCACATGAGGGAAATGTCTAATTAATTTTTTAAATTTTTTTTTCCATTTTTCATAATTAAGTTAATCTCACTAAGGCAACTCTGTGCCTCGGAGATTTCTGCACTCTTTCGCACAAGTGGCACGAAAGAGCGCAGAACCCGACTCTCCCTCCTCCCCCCACCCGCTCAGGGAGCACTGAGTGCCTCCAAGTGCGCGTCACTCTGGGCAGGCCTTATTGGCCCACCCACATAAAATGGCAGTGATCAGCTCCTGCCCAGCCTGCACGACAGGGAGAAAATTCTCCCCCTAAAGTTCATCCCCATGTTAGAAAACTGATTTTTGGCCTATGCCAAATTAAGTTCCCCTGCCCGCCAAACTTCCTGCTGCTGGCGGGACTGGACAATTCTGCCCCATATTAGAAAAAGGATATAGAGGCACTGGGGAGGGTGCAAAAAAGATTTACAGGATTTACAGTAGAAGGTGCAAAACTTTATGTGTGATCTTACCACTTTCTTATAAATTACCTGTTTCACCTCCTTTGACTTGCATCTTGGGGAACTCCTTGAGTACCCAATACTTAGAATTTTTACATCATATTTACAGAAACAGGCCATTCAGCGCAAGTGGTCTATGTTGGTGTTTATGTTCCACACGAGCCTCCTCCTTTTGCAGTTCATCTCACCTTACCAGCATATCCCTCTATTCCTCTCTTTCTAGTGCTTACCTAGTTTCCCCTGATATGTAGCTGTTTAACTTAAAGACTCCTTGTGGTAGCGAGTTCTATCTTTTAACCATTCTGTAGGTAAAGACATTTCTCCTGAATTCCTTCATGGATATTTTATCTGATATTTAAGGCTTCTAGTTTTGGACCTCCCCCACAACCAGAGAAATCCAAAAACTTAAATTTTGCTTCAGATAGCCACTTGAAGATTATTTATAATAAGACCCTTGTTGTGACATATTTTGTTTCTTGATTTCTAGACAAATGAGTGTCCAATTTATATTTTCTTCACTTTCTCTCCTCTTCAGTTGGTTCAACTGGGCACTGAGCAATAATTCATGTAGGCTTGAGACAGGGAGTTACTAAGCTGTTAACCATGAAGGATAGTAGAGCTATGTCCAATCCTACCTCATCCAATATAAAGGCAAAATATTGCAGATGCTGGAAATCTGAAACAAAAACAAAAAATACTGGAAAAACTCAGCAGGTCTAACAGCATCTGTGGAGGGAGAAACAGAAATAACATTTCGAGCCCGTGAAGAAGAGTCATACAGACTCGAAATGTTATCTCTATCTCCCTCTCCACACATGCTGTCAGACCTGCTGAGTTTATCCAGCATTTTTTATTTTCTGTCTCATCCAATGTCCATTTTGAAGCATATTCCAGGATGGGTTTCTGGAGGTTCATAAGGAGTGGGAACATTGACTGACTTTCTTCTGCTTTGGAGTGTTGAAGCTAAATGTATCATTATAGCACTACAAGAGATGGCAAGGAGACTTAATGAGTCAGGAAAGTCCTGAGGGAGCCGTAGCTTTGTAACCCTCAGCACAGACTACATCTAGATAAGTGAATGGAGTGAATATTGTGTCAGTCAATGGATTGGAGGCAGGGTGGTTTTGAATTAGTCAAACTATAGCAGAGTCTCTGAACTCATGACCAAAACTACAGCAAGAAAGAGGGTCCAGTGGGATGTGAAAATTTAAAAACTCTCAAGCCTGACCCCAGATTGCATCAAACTTGCCCAATTCTGGGTTAAGGGAGAAGTGATGGGGTGTGAGCAATCATCCTGCTCCCAGGAGGCAGGTTACTCATTTGAATATTATAACAAGGCTCAGTTTTTATCTGCCTTCCAGTCTTAACACAGGTTGGCCAGGTTTCCAAGACCTTTGGTAACCCAACAGCTAAATGGAGGCAGAGCTGCTGAGAGAAAGGGGTAAGTACTTTTCCAGCACTGCCTGTGCCAGGAGGAGCATGAAAGCAACCCCAGGCCCTCCTAAGTTAACATTCTTCCACCCCCAAGGATCACCGTGACCACCCCCAACCTCAGGATCATTGGGTACCCTCCCAGGATTGGACCTCCCATAGGATTTAACCCTCCCCTTCCTCCCAGGATCAATTTCGTCCCTCAAGATTCACACCCTCCCCTTGCTTTTACTAACTCTAGCAACAGACTCCCTACCTGCTCTTGGGTTGCAGTTTCCTCTTTCCCCTCCTGACAGGGAGCCAAATGTGCCAATAGGGTTTGACCTCCAGATCAGGAAACCTTCTGGGAAAGGAAGGCACATTGTCTGGAGTCAACAGTGTGTGGGACCCAACCACAAGAGCCCCCAGTGGCTCAGAACACCCACCCTTGTAAAGATCAGGGCCTGGATCTCTGGAATACAGCTGGATTATTTCCCCAGTAAAATTCAGTAAGTGGAGGATAGTTACATAATGTTTATAAAATCAATCCCAATCACTCAGAGCAGTGCAGTTTCCATGCATGATTGACAGGGAAATTGTCTTTCATATTCAATCATAAGTGAGCGGGGTGGAGATTGGGGATAAGAGGGACCCTTTCCTTCCTTTGCCATACTTGGGGCATTATCTCTGCCACTCTGGGTCTACTGCTATCTTCTACCCTGCTGTAGTTGAGCAGAGTGGGAGGGCAATGGTGAGCAGAGCTTCCGCCCACCATACCCCACTCCCCACCCCCACTCACTTAGACACTTAAACGCAGTATGTTGAAAAGGAGCAGCAAGGCAGCAAATAGACACTTCATCACTTTTCTATCAGTGACCTGCCCGATTTAGAGCAGGGTAACTGAAAAAAATGCAACTCTATATATTATCAGACACATTGTCCCATGATGCTGTGTCATCCCAAAATCCTAACACCTTCTTTGGACGTAATCTGTCTTTCATAAACCCCTGCTGGCTCCAACTTACCACATTTTCTGCCACGAGATGTGAATTAATTTCTTCCTCTTAAGATAGACTCCAATATTTTTCCCACTATTGATTCCAAGTTAACAGACTTGTTACCCCTAAGTTCATGCTTGAAACCTTTTTTTAAAACATTGGACCAACTTAAGCTATGTACTAATCTCATGGTACCAAGGTTGTGCAAAACAAGCTGTGAAAGATTTCTGCCACAGTTCCCCTGCTTCTACCCAGATTTTATGAAGCACTCTTGGATGAATTCCATCTGATTCTGATGCTTTATGAATGTTTCAGTCTCTTAATGACCTTTCTTTCTGACCTCTATTTCCTCATGTTCTCTCTAATTATTGGAAAGAGAAGGCCATTGACAACTTCTATGCTGCCAAATAGTTTGTCACCCTCCTACTTTCTGCTACAAAAATACCTGAATTTTTTTTTCCCTTCCTAATTGTTCATGTCTATTGTTTTTCCAATCTTAGCCCTTTCATTATGAATTTCCATTCTTCCTTGCTTAAAAATGCTGTGTCTTCCGGGCTCTGCGCCCTCCAATACCTTAACCAGTTGGCTGTTCTTCATTTGTTGCACCGAGACATTGGCAGTTGCTCACCAATGGAGACAAGCACAGTGAAGCCCAATCGGTGTTCATCCAATTTCTATAACTGCCTAATTTCCTGAAAGGTGTTGCAGGTTAGCATGTTGGACTGGGATTCTGGCTCATCCTAGCCCATGAATATTGAGCCCATAAACATTGAGGACAATTAAAATGCCCCCATCGTAGTTGAGAGCAGCTAACTTAGCACAGTATTAGGATCAAACCAGTGACCTTTCATGTGGCTCAGTGCTACAACAGGCAATCACTTGACCTTGAAGCATAAGTCCAACTTTCCTTTTTATTCTGTTTGTGTTTTATATTTTAGTTATCACATTTTCTCTTCTCAGCCTGTAAACCTGCTAAAGCAGTTTTGCTTTTCTTGTTACTTTTCTAATCTTCTTTATTAATATATACATTTCATCTGTACCATTCCTTTTACATTCTTAAAATCCAATGTGTTGGATTTCTGCCCTTCCTTCTGTGGTAGCATTCCTGCCTCTGAACATCAAATGTCACTATGGGCCTAAGCATGTGACCTGGGCTGACACTCCATTCGGAGCATCAGAGGTGCCGTCCTTTGGATGACATGTTAAACCAATGTGGACAAATCAAAAAAGAACTGCAAAGTTCTTGGCTAACATTTACCCCTTAACCAACACCACACAAAATGGGTGAACATTTATCTAATTTTCTGTTTATGGGATCTTGCTGTACAAATAATGGCTGCTGTGATTCACTACATAACAACAGTGACTGCACTTCAAAAATTACTTCTTTAGCTGCAAACAACGTTGTGACGTTCTGAAGCTCTGAAAGGTGCTATATAAGTGAAAGTTCTTTTTTGTCCCCATTTTGTCCCTCAAGCTTTTAAAATACTATCCTCTGGACTTGTTATTTTTACTGTACAGAGTTATTTTCCAGATTTACCCCTGCTACAGTATCAACTTCAAGGCAGTATTTGTCATAATTTGACATTTCGATACTAATGCAGAAGAAATAGCATTTAAGCCAAGTACATTATTAGTTGGTGACACGCTGTATGTATAATACTCTTAATTCATAATTTATAATTCCTCTCAATACAAACACCTCAGTGACAGATTTGCAACCAGCAGAACCACAGAATGGTTAGAGCACAGAAGGAGGCCATTTGGCCCATCGTATCTGTGCTGGCTCTGAGAAGGAGCAATTTACCTAGTGCCACTCTCTGACCTTCTCTCTATAGCCCTGCACATTCTTCCTTTTCAAATATTAATCCAGTTCCTGCTTAAATGCATTGATTGACCTTGCCTCTGTAATGCTCTAACACAGTGCATTCCAGATCCCAACCACTCGCTGAGTGTCAAAAATATTTCCTCATGTCTCCTTGCTTCTTTTGCCAATTACCATAACTCTGTGCCCTCTTGTTATTGATCCTTCCACCAATGGGAATAATTTTTCCCTATCTACTCTGTCCCAACCCCTCATGATTTTGTATACCTCAATCAATCTCCTCTCAACCTTCACTTCTCCAAGGAAAACAGTCCCAACCTCTCCAATCAATGTACTGAACTGAAGTTCCTCACTCCTAGAGCCATTTTCATGAATCTTTTTTGCACTATCTCTAATGCCTTCACACCTTCCTAAAGTGTGGCACCCAGAAATGGACAGAACCCTGTTTTTGAGGCTGAACCAGTGTTCTATAGAGGTTTAACATAACCTCCTTGCTTTTGTACTCAATGCCCTCTTAATAAAGCCTAGGGTGCTATGTGATTTATTAAACACTCTCTCAAACTGTCCTTCCACCTTCATTGACTTCTGCATATATTCATCCAGATCCTTCTGTTCCTGTACCCCGTTTAGAATTGTATCCTTTATTTTTTATTGTCTATCCACATTCTTCCTACCAAAATGAATCACTTCACATTCTCTGCATTAAATTTCATCTGCCATTTGTCCAACCATTTCACTACCCAGTCTATGTCCTTTTGAAATTCCACACTATCCTCCTCAACAAAAACAAAAACAGAATTACTTGGAAAAACTCATCAGGTCTGGCAGCATCGGCGGAGAAGAAAAGAGTTGACGTTTCGAGTCCTGAGTTGGCTATCCTCCTCATTGTTCACAATTTTTCCAGGTTTTATGTCATCCTTCATTTAATGTTGCACAACTCAAAATATTTCCTTCAGACACAATCAAACTTTGAAAGGATAAAATCTATAATATTTACTGCTAGGTACTTCTTTCCACAATTCAGGTGGAGACAGTTTCTAAATTTCCAATGTCCATTATTCTGCTTTGTTAAAATCCTGGTGATATTAAGGGTGCTTTGGTGTTTGTCAGCCTCCCAATTTTCCATAATCTCAGGCTCATTACTGAACATTAGGTCAAGTGTAGTTTGTCCAACAGCTCTGTGCTAGCTCATGAACTTACCTGATCTATTCAAAACATCTGTACACTCAATTCACTTTAATTTAGAAAGATTACAATCCCGGTATGTACTATATCCGCTTGCCTTGATGTACTCATGTCAATTTCCTCTCAGCTTTCTGGGCCGCATAGCAATTTACATTGGCTAATTTCCATTGTCACAAGCTTCTACTCAAATTGACTGACTTTTCCCTCATCCAAAGGTAAATTAACTTTTTCAATAACTGTTGCATAATCCATTAGTGGCAGTATTGGAAGGAGTGACCACTGCACAGTCCTTGTGGAGACCCTCCATCCTGTTTGTGGCACTACCACTGGGCTAAATGAGATAGATTCAGAACAGACACAGCAACTCAAAATTGAGCAATGAGACACTGTGGGCCATCGTCAGCAGCAGAATTGTATTCAACCACAATCTGTAACTTCATGGCCTGGCATATCCCCCTCTGTACAATTACCTTGGTTCATTGAAGAATGCAGGAGGGCATGCCAGGAGCAGCACAAGGTATACCTAAAAATGAGATGTCTACCTGGTGAGGCTACAACACAGGATTATGTGCATGCCAAACAGCATGAGCAGCAAGTGACAGACAGAGCTAAGTGACCCACAATCAACAGATCAGATCTAAGTCCTTCAGTCCTGCGACATCCAGTTGTGAATGGTGACGGACAATTAAACAACTAACCAGAGAACCAAGTTCCACAAATATCCCCATCCTCAGTGTTGGGGGATCCCAGCACATCAGTACAAAAGACGAAGCTGAAGCATTTGCAACCATTTTCAGCCAGAAGTGATGGGTGGATGATCCACCTCAACCTCCTCCTGAGGTCCCTGCCATCACAGATGCAATTTTCAGCCAATTCTATTCACTTCCTATGATACCAAGAAATAGCTGCAGGCCCCAGATACAGTAAAGATTATAAGCCCTGACAATGTTCTGGCAGTAGTACTGAAAACCTTTGCTCCATAACTAGCCATGTCTCAAACCAAGCTGTTCCACTGAAGTTACAGCACTGGCATCTATCTGACAATGTGGAAAATTGCCCAGGTATTTCCTGTCCACAAAAAGTGAGACAAATCCAATTCGGTCTATTCTTGTTCATCAGCAAAGTGATGGAAAGTGGCATCAACAGTTATACAGCAATAATCTGCTCATTGACGCTCAGTATGGGTTCCGCAAGGGCCACTCAGCTACTGACCTCATTACAGCCTTGATCCAAACATGGACCAAAGAGCTGTACTCAAGAGGTGCGGTGAGAGTGACTGCCATTGACATCAAGGCAGCATTTGACCAAGTGTGGCATCAAGGAACCCTAACAAAACTGGAGTCAATGGGAATCAGGAGGAAAACAGTCCTCTGGTTGGAGTCATACTTAGCACAAAGGAAAATGGTTGTTTTTTTGGAGGTCATTCATCTCAGCGTCAGGACGTCACTGCAGGAGTTCCTCAGGATAGTGTCCTAGGCTCTTCGTCAATGACCGTCACTCCATCATAAGGTCAGAATTGGGGATGTTTGCTGATGACTGCACAATGTTCAGCACTGTTCGCAGCTCCTCAGATAATGAAGCAGTCCATGTCCATATGCAGCAAGACCTGGACAACATTCAGGATTGGGCTGATAAGTGGAAAGTAACATTCATGCCACACAAGGGCCAAGCAATGACCATCTCCAATAAGAGAGAATCTAACCATCTCCCTTTGACATTCAACACCACTACCACCACTGGACCCCCGCCATCAACATCCTGGGAGTTACCAGAAACCGAATTGGACCAGCCATGTAAAAACTGTGGTGACAAGAACAGGTCAGAGTTTGGGAATTCTGCAGCAAATAGCTCGGCTCCTGTCTCCCTAAAAGCTGTCCACCATCTACAAGGCGCAAGTCAGGAATGTCATGGAATACTCTCTACTTGTCTGGATTGCAGCGACTCCAACAACACTCAAGAAGCTAGACACCAGCCAGTCAAAGCAACTCACTTCATTGACATCCCATCCACCAGCTTAAACATTCACACCCTCCACCCCAATGCACAGTGGCAGCAGTGTGTACCATCTACAAGATGCACTGTAGCAACTCACCAAGCCTCTTTAAACAGCACCTGCCAAATCCATGACCTCTACCACCTAGCAGGACAAGGGCAGCAGATGCATGGGAACACTACCACCTGCAAGTTCCCTTCCAAGTATTACACCATCCTGACTTGGAACTATATCACTGTTTCTTCACTGTCACTGGATCAAAATCCTGGAACTACCTTCCTAACAGCACCAACAGCACCAAATGGACTGCAGCAGTTCAAGAATGCAACTCACCCCAATCTTCTCGAGTGCAATTAGGGGTGGGCAACAAGTGCTGACCTAGCCAGCAACACAGACATCCCATAAAAGAAGAAAAAAGTCTCTTCCATTCCCCAAATCTATTCATCTATTTGAAATGTTTAAAACCTTCTGTGTGAATCTCAAAAAAAAGAAAAAATTCCTTGCAAAAGCTAGAAGCAGAAACATAACTGAGCTAGCTATATAAATATTGTAGCCACAACAACAGGTCAGAGTCTGGGAATTCTGTGGCTTGTAAGTCATGCTGTGACTCCCCAAAGCCTGTCTACCATCTACAGAGCACAAATCAGGAGTGTGATGGAATGCTCTCCATTTGCTTGGATGAGTGCAGTTCCAACAATGTTCAAGGAGCTTGACACCATCCAGGATAAAGCAGACCACTTGATTTACACCCCATCCACCCCAAATGTTCACTCTTTCCACCACTGATGTACAATGGCAGCAGTGTATAGTATATACAAGATGCACTGCAGCAAATTGCCAAGATTCCTTTGAAGCATCTTCCAAACCCATGACCTTACCATCTACAAGGACAAGGACAGCAGACACTTAGGAACGTCATGATCTGAGGGTTCCTTCCAAGTCACACACACCATCCTGACATGGAACTATATCACCGTTCTTTCAATGTTGCTGGATCAAAAACCTGGAACTTCCTCCCCAACAACACTGTGGGTGTACACCCTGCAGTAGTTCAAAAAGGCAGCTTGTCACCACCTTCTCAAGGGCAATTAGGAATGGGTAACAAATGATGGCCTTGCCAGTGGCGCTCACACTCCATGAAAGAATAAAAAATAACGGTTTCCACAAAACAGTCTCCATTTTTGTGTAAATCTCACATCCATTTCAAGATTAGCCCCAATAAATCCAATGTGTTCCATAAATATCACTCCTGTAGGTTTTTCCTTTTTTTAAAAATTCATTCTCAGGATGTGGGCCTTACTAGTTAGGCTAACATTGTTTACCCATCCCTAGTTACCAGGATTTTTCTTAAATAAACAAATTCAAATTCTCAAACTGCTACAGGAAAATTTGAACTCACATTCTGTGAATTATTAACATAGTGATATAAATGCTACACTATCGCTTCACTTCTGGTAAAATCTCTGCATCAGTAAATGTGTAAATCTGCTGCCACACTGAAGAGTTTCAAGCCCCAGTCTGCGCAAAGAGAGGTAATATGTGCAGAAAGCAACAGGCCTCTGTGGCCCAACGCTTAGAAGGAGAAATGTAGCCAGATCTCTTGCTTTCTGCTGACTCTGTGTTTGCATTGGCTAAACAGAAGATCAGTTTTAGTTGTGATGGGCCCCCATGTAGTTGTGACCTTCGGGTGGTCAGTGATTTAAGCTCATTGCAAGAAGAATGGCCATTTAGATGAGGGGCTGGGGAACTCCCAGCAATAATTGAGACACAGAGAAAGCTGGAGGGATTGGAGTCCAGAAGATGAATCAGTATCCATGTGAATATCCCCAGTGAAAAATAATCCATAACTCTATTATAACCACACTAAAGCATCTCTGAGCTGTAATTGCAAGAATGTCTCTAATCCGTGGGTTGCCTTTGAAATCATTTTCCCCAAAATTCTCCTTGAAGGATGGAATCAAACCAACCCAGTTTTCATCTGTTTCCAATACCAAGTGTTTTTTTTAATAAATTACTTTCTACATTGGCAGTATTTTCACATGAACACCTTATAGACTAGTGTAACTTTTTTAGGACCTACACCTGTTGGGTGTCCTTGGGTTTTTAATATACAAAAACTATTAAAGATGTCAGAAGTGCTGCTCAATCTACAGTTTGTCTGCCTGAATTTATATCCAATATAAGTGTCTCATTGCAAGGTCATCAGTAACCCAGGTGGCCCCTCAGATTAAAGTCTCAATTCCATTGTACTTCATTTGGGTGTTGAAGGAATAGGGTTTATTTTGTCAGCTTGATTGACATAAAATTGTACAGGGTTATTTTATTCTTTATGAAAGCACAAGTATTCTTGGAGTAGGCAGTTATATCAAATCTATGGATTACCAAAGCACTTTGGTTCCCTTCTCAGAAATGGGAAATAAATTGGTAAAGTTGCATGTACTTTGTTATCAACATCCTCTATAATCTTCAGTGTAATATTCACTGAGAATATCATTTAAAGCATTGCAGCTGAGAGCAGGTTGGAATCATGAGAAATAATTGAATCTTTAAAATCTCAGCTATGCATATTTTTCCTGAAATCAGATCATCTGATCTAAAGTGTTTGTTAAATTTGTAGATCAGTGAATCAGTAGCTTAAGCAACAAGCAAGCACACTCAATCTTTTGGCTTTGCTGAGGTTGCAGATCCTTTTTTCTGATAAAAAAACAACTATTATTGTATTTATAATTATACTTTTTAATGTAGAAAAGCATTTCAAATTGATTCACAGTTTGCTTAGGCTAAGAGCGTGAGATTAGGAGAGGTGACCAAAACATTAGCCAAAGGACTGGACTTTAAGATGGGTCTTAAAGGTGAAGAGGGAGAGCTAATAGAGGGATTTAAAGACAGCAATTGAATATCAGCCTTGGCTCATTTGGCAGCATTCTCACTGAGTCACATGGTTCCATTGTTAAATTCCATTTCAAGGCTTGAGCATAAAAATCAAGGCTGACTTTCCAGTGCAGTACTGATGGATTGCTGCACTGTTGTAAGTGTTATCTTTTGAATGAGATGTTAAATCAAGACCCCATCTACCTTCTCAGTTGCATGTAAAACATCCCATGGCATTATTTTGAAGCAGATTGGGGCAGTTACCCTGGTTTCCTGGCCAATATTTATCCTTCAATCAACATCACAAAATAACAGGTTATCTGGTCATTAATATTTTGCTGTTATGGGAGCTTGCTGTGCGCTGACTGCTATGTTTCCTACATTACAACAGTGACTCCACTTCAAAAGTACTTTGATGTCCGGTGGTCTTGATAAGTGTTTTATAAATGTAAGTCATCCTTTTACTTTTCTTTTTTCATAATTCCAGAGCATAGTGCTCAGATGGTCTCTATAGATCAGTTTTATTGTTCAGAGTTTAAGGTGAGGTGAATGTTTTAGACACAATACAATGGAGTGAAAAAAATTATAGCTGAATGTTTTCAATGTGTGAACATGAGCTGGCCATCAGTTAAAGGCTAAGAATGAAAGACAAATGCTTAACAAATACATCCAAAAGTAAAACATGAGTTAAAGTATCAGACAATACAATTTTAGTAACTGTTGAACAGTAGATACAAAAGTAGGAGGCTACCAGCTTTGGCTCAATGGTAGCTCTTTCTGAGTCAACAGGTCATGGGTTCAAGCTCCACTTCAGAGGCTTGAGCATATAATCTAGGCTGATACATCAATGCAGTACTGAGGGACTGCTGCACTGTTCTAGTTGTTTACTTCATTACTATATATGGGACTGTGAATTGTTTTGTTCTGGATTGCACTGCCTGAAAGGCTGGATGAAGCAGATCCAATAGTATCTTTCCAAAGGGAATTAGATAAATATTTGAAAAGAAGAACATTGCTGGGCTATTGGAAAGGAGCAAAGGAGTGGGACTAGTTGGATACCTTTTTCAAAGAGCTGGTTCAGACACAATGGGCCAAATAGTCTCACTCTGTGCTGTAAGATTCTATGAATTAGGAAGAAACAAATCACTGAGAATAATTTGTCTTCAGAATAAATTGCTCAAGTGAATGAACGATCACCAGTCTATCCAACTGGACCAAGATTTGAAAACTGAGATATTGTATTCTAAGGAATTTCTTTTTAAGGCATTTGCTGATTGAGTAACAAGATGCCAAAAGCCGAGAACACACTTCCTGACAGCACACGAGAGGAGACTGTCCAATCTTCAAATGTATGAACTCGGTGAAAGCTGTTTTGAGCATTTCTTCGCCATCATTCCGGAAAGTGCTGCTGTCACTGGTTGCACTCCCTTGGGCATTAGCATCTAATGATTCCTTTAAATATTCTTTGTTGTGTGCAGCCAGTTTATTTCAATGAGCATTCTCTTCAAATTTATTGTGCGGCTGTCCTTGTGCAGTATCTTAAAAGCACCTGTGTGGTACCTTTACAATTGTGGCCATGCACACGCACAGCTTGTAGAGAACATTGCCAGCAGCCCTCCTAATTGTTTAAGTAAGCAACCTTCATATGTGAAAATGAAAACCAGTGGACTATTCTGACAGTTAATAGGATGTCATAGCCAAATATAATGTTATCACATGACATTCACAACATGTGCACTTTCTGGCAAGTGTTCCTATACTGTATAAAGCTTGGGAACAGGAATCCGAGATGATTTTGCCCATGAAGACTGAGCAAGGAAATATCATTTTTGGCAGTTAACAAATATGCAAGTTCCAAAATAACATTCATCACTCAAAAGAGTTAACCTGCACAGTTTCACAATTAGTACATAGTGTAAAGAACCTTGAGCCTTCTGGTTTTTGTAAGGTTGATTGCCAAACTTGATCAGCAACCCAGTAATTAGGATTGCCATTGCCGGAACAGTTTCCCAGTGCAAACCCACTCCAAATTATAATTGTTTCTCCCTGAATTTGTTGCTTTCAGATATTGAGAAACAAGAGAACATAAACATTATACACTCCTTCCTCCATGCACAATGACTCGTGTGGAGTATAAACACCAACACATATTAGTTGGACCCATGGCCTGTTCCTTTGCTGTGTATTCATTGTCATATCAGATAGCCTTCCTTTCCATTCCTCCTCCTTCTGTCCTTCCAAGCTCTGCCATGTCCAGCAGATTCACAGTTAAAAAGATATTAAAAAAACAGCTGAGTAGCTATAATTCTTCTAAATATCTATTCATCCAGAGTTGTTAAAGCATTTATGTGATCCACCAAAAACGTGGCACCTGGAGAAAATAGAAAATGTTCGCCCCATCTTCTGAGTGGAATTTCCATCAGGTAACTGATCGCATCAAACAGAACATTGATGGATTTAAGGGGAAGGGAGATGAAGACGCGAATGAGAAACAAATGTTGATGGGGTTAGATAGATAAAGCTGGGAGGAGGCTTGTGTGGAACAGAAACACCAACATGGACTTGTTGGGCCAAATGACCTGTATCTGTGCTGTAATGCTACTTGCTACGTAAGGACACCTTTCAAACACCAATTAGATATTTTACATGTTGTTATGACACTGAGAAATCATAAAGGTGAGGGCAAATGAAGGAGGTCATTTGCATTCTCATTGCTTATTCTTGCATAGAAGCTATTGTCCTCCCATCACTGCACTGAACCAGCTCTTGAGTGATTTAAAGAAAACCATTTTAGACACTAATCACTCCTTGCACAAAGAAAAACTGCTCTTATTGTGAAATGTTGAGTGCCCTGCAACTGTGAATTGAAGATCTTATGGGGAAGAGCATAACTAAAGACCATCAATATAAGATAGCCGCTAAGAAAGCCAATAGGGAATTCAGAAGAAACTTCTTCACCCAAAGAGAGGTGAGAATGTGGAACTAGCTACCACAGAGCGTGGTTGAAGTGAATATTATGGATGCATTTAAGGAGATACTAGGGCCCAGATTTTCATCATCTGGAGAGGCTCTGTGTCATGGCGGAAATGACCAAAAATCCAAAGTTCCACCCCCAAACACAATATTCTTATTTGCATAAGGGTGGGACTGAAACAAAAACAGAATTACCTGGAAAAACTCAGCAGGTCTGGCAGCATTGGCGGAGAAGAAAAGAGTTGACGTTTCGAGTCCTCATGACCCTTTGACAGAACTAAGTAGAAATAGGTTCACACATGCATGTTTTAAAAAGCAGCTGATCATGTAAATCATCGGCTACCTCCACTGAAGTGGGATTTTGGTAGCCCAGAAATGTGAAACCCAACGTGTGCAGATTGGACCAGGTAAGAGCTGGTCTGAACTTGGTGGATTCATTTGGATAGCCAGGTGCCCCTGTGGAGAGGTAAGTTACCCCTATGAATATGGTCCTGGGGCATCTTTGGGATAGGTAAGGCACCATTTGAAATTGTTAAAAGTAAATGTGATTGTGCATAAAAAGTGAATAAATCATTGGAACTGTTAAAGCTGTCAAAGAACTGTCAAGCTGTCAAAGAACTATCAAAACTCATTGGAACTTCAAAACTCATTGGAACTTCAAAACTCATTGGAACTCAATGCTATCAATGGATTTAACTCTGCTGGGCTTTAACTTTAAAAAAAATCTGAAATTCAAAAACACAAGTACCTGACATTTCATTCTGTCAGTTAACATATGCCTGAGGGTTGTCATTATATGATTAGTGCTGCAAAGACTGATTTTACAAACTAATATTATCACAGAGGGGCGCCTGTTAAGTGAGCAGTTTGTTTGACAGCTCCAAGTGATTATAAAATAGAAACCTTTGCCTGCATAAGAGATTAATGAAGGAATTTCTAAGTATTGAATGTTTTTTTTAATCAATGAGAGTGTTTTTTTAAATTTAAAATAGTGACACCATCAATAGACACATAGTGCAAATCTGGGACGATTTCACCCAAAGTGTGGTAGCGGGCAGGTGAAACAGTGTTTTACCCGCCGGCCGTAATGGTGGGCTTTCACGCTGTATCATCCCAAACCTGCTGCATTACTTATGCATTCCTGGGAAACACATGGACTCTCATTCACCCACCATGCCATCGCCTCGCCGCTTCATCACGCCAGGCGCCATATTTAAAGCCCAGCCATGCGCAAACACCTCAGTGCTTCCAGTCCACAACTGCTGCAAGATGTCCACGAAAGGCAAAAAGACTGCACCCCAGGTTTAGCAACACGTCACTGGAATGCCTTTTGGATGCCATGGATGCCCGCTGTGATGTCCACTACACCTGCTATGGCTGCAGCATGGGCAGCGGTGTGACCAACCAGGCTTGGGAGGTCTGAAACAAAAACAGAAAATGCTGGAAAAATTCAGCCGGTTTAGCAGCACCTGTGGAAAGAGAAACAAAGTTAAAGTTTCGAGTCCATATGACCCTTCTTCAGAGCTGAAGAGAAGTGGAAATGTGATGAAATTTATACTGTTTAAGAAGGGTTGGGGATAGACATGGGGGCATGAAAGCAGGATGCTGTGTTGAATTGGCAAACGACCAGGAGGTCTGGGTCATGCTTGCAGACAAACCATAGGTGTTTCGCAAAGTGGTCACCAAGTCTGCGTTTGGTCTCCCCGATATAGAGGAGACCACATTGGGAGCAGGGGATGCAGTAGACCAAATTAAAGGAGGTGCAAGTGAAGCGCTGCTTCAACTGAAAGTAGTGTTTGGGCCCTTGGATGGTGAGGAGGGAGGAGGTAAAGGGCCAGGTGTTGCACCTTCTGCGTTTGCATGGGAAGGTGTCGTGGTAAGGGGACAAGGTGTTAGGGGTGATGGAGGAGTGGACCAGGATGTCTTGGAGGGAACGGTCTCTACAGAATGTTGGCAGGAGGGGTGAGGGGAAGATGTGTTTGGTAGTGGCATTATGCTGAAGTTGGCGGAAATGGCGGAGGATGATCCTTTTCCAAAACAAAAACAAAAATACCTAGAAAAACTCAGTAGGTCTGGCAACATCTGCGGAGAGGAACACAGTTAACGTTTCGAATCCAAATGACCCTTCAACAGAACTAAGTAAAAATAGAAGAGAGGTGAAATATAAGCTGGTTTAAGGGGGGTGGGACAAGTGGAGCTGGATAGAGGGCCAGTGATAGGTGGAGATAACCAAAAGATGTCACAGACAAAAGGACAAAGAGGTGTTGAAGGTGGTGATATTATCTAAGGAATGTGCTAATTAGGGGTAGAAAGCAGGACAAGCAAGTTACAGATAGCCCTAGTGGGGGTGGGGTGGGATGAAGGAATCAAAAAAGGCTAAAAGGTAGATATAAAACAATGGCTGGAAATACATTTAAAAATAATGAAGTAGGTGGGAAAAGAAAAATCTATATAAATTATTGGGAAAAAAAAGGGGGGGAATCGGAAAAGGGGTGGGGATGGAAGAGAGAGTTCATGATCTAAAATTGTTGAACTCAATATTCAGTCCAGAAGGCTGTAAAGTGCCTAGTCGGAAGATGAGGTGCTGTTCCTCCAGTTTGCGTTGAGCTTCACTGGAACAATGCAGCAAGCCAAGGACGGACATGTGGGCGTGAGAGCAGGGTGGAGTGTTGAAATGGCAAGTGACAGGGAGGTCAGGGTAATGCTTGCAGACAGATTGAAGGTGTTCTGCAAAGCAGTCACCCAGTCTGCGTTTGGTCTCTCCAATGTAGAGGAAACCGCATTGGGAGCAACGAATGCAGTAGACTAAATTGAGGGAAGTGCAAGTGAAATGTTGCTTCACTTGAAAGGAGTGTTTGGGCCCTTGGACAGTGAGGAGAGGGGAAATAAAGGGGCAGCTGTTGCACCTTCTGCGGTTGCATGGGAAGGTGCCATGGGAGGGGGTTGAGGTGTCGGGGGTGATGGAGGAGTGGACCAGGGTGTCCCGGAAGAAACGATCCCTGCGGAATGCCGCCAGGCGGGGTGAAGGGAAGATGTGTTTGGTGGTGGCATCATGCTGGAGTTGGCGGAAAGGGCGGAGGATGATCCTTTGAATGCAGAGGCTGGTTGGGTGATAAGTGAGGACAAGGGGGACCCTATCATGTTTCTGGGAGGGAGAAGAAGGTGTGAAGGCAGATGCGCAGGAGATGAGCCAGAGACGGTTGAGGGCCCTGTCAACCACCTTGGGTGGAAAACCTTGGTTAAGGAAGAAGGAAGACATGCCAGAGGAACTGTTTTTGAAAGTGGCATCATCAGAACAGATGCGATGGAGGCAAAGGAACTGAGAGAATGGGATGGAGTCCTTACAGGAAGCGGGGTGTGAGGAGCTGCAGTCGAGGTAGCTGTGGGAGTCGGTAGGCTTGTAATGGATATTGGTGGACAGTCTATTACCAGAAATTGAGACAGAGGTCAAGGAAGGGAAGAGAAGTGTCAGAGATGGACCATGTGAAAATGATGGAGGGGTGGAAATTGGAAGCAAAATAAATAAATTTTTCCAGGTCCAGATGAGAGCATGAAGCAGCACCAAAGTAATCATCGATGTACCAGAGAAAGAGTTGTGGGAGAGGGGCCGGAGTAGGACTGGAACAAGGAATGTTCCACATACCCCCTAAAGAGACAGGCATAGCTGGGGCCCATGTGGGTACCCATAGCCACACCTTTTATTTGGAGGAAGTGAGAGGAGTTTAAGGAGAAATTGTTCAGTGTGATAACGAGTTCAGCCAGATGGAGGACAGTAGTGGATGGGGATTGTTCATGCCTCTGTTTGAGGAAGAAGCGGAGAGCCATCAGACCATCCCGGTGGGGGATGGAGGTGTAGAGGGATTGGATGTCCATGGTGAAGAGGAGACGGTTGGGGCCAGGGAACTGGAAATTGTTGATATGATGTAGGGTGTCAGAGGAATCACGGATGTAGGTGGGAAGGGACTGGACAAGGGGATAGAGAATTGAGTGAAGATAGCAAGAAATGAGTTCCGTGGGGCAGGAACAGGCTGACGTGATCGGTCTGCCAAAACGGTCCTGTTTGTGGATTTTGGGTAGGAGGTAGAAGCGGGCCGTCCAAGGTTGGGAGACTATCAGGTTGGAAGCTGTAGAAGGAAGATCTCCAGAGGAGATGAGGTCAGTAACAATCCTGGAAACAATGGCTTGATGTTCAGTGGTGGGGTCATGGTCCAGGGGGAGGTAGAAGGAAATGTCTGCGAGTTGACACTCAGCCTCTATGAGGTAGAGGTCAGTGCGCCAGACAACAGCAGCACCACTCTTGTCAGCGGGTTTGATGACAATGTCAGCGTTGGACTTGAGAGAACGGAGTGCAGCAAGTTCAGAGAGAGAGACAGGTTAGAGTGGGTGAGAGGAGCAGAGAGATTGAGGATCCTTTTCTACTTCCTTTCAGGTGCTAACGTGCACAAGCTCCAACAACTTATTGATACCAATGCCCATCCAGGACCCTCTGACCCCATCCTGTCTTCTAATCCCAGCCCTTGCCGTGTATTCACCATACCCTCTGACCTTCCTCTCTCTGATGCTGAACGTACTGTACTCAGCAAAGGATTCAATTTTATAACCTTATGCCCTCACCTCAACAAATTTCGGGCTTGACACGATGCTGAACTCTTCTTCTGCCGCCTTTGGCTCTGTGCTCACTTCTTTGGGCAAGAGTCCTCACCCCATTCCACAGATCCTTTCACCCGCCTCCAGTATTCTCCCTCCACCTGGACCCCTCCCTTTGGCCTCCTACCTGCCGTTGATCTTTTAGTTGAGAACTGTTGGCGTGACATCGGCTGTATTAATTTCCCTGCCCCTCTCACCCACTCTAACCTGTCTCCTTCTGAACTTGCCGCGGTCCGTTCCCTTAGGTCCAACCCTGACTTTGTTATCAAACCTGCCGACAAGGGTGGTGCTGTTGCTGTCTGGTGTACTGACCTCTACCTCACAGAGGTTGAGCGTCAACTCTCAGACACTTCTTCCTACCTCCCCCTGGACTATCATCCTACCACCGAACATCAAGCCATTGTTTCCAGGACTGTCACTGACCTCATCTCCTCTGGAGATCTTCCCTCCACAGCGTCCAACCTCATAGTTTCCCAACCCCGGACAGCCCGCTTCTAACTCTTTTCCAAAATCCACAAACTGGACTGTCCCGGTAGACCGATTATGTCAGCCTGCTCCTGCCCCATGGAACTAATTTCTTCTTATCTTGACTCCGTTCTCATTCCCCTTGCCCAATGTCTTCCCACCCACATCTGCGATTCCTCTTAGTCATATCAATAATTTCCAGTTTCCTGGCCCTAACTGCCTCCTCTTCATCATGGAGGTCCAATCCCTCTACAACTCCATCACCCGCCAGGATGGTCTAAGGGCTCTCCGCTTCTTTCTTAAATAGAGGCCAGAACAATCCCCATCCACCACTCTCTTCCATCTGGCTGAACTTGTCCTCTTACTGAACAATTTCTCCTTAAACTTGTCTTGCTTCCTCCAGATAAAAGGTGTGGCTGTGGGTACCTGCATGGTCCCCAGCTAAGCCTGTCTCCTTATGGGGTATGTGGAACATTCCTTGTTCCAGTCCTACTCAGGCCCCCTCCCACAACTCTTTCTCTGGTACATCGATGACTGTTTCAGTGCCGCTTCATACTCTCGTTTGGACCTGGGAAAATGTATCAATTTTGCTTCCAGTTTCCACCCATCTATCACCTTCACATGATTCATCTCTGACACTTCCCTCCCCTTCCTTGACCTCTCTGTCTCAATTTCTGGTCATAGACTGTCCACCAATATTCATTACAAGCCTACCGACGCCCACAGCTACCTCGACTACAGCCCCTCACACCCCGCTTCCTGTAAGGACTCCATCTCATTCTCTCAGTTCCTTCGCTTCCGTTGCATCTGCTGTAATGATGCTACTTTCCAAAACGGCACTTCTGACATTTCTTTCTTCCTTCCTTAACTAAGGTTCCACCTCCCCACCACACCACTGTGGTTGACAGAGCCCTCAATCATGTCCAACCCATCTCCCACGCCTCTGCCTTCATACCTTCCCCTCTCTCCCAGAAACATGATAGGGTCCCCCTTGTCCTCACTTTTCACTCCACCAACCTCTGCCTTCAAAGGATCACCCTCTGCCATTTCCACCAACTCCAGCAGGATGTCACCACCAAACACATCTTCCCCTCACCCCCCCTGTCAGCATTCCAGAGGAACTGCTCCCTCCAGGACACCCAGGTCCACTGCTCCATCAATCCCCAATTGTCCTCTTCCCACGACACCTTCCCACAGCACCTTCCCATGCAATCGCAGAAGGTGCAATGCATGCCCGTTTATCTCCTCCTTCCTCACCATCCACACATCAAGCTAACTTATCATCTGGCCTGGCAGGCATCCTGCTTACACTCTATCCATTGTTATTCATGCAGGACAAGCTGGCACACAACAACAGGGAGAAGTCACAGACTAGTAGAGGAAGGTCTGAAATCAAGGTCCTCATGGACTTTGGAAACAGAGCCATCCAGCTGGCCAGCGATGATCTGGATTGGTCCTGTGCTGACGGTGAGGTCGGCGGTGCTCTACCAAGTAAGGATCCAGCAGTGCAACATCCATCACACAATCATGCCATGAGTGATGTGTCCTGTTTCACAGGCCACTGCCATGCACTAATTATCTCCCCTTGCTTCCGTAGGCAGATCTTGGAAACAGCCGACGGAGTCCATGACCCAGGGTCTGATCCACAGCTGATGGCAGCAGGGACTTCCAAGGTGTCCAGCACTCAGAGGACAGGATTCCAGAGGCTGGAGGCTAGATATTTGCTGAGTCTGAGTCAGCTGATAAGCCTCTGGACTCAGTCATGTCACAGTTGCTGGAGCTGCAAAGGCAAGATCAGGAACATCAGGGAGGGAGCTGCTACAAAGAGGCCAGGGCCCTCCCGGTTTTGGCGCTCCAATGGATACTTGCCAAGGTCATCACAGACAGGATGTAGCAGTCAGCAGGCTGCCTCCACCTCCGCTGTAGATGTCCGGGGAGCACCAAGATGTAGCGGCAGGATTAGGAAAGTTAAGAAGAATTAGTTGCACAGCTTGGGCACGGGTGTTAATCACTTGTACATAATGTTCACTATTGTCAGTAAACTCCCAGAATGTCTCCCTACCTATGGCTCCTTGTTCTGATGAGCAGTGTTCATGTCACTCAGATGTGAAACCTTTCTGCACAAGATAAAGGCAGGTGTCTCAGTCCAGGGCCTCTTCCCTGTGCATTGTGCAGCCTTCAGACCAAAGTGATGGTCCAGCCTCACACTACCTGAACACAATACTGATTCCTGCACCTCGACAGTGCTTGTCACTGCTGCTAGAATGTAGTGGGCAGGTACCACAGAGTTCCATCATTCTCTCTGTGTGCTCTCAGCATCTTTAAGGTGTGGCTAGCCCCTATCTCTTCAGCATCTGTGATCAGTGATCCTGTGCTTCTGAGGGGCTCAAGTGCCGAAGGTGGACAAAGGATCAGATGCTTCTAAAGTTTCATGGCTGCGCCTCTATGGTATAACCCTGTTCACAGAGGGCAAGCGAGCTGCCCTCGGCCAGACAGGAGTCAGACATTCTCAGAGGCTATGTGTAGATCTATGGAGTGTCCTCACTGCATGTCGTCATCATCCTCCTGCAGTCAAGTGACTAATAGGGCCTCCACTGTGTCTCCTTGACAGGAGCATTGTCATAGAGGGTATGTGCCCTGCCATAAGCCAGGCTAGAGTCAAACGTTCACAGATGCAGTGTGAGAATCAATAGGGTCTCCTCACTGCATGTCGTCATCATCGTCCACAAATCTAGCAGCTATGAGGGTCTCCCAAGTGTGCCTGCCTCGTCTGGCCAGTGTGAATGCCTTATCCCCATCATCGCCGCCTTCGAGGACCTCCTCACCCTCATCCCCATCAGCGTCCCCCTCATGGGATGAGACCTCCAGCTCCTCCTCAGACAGCTCCTCTCCCCGTTGCAGCACCAGGTTGTAATGGGTGCAGCAGACGATGGCGATGTGTGACACCCTCTGCAGACTGTATTGCAGGGCTCTACCAGACTGGTTCAGGCACCGGAACCTCATTTTTAGCATCCTGATGGACTGCTCCACCGAATTGCAAGTTGCAGCATGAGCCTCATTATACCATCGCTCTGCTGCAGTCTGAGGCCACCACACGGGTGTCATCAGCCATGGACTCTGGTAGCCCTTGTCCCCAAGCAGCCATCTCTGCAGCTTCTGTGGACCCTGGAATACATCTGGGATCTGTGACCAACTGAGAATCTAGGAGTTATGCACACTCCCTAGAATCCATGCACAGAGCTCCAGGATGCATTTCTTGTGGTTGCACACCAGCTGCACATTCAGTGAATGGAATCCCTTGTGGTTGGCATAGTTGACTATGTGTTGCAACAGAGATTTGAGTGCCATGTGAGCGCAGTCACTGGCACCCTGCACCTGTGGGAAATTCAAGATCTGGGCAAATCCAATCGTTCTTGCATCCTGGCTGTCCTGGTCCCGGGCGAAATGCACAAAGTTGTGTGCTCTCACAAAGATGGAATCCGTGACCTGGATGCATTTGTGGGTGGAGGTGTGTGATATCCCACAGAGGTCACCTGTGGAGCACGGAAAGAAGTCATTGACATAGAAATTGAGCACTTTCACGGCCACTGGCAGTAAATGCTTCCCATGCCCCCATGGCGCCAAACCCTTCAGCATGTGGCAGATATGAGCCACCAGTTCCCTAGACATGTGCAGTCTTCAGCGACACTGGTTCTCGGTCATCTGCAGGAATGAAAGGCGGCGTCTATAGACCCTGAGTGTTGCTAGGCGCCAACCAGTGATGACTTGCTGTGGGTGTGGGATTCCCAGCTGCCCCTTCTTCCAGAGGCTGCTGCTGCTCCCTCTGCACAGCCAGGTGCCTCAGTCGCTCTCTCCTCCATCGTCTCCGCTCTCTATACACCATGAGACATACAGCTAGTTCACCAGGCTCCATGATCCTGATGTACTCCTCCTGCAGAATGAAAGAGAGAAACATGTGGGTACTAAGAACCTGTCCTGGTTAAATGTGAAGGCCTGTTAATGCATTGCAGAGAGTGCTGGTCACCACTTGGATGGCCAGAGATTAGTGTGTTGCATGGCTGCCCAAAACCCCACCCACCTCTGCCCCATTCCACCCAACTGATTGGCTGCAGCTTTGCCCATTGGACTGCATGCTGTGCTCTTAGCTCAGGCACAGACATTCTCCTAACCCACACTGCAAGGCTGCTCTGTTAGATTGAACCATGGTGGAGATTGGTCCAAACCGGGGTGATGACATTGCAAGGGGCTGTGAGCGTCTCCACCAGTAACTGATCCATGGCCAGCTTTAGCAAGGAGATTGTACAACGTGTGCAGTCATCCAACTGTTCTGCCGTCCACTAAAACGCCCATGACTTTGCAGCCTGTGCCTGAGGGGTGGAAAGCTCTGGAGCACTTGGTGGCGCTTTGATGCCTCTGTGTTGCTTGAGTGCGCAGATAAGTTAGAAACCCAACTCCAATCAAATCAATGGCTGCACCTGAACTGTCTCAGTTACGGAAGAATAGTCACTTTATATAAGGTTTCCCTAACGCGTGGCTGCTTCCCTCGCCCACCCTACCCAGCATCCCAAATACTTGTGCTCTATATTCAACAGCAGGGAGCCCTAGCCCCCCCAACCCTCCACCCCCAAGTCACCTCAATCGCATGGCTGACCTTGCCCCGCCCCTTAACACACCTCAATCTCCAAGTCCAACAGGTGACCCTGGTGAGCGCTGCGCAATATTACTGTGTGCTTGCTTCCGAGTTCCCCTGAAAGTGCAGCCCACCAAGTGCATGCCTTTTATATGCTGTTGTGAAATACGTCGGCCTGCTTTCCTGCCAATATGGGCAGGCAATCCAGCGCAGGGCGGGTGGGGGTGTTCGATTCCGGTGGGGAGGCCTAATAATGATGTGCAGATGTATTACAATGAGGTTCCCAACATCCAATGGCAGAAAAGTGGCCCACTATCAGCAGGCTGAGTGGACGATGGCAAATGTTTTCACATTGTCATGAAACCAATCGCGCCATAGTGTCTGCTCAGGCCACCAAACACGCCCGATACCAGCAGGCACGGAAAATCTCAGCCATTATTTCATGTCATCGTGGGTCCTGCGGTTTGCCCATGCTGGATAATAGGTGAATTGGCATGGACAGGGTAAGGGCAAAGGGTGGGGGATGGGGGCATGTGTTGGCATGAGTTGGCATTGGGTTAGTACAGGGGCTATAAGGGGCCATGGACTTGGGTAGAGGGCCATATTTTGGCATGGAGATATGAGGTGCCATGGGGTTTGGGGTCATTAGATGGTGTCAAAAGGCAATGCCCCTTTATTTTTTGAAAATATGATTTTTCAACTTTCAACTGACTGGAAATTTTGCAGTTTGTACTGAGACAGAGCAAATTGGTTAAACATGCAAGGCTACATTCCAAGGTGAAGGAGAAACAAACAAATCACCTTTAGGGGAGTGTAAATCAGAGGCATTTCCTATAATCCACACACCCATCAAAATTTCTAACTGTCTAAGGAAGAGACATTAAAAAAGCATAGTACTGGATATTGAAGCAATGGCTGCCACAGAAGGACACACCCAAAACCTCTTGGAAATACACAATGGGTGAAGTATTTCAAGGCAAGGCTGCCCAGCCACTGGAGAGAGATTGCAAGTGACATAGGCAGTGCCAAGAAAGTCTTCAGCAGAGGAAACAGGCTGAATACTGCTCTCTTTTCCTCAGTCTCTTTTGGAATAAGAGTGTCGCCTGCTTTGAGAAGCCAAATCTACCAGAAACCCACCAACGAACTGAGATCCCATAATGATTGCAGCATCTACATCTGACTGCATCCAAGAAACCAGCTAACCTAATTTGGCCGCAGCGTTTAAAATCTACACCTCAAGGACAATCAAAGGACACTTAACTGTATATTATTTTGTCTTTTACATTGTACTCTAACTCCCCTTGTTTCTGATACCTGTGTGTGTTTGTGTCTGTGTGTGTGTGTGTGGGCCCAAATGACTGCATGAGGGTCGAATGATGTCACATTTTTATTATTTTTCTCAGGTTTTGTGATTAATAAATCTGCTCTTTCTTTAGCTCGAGAAAACTTAGTTTGAATAGTTTCTTATTGCTTATAGTTTAAATAGTTGAATACGTTCTGATTTGGAAAAGACATATCCTCATGGAAAAGAAACTTAGACCTTTGTTGTGATCAACCAAGGAGGTTGAATAAAGTGGAGCCAGTTCACCCTTTTTCACCCGATTGTAACAATGGCATAGGTTGGCATGGAGAGTGCGTGGGGGATGAGGGGGGGCGGGTGGTGAGGGGTGAGGGCAGTTTTTTGCTTTGATCATTTTTTAAATTAAATTCAACAAAGTGCCGAAGCACAAAGGCAGGCCTTCTGCCCAGCCTGCCTCTGCACCTGGCAATGTCTGCATTCACCCTGGGGGCGGCAGGCCTAACTTCTAATACAGCCCATCCCCTGGAACGAATATCAGAACTGTAGGCCGCCATTTGTAAAGATTGGGTTTGCAGAGCTGGGAATTCTCCCAGCGAAAACCTGGCCCTCGATAAGCAGAAGAGGAAGAAGGGAATAGATGATTACGATGGTAGATTTAGATACGAAAAAATGGGAGGAGGCTAGAATGGACCATAAAAACTGGCTATTTCTCTGCCGTATATCCTACGTATCCAACCCTATGAATGTAATCAGAGTTATGCCTTAAAGAAAGTTTATCAGAAAGGCTTAATGCAATGTTGTTCAATACAATAGCTACTAGCCAGATGTGAATAATTGGGAATCCAGCATGACAAGCTGTGTTTCTGATCAGTAAATATAAATTGAGTAATAGCCACTGTTGTAGGGCATGTGATTTCAATATGCTATTCACATGGTCAATGAGTGTGTACTTTAATCTTTTTGTGCTTCGTTGGTAAAATATTAAGACAATAAATACCTTATATGAGTTTTTTGATTCTTTTGAGTGTCTTACTGCCTTGGTTACCAAATGGTGGTAAATGCTTGTTCAGTAAATATATATGTTAAGTACATTTATTGTATTGTATGTGGTTTGTGAGGCATATTCTACTAAAACTAAAGCATGTGTCTAAAGTAGTGTCACTGTAGTCACATCTGTGGCTATTCCATAATTTCTATTGAAGATCAATGGCCTGCGGGAAACTTAATGGCCCTCGACAGGTGTACTTGCAGGCGGAGGACACATAAAATAAGATGGGCGGCTAGCCCACTGCCTTCCCACCCACCCCCAAGCTGTCCCTCATAATATGGTGGGCAGGTAAGGAGTGAGCCAGCCCACCCGCCCTTAGGCCTAATGAGGCCCTTAACTGACCAGGTAAGGGCCTAGTTCTGCCTCTGCCCCAATAATACGTATGGCTGGGGAAGGCAGAATGAAGAAGGCCAGCCTGCTCTTTCATGACCTCAGGTAAAAGGCGGTAAGGAAGAAAGGCACCTCCTTTGGAGGGGTGCCCTGTGCTTTGTGCCATTGGAGGCATCCTCCCCCAAGATGGTACCCCCCCCCATTGTGCCTCCCACCCCTGGCCTCCAGAACCTGACCACCTACTCCCCTCGCCACCTCCCTAGGGTCACCAATCTCTCCCCCTCCAAAAACTTAGGACTCACCTGCAAGTCCGGTAGCCATGGATCTCCTTGGTTCTGCTCATTGTCCCAGCAGTCGCCAGCACCAAGTTCTGGTGCTGCTGGGGCTGCTCAGCTGCCCGCCAATCAGATTGGCCAGCAGCTCTCGAGGCCGGTAATCCCTTTCCCTGAGGGGCAGAAGCCCCACTCTCAGCTTGTTAAGGCCGCCGGCCACGCCCACCACCATCTACCCCACCCACCCACACACACACACACACCCCCACCCCACACACACACCCCAGCAATATGGAACAGCCTTTTTTAAATTCGGTCAGCTCAAGGCAGACTTTTCAATGGGGTTGGGGCAGGGCAAGGGGGTTGCGGGCAATAAGCCTCACCATAAAATTCATCTCCTAATGTAATGTGCAATAATAACAGACATTTATCTATTCCCTACAGGACAAATGGAGATTTAACAGTATTTGGTTTTGCTGTGCCTTACCTGGGAGTGATCACTATGCATTATAGATGATATTTAAAACAAAATAATTCATAGGATGCAGGTGTTGCTGACAAGGCCAGCATTTGTTACCCATTCCTAATTGTCCTTGGGAAGGTGGTGGTGAGTCTTCTTCTTGAACCACTACTGTATGTGTGTTGTAGGCACTCCCAGTACCATTAGAGTGGAAGTCCAGGATTTTGACTCAACAACAATAAAAGGATGTCAATGTATTTCCAAATCAGGATGATGCGTAACTTGGAGGTGATGGTATTCCCATGTGCCTTTGTCCTACTCGGTGATAGAGATTGCAAGTTTTGTAATACAATATATAAATTCAAGTCATTAATGTAGACTGCAAAAAGTGGAAAACCATTCCAAGAACTGATGCCCCACTGTTGATTAGTGTATTACAAATATACAAACGTGACTGAATATCTGAGCACCATGTAGCAATAATCTAGGTTAATTTTGAAAAGACTTAACACTGCACCTTCCCGTTTCAATAGAAGTCAGTTTGGAAAGCAGAAACTCCAGGCAGGGTTCATAGAGTGTTGCAGGGAGTTTTACCTTTCAATGTAACAGCAATAAATTCCTCACTGATTTCCACAAATGACAACATGAAATCATAACACTGGGCATTCAATCCAAGAAGATATCAGACCTGAAGAACAAGCAACATTGACTGTTTTGTATGGTTGCCAATTTGGTTCCATGGGAATTTAGACTTTTAGGAAACCTCCAAGCAGCTGTGTTAGCTTGCACACTTCCATACCAACTGCTCTTGACTTTCTAACGGAAATTAGGAATTTACTCTTCTGTAATAATGTTTATAAATATAATAAGCATTCTAAAGATCAGCTGTACTTAGAAAATACTCATCTACTTGTCCGTTTCCATAAACAATGAGATTCATTGTTCCATTGTTTGGACTGACATCGCTCTTTTTGAAGATTACAATCCTTCTGGCAAAAATAGTCAGGCCCTGAGAATCCATCAGGTTTAGTGCCTTTTAGCAAGTTGCAAGTTCAGCTCCATAAACCTGGAAGACTTTAGGCCCAAGTCCTTCCACCTATAAGTGTAAATAGCCTTTAATCCTGGATTGGCTACCTGCCATTTTAAAATCTATCTGTATCTTTCTTAAAATTAGGTAAAGTTGACAATAGGATGCTGCCATATGCATTAGATCCTAACATTGAAAGCTAACTCTGGAGATAGTTGGTCATTCCTACATATCTACTGCAAAAGCTTATTAAAAGGTTTATTCAGCTCCTCTGGGACAATCTCTGCAGTTCCATATCTCCACAACATTGACAGCTTCATGTATCATACTTGATCTGTTGTCCCTGTTGTCTTTCCATTTCTCAGAAACTTCCCACCTATTTTTAAATTTATTTCAATCTATTGTTTTATCTCTACCTTTTAGCCCATTTCGATCCCTTCCCACCCCACCCCCACTAGGGCCATCTACCACTTGTTTGTCCTGCTTGCTACCCTTAATGTCCCCATTAGCACATTCCTTAGATTATTTCACCACTGTCAACACCCCTTTGCCCTTTTGTCTATGATGTCTTTGGCAATCTCTTCTTTGCCTCTACCTATCACTGCCCTCTATCCAGCTCTACCTGTCCCATTCCCCTCTACCAGCTTATATTTCACCTCATTTCTTTATTTCCTTAGTTCTGTTCAAGAGTCATACAGACTCAAAACGTCAACTGTGTTCCTCTCCGCAGATGCTGTCAGACCTGCTGAGTTTTTCCAGATATTTTTGTTTTGGTCTAAGAAACTTATGTCTGCTGTTCCTCATGTTTCATTTCCCCTAGAATATACTTTCTCACTTTGAAAGACAATTTTAGTAGAATCACATGGAACATTGGCCATTGGATGAGCTATATATGTATTGAAAAAATGTTATCAGTTCCCATGATGACTTTGTACTCCACAGACAAAATAAATGAATTGTTTCCATTGATATGTTTGTTTTACTCTTCAGTTTCTGCCATCCTCTAGGAACCACTCTACGGCCAATGTTCCAACTAGGAAGATACTATTGGATATACCAGTTACATGATGATTTGAGCTACCTCATTAAGAGTCTCTTTATTTCCCAGCTTTGCTGGATAAAAGTTTGGCTTGGTCTGAGCTTCTGCTCATATTCTGACTCCTCAAAACCTCAACACTGCCTTCTAGGCCCAAGTCAGGAGTGTGAAGAAATTCTCTCCACTTGCCTGGATGGGTGCTTCTGCAACAACATTCAAGAAGCTTGATACTATTCAGGGAAAAGGGAGCTCTGCTTGATTGACAGCCCATCCACCCCTTAAACATCCATTTCATTCAATATTGGTGCATCTTGGCTACAATGTGTTTTATCTACAAGAATCAAAGCTACATTTCATCAAGGTTTCTTTAACAGCATCTGCCAAACTCGCAACTTCCACAAGAATAAAGAAAATAATCATGCAAGCAACAAAAACTTCATGGCATCCTAGAATTAAGAAGGCTTTCTGCACAAGCAAATCAACAAGTCCCATACCCCAGCCCTTTGCCTGTAGCCCTGCAAATATTTTCTATTCAGGTGCTTACCTAATTCCTTTTTGAAAGCCACGATTGAATCGCCTCCACCACATACTCAGACAGTGCATTTCAGATCCTAACCACTCACTGCATAAAAAAGGTTTCTCCTTATGTATTTTTGCCATTCACCTTATAACGGCGTTCTCTGGTTGTCAATGCTTCTTACAATGGCAATAGTTTCCCCCTATTTATTCTTTCTAGACCCGTCATGATTCTAAGCATCTCTATCAAATCTTCTCTAACCCTAACCTTCTCTTCTCTGAGGAAAACAACCCAGCTTCTCCAAGTATCCATGTAATGTGAAGACCTTTATCCCTGGAACCATTCTCATAAATCCATTCTGCACTGTCTCTAAAGCCTTCACACCCAGTGTCGTGCCCATAATTGGCCATAGTACTCTAGTTGAGATCAAACAAATGTTTTATAAAGGTTCATCATAACTTGCTTGCCTTTCTACGCTATGCATTTTAACTACTTTCTCAACCTAACCTGCCACTTCCAATGATTTGGGCACCCACTTTGGAATTACATGCTTTTACCTTATATTGCCTCTCCTGGTTCCTCCTACCAAAATTCATCACTTCACACATTAAATTTCATCTGCCCATTCAACCAGCCTGCCTATGTCTTCTTAAAGTATATCACTATCCTCTTCACAGTTCACAATACTTTCAAGTTCTGTGTCATATTGAAATTGCACCCTGTACAGCCATGTGTGTGTGTATATATATATATGTATATATATATATCAAGAAAAGCAGTGGTCCAGTACTGATCCCAGGGGAACTGTATACCTTCCTCCAGTAGGAAAAGCAACAGTTCACTGCTGTTCTGTGTTTCCTATTATTCAGCCAACTTTGTATCCATGCTGCTGCTACCCTATTATTCCATATGGTTCAACTTTGCTGGCAAGCTTGTTGTGTGGCACTTTATCAAATGCCTTTTAAAAATCCATGCGCACCATTTCAACTGCTCAGCCTCATCAATTCTCTTTGTTATCTCATCAAAAAACTCACTCAAGTTAGTTCAACAAATCCATGCTGGCTGTCCTTAATAAATCCATACTTTTCCAAGTGGGTGTTAATTTTGTCCCAGATTATAGTTTCTAAAAGCTTCCCCATTACCAAGTTTAAACTTACTGGCCTGTGGTTGTTGGGTTTATTCTTACACTCTATTTTGAACAAAGGCACAACATTTGCAATTCTTCAGTCCTCTGGCACCAACTCTGTATCTAAAGAAGATTGAAAGATTATGGCCAGTGCCTTTGCAATCTCCTCCCTTATTTCCTTCAGTATCCCCAGTTGCATCCCATCTGGTTCTGGTGATTTATCAACTTTTATGCATAGCCAGCCTTTCTAATATTTCCTCTTTATTAATTTTTAGCTTATCCAGTGTCTTAACTATTTTCTCGGTTATGATCTCAGTGGAGACCTGTAACTTTAAAAAAAAATAAGAAACCTGAAATGCCAATTATTTGCAGAAAGATTGAAGCCAAAAGATTCCACAGTTGAAAACCAAAGATTTTTTATTGTACAAGGATCAAACAAAGCAAATACTAAATATTATCTTGGGGTACCATCTATAATCTGAAATTCAGAATCAACGTAAATTAAACATCAATTAACAGGAAAATTGTAGTCCATTACAAACTATAAATTACACATTAAATGACAGACACAACAAAGACTGTGGCCAGAATATTCCTTGTCCACCAGCATCAGGTGTGTTTGGTGGCATGAGTGGACAATGTGGCGTGATCGGTTTAACAATAGCGTGAAACCAGTTTGCGATCGTCCGCTCAGCCCGCCAATGACGGGCCACTATTCCCGCCATCTGACATCGGGAACCTCATTGTAATACATCTGCATATCATTACTAGGCCAGCCCATCAAAATTGTCTACCCTCACCCCTTCCCCCGCTGAATAGTCCACCTTCACACCGACGGCATATGAAAGGCGTGCACTTGGTGGCTGCACTTTGAAGGGAACTCAGAGGTGAGTACACAGCAACAATATGCATTGCTCGTCAGGGTTGCCTGTTGCACTTCAAGCTTCAGGCATGTTGGGGAGGGGAAAGGGGACGGGCGCAAGAGTTGCCTTGCTGTTGAGGCGACTTGTGAGGGTGTGGGGGGAAAGGGCTGCCTTGCGGTTGAATATGGCACACAAGCAGTCCAGGTTGGGGGTAGGGTGGGAGAGGGAAGCGGTCATGCATTAGGGAAACCTTATATAAAGTAACCATTCCTTTGTAACTGAGACAGTTCAGGCACAGCCATTGATATGATTGGAGTTGGGCTTCTAGCTTATCTGACTACTACAACAATGCAGAAGCATCAAAGTGCCACCAAGTGCTGGAGAGCTTTTCACCCCTCGGGCACAGGCTGCAAAGTCTTGGGCATTTTAGTGGACGGCAGAACAGTTGTATGACTGCACACGTACAATCTCCTTGCTGAAGCTGGCCATGGAGCAGTCACTGGGGGAGTTGCTCACAGCCCCTTGCAATGTCATCACCCCGGTTTGGACCAGTCTCCCCCATAGTCCAAGCTAGCAATGCCTGAGCTGAGAGCACTGCATGTAGTCCAATGAGCAAAGCTGCTGCCAATTGGTCAGATGGAATGGGGCAAAGTTGGGTGGGGTCTTGGGCAGCCATGCAGCGCACTAATCTCTGGCCATCCAAATGGTGGCCAGCACTCTCCATGAAGAATTAAGGGCCCTTCACACTTAACCAGGACACGTTCTTAGTACATCCATGCTAACCCACGTGTTTCTCCCTTTCATCCTGCAGGAGGAGTACTTCAGAATCATGAAGCCTGATGAATTAGCTGTTGCCCGATAGCTTACAGAGAACAAAGATGACGGAGGAGAGAGTGACTGAAGCTCCTGGCCATGCAGCACCCTCTGGAAGAAGGGGCAGATGGGGCTCCCGCACACGCCACTGAAGAGCCACAGCGAGCCATCGCTGGTCGGCACCTAGTGACACACCCAGGGTCTACAGACGCCACCTTTCATTCCTGCAGATGACTGAGAACCAGTGTCGCTGAAGACTGTGCATGTCTAGGGAACTGGTAGGTCACATCTGCTGCAGGATTTGGTGCCACAGGGACATGGAGGGCATCCACTGCCAGTGGCCGTGAAAGTGACAAAGGTGCTCAATTTCTGCACCAGTGGCTCCTTTAAGGGCTCCACAGGTGACCTCTGTGGGATCTCACAAGCCTCCACCCACAAATGCATCCATGAGATCAACTATGTCAACCGCAAGGGATTCCATTCGCTGAATGTGCAGCTGGTGTGCGACCATGAGAAACGCATCCTTCAAGTCTGCGCATGATTTCCAGGGAGTGTGCATGACTCCTACATTCGCAGTCAGTCACAGATCCCTGAAGACTTCCAGGGTCCATAGAAGCTGCAGAGATGGCTCCTCGGGGATGAGGCCCACCCACAGAGGATGTGGCTGATGACACATGTGCAGCAGCCTCAGACTGCAGCAGAGCGAAGGTATAACGAGGCTCATGTTGCAACTCACAGCTTGGTGGAGCAAACCATTGGGATGCTGAAAATGAGGTTCTGGTGCCTGGACCAGTCTGGTGGAGCCCTTCAATAGAGTCCACAGAGCGTGTCACACATCATCGTTGTCTGCTGCACTCTTTACAACCTGGCGCTGCAACAGGGAGAGGAACTGGCTGAGGAGGAGATGGAGGAACTGGAAGTCTCCTCCAATGAGGAGGTTGCTGACAGGAATGAGGGTGAAGAGGCCCTCGAAGGCGATGATGATAGGGATGAGGCCCTCACACTGGCTAGATGAGGCAGGTGTGCTCGGGAAGCCTTCATAGCAGCTAGATTTATGGAGGATGATGACGACATGCAGTGAGGACACTCCAAAGATCTTCACATAGCCTCTCAGAATGTTTAACTCCTGTCTGGCTGAAGATAGCTCACTTGCCCTCCGTGATCAGGGTCATATCATAGAGACAAAGCCATAAAACTTAAGAAGCATCTGATCCTTTGTCTTCAGCACCTGAGCCCTTCAGGAGCACAGCGTCACTGGTCACAGATGCTGAAGAGATGGGGGCCAGCCATGCTTTAAAGGTGCTGAGAGCACACAGAGAGAATGACGGAGCTCAGTGTTGCCTGCCCACAACATTATGGCAGCAATGACAAGCACTGTTGAAGTGCAGGTGTGAATAATGTGTCCAGGGAGTGAAGCCGGACCATCACTTTGGTCTGAAGGCTGCACAAAGCACAGGGAAGAGGCCCTGGACTGAGACACCTGCCTTTATCTTGTGCAGAAAGGTTTCACATCTGAGTGACATGAACACTGCTCATCAGAACAAGGAGCCATAGGTTGGGAGGCATTCTTGGCAATTTATTGATAATAGTGAACATTATGTACAAGTGATTAACACCCGTGCTCTGGCTGTGCGACTAATTCTTCTTAACTTTCCTAACCCTGCCGCTACATCATGGTGCTTCCCTGACATCCACAGTGGAGGTGGAAGCAGCCTGCTGGCAGCAACACCCTGTCTGTGATGACCTTGGCAGCCGCCCTCTGGAGGGTGGAGACCTGACAGGCGCCGGCCCACTTTTGGGGTCCTGCTGTGTGGCAGTGGCACCCTCCTCAGCCAATGGAGCTGGAGCTGCTGAGGTCACAGGAAGAGGGAATTCAGATGGTCCGGACACTCTCAGAGTCAGATGGATGGATGGCCCAGAGCGTGTACCTGCTGATCCTCCTCCCTATGGGAGCCCCAGGCCGACTCCTTGAGGAGTAGAGGTAACTGGAGTGAGGTCGAGCTGCCCAGCACCCCTCTCGTGTACACACTGTTTGAGGCCAACTACAGCATCGGCAATGGAGTTGAGCTTGCACAGCAGTGCAGGAGAGACATCCTTGACCAAGGTCTCCATAGCGGCCTCCATCCTACCAATATTGATCTCAGTACATTGGCATGCTGGCGCTATCACCTCAACCTAAAAGCGGATGGACTCCTCCAACATGCCTTGCAATCTGAGGAGTGCAGCAGACATCCCTTACTGATGTTCCCGAGCTTGCCTTTGCAGCTCTAGCCAGAGGCTTATCCTCTGACTCAGATTCAGAAAATCCCAACAGTCCTCCAAGTGTTGAACACCAGGGAAGTCCCTGCCACCACCTGCTATGGATGAGACAGTACCACGTGCTCACCAAATTGTGATCCCAAGGCTATTTTAAAGCTAGATCCCACCGAGGTGTGTCTCTCTGCGCTGGTGGGGGGTGTGGGTGAGCGCTGTGACGGGACTTCAAGGAAAGTGCCTCCAGATTCCTCTTCAGAGGTTTCTTTGGGGATTGATTGGAGGCCCTAGGTCATGGATTCCTTCCTCTGTTTGTGCCTGTGGAAGCAAGGGGAGATAATTAGTGCATGGCAGTGGCCTGTGAAACAGGACACATCACTGACACCTCGGTTGTCTGATCGATGTTGTACTGCTAGACCCTCACTTGGCAGAGCACGGCCGACCTCGCTGTCAGCACAGGACCAGTCCAGATCATTGCTGGCCAGCTGGATTGTTCTGTTTTCAAAGTCTGTGAGGGCCTTGATTTCAGGCATTTGTCCACTGGTCTGCAACCTCTCCCTGTTGTTGTGTGCTAGCTTGTCCTGTATGAGTAGGGATGGAGAAGGTGTAAGCAGGACACCTGCCAGGCCAGATGATAAGTATACCTGGCACAAGTGGGTGGTGAGTGGTCCCATGGATGGGATGAGGACAATGATGGTGAATATAAGAGAGTGAATGGTGATGTCCCTTGGACTTGGCAGTGAGATTCCTGTGGATGTGTGATGGGTTTGAGAGTGTGCAAGTTGAGAGTGATAAGAAGAGTGACTTACCCTGATCGAACAGAGGAGATCATTCAACATCTTGTGGCACTGAGTGGCTGTCATGAAGCTATTAATGTATATAATATTTTGGAAAATATTTTTCTTTTCAAATAGAGGTTTGTTTGGTCTGCAGGCATGTCTTAATTGGATTAAAGCTAGCTAGTCTGGATGTTTTGATATGTGCTAGTTTGAGATGTGAACAGAGAGGTAGAGTGTATTTGCATTTTTTTGAATAGAGCATTCAAGAAGTGGGGTGAAAACTTGACACCTTTCTGACAGCTACCAAGTAATATGTTTATATTACTAATAAAATTGGTACAATGAAAGGGCTTTCATTGTTAAGAGGTGAAGTTCAAAAAGGTTGTTGATACAATGAGAATTAACATTCAATGGGGCTGGTAGGTATAGCTTCAGTAGTTTTCGGGTGTGCAGGCAGAGGCAATGTAAGATCAAAAGGCAGCTGTAAGCCTCCAACTGGCTCCACAGTGAAAAGAACCTCATTTTGAATTTGTAAGGTGAAAATGCTTTGCCTGGTGTTTGGTTAAGTCTATGGGTTGCTGTTGTCTTAAAGGAGATTAGTTTGGGAATTTGTTAAAAGTTATGATAGTAGTAATTTGTAGCCATGTGTACATATATTTTAACCAGTGTAAATTAATAAAATGTTTCATTTAGTTTAATGTAAAACCTCAAACTAGTGGTCTGATTCCTGAGTTTAGAGTCGCATCTCAAACAAAACACTTAAAATTATTGATTATGACAGTTGTTTAAAGTTTCCCTCTGAGATTTTTAAATAACTCCGCTTTATCAGCTGCATCGGTCATAACAGTGGCTGTCTGCTTTTGAAGGGTGTTAGCGCTGACTACCACTGCCACCACCTCCCAAACCTGGTTGGTCATACCGCTGCCCATCCTGCAGGCAGAACAGGGGGTATGGAACTTCCCGACGGGCCTCCATGGCATTTAAAAGGCGTTCCAGTCACACATCGCTAAACCTGGAGGTAGCAGTCTTTTTGCCTTTCGTGGACATCTTCCCTACAGCGGTCATGGGCTGGAAGCACTGAGATGTGTGCATGCAGCTGGACTTTAATTATGGCACCCGGAGCGAGGTGATGTCGGGCGGGCGAAAGAGAGCCAGCCCGCCATGGAAACAGCATGTTACCCTGGTATGCATTAATAATGCAACAGGTTTCAGACAATACGGCGTGAAAACCCGTCATCACAGCTGGTGTCGTTTTACCTGTCCGCTACCACACAGTGCAAGTCTGGGACGACTCTGCCCAGTTATTACGAATTGGCTCAGCAGTCCACTCAGCTTACATCATCAATCTCAGTCAGAGAATCTTTCAAACTCTGTCCTCTTCGCAAAGAATTTCAACTCTTCTTCTTCTAGGATTTAGCCTGATCTCCAGCTGGCAGCAGCACACAACCAACCACGGGCACAGTCTTCACCAAAAGTAATTCATGTCTGCAGGTCCTCCTCAACTCTGCTTATGACATTCTGGATGGCATAGGTCTACCAATGTTATACTCAAATAACAGAAGCAGATGCAACAACTGTATATTCACCTATTCTTAGCTTCTAGGTCTAACCTCTGACTTCTTCAGCCTGCCTGTATTGCTTCATTAAGATCATCATCTGAGCTCCGATGGCTCTGTGTTATTTTACATGGATTCAACCAGTTTCAGTCATTTTGGTTTCCAATCTCAGGTTCAGTCTTAATTTCCTTAGAAACATGGAAGGATCAGTTTCCTTTTTCAGCTTCCCTTTCCAATTAGAGCCTGCCTCAAAAAATACAAGCTTGGAAACCACGGATTCCATCACATCTCTTTTACTATTACTAGATGTGTATGACAGTTATCAGGTTGATAATACAAGGGAGAACCAGGCTAAATATAGAACGTTCAGAGGGGAAGTGAAAAAGGAAATAAGAGAGACAAAGAGAGAGTATGAGAAGCGATTTCCTGCTAATATAAGAGGAATCCAAAAGTCTCCTGTGGACAAATGAATAGTGGGACAACAATAAGAGTGGGCCGATTCAAGACCAAAAAGGGGATTTATGCATGGAAGCAGAAGACGTAATAAGGTAATAAAATGAGTACTTTTACATCTGTCTTCACCAAGAAATTTAATAAGAAAAGTGGAATTAAGTTTTCCTTTGGAAAATAAATTTCCAGTAAAATTTTCAAGATTATAGGGATAATTAATGGTGATCTAGGAAAATTGGTCACTGCATTGAAGTGTTCAAATTCCAAAACATGTAAGTGAGGAATTAACAAGTCATGGTAATATTTAGTGGAATTAATTATATACAAATAGGTTCAAAGGATTGGATGAGTTTCTGGAAAGTTAAAGGATTAGGGAAAATGGTGAGAAAGTGGGTATGTGGTGTTCAGTTCCATCAAAAGCAATAAGACTGTTTCTTTTTCCTAAAAATTCTTAAATTATATAACATTTTATCAACGATGATTACATTCTCAAGATCTCTCCAAAACCCTGCTACTCTGCACGTACACACTAAACTGGCTGTCCAAGGTTTTATGTAGTCAAGATCAGGAGCTGTCCAATATTTAGTCACATCTATAAACATGTGAATATCTCATAACTATTAAACTCGGGAAGTATTTATTCGCCCACCCTCTGTCACAAACAATTACATTCAAGGAGCCCCTAATTGTTTACTTGGTCTATCAAAACTCAAGGCTATAATTAACTGGAACACTCTGTAACTAAAGGAAATAACTAGCCATTTTCTTTCTACCAGAACAGCTATAAATTTTTCCTCCAGCATAAGTAAACACACAATATATTTCATACTGTGGACCATATGGAGAGTCCTGCAGAATTTAATGTTAGGTTAATAATCTCTACATGATGAAATCTGATAACTAAGCAGGCTTCTACCACTGGATCAATATGTTGGCAATGCTGGGATAAGAGGGAAGTGGAACTTTGACTCCAAACCCATTTGCATCATAATTTATGACTTTTTTCCTAGATATGTTTCAACCTATTAAAAATCCTAATTAACTATATATTATGGAAAATGATTTAACTGCTGGGTATAATGTTCTTCAGTGCACAAGTCTTGGTAAATAAAAGAGCAATGTAACACTTTCTATTTGTTCTGGAACAATAAAGATTATTAAGTAGAATTTCTATATATATATTCACTCATGGCTTGTAGCATTTATTGCCCATTGTTAATTGCCCTTGAGGTGTGTAGAAACAGTCCAGTGACAGTTTTTCTTTGTCACTCCATAACTGTTATTTGTGTTCATAACATAATTTTATCAATAAAATGTGTTAATCATTTTTGTAGAAGATTTAAAATAAACTGCTATGTATCACTAAGAATAATTTATGGATGGTTGCTAATCTCACCTGTGCCATTAAGGTTGTAAATATAAAAAAAAACCATTGCTCCACCCCTAGGTCTTCCCCAGGACACTGTTATACATCCCAGTAGCTAGCACAAGTGTGCACTGGCAAATGCCAGAAATAATTATCTACTTCCCCGATTTCTTGGATGAGGACCAGCACCACTACAGGGAGACCTACTAAAGGGAAGAAAAACTAATATTTCAAAGAAGAGGGATCATTGTAAATGAGTAGCGATGAAAAATACATATTTTAATTGCCTTTCCTACTGCCAAGAAACATCATATTCCCACTCAATGTTTCCCATAGATGTAATGAGGAATGAGACTGGGAAAACTGTGCTGAAATAGGTGGCAAATATGCCCTGCTGCTCTGTAACAAATGTGCTGGTATGTTAAACCATTGGAACATCAAATTTTTTCCAATTTAACAACTGGAAACAGCAACAACAACTTGCATTTATATAACACCTTAAAAAGTAAAACATCCAAATGAGACATATTTGGCAAAATTTGACACCTGGACAGAGAAGGAGGTATTAGGATATTTGATCAAAGCCTACATCAAAGAAGTAGATCTTTAGGACTGTCATAAGTTGAGAGTGATAGAGTGGTAGAGAGGAGGAGAGATACAGGGAGAGAATTGCAGAACCAAGGGTCTCAGCAGCTGAAGTTATGGCGACCAGTAAGAGAACAATGTAAATTCAGGAATTCCATGACAACTCAATAAAGGGTACTTAGTATTGATGGGTATTGTCTTTGCAGTCTTTGTCAGAGTGGGTCAAAACTTGTAAAAACAAAAAACTGCGGATTCTGGAAATCCAAAACAAAAACAAAAACAGAGATACCTGGAAAAACTCAGCAAGTCTGGCAGCATCGGCGGAGAAGAGCACAGTTGACGTTTCGAGTCCTCATGACCCTTCAACAGAGGTTGAAGGATCATGAGGACTCGAAACGTCAACTGTGCTCTTCTCCACCGATGCTGCCAGACCTGCTGAGTTTTTCCAGGTATTTCTATTTCTGTTTTTGTTTCAAAACTTGTAAACTGTGAAAATTAGTTCCCTAAAGTATGCATTGTATTCAGGAGCAAAACATCGCACATACAATCTCATTGCAATTAGCAATCATTGGGTCTCATCAAGGTAAGTGGAGGAAGTCTGTTACTGGTCATGTTTACAGCTTGCCCCAAACAAAGATTCTTCATGTTCTCCACCTTTTCAACATTTTCAGGGCCATTGACTTGATTCCATTTGCTTATATTACACCATACAATGTCTTTGATCTTCCCAGTATTTAATTAGAGGACATTTTGGCTCATCCAGTTCTGGATGTCGGACAACTAGCATGACAAATAGGATGATGGAATGGCCAAGAGAGATGGCGGTGAGAGAGAGCCGGGTGTCTTCAGCCTACATATGGAACCTGACATGCTCCTGAAGGCCCACTATACTGTCAGGGTTGCAATCTTTTTAATAAGGCATTAAACTGAGGCCCCATCTACCCTCTCAGGTCAATGCAACAGATCTCATAGTATTATGTTGAAGAAGAGCAAGACCATTCTCCTTGATGTCCTGATCAATATTTATCCCTCAGCCAACGTAACTAAAAAAAACACAAATTATTTGGTCATTTATCACATTGCTGTTTGTGGGACCTTGCTGTGCACAAATTGGCTGTCATATGTCCTAGTTTATAACGGTGACAACAGTTCAAGAAATACTTAATTGGCTGTTAAGCACTTTGTGATATTTTTCAGTCATGAAAGGTACTACATAAATGCACACCTTTATTTTTAATTATTACCAACTGAACATTTGGTCATTGGTTTCATTGTGTTATCTCCTTGATGTCTGAATGCACTGGGTGGACTGGTTTGGGTCTATTTGTGGAATATAACAATATATATGTTTCTGTTTTCTGAAAATTAAAACCAACATTTGATTATCCTTTGTTCACATGTTCCGTCTCTCATTGTTCATCTTAAAATCTTTTACTTCTAATAAATATTTGCAGGAGTTTTTCTCTGCATTATGAGTTCAGATATCCCAACTCTCAATACTACAGAGGTCAGTTCCTTGGTGCTTGGCAAGCACTTGTAACCCATTAAGCAATATTGTGCACTTGGCTTTTTTCCCTCAGAGACTTTCTCAGTTGCAAACTGCAGGAGGTTGTCGCACCAGCTGGCAGGGTCACTTTCTGATGTTTGTCTCATGCTTGGCTCTGACTGGTGCCATCCAACCTTATTATTCCTGTTGTCACATGCTGATAGACATTTACTAGCTGCAAGAACAAAGGATTAAACATTTTTGCAACCGTGGAACACTACCAAACAAAACCCATCAATTAATGTTTCCCTATACTCGAAATTCACGGGTTTTCCTGTCTTAACTTTATTTGTCAACTGACCACACTTATGAAGCTAATGCTACACAGCATTGAAGTGTTTCAAATTAACTATGCACATTTGTCAAATAACTCAATTTGTCAAGCAATAGTATGCTGATAGCTTAAAACAGCATAAGGCCCATCAAACAATCTTTGCAATATGCCTTTTCATATCACCTTTAATGTAATACAAATGTTCTACACTTCTTCACAGGAGCTTTATCAACTAAAATTTGACCCTCGGCCAAGTAAAGAGATATTAGGGGTGATGACCAACAGTTTGATCAAAAAGATATGTTTTTAGGACTGATTTAAATGTGAAGAGTGAGGTGGAGAAGTAGAGAGATTAACTGAGGGAATTTCAAAGTTTAAAGGCCAGGCAGCTGGAGGCAAGGCCACCAATGGTGGAGAAATGAAAATCACAGATGCACAAAAGACCAGAACTGGAGGAGCACAGAGATCCCCAAGGAGGTTATTGAAATAGCTGAAGGCCCTGAAGGGATTTGAATACAAATATGAGAATTTTAAAATTGAAGTGTGCCCAGACTGAGAGCCAATATAGGTCAGCAAGCTCAAGGAATGGGGACAAGCAATCAAGTGAGGTACCAGTTTGAGAAACCAGCACAGGAAAACTTAGAAGGTGAGGTTAACCTTGTTCTCTCTTACACAGCTTCTCGATGTTGGCACAAGAGCAGCATCAACATCATGCGATAAATGCAAGCCAAACAGAACTAATAAAAAAAGGAAGCTGTGTCTTCTGTTATGTTAAGTGCTGTAATGTTTTCCTACAGAGATCTGTTTTGGATTAAACGCTTTTCCAACTCTAGCAAGCCATTGGTGTCCTGAGGCTCCAAAAAGCCACTGCATCTAATAACAAACGCTACATGTTCTGTGTTTACACCTCCATGGCACTGCACCTGCCTTAGTTGAAAGTCACAAAATAGTTTAGTAAATGTCGTGCAGGTGGAGTAAGGGATTAATTGGCCGACTAATCAGTGTTCGACACCAGGGTGCCCCAATTGGCCAAGGTAAGGGGTGGGATGGGTGGCACTAATGGGTCAGCTCCCGCCCATACCCCCTGTCATATTTCATTATATTCTAATAATTTTCAATCAGCTCCCTTCCCTTACAATTAGAGTTCCCACCCAGACAGTTTTGCAATAAGAGAGTCCAAGTTTTGATTGGATTATCTGGAAAGTTCTAAAACATACTCAGGAAATCAAAAATCCAGTATTAAAAATTTAAAAATACAAATGCAGTTTGCTACATTTTTGCTTTATGATCTAGGCTCATTAATTATCAGGAAGCAGCGCCATAACAATCAGTGATGTGAATGTGCATCGTCAGCAAAGTAAAGCTTTGAACTCAAAGCTATGGCCCCAATTCTAGCCCCGTCTCATCCCCTATTTGCTTTTAGACTCAATAAAAAGGGACAGACTTTTTTTTATATACATCACAGGAACAACACACTTTCCCGCTCAACCTCACTCAACCCAATCAATCGACTGAAAGCCCAAAGATCTTGTAGCTCATGTGCAGCTTATTAGTTACACAATAATCAGATCTTGGTTTGGGTTTCGTTTCGTCGGCGTATGGGAATAAATTACAGTAATTCGAAAATTTGGTTCAGTCGATTCCCGTTTCGGAGGCATGTACTTTCAATCCGAAGTGTGCACCAAGAGAATGCATTTGAGTTTCTGCTCCTGTACAGTTCTCCAGTAATATCAGAGCAATCCGGCTGGAATCATCACGACCAGTGCAAAAGATCGGGGAATTTTAAAGTGAGTCACCCTCCAAAACCACTTACGCTCATTTCTCCCATGATCTTTGACGCTGGGTTTCCGAGGGGAAGTTGGGAGTTTTCTTCGAATGTGCTAGTTCAGGAAGACTCTTCAATTTGCACTAATTCTTTTAGGAACCCAAACACATTTTTAGAGCATTTTTTATGTAACAAAATATCTTACCAAAAACCTAATTAAATGTAAACACCAATGAAAGTAATAAATAGTTCAGCATTGTTTCTTAAATCATTTTCAAGGAATTTAAATTGAGTTACTCAAAGGAAGAGCTAGTGGAGCCTTTTATTAAAAGGCTAATTTTTTGTCATAAACCTATTTTCCGCTGCATTAATAAAACTGCACTAGCTTTTCACTAAATTTTAATGGAAATAAAATAAACAATTGCGTTCAAAAACAACACATGCCCGCTTGATTCATTGAAACACACACATGTGATCGAATTTTAAGCAGAAGCGTGAACTGTAATTTAATCAGCATGATTTTGAGTGCATTTTAGCAAAGCGAAAACTCTACCCCGTATCTTCTTGTTTACTTTGAGATGTGTTTCCCAAGCAGCATCTCATCTACATGTTTAACACGCAGTATCAAACATAACAGTGTACTTTATCAGTCCATACTTTTAATTATATATTATATCCAACTATTACTACAATACATAAGAAACTGCAAAAAAATGATCATCGGCCAAATACTTCACAATTTATGAGTTGCTGACGTATTTCTTGAATTTGGGAAACCTAATAACGACTGCGAGACTTTTTCACTATTATTGGGTACCCCCTATAGCGAAGCTGACACAGGCCGTAACTCACGAGCTCCAGGGCAGTGTAACTGGCTGGTACCCCAATAATGGTTCCGACGGGGAAGCGCCCACATTCCCAGGTGCACGGCAATTGCTCGGGAAGTTCAAACTTCCGATGGGCAATAGACCTGCACTGGGAACCATCCAAAAATGCGACTTAAGTCGCAAACTTCGGATCCAACTTTACATCAATAGTTACCCAGAAAAAGTTAGCAGAATTAAAACCACTTCTAACTTCTGGGTAACTATACAGAACCACCCCCCAGGACTTAACATCCCCAGCCCCCAGGGGACTCCCCACATCCCTCTGACCACACCCCTACGGGACTCCCCTCCCAACTACCCCCTGCAGGACTCGCCCCTCCCTCACACTCCCCCTCCAACTACCTCCCCACAGGACTCCCTCAATCCCACTGAACTCCCCTGCCATGGGGACTCTTCCCCCCACACCCCCCGCCCAACTTCTGCCCCCCCATCATCCAGACCCACCTCCCAACTCTCAACCCCACCTAAGGCCCAACTTGACTCCTCCCCCAAGGCCCTACCCAAGCAACCCCCCCACCCCCGGAGGCCCAACCTGATTCATTCACTCCTCAAGGCCCAATGCATCACTCCCAACACCCAACTCAACTCAACATCCCCTCAAATTCCCAGCCCCCCACAACCCTACCTTTTTACTTACCTTTTCCCTGGTCTGTCAAATACCTTTAAACTGGACATTTAACTTACTTGTTTTATGGCAGATAGTGCTACAGAAAAGGGACTGTGGCCCACATACAACTCTGCAGCACTGGACTGAGGGCCTCAGGGATACTCTGCACTGCACAATCTGATTCGGAATGTCAGGCAAGATAGGATTGAAAGAATTTCAGGTACAAAAGTAGGAGCAAAGTGGCAATCCGAATCTGATTGCCATTCCACGGAAGTTCAGGCCCAGAAAGTCCTTTCTCCATTATAATTTGTTTACTCAGCTCTGAATCAGTTCCGCTTCCAACCACACCTACCACCATGGATCCTTCTTATTTGACTAGTGCCGTGCGAGCCAGCAAGGGTGCCTCCATGTTCAAACACACTCGCATTTCCCCAATTTGCCTCAGTCATGCCCACCTCTCTAGGCGGAACTTCCGAGGTTCCAAGGCTGCTGGGCCTCAGAATAGGCCGATAGCACTGACAGCCTGTCCACATCCTTAACTGAACAGCAAGAACTTAGCAGCCAATTAGGAGGTCATCTCCAGGAAGATTGCCCCACCAGTCTCACTCCCAGCAATTGCAAGCTCAGGATACCCATTTGATCCCAATGTCAGATATTGAATTTCACAGCAAAATCCAGCCCATGTGGAATGTTGAATGCCTTCAACCAATTGGATTATAGAGCTAGAGGTCACTATTCCAGAACCAATCTTATTCAGAACTTTGATCCCAGTACAAGTGATCAATCAAAACCTTAAAATATGTTTGTTTATTTCTATTACTTTGGTATCATTTGTAACCAGGCATGACAGTCCTCACTCTCAAAAATTGATGGGGTCAAATTACCATGGAAGTTCCTTTATCATTCCCCATAACTTTGATAAAAGGCATCAGTGGAAAAGGCATGTAAGAGGGATACATAACAGGCAGCTCTCACTGCCACCCACAATCAAAATTAGCAACATGTCACCTACAGCTACAACAGACCAAGAAAGGAGGAGATCCCATTCATTCAACCCACAGAACATACTTCCTTCTCTGTACATAAAGTGGAACTTCAAAATCCAAGCACAACTTTGGAGGGAACATAAAAGGGAAAGTGCTGGCCCACAGATACAGGCCCAAAGGTACTATCATACTGACCAAATGTGCTTAAAATAGTATCCCTGCTCCCCAGGGGCCCAGACCCTATTTACAGCCCTTAATGATTTGCAGTAGACTTCTTCCATTCCAGTGCTGGGCTAAGCTTCTGGCCACTTATTCATGGTCACTTACAATATATTGCATAAAAGTGAAGGAAATATTCCACTCCCACATAAACAAGGTAAAGAAAGAAAAAGAAAGGGTATATACTTGTGTCAGCTGTGACTCAATGGGTGGCACTCTTGCCTTTGAATCAGAAAATTGTGGGTTCAAGTCCCACTCCAGACAATTGAGCACAAAAAAATCATAGCTGACACTCCAGTGCAGTATTGAGGGAATGCTGCACTGATGGAGGTGCTGCCTTTCAGATGAGTTATTAAACCAAGGCCCTGTCTGCCCCCTGAGGTGGAGATAAAAGATCCCATGGGACTATTTTGATGAAGAGCAGGGAAGTTCTCCCTGGTGTGCTGGTCAATATTTAACCCTCAATTAATATCACAACAGCAGATCACCTGCCCATGATCACATTGCTGTGCTCAATTTAGCTGTTGTGTTTCCTGCATTGCAGCAGTGACTACCCTTTAAGAAGCACTTCAGTGGCTGTAAAGCACTTTGAGACATTCTGTGGTGATGAAAGATGTTATGTAAATACAGGTCTATTTTTAACAGATTGTGCATCCTCAGGAGTCCCCAAAATGCACCATATTCAATGATGTTGTAATTTAGGCAAATACTATAACGTAAGATAGTTAGTAAAGTGGTCCAATTTTGAGATAAGACATGTATTCAGTGAATCTAAGCAAACAGGATTGTCTTAAGAACTGGTCTGCTGCTTCCAACGGGCAATTGCACTCTTACCACTGGAGATTACAGGGCAAATCATCCCATCAAGAGAAAATCACGACCACAATAGAGAAAGAAAGACTTGTGTTTCTAGAGTCTTTTTTTTGCAACTTCAGGATGCTCCAAAGTGCTTTACAGCCAATGAAACACTTTCTGAAGTGTAATCATTGTTGAAACAAGGTAGCTAATTTGTGCATAGCAAGTTCTCAAACAGGGATGAGATAAATGGCTATATCAAATGTTTTGGTGACATTGGTTGAGGGATAAGTATTGGCCAGGAGACATTGAAGAACTCCCTAGTTCTTCTTCACATGGAATATTTTATGTCCACCTGAGTGAGCAGACAGCTTAACATTGCATCTGAAAGAGAAGTTAACACAGTTCATAAGAAGAACTTAGGAAAAATCAGGAAATTTAGCAGGTGGTGCACATTTTTGCACCCAGAAGAACACTGTTTCACACTCTGAGAACCGTTGGAACCCAACACAATCTGCAAGGATTGGCTCCCTGCCACTTTATAACTTGTGACTTATCTTGAATTCTACCACATACACTGGGCAGAAGAATAAAATTATAAACCTAAGACAGCTACATGGAAAAAACTACCTCACCCTCATTATAGCTAAAGTAAATTTCATCTAATGAGGCAGTTATAATATGACGATGCTTCAAAAGGCAGTTTGCAAAGTTAGATTTTTGGTTATGAAGTTGGCCCGTTCACACAGCATGTTTTAACAGCAGGGAATAATTTGTATAGTTGATGTGGGAATTTTTTTTGTGATTTTATATTTAAGAGCCTCTCAAGAGAGTAAACTGTGTAATTTAAAGTAACTTTAATGGCTAACTATTGGTTGTTTAAATATATTGGTATCAATTACCTGAATTAGACACTCTTTAAAAACCTTTGTCCATAGCTGGTGATTATTTAGACAGGTAAGGTTCTACTCAGCACTGAGTCATTGATTTTGTGGTTTGTTTAATAATATCATGGCAGGGTCTGCATATTGAATCTAATAGTCTTAATTTACTTTTACTTGTACAGTGAACTATAGTTATTAAGTATTAACAGGAGAGGTAACTACATAGAGAAACAAAACCAATTGACAACATTTTGAAATTATACCCATCAATGATATCACAAAGATGAGGGTTGGAGTGTGGTTTAACTCAGACATGGTATCTGAAGCAGAGTTACAATGAGGTTGTAAGAAACATATACGCTTTAACAAAATATTGTAAATCAACAGCAGTTACAAGGAGAGACTGGAGAAGATGAATTTGCCAACCTGAAAGCAGAGAAGCATCAGGGGAGATTTAATAGAGATGTTTAAAAATATGAAGGTTTTAACAGCATAGATAGGGAGAAACCATTTCCATAGACAGAAGGATACAGATATAACGTAATATAATGCCCTCACACCTTCCTCTCCCTCCCAGAACCATGATAGGATCCCCCTTGTCCTCACTTATCACCCCACCAGCCTCCGCATTCAAAGGATCATCCTCTGCCATTTCCGCCAACTCCAGCATGATGCCACCACCAAACACATCTTCCCTTCACCCCCCCCCTCCCCCCCTGGCGGCATTCCACAAGGATCATTCCCTCTGGGACACCCTGGTCCACTCCTCCATCACCCCCTACACCTCAACCCCCCTCCCATGGCACCTTCCCATGCAACCACAGAAGGTGCAACACCTGCCCTTTACTTCCCCTCTCCTCACCGTCCAAGGGCCCAAACACTCCTTTCAAGTGAAGCAGCATTTCACTTGCATTTAGTCTACTGCATTCATTGCTCCCAATGCAGTTTCCTCTACATTGGAGAGACCAAACACAGTCTGGGTGACCACTTTGCGGAACACCTTCGGTCTGTCTGCAAGCATGACTCAGACCTCTCTGTCACTTGCTATTTCAACACCCCACCCCACTCTCATGCCCACATGTCCATCTTTGGCCTGCTGCATTGTTCCAGTGAAGCTCAGCGCAAACTGGAGGAACAGCACCTCATCTTCTGACTAGGCACTTTACAGCCTTCCTGACTGAATATTGAGTTCAACAATTTTAGATCATGAACTCTCTCCTCCATCCCCACCCCCTTTCTGATCCCCTTTTCCCCCCCCAATAATTTATAGAGATTTTTCTTTTCCCACCTATTTCCATTATTTTTAAATGCATTTCCATCTGTTGTTTTATCTCTACCTTTTAGACTATTTCGATCCCTTCCCTTCACCCCACCCCCACCAGGGCTATCTGTACCTTGCTTGTCCTGCTTTCTACTCTTAATGTCACCTATTAGCACATTCCTTAGATAATATCACCACCTTCAACACCTCTTTGTCCTTTTGTCTATGACATCTTTTGGCTATCTCCAACTATCACTGGCCCTCTATCCAGCTCTCCCTGTCCAGCCACACACACCAGCGACCACCCACCCCCCACCCCACGCCATGACATCTTTTGGCTAACTCCAACTATCACTGGCCCTCTATCCAGCTCTACCTGTTCCGCCCCACCCCCTTAAACCAGCTTATATTTCACCTCTTCTATTTTTACTTAGTTCTGTTGCAGAGTCATACGGACTCGAAACCTTAACTGTGTTCCTCTCCGCAGATGCTGCCAGACCTGCTGAGTTTTTCCAGGTATTTTTAATTAAATAAATGACTCCGTCATCTGTTCATTTTAGTGATGTTGGATGAGGGATAAATAATCAGGTTGTTAATCCCGGCGGCAGTCGACATGCCCGGGCCGGTGGTTCTCTGTCACGGTAGCGTTTTATCATTCAGAGTAGAATGAAAGGTATCTGGTGGCCTTTTAAGTGGTGAAGTTCTTTCAAAACCACTCACTGCACAAAAAAACACTTAAACTCAAAACAAACAAAATGTTTTATCACAGCAACAGGATCAGATTAATAACACGAGATCTCATACCCCAGCCCGCAGGTGAACAGCCAAAAAGTGCAGTGTGGGAGGTGAACGGATCTCATTTAACTTCTTGTTTTCTACATTGGTCTGAATTGGGGATTATTTTCACCATTGAATAAGAGTGAGTCTGTTGAGCAAGAGAACATTGAGACCGGGCGAGATGCAAATCCAATGCGCGGTGGTAAGTAAACCTGTCGGAATATCGAACATCACAGTGGGACACTGAAAATTCAGACGATTGTTTCAAGGTCAAAGAATAACTCCGGATTCAATTCTGGATTTTTAAAATCCAAAAAGAGCAAATCCATCTGGTTGATGCTGGGCTAATAAGCTCAACAATAACTCAGTAGAGAAATTTGAAATAAAAACAAAGTGCTGGAAAAATTCGGCAGGTCTGGCAGCATCTGTGCAGAGAGAAACAAGAGTTAACGCTTCAAGTCTGAAGAAGCCATGGAGACTCGAACCGTTAAAACTCAGTTTCTCTCTCCACAGATAATGCCAGAGCTGCTGAGTTTTTCCAGCACTTTCTGTTTTTAGTTCAGATTTCCATCGTCCGCAGCATTTTGCTTTTATCTTCAAGAAGATTGAATCTGGCTAACATTGATTTTGTGTTTTTGTCAAAATGTTACCTGAGTGAAATGCCGGATTTGCGAAAGATTTGCCAAATTGATAAGAAACTGAGCTTTGCAAACAAGGGAAAGTTAACCAGGGCATTAACTTCAGAAAGAAATGCAAGTCTATGGGGAAAGAGTAGGGGTGTGGGAGCAATTGGATAGCCTTTTCCAAAGAGCCGGCACATGTACGACGGGCCGAATGGTCTCCTTTGTCTCTGTAAGATTCTGCGATTCAGGTTCGTCTGAATGAATGTTACTTGAATCGAAGGAGACTTTTTTTTAAATCAGGAAAATTGCAGGAAATACTTCATCTACTCAACTTAATGACGTATCATTCAATATTCAGCACGTACGTAGAACCAAGCTCTAGGTTATTTACCCGGCAGAGGCGCTAATATTGTAGGATTTTAACCCGAACACCTAGAAAGTAACGCGACTGGCAGACAGTCCATGAGAAGCTCTTAATCTCATCCAACTCAACCTCGGCCTCCCTTAACAACCGCTGATTTTTTTTCTGGACATATTTGTGACTCCGACGTGATGTAAATGTAATATTTAATCCAAATCTAACAAAAGGATCCAATGTGAGGCAATGATCCAATTATTAAACTATTATTGAATTTGTTAGGTCACCGTTAACTAAACAGATTAAAGTTAAATATATTATCAAGTGTCCTTTCTTGAAAATGCTGTGCTTGTTCTTTAGCTCTACTTTACTCAGTGAATCAATAATATTTTATTTTAGGGATTAAAAAACAGAAATACTGTGACAGGGATGAGCTCCAACATTTTGCTGCTTTATGTTGTTATAATAGCATGGTAACCGGAAATGCTTCTAACGTTAATAAGCTTTTCCCAATATTAGTTCAACGTTGGTGAGATCTCCAGCAGTGCTCCTGGGCACACAAGCAAAGACAAGTGTCATCTCTCAGGTGTGACCCGCACCGCTTACATTTGGAACTGTTGTCACCATATTAGTGCCGACATAGACATACATACAGACACACACAAATAGACATATTCGCATACATACATACCTCTTCTTAGGTACTCTCTCGGAATCGAAGGTAACCTGCTTCCAGTCTGTTTTGGATGGTTCTGTGATGTCTGATAAGCCCAATACTTGATCTGCAGACTTTGCCACATGAGGGGCATGAAGGGTCGGATAGATGGGTTCTTTGGAGGTCTGTGCACACCCTCCACCTTATCGTTGTCTCTACACAGTCCCCATGAAGTCTCTCTATGTTCAGTGCCTTACTGAATGAACCTTCACCATTTGGGTCAGTCACAAGCTGGAGTTTTCCATGAATCGGCAGGTGTGTTTGACCTTTCTCAGGTGTGAGTTGAGGATTTCCACAAAGCATTTGCTGCTGTCCTCCTGGGAGTCTTGTGCCATGACTGAGTTCAGTTGCTTCAGGAATCTGGTGTCAGGCACACAAACAACATGCCCCCCACCCAGCAGATGTGTGCTTTTGAGTGATTAATGCCTCAATGCTGGACAATTTGGCTTGGGAAGAGGATGCTGTTGTTGGACCACGCTTCTTGCCACCTTACTTTGGAAGATCTTGTGAAGTTTGAGTCACCCAAGTCTCCAAAGCATATAATAGCACAGGGATCACTACTGCTGCCTGGTTTTCTCAGTCTCTTTTTTTATTCATTGGATGTGGGCAGGACTTATTGCCCACCCTAGAGAGCATTTACATCATAAGGCCAGGACAGGTAAGGATGGCAGACTCACATTAGCAAACCAGATGGGTTTTTACAACAATCATCATCAGACTTTTAATTCCAAATATTTATTGAATTCAAATTCCATGCAGGATTTGAATTCAGTCCCCAGAGCATTACCCTGGGTCTCTAGATAACTAATTCAGTGACACTATCACTACTCCACTGCCTCCCACCTCAGGTTTGGGATCCTGGTCCTCAAGTATTCTTTTCCTTAGTTAGTTGAAGGCTAAGCTGGCATATTAGACATCTTGATGAATTTTGCATCTCTGTCTGCCTTCATTGAGAGGAGGTTCCTTAGATGCAGAACATGGTTCATATTTCCCAGGATCTCGCTGTTAATCTAAATTGTTTAGAGCAGGTTTTTTTTACTGTGGGAGCATATATATGGATGCATGCAGATATATACCACCATAAATGTGTGGACAAACAAATGTGTGCATATTCTTGTTTATAATACTTTGACTAAATGTTACTTTAATCTATTTTCTGGTGAGAATATACAGCTAGCGGTGAAGGAGTGGTGGGCCCTGAAGTTATAACTTGCATGGTGTTTAATTGAGATAATCTTTTAGTGGGTCCCACCAAAACATCACAGTTGTGGTGTAAAAGGAGGAATAAATTAGGAATAGATTCCATTGCATCATGTGTCCTTCTGAGATTCATAATAATCAAAGAAAAAGGAGCAGGATATGTCATACAGCCTCTCGAGCCTACTCCACCATTCAGTAAGGTTATGGTCGAACATTTACATTAACTCCACTTTCACACTTCATCCCTACGTCTCTTGACTCCCTCACTGCCTAAAAATCTATTGATCTCAGTCTTGAATATGCTCGATGACTGAACAATCATAGCCTCTGGGGTAAAGAATACTCACATACTCCATGTGTATACCATACTTGCTTCCTAATTGCTTGCTGGTACCTGCATGTTAACTTCAAGTGATTCTTGTACAAGCACAGCCAAATTCCTCAGCACAACAACATTTGCCAGTCTTTCACCTTTTGAAAAGGTTTTTTTTTCCTCCTACCAAAGTAAATAATTTCACACTTCCCCACATTATACCTCATCTGCCACCTCTTGCCCAACCACTTCCCTGGTCTATGCAATGCCTCACAGTTTACTTTCCTTCCTAGTTTTGTGTCATAAACAAACTTAGATACATTGTGTTATAGTGCGCACAGCAGGGCAGCGTTACACTGGGTCATTTAGCCCCTGGAGCCTGTTCCACCATTCAGTGAGATCATTGCTGATCGGCAACCTAACTCCATATCCCTGTTTTTGCTCCAAACCCTTTGATATCATGGATTAACAAGAATCTATTATCTCAGATTTTAAATTAATAATTGATCTAGCATCAATTGTCATTTGGCTAAAAGAGTTCACACATCTACCATTCTTTGCGTGTAAAATTGTTTCCTAATTTCATCCTTGGAAGGTCTAGTTCTAATTTTTAGACTGTGCCCCCAGTCCTAGATTCCCCAAGCAGCCAAAATTGTTTCGCTCTATCTACCCTATTTATCCATTTAATATCATAACCTGCATTTAATCACCCCTTAACATTCTAAATTCCAGAAAATATAGTCCCAATTTTGTAATCTCACCACATAATTTAACCCTTGGGAGTCCTAAAGTGTAGTGATCAGAAGTACAAGAGCAAGGAGGTTATGCTGAATTTGTATAAGTCACTGGTTCGGCTTCAGCTAGAGTATTCCTCATAGCTCAGACCGTCCAGTTCTGGGCACCGCACTTTAGGAAGGATGTGAAGGCATTAGAGTGCAGAAAAGATTCATGTGAATAGTTCCAGGGATGAGGAACTTCAGTTATAAAGACAGATTGGAGAAATTAGGACTTATTTTCCTGGAGAAAAGAAGGCTGAGAAGAGATTTGAAAGAGGTATTCAAAGTCATGAGAGGCCTGGACACGTGGAAGCTGCTCCCACTTATGAAAGGATTGAGAATGAGAGGATACTGATTTAAAAGAATTAATAAAAAAAGCAAAAGTGATATGAGGAGAAACTTTTTTATGCAGCGAGTGGTTAGGGCCTGGAATGTGCTGCCTGATAGTGTGGTGGAGACAGATTCAACTGAAGCATTAAAAAGGGAATTAGGCTCTTATCTGAAAAGGAAGAATGTGCAGGGTTACGGGGAGAAGGTGGGAGATTGGCACTAGGCGAATTGCTCATTCTCAGAGCTGGTGCAGACACAATGGGCCAATTGGCCTCTTTCTATGCTGTAACAATTCTGTGATTCTGCTCACAGTACTCCAAGTGTGGCCTGACTAGGAGTTTGCATGACTGAAGCATGATTTCTAGTCCCTTTAATTCTAGTCTTCTCAATATAAAGGCCACCATTCTATTTGCATTTTTGCTTATTTTCTTTCTTGATATTTTATTGTTTGACGTACTGGCCTCCCAGGTCATTTTACACCTCCACTGTTTCTAGTACCCTGTTCTATACTTTTTAGGTCCAAGGTGGGTGACCTCATATTTTCCTGCTTTGAAATCTATTTTCCAACGTTTTGTCCATTCACCTAACCTATCAATATTTCTTTGTCATTTTATACTGATATTACTGCCTACCTTTGTGTTATTAACAAACTTGAATCTGTTGCTTTCTATCCCATCATCTACGTCATTAATAAATACGGTGAATAGTTGAGGCCCCAACACACATCCTTCCAGGAAACCACCTGTCATATCCAGCCAATTAACATACCTGATCAGTATCCCTACTGTGGCCATCGCAGCAGACACAGGGCCGTAAAATGCAGTGAGCCATTCTAAACTCGATTGAAAACAAAAACAGAATTACCTAGAAAAACTCAGCAGGTCTGGCAGCATCAGCGGAGAAGAAAAGAGTTGATGTTTCGAGTCCTCATGACCCTTCCACAGAATTCTTCTGTGGAAGGGTCATGAGGACTCGAAACATCAACTCTTTTCTTCTCCGCCAATGCTGCCAGACCTGCTGAGTTTTTCCAGGTAATTCTGTTTTTGTTTTGGATTTCCAGCATCTGCAGTTTTTTGTTTTTAAACTCGATTGACTCTGGCGGGAATGTAAAATACTGCTGCTGTAAAATTCCGCCCTATGTGTCTCCATTACTCAGCCAATTTCCTAACCAGGTCAATAATTTTCCTTCAATTCCATAAGCTTCAACTTTAACTAACAGTCTCTTGCGCAGAGTTTATTCAAAGGTGTTCTGAGCGTCCTTACCTGATTGGGGATCTTGGAATTTGCCAGTGCTATGGTTGGGCCAGAGGAATTTGGTAGCCTTGTAAGGGTGAATGGAGGGGTATGGAACCAAGTTACAATATCCACCCTTGGACATCACTTTAAGTCGCCTCTTCAAAAAATTCAAACAGTTCCATGGGGCGTGAACTATCCTTTACAGATGCATGCTGCCTTTCTCTGGCCAGCTGAAAATTTAATGTGTTCATTCACCCTATCCTTAATTATACTATCCAGTGCTTTCCAAATAACAGATGTTAAGTTAAAAACAAAAACAGAATTACCTGGAAAAACTCAGCTGGTCTGGCAGCATCGGTGGAGAAGAAAAGAGTTGACGTTTCGAGTCCTCATGACCCTTCAACAAAAGATGTTAAGTTAATTGGTTTATAATTCCTAGATTTTCTTCTGCCAATTTCTTAAATAGCAGAATGACACATGGAATTTTCCAATCTAAAGGAATGGTTCCCATATTGAGAGAACTTCAGAAGGTTATGGTTAGGGTTTCCACAATGCTCTCACTTGCTTCGATTAAAATGCTCAAATAAAAACCATCTGGAACTGGGAATTTGTTACTCTTTAATGCCATTATTTTCTTCATTAATTATGTTAATTTTGGTAAGTCCCTGTGCCTGATTCAATGTTTGTTTCCTTGGGATTTCTGACATGTCTGTCTTTACTGTAAATAATCATTCAACATGCCTGACAGTTCTTATTTTCTTTGACAATATCACCATTATCTGGTTTCGGTACGTATTCCTCTGGACCACCCTGCTCTTTGTTTCGAATATAATGGTAAAATCTTTTTGTGTTGATTTTGAGATCCCTTGCAAGTGTCTTTTCATGTTCCCTTTTGTAGTTCTTAATACTTGTTTGTCACTCTTTGCTAAAGGAAAAATAGAAACATAAAAAAGATTAAGAAACTGAAGGAAACCATTGTATCACAGCTATCCATCTAATTCTACCTTTCAGTCTTGGTCCATAGCTCTATAGCCATCTCAAGTGCATAGCCAAGATTGCGGAATTTTTTTTTAAAAAAAATAAGAACAAAAAATGTGAAAAAAATTTAGCAGGTCTGGCAGCATCTGTGAAGAGAGAAACAGAATTAACATTTCAAGTCCAGATGGCTACTCTTCAGAGCTGAAGAGAGGTAGAAATGCGGTGAGTTTCATACTGTTGAAGAGTAGATGGAGCAAAATAGAAAGTTAGGGATAAGTAGCAGCTTAGAGATTTGACAAAGGTGTCATGGACACAAGACAGAGGGAGTGATAATAATAGTGTAAAAGACTAAAGCAGGTGTTAATAGTGGCATAAAGGTCAGTTAGCAGAATGTGTTAGAGTCAGCAAGAGTCAGCGCTCTCTAAAAGTAAAGCATGACAACAAGTTACAGTCTGGCCGTCGTTGGGGGGTGGTGGGGGAGAGGAAGGGGGGAGGGTTAGAAAAAATATATCAAAATGAAGGACAGAGTTCATGGCCTGAAGTTGTTGAACTCAATGTTAAGTCCAGAAGTGCCTAATCAGAAGATGAGGTGTTGCTCTTCCAGTTTGTGTTGGGCTTCACTGGAACATTGTAGCAGCCCAAGGACCGAAATGTGAGTATGAGACCAAGAATTGAAATGGCAAGCAACTGGAAAGCCAGGGTCATGCTTGTGAATTGAGCAAGAGTGTTCCCCAAAGTGATCACCCAGTCTGCATTTAGTCCCCCCCAGTGTAGTGGAGACCGCATTGAGATCAGTGAATGCAGTAGACTAAACTAAAAGAAGTGCAAGTGAATCACTGTTTCACCTGAAATGCCTTGGACAGTGAGGAGGGAGGGGCTAAAGGGGCAGATTGCATGGGAAAGTGCTATGGGAAATGGATGAAGTGTTGGGGGTGATAGAGCAGTGGACCAGGGTATCCTGGAATTACGGAATGGGGACAGGTGACAGAAAGATGAGATGATGGTGGCATCATGCTGGATTTGATGTAAATGGTGAAGGATGATCCTTTGAATGGGGAGACTGGTGGGGTGAAAATTGAAGACAAGGGGAACCTTATAATGGTTCTGGGAGGAAGGGGGAGGGGTGAGAGCAGAAGTGTGGGAAATGGGTCACAGACACAGTTGAGGGCCCTGTCAACCACAGTAGTGGGGTGGGTGTGCATCGGCTCAGAATAAAGGATGACATATCAGAAGCTCAATTGTGAAAGGTAGCTTCATTGGGACAGATGCATTGGAGTTAGAGAATGGGATAGAGCCCCTACAGGAAGCGGAGCGTGAGATTGTGTATTCAAGGGAAGTGTACTTGTGGGAGTCAGTGCACCTGTAATGAACAACTCTGCTCAGTCCGCAAGCATGACCCGACGTTCCTGAAACTTGCCATTTCAGTTCACCCCCTTGCTCTTTTGCCCATATTTCTGTCCTTGGCCTGCAACAATGTTCCAGTGAAGCACAACGTAAACTGAAGGAACAGTGCCTCATCTTCTGGACTTAACATTGAGCTCACCAGCTTCAGACCATGAACCCTATTTATATCTACACAGATGCTGTCAGATTTGCTGAAGTTTTTGTTTTTATTTCAGATTTCCAGCATCTGCGATATTTTGCTTTTATTTTAGAGTTTAGAAAAAAGGATTGCATTTATATAGTGCTTTTCATGACCACTGGACATATCAAAGCACTTTACAGCCAATGCAGTACTTTCTGGACTGTAGTCACTGTTAGGAAATGTGGCAGCTAATTTGCACTCTGCAAACTCCCACACACAGCAAGTGATAATGATCGGGTAATCTGTTTTTTGTGATGTTGATTGGGGGATAAATATTGGTCAAGACACCAGGAATAACTCCCTGCCCTTCAATGAAATAGTGCCATGGAATATCTTGCATACACCTGAGCAGATAGATGGCTCAGGTGGATGTAAATGCCTCACCTGAAAGATGGCACCTCTGATAGTGGAATTTTCCCTCGCTCCTGCACTTTAATGTCAAACTTGATTTTTGATTACTCAAGCCGTGTACTGTGACTTGAACCCCAAACCTTGTGATTCAGAGGCAACTCGATCTTTCCCATGCCAGGATGTATGCTTTTTTGTTGTGTTTTTGTATGTTTTTTCTTTAATTTTATATTGTTTCTTATCTCTTTAGTCATCAATGGCTGTTGTTTTTGATGAACTGAGGTCTTGCTGTTACTAGGGACTATTTCTTAATTCTGCACATAAAGTCTCCACTGTCTGTATATACTCTTATTATTAATGATTTATAGACTCATAGACTATTCGGCCCATCATGTCTGCACCAGTCAACAAAGATCTGACTACGCTAATCCCATTTTCCAGCGCTTGGCCCATAGTCCTGGAGGCTATGGCAACACAAGTGAACACCTAAATAATTCTTAAATGTTATGAGTGTTTCTGATTCAACCACCCTTTCAGGCAGTGAGTACCAGACTCCCACCACCCTCTGGATGAAAAAAATTCTCCTCAACACCTCTCTTAGCCTTCTACTGCTTATCTTAAATCTATGGCTCCTGGTTATTGACCCCTCTACTAATGAACAAAGTGCCTTCCTATCTATGCCCCTCATAATCTTATACACCTCTGTCAGGTCCCTGCTGAACCTTCGCTGCTCCAAGGAAAACAACCCCAGCCTATCAAATCTTTCCTCATAGCTCAGACCCTCTAGCCCAAGCAGCATCCTAGTAAATCTCCTCTGTACCCTCTCCAGTGCAATCACATCCTTCCTATAATGTGGTGACCTTAGTCACTAAGATCCTTAGTCATTAAGATTACCCCCTCCCTCTTCACCATTTTCCCTGAATAGACCTTATAAATCTAAATTGATCTTATAATGTTTAGTTCCCAACCTTGACTATCTTGCAGCTATGTCTCATCAATAATTAGCATGTCATACCCTCTAAGTTGAATGTTCATCTATAATTTATTCCTTTTTTCCTTATGCATAAGGAACACTTATTTGGGCCCATACTCTAATCTGTTCTTCAGCTTTAATGTTTCATTCACATGTTTCTTATTTCTCACTCCTGATCCATTAAGCACATTTTCTGACAGCTACTCTAGTATCCTTCAATTATTTCACTAATGTTAATTTATTTCCCACCTGAGACCTCCACTCCTCCCCTCACCCCATCCTACTGCCATTTATTTGTTTAAAATCTCGTGACCACACTATTTATTGTTTTTGTGGGGACCCTGGTCCCAGCCAGTTTAGGTGAAGCCTGACCCAACAGTACAGTTTCTTTTACCCCCAGTATTAGTGCCAGTGCCCCAGGAAATGGAATGCCTCTTTCTCACATCACTTCTTTAGTTACATGTTCACCACTCCTAACTGGTTTATCCCTATGACAATTTTCACATGGCTCAGGTAATAATCCAGAGGTTTATAACTTTTGAGGTCCTGCTCTTTAATTTAGCGCCTAGCACCTGGGACTATCTGAACAGGAATTCTTGCCTACTCTTCCTTATGTTGTTAGTCCCAACATAGACCACAACGACTGGATCCTCCCTTCCCCCTCCGATATCCTTTCATGCTGATTTGAGATAGACCACACCCTGGCGCCAGACAGGTAGACACCACTCTCTGTCCTGCTTAGAAAAGATGCTAACCCTCCATCTAATTATTGAATCTCCTACAACCATGGAATCATGCTTTCTCTCCTCCCCTCCTCTGGACTGCCTCCTTCCCACGTTGCAATGGTATGCATTCTGGCTGTCCTTCTCAGGTATTCATCCTTATACTCAGGGGGACGTTATAACTCTTGATTAGGATCAGTTTCTGAGGATCCTTGTTTTCCCTCTTACGTGGATTGCCCTTATTCAACACACTATGGTTATTCGGCACACTATCGTTATAACCATAGATAAAAGTAAAATACTGCGGATATAAAAACAAAAAAACTGCGGATGCTGGAAATCCAAAACAAAAACAGAATTACCTGGAAAAACTCAGCAGGTCTAGCAGCATCGGCGGAGAAGAAAAGAGTTAACTCTTTTCTTCTCCGCCGATGCTGCCAGACCTGCTGAGTTTTTCCAGGTAATTCTGTTTTTGTTTTAAAATACTGCGGATGCTGGGAATCTGAAACAAAAACAGAAAATGCTGGAAAAACTCAGTAGGAGAGAAAGAGTGTTAACGTTTCGAGTCCGAATGATTCTTCTTCAGATGGTTATATCCATCCCTTTCTGAACCTGCACTTCCCTACGAGCTGTGGCCAAAATCTGGAGCAAACTATTGAGATACTGCTCCCCCTGTCTTCAGTGTTCATGTGTCTCCCAACTCGCACTCCTTAGTGTGTTAACAGATCAATGATTCAGTGTGTAAAACTGAAAGCGGCGAGAATTCACCGCGAGGAAAAGAATTAGCCACCCTGACACACATCCAGCAGCGGTAATGCACAAGGAGATACCTATTCGTAGTAACGACATTTCCCAGATACAAAGGGATTCTGTTTAAATACTGTGGGTAATGTTTTACAGAAGAGCAATGAGTATCACAAACTGAAAACAATTTCTTTAACATTATCTATGCCCCAAGAGAAGAGACACGAATACCATTCGCTAGTGGCCACACGGAGAATTCAGTGATTGAAGCAAAGGCTCAGCTCTTATTGAGCTAATATTTTGCGTTAGTACGGCTTGTGGAGAGATTTAAACCGGGAGTGAAGGCTAAAGGCACAGTCTGGGGGTTTGGGTTCTTCTGGAGTTCCGCTTCAGATTCAGCTTAATTTTTATGTTTCTGTTCCCTTCAAACAAAAATATGCCGCTTTCTGAGGACGGAGAGCTCTAAGATTTTTTTTAAAGAATTGGTTACATCTCCAGGGTTTTTAAACAGATGTTTTTTATTCAATAAGCTTTTCTCAAAGATCAATGCCTGTACTTGAAGACGATTCCGGGATAAATCTCTTTTGATAAATTTGAACGCGCACTCCTGCGTATTTTTTTTCAGTTCCTGTGCTGCTCTCGCTCTCTCTCTCTCTCTCTCACCCTTGTGTCCTCGTCCCCTTTCGCCGGGTTCATGCCCCTTCACCAGTTGTCAGTTTCAGTAAAAACTGAAATGGATTTTTCTGCTCACTAGAGTTCCGAATTGAACCGACACCGCCAAACAAACCGATTATACTTCAAATCATAAGATTCAATAATAAGCAATACAATTAGTGATTGTTCAACTTTCAGAATACCTCGAGACATTCTGTGAAGGCCATTTCCCCTCTAAATTATTGTTTATTTCTGGATAATTATTTTTGGAATGAACGTGGCGAATCTTATGAAAGATTTACTGTGCCTCAAAGACTTAAGTACAATACTGAACAGAAACACGATTGTCACTTATAAAGGTCCTGGAAATTGTCAGTTATACAGGAGGGTTAACGAGTTCACATTTTAAAGGCAACTTCCGAATATTTAACCAACATTCATTCCCCAGCAATGGTGGATGCTGTGAGTATCGGTATTTGGGCCTGTTCCCAATTGGACGAATCTTTCAAAAATAAAACCCCACTTGCTCTTATATTTGTGGCAATTCATAGGCACAATTCTGATTTTAGGACCAAGTTTTCCTTTCAATCTGAATCATGCAACACAGAAAGGAGCAGGCCATTCGGCCCAACCATGCTTGTTGCGGATCTGTTTGTAGCAATGAAATAAACACAATGATCAGTTAATGCTTCACATTTCTCAAGCACATACCCGGCATAGAAAGGACAAAAATTGCATTCATCCTGTCATGTGTCCAAAGCTCAACTGAAAAAAATCCCAACTGCGATTTTGCAATTCCCCTTTTTATAGGACGGGACATAGTATTCCCGTTATACAAGATTATCCAAATGTGGGGGTAGGTGGAGGTGGGGATAAAGTTTAGAGGTGTTGATTGATTGATAAATATTCATCATGTGACTGTAAATCAGGGTGAATTTAGGGGGAGCCAAAACCCATTGTTAATGGGGTCTGAATGGTAATCCGGATCTGACTGTGCTGTTGCTCCCTGTAGCGGATGCCCATCCCCTCTACGTCAGCACTGGCTCAGTGGCAAATTTTTCACCTTTGAGTCAGAAGACTGCGGTTTCAAAATCCCAACTGAGCATAAAATCTAAGATAACTGCACCGTCAGTTATGCTGTCTTTGGGGTGAATACCAGGGGAATGCCAGGGGAATATAAATCATCTTGGAATACAATTCCAGGAAGCGCATGGGCACTGTCCTGGCGAACATTCATCCTTCAACCAACGTTATTGCCATGATCTTATGGAATGGCGGAGCAGGCTCGAGGGGCCGAATGGTCTACTCTTGTTCCTATTATTAGAACAGATTGGCTGATTGGTCGTTTACTTCTTTGCTGTTAGTGAAAGCTTGCTATGCGGAAATTGGTTTCCGCGTCTTTCTGCATACAACAGCGACTAGGCTACCTTGGCTGTGAAGCACTTTGGGAGGTCCTGAAATACGTAAGGCGCGGTGTATATGCAAGTCTTCCGCTTGTGGCATGACTGGACTAATTCCTCATAGTCGCTCAAACATTCAAATGAATGAGCTAACGCCCATTGATTTGACTCCTGGAGTATTCTGTTTCAATGTTATCTTTAAAAACGTTGACAATTAACCACGTATGTTTATCCTTTCCATATTAAGCGTGGTATATTTGTCAAGTATATTTTCATCCATTTCAGGGTGTGACCTGCCAGCAGAGGTCAAACCGAAGTTGCCAACAATAGTCAGGGCCGTAAGTGTTACAGAGGTAAAAGCAGAATCCTAGGGGTGCTATAAAAAAGTAGTGGCGTAGTGGTGTTTTCACTAGACTATCAAACCAGTGCCGCAGGGCGATGTTCCAGTGCACCCGCCTTCGATTCACAGCTAAATGATGAAAATTGAATAAGAATTTGGACTTAAAAGTATGATGATGAATACGAAACCATTGCTTGATTGTTGTGAAAGCCCATCTGGTTCGCTAATATCCTTGAGGTCAGGAAATTTAATGGGAGAGGGTCAATTGTTGTAAAGATACACTCCTTAATCATTCATGTTTAAATTGAATATCTTAAAAAATAATTTATTTGAATAAATTAGAAGAACAGCACAAATATTTTAAAATAAAAGCAAAATACTGAAACAAAAACAGAAAATGATGGAAGAACTCAGCAGGTCTGACAGCATCTGCGGAGAAAGAAACGGAGCTAACGTTTCGAATCCATGTGACCCTTCCTCAGAACATAAATATTTACTTAAGTAGCCTTTTAACAGGAGTTACAAGTATGTTTTGAAGGTCAACGGAGATTAAGCAGTGTAAAATTATTACTGCTCCCTATCATACAGTACTGTCCATCTACTTTACTGAGTGCGTAGCCTCACTGAAAATATACAATTCCGTGTTTTTTTTCTTGAAATCTGAGTTGTGCAGTATATCTTGTGCCTGGGAAGCGTAGTTATTGTTTTAAAAAACTTTCAAATGGGAATGGGATAAATATTTGAAGATTTACAGGGCCATACGGCAAGAGAAGGGGAGTGGGGCTAAATCGACAGTCCCTTCAAAGAACCAGCAAAGGCAAGATGGGTCGAATGCCCTCGTTCTGTGCTGCATTATTCAATGATTCGCATATTTCATTGCATTTTAAAATGTTGCCTCAGTCATGCCGCTGAAGAGCTTAATACTTCCCCACATAACATCTCTATTAGTTTAGTTTATTTTGCTTTCATGCCAAGCAATGTGCCGACGCAAAGCCGTCTAAATTGAACGTCGCCTCTAGGGGGCAGTCTCACCCTATTTTGGTTTATTTTCACGAAGTATAACTGCAGCCTGTGGGTAGTAAAATTAATACCGTCATTCCCACACAATTCAATGGGTCGGAACGAACTTCTTCAACTTTATTTCGTTCTTCTTTAATAGCAGAATATAGGTCGTGGGGTAGTTAATATTTTTGTTGACATTATAATTTAATTGGTTATTTGGATACAACTGAACAAAGCTTTCGACGTACGTTTGGACAAACTTCCGTTTTCCCGTCAATCAAAATGAAGTACCTGTAATAATAAAAATCTGCAATTGCTAAGCATCGGAAATTTAAAAAAAACCAGGAATTACATGTCCAGCATTATCTGTAATGTGACAGCGTCCTTAATGTGGAATGCGCGTGTTCATCTGCGCGGTTTAATGGAAATTAATGGCTGGGATTTGACACCTCTGGCTTTTTGGATTCGTCTCTGGCCGGTTTACTGTAAGGGGGGATTTAGAGTTTGGTTAAGTCAGTTCTGGTTGAGGTGTCCTCGGAATGGTGTCCGGAGGCGCGAAATCTTTTAAACCAGAAATCCTTCAGTGGACTTTGGCTAGTTCTGGTTAGACTGACTCTTCCTATCAACACGGAGCGACACTTAGTGGTATTTTCATGACATGACGCCCTGTTTCTGTGAAGTGCGGCATTGTAATCAATATAGAGTATAGTGTTTGTTCCAAGAATCTCTATTTGTTGAACACTGCGACATTGTAATTATTTGCTTGATGTTTTATAATATATACATTAATTGCAAGAAAAATGTAGGTAATAAATTCTAATATTAGGCATAACTATACATATAAGCATAGAAGCCTATATATAAAATGTTATTGGTGTGGTTTAATTGTAATGAAACTGATCCGAATCAGTCGTGTTTCAGACCCAATCTTGAAGCTAATATGTGTTGTGATACTGCAGGAGGCAAAATATAGAACAACCTATTCCACCTACCCCTCCGCCGACGATATACTCGTCACCCAACATGATATAAATCTAAAATATTTGGCGAAGACGCGTTAACACTCGTGCGGTATATTTAAGCAGTTTAACTAGTTTGATAGCATAGTCTGTCACTGGGGATTTATTTACTGAATGAATGTGACAGGGGCTATGCTTTTAGCTGCACGGTATAAGGTCGACATAACCTATGACTGCATCTTCATTATTCAGTGCAAACACAACGAACACAAAGCCAGTATCATACAAATGTTAACTTTCAAAGCTGTGCGCACATACAAGTACAGTAAATAACCTGATACATTATTATCTTATACAACTTTCCCAACTGCTGAACTGGCTAAGGCAAAAACAAGAACGATACAAGTTCAATCCTGTTCTGTGTTGATCTCATATGAGATGGTGGTAGGGGCGCTACAAATGGTCCGATTCTCATCATTATTTATATAGCTTTTTATTCCAGATTCATTTAATGAACTGAATTTAAATTCTCCCATATGCATGAATACATAAACATTCACGCATGCATGTTGAATGTACATGCATGTACATATACATGCATCAATGTACCTATGAAAGTACATGCACACATAGATATATAAATAAATATACAGGAACACACAAATTTACGGTAATAGATGCATGCATACAAACTTGCACATATCAATAAATGTGCACCCATACAAATGTGCACACATGAATGCATTTACTGATCCTTGCGGGGGTGGGTGCTAGTACTGTTGGTGGGGATTAAAACTAATTTGGCAGAGGGATGGGATACGGAGTGGAGATATAATAGGGGATGTTGTACAGACAAATATAGAATAAAAATGAAGTCAGTCTGGAAGGCAGAACATATATAGCCAAGTTAAGGCACAAGGGAACATGGCAAGGCTGGATGGCATTTATTTTAATGCAAGGAGTCTTGCGAATAAGGCAGATGAATTGAGGGTGTTGATTAAACATGGGGATATGATATCATTGCTATCACGGAGACATGGTCCAGGGAGGGGCAGAACTGGCAGCTCAATATTTCCAGGGTGTAGAATCTTCCGATGAGGTGGGGGGGGGGGGGGTGGGGGGGGGGGCGGAGGGGGGAGGTGTAGAAGAGTAGATGGTGTCACAATATTGAGTGAACTACTGCAATGAGGAAGGATGATACCTTAGAAGGTTCCTAAAGTGAGGCCATATGGGTAGAACTTAAAAACAAAAATGGGGCAATCACATTGCTGGGAGTGTACTATAGACCCCCAAATAATTAGGGAGAGATGAAAAGGTGGATATCGAGGCAAATCTCAAATAAGTGTAAAAATAATAGGGGATTTCCATTTCCCCAATATTAACTGGGATAGGCAAAGTGTGAAAGGCTCAGAGGGGGTAGAATTCTTAAAATGTATCCAGGAGAGCTTTTTAAGCCAGCACATAGAAAGTACTATAAGAGAGAGGGCAGTGCTGTACCTAGTTTTAGGGACGAAGGCAGGCAAGTGATAGAAGTGTCAGTGGGGGGGCATTTTGGTGATAGTGACCATAACTCAGTAAGATTTATGGTAGTTATGGAAAAGGACAAAGATGGACTGGAAATAAAGGTCCTGAATTAGGGGAAGGCCAAGTTTAATATAAGATAGGATTTGGCCAAAGTGGGAGCAGCTACTTGTAGGAAAATCTGCATCAGAGCAGTAGGAGTCATTCAAAAAGGAAATAGTGAGAGTGCTGGGCCAACATGTTTCTGTAAAAGTGAAAGGTGGAACCAACAAGTCCAGAGAACCCTGGATGTCAAGGAATGTACAGGAACAGGATTGGATGAGGAAATAAAGGGAAGCTCATGGTAGCTCAAAATAACAGAAGCCCTGGAGGAGTATAGAAAGTGCAGGGTTTACTTAAAAAAGAAATTAGGAGAGTGAAGAGGGGGCATGAAAAAATACTGGCGGGTAAAATAAAGGAAAGTCCAAAGGCATTTTCTAAATATATTAGGGGCAAGAGGATAACCAGGGAAAAAGTATGGCCCATTAGGGACCAAAGTGGCAATCTGTGTGGGGAACCAGAAGACATTGGTGAGGTTTTAAATGAGTACTTTGCATCAGTTTTCACTATAGAGAAGGATGATGTAAGTATAGAAATCAGGGAGGGGGACTGTGATATACTTGAACAAATTAGCATTCAGAGGGAGAGGGTTTTAGTAGGCTTAAAAGTGGATAAATCCCCAGGCCCAGATAAGATGCATCCCAGGCTGCTGTGGGAGGCAAGGGAGGAGATTGTAGAGATCCTGACATTAATTTTCAAAGCCTTGCTGGCCACAGGAGAGGTGCCAGAGGAATGGAGAGTAGAGGACAGCTAATATGGTATTATTATTCAAGAAGGGTGGTAGGGATAAACCAGGGAACTACAGGCCGGCGAGTCTAACATCAATGGTAGGGAAAATTTTGGAAAAAATTCTGAGGAACTGAATTAATCTCCACTTGTAGAAGCAAGGATTAATCAAGAATAGTCAGCATGGCTTTGTCAGGGGCAGACCATGTCTAACAAATTAGATTGAATTTTCCGAGGAGGTGACTAGGTGTGTAGATGAGGGTAATGCAGCTGATGTAGTCTACATGGACTTTAGAAAGGCTTTTGACAAGGTCTCACATGGGAGACTGGTCAAGAAGGTAAGAGCCCATGGGCCCCAGGGCAATTTGGCAAATTGGATCCAAAATTAGTGGCAGGAGGCAGAGGGTGATGGTCGAAGGTTGTTTTTGTGACTGGAAGCCTATGTTCAATGGTGTACTGCAGGGTTTGGTGCTGGGTCCCTTGCTGTTTGTAGTGTATGTTAATGATTTAGACATGAATGTAGGAGGTGTGATCCATAAGTACGCAGATGATACGAAAATTGATGGTGTGGTAAATAGTGAGGAGGAAAGTCTTAGATTATAGGACAATATAGATGGGCTGATAAGATGGGCGGTGCAGTGGCAAATGGAATTTAATCCTGAAAGTGTGAGGTGATGCATTTTGGGAGGACTTAACAAGGCAAGGGAATATACAATGAAAGGTAGGACCTTAGGGAGTACAGATGATCAGAGGGACCTTGATGTGCATGTCCATAGATCCTTGAAGGCAGCAGGACAGGTAGATAAAGTGGTTAAGAAGGCATATGGGATACTTGCCTTTATTAGTTGAGGCATTGAATACAAGAGTAGGGAGGTTATGATGGAGCTGTATAAAGCATTAGTATTGCCGTATCTGGAGTACTGTGTGCAGTTCTGGTCACCACTCTACAGGAAGGATGTAATTGCACTGGAGAGAGTGCAGAGGAGATTCACCAGGATGTTGCCTGGACTGGAGTGTTTCAGCTATGAAGAGTGACAAGATAGGCTGGGGTTGTTTTCCTTGGAGTAGAGAAGGCTGAGAGGGGACCTGATTGAGGTGTACAAGATTATGAGGGGCATAGATAAGGTAAGTAGGAAGAAACTTTTCCCCTTAGAGGAGGGATCAATAACCAGGGGACATAGATTTAAGGTAAGGGGCAGGAGGTTAAAGGGAATTTGTTGAATTTTATTTCCACCCAGAGGGTGGTGGGTATCTGGAACTCACTGCCTGAAAAGGTGGTAGAGGCAGGAACCCTCACAATATTTAAGAAGTATTTAGATGAACACTTGAAATGCCATAGCATACAGGGCTATGAGCCAAGTGAAGGAAAATGGGATTAGAGTAGATAGGGTCTTGATGACCAGCACCGACACGATGGGCCAAAGGGCTTCTTTCCATGCTGTAAACTCTATGACTCTATAAATGTCCACATAGATAAATGCATTTCCATGCACCCCTACATACAAATACAAACAGAAATGCAACTGCACATAAATGCATGCAAATATAACCACTTTGCATAAATGTAAACTCATGTACTGATATGTAAATGACGCATACATAAAGCTTGTTTTAATCGAATTTACATACACATGCAGACATATAGTCATAAGTACACGTAAATGTACTCATGCATAAATGCACATATAAAATAGGTGCAGGCATATGCATGCAGGATATTTATGAAGTCCTTGTGCAACTTTAAACTTTAACTTTGGATGTACGCATGATAGAATCAAACAGTAAACTGCATCTAAAAGTATAATTTATAAAGTTTTAAAACATTACAATTCAAATTTCTTGGCTTCAGTATAACTGCATCTTTTGTGATATATCTTTCAATCCGACTTTCTTATGATTCACCTTTTCTTCTACTGTCATCATTTCCAATTAGTTTCAGTGTCTAAAATTAAATGGAGGATAAATGTTAACACAGCATTAATCACAACATCAACATTAAAAAACTTCATGAATTATGGATGAAAGTTTGCCTTCCTTAGTACTGTCACCGTGACATTCAGCCTCTTTGCCAGGCAAGACTTGCTCTTCATTTGGTTTTAATAAACAGCTTGGAAGTATCATCTTTGTGGTGTGAAGTTTGGTATCATGGTGAATTCTTCCCGAGCGTTCAATTGAAAAGAATTACTATTATTTTGGAATAAAAAGATTATTCATTTTGCAGTGTTAAAAATTATTTGTCTGATGGAAAATGACATTTTAAAATAAAAGGATTGTATTTTTTCTCAAACTATTCACAACAAAACTAAAATAACTAAAACACCAGGCTCATAACAAATTAAACAAAGCTGCTTATATTATTCTTAGCTGGTAATTTCTTTAGTGAAATTGGTGAAGTTATGCATCTATGAATTTAAATATGAATGAAAAACAGCACAAAGTGTTTTAAAATTAAGTTAAGGGAGTTGATATGAGGAGGGAGGGGTTGATATTTAACCCACTTGAACAACACAGACACTGAACATGTTCACTCTGGGTCCTAGGTTTCTTAATCAATATTCAGTGAATGCAGAGGATCACATACCTTACTGACACTATTTTGCCTCTTTGTTTGTTATACTTCTTCCCCAAAGGCTCCTGTCAGCCGAGGTTTAAAACCAGGAGAGTAAACTTCAAAAATCTTCATGGCTTCCCAGCTAAAAAAAAATGTTTTAGTGATAAGTAAACAATCAAATAGATTATAGTGAACTTCATAAAGTATCATTTCAGGCTCAGCTGGAGTATTGTGCCCAATTCTTGCAATACACTTTAGGAAGGATGTGAAGGCATTGGAGAGGGTGCAGGGAAAATTAGCAAGAATTGTTCCAGGGATGAGGGACTTCAATTACATGAATAGATTGGAGAAGGGGATGTTCTCCTTAGAAAACAGAAGGTTGAGAGGAGATTTGAGAGAAGTGTTCAAAGGCATGAGACATCCAGGCAAAATAGATAGGCAGAAAATATTCCCATTGGCGGAAGGGTTGAGAACCAAAGGACACCGACTTAAGGCAAATTGCAAAAGAAGCAAAGGGGACAAGAGGAAAAGCTTTTTAAAGATCTGAAATACATTGCCTGAAGGTATTCTGGAGGCAGATTCAATAATAGCTTTCAAAAGGGAATTGGGTAATTATCTAAATCGAAAGAAAATTACAGGACAATGGGGAAAGGGTGGGGAGCATGGAACTAGCTGTTGCGCTTGTAGAGAAGGGACATGGACTCGATGGGCTGAATGTCTCCTTCTGTGCTGTAATCATTCTCTGGTTCTACATAACTACGACAATTGCTTCACTGACACACCGTGAAACCTTTGTTATTGACAGTCTAATCATATATCTCCCGTTTCAGGATCTTTGGAAAATGTTTACAAATTGCAACGTTGGTATATTCCTATATCCTATTAACTTAAAAATAACAGGAATTTTCCATAGTTTTAATCGGTTGAAATAATTCTGACGATTGCCTTCAACCCCAGTCCCTCATCGGATTTGAACGCGTGAAATGCTGAAGCTATAACAGGCGCCTTCTAAATGCATAAAGCCAAGGATCCAAAGAGTCTTATTACGGGGCTGCAATTTATAAATCTGTCTCTTAATGCATGGACGCTGCCATGAATATTGTTACTGAACGTGTCCTATTGAAGCGATACCTTGCGGGTTTTAGTGTCCCATTATCTCCCTGTATTATTGGCACCTCTATGAGAGTTATGGTGGAGTTTTAAAAGGTTTGTTTTGAAGCACCTGGAGCCGAGAGCCTGCTGATCGTAACGATCAACGAGTCCTCTTACAACGAACGACTGTAATATTAACGCAACTATTCTCATGTTCCGTGTTGCTTTAAGTACCTGGAACATGTGTGGCGGAAATATATCATTTTCCTTGTGCTATTGCAGTGACGCCGGGGGTCCTTGCAGTCCGAGTAGGGAAGATTGGTGCTTCCTACATTATTAGGACCTCTGCCTGATGATGATCTGTTTTCTTGCTGTCCGTTCAAACCCGCCAGTCATTGATTAGAGCTTCAACTGAACTGTTGCTTTGTCAGCAAGTATTTGAATGCCATCATAGAATCTAAAATAAAGACTTACATTTTTATAGCGCTTTTCACAACCACGGGAGGTCTCAACGCGTATTACAGCCAGTGAAGCACTTTTGAAGTGTGTTCATGTAGGTTGTAATGTAGGAAAGGCGGAAGCCAATTTGCGCACAGCAAGATCCCACAAACCACAATGCGATAATGACCAGATCATCTGTTTTTAGTGGTTTATTGATGGATAAATATTGGACAGGACTCCAGGGATAACCCTAAGATAAAAGCAAAATGCTGCCGATGCTGGAAATCTGAAACAAAAACAAAAAATAGCCGGAAAAACTCAACAGGCCTGACAGCATCTGCGGAGAGGAACACAGTTAACGTTTCGAGTCCATCTTCTGATGAAGGTCATTAGGACTCGAAACGTTAACTGTGTTCCTCTCCGCAGATGCTGTCAGACCTGCTGAGTTTTTCCAGCTATTTTTGTTTTTTGTTCCAGGGATAACCCCCTTGCTCTCCTACAGAATAGTGAAGTGGGACTCAAGAGGGCAAACAGGGCCTTTGGTTTAATGTCTCATTCGAAACAATGCAACACTCCCTCAGTACTGCACTGGGCGCCAGCCTCCATCTTGGTCCTCAGATCCTGGAGTGAACATTTCACATTACAGAAGGAGGCCATTTGACCCATTGTGCCTGTACATGCTCTTTGAAAGAACTTTCAGTTAGGCCCACCCCACCCCTGCCCACACTTTATCCTTTGCACTACATTTCTTTCCTTTTCAAGTACACATTCAATTCCCTTTTTAAAGATGAATTTTGAATAAGATTCAAAAAAGGTAGATGATCAAGTTAGCAGAGCTACACAAAAGTCAAACAGGAGCATAGTTTGAGCTCTGAGCTTTCAGCTTGACTTGGAATAATTCCAGCCAAATCCTATTCTCCAGAATACAAACAAAAAGCCTACACATATTGAAAATGATTTTTCTAAACTAACACAAAATTGTATCTCTGTCACCTTCCCACCCCCACCTCCCATCCCTTGTGCTCTCCCCCAACCCCGAACTTTAGATACGTACATGTGGTTAGCATATGACACAAAAATCAGTTACTGGCAATTACAGTCAGCCTCTTTGTGATTGTAAACAACTGTGTTGCTAAGGTTGTGGTAGAAATCTCACTTAATCAGTCAGTTCATCTATCTCCATGGGTGCTGCCATAAGGCCTTGTAGTTAATAAGAAATCCATTCCTCCATTCCACTGTTAACTACCAATTGCTCAGTTCCTGTGACATAAAGAGCAGACAATTCTGGCTTTCATCTCTTTTCTGTCCATTGCCACCCCACTCCTCCAGCCCAAAGATTGTCCAAGATTGCCAACACCTCCAATTCTGGACTCGAGCATCACTTATTTCAAGCCCTTCATCACTGGCAGCCATGCCTTCAGTTGACCAAGCTGTAAGCTCTGGAATTCCTCTCTAAACCTCTCTACCTCTGCCTCACATGTCCCAGTAGTCCTTACGCAGCTGGGTCTGAAATCTTGTTTGATAATTCTCCTGGGAAGCTCCTTGGGACATTTTATTGTGTTAAAGGTGCTATATAAATGCAAGTTGTTCTTGCTTGTTGTTCACAGGCAGATTGGCAACTAACGTTGACATCAGTGCCCCTGTGATAGGCAAGGTTCCTCCTACTGACCACATCTATACAGTGACTTCTGCTGGAAACTGCACATTATCAGAATTGGATTGATCTGTAATGCCTTTCATAGTCCAATAGCCCACTGACATTCAGTATCCAGATTCACACATTGAGGAATGATTCTTTTCACAAAGTGCTGGAAGATTACCAGGGGCAGGATTTTACATCCCGCAGGCGGGCACGTGCCAGAGCTGATTGGGTGTAAAATAGTGTGCGATGATGTCTGGCGAGCGCCCTGACATCATTGCGAACTTGCGCGATATTTTGGTCGGTGAGTGCACGCGAGATTCGGCAGTGCACCTGCCAACAATTAAGAGGCTTATTAAGGCTGTTAATCAATTAATTTAAACATATTTTTCACTGCTTGTCCTACCTTAGTGGTGGGCAGGCAAATTGGCCAGGTGGCCTTTTGATTTTATAGCAAACCTCATCCATGGGTGGGTGAGGTTTCCACAATTAAATAAAAAATCAATATAAATTTTGGGGCAGAACTTGTATTCTGTTCATGTTACTGTGAGTTAGATCCATCGGGACATTTTTTTCAGATTTTAAAAAACTTCCTTTTTGATTTTAAAATTGTTCAGCTCCCTGAGGCAGCTCCCTGTCTTCAGGGAGCTTTCAGTGCACGCTCCCCTGAGCATGCGCAGACTTTTGTGCTTGCATTCCCACTGCCCTCACCCCAGAAGCGCTGAGGTTCTCAGTGTGCCTTTCACGCTCGCTGGCCGTTAATTGGCCAGCCAGTGTGAAATCGGAGTTGGGGATCGATCATGGGTGATGGTCCATTTCCCAGCCGCTCCGGGACCGCCCACCATGCATGCCCGATGACCCGAAAATCCTGCCCCAGGTCCCAAACTATACCCCTGTGTCAGTCAATCTCTCCACAGGAAGGGGTGGAACTGAAAAAATGTTTGGCAGGAATGGATATTCTTGGCCCAATACTTAGCGCTCAGCCAATACCACTTTAAACAAATTATCTGAGCATTATCTCGTTGCTGGCTGTGGGTGCTTGCTTTGTGTAAATTGGCTGCCTTGTGTTCAACATGACAACAGTGAGCCATTTAAATATGCCTAAAGGTTCCGTGTAAAAGCAATTTCCTTCTTTCTTTTCTTTCATGGCCCGCACATGGAGCTAAAGGGGCACCTTAATCACAAGAGGTTCCAATTAACACCGGTATAAATGAAAAAGAAACTGTTGCTAATGGCAAAAAAGCCCAACTGATACATTACTGTCCTTTGGGGAAGGAAACCGGTATCTGGCCTGTGTGACTTTAATCCCACACTAACTTTAGAATTGTAGGATCTGGTTTTAACTCTGTGCAACTGAATGGGCTTTGAATAAGTGAAAATATCGTCCACAGATTCATAGACTGATACAGAACAGAAGGAAGCCATTCAGTCCATCGCACCTGTGCCAGCTCCCTGAAAGAGCAATCCATTAGTTCCACTACCTGACCTTGTCTGCAAAGCACTGTAAGATGTATTGTATTTAAATCTGGTTGATTCTCTGAAATGACCCAGCTAGGCATTTAGTTGTACTAGGAATGGACAATAAAGAACAGCTTTGCCAGCAACGTCCACATCCTGAGAATATATCTTTTCAAAAGCTTAGCAACTAAACACTAGGGAACACAGGAGGGAATGAGATATGATAAAAGAAAGACATAATGTTACAAAGGGAAAGCATTGGGCTGGAAAAGAAACACTGTGCATTATAAGACAATAAAATGGATTTATTTTATCATCACTTTACCTAGACAGTCTCTTTCTGCTGCTGCAGGATAAGGTGCCAGCAAATGCCTTCCTTTATCTCATACCACTTCAAGCATGAACTATCGCCATTGGGCTGTTTTCAAAGCACCTCCCAGCATCAATTTCACATTGACTTGCCTAACAGCATTACACTCTAGCTTTCAGTCTTGCTGCTGTCTGTTGTGAATTGAAAGCTGTTATTATGGAGGCCACTTTACAGATTCTGTTTTCTTCTTGGCATCTTCCTCTGTTGTTGATTTCTTGCAAATACTCTCTCCTTGTTTGTGATATTGGAAACAATGACTGGGTTTCTCATCTAGTAATAGAAACACTTCCTTCATCCTGACTGGGTTTCTCATCTAGTAATAGAAACACTTCCTTCACCTTCAGATCTAAAAGCAAAGTAAAAATCAACAGATCCAAAGAACCCTGAAGATAGCAGATCAGATAGGTATGGCTGTTCAGAAGGCATACAGGATATTTACCTTTATTAGCCGAGGCACGTAAGAGTGGGGAGGTCATGCTAGAACAGAAAGAACCACGGTATTGGCCACAGCTAGAGACTTGCATACAGTACTGGTCAGCACTCACAACAAGGATGTTATTGGACTATAGAAGATTTAGAGGAGATTTACCAGGGTGCTGCCATGACTGGAGAATTTTATCTATGTGGAAAGATTGGATAGTCTGGAATTATTTTCTTTTGAACCAAGGAGGCTGAGAGGTGATATAATTGAAGTGTATAAAATTATGAGAGACTTCAAAAGAGTGGATAGGAAGAATCTGCTTCCCCTAGCAAAGTGGTCAATAAATCAAGGGGCATAGATTTAAAGTAATTGGTAGAAGGACTAAAGGAGAGTTGAGGAGAAATTATTTCACCAAGAGCAGGGTAAGGGTCTGCCCGAAAGGGTGGTAGAGGCAGAAATCCTGACTGCATTTGTAAAATACTTGAATATGCACTTTAAGTACAGTAACCTACAGGGCTACAGATCAAGAGCTGGAAAATGGGGTAAGGGTGGATAACTCTTCTTCAGCCAACACAAACATGTTGGCCCAAATAGCCTACCATAAAATTTCCATGCCTCTATGTTAAAAAAGTCCTAACTACAAAAAGCTGGTGTCCCTGCAACAGCTGCATCCTACAAGCAGTTAAATTTTAATGCCTTTAAGCAGTGATGTTGCTTCTGTCTGATACCTGACGAATATTGTAGGGACACCAAATATTCTTTGTTTGCATGTGGAATACGCAGGACATAACACCTGATTGGAAAATTGGGGACAGCTTTCCAGCCACGTGTGGAGTGGTGGTGTAGGGGCACTATTCTCAGACGTCCAATTTCCTGTTTCCTACCTGCCAAAATCTACCACTGAAAATGATTTTACCCAGTCAAAAAATCTTCTCCATGTCTGAAGGGACAGAGGAAAAGTAAGGGAGCAACTTTGGATCAGAACAGCCAAAATCCCACGCAAACTCACGAGCTGAGAGAATCCTTCCAAACTGAGAGAACTCCTTCACCAGCTCACTGGTGAATCCAACATTCCAGGAGAAGCTGCCTTGTGGGAAAACTAAAGATGGAGCTGATAAGAGGTTTCAGAGGAGATTGATGAGAATGGCACCACAGATATGGGACTTCAAGCATGTGAAGAGATGACAGAAGCCAGGATTGTTATCTTAAGTGCAGAGAGGGTTATGGGGAGATTTAATAGAGGTTTTCAAAATTATGAAGGGTTTTCATAGAGTAAATAATTGCTTCCACTGATCTCTAGACTACCATGAGGGAGGGATAGGGGTAATCTCCAATTTCCTTTGATGAGTGAAGGTGATCTCCAGACTAATGTGAGTGGTGAGGGTTGTGGAATGTGTGATCTGATTATTGAGTGGGTGAGGGTCATCTCCTGACTAATGATTGGAGAAGCAGAAGTTAATCTGTGGACAAGTGTAAGTATTAACCAGGTCATAATATTTCCCTGGGCTCTCTGTGCAAACATTGACATTTTAGTTTCACCCCATCGCTAAAAACAACCTGAGAGTTGGCTCCTTCTATTTTGTAGCAGCTTGTAGTGAGAGAGAGCAAAATGTTCACGAGGATATAGGAGACGAAAAGCTCTTTTTTCTTGGGAAGGAGGGGTCAGAATATAAATGTTAACACTATTAGTCTAAGTGTGTAAATACTTAACTTCTGTTATTGATTTCATGCCAGTGATTGTTAATATACTGCTATTGCTGTATTGCCAAGAGGCTGAGAGTTCAGTACTTAATGTTATTTATTCTATAAGAGGTAGAGTGTCATACACCAACACTAATCCTGGGTGACATGGCGTCACAGTGGCTATAAAGCTTCAGTTGTTTGTCCCCACTTGGGACACATGTCTGGGAACATGGCCCAGTGTGACAGCAACAAGGATAACTTGCAGTAATGATAAAATCTGATTAGTCATCAGGCACTAAATGGCAGCCATTTCCTTTTCTATGTTTCATTTTGTGTTCGAATCCAGCACTTTCTGCTCAATTACAATAGGCCAGGATTGCTGTTATGCAGTTTCTATACCCATTCTTCCAAAGTTGCTAATTCAGTTTAGTTGTAGGTTTTGGTGAACTGGTAATTTATGAAGAAATATTCTTAATCCTTGTCCTATCTCGTATTAGGTGATCATCTGGTTAACCCAGGAGTTGATACAATAACTTTTCTAATAGAATAGAATCATAAAGCACCAAGACCGTTTGTCCTGTTATGCCCATGCTCGCTCTTTGAAAAGGATATGGAATTAATCCCACTCCCCAGTGCTTCTCCAAAATATTACAATTTTTTCTTTGAAGTATATGTCTAATTCCTTTTTGCTAATTTCCAAAGTGATATACTGTATCAATTTTGCATCTGTTTACCTGTAAGCATATTATTATTGGATTTATTTATTAGAGTATAGCTCTGTAAAATATAGGGCAGGTATTGTTAATATATTTAATTTAATTATTATAATCTCTTAGTTAGAACATGCAGTTTAATTTCAGCTTGATAAATTTATCTTATCTAGAACATGTTGTGATTTTGCTCCTGAAATATAATCCACATGAAAGAGACATTAATTTTTGAAAAACAATCGCTGTATCATAAAAACTAAGGTGCGATACCTGGAGAACAGTCATATATTTTACAGATTAGGCACTATACATGGAATGATGGTCACCGTGTATTGCATGATCCTATCAATTAACAGTTACTTGTAATCTGTTTAACTGGATTTAACTACAGTTTTCACTATACTGATCACTTTTTCAGAAATGGTGGAATATTAAATGCCATTGAGTTTACACAGAGGTATCACAGCATTTATTTCCAATTTAGAAACACTAAGTAATTCAGCAAATATCATACTAAGTAAATATAAGTATCTTCTTCTTTCAGCTTCTCCCAATTTACTTGGGGTCACCACAATGCTGGTTGAACACCCATCTCCTTCAAATATAAATATATAACAGGTTAAATATCTATTTTTGATAAATGTTTTAGGATTAAAACAGGCTCTTTGGAGTGGCAAACTTTGACTCTAATTCATCCGCCTTCAGTCCCCACATTGACTGAAATTTAATTGAGACGTACATAATGTTAGCCTCATTTTACAGAACCGTCCTCTCTGACTAAATCTTAGAATTACCAATAAACTGCTGAACTGAAACACCTTGCCAAATTAGTCCATTGAGGTGTCAGATCCATCAGTCTGGAAACTCTCAAATATTCATCAATTTTGCTTTCCGCCTTCACTCTGGGCCATGTTCCCAGACATGTGTCCCAAGTGGGGACTAACAACTGAAGCTTTCCATCAGCCTGGAAATTCTCAAATATTGATCAATTTCCGCCCTTCTCTCATCTTCATGTGGTCCATCTCTGACACTTCCTTCCCTTCCTTGACACACCTCTCCATTTCTGGAAATAGACTGCCTACGAATGTTCATTACAAGGCCACCAATTCTCACAGCTAACTCGACTACACATCCTCATGCCCTGCTTCCTGTAATAACTCTATTCCACTCTCGCGGTTTCTCCCTCTCTGTCACATCTGTTCTGTTGATGCCACATTTCACAACAGTAGGGACCATTCCCTCCACGACACCCTGATACATTCCCCTATCACCCCCAACACCCTGTCCCCTTCTTACGGCACCTTCTGATGCTATCCTGACCCTTTAGCTCCTCTCTCCTCACTGTCCAATGTTCTGTCGAAGGGTCATGAGGACTCGAAACGTCAACTCTTTTCTTCTCCGCCGATGCTGCCAGACCTGCTGAGTTTTTCCAGGTAATTCTGTTTTTGTTTTGCACCAAACACCCCTTCCAGGTGAAGCAGCAATTTACTTGTACTTCTTTCAACTTAGTCTACTGTAATCGTTGCACACAATGCAGTCTCCTCTACAATGGGAAGACCAAGCGCAGACTGGGTGACCACTTTGCAGAACTCCACCATTCAGTGTGCAAGCACGACCCCGACCATCAGTTGCTTGCCATTTCAATTCACCATCTCATTCTCATGCTTGTGTTTCTGTCCTTAGCCTGCTGCAATGTTCCAGTGAAGCCCAATGCAACCTTGATGAACAGCACATCATCTTCTGATTAGGCACTTTACAGTCTTCTGGAATCAACATGGGTTCAACAACTTCAGACCATGAACCCTGTTATCCATTTCCTATCTTTTCCCCTAGTGCCAGTCTGTATCTTGCTCTCATGTTTTGCTTTCAGACAGCACTGACCTTTATTTGGCTATTAACACCTACTCTGGACCAATGCTTTGTTTCTTTACTTCTACTATTACCAGTACCTTTGCCTTTTGTTCCATTACACCTTTGTCATTTAAACTTTCTCACCCTCTAACCTATCCCTGATCTTCCCTTTTGTTCCACCTGACCTTCCCCCTTTTTCAACAGCATAAAACCCATCACATTTCTACCTTTCTTCAGTTCCGAAGAAGATTTATATTGGACTTGAAACCTTAACTCTGATCCTCTCTCCACAGATGCTGCCAGATGTGCTGAGTTTTTCCAACACTTCCCATTTTTATTTCAGATCTCCAGCATCCACAGTATTTTGCTTTTATTTTACTCAAACATGTCTTTCCTGGCAAGAGTGAATAATGACTCATGCTATATAATTAGCATATGTGAGATTGCTTTTTGCAGGCTTGCAGACGCATTTGTAGGCAAACAGACAGTGCTTAATGATATTACACTTCACAAATACAAATAGCTTCCCACCACATTCAATTATAGCATATACAGAGAACCATTGTTTAAGAAAGACATTGAATTAATATAGCATCTTTTACATCCTGAAAACATCCCAAAGCATTTCACAATTAATTACTTTTGAAGCGTAGTCACTGTTATAATGTAGGGAAACCTAGCAGTAAATTTGAACACAACAAGGCCCCATAAACAGAATGAAATAAATGACTAGGACATTTGTTTTAGTAGCATTGTTTGAAGAATAAATGTTGACCAGGACATTGCATCAAAATTCTGAAACCCTCTCCCTAACAACACTGGGTCTATCTACACCTCATGAACTGAAGTGGTTCCAGAAGGCAGCTCACCACCACCTTCTCAAGGGTAATTAGGTATGGGCAATATGTACTGGCCCAGCCAACAGTGCTCACATCCCATGATTTTTTTTTAAAGTTCCATTTTCTAACCAATCTTTGGATAAAGAAGATTCCCCTTAATTCCCTATTAGATTTATTGATGACTACCTTATTTTTATGGCCTCTTGTATAGGTCTCACCCGTAGGTAAAAGCATCTTCTTTGCATATAGCCTATCAAACCCTTTCATAATCATGAAGACCTTTATCATGTGACCTCTCAATACTCTCTTTTCTATAAAAGAGCCCCTGAATAAGAAGCAACATATGTTATAAATATAATAACAATCAACAAATACAATAAGAAGATTCAGCATATCCTATCTTCTGATGCTATTGCTTTCCAGTCCATCAGCTAGAGATTTTGCTTTTAGTTCTGAAGTTTTGTTGAAATAACATAAGCTTGTCTTCACTCTGTGAAAACCATAATTGAAAACAAGAGAAACAGGCCACCAGCATTGGCTAATTAAATATCTCCCTTCTGGAGATGTACTGTGGGTTTGTTGAAAGGAAGAATAATTTAAGTTGCAAAAAATGCAATAATAAGGTTTTACATCTGCATGATTTTGGGCATGATGTAGGATCTTAAGAATCTTGTTTCTTTCTAATTAAACCAACAGCAATGAATCAGGTTTCAAAACCAAAAAGAAAAGAAAGCAGCCATGAAACATAGAACCAGATGAACTGTTTCTCATGCTGTTGATTGAGTGATAGTCATTATCCAAGACATCAGGAAAACTCTCCTACTCTTTGAATAGTGCCATGGAATCTTTCACATTCTCTAGGGAAGGCAGAGGGGCCTCAGTTAAGTTTCTCATTCAAAGGATGGACATCCAACAGTCCAGCACTTCCCCCAATACTGCACAGGGGTGTCAGTCTAGATTATGTACTCGAACCCCCAACATGGAGCTCCACCCAGTTTGACTCAGAGGTACCACAGAGTCAGGGCTGACGCTTCAATATCAGAGTACCTTCCCTGACATTAAGATATGATAAAGAAGGATGAACTACAGCATCACTTTAGTCAAGTTCATCCAAGGAGAATTTTTCAAGAATAAACAGTGAGGCGGACAGTGAATTAATTGAAACTGACTTGTTGAAAATTGATAATTATAGAGCATTGTTTACTAGTGTAACAAACTGCAAATAATGTGAAAGAAATAGAGTTGTGTTTGTATGTATGTGAGTGGGCAGTTAGAATTGATTAAGTCTCATTGAGAATGAGTGAGATTCGAAAGCTTTCTTTCATTGCCAAATGTCAGAAAGTACAATCTAATGATTCAGTGCGTCATAACTACTGATGGTACACTGAATCATCAGTATATGATGATTCACTGATTGCCTTTCAAGCCATCAGCTAGAAGTTTTGTCATTTTGTTTTTAGTTCTGAGGTTTTATTTAGGGACAATGATGTGAGAATAAAGTGGAAACAACAACAACTTGTATTTATGGAACACTTAATAGAAACATGGAACCATAGAAAAGTTAAAGCACAGAAATAGGCCATTCAGCCCATCATGTCTGTGTCAGCTGAAAATTTTTTTAAAACTGCCCATTTTAATCCCACCTTTCAGTCCGTAGCCTTGCAGGTTAGAGGACTTTTGCTGCAGATCCAGGTGCCTTGTAAATGAGTTGAGGATTTCTGCCTCCACCACCAAACCAGGCAGTGATTTCCAAACATCCACCGCCCTCTGGGTGAAGAAGTTTTTTTTCGTGTCTCTTCTAATCCTTCTCCCAATCACCTTAAATCTGTGCCTCCTGATAATTGACCTCTCTGCTAGGGGAAATAGGGCATCGTGTCTACTCTATTTAGGCCCCTCATAATCTTGTACACCCCAATCAGGTCACCCCTCAGCCTCCTTAGTTACAAGAAAAGCAACCCCAGCCTATCCAATCTTTCCTCATAGCTGCAATTTTCAAGTCCAGGCAACATTCTTGTAAATCTCCTCTGTGCAGTCTCCAGAGCAATTATGTCCTTCCTGTAATGTGGTGACCAGAACTATGCACAAAATTCCAGCTGTAGTAAAATTTCCCAAGGCACTTCCTAGGAGTGTTATCTAACAAATTTGACACTGAGACACATAAGGAGATGTCCAAAAGATTGCTCAAAGGAACAGGCTTTAGAAAACATATTAAAACAGAGGTGAGAGCCTTGGAGACGCTGAGAGATTTAGGGAGGGAATTTCAGGTCTTTAGGTCGTGGCAGCTGAAGGCTAAAAGTGATGAAGTGATTATAATTTGGGAGGCCAGAATTGGAGGAGTGCAGGGATCTTGGACAATTCTAGGGCTGGTGGAGATTACAAAGGTAGGGAGAGGAGGAAACCATTGAAGGATTTGAAAACAAAGGGTGAACATTTTTAAATGGATGTGTTGCCCAACTGGGCATCAATGTAGATGAGTGATCATGGGGTGATAGGTGAAAGGGACTTGGTGTGAGTTAGGATATGAGTTAGGATATGTGTAGCAGTGTTTTGAATGAGCTGAACATTAGATAGTGACAAAGTTGAGGACTGGGCTCCTACTTCAAAGCATGGCAACAGGGGGGTCATTAATAGCAATATTAGATAGTGAATGTTTATGCAGGACTTCTGAATGTGATAGTGGTAAACGCCAGAAACTGTAATCAGGTGCTGGACTACCCACTGGAAACATGATCATAATTATTTTAAAGGATCCTTATGATGTATGTCCATATTTAGAATATCCCTTACACATTCCTCCCTCCTGGTGCACAGTGGAGCTGATTTGAGTGCAAAACATCTTTTGGACTCAGTGTGATGAAAAAAATCTAGGTGAGGAGGATCACACAGTGGACCGCAATTAACTTGAGATAAAGGCAAAATACTGCGGATGCTGGAAATCTGAAACAAAAAGTGCTGGAAAAACTCAGCACTTTTTGTTTTTGTTTCCAATCAACTGAAACCTGATTTGCTGAACTCTAAATACAAAGGCCATCAGTGCTTAACTCCTCCCTGCTCTATTTCTGTGATATAAAAAGCAGTTGGAAAGTTTTTCATTTATTAAGCAACTTTCAGAATGGAACTACTTCCCAAGTATAGCTACTGTTGTAATATGGAGAAATGCAGTTGACAATTTCACAAAGCAAGATCCCACAAACAGCAATGAGAGTAAAGGCCAAATATCCAGCTTTGTGGTTGAGGGATAACTGTCAGCGAGGATACCGGGAAAACGGCCCTGATCTTCGAATACTGTTCCTAATCTTTCACATCCAGCAGACAGGGCAGACGGTGCCTCGGTATTACGTCTCATCTGAACGACAGCATCTCCGACATTGTAGCTCGAACCAAGGCTGACACCACGAAATGATATTTGAAAAAATAAATAATCCCTGTTCTACCTCATCAGCACGCCATGGTCTACAACCAACCCCTCTGTTATTATTAATAAATTAAAATGGATTCTTGGGGCTTAATTGGAGCTTGTTTGGACACGGGATCAATAACCATTTCCAGCTCATTGATCTGTGATTGATGGTGATTGGTTTGAGTCCCCGCCAGCCGATAATGGGAGGTAACAACGACCAGGAGACGGAGAGAGATTGTGAGCTGAAAGCGCTTCCAATTAGGAAGCCACGCTCTCCAGGGACACAAGCTTTGCTATTGTCCGCGGGTGTACAGAGGCCGAGAGTCCGGCAGCCAGGCGTCAGGCGTGGGGGGGTGTCCCGGACAAAAGCGCTGCCTGCTGCCTGCTGCCGACAGGTCTCGGCGTTGAAATCCATTCAATTCCCAGCCCAAAACAGGGTGCTCCCTTAAGATAAGGATCTGCCCCGAAAGTCCGCCCTCTGGACATCGCGCCCCTCTCCTTAAACAAGCCTGAAGCGCAGCAGAGAGTTCACTCAATGCGAACCGGACTCTAACCTACTGCTGCCTCCACGGTCCACCTGGAAAATCTCCACCCGATTGGAGAATCATTCCCCCAAAACACAACCAAAATCCCACTGTAACCAGAGGTTTCTGTCTACAGGTACACTACTTATACACACACACACAATTTACCGGCAATGTTTGCACGCAAGCTTCATTTGTATGCATTGTTTACACATCTTGTCTGTTCTATTTGCACACGCGTGGGCTCGACACTTTACGCCCTCACATGCTTTCTGCACTATTTACACACATGCTGTCTGCAATGTTTCGCACACTATCGTTTACTCACTGGCTTGTTAACATAGATTCACAGCATATAAACAATTTAATGTTGCGCTATTTACACACAAAGTAAGCTATTTTTCATATGCACCGTGTCTGCATTATTTTCACAATCATATATACTCAGACACTATATTATTTACACACCGTGACCACTATTTATTTACGTCCCTATATTTACGTCGACAATGCGTTTGCACATGTTCACACGCACTGTTATTTGCAGTCACATCCTGTCTACACCATTCATACATTAAACACTGCATTGTGTTCACACTGCCATTCTATCTCAGAAATACATTTGCATGCACACTAACTCTCAGTCTACATTTGCTAAACTATTCCGGCACAATATATCTGACGAGTGGAAGGAAATGGCAAAGCACCACAGTCAAAAACTGCCAAGGAAACGGTTCAGGATGAAACATCAGCAGACAATGAGCTAAGGACATGCCTTCAGGCAGAGCACACATGAATGAATGAGTTACATCTTACATTAATTATGAAATATATACAAGTTCACACACTCATATCAAGATACACTAATATTCCACCATGCACAATCACATAAACTCGAACACATTCGCACAAGTCTGGCCTTGCCTGAATTTAGTTTTTACTTGCATGCACAGGTCAGCTCCATTCCTTTTTCTTTTATCCCTCTCATTTTTCATCTTCTCTGCCCGCCTGCTCAGTTTTCTGTTTATTATTTCTTGTTGTATGTACAGTTTCTGCCAGGATCCTGCTATGTGTGAATGTGCTACTGTTAACTTTACGCACATTGCAACTGCCACTGCACTCCAAAGTATTTTGTTGTATGGGAAGTATTAACTTTGTGTACTTTGTATATGTGTTTGTCTTGTATAGGAGTTTTTGCTGGGGTTTCTGTATATGCATGCTTGTTTGTGCTACTTTGTATGTGGTGTCTGTGCTTGCATGCCTCAGTGTGTTTGTTTCTGAGTATATTGTATATTCACTGTGCATTTTAAAAAAATTAATCTTGGAATGTGTTGCTGGCAAGACTGACATTTATTACCAATTGCTAGTGGCACTGAGAAGATGCTGGGACTGGATCTTCTTTTTGAAAGTAGGTTGGTTAAACTAAGTTGCTTGCTTAGCCACTTCAAAGAACAGTTAATACGTTGGCGTGTGTTTGACGTCACAGATAGGCCAGGCCAGGTAAGGATACCAGGTTTCCTTCGCTAAAGGGCATTAATGCTTCAGTTTGGATTTTAGGACAATCTAATCACTTAGTTTCATTTTTACTGACACTTTTACTGAGGTGTTGGTGATGTGGTGATAATGTCACTGGGCAAGTAATACCAAGGTCAGGCTAATGTTCTGGGGATATGGGTTCAAATCCCACAACAGCTAGTGGAACTTGAATTCAATTAATAAATCTGGAATATCAAGCTAATCTCAGTATTAGTGACCATCATGATTGTTGTAAAAACCCATCTAGTCACTTAGGGAAGGAAATCTGCCATCCTCACCCAATCTGGTCCACATGTGACTCCAGACCCACAGCAATATGGCTGACTCTGAACTGCTTTCAATAATGGCCTAGCAAGCCATTCAGTTCAAAGGGCAATTAGGATGGGCACCAAATGCTGGCCCTGTCAGTGCTGCCCACATCCCATGAAAGAATAAAAAAAGGCTTCCCATGTCAAATCTTTTTAAAAATGAATTCCAACGCCCACATTCTATGCATCACTATTGCAGAAACAGAACCATTATACTCCTATTTTTATTTCCTAAACATTTCACTTTACATTTTCAACATTGAACTGCATCTGCCAGATATCTGTTCATCCTCAAAACAATCCGTGTCCTGCTGCAGCCTTTCACAATCATCATTATGGTTTGCAATTCCCATAATTTGGTGTTATCACCAAATGTTGACATTGTTCCATTGATTCCTGAGCCCTGATCCTGCATCCATGTGTTTCAGGTCCTTCTTCACAAAGTTTATTCTCAAAACCCTATTCATATTTTTAAAAATCCATTTAACTTTAATAAAAACAGAAAATGCTGGAAATACCTGTGGAGAAAGCAACAGTTTACAATTCAGGTCAATTTAACTGGTTCACTTTCTTATCAGGCCACCCCTCTGATGGGTAATAAATGCAGTTCTGTTGTTTATAAATGTAACAGGAGTGAAGATTGAGATGAGCCCGTCAGAATCTCATCACTGAACCTTTGGATTCGAACTTTCTATCACTCTCTAACTGATGCACCTCTATGTAACTGCCTGGTCTGTCACTGCAGTTTCCTTATCACTCTCTAACTGCTGCACCTCTATGTAATGGCAGTTTCCTTCCTTTTTTTATTCTTTCATGGGATGTGAGTGTCACTGGCATTTATTGTTCATCCTTAATCATCCTTAAGAAGGTGGAGTTGAGCTGCAATACACATGGGGTAGCTATACTCACAGTGCTGTTAGGAAAGGAGTTCCAGGATTTTGACCCAGCAATAGTGAAAATAACTATATAGTTCCAAGAATGGTGTGTGACTTGGAGGGGTACTTGCAGGATATGTCTGCCTCCCTTGTGCTTGTCCGTGATAGAGGTTATGAGTTTGGAAGTTGCTATCGAAGGAGGCTTGGCAAATGGCTGCAGTGCATCATGTATATGGGGGGAGGTGGTGGTATAGTGGTATTGTCACTAGACTAGAAATCCATAGACCCAGAGTACTTCTCTAGGGACCAGGATTCAAACCCCACCACAGGATTCAATTTGAATTCAATAAAAGAAATCTGGTGATAACCATGAAACCCTTCACTAATGCCCTTTAGGGAAGGAAATCTACTGTTCTGGCCTACATGTGACTCCAGACCCACAGTAATGTGATTTACTATTAAATGAATAAGGGCAATTAGTGATGGGTGCCCACATCTCCTGAACAAATAGAAAAAAACACTGCTGCCAATGTTTACAGGGGAGGAAACACTGATCAAGTGGGCTGCTTCTTTAGTGTTGTTGGAGCTGCACTCATCCAGGTAAGTGGAGAGTGTTCTATCACACTCATGACTTGTGCCTTTTAGATGGTGAAAAGACTTTGAGGAGTCAGGAAGGGTTAGTTGCCAAAGAATTCCCAGCCTTTGACCTGTTCTTGTAGCCACAGCATTTATATGGCTAGTCCAGTTCAGTTTCAGGTCAATGGTAACCCCCAGGATGTTGATGGTGGGGAATTCAACAATGGTAATGCCATTGAATGTCAAAGGGAAATGGTTGGATTCCCTCTTCTTGGAGATGGTCATTGCCTGGCACTTGTGTGACATGAAAGTTACTTGCCAGATATCAGCCCAAGCCTGAATGTTGTCCAGTTCTTGCTGTTTATGGATATAGACTGCTTCAGTATCTGAGGATCCCAAATTGCACTGAACACAGTGCAGTCAATAGCAAACATCCCCACTTCTGACCTTAAGATAGGAGGAAGGTCATTGATGAAGCAGCTGAAGATGTTTGGGCCAAGAACACTACCCTGAGGAACCCCTACAGCGATGTCCTCCTGCAGCGATGTCCTGGGACTGAGATGATTGACCTCCAACAACCACAACAGTCTTCCTTTGTGCTCGGCATGACTCCAACCACAGGAGAGTTATCCCTCTTGATTCCTACTGACTTCAATTCTACCAGGGCTCCTTGATGTAATGCTCAGTCAAATGCTGCCTCAATGTCAAGGGCAGGCACTCTCACCTCACCCCGAGTCCATGTTTGGACCAAGGCTGTAATGAGGTCTGGAGCCAAGTGGCCCTGGTGGAACCCAAACTGTCAACAACACCTCCCATCACTTTTTGCTGATGATTGAGAGTAGACTAAAGGGTCAATAATGCCTCTCCCCTGTATGAACTAGCTTGTGTGTCAGCAGGTTCGATGACTTAGTGAATCCCTTCCCACACACAGAGCAGATGAACAGCCTCTCCCCGGTGTGAATGCATCGATGGGTGTCCAGTGCAGATGGGGATTTGAATCCCTTCCCACAGACCCCACATTTCCACCGTTTCTCCATGGTGTGGGTGTCCTTGTGTCTCTCTAGGGTCTAGTCTCTAGGACTAGTCTTCCTTTCTGTGGACAGGACATACCTGGGCAATTTTCCACATTGTAAGGTAGATGCCATGTTGTAGCTGTACTGAAACAGCTTGGCTGGGGTTGCAGCTAGTTCAGGAGCACAAGGCTTCAGTATTGCTGTCAGGATGTTCTCTGGGCCCATAGCCTTTGCTGCACTCAATGCATTCAGATGTTTTCTGATATCATGTGGAGTGAATTGATTTGGTTGAAGACTTGGCATGTGTGATTCTGGGAATCTCAGGAGAAGACCGAGATGGATCATTCACTCAGCACTTTTGGCTGAAGATGGTTGCAAATGCTTCAGCCTTGTCTTTTGCATTGATGTGCTGGGCTCCCCCCTCATTGAGTGGGAATGTTTGTGGAGCCACCCCTCCTCTGCTTAGTTGTTTAATTGTCCACCAGCATTCCCGACCAGATGTGGTAGGACTACAGAGCTTTGATCTGATCTGTTGGTTGTGGGATCACATAGCTCTGTCTAATGCATACTGTTTCCTATTGCTGTCCTCCTCTCAGTCTCTATAATTATCTCTCATTCCCTCTCTGCCTCTATAATTCTTTCTGCCCCCTCTATATAATTCTCTCCATGTCTGAATCAGTCTCTCTCTCTCTCTCTCTCTATAATTCTCCGAGTCTCTGTCACAATAATTATCTCTCATTCTCTCTCTGTCTCTACTATTCCCTCCATCGCTGTCACTCAGTCTCTCGCTCAGTGTCTCTCTCAGATCCTATAATTCTGCCTGTCTCTATAAATCACACTATCGCTGGTCCTCGGTGTCTTTCATTCTCAGTCTCTCTTTCTCCCTCTTAGTCTCCCAGTTCTCTATTGTGGGTCCATTTTGATCCGTGCGTCAGTGGTCAGCTGGTATAAGCAATGTCGGGCCAATCCAACGCCACTCGAAGCCTCGCTGTGGAATTGAAGCGGGGCAAAGGGAAGTTAAGGACAGGAGCAAAAAGATCAGCGAGACTCAATCTCTCCCTGTTGCCCATGGCAACATGTACTCGATATCACTCGTGCAAAATTTAACATGAAAAAAAACACTTTTAATTACTTTAGGAATTTGGAGGATGTGGCCTTTACCATTTAGAACCGAATGTGGATTTCTCTCAGTCATATAGAGGTGGCAGCGCAGTGGACAGTCCCACAGCTTTAACCCAAGCTCAGTCCCGTGAGTGGAGGGTAAAAGCTAGACTCCAGGAACGATAAAAGACCGATGATGTGCCCAGAGAGAGCGAATAAGCTAAATATATTTACTTAGAGTTAAAGATCGATAATAAATCAACGAGTAGGAAAAAAACAGAAAACAAATGCAGACTTTAAGGGGGCCGGGGTCGGTTAGTGAACAACAAATTAAAGAGGATCCGAGCGAACTGTCTGTCATAGTTTAAGCAGAATATGGGAACATATTTCACATCTTAATTAAAAACTAACCTTACAGCGTTGCCCCTTGTCCGCACTAAATTCCCGCTTTAAGATGTTATAAACTTCTGAGGGCTGCCCTTTTGCGCACCTGAGTTGAATCACTTTTGCAAGAATCAATTCGGCATTTTGTGAAACGAATCGAACTGCATTTTGGCGCTAAAACAGAAACTGTGACAAAGTCTGTGGCTCTTAAAGCAACTGTGCTCGTTGTTAAACTTGGAAAGCATGACCCCCATTCCCCCCATCCCCCGCAATGTTGTATCAGTCCGGGAGGTGGCGCCCAAACAGCGTCAAATCTCAGCAAGACCCTGAAAATGAAGCCATCAACTGACACAAAGCCTCGTAAATTTTGCCGGTACGGAGCAATCGGTAATTGGCGAGGAAAAGACTGTTTATTTCATACATTAATGGCCTGAACTTAAAGCCGCCAGGTTGAATTTAAAAGTACTTAAGCACGACCTCGCATCAATCCAGACATCAAAGTGATTTTTCTTTTTAATTTCTCGGCGTGGCGTGTATGAATGAGACTGCAAAGCGGCATCCTATTAGTCAGGGAGAAGGCGAAATCCCCAGGATCACTTTTCAAACGTTTTAGACACATTCGCAAAATTTTAAAAATCTACCAAAGACAGGTTACCTCGATATATCGGCGGAACCATTTAGCTTTATCAGACTTGCGCTTGTACGTTTATCAGAGTTGGAAAAATAGTGAATCTCGTATCAATTCATTGGAGAGAATGATTAATTCTAGAGAACGCGAGCTGGAACTGTTCAAAAAACAGGGCTAGACAAATGTAAAATATGTTAGGCTAATTCATTTGTGAAAATTTCAATGCCGATATGTGAGCCTGCATTTGTATATGTGTGTGTGTGTGTGTTCGCGTGTATCTGCAAGTGAGCAGTTCAGCTCTGCATATTTCAGTGCTTATCTGTGATTGTGTACCTGAGCAGGTATCTGTGTGAGCACATGTAACTATGTTTGTGAGTGCATACCTAGGAGCAGACGTGTTTCTGTGTGAGTGGCTATTTTGTTTGAGTGTATCTGTATATGCGTGAACATCTGAAAGCATCTGTATCTGTGTGCGTTCTTATCTGGCGTGCTCAGTAAGTAGATATGTGTGCTTGTGTTTGAGAGTGTGCCTGTGAATGTGGATCTGTGTCTTTGTAGGTCTGTCTGTATGTGCCCTCTTGTGTATGTGTGTGACTAACTGTATGGGATGAAATGTTGATATGACGATTGCAGCTCTATCTTATAACGAATTTACATATTTGGTTACCTTGGTAGGATTCGGTTCCTCCCCCAAACTTTCTACCATATCAACAACTTCCCTTACGCCCGATTTTCGTTCTTTTGGGAATTATGTTTTCTCTCCAGAACTTTCACCCTAACACTCAACAATTCAAGCAAGTCAAGGGTTCAATTATCCTGCATTTGGCATTTCGCCTTCCTCCTAAGGGATTCAATAAAATGGATTGCATATTTTGTGATTTGAGTCGGTGCACAGTGAAACTTAGCATACGGAGAATAGTCAAGTTCCCCAATAGATGCCTAACTGGTTAAAAATCCATTTTGCGACTTCTAAGAAATGTTTGATAATTTCAACAAAATTTCCTTATATCCATCACTTCATTGAATCCACTTCCTCGGCAATATTGTTTCCAGGTAATCACCTATTGAAAAGGTATTTTATGCATTTATGACATTTTTCAGTATAAAAACTAAACTCCTTTGATATGATGTGGCGTTTTGCAATGTGTCCTCCCCAGATCAAAGTGACTGAGTGCGGAACATGTCCACCTACTTGAACTATTAGATCCTTAAACTTTGACCTTTTTTTAAGCACGTAAGATTTGATCCCAAACCAAACGTGTGGACCCTTCACAGCCGCCAGGCGGTGAATAGTTATCGCTGTATATAGTGTAATAATTAAGAGTAATGTATTGCAAAACATTCATGAAAAGTTCCCACATGTATCTTTATAACAGATCGAACTGTGCCTTGTTTAAGAAGCAAATGACGCATTCTGCGGTTGAAGAAGCTGTAATGTGAAAATACCGGTCCAACGTTAGTGTGAAATCCAAATCTAACATCACCCAAGGAGTGGAAACCGTTCCAATCGGTGAAAGTCAACACCTGGATCCAGGCAAAAGGGACCCAAGCACAAGACAAATTCTAGAGTTGAACCTGTCGGAATAAACCCACTGCTGCTAGACACGCAAGACAAAACTTTCCAGAGAATATGTCCTTCAAAATATTTGGAATAATTAATTTATTTTCCGAGGGAGGATAGGATTGCACTGTATGCTCTTGCGTGTGAGAGCCTGTAGAATATTGTATGTACATAGAATATAACACCATAATCCTGATCTAAAACGAGGATTTCCCACTTCATCCCACCATAAAGCACTCAATGTTCAATCCTTTGATTCAGCGAATCTTGGTTTTTATATCTTTACCATCATGGACTGCAGGTGTTGGGAACATTTGTCCTTTAATGTGACATATTCCTTAATAACTGTGCATACAATTTCAAATGATTTTTGCAAAGTCAAATACACATAAGTAAATACATGACACATATACGCATCTAGTCACACATAAGACACACACGGGGGTTTATACTTTCATACATACACACATTCAACTAAATATATCACAAGCAAACGTTTCACTTCAAAATGTTTATTGAAAGTTGTGAGAGAACTCATTTTTTTTTAATTGCTGATAGATTACCCGAATGACCAACACAGTTTGAGATACATTTTTTTTTTGTCTTTTTATTTTAAGCCGCTTTGTAGAGAGCCCGGTGAGAGACCCACTGGGAATCCATATGGAGAGGTGAAACAACCTGAGGTAACAAAGCGGCATTCCTTATATACCCCGCTGGCACAAGACTTTAGAAACGTTTTTTTTTTTAAATTTCTTTTAAATCTGTAGTATTATACAGTACAGAGCGCATTTTTTTAAAACAGGTAACACTGGAATAGCATTGATGTAATGGATGGCACATTTTCGTTTCAAAACCGTTTTCACCAAAGCAGGCGGGATAGACCTCTAAAAAACACAATTAGAAACTCATTCATTCTCTCTCACACACACTTTCCCAATGCGCTATATATTTCATTTACAATATATTGTGATGTTCGTGTGTAAAACAAAACAAAAAAAAACATTAAAATGCATGGAATTAAACTCTAATATATGTACACGCGAATTTACAACTGGTGAATAAATTAATACCGATTTGCATATTCTGCCATCCATAGCTTATTTACACAAAATTACTAATTAATTACATAAATAGCGAAGATCCTTTTTTCTTGTGTGAAGGTACATTTATCTTATGCGGTTTTTTTTACATAGCGAAGTGGTCGTTCCTTTACCCCAAGTTGCACCACAGTTAACAGCGATCTTCATAATGCTCCTGCTCCTATCCCTCTGGTGTCAGCACTGAGTGCCGCTCTGCCTCTGGGCACCGTCTGACCCCCACCTCTTCCCTCAGGGTCGGATGCTGAAGGTATCTGCACTATGAGGTGTTTTTTTTTTGCATCTAATAATAGTCCCGATGCCCCAAAATGGATCCAAAAAGGTTCATTTAGGAGAGTCCCGGGCCGGAGACGTCTCTCGGTTGTTCTCCAGGCCGCTCACCAATCTCTGGATATTCTGCAGTTCGTTGATCGCCTCCTTGGCGGTCGGCTTGGGGGAGAGTGAGCTGGCTGCAGTCCTTAAACTGCCTCCGTTGCTTTTGTGGTTGAGCTCTGAAGCCAGGCTGACGGAGACGGGGCTGGAGTCTCGGCTGCACAGCTTGCTGTCGGAACCGCCGAGAGCCGAGGGCATGGCCGTGGTGAGGAGGTTGGTGCTAGCCGGGATGGAGACCGGGATTGGGTAGGGGTTGAAGCGAAGCCGGGGTCGTCCGCCGCTCAGGAAAGGGTGCCGATGGAGAGAGGATGGGGCTCCGGAGCTGCTGGGCAAGGCGGCGGCTGCGGCGGCTGCTGCCATGTACGTGTATGGGTAGGGGAAGAGCCCTCCGAAGGTGGTCATTGGGATCCCCTGTATCATAAAATAAGAGGGGGGACAGAGAAACATACCCGGTGAGTATCATCCTACAGTGAAGAGCGAGAAGAAGATCAGAAGACATTTAGCACCATCTGAAGCAACTTCATGAAACAATCTTATCAACTGGCGCATAATCTAAAGCAGCTGTCCCTTTAGCGTCTGAAAAATGAAAAATTAATACGAAATCGGCTTTAAGGGATAACGAAAAATTGGAAATTTCTCCTCCAAAAAGAGAACTGAAGATTACCCACTGAGATTGGTGTTTTTTTTTTATCAGGCACAGAGTATTCAGAATTCCGGAACCAAGGCCTTGGGTGGAGTTAAGATATAAATCAGCCACCATCTAACTGAATAGCGGATCAGGGTCGAGGGGCTGAATGGCCTCACCCTGTTCCTATATCCCTGAACATAACACCGAAGACACGGTTAAGTGTAAATAAATGGGATATTTAAAAATGCAGCGTTGAATCTTGTGATTTGACCCCCGAGGCTTAGTGATTCTGAATTTGGTCTGCCAGAGACTCACCAGGTATACCAACACTTTGGCCTTCAACCCAGCTACTCATTAAGGAGTAGAGGTGTAGACAGTTCCTGCTAAGCTACAACCACCCCTTCTATTACCCCACAGGTGCAGGACTCTGCAATGCCCCATTCTCCTGGCTTTAGCTGAGATATATATTACACGGCATCCTCAGAACTGCACGCCTTGTGTTATCTGGCGCCCTTTTAAACACAGGGATCAACACCAATAAAACAGTTCATTAATTTGACAATAAAACGTATAATTGGAATAGGAATTCTTTATTCGGAAAGAAAGATTATTAACTGCATGCACTAAGCATACTCTTCCGTGCATGGAGAGATCTACCTGTTGGTGTGTAGATAAATGAATAAACAAGGAAAAATGTACTTATTTTTTCAGGTCTGCAATCATCCCAATATCTTTTTGGATCCAGTTTAACCAAACATAATTGAATCTGTCAGAATTCTTGATGACCAAACTAAATAAAACTCAATGTACCATTACAATACTGATTCATCTAGTGGTCAATTCTAAGCATTGTCAAAACACATCGTATAAATAACCAAATGAGTCGTTGGCTAATCAGCCCCACAAATAAAGATAATTTTAAAATGTGCTCATATCTGTCACCACGGATATACAATATATATACCCTCTACCTATTATAATGAATATACATTCCGAATATACGCATAAAGTATATCAGTATATGTACATTTATGTAGTCTATATAAAAGACTCATGCACATTATAGAAAGTTTTTTTCTTTCTTTGCTTCAAATCACAAACCACCTGAAGCACTTTCCACTGTGTGATTTCTCCAGTAAAACCCAGCTAGAGAGGGGAAATTGTTCTGGTCATTATGAAATTGTGAATTGAATGAAGGGATCTGCCATGTTGTTACACACAGAGGCCAAAACAGCATCCCTCCAACAACCAAACCACCCCCCCAACCCGATCTCTTTAAAACATGAGCTTGGATTGTGGAGCTTGTTGACAATCCCAAGAAGACTCACAGGGCAGGATTTGGCAATCAATCAGCCCTGAACCTTTGCTCAGAGCTGCAGAGCGTGGATTTTAAGTTATTGATTAGCACCCACTCAACGTGGAACTGGGATTCAATGATTTCATGTTAAAATCTGGGATGTTAAAGTTAAATTTCTCCACGCCTCCTCAACCTGCGTAAATCGCAGCTATTTTGACAATAAATTATTGAATCCGGATTAACATTGATCAGGGTGTTTAGAATGAATGTTCCAGGCGTTACACTTAGGATCCAGGTCCTGGGGGTTGACCCGTGTCCCGACTGTTGGTTTTGATAGAATACTAATTTAGCTTTATACCCAATGGCCCATCTAAAAATATTCCCTCCCTTTATCAGTCAAAGCACTTCATAGAATTAATTCCCGGCTGACAGGACAGAGATCACCCCGGCGGCAGTAATAGCTTAAACGACATGGCCCGATGATATTTTAAACAGTTCACACTCTCCCTTCCTCCTCCCTCTTACTCAGTTCTTTTCATTATTCGATTTTTTTGTCCCCTTTTCTTCTTGCTTCCCTCTCGATATGCATTTCTCTCTCTATTTCCCTCTCTGCTGTAATCTATATGCCATGTTCTGGGAAACTGAAGCCGGGCACTTTCGCAGACCCAGCCTCTGGTGCCCCCGAAAGGAAATTCAGACATCGTGAAAAAATAGAAGAGCAACAGGAGGGATTTCTTTAAAAAAAAACCTTTAACCAATCTTTGTATGCAAACGGTTCAATGTTCAAGTCCCAATATTAAGGTCGAGTTCAATCTCTGCGAATGGACCATGAATTACTATAAAACTCAATGTTTACATAATGGGAAATCCCTTACGCAAAGTGGGTCTGAGAAGCTAATCCTGGTCAATGAAATGCAAAACTCGCCGCTTCCGCGCTTGGGAGCCTCTTACCTGAGAAGCCAAGACGTGTTGAGAGAGATGGAAAGGGAAGTGAGTGCCTGCCCCTGCCGAGGCCTGAGCCGAGGTGATGGTCGCGTTGTCCAAGCTGCTGGCTCCCGACACCGAAGCCAATAAATGTCCCATTCCCGTGGCCATGGCCGAGAAAGCTCCAGGAGCGACTGCAAACTGGCCCGGGTGAATAAAGAGAGGCTGTCCGACATTTAAAGGGTTAAGAAACTGCTGGCTGTGCAACCCCGAGAAAGCCAAGCTCTGCAAATGTCCAGCGTTTAGGTGAGAGGGGCCGTCAGTCTGTATCATAAGCGGTGAGTAAGTATCTTTACTCAAACATTCACCGTCCTTCTTGACTTCATCCTTCCTCCTCCCTTCGCCCTTCTCCCTCTCCGAGCTTCTGTGACTGAAGCAGATCTCACTGTCCCTGCGCGCTTCCAGACATTCCTTCTTTTTCTCCGGGATAGATCCTTGCTTCGGGCGATGAGACAAGTCTCCCACCGTATGTTCCGCGGGTGGAGTGTTGGTTCCGGACACTGCAACTCGGGGGCTGTTACTAATCGCGGCTGAGTGTTCCTCCTGTCTCTCCAGCTCATGGTCACTGTCCGCACCCGACTTGTCATCTGAAGAGATCGAGATAGATGAAATATAAATTTGAAACGGCTTTGAGAGTTTGTCAGTAACGCAATGGTATTTCGATCGCATTCAGCAACCACAGGTATAGGTTAAAAAGTGAGTGCATATTTAAATATAGTACGTGTTATAATTCTTCATGTATCTCACTCAAGAAACGCAAATACATTAAATGTTCAATCCAGAATATAACAAAATGAATTAATCCATGCCCTCGATAGATACCCTGTGATAAATATCCCTCTAGAATTAAAGTTACTTATTTTAATATTTAACAACAATATTAAATAAATCCAGGGCTTGTTTTGTTTCATATTTTCTCATAATATTTCTCCTTGTTGACTGCCTTTATTTCGACCTTTGATTCCTGGAGGAATCCAGTTCTGAAAGTGTTACTACAATAACTCCATATAGATGATTAAAACCAGAGAAAGAGAGAGTGACCGTGTATGACTGGGAACAGATGTCAGTTTTATACGCGAGTCTTATTTGGACATATTACATTAAACGTTGCTTTCATTTTCTGTATCCAGGTCAGCAATGTCTGAACAAGGTGATTTAAAATTTATGCGAATACTACACAGGCAAATAATATTCTGCTTTATAAAATTAATGTCTCAAGCACGTCATTAAAACATTGGCTGAAATAACGGCGAAAGCAGCTAGCTTTTGAATAAAAACTGTACAGTGGAAAACCTAGGGATCGAATTTCCTATCCCGTGAAGCATAATTGTTTGCTTGCGTTGTCTAGTTACCACCTTTTTTTAAGAACACTCCGTAGAGTAATCTTTTTAAAAAGTAGTCTAAATCATAAATAAAGAAACGATGCTTCACAAAACTGGGACCAGCAATTAATACTATCAACACTCAGTTGAAATGTCCAAACAACGGATCCAAAGTCCGGAGCCAGCAATAAGTTAAATGCTCTCAGCCAGCGACATGAACTTCTCATTCACTAGTCTTCAGTTTAAGAAAGGCCGATGGATCATTTGTGTTTCAATATAAATAGAACACACACAGACTGCGCGTTTTATACTTCAGGGATTCCTGTGTCGTTTTCACTAGTAAAAATGACTCATTACTCATGCTGGATTGCTCCCCTCTCACTTATATTGGCTCTGGTGTTGAAATATATATTTTCAAATCACCAGAATCCATTAAGTATTGTCTCCTCGTCTCTCCCTGCGTATATATTATTTCAACAAGATCTCCCCATCACGTCATAAAAATAATTAGGGAATAATATTTAATGTTTGAATGGCACGGAAGCCAACTTAAAAACTCCAATCCCGAGGTAGATTCCTCAAGGTACCAGAAATGTATCTAATCGGTTTGGAGACTTCCTATTGAGTTTTAGGACATTGTTCTAATTTTATGTTATATTCATTTAAGTCTTTAGCCCTTTAAAAAGTTGATGTTTGCCCGTGCCTCGGCGTCTCCTGTAGTCATTTATTAGAATTTACTGAAGCAAGTAATGACACCAAGCTTTAAAGGTTAAGCCACTAGCCCCGTGGTTTACCTGGGGGACGCCATGCAGTCAACAAACCCCGCTCGCCTTTCGATCTCTGAATTAAATCAGACTCTGCCGCCTCCCTCCCACTCCCACCACCCCGCCCTTCCTATCTCTTACCTTTGGATACTTGGCTGAACTGCAAAGAAACTGGGTCTACAGCTTGGGGCGAGCGCAGGGAGTCCCTAGCCGGTGGCTGGTCGCTGGAGGAGGCGTCAGAATCGCCACCATCTCGGTCACCTTTACACTGATCTTCGTACACTCGCAAGGAGGGTAGAGAGAGCTGCTTTCTGAAAATAAAACATTAGTTCCTGGCAGTATTACAATGAGACCGATAACGGACTTAAATATTGTTTTAAAAGTAACAAACTTCAATCCCCACCTCCAAATATAAATCAGAATAAAATTACCAGATAAAGATATTAATCGTTCATTTAAAACATACTGCGGTAGCTTAACCCTAACTCTTTCACACAATGTTCCTAACACTCGCTGGTGTCATTCTGTTACTGGCCGCCAGGAGGTGCACACCAGCAACCCGGAGTAACCCATAACCTATAAGCAGAATAACGGCGTGCTTTCCAGTACGCCAATCTGTACCGGCGCAACTCAGACTGAGAACTATCCGGATGGGAAATCACTGAGGGCAAAAGGAGGAAATCACCTCTCTTCCATCTAAACCCTTATGAAAATATTTCTAAATGCTTTGAGTCCGTTGTTGATAATCGACAACAATAATAAATCAATTGGTCGGTTCCACTCCATTACCTTTTTTCTCTTCTCCCATTCCCAGTGTCCCTGAATCCTTTTGCAAAGGGGTTGTTGTCAATTTTAAGTTGCGTTATCTGCAGAAGTAAAAGGGGAAAAAAACCCCAGTTAATAAAACTGAAACGTGATAGTCATACAGAGTGCACATAACCGCCTTCCTAAGGCATGTTATTTGGGAACTAGTGAATTAAAATTAAATAACATCGGAACTGTGAGACTGAGCAACAAACATATCAATGGAATTATATAATTTTACTTGCATGTGCCCTGACCAATACTTACCCAGGTCAACATCACGAAGATTGTCTGTGTTTATGGAAGCTGCTGTGGGCAAATTGTCTGCCCACAGTTTCTTGTAATGTTCTTGCATCACAAAGGACTGCACTGGCTGTGCGCTTTGGGACAACCTACGGCCCGGAAATGTGCTAGTTACTAGTCTTGCATTCTTGTGGGTGAGGGCTTTGTGATAATATCTAAGGCCAGGCTCGCCAAAGAAATTCGATGTAAATTCTATGAATGATTTGACTTGAATATAACGATATGAAAACATATGAAATGGTCCACCTGCCCCTCCCTTTTTCTTAGAGAAAGGTGGCGACAATAGCCGATGCTGGTTTTTCATTGTAAAACGACTGCCCTTGCCATCTGTGCTAACAAGTTTAAACCATTGATGCGTTGTCAATGTTGGAAAAATCAGGACTTGTCTCTCCGTGTAGTGTTGAGATATTTAATCTTACTTGCCAATAAGAAGGTTATGGAGCACTCCTAAAAAGGTTTTTAACAGCATGGTTACGTGATCAGGTTATGAATACTTCATACAAATTATGGTGTATGATATCAGCTAACCGACAAGTGTGCCTCCCTTGCTGTGGCCGCATCCATTATTCATAAGCCACGCTTTGCAAAAAAAATGCTAACGTATTTAAAGGGGCAGAACACACGAGAAGTGAAGAATTAAAACACCTGAAGTTTCACAAATCGAAGAGGAATAAGGCTGTGTACTTTTTCCAACAACCTTTGCAACTTTTGAGGGACTGGCCAAGCGGAGGCGGCCTCGTTGTTAATTTATATTCCTTCTTTAAATCAGTTGAGAAACAATATTAAGTGAGATGCCTGTGAAAGGGGAAGTTGTGGCCACAATATCTTCCTGACTGTATCTATAATTTTATCTTTAAAAGTTGCTGCATCATATTATCAAGCAAGATCAACACAGCAGGGTCCTGGTTCAGCTTCCAACAGACGAATATTCAGTGATAAGTACACTTATCGATTTCGATTCTCGCTATGAAGTGTTGCACGAAATTAAGCAGAACCCCTGAAACCAAGATGTCAGGCAACAGAGCGGAGAGGAGGTTGGAGGAATGAGGGTAGCGGAGACCGCTTTCGAACACTAAGTCTTATTCAAAATCTGTTACCTGCTTCAATCTGTATTTTGCCCCAGCACCTTTTACACAGCAGCCCTGTGTACCAAAACGTTAACTGCTTCTGTTGGCCTAGCAATCCTCCAGCTTTCAGACAGGCCAGGCTGGGGGTGGGGGGAACTAACATCCTCGCCATCTCCACATCTGGAGTAAAGATCTTATAGATCTAAGACCAAGTATTAAATTTAGAAAAAGTCAAAACCACTCTTTATTTCTGTGCGTGTCCTTGTCCTGATATAATTATTCTATTTGCCCTAAATACTATTTTATTAAAAAAACGTTTTAAACAAAATTTGTTTCGAGTCCAACTTCAAAGGTGCAGGTTGCAATTCTCAGGAATGTGAGGCATTATTTTTTTCTGTCTTTTGTATTCAGGCCCGCCGTCAATTTTTTTTTAAAAATTCAGTACAGTATTTTATTGCATTAAAAATGTTAATTTAAAAAGGTTGTCTGTCGTACACCAGACATCAAGTTGGGCAACAGACAGAAACGTCTTAAAACATTTTGAATGAATGAAGTAAACAATTAAAATGCTGAGTCGGTTATAAATCTTCCCCCCCAACCCCCAACTCCCTGCATGAACGAGTCTAGTTAGCTCCCGGGATAATGGGACCGGAGTGTGCCGGGCTCACCTTATCGTTCTGATAGGCTGTGACCGCGATGAACTCTGTCTCTGGGAACACGTACGTTCGGAAAGTGCTGTAGGGCAGTTTGAGAATATCGTTGGCGCGGACCACGTGGAACCTGGGCTGGTATTTGTGCATAGAATTCAGGATGGTCTAAGAAAGCGACAGAGAACAACTCAGGTTAATTCTACAGAAGGGTAGCCCACGGTTTGTCTCTTGTGTCTGGAGCCAGGAATCAGTGAAAATCTAAAGAAAAACAGATCATTTCTGATAATTCTTCTCACCCCCCCCCCCCACCCTCCCCTACACACACACACACACACACACACATAGGAGGGGAAAGGGGACTGCACCTTGTCCTGATGCAGTTTAGTAAAAATTCAGTACACAAACAAAAATCGAAACTTTAATCTCTCTTGCTTGTTAAGAGCAAACCTTGCTACGTGCCTTACAATCAGTGCAAAAGGCGTTGTATTGAATAGGAATTTCGGTGTTTACATGAATAGATAAATGTAAATAGCATTTTAAAACTGGCGAATAAATGGGTAAGATTAATTATACAATACATTCTCAATTATAATTTGTGTGTTACAACCGAATGATATTAAACAATAAAAAATTCAGCTCTATTTATATTTTACACTAAAAATGGCAACTCCAAGCTGCCTATTCTGACTGGAGGTGCTTTGAAATGTTTGATCTTGACCCGTATTACAGACATGGAATGTTGAGGTCACCGGTTTCCTGCTGTAATGTGACTTCGATCTCCCCCCTCCATCTCCCTAGCTTTATTCTTTTAAAAATGATAATGATTATTAAAACACATATATGACAAGGTTGGTAGATGAAAATCTGTTTGAAAAGAACACCGAGAGAAAAAAAATCATCCTAGTCTCTTTTTTTAAAAAAAATATCCTGGCATCCACTGAAAGCGAAACTGAGGCATTGTCTCTGACACATAAAAGATAGACACTGGATCTGGGCATTGATGCGTCATCTGAACTCTGTCCTGGGTTTATATAATATAAAATGTTACAGTGCTTCCCCGCTCAGGCGTGCAAATCATCTAGAGCCAAGCCACTCAAAGCCTGGATCAGCGAGACAAGCCTGTGAGTCTCAGCTCTCAAAATCCTTCTGAACTGTTCCCAGCTATAATTCCTTTAACGTTAGACAAGACTCTTCAGCCTAGAGATATCCGAGATAGACCTTTCAAAAATGAATATCAGTTCCTATTATTTATTAATAACGCCAATGGCGTTTGCAATTCAATCACACAAAAAGAGATTGTAAACAGTCCATTGAATCTTTTACAGTTTTTCTTATTATCTCTTGATGGATTTACGGTCTCCCGTCTGACTGAAACCCATGTCTTCATTTTTACTTTAATTTTGAATATGCTACTGGTATAAGTGAGCGGCATTTTGTTCACGCTTGCTGATCTAGGTCGAATGCTGTGTGCTTCAGGGCGCTTTCTGTAAAGCTCCAGTCATAATGGCTGCTTTTACCTCCAGTGCCATTCCTGCAACCTTCAATCAAGTTTCCCATACACTGCATTAAAAACATTCATCCCCCTCGCAAATAAATGGTCACAAATTGTTCTCCATTGGCCCCTGTCCACCTCTAAAGCATCACTGGAGTGATTCTTCGGAGACCCACTGGCTGGAGATAAGAGATCGTCCATTCAGTACTCAGGCTCTTTCGAACTAGCGAGCACTCTCTGCTCTCGCTCTCTTTCTCTCTCTCTCTCCTCCCTGACGCCACAAAGCCTGACCTGCTTTTCACAGCTCATATCCTTAATACACTTCAGCCTGACCCCGAGTTAGAATACAGCAAAAAAAAACAAAGGCCTTTAACAGTAATATTTAAAGGCATAATTATAAAATCTTTAACCTCGGCACAGTCTCTACCGCAGATTATTAACGTCTCTCAGCCTTTAATAGTGCTCAAACTTACTCCTGAATCAAGGAGTGCAGGATAATTAACAAATCTGACAGCCCGGGTTATTGTTTCAAATGTCCCGAGCCCCCCATAACAGCGGTACATAGATTCTAACCCCAGTAGAATTCAGATGTTTATGTATATTCAGCAGAATTTTGACCTCTTATGTGTTTATTCTATCTCTAAATCATTTGATACAAAAGTAAACTGGTTACTGTAGCGTTTTGAGGGGATTTTGGCTTGACATGTTCTATAAATATTCTGTTAATGGAAATGTATCAATCTTCTATCGGATAATTAAGATGGGCCTTCCTGCTCCAGTTGATAGGCACCGGTTCTGAGCTATAAGTGGCCCTAGTGTTTCTGAAGCCCCGAATTCACTTTATTTCTTTTCCCAGAGACTTGCTCGCCAATTGGCGAGTCAATTTCCCCAAATCCATAACAAATCTCTTTTAGGGGAGTTATTTTTAAAGTTTCGAAACCTATTGCAGAAACGAGGCCAAGTCGGTGTATACGGTCAGCGATACAAGGGGCATTCAAACCACTTAGCAAAATGACAAGACATGGATGTAACAATCCCAAACAGAAGGAGTTATTCAACTGTCTTATCTCACCCGAATACTTACTAAAAAAAAAGGACAGTCAAAATGGAAAATATATAAATGGACCTACAGCAACACTTACGAATCCATGCTTGTCGGATATATTGTTGGTGAGTTTGAGTTTGTGAAACGTGACTGCTTTTGCCATCCATTGTTCACCGGTTGCCGGACTGTCTGGGTGAATGTACATCCTCTTCGGCATCTCCGGGTCTGCTTTCCCGGCCACCATCCAACGCGAATTGTGAAATTTGTAACGACAGTCGTCAGCTGCCACAATGTCCATCAGTAAAATATATTTTGCTTTTTTATCCAAACCATTGACTCGCACTTTAAACGGTGGGAACATTCTCCTAAGAGAGCAATTGAACACAGGAAGCAGCACATTTAATTTAATATGGGGACACACTGGTGGTGAGAAATACAATTCAGCATATAAAGAGCAATTAAAATAATGCAAATCCTTCAACTTAAAATAGTATTCTTAATTCAGTTATGCATTAAACTCTTTATAACTTCTCGAAAAGCCTTTTTATTTCAAAACTGAGAACCCTTCCATTTTATTCCTCAATTCTTAATACAAATGAGCTCATATTTTAAGTGGGATATAATATTCCTAGTTTTTCTATCTCCAGTAATTCACATCCCAGATCAACGTTTCAATTATTCCGTATTGTGTATGAAAAATGTACAAAGCAGATTCATTCTCTTCAAATGGGCAAGCGGGGATTTATTTCAACCAACTGACGCAAAGTTTGGCCACTTTTAAAAATTCTGCAATTTCGCGGACCTTTTTTTAATATACATTTTGCTGTCGGTTCGGCCCCTTCCAGCGAAGAGACATCGGCCGATTACCATCAAAGGTTATAATTAGCAACAGACTTATCGCTTCGAACTCACAACTTCTGTAATGAGACAGACAGCGCTCGGGAGAGAGCTGAGGGGCCAAGTAGGATTCCTTCCACAAACGGCACAACAGTTTGCTGTAGAGCCACAATTATATTTAAAGAGAAAAAGTTGTCGCATGTTGTATTACAAAAATAAATGAGCTCATATGTAAATTAATACATTTCATTTTAAACTGCTTGATTGCAAAGCGGCGGAAAGATGGTCAAAATAGTATTGCCCGCCCTCTTTATATGGTTTTAAAATATAAAGAGATGAATCAGAATTCTGAGCAGAAAACACAACCTTTAGGAGTTACTATTTAGCCCTTTAACAAGAGACTTCACATTAAAGCGCTCGCATTTCACTGGCAGATCCGATTCTGCCTTGGCACGTTGTCAACTGGCTTCTCTTAAGGACTTCGCAAATTCACTAGAAATCATTTAACAGATGACTGATTCTTAATTGCAGTTTTGATTTTTTTATAACAAAAAAGATACAAGCGAGTGGAAAAAGTTAAGCAATAATGAGGATATGAGAAAGACCGCTTGCGTTAACTGGGTATTGTCCTCAGCGATATTCGTACCTCCCAGACTTTGTAATAACCATTTCAGTGCCGACTTTGTGGAACTGGTCCCACAGATCTTTAGCTTCCAGATTCACTTTGGGATCGTCCTCGACCTCATCCTCCGGTTCCAGGCTCTTGAGGGGCCGCAGGTGTGCCGACTGGTGCCCGAGAGTGGAGACGCGGATCCCGGCCTCGGCCATGTTCGGGTCCGTCAAGGGTTTGCCCAGAGCTCCGGGCAGCGAGAGAGCAGCCGCCCCGCTCGGCGGCAGCGCCAGAGCGGGGAAGAAGGAAGGTTGAGCGGCCAAGAATGTGCTCATGGGGAAATCCGCGGCCCGGTGAGCGTGGAACGGATGATAAGCCATGGTCGTCGCCGCTAAAACTGGTTCTCTCATCGGTGCATCCGGAAAAAGAAAGGGGGGGGGGTGGGGAGAAGATTTCTGTTGGAAGAGTCGCCCTCGCCGGATCTTCCTTATACCATCTCCTTGAAGAACAAGTACAGATCGACAATCTCTCTCTGTGCGAGTCTGTCTCTCTCTCTCTCACACACACACACATACACACACAGATTCTTCCTACAATGATCTCCCTTCGGCTCCGTCCTGCTAATGAGCCGCCCAGTTGATTGGTGATTTTACGCGTCCTGACCAATTGTGAGCCTGGAAAGGCGGGGTTTTGACAACTAAAGCCAGGATGGATGAGTTAAGAGAGAGGAGGGGTGGGGAAAAAGGTGTCGGAAGCTTCAACGTACAGTAAGCATCACTGAGATCGCTCTTTGAAAACATGTCAACAAAATTAAATATTAACCAATGACAGAAGGCATTTTCCCCCTGTCCTTCTCCCTGCCCCCAAGCGGTCTCCATCCTTCCCGCTTCCCGGATTAAGAGTGCCCGGCCCCGGACAGAGACTCCACGGCGCACCGCAAAACACCTAGAGCCGCTAAAATCTCCAAAATCCGCAGGTAACAACATACAGGCATGTATCTATGTGCACTTATGTAAAAGATAATAGGAACGGAGCTTGAGCGGGATGACAAGTCTTAGACTTGTATGTTACTCCACAGTGGGTATATTTATTTAAAATGCTGAATTTATAATTTTAGGCATTTTTTTTGCTGGTTATTTGGAATTATATTGTTTAGTGTAAGTAGAATATTGTAACCGTATGTAGCGTATTGTAAGGAATTGGAAGAGCCTGTCAATGGAGCCCTGCAATTCTGTTTCCAAGACCAATTAACAATTGTTCACCTTTGTCCTGGTTTAAGCAGCCAGGTACTGAGCACAGAGCATCTACACTTTATAAAGTTAAAAGAAACAGAAACGTCAGTTTTAATCTACTTCCTTTTTTTGTCAAGAACAAATATTTAAGTTAACAATTTGTGGTATCCACGTTGTTTTTTATTTTAAAACGTAAAGTTTCCAAAGCCAAACATTTCCATATTTATTTCTACTGATTTTATACAACCACTATCCCTTAGCCCGTAAAATCACCAGCTAACAGGAAAATAGACTTTTTTTTAAAAAATCGCGGTGGGTCCCACCAGATGGCGTAATTAGGATTTGAAATAAAGTTATTGTGAAATAAAACGCGATCTTAAACTGTAAAGCAGATCAGTGAAGTTTTTTTGGAGGTGGGAGGGAGGGGGCAATATTCCTCTTTTCTACTTGAGTTGTCTTATGTGTGGCTGGTCCGCAGAACCAGCTCTGGCGACGAAAATAAGGACGTTGCCCTTTTTAATTTTAGAACCAGCAAGTTGTTCAAACGCTTCAGCGCTTTGCGAGTCGTGGGAAAAGCCGAGCGGGACGCGCCAGTAAAACCGAACATCTGACACTGTATCTTAATGCCTATACATGCAGCACATATATATATATAAATATTTAATATATATATAATACATCTGACACTATTTTAATGCCTGTACATATAGTATATATAAAATACATCTGACACTGTATCTTAATGCCTATACATATAGGCACATGTCTATATATATAATACAGGCCATAACTGTAACTTTTGAGTTTGTGGGGACTAGGGAAAATGGGTAAATAGAAGGGGAAACAACACTAATTTTAATTATGTACGATTCAGGTTGTTTCTAATGCATTTGTTTATTGGGGTTAAGGGCTTGGTGTTTATTTGGATGATAATCCCAAAAAGAAGTCCATGAGAAAATGTCAAAGAGGGGGTGAGGTGAGAATCTGAGGGGCGCAGGAGAGCAGATTTTCGGGGTGGGAAATGTATTCGTCCAAACCATCTCCTCCGATTAAGTCGGACACGGCTTGTCGAGAGCGCTTGGCGCCAGGCTGCTGACGTCCAACAATAAGCACCGTCTCCTGTCACTTTGCATTAAGCAAAGAAATTTTAACAGAGCCCCTCCTCTCCCCAATCCATCCAGCAACCACCTCCCCCACCCCCCCCCCCCCCCCCCCCCCGCCCCCACCTCCCCAAGCAAATATCCTCCACTGAAAGCATGGAAATAAAAGAGCATCTGCCGGTTTCTAATAGGGGAGGAACGCTGATTTGTTTAAATTCTTACTTCGGTTAGGTTTGTATATATATCTATATATATGGTATATATATATTATATATGCAGCATTAGGGGGTCGGAGTGTCCATGACATGCAAGCGGGCAAGAGATGCACTTTGATCGGTCACGGCTCTTCTTCGGCTCCTGGCCCTTTCCAGTTGATCTGGCAGAACGATCGAGAAAAACAGACACACGCACACATACATCATTTACCATCTCGGAAAAGGAAAAGTTTTAAAATTGTTAATCTTTATTCTTTCCCGAGATCCTCACATCTGCCGCTTTACTACGTGAACCTACACAACTGATCCGGGCTCAAAGATCGAGTTATTTTTTGAAGTTCCTTAACAGTAAGCTGATGATACAGTTCTAAGAACGTGCCATCATTTTTTGTAAACCCATTAGTTTAATGTTTCGTACTGAACCTGGTTTTTCCCCAGCCGAACGTCAGGAAACTGAATACAGAGACGGCGCCAAGAAGTGTTTGCTTGGTCAGGTTTATTAGCGCTGTTCTGCATTATTCCCCGAGTTTTTTTTTATTATTCGATGTAGGGAAATTGTATGATATCTGGATAAATAAATCCTATTCCCGGCTTCAGAATCTGTGATTTGTTATATAAAAAAGTACTTCGTTACTGAGCCGGATTGACTATCTCAACGCCGCCAGTGTGCGAGCGGCAGATAGTCATCTGGGTCTCTATCGAACAAGGTGTGATGTGCCTTTTGTCTTTAGTCTCCCTATCTGTTGACGAGATAATGTCACTGGCGCCACAAGCAGCTCCAATACCTGCAACAATAAAAGGACAATCTCTCTCCATTTATACTGGACCATTGTCTCCGAGACTGTTCTTTATTCATTTCTCCACTCTAAATCAAAATGTTTAATCAAAAAATGTATAGGTCCTTTTTGATGATGACTTTACTGGCCAAGTCCTGTGAGATAACTCGTGTTTAAAGATAGCTGCACAGCTCCACCACCACCTCACACAATCACTTACCAGCCAGCCAGAGGGAGGTCAGCTCCCATTTCTCGGCGTTCTTGTTCCAGGTAATTACATCCTCACCTAAAATTGATCATAGTCTGCGAGGTCTGGCCAGATAGCCCGCCAAAGTACTCAGTAGTTCTGGCACCCGATGCAGAATGTTATTCACAAGGGCATGTGCTTCCTACAATGTTCGAGAAACATTTGGTTCAAAGCTTCACCCAGACAGAAGATAGAAAGAAAGATAGAAAGATTGTAAAAAAGATGCGTGCTATTCTTAAACAGACAGAAAATAAATGTAAAGCAGAGAGATGGGAAGCTTTGCAAAATATGATCCTGCATCTATCGGAACTAAAGCTATTGATGGGGCTTTGAAGTAGTTCGTATTAGATGCATGATTTCTCAAGATATTCATATGGGATTTTTTTTTCGTAAATCCTTCTTTACCGTCGTATCCAGTCGTTTACTGGAGAGTTTATTCCACTCAAACGTCCACTCAGACTTGTTAGGCCAATTCTAGTTAAGAATATCAAACAGATAGCATTGCAGGCGAGTTTGGAAGTGACTTTAATTTGAATCTAGATTTTATCAGATAGAGAAATGGTTCAGGTTTAAACGGAGTCGTACAATTAAAACCGTTAATGAATAAAATGCAATTTAAAATGCACTTTTGTTATCTTTCCAAGAACCAAAAAACTCAAACACAGTTAGAATAATAAAGATTATGGGACGAGGCCGAGCGGCTGCAGACCAGAGATTGGATAGGACTGACGGATTGGGGGCGATTACCCTTCTCATTAAAACGACAACTTCCCATGGTTTGGTTGTTAAGCGTCAAAGCAGATGATTCAGGCACCGTGTTTTCAGTATTTAACCTTTGTGGCCGGTGAGAGTTCCAAGCATCACGTCCGAAATACACCAGCTGGTCAGGTTTTGTATTATATAAACGTGTTCGCTGGGTTAGCCTGAGTATTTGGAGGTCACTCTTTGGTTACTGTAAGTGCATTAAGCTCACATGTTTGGAAGGCAATAGGGTATTTTTCCATTATGATATAATTATCAGAAAAGTTTTATTATCTATTTAGATAAAAACACACACGCCTTTCAGACGGTTGTGTTTATGGGGAATCAAGTTAGCAGACTTTGTTGCATGTCAGTGGACACTCTGATAGAGTTTACTGCGCAGACCTCTCTGCATTTTGAATTATGAATATATTTATTTAATTGCACAAGGTTTATTTATTTGAAAAGCACAAGCACAACTCCAAACTTTAAACACAACCGTGCATCAATTAATCTTTAATCTTTCCTCTATCTGCCTCTTTTTTTCCGTTTGTTTCCTGTGTCCAACACATTACCGAATTATACAATAATTTCTACTCCGTAACTGCATAACAAATAATCCCATAACATTCCAAACATGCCACCTTAGTGCACCCACAGTATCCAATGCATATGGTGAATGTATACAGCTACATATACATTGCAAGTTCAAGCATGTAGTTGTATATTAAATCTATTTATTAATATACATTTACATTTATTGAAGAAACTACATATTCTCTGGATCAGCCTCGTTATTTCGAGGTCTGTCTGGTTCCTGTGGGTATATTAAGCCGACATGTGCAGCGCTCATTTGGAGACACAACTTTTCTGAATTTCCGTAGAGAATAGATACTATCGCTTTTTATTGAATGGACAATGTGAATTACAAATTCAACTATTTTGTGTTTTCCTTTACAAATGTCAATATTAAAGTTTACAGGTTTTTTATTGTTTTGTAAAATAATTATAAAGTACTTACGATGATGCTGAATTGCATTCAAAGGATTACTTAGTAACAGATCAGTGTTTAAAATCCTGGTGGAATTTTTTTAACTGAGAATTTAAGTCACCAAAATAGATGGACAACAGATATAAAAACGTTTTGTTGTTTTCCGTAGTCATTCCAGCTCAATCTAATCGTCTCTTTTGATTATGCATTATCACTGCACATTGTCGCCTGAATTTAAATTTCAACTGAAATTAAAATAGTTAGAAAGCTGGAAAAATTAAAATGCATGTGTTTTGTGCATGTGTGAGTTTATGTGTTTGTTTTGTATGTGTTTATGAATGGGTTGTTGTGTGTAAGTGAATGTTAGCATGTGAGAGTGAGAGTGTGGTATGTGTTTTAGTGTGAGAGATACATGTTTTCGTGTTTATTGCGTGAATGCGGATGTGTTGTATGAGACTGTGTGAATCTGCGAGAATGTGTGTGTATATGTGTCTGAGAAGGAGTGAGCGTTGCATGTTTTAGTGTATGTATATATGGATGTGTTGTGTGAAATTTAATGTGCCTGCGAGCCTGAATGTGTGCTTAAGGGCGTGATTATATGTTTGAGCGCACGAGTGTGCGTTTGTGCGACAGTGTGTGTTTGTGTGTCTGTCAGGCTGTGTGGGTGTGACAGTTTATGTGTAAATGTTTGTGTGTGTGTGTATGAGTGTGTTTGTGTGTATATATGAGTGTGTGTCTATCAAAGTGAGTGTGTAGGTGTGGCAGTGAGTGTATTTGTGTATATATGTGTGTCTGTCAAAGTGAGTGTGTGTAGGTGTAATAGTATGTGTTTGTATGTATATGAGTGTGTGTCAGTGTGTGTAGGTGTTTGTGTGAGTCTATATATGAGTGTGTTTGTGTGTTTATGAATATGTGTGTGTGTATGCGTGTGTTTGTGCGTATATGAGTGTGTGTTTCTGTGTATATGAGTGAATGTGTTTCTGTAAATATGAGTGTGATATTGTGTGTGTGCAACGGAAGTGGAACCACAAAACGAATCCAATAATAAAACTCCAACTTCCATATTATACGGGATTAATTTTACATCTGGAGTTCAATTTAGCAGATGAGGGAGTCTGAGCGGATCATCTCCACACCGGGACCCACTTCCTCGGCAATATTCCTCATTATTTCTTGATGTAATTATATATTCTTTTGCGAGTCCTTTCATCCATGCGCTTATTTTTCTCTGCTCTGTTCCGCATTTCAGCCCCTATAGCTTGATGTACACTCCATTGTTTATTTCACTGTTTTTCCTAATTGGGATTAATTTTCAGCCACCCCCACCCCCCACCCCCAACTCACCACCCTCCTCCCCCACCCCCGCCCGATATGCGTTTCTAGGACAAGTCCTAATTTAAATTTATCCTTTCTCAATCCCACTCCTTCCTCTCTTCTTCCTCCACTCCTTCCTGATACCCATTTTCATTTTCTCTTTTTCGCCCCATCTCTGCCTATTTTAGCAGAGACTCTGGCTCTGGCGCCAGGCAGTTTAAGACCTGTCAAAATCCTTCATATTTTTTCATGTCACATGCACACTATCAATGCAAAAGCAGCAATTGAGCTCGCCTTTCCCATGTGTTCTGGGAAGGCAGTGGCTGCGATTTGTTCCGCCACGTCCTTAGTGTCTGTACCTTGAGTCAGCAGGTGCTGCTGGTGTCCTGTCCAGTTAGAAGATTGTACTGAATCGACAGAATCAGCAGCCGCGGTTCAATGTAAAATTCGCTTTCAACCTCTCAATCTCGTCTGCCTCCCTATCTATCCCCGGCACTCTATCTTCTATACCTACTCTCTGCTTTTTCTTTCCCGTTGTTCCTATCTCTCTCCCCTCTTCTATCCTTCTCTTCTTATTTATTTCTCCGTATCTCCCCCCTTGCTGCCCGCCTCCGCCTCCCGACGTGACTCCCTCTGACTTTATGCTTCCACCTCTCTGTGCCCTTGTCTGCCTTCTCTCGGTCCCTACTCTCGCTCTCCGTGCGATTCTCCCTCCCTTTCTGTCGTAATATCTTCCCCTTTCTCCGTCCTTCTTTCTCACTCCTTCTCCTTCTCCTTCTGCACACGGCGAATCAATCTGTAATTTAAAGCCCATCACCGGGTTCCCAGCTCAGAAGCACATTCTTTGCCTCCTGCCTCCCAATTTACCATAACAGACACTTCACTCCATTCAGACCAACTAGCCAGAGCACTTCGCCTTGGAATGCTATTCTTCCATCTCTTTTCTTTTAAAAAAATCGCTAAAACGTTCAAATTTTGGACCTAGGTACTAAATGAATATGTAAGTTTATTACCATTCAACGAAATCCCTACCCTTTTTACCATTTGATCACATTAAATATCATTTGTGGAAGCCTAGATTGTAGGGCCAGTGATATTACAGTGTTTGTGCATAGTGACAGTGATAGTACAGCGTTTGCATATAATAACTGTGTAGTGACAGCGATAGAAATGTGTTTGTGTATAGTTACAGTGATAGTACAGCATTTGTGTACAGTGACAGTGATAGTACAGTGTTTGCGTATAATGAGTGTGTAGTGACAGTGATAGAGTAGTGTTTGTTTATAGTGACAGTGATAATATAGCATTTGTATATAGTCGCAGTGATAGTACAGTGTTTATGTACAATGGCAGTGATAGTAATGTTTGCATATAATGACAGTATGTAATGACAGTGCTAGAACAATGTGTATAGTTTCAGTGATAGTATGGCATTTGTGTACAGTGACAGTGATAGTACAGTGTTTGTGTATAATGACAGTGTGTAGTGTCAGTGAAAAAAGAATGTTTGTGTATAGTGACAGTGGTAGTACAGCATTTGTGTATAATGACAGTGATAGTACAACATTTGTGTATAATGGCAAGGATAGTGCAGTGTTTGTGTATAATGACAGTGTATAATGATAGTGATAGTAGTGTTTGTGTATGAAAGGGTGCAATTAGCGATTGTATAGCATTTGTGTATAGTCACAGTGATAGTACATGTTTGCATATAATGCCAGTATAGAGTGACAGTGATAGTAGTGTTTGTGCATGAAAGGGTGCAATTAGCGATAGTACAGTGTTTGTGTGTAATGATAGTGAGAGTACAGTGTTTGTCTATAATGACAGTGCATAGTAATAGTACAGTGTTTGTGCATGAAAGCATGAATTTGTGATAGTACAGTGTGTGTATAATGATAGTGAGAGTACAATGTTTGTGCATAATGACAGTTACAATTAGAGTGATAGTAAAATGATTGTGTATAATGACAGTGTATAGTGACCGTGATAGTACAGTGTGTATAATGACAGTGTATAGTGACAGTGATAGCAGAATGCTTGTGTATATTGACAGTGTACAATTACAGTGACAGTAAAGTGTTTGTGTATAATGACAGTGTGTATAATGACAGTGATAGTACAGTGTGTACAATGTGTGTAGTGAGAGTGATAGCACGTGTTTGTGTACAATGACCGTGTATAGTAACAGAGACAGTAATGTTTGTTTATAGGGACAGTGATGGTAGAGTGTACATAATGACAGTGTATTGTGGCAGTGATAATATAGTGTTTGTGTACAATGACATTGATAGTACAGTGTTTGTGTGCAATGTCTGTACAATAACAATGATAGTAGTGTTTGTATATAAGTGATAGTACATGTTTGTGTATAATGACAGTGTGCAGTGACAGTGATAGTAGTGTTTGTGTACAATAATTATGTATAGTGACAGAGATAGAATTGTTTGTGTATAGAGACAGTGATAGCATAGTGTTTGTGTATAATGACAGCGTGTAGTCACTGATAGTAGTGCTTGTGCACAATGACAGTGCATCATGACAGTGATAGTACGTGTTGGTGTATAATGACAGTGGTAGCACACTGTTTGTGTACAATGACTGTACAATGACAATGATATTACAGTTTATAATGGCAGTGATAGTGACAGTCTCGGGTCAGGTTAAAAAGTAAGACTTGCGACAATCGGATGTCTCAAAGTGCTTCACAGCCAATGGAGTTATTTTTGAAATAAAAACAGAAACTGCTGGAAATACTCAACAGGACTGGCAGGACGTGGAGAGAAAAACGGAGTTAATGTTTCGAGTCCAATATGACTCTTCTTCAAAAGTTAACTCGAAACGTTAACTCTGTTTCTCTCTCCACAGGTGCTGCCAGTCCTGTCGAGTATTTCCACCATTTTCTGTTTTTATTTCAGATTTCCATCATCTGCGGCAATTTTGCTTTTATTGGAGTACGTTTTATTGTAGTCACTGTAATAATGTAGGAAACGCGGCAGCCAATTTGCACACAGCAAGATCCCACAGCCAGCAATGTGATAAATACTAATGTTTCGTCCTTAAATGTAACTCTACACCCAAAGTTTAGAATATAACTGTGCTATTGACCTTGTAATGCTCCAGACCATGTTTAAAGTGAAAGGAGGTATTCACTTCGATGTTGATGCCGGGGGATGGGTTATGGGCCCCTCTTGAGTCCAGTACATAGTCAAGTGTTTGCATAGCGATCGAATGCGTATGGATAAAACGGGGTCAAAGTCCCCGTCAGCGGGTCAGTGTAACGAGAAGGGTGGGGGGAGAAAATTAAGGAATTAGGCGAGATATCCACTGAAGTGAAGGAACTGGCGCAGTTTCTGCGGAAGACCAGTGACAGGTCCTGACAGACGGGTACCGGGGCTCAGTGTGTTCCATCGGATTTGCAATCCGACCTTCTCCAAAGCGGAGAAACTGTATTCGCCGGTACCATTACCTGGGGAGATACTGTTTCACCTGGGTAATCGCTGTGAGACAGTAGTCATTAATTTCTAATAAATAATCACAAATAATTACTCTCATTCAATGAGCGTTTCCAATTGTGGGTCACGTTTGCCGATGCACGATCCACTCCGGTTTAAGGGGAACGTGTGAGTTTCCTAGCAAAGCCTCTGGTTTTAGAGGAAAGTTTCTGACTCCAAGCTAGATCCACTCCGGATTTAGGGGAAAACATGTGTGTCCCCAAGCAACATTCAATCCGGTTTTAGGGAAAAGTTGAGTCTCCTGGTTGGATCCGCCTACGCTTTAGGGGAAAGTTTGTGTTTGCTAACTTTGGCTTTAGGGAATTTATAAGAACACAATATGAAATCTTGTTGCCATTTACTTCAGATTGGAAAAAGAGATCGGAGTAGTGGAGATAAGGCGATAGATAAAGCGCCGGTGTGAGTCATGAGAGGAATGTCTCACTGCGAGGGAATAATTTATCTAGTCACTCTGAATATCCCATCGCCACAATAGTAATATCAGTTCTGGAAAATTACATTTTCCACTGTTCATAGCCACGAAGAGGATCAGAAATAGCAAACAGAAGAAAGTTCCCTGCACTAATTTATCACATTTACAGATAAAAGCCAGTGTAATTCACCCCCCACCCCTGCGAAAATTGTGAATATTATATGACCTTTAGATAATGTAATGGTATATGACGTGTATATATCATTGCTCGTATAACACATACACGATGTAGATTCCGATGTACAGAAATGAAGTCAGTAAAATGGTTTATCATATATATTACGTCAGGTAAATATACCACTACTAAATTAGCTTTTATCTGATTCTTTTGTGTTTGCATTCTGGAACATTCTTAGATAGTGTCTTTCTCCTAATTCAATGCTCAGAAATTTCAGAATTATGAAAAACGTTATGATCATTGAACTGCTCTGGCCTGTAAAGTGTTAAGAGTAAAAAAATCACACAAGAAACCACCTGTCCGCGGACCCTTATCTCAATTCCTGTAACTAGCTCAGGCGAGAGAGAATAAAGAAAATAACTATTAACAGCGGGGTTGTATAAGAGAGAGAAGAATTTGACATAAACCGCTAATTAGCTGGGAATGCACATTTAGCAATGGGAACAACGGTGCAGCCAACTCCCCGGGTCATTTACTGTTGATTATTATATTCATCTATCCACGATACATCAACAGTAATTTGTTACCAGGTTTAGATATCATGTGCAGGCAGATTTTCTATCACATACACCATAATAGTGCACTTATCCATCGCTGGAGAAAAATAACCCACTTCTGCATTTCTTGTCCTGATGCTACATTAACTACGATATCAAAACGCAGCGTGTAAGATGTGTTACATCAAGTATACTATATGAAATGTGTATGTATTGGACACAGAATCAATTATTAGCGAACAAGCCTCACTGTTTCTGTAATTTTCCTCGGCGTATCCAGTAAATTGTTATTTCCAGATTGTTTAATCTATGATATTATCAATTTTGACTCTCAATCGGTCGGAATATATTTATTAAAACAAATATTTAACATTTTGGCAGGCACACAGAATGGTAAATAAAGACAAATATCCGCAGTGGGAGGTGATAAGTTTGCGAAATCATTTCTGTTTAATTAAAACATCACTACTCCTTCCAATGATTTCGTTTAAGTGGAGTTTTTAACATTTATTTAAAACAATCGTTGATATAAAACAGTCGCAATATATCGCTGAAAAAAGTGACTTATAATTTCAAAATATTACCAACTGTTTGGGTCAAAGGTACATTTTAATGTCAGTGTTGAAGTGAATGACATTTGGAGATGGGAGTGTTGAGGCAGTTCCCAGTTGCCATTGACTTGGCCAACTTTTCGCTGGTGCTAAATTATTTGCTTAAAAAGTGGATAATAATTCAGATGTATCGTTTGGAATAGGAATCCTCTTACCAAACCCCAATTAATCCTGGTGTCATACATGCTGTAAGCAATTTTCTTTGTGTGTCATTTACCACCAACTTTTTCTCTAGTGAGTCTACCTATCACCTCTCTTGTCCAGGGACTGGAGGGTCCCGGCACATTGCAACAAGCTGTTGCGCCATCCAACCCCAGTAAAGATTAACTCTTGAGAACTTTGGAAGATTCTTCGTGGAGCCGAATTTAATAACTATTCAGGGATAACGCCGGACCAGACGCTTCTAGTCTATCATTAATTTCCGCTGGTCATCCTTGTTTGAATGCTAATGACACTATTGTGTCTATATTAATATTGCGAAAGGATTAAATAATGCAGGAATGTCACATCTTACCGGATCTGATTCTAATAATTCAGCTCCGGGCATTAACGTTCCTGGACATCAATTCAATCACTTTTACTCATTAGGTAGAGCTCCGGATCCAAGCCATTACATTTATTTGAAAGCTAATTATAAATTCATCCTTCAATAATATTACTGGATAATAACACCATTTAATATATTCCACACTTGCTGATTATGAGAAGATGTCTATCTGTATCATCAGTGGCAGCAGGTGAAGGACTTTGCGCCATTCCTGGGACAGGCGAAGGTGCTACATTAACAAAAGGCCGATTTTATTTGCTTTCTACGGCCCCCACCCCTTCACATTCTCCAGTTATTGCAACCCCCCCCCCCCCACCCCCACTCTTTGTACAATTTGCAAATCAGAAAAAATAGCTTTTATAAAACTCGATCTGGTCATTTCTTCGTGTCTAATAAAGTAATTATGCTTTTCAATCAAGGAATGTTTACATTTTCGTTTTGCCGCTATTTTTGCCTATATAATTTTCTGCCCAGTTCGTCATTTTGACTTTAATTCCAGTCTGTTTGATTCTCACGCGTGTATTTGTTTGATCAGTTTAGCCTAAACCATGAAAAAAAAGATTAAATGTCAACCAGGAAACTATATCCAACATCAGATCATCCGCGGTGCAATAGCCCTTTTCGGTTTATAAACGGATCTTTAGACCTATTTTAACAGCTAAAAAAAATGCGGAAAACATGGACTTGATATGGAGGACAGGACGGGCGGAAAAATATCCGGGATACTGATCTGGCGCACGGTACTGGACACCTGATCCTCGCACCCGACTGGGTCAGAGGGATCGTTTCAACTGGTAAAACAGAACTGGAAATTAAACACACAAAGGCCAGCAGAATAATCACAGCGACTGGAGCATCTGCTACTGAAACATTGCTTCATCTAACAGAGCCGAATCCCGCAATTAGGCGAAATTAACTCTCCTCACGAGTGTTTAAATGTTCCTGTTTTAAAGCGTGTACTGTTTTTTTCTCTCTCTCTCGCTTTTGCGACTGGAGTTTCCCTCCTGTACGGTATCACTACTTCACATGAATCTGGGGCTGCTTTGTAAGGTTTTCAATGAGATGTGAAATGCACTCAACTTACTAATCCTCCATCTTTGTGTAATTTGCAACATTTATTTGGATGTGTTCGTCCTCTGCGTATGTTTCTTGTGCAAGTCGCAGAGTTTCACAGCCTCTCTCTTTCTCTTACACACCCATAATCTCCCCGTCAGGTGGTCGGTTGGGGGCGCTGACACCAATAACTGTGTTTTGCAACAATAACAGGAACAAGAAAAATCCTGGAGCACGGAAAGCTGGCCCATTGCAGAACAAGCATCCCGGACTGTCCGCTACCAGCAGAATCCACGCCGGTAAATTTCCAAACCAAACTCCGCATCGGAATAAATGTCCGAGTGCCTTTAAGTGTAAACGTGTTTCTTTTTGTTTGTTGTTTAACGCAACCATGCAATTAAAAACAAGTTATTTTTGTTTTCTTTGGGTTCGGTTTGGTCATTTTCAAACGCTAGGTTCAAACCAGGGATCAGGCAGGATGTGACGAGAGGGTTAAATGTCGAGGGGTTAACGTTGGGACTCAGGGACAGCAGAATGTGGAGGGGCTTGGAACGCCCTCTCTTCCCTGGAGATGTGCATCGTCTCATCCCCACCCCGTCTAACTTGAGCGGTCACTGGAGTGAGTACAGTATTAGCGGCGGTGGTCAAAACGACCACAATCATTTCAAATGATAATCTGGCCGGATAGTTACCCAGATTCAGCAGGGCAGGAACAGCGGTGTGAAGAGAATAGTGAACAAAACACTTGTGTAATTCATCTAATAGCCTTTATAAACGAAATTAACTTTTTGTAGTTATCGATCTATAAATTATTAACCAGTCTTTCCCAGTCCATCATATATTAATTATTCAATTCTGATCCACCATTCAATGCGATGAGATTTTTACAAATATAAATTTCGGCGAGAATTAACGGATAATGGGCAGATCTTTTTTATCCGGAACGAATGATTATTTTTTTAAAAGCATAACTTATTGACATCTTTAACACAATATGCTCCTGTGTTTACGTTTCGAGTTCTACCTGATTTAACGTGCAGATAATAGTCATTGAAAAGGGCGCCATCAAAATCTGTCGCCGCATTAATATGAGAAGGGGATCATTAATGTATATGGCACAAGAAATCGAGTCCTTGTGGGGACATTATTCAAATCGTGCCTCTTCTTCATATTTGAAAAAAATCTATGATTCTTTCCTCGCTACTGTTGGTTAGGGACTGGGGGCGTTTTAGGGAAAGGTTAATTTAAATCAACCCTTCTAAGTGTGTTTGGACTGCGGTGTTTCTCGTATTGCGTCAAGATAATGTTCACCAAACTCTCTGGAATTGGAAGCCAGAAAGCCAGATATGGGATTTGGAAGGAGCAAAAGGGAAGCGAGTAGTTTGTAGCAATATTGTAGCCTTCACAGTCACAGGGAGCGTGGGAGACTGATTAAGTAACAACCATTAAACACATTTTCCAGTGTGTTAGTTTTGTACCTCGGCTTGGAAAGGAGGAGTGTGCGTGCTGGGGAGGAGAGGGGTGGTGGTGAGGGGGTGGGGGGGGGGGGGGGGGGGGGGTGGGTGTTGCAACACACAATAAAGCAGAGATACCGAGTGCGTGAAAATTATACTTAAGGAGTGACCTGATTCAAATAGATGTACAAGATTGCGGTCAAAATGTAAGAAAGATTTAACAATCTCCTAACCATCCGCTCGCCAGCACTTAAAAACAGGCAAAGATTGAAAAAGGACCACCGTGTGACATAAATAAATACATGGAGCTTAATATACATGTGAATTAATAGAATAAAATACACAAATAATAGTTAATACAGAGATAAATGCATACACATTGCTGATTAGAGATTATTATATACATTTATTGATTAATGCAAAGATAATATATGAAAATAACTGGAAACTTGAGTGTTTAAGGCATTTTCTGTTAATATATTCATACATTGGTTAATGTATATTAATATATACAGATATTAATACATTTGGAGATATATACGCAAACACATAGATATACATAGACGTTGACATAAACATAGATACTATAGACAGATACAAAGGCACACTTAAATGAATAAATGTCACCAGTTAGGAAGTGAGACATGAGTTTAAAGGCTGCAACTCATGCTCCACACGGCAGAGCTGAGTACTGTGAGTCTCAGGGGCCTGTGGAGTGGGACAGACTGTGTAGGGGTAGGCGGCCTCACAGCACAGACACGGCACAGAAATGTGCACAACTGCCACGCATGGAGAAAATTTATTAACAGTCTCCCGCCGCCTTTGATCAGCCAACTCTGACCCCGCCTGTAAATCAGTTGAATGGTGGAGCAGGTGGATTTATTTTCAATTAAGAGTCTGACCAGTGGCCTCCGGCTCTTGGCTCACGGCTGCTTGTTGGGCCGAATGAAGAGAGGATTCTGTCGCGTCCAGCGCGATGGAGCTGTAACCGGGGCCGCTGACTTTAGGAGGCAGCCCGGGGGCGGCGGTTGCAGGGCGAGGGCGGGGGTGAGGGTGAAGCGCAGCTCATTAGCTCATTGTCGCTGATCTGGAAGCGGCTCCAGCTCTAATCAGTCCCCTGGCCACAAGTAGGAGAGGATCGACTGACACCGAGAGTTCATGGGCATTTTCCCTCGACTCTTATAAGCGCGGGCACCCACCCACCCCGGCACCAAGCGTCCGGTATTGAGACCATCAACCGGTTCAGCTCAGCATCAGATGAAACCACTCCCCATTTCTAACTAGTTGATTCAGATCTGGCAACAACAGCGCTGCTGACCCGGGCAAGTCTTTTATCACGTTCCAATTTGTGCCTTGCCTCCAATTGCTTTAACCATATATGGAGGCGATTTAAGGGCTTGCCAGTGTTACTAATATCCCACACCCAGCCCATCATGTACCAGGGCTTCCCAGCTCTGAATTACAATACCCATCTGTTTGAGATTGTAGAGACGATTCCTCGCGCCCTGCTTGTTGCGATCCGTTATTTATTCATTGTGTTTAATTGTTGACAAGAATATTTACAAGGAAATGCCAACATCTTAATTCACAAAAAGCTAGAATTTAGTATCACTCAAGAGGCAGACTGTTCTCCTGGTCTGGAAAAAATGGTGCCAAGTACGAGGAATTATCTCGGGATGTAGGCACCAATATTTGAAAATCGGAATAAATTTAGCGCAGGAATATTTTGTTTTTGATAAGTCGTGTTAATATTAAATGTTTGAACTGTAATGGTATTGATTCATGTTGTTTTAAGTCCTGAGGATATCAGTCGCCCCCCACCCCTCGGCTCCCCCACAACGAGTCCCGATATGTTGATGATCCATGTGCAGCTCGGAGCGGGTTCCAGGTCAATTCATGTTAAGCGGCAGGAATCCGAGCCGGCTGAAGAGAACTGATGAGACTCACAATAAATTGCTGCCTTCCTCGGGAAGGCCTGCTAACTTAAAGGCGTCACATGAATGCAGGTTGTTGTTGGTCAAAGTTCAATCCACAGTTATTGAAATCATTGGTGGGAGGGTCCACGATCATCGCTTCTCCATCATTTGAGTATTTGATGGTTTGGCAATTACACAAATTGGCGCGTGATGATGTTCAAAGTTGTTTTTCTCAGTACAACAGCTATCCCCTTAGAATAACAACTCGATTACTGTTTAAATTGGGACAGAAAGGGTCATCCCCGAGCTTTAATCTCCCAACAGCCATGCCGACAAAGGTAGCAAACTCTTGCAGGAATTAACTACAATGTCTTCTTGGGCGACCATTTCAATAGAAAAACAGTAACAGGAGGAGGCCATTCAGCCTCTCGGATCATGAATGATCTGCATCTTTAACTCTATCTAATGCTCTTTATTCCCTATCCCTTAACAATATTATCTAATCACATTGATCCGTTTTGACTCCCAACCTGAACTGAGGGGCCCAGATTTCCAATTGGGGTAAATCCGCTAGAGTTCACCAAAAATCCAAAGCCCCTCAATAAATGTTTATTAATCTAGAATTTGATAGGAACGGGAGGTTTCGTAAGAGACAGTCCTTCTTTCAATATCATCAGTTACCCACGCACTGGCGATATCTGCGGATCCCAGGGAGCTTCGTGTAACAGCTCAGTGAAGAGTCCGCGGTGCCCGAGAAATGGAGCTGGACCTGATGGATGAATCACAGAATTGTTAGAGCGCAGAAGGAGGCCATTCGGCCCATCGTGTCTGCGCCGGCTCTCCAAATGAGCATTATGACATATTTCCATTGCCCCTGCCTTTTCCATGTACCCTTGCACATTGTTTCTATTTACATAATCATCTAATGCCCTCTTGAATGCCTCGATTGAACCTGCCTCCACCACAATTCCAGGCAGTGGATTCCAGACCCTAACCACTCGTTGTGTGAAAAAGTATTTTTCTTACCTCACACTCGCTTCTTTTGCAAATCACTTTAAATCCGTGCCCTCTCGTTCTTGATCCTTTTACAAGCGGGAACAGTTTCTCCCTATCTACTCTGTCCAGCCCCCTCGTGATTTTGAACGCCTCCATCAAACCTACGTGACAAGACTTCAGCAACAGTAAAACCAAACGATGATATTGGAACGAAGAGGGAGGATGGATGAGTCTTGAAGTGACCGGGTCAGAGAGGGCGCCAAATGCTTAGGACAGAGATTTCAGAATGAACAGAAGCTGTTCTACAAAGTTCATAAAAAATACTTTCCTGCAGACGTTTGACAGATTATGACTCTGAACTCAATCGATGTTTGGGTTTTTTCCCCCCTCACTCCCTCAGCTACTAGATTCCCAGGCTTTTAAATTTATTCTTTTACGGGATGTGGGCCCTGTCACTGGCTCCACCAGCATTTATTGCCCATCGCTAACTGTCCTTGAGAAGGTGGTAGTGGTGGTAAACTGTGTTTCTCTGCCACAGTAACAGACTCTCCACCACTAGCTCCTCACACATTCCCGCAGAGGCTCCTCCAATGATTCCCTTTATTTTATCATTTATCCCCCAGACACTTGGTCAACAAGAATTTATTGAACTGGGAACAGTCTGAAATACTTAGCATTTCCAGACATCTGCAAATGTCACTAGATCAGTTGTGATGAAGAAGGCCCTTTGGCCCATCTGACCTTCTACTTGCCAACTGGTTACAGCATCAGGCTGTTTCTCACTAGTTAGGTATTCCAGTCTCCACAGAGCCACCTGTCCAGTACAGCCTGGTTTGAATGGCACCTGGTAACCTAATTTCTAAGACTCCATCAATGAGGTAAAAGGTCGCATTGATTAAGTCAATATTTATGAGATTATTTAACACTGTTTTCAGCTTTGGAGTTTTCATAAACTGTTTGGATAAACTTATACAATGTTAATGTTTTCCAAAAAAAATGTACAGACCCAAGTTCACTCTCCCAGCATCTTGTGTCCATTGGAGACATTGCTCTGGGTCAATAGTGAGGAGGCGAGCTGGGGAGGGATAAGGTCTCCAGCCAGACAGTTAAAGGGAATGTGGCCAACTGAGAAAGCTGCTTGTGGGGGTGGGGGGGGGGGGTGCGGTGCAGGCGGCAGGGTGAGGGGTGGGGGGGATGGTGTGTGGAGGGTGTGTATCTGGGAGGGGGTGTGGGGGTGAGGTGTGTGCTGTGGGGGGGTTGGGTGTGGGGGGATGTGTATGTCGGGGTATGTATGTGGGTTGGGGGTGTATGGGGGTGGGGGGTGTATGTGTGGGGGGTGGGAGTGTGTTTATGTGAGGGGGTGTTGGGATTGGGGTGAGGTCTGCATATGTGGGAGGTGGGGTGTGGGGGGTGTATTTGGAGACTGTTGGGGTGTGGAGCTGTGTGTATGTTGGAGTGGGGGGTGTGTTGCGGGGGTTGTGTATGTGGTTTGAGGGTGTATGTGGGGGTGTGGATTTGTGTGGGGACTGTGGGTGTGTGTGTATGTGGGGGGGGTGTATGTGTGAGGATGTGTATGTAAGTGGGGGTGGGTGTGCGTATGTGGGGGGTGTGGATGTGTGTGTATATGGGGGTGTGTGTATGTGGGTATGTGTATATGTGGGGGTGTGTGTGTATGTTCGGGGTGTGGGTGTGTGTGTATGTGGGGGGTGTGTATGTGGGTGTATGTGTATGTGGGGGGGGGTGCGGATGTGTGTGTATGTGGGGGATGTGGATGTGTGCTTATATGGGGGTGTGGGTGTGTGTGTATTTGGGGGTGTGGGTGTGTGTGTATGTAGGTGGGTGTGGGTGTGTGTATGTGTGAGGATGTGTGTGTATGTGGGGGGGTGTGTGTATATGGGGGATGTGGGTGTGTGTGTATATGGGGGGTGTGGGTGTGTGTGTGTGGGGGGGGGGTTGTGGGTGTGTGTGTATGTGGGTGTGTGTGTATGTGGGTGCGTGTGTATGTGGTTGTGTGTGTATGTGGGGGTGTGTGTATGTGTGAGGATGTGTGTGTATGTGGGGGGGTGTAGGGGTTAGGGGTGTGGGTATGTGGGGGGTGTGGGTGTGTGTGTATGTGGGGGTGTGGGTGTGAGTGTATGTGGGGGATGTTGGTGTGTGTGTATGTGGGGGTGTGGGTGTGAGTGTACGTGGGGGTGTGGGTATGTGAGGGTGGGTATGTGGGGAGTTTGTGGGGGGTGTGTGGTGTGGGGGTGTGGGTATGTGGGGGTGTGGGTGTGTGGGGGTGTGTGGGAGATGTGGAGTGTTGGGTTGTGTATGTGTGGGGTTGTGGAGTGTGGGGGTGTGTGTGTATGTGTGAAGTGTGTGGGGTTTGGGGGTGTGGCTATGTTGTGGTGTGGGGTGTGGGTATGTTGGGGTGTGGGGTGTGTGGGGTGTGAGTATGTGGGGGTGTGGGGGATGTGGGGATATGGGGGTGCATGCATGTGTGGAGTGTGGGGGGTGTGGCTATGTGGGAGTGTGGGGTGTGAGGGTGTGGGTATGTTGGGGTGTGGGGTGTGAGTATGTGGGGGTGTGGGACTGTGGGGTGTGTGGGGTTTGGGTATGTGAGGGTGTAGGGTGTGGGGCTCTGGGTATGTGTGGGTGTGGAGTGTGGGTATGTGGGGTTGTGGGTATGTGGGTGTGTGTGGGGTGTGGGTATGTGGGGGTGTGTGTATGTGTGGGTGGTATGGGGTGTGTGTATGTGTGGAGGGTGTGGGTGTATGGGGGGGGTGTATGTGTGAGGATGTTTGTGTATGTGGGTGATGTGTGTGTGTGGGGGGTGTGGGTATGAGTGGGGGGGTATGGGGTGTGTGGGTATGTGTGGGGGGTGTGGGGGTGGGGTTTGGGGTGTGTGTCGGGATGTGGGGGGTGTGGGGTGTGGGGGTGTGGGTATGTGGGGGTGTGGGTGTATGTGGCGTTGTGGGGTGTTGGTGTGTTGGGTGTGGGGGTACGTGGGGGTGTGGGTGTGAGTGTGGGGGTGTGTGTGTATGTGTGGGGGCGGGGGTGGGGTTTGGGTGTGTGGGGGTGTGTGTATGTGTGGAGGTGTGTATGTGTGGGGGTGTGTATGTGTGAGGATGTGTCTGTATGAGTGGGGGTGTGGGTGTGTGTGTGTAGGTGCGGGGGCGGGGGTGGGGTTTGGGTGTGTGGAGGTGTGTATGTGTGGGGGTGTGTATGTGTGAGGATGTGTCTGTATGTGTGGGGGTGTGGGTGTGTGTGTGTAGGTGTGGGGGCGGGGGTGGGGTTTGGGTGTGTGGAGGTTTGTATGTGTGGGGGTGTGTATGTGTGAGGATGTGTCTGTATGTGTGGGGGTGTGGGTGTGTGTGTGTATGTGTGGGGGCGGGGGTGGGGTTTGGGTGTGTGGGGGTGTGTATGTGTGGAGGTGTGTATGTGTGGGGGTGTGTATGTGTGAGGATGTGTCTGTATGTGTGGGGGTGTGGGTGTGAGTGTGGGGGTGTGTGTGTATGTGTGGGGGCGGGGGTGGGGTTTGGGTGTGTGGGGGTGTGTGTATGTGTGGAGGTGTGTATGTGTGGGGGTGTGTATGTGTGTGGATGTGTCTATATGTGTAGGGTTGTGTATATGTGTGGGGGTGTGTATGTGTGGGGGTGTGTATGTGTGAGGATGTGTCTGTATGTGTGGGGGTGTGGGTGTGAGTGTGGGGGTGTGTGTGTATGTGTGGGGGCGGGGGTGGGGTTTGGGTGTGTGGGGGTGTGTGTATGTGTGGAGGTGTGTATGTGTGGGGGTGTGTATGTGTGAGGATGTGTCTGTATGTGTAGGGGTGTGTGTATGTGTGGGGGTGTGTATGTGTGGGGGTGTGTATGTGTGAGGATGTGTCTGTATGTGTGAGGATGTGTCTGTATGTGTGGGGGTGTGTGTATGTGTGGGGGTGTGTGTATGTGTGGGGGTGTGTATGTGTGGGGGTGAGTATGTGTGAGGATGTGTCTGTATGTGTGGGGGTGTGGGTGTGAGTGTGGGGGTGTGTGTGTGTGGGGGTGTGTGTATGTGTGGGGTGTGTGTATGTGTGGAGGTGTGTATGTGTGGGGGTGTGTATGTGTGAGGATGTGTCTGTATGTGTAGGGGTGTGTGTATGTGTGGGGGTGTGTATGTGTGGGGGTGTGTATGTGTGAGGATGTGTCTGTATGTGTGAGGATGTGTCTGTATGTGTGGGGGTGTGTGTATGTGTGGGGGTGTGTGTATGTGTGGGGGTGTGTATGTGTGGGGGTGAGTATGTGTGAGGATGTGTCTGTATGTGTGGGGGTGTTGGTGTGAGTGTGGGGGTGTGTGTGTGTGGGGGTGTGTGTATGTGTGGGGGTGTGTGTATGTGTGGAGGTGTGTATGTGTGGGGGTGTGTATGTGTGAGGATGTGTCTGTATGTGTGGGGGTGTGGATGTGTGTGTGTAGGTGTGGGGGCGGGGGTGGGGTTTGGGTGTGTGGGGGTGTGTGTATGTGTGGAGGTGTGTATGTGTGGGGGTGTGTATGTGTGAGGATGTGTCTGTATGTGTAGGGGTGTGTGTATGTGTGGGGGTGTGTGTGTGTGGGGGTGTGTATGTGTGAGGATGTGTCTGTATGTGTAGGGGTGTGTGTATGTGTGGAGGTGTGTGTGTGTGGGGGTGTGTATGTGTGAGGATGTGTCTGTATGTGTAGGGGTGTGTGTATGTGTGGAGGTGTGTATGTGTGGGGGTGTGTATGTGTAGGGGTGTGTGTATGTGTGGAGGTGTGTATGTGTGGGGGTGTGTATGTGTGAGGATGTGTCTGTATGTGTAGGGGTGTGTGTATGTGTGGAGGTGTGTATGTGTGGGGGTGTGTATGTGTAGGGGTGTGTGTATGTGTAGGGGTGTGTGTATGTGTGGGGGTGTGTATGTGTGGGGGTGTGTATGTGTGAGGATGTGTCTGTATGTGTAGGGGTGTGTGTATGTGTGGAGGTGTGTATGTGTGGGGGTGTGTATGTGTAGGGGTGTGTGTATGTGTAGGGGTGTGTGTATGTGTGGAGGTGTGTATGTGTGGGGATGTGTATGTGTAGGGGTGTGTGTATGTGTGGAGGTGTGTATGTGTGGGGGTGTGTATGTGTGAGGATGTGTCTGTATGTGTAGGGGTGTGTGTATGTGTGGAGGTGTGTATGTGTGGGGGTGTGTATGTGTAGGGGTGTGTGTATGTGTGGAGGTGTGTATGTGTGGGGGTGTGTATGTGTGAGGATGTGTCTGTATGTGTAGGGGTGTGTGTATGTGTGGAGGTGTGTATGTGTGGGGGTGTGTATGTGTAGGGGTGTGTGTATGTGTAGGGGTGTGTGTATGTGTGGAGGTGTGTATGTGTGGGGGTGTGTATGTGTGAGGATGTGTCTGTATGTGTAGGGGTGTGTGTATGTGTGGAGGTGTGTATGTGTGGGGGTGTGTATGTGTAAGGGTGTGTGTATGTGTAGGGGTGTGTGTATGTGTGGAGGTGTGTATGTGTGGGGGTGTGTATGTGTGAGGATGTGTCTGTATGTGTAGGGGTGTGTGTATGTGTGGAGGTGTGTATGTGTGGGGGTGTGTATGTGTAGGGGTGTGTGTATGTGTAGGGGTGTGTGTATGTGTGGAGGTGTATATGTGTGGGGGTGTGTATGTGTAGGGGTGTGTGTATGTGTGGGTGTGTGTGTATGTGTGGGGGTGTGTATGTGTGAGGATGTGTCTGTATGTGTGGGGGTGTGTGTATGTGTGGGTGTGTGTGTGTATGTCTGGGGGTGTGTATGTGTGAGGATGTGTCTGTATGTGTAGGGGTGTGTGTATGTGTGGGGGTGTGTATGTGTGGGGGTGTGTATGTGTGAGGATGTGTCTGTATGTGTGGGGGTGTGGGTGTGTCGGGGTGTGTGTATGTGTGGGGGTGTGTATGTGTGGAGGTGTGTATGTGTGGAGGTGTGTATGTGTGGGGGTGTGTATGTGTGGGGGTGTGTATGTGTGAGGATGTGTCTGTATGTGTGGGGGTGTGGGTGTGGGTGTGTAGGTGTGGGGGTGTATGAGGGTGTGGGGGGGCGTGGGTATATGGGGGTGTGTGTGTGGGGGTGTGTATGTGTGGAGGTGGGGTGCTCCTTACGCCTGCCAACTGAATCTATCCCTTCTAAACTGGACGTGGGAGAGGTGGGGAGATGGGAAGGAAACATTCACAATCCTGACGTTCAAAAACAAACAAGTGAATTTCCAGACATCGTATAGAATTTTTAAGGAGTTTTTTTTTCACCAATCCTGTTGTCAGAGTTAAAATGGACGGATATGTTTTACTGCTAAAGTCGATTTTATGCACAAGATTCACGAACCTTGTCACCACTTTATTGTGCAAATATAGCGTTAAACAGAACATCCTGTCTCACCACAAACAGTAAATATAAATATTACAATCTAATATCAAATATTCGAATCTATTCGTTTTACAATCGATTAGGATACGGAGCTTTTTTTTGGTATAAATTAGTTCAAAGATGCAGATTAAGAGATGCCAATAAAATGAGAAAAGGCTGAAAATTTACAGCAGCCCTGAGAATCCCTTCATCTGAATTTAACCCCCGTGCCCGACCCGCCTGGCAAAACAGGGCGCGAGACTGCACCAGGCACAGGGTCAATAGCACGGTCGGGGGAAAGGTACAGCAGCTACAGTTTGATTAATCCCATTGCTGGTGGCTACAGGTGATATATCGGTGAACATTAACGGGTTAATTTCATCAGTACCACTGATTTTTCTATCAGGTTTATGAGGCTGGTGTTTGTCTTGTCTCATTCACCATGATACCCCCCGCACCCCCAACACGCACACACTCATACTTCACTGGATCGGTTCGAGGCGTCCTCCCATTACAAATCTCCCATATATAAAAAAACTCAGCACAAAATCCCCCGGCATAAATATACCAACGCAAGCCTTCCTGCACAAAGAATTCCAACACCAACGTTCCTGTGCAGACCACCCAGTACAAATCTCCCAGAATGGGAACCGCTCTGAACGCTCCTATTGGACTCGAAACGTTAACTCTGTTTCTCTCTCCACTGATGCTGCCGGACCTGCTGAGTTTTTCCAGCGTTTTCTGTTTTTATTACAAACTTCCCATTGTAATTCTCTGAACACAGAAGTTCCAACACAAATCTCCCAGCTGGTGCCTTCCTGCAAAATATCTCCCGTTACAAACCTTTCTCAGTAACACACCAAACTTCCTTTAAAAGCCCAAAATGGCTTCTTTGGTTGAACTGGTAAAAATGTTGTCTCTGGATCAGAACTTTATAGTTTGGGAGGGCTTGAAATCTGTGTGTTTAACATTAGCACCAAGGGAATGCTGCATGTTAGAAAATGTGCTTCTTACAGACCAATGAACGGATAGCAAACTGGCTACAAAACAGAAATCAGAGAATATAGGGATCAAATTAACGTCAATATAAATAAGGATAAGATGGTACATTTTGGTAAGAAGAATACGAGGCTAAATGAGGTAAAAGAACAGCAAGATGCACAAATCTGTACAAGTAGTGACACAGGTTACTTCAGGCCATAAAGAAAGCTAAAGCACTGGGATTTATTTCTAGAGGAATGGAGAAGGTATGTTAGCCTTGTATTGAACCTTGATAGACTGCATTCAGTGTAACTGTGCACTAATCTGGTCTCTAAATTATAAAAAAAGGATAGAGAAACATTGGATTAAGGGTTCAATGAAGATTTGCAAGGGTGATACCAGAACTGAGAGTTAGTACCTATCAGGAAACAATGAACAGGCAGGGGCTCTTTTCCCTGGAAAAGAGAATGCCAAGGGGTGACCTGATAGAGGTCTTTAAAATTAGAAAGGGGTTTTATAGGGCAGACATAGAGAAGATGTTTCTCTTTGTAGAAGAGACGAGAAGGAGGGACCATCAATATAAAATCCAATCCAATTAGGAATTCAGGAGAAATCTTTTGTGGCAGAGTGAGTGGGGAGAATGTGGAACTCACTCTCACAGGGAGTAGTTGAGGTGAATATTATAGGTACATTTATGGGGAAGCTGGATACACTCACGAAGGAGAAAGGAATAGAAGGATATGTTGATAGAATGAGATGAAGAGGGGTGGGAGGAGGCTCGTGTGGATCATGAGCACCAGCATGGACCACTTAGGCTGAATGGCCAATTTCTGTGCTGGAAACTTGATGTAAAAGGGATTGGGTTAGGCAATGAGAATGACACCAGCCTTTGATCTCTGGGTGCTGACATTCTAAACCAGTCCAGGAGGAGGGAATGAATACCTCTGCTGTGATTCATGAAATGAGTTTGAGACATTCTGAACTCAGTTCCAAACCTTCTCTAATCTAGCACTAAATTTGCAAACACTCAGCAAGAGGATGTGTAGATGAAGCATTACTCTGCATCTAACCCTGTGTTGGTTAAAATAGATGTTAAAAATTCCATTGAACTATCCAAGGGAGAGTAAAGAATTCTCCCACTGCCCCTCACCTAGGCAATAGCAGAAAGTACCAACTACTGTTTGGTTTCTTTTTATTCATTCATGGGATGTGAACTTCACTGGGCTAGCATTTATTGCCCATCCCTGAGAAGGTGGTGGTGAGCTGCCTTCTTGAGCCGCTGCAGTCCATGTGGTGTAGGTACATCCACAGTGCTGTGAGGAAGGGAGTTCCAGGAGGTGGTATTCCCATCTATCTGCTGCCCTTGTCCTTTTAGATGGTATTGGTCATGGATTTGGAAGGTGCTGTCAAAGGGGCCTTGGTGAATTCCTGCAGTGCATCTTGCAGATGGTACACACTACTCCTACCGTGCGTCAGTGGTGGAGGGAGTGAATGTTTGTGGATGTGGTGCTAATCAGACAGGCTGCTTTGTCCTGGTTGGTATCAAGCCTCTTGAGTGTTGTGGGAGCTGCATTCATCCAGGCAAGTGGGGAGTATTCCATCACACTCCTGACTTGTGCCTTGTAGATGGTGGACAGGCAATGGGGAGTCAGGAGGTGGGTTACTTGTCACATGATTCCCAGACTCTGATCTGCTCTTGTAGCCACAGTATTGATATGGCTAATCCAGTCCAGTCCAGTTTCTGGTAGGGTGTGTCTATCATTTCCCTACATGAAACAAGTTACTGGGCTTCAAAGAATAATAAATGTTAAAGTACTTGTTAAAGTAAATGTTAAAGTATAAACAATAGTGCCATTATTGTGTTATATACTTATTACAAGGGGCTTCATTTTCCAAATCAGATCATATACATCACGGGTTATCCAAGACTTTCTCAAGGGCTTAGTACATGCAGAAAACTCTGTTCTACATCTGACCAATATTTTAAAGTCAATGTTACCAGTTTTGAGTTTGAAGGGACTGAAGGTTATCAGTTTATCAGACAGTTTGATGTTATACATGTGACAAAGTGACAAGATAGATTAAGGTCACTGGTGAAGTTCAAGAACATCTGCTCATAACTGAATGATGATAGGTTCATTATTGTGTATGTTAGAACCTTCTTAGTAGCACCTGATTGGTGGGCCTACTTTATAAAATGTTGTTATGAATAAAGGATTCCTTCTCACTGTCTTATGCTTGTCACCAAATAAGTACACAAAGCATTGGGCACGGAGGGGAATATATTCCAAATTACTCATCAACAAAAAAATGCTATAAAAGACTATATAAGCCATGTCCCTTGGGCAAATAGTGAGGGTTTTCTACCCAATGAGTAAAAATGGGTATGCATCCAGTACAGACTTGGTGTGTAAGTGTATTGGGTGAAAAATGGATATGCGCAACTACAATCCCATTGAGAATAAAGTTAATACCTGTGATACCATTGGGAATGGATTTGATATAGAGGATGCATGTGTAGTAATACCTCCTTTGGTAGAGGATGTTTATCAATAAACTCTCTGTGCAGCAGGAGTATCTAATCTTACTGTGTACAGAGGATGCAGAGTTCCACCGGGTACAGAGAGGATGCGTGTAAAGTATTGGATACAGAGTACAAATGTGTTATTCATTGCCTGGAGATGAAATATGTGAAATCTCAGGATCATGTTAGACATTGCACAGCAGCTCCTAAGTTCCTATGTCACTGTCAGACTGAATTGAAAGGCATGCTTCTATTTCCAACATTTGGCAGAGGATTTTTCCTCTTCAGGTGTAATTAATTGTGTTTCTAACTGGCTCCATCTACCTCCATCATCCTCTCACAGACTCGAGTTGAGATTGAGGTTCAACCTTAGTGTCCTCGGTTTGAGGTGCACTCGCACACTGTCTGTCATCTGATGGCTTGACAATTTCAAATGCTCTCCTAAACCGCCCACACTCCTTTTGTGCTCTATAAACCTCGGCTCATCCAAAGCCCTGCTGCCCATATCCCAAGTTGCACCAAGTCCCATTCACCTATCACCCTGTACTTCCTGACCTACATTGGCTCCCAGTCCAGCAACGCCTCAATTTTAAAATTCTGAACCTTGTGCTCAAATCCCTTCAAGGTCTTGTCCCTCTCTATCCTCTGTAACCTCTTCTAGCCCACCAACCCTTGGTGATCACTGCGTTCCACCAATTCTGGTTTCTTGTGCATCCTTGATTTTAATCACACTACCACTGGTGGTTGTGCTTCAGCTACCTATTCCCAGACTCTGGAATTCTCACCTTACATTTATCCATCTCTCCCTCCCTTTAAGCGGTGCCTGAAAACCTACATCTTTGACCAGTTTTTAGGCACCTGTCCTAAAATCTCCTAATGGGACTGGACATCAAATTTTGTTTGATAACACTCCCATGAAACACCTTGGGACATTTCACTATGCTAATGGTGCTATATAAATGCATGTTGTTGTACAAAATGGCTACAGGTTAGTATTTGCCTAGCATGGATGAAAACCCCTCGTGACAATTTGGTGGTTACTGGCTTGACACAAGATGCAGAGGGTGAAATTAAACTCTGTGAATAAACCTTACTAGGAGCTCAAATGAGCTCATTACCTCGTTACTACTGCAAAATGTCTGTTCTTATGGAACCAAATTTTTAATATAACCCACAATGTGTCAGCGACCCTGCACCCCTAACCCCTGACAATAATACATCTAATCATCTGGTTCCATTGACCCTACATGCAGTGAACTAGTTATGTTGGGTCTTAGAAATTCTCAATAATATCACATTATTAATTTTTTAAATTCTGAAGAATCAAGAAGAGATTTAACAGCTTTTGAAGCCAGCGTTTAGATGGTATTTTTTCAAACTGCCTTTACAAATGGAACAAACAGAACATTCATTTTCAAAACAAAAACAAAAAGTGTTGGAAAAACTCAGCAGGTCTGACAGCATCTGTGGAGAGAAAGACAGAGTTAACATTTCGAGTCCATGTGACTCTTCTTCAGAATGGACTTGAAATGTTAACTCTGTCTTTCTCTCCACAGATTTTGTCAGACCTGCTGGGTTTTTTCAGCACTTTTTATGTTTGTTTCAGAGTTCCAGCATCTGCAATATTTTGCCTTTATTATTATTCATTTTCATAATATAGTGATAACAAGGCTCTGTGCTAAAGGGAATGAGCATGTCAAGGGAAACGTCCATATTAAGGGAAATATCTGCATGTATGAAAGGCGATATGTGCTTCTAATTACAACTGATAAATTTAATAATTTGTTAGGGTGCAATGTTATTGAAAAATACAGGCATGTGCTCTGAAAGTTCTTTTGGGAAAGGGGGCTAGTCCCTAGTGAGGGTTTGGATTGTATATGTACATATACAGCAAGCAGATGAGAACATCACTGACTCGAGGAGCTCTAGAGGGAATTGCATTCACCAGTGGTGTCTTTTCACTATGGGGGTAACAGAAGCCATCCTGTTTATTAAAGAGAAGTCCACTTACTAGATGGGAACTCACCAGTTAGGTGGAATCTCAGATATTAGAGGGATCTTATTACTAAAGAGAATCTCATTTCCCAGAGGGTATCTCGTTGACTAGAAAGAATGTGAGGCCACCTCAGTGACTAAAGAGGATCTTTTTTGTTACAGTGTCCAATGAAGAGACTGGGACTGGTGTCTCTGTCCAGCAAGGAGGAAAGGGTTTGTGTCTATGGTCAGAGAGGAGATTAGGACTGATATCTGTATCCAATAAAGAAATACATGCCGGTGTCCATTTCCAGTGACAAACTGGGGTTTGCAGCTTATAATCACACATAACGAGTCTGCCAAAGGGTTCAAACAAACCTCCCTCGGACCATTCATGAAATGGGAAGACCAATGCAAAGAGAAGAGCCTACACAAGACATCCTACTGAAGATGGACGATTGGCAGCTCTGGGGGAGGCAAATTACAAATTACAGAGTGACTGAGACAAAGTCTAGACATTCAGTTCTTGATTCTGATCTATTCAATATTTCCTATTTATATTTTAATAGATAGAAATACAATAACAGGTAACATAACACGATGTCCAAATCAACTGGACCACTGAGCCAAGTGAATATGTCACTCTGTGTTGATCAGCAACTAGCACATAATTCAACAATATATATTTGTAGGACAAGGAAATATAAATAAGGGAAAATGGCTTAACTTAATAAATTAGTTTTTTGATAATTTTATTTCTTAGTCTAAATAGAAATTCCTTTAGAGGGATTTTCAAATTAAGTGTTTATAATTCGTCAATCATAAACATATCATTCATATACCATTAATGCACTGTTCACATAGCATCAGTGTACCATCGATATACAATTAGTATAATCAATTAGAGTACCAATGTACTATTGATCTGATATCAGTATAAGATCAATAACCCATACCATCAATATAACATGTCTTTTACAAAGCTTCCCAATCACGTTTGTTTGGGACTGGATTATATATCTGCATACATCTGTACACGTTTTACGTTTCCTATGATTCATGGAGTTATTAGACAGGGAGTTGATTTTAAACGACATATTTTCAAACACAAAAAATTCATATTGCCACATGGCTTCTGATTAAAAATTTGATTGAGATAGGAAGTTCTGTTCCTGACTAATGGATGATTAAAGCTGAAATTGTCAGTTCTGCGATAGTCGGAAAAAATCAGAAAAGCCCATCCAGTGACTGAGATCTCATCCTCACTCAGTGACTAATAGCCCCAGTACTAACTGAAATCTCCACCAATCACTGAAATCACCTCCAGTGACTGGGATTCAATAAGTTACTGAGATCTCTTTATTAGGTTAGCTCATCTCTGGTGATTTGAGATCCTTTCTCATGAATTACATACAACCTGTTGTATGAGAATCTGTCCAATGGGTGACAGCTCTCGCAATGAATGAGCGCCCGCTTGTCGAAGCACTGCACTGTAACGAGGAAGCTCCTCTCTAGTCGGTGACATCCCCTCTAAACACCGAGCTACTCTCTGGTAAATGAAATTTCCTCTAGGAGGAAGATCCCCTCTAGTATCTGAGGTTCCACCAGAGGGTGAGTTCCCATCTAGTAAATGAGTTTCGCATTAGTGAACAGGATGGCTTCTATTGCCCCCACAGTGAAAAGACCGCTCTGGTGAAAGGGATTCCCAAGACCTCTACAGTAAGTCAGGACCCCGCTTGCAAATATGCTGGCCTCTAATGGCTGTTATGTCCCCCCACTTTTCCCTCGCGTGACCGAGTATTTTGCAATGAATCATATCTTCCCCGCTGAGTGGGGCAGTAGTGAATGGGCCCCCAGTGGTGATCGAGACCCTTCCTGGCGGCAGATCCTCTCCAATAAATTAAATTCTTTCCCCGCCACATCTCCGAGATCTGAACCAAACTTTGCCATTGCGTCATATTCAATATATTTTCAATCATTCACATTTTCAAGATGTACTTAGATTTCCGGCTTATCTAGAATTAAAAAATACAAATAATTCACCTTGAATTATTTTCAATATACATTTTATCACAATACTGGGAAACATGGTCTTAAATAATCTACAGATGAATGGGTTGGCTGGTGTACCGCTGACCACACATCGTTCTGCTCTGTATCCCAGTTCCCGATACAGTGTCTAGTCCTCCAGCCGATGCCTCGAGCTGCCCATAGATCACCATTCCCGTGAGATACAGGAGCCTGTGGACACTGGACACACCGCGAGGAGACTGATCATTCAAAAATATTGCAGCTTTTGATTAATCTCTTCCAATTTCCACATTGTCTTAAAGACACCTTTTGGGATAATATTATTGACGACCACCAGCTTGTCTTCGCATCGCGTTGAACACTGAAAATTATTTTAAAGAATGATGTATGTAAAAGGGAGAGTTTAGAGGGCGCCTGTCACATTCTGCATGTCTCCAGCCGGCCAAGCTCCTTGTTCAAACTTAATGAGTCCTGGTCACATTTTGGATTTTGTTCATTCAAGGTTTTAATTTAAACCTAAACCAGCAAAACATTTACATAAACACAACACTGTACAACCTGCTGAACGTAGGCTAGTGGACCATAAATGGGAATTGAAATAAATGTTGCAATATATGGCTCGAAAAATAGAATAAACCATGATTTGAACGATATGCTGAGAGATGGTATTAACTATAAACTGGGTTCCCCGGTGCTTTGCTATGCAAACTAACCAGTGGATTTTGAAATCATTGAGGATAATTTGAATGCAGATTGTTATTATTGAGCGTAGCTGCTTCCCGTTAGAAAAACTCGCCCAGGGAAGGCAGACGTTCTGTAATTAGTCCATATCCAGAATAGCTGACAGTTTTCAACTGATCAATGCTCGAAGCAGGGTCAGCTAATGTACATCATTCTAGATCATTAAACTGGTGAAACACTCCTTCATTTTGCTCGACCCAGAGGCGAGACAGCGCCCGCTTGCACTTTACAGCTGATTAGCTTTATTTTGTCTCAATTTCTGTAGATAATAAGATAACTTTCAAATATGTTTCACCTATTGACGTCCCGCAACAGCTAAATGAAACCGCCGGAGGAAGGGAGCGTGAGAAAAGTGATTCAGAAGAACAGCCAAAGGAAACATTTTCCACTCTGAACTGTTTTCCTTTTTTTAAATTCATGACACTATCTTTTATTGCTCGGCTCTGGGAATCAGTTTGCTGGGTGTAAATAAGGTTGAGTTGAGGATGTTGTGAAGACAGACTGTGATGATTATCTCCTTGCCATGTTATCGGAAACTTTAGGAATAGAATTAATTTCAACCCGGCACACAGCCTGAGGAACAAATATGTTGCATGTATGAATATATGTATATAGATTGTACAGGCGGGTGAAGAGCCAGAGAGCTATAGGATATAGCCCCAATGTAACAAGAGACGGTGAGGGTATCCAAATCTTGATGTTTTCTTTCTCTCTTTGACTTCTGATGATTAAGATTTGAGCCAAAGTCAGGCTCTCACGCAACCTGTGAACCTATGTGTCACCGCCCGCAGTTACGGAGGTTTTTTTTTCCCAGGTAACCCTGGCACAAAAACTCTAATTCAGGCACAAATACCTGAACCTTCAGTGAATTCAGACGACGCTGTAAGGAGCTTGTGGTTTGAGACTTGCTTGGAACTAGGTTATAAACCCTCTGGGTGATTTAAACCAAAATTAATTTGTTTAGAAATATCTAAAACTCTTTTATTTGTTGGGGGGGGGAGCGACATGGAAGAACTGAGTTGGTTCTGAATGAGAATTTGATTTAGATGGAGGACTGACTTGGCAATCTTTGAAACTCTTGGAACTCAGCCACTGGAAGTGAAAGATTAAATGTCTAGGCCAGTAGTAAGGATATCTGATTAGCTGTCAACCTTTTACACAGCGGAACAACGAATGCTAAAAGCGAATCCATTTCAAAACCTTTTCCTTCAGTGGGAGAGTGGACAGCAACTTAAGAGAAACACCAACATAGAGGAAGTATCTAGAAACTGGGAGCGGATGACACGGGGTTCTTGAAAGAATTTATTTCAGCATTAACCTGCTAACCTTAAAACATATTTGTCCCTTTTCAGTATTTCTTCGGCTTTATTAAATTGAACAAGTTCTTCCTTTCGTGAGATTCTCTGAGGAAACTGGGTCTGAAGACATTTTAATATAATTTGTGTTCCGTTTATTCGTGAACCCGCTTTTGATTTTATTCAGCCGCCTTCAGTTACTCACTTTAATGTGGCTGAGAACCGAATGCTTTTAGCCTGGATCGGTGAGACATCAAAATCGAACAAGCACAAATTTTGGGCTGAAATTTTTGTGTATGCGAGGAGGTACTAAAAATATTAAGACCATCATATTAATTGCATTATCAGCAGTAACTCAATTTGGGAACTTAACCCGATCACAACCACATCAGTTTATAGATGCAATAAAATGTATTGATTTCCCTTGTTCATCCATCTTTTTCCTTTCTCTTTAATTCTGTGTGTGAAAATGTCATATTATGTATAAACTAAATGGCGCATGTAATTGCGTCAATGACGAAATGGTTCATAAAGGAGAGACGTTCCTCTGTATTCACGATTAGATGGGACGTAACTCAAATTGCACATTTCTCCCGGTACCAGGTGCTATTAGGTATAATCGTTTTCTGGTTTCACGAGGCGATTCCACTTGCATTTGTGACAGGGAATGGTTCTTGTCCATCGTGTGTCCGGAGACCAGCTGCACGTTGCAAATTCGACCAGCTGAAGTTGGTTTTGTGTTTACAAATCTACTTTCATAAATTACTGCCAATCAGAAATTATATGGCCGCGAAGCTAAATCTGATGGAGGTAAACCTGCAACATCTCCTGCTTTAACTTTCAGAAGCTGACTTGCGTTGCAACGAGTTTCAGAGGGCTCACTGCAACCCAAAGCAGTTATTTTAAACATTCTGCACAGCACTGTAGAGTCCACTGCTACTTGTGAAATGACTTGTGTGAATATGTCATTGTGCCTACAAGCAAAATTACATGGAACTGCCTCGCTTTAAACCTCTGCCTCTTCTGTCCTCTCGGGCGGACATAAAATATCTCATGGTTCCTAACTCGACGTCCCGGGCAATATATATCCCTCAATTAGCAGCAATCATTCGGTCATTTATTTCATTTCAGGATATGGGATCTTGCTGTGCCCGTTTGGCTAGCAATTTCCCTACAACAACGATGGCATTTCAGAAGCAATTCATTGACTATTACAAATTCTGGGACATCCAGAGTCCCGAAAAATGTAACAGAAATGAACGTTGTCTCTTTCTGACAGCTATGCCCTGAAATCCTATTCTCATCGTGGGCGCACTCGGCAATTCCCTTGTAGAGGTTACCCACAGAAGTTTTCAAACACTGGTTTGCTAGGTAGTTATAGTAAACAACTCAGCATTTCCAGTGCAGCTGATGGATTTTTGATCAAATTCTTCAATGATGATTACTGCCGCAGCGATTAACATTTCAGTCCGCAGAGGACACGGGTGACAGTGCCCGCAGACTGTAAACACTCAAACATCTCTGCGGGCAAGTTTAATAACAGTCCAAGAGATCTACCCATCTTTTTCAGCCCTTCCTAAACTCCAGGTTGATGGTGAGCGGTTTTCAGTGAGGCCACCTGTTCTCATACCGCTTCTCTCGAGGTGTTACTCCGGTCCTGGATTTTAACTAAAACTCTCAACATTGCTGCAAAGTGGAAATGGTTTAGGGTCAACACCGAGCGGCGGCATCAAAGACACCCTTAAGGGCCCACAGGACGCACTTTGTGCCGCGAGTGCTGACCAGGGGCCTGTTCACTGATCAGGGACCGGGGGTGGGGGGGGGGGGGGGTGCCTTATTCCAGCATCAGAACATCATCCCATCGCATTAAAGTCTTCGCTAAAATCAAAATAAGATAACGCCGGTTATGTCATTCCCAGCTAGATCGCTGAGGGAATTTGGAAACTTCAATTCACATTATTAAACTCAAATGGTACAAGAACTGCCTGACAACAGATTTGACTCGGTAATCTCGTAGCAGAGGCATTCATTTGACGCCAACACCTGATGCGCAGTGTAAAGTATAAGCTCCCAGTTAGCCCCAGTTCTGAATTTATACAGTGTGGGAGATCAGAGGTCTGCCTTATCTGCTCATTGTAAACCCTCCCTGTTTTAACTCTTAAATGTTGCTGTGCTTGACTGTGTTCAACAGTCAGTTTTGTTACCTACAGCTGTTCTTTCACAAACCTGAACTGTTGTCTGTAACGGGATTCGATTGTGTGAAATCCCAACTAACTTGGGCCAAGTCTGAAGGAAAAGTTGATTTATGGGCAGTTTGACTCCTTCGTGCTCCACATACTTATTTCAGCTTTCAAAATACTTACCTCTCTTTCATAGAACATCTGGGAAACGAATTCTCGGAGCATTGCTGATACCAACATGTTATAAAACAGTAATATAGAAACCAGGCCCCCGAGATTACCCCCAAGAGTTGAACCATTCGGGGGTGATGCCAGGAAGCTCTCCTTCACACAAAGGATCATGGAAATCTGGAATTCTCTCCCACTAAATTGTTGTTGGGGTGGAGCGAAATGGGGTTGGGGGTGGGGGGAGGGGGCAATTGAAAAATCAGAACTGAATTTTCAGTTAGGTAAAAGGACATTAAGGGATACGGAATCAAGGCAGATTAATGGAGTTGAGACACAGATCAACCATGATCTAATTGAATAGCGGATAATGTTCGGGGAGGGGGTGCTGAATGATCTTCTGATTTATTGACAGTCAATGCGTTTATATTAAATCCTTTTCTCCGCTATTTTAACAGGCGGAGTTGCAGTAATAGTAGACATCTCCCAGCAGAGGAAGAAACCTGACTAAACTCACTAAGCCCCCTGAACCAATGCCCTACTATGTAATTCCAAGGCCAAAAACTTAATGCAATCTATCAAAAAATTCAGCCCTGATGTTACAAGAAGTAGCATTAAAATTCAAACATAACGAGCGTGATTCTACTTTGCTCTTTTTAAACAGACATTCATTTTAAATAGATTAAGGTTTCAGTTAGAATATTCACTAAGTAATGACGAAGGGGCACATTAAACAGTCGTTAGCTAATATCTCACACCAGAATCTGGAGCTCTATTTTAACTTTGGTAAGGTAAAGTTGACAGCCAGAAGATTAAGCGAACTAAGAAGTCTTTTGCAGGGCATGCAGTCAGTCTTTGATCGTTTTACATATTCTGACGGAGGGGAGCAGATCAGGATCAGAATTGCCTGCAGGTAAAGGCCGGGCCATCTGTCCATGATGAAACCTCACAGACATGGTTAGTGACTGGCTAAGATGTAGCAGAAATTCTCGTCCAGTTGCGCCGCCCTCCAAACAACTGAAGAGACAGAAATGTGGGTTTCATTTTTGATTTTACTGATCCCTGCTTGTGCCAAACAATGTTAAATCACCTAAGATGAAAACCCGCTGGCTACAATCAAGCTGCTCTGAAACATTTTCAAAACAGATCATAAACATTATTAGATGGACCCAGTGCCTGATATACACAGAGCGGTGCAAGACTGCATCTTTCATCTGTATTTCGAGCAATTTAAAGCTACATTTATTAAGAGTGAAAGCTTCATGGGACGTCTCTGTCCAAGACCTCAGCAGTCCCCGCCCTCATGTCTGTCAGCAATACGCGTTGTAGCCACAGAAGATTAACTTTGTCGAGTCCCATTCTAAATCATCCTCATGACAATAATTGGAGGGACCAAAATAAGAAGGGTTAAGAGGAGGAAGAAACAATTAAGGTTCATCTTAGAAGAGGTGCTGTTCAGTCCTGGCAAACTTACCAAAGAGCTTCAGAATCTAAGTTCCCAATGTTTAAATTGAGGATTCAATCCTTTATCTTTTCAACTTACTGGTGCTGAGCGGGCAGACGCGTCACTTGGGCCAAACACGCCTGGACTGCGCTTTTAGTCCATTCGCTGTGTTGAGTTTTTAATCACTCATTCTGGGGATGGACGTCACTTGCAAAGCCGCCATTTGTTGTCTTCCCTCGGATTGTGGTGGCGCATTTTCTTCTTTAAATCATTGATGGTGATTTCATAGAAATATTACATAAAAGTGCCTTGCCAGGTGACGTCAGAGGGGCGTTAAGAATCACCTCCAGATCTAGACCCCAACTGAGTAAAGAGCAGAGAGGGTGGTTGGAGGTGCGAGGTGATGAAGCCTCCTAGAAAATGTCCAGAGTGGGCCAGCCTAATTATCCTCCCTCTCTAACACATGCAAACTGGCGTAAAACTAGCAGAAGGGATGAGGATTGGGGAAGGAAAGTGAAGTGTGGGTACTTGAGGTTACGCATGTAGGTATAATATTCTAAAATAATTCATGAACCTGCACCTCAGATTTAACCCAAGTTTCCTTCCTTGTATTCTTTTTATTCTTTGATGGGATGCGGGCGTCACTGGTAAGGGTAGCATTTATTGCCCATCCTTAATTGCCCTTGAACTGAGTGTTTTGCCAGGCCATTTCGGAGGGCAGTTAAGAGTCCACATTACTGCTCACCTGGAGCCACATGTACGACCGACCAGGTAAGGATGACAGATTTCCTTCCCTAAAAGACATTAGTGAACCAGATGGATTTTTACAACAATCAATGATAGCTTCATGGTCACCATTACTGAGACTAGCTTTCAATTTCAGATTTATTAACTGAATTTAAATTCCACTCCAGCTGCCCTGTTGGGATTTGAACTCACGTCTCCAGAGCATGAGCCTGGGCCTTTGGATTGCGAGTCCAGTGGCATTACCCTACAATTAGTGATGCTGATTACAAACATCCCTACATTTTCAGATCAGCCATTTGTGCATCAAGACCTCTGATCTCTGCTCTTTGGCCTTGAGTTCTGATTCTGTGATTAACAGCATCTGACCAACAACAAAAGCTTCAGGACATTGCAGAACAAGCAACATTCATGGGACTATGAAACTGAGCACCTCACCCTGACCGCGGCGAAAATCTGTATGCCATTGTAACAAAGGGTGGCGAGAAAGCAGTTTGAAATAGTATCCTTAACTTGTAATTTATTGTAATGTCATTTATATAGCGTCTTTCACCAACTTCAAGGATGTCCCAAAGTATTCCGGAACAGCAGTCATCCTTGTAATATAGGAAGTGCAGCAATGCCCAAGTAAACCGTTTTAGTGATGTTGGTGAGGGAAAAATATTGTTAATTGGCAATTGGATTCTAACACAGCCTGGCTGGTGTGTGCGTGGTTAATCAGTAGAAATTCTGGTTGAGTTTGCCCTGCCACTAGAAACAAAACCATGAAACAAAGATGCCATTTCAATGCAAAATAATCTGAAAGAACAGACCTGGAAAGCTGAAAATGGAAACTCATATACTGTTGGCAAAGTGACGGCCGGACTTAGTTGGTGGCTCTTTGACTTCTTAGTCAGAAGGCTCTAGGTTGAACATATATACTCAAGTCTCACTCTCCATTGCAGCACCGGGGGCGGGGGGTGCCGAAATGTTGGAACTGTGTCAGTCGGACAGATCCTGTTACTGGTGCATTAATTAAACCGTTGTCTGTTGCGGGTTAAACGTTTAATGTGAGATCAGATACGGAAAGCACATTGTGCTATTAACGATAGATATGGTAACTCCACACTCGTCTACGCGCTGATTATTGGGATCAATGTGCAAGCTGACATCGGATTGTCCAGTATTGGGAGGGGCAATGGGACACCTATCTTGCCTCAAAGTGAAATCAACCGGGATTTTTTTTTTCTTATGAAAACTCTCACGGAATGCATTCATTGGTACAAAAGCATAATACTGCGGATGCTGGAAATCTGAAATAAAAATAAAAAAATGATGCTGGAAAAATTCAGAAGGCCAGGTAGCAGCTGTGGAGAGAAAGAGTTAACGTTTCAGGTCGAATGATCTTTCATGCGTTCAATGGTCTCAGTTAATGTTTAAAATACTCTCCTCAGCATTCCTAGTTGTGTGCCGTAGCTTGGTGGTCGGACTCTTGCCTCTGAGTAAGAAAGTGCTTGGTCCTCTTCTCTCCAGGATTTAAACACAATCTAGACTGACCGTATCAAGGAGCGCTACTCTACCGGAGGCGCAGTCTATTGAACTGAGGCTCTCTCAAGTGGATGTAAAAGTTGGTCCCGTGGGGTTATCCAGCGAAGTTCTACCTGGTGCCCCTGGTCAATGTTTTTCCCTCAACTAATACTTTACACAGATGATCAAATTGCTAAATATTGCCAGCATTTTCTGTTTTTATTTCAGATTTTCAGCATTTACAGTATTTTGCTTTTGTATTAATGATCAAATTATTATTTGGGGGAGCTTGTTATGTGTGAACAGGCTAAATATCCCTGTTTTACAACCGCGATTGCACTTAAAACGCGTTTAATTGGCTGTAAAGTATGTCCTGAGGTCATGAAAAGATGCTATAGTAATGAAAGTCTTTTTTTCTTTTGTGCTCATCACACATGTACCAATTACACTCAGCATCGGTATGTTTCACACCTAGTCCAGGCCTTATTAACACAGTAACACTCTGCTCCCAATCTGTCAGGAGACAGGACTCTATCACGCTATCAATCTCTCCAAACTAAGGGCTTGTGTATCTCCAGGCAAGTTTGAGATACCTTCCATTTCTTAATGCAGTTGCTATTTTTAGTTGGGATTCCGGAGGTCCGTGAGCTGGCTCCTTGAGTTTACATTGCTAAATCCGGCTCCTTTATTCCTGTGACAGAATCTGTTAGGAATGTAAACTCAAGCCGACAATGGATGTCAGATATATAATCCATTAACATTTACCAGCAGGCTCCGAAGCTCCTTTCAATCTGGGACAATCCTCGTTTGGGTGCATGAAGCCAGATCTGTGTAGTCACAGATACAATCAAGTAGACACAGGCATGGAGACACACTCATTCGGAGTCAGCAGGTTCTATGTTTGTTCCCCAGCCTGTGCCGTGTTTGCTCATCTCAGGATTTGGGCAACGTATTTGGATTTAACGCTCCTGAACAAGGGAGTTGGAGTTGGGGTGGACTCGGGGGATCAGCCAACGTTTCAGCTCCCGATCATTTTCCATCGACCTCCCATTGGAAGTGTATTGATCAGGATCGAGCAATTAAAGGATTGGGTTCAGCTGTGATGCCTCCACAGTTGAATATTATGTCAACGCTCATGGTCTGGGTGAAACATTTGGAATGGTCAGTGTCCCTTCGTCACTCGGTTGAATTGTGTTTATTTGGTTAGTTTGTGCTTTTTTTTCCCCTCAGACCTCTTAGCTCAATTTGTCATGTGCTCCCTGAGGCCTCTCCCAATGGCCCAGCCTTGAGCTGACCGTCCAGGTGCTAAATGACGAGAGCTCCCTGTGGGGAGCTGCCTCACATCCACTCCCCACAGCTGTGAATAACGAATCACAGAGGACTATGTCACATTAGCAAACTAGAGATAATAACTCACTAAAGTTAAGATTTGCCATCTCCTCAAACGTAATTTTTGTTGTACACTTCATAGGAATCTGACTGAACCTCTTGTTCTGCCTCAGCCGGCAGGGTTATAAGGTCTTTGATCCATTTGTTGAGAAACATTTGCTGCAGATGGATAATGTTTTACTTTACCTTTGGATGTATGCAAAAATGTTACAAATTAAAAAAAATTGTTAACCTGTATCTGAATCTCTCACTCTCCTTCCTCAAATAACTTTATACACAAGAGATCTCCTGCTTAGTGACGAAGAGAGGAAACACGAGAGTGGAGTACTGTCCTACATAGGCAGCACAAGCAGCATTCTACGGGGGACAAGGGAGATATCTTCAGCCTGGTCCAATGTGAATGACTAATTATAAAGACTCAGCCTCATACCTCTGGTGTAGGGTGTTGTAACCAGATTTGCAGTCACAAGTCCTGGGATCTGTGAGCATTGGCCCTTGGTCAGTGCATCAGGAACAGGGTTGAGTGTCACAGACATACACCTGATGGTTATAATCACTGAGATTTGGAAATTGATGATTATTGGTCTCTTTTACTAATTACTTGATGGAATGGATCAGTTCCAGATGTGAAGTCCTGACATCTGTGGGTAATTAATCAGAATATTATACCGGTAATCAGGTAAATGGATTCAAGTGTAGTCTAGCCAGCTTCCACTGAGGTCACCCAAGGACCCAAACTTTTGTCTGATTGAGTCATTCAAAAGAGCAGCCATTGTTTCGAAGGTAAAAGCTAAGGAGTTCTCCTCAATGACTTGATGTAGAAATAGAACACATTGTGCCAGGATTAAACCATGTGGACCAAATGATCCCAGTTTCCATCTGTGTGCTGTTAGATAATCTCAGCTGGAGTTACCAAGCTTAAAGAGTCATAGAGGTCTACAGCACAGAAAAAGGCCCTTTGGCCCATCAAGTCTGTGCCAGTCAAACAAGTAACTAACTATTCTAATCCCATTTTCCAGCACTAGGCCCATAGCCTTGTATGCCATTGCATCACAAGTGCACATGCAAATACTTCTTAAATGTTATGAGGGTTTCTGCCTCTACCACCCTTTCAGGCAGTGAGTTCCAGATTCTCACCATCCTCTGGGTGAAAAAATTCTTCTTCACATCCCCTCTAAACCTCCTGCCCCTTACCTTAAATCTATGCCCCCTGGTTATTGATGCCTCCACCAAGGGGTAAAGTTCCTTCCTGTATACCCTATCTATGCCCCTTATAATTTTATACACCTCAATCATGTCTTCCCTCAATCTCCTTTGCTCCAGGGAAAATAACCCCAGTCTATCCAATCTCTCCTCATAACTTAAAACTCTCCAGCCCAGGCAACATCCTGGCAAATCTCCTCTGCACTCTCTCTAGTACAGTCACATCCTTCCTATAATGCAGATTCCAGAACTGCACGCAATACACTAGCTGTGGCCTAACCAGCATTTTATACAGTTCCAGCAAAAATTCCCTGCCTTTATATTTTATGCCTTGGCTAATAAAGGCAAATATTCCATATGCCTTCTTAACCACCTTATCTACCTGTTCCGCCAACTTAAGGAACCGGTGGACATGCACACCTAGGTCCCTCTGATCCTCGGTACTTTCCAGGGTCCTACCATTCATTGTGTATTCCCATGCCTTGTTTGTCCTGCCCAAGTGCATCACTTCACACTTATCCAGATTAAATTCCATTTGCCGCTGATCAGCCCACCTGACTAACCCATCTATGTCCTCCTGTAATCTCAGGCTATCCTCCTCACTATTTAACATGCCACCAATTTTCATGCCATCTGCAAACTTACTGATCAACCCTCTTACATTCAAGCCTAAATCGTTTATATATACCACAAACAGCAAGGGACCCAAAACCAATCCCTGTGGAACCCCACTGGACACAGGCATCTAGTCACAAAAACACCCCTTGACCATTGCCCTCAGCTTCCTGCCACTCAGCCAATTCTGGATCCAATTTGCCAAACTGCCTTGGATCCCAAGGGCTCCTAACTTCATTAAAAGTCTCCCATGCGGGACCTTATAAAAAGCCTTGCTGAAGTCCAAGTAGACTATGTCAACTGCATTGTCCTCATCTACAAACCTGGTTACCTCTTGGAAAAATTCAATCAAATTGGTCAGACATGACTTCCCCTTAACAAAACCATGCTGGCTGTCCTTGATTAATCCCTACCTCTCCAAGTATAGATTAATTCTGTCCCTCAGAATTGCTTCCAATAGTTTCCCCACCACTGAGGTTAGACTGACTGATCTGTAGTTCCCTGGTTTATCCCTTCCTCTCTTCTTGAATAATGGTACCACATTGGCTGTCCTCCAGTCCTCTGGCACTTCTCTTGTGACCAGAGAGGTATTGAAAATTATTGCCAATGCTCCTGCTATCTCCTCCCTTGCCTCACTCAACAGCCTGGGATACATTTCATCTGGGCCTGGAGATTTATCTAGTTTTAAGCCTGCTAGGCCACTTAGAACCTTCTCCCTTTCTATGCTAATTTCTTTAATTATATCACAGTCCTTCTGCCTGATTTCCATTCCCACATCATCCCTCTCACTTGTGAATACCGACACAAAGTATTCATTTAGAACCCTACCTACATCTCCCAGCTCAACACACAAATTACCACTATGGTCTTTAATGGGCTCTACTCTTTCCCTACTTATCCTCTTACTCTTAATGTACTTGTAAAATAACTTTGGATTTTCCTTTACTTTACCTGCCAATGTTTCTTCATGCCCCCTTTTTGCTGTCCTAATTTCCTTTTTAAGTTCCCCCTACACATTCTATACTCCTCCAGGGCTTCTGCTGTTTAAAGCCCTCGGTACCTTCTAAAGTGTCCCTTTTGCTCTTTATCCAAGCCTGTATATCCCTCGACATCCAGGGTTCCCTGGATTTGTTGGTCCCACCCTTTGTCTTTGCTGGAATATGTTGGCCCTGTACTCTCCCTATTTCCTTCTTGAATGAGTCCCACTGCTCTGATGCAGGTTTACCTAAAAGTAGCTGCTCCCAGTCCACTCTGGCCAAATATCTGATCTTATTCAAATCGACCTTCCCCAAGTTAGAACTCTGATTTCTGACCCATCCTTTTCCTTTTCGATAACAACCTTGAATCTAATGGAGTTATGATCACTATCTGCAAAATGCTCCCCCACTGATACCTCTACCATTTGCCTGGCTTCATTCTCTAAAATAAAGTCCAGAACCACCCCCTCTCTTGTAGGACGTTCTACATATTGGCTTAAAAAGCTCTCCTGAATGCACTTCGAGAATTCTGCTCCCTCTAAACCTATCACACTGTGACTAACCCAGTTAATGTTGGAGAAGTTGAAATCCCCGCAATAACGACCCTATTATTTTTACACTTCTCTGAAATTTCCCTACATATCTGCTCTTCTATTTCTCTCTGACTGTTTGGGGGCCTATAGTATACTCCCAGCAATGTGATTACTCCTTTTTTGTTTTTCAGTTCTACACATATGGCTTCATTTGAGGAGCCTTCTAAGATGTCATCCCTCCTTACTGCTGTAATTGATTCCTTGATCAATGTTGCGATACCCCCTCCTCTTTAGCCTCCTTCCCTGTCTCACCTGAAGACCTTACACCCTGGAATATTGAGCTGCTAATCTAGCCCCTCTCCCAACCATGTCCCTGGGACAGCAATGACATCATATTTCCATGTGTTCACTTGTGCCCTCAACTCATCTGCCTTATCCGTCAGACTCCTTGCATTAACATAAATACCATCCAACCTTACCAAATTCCCTTGTGCCTTAAATGGCCTAAAATTTCTATGCCTTCCAGACTCACTTGCTCTCTCTTCTAATTTTGGCTGTGCATCTCCCCCTGCTGAACCTCCTCTCAGGATCCCATTCCCCTGCCAAGTTAGTTTAAACCCTCTCCAACAGCACTAGCAAACCTCCCCGCAAGGATGTTAGTCCCATTCCGGTTCAGGTGCAACCCATCCGCCTTGTACAGGTCCCACCAGCCCCAGAAACAGTCCCAATGTCCCAAGAATCTAAAGTCCTCCCTCCTGCGCCATCTCTCCAGCCACGCATTCATCTGGGCTAACCTCCTATTTCTATACTCACTTGCGCGAGGCACCAGAAGTAATCCAGGGATTACTACCTTTGAGGTCCTGTCATTTAATCTGTTTCCTAGCTCCCTAAATTCTGCTTGCAGGACCTCATCCCTCTTTCTACCCATGTCGTTGATACCAATATGTACCACGATCTCTGTCTGTTTGCCCTTCCCCTTTAGAATGCCCTGCAGCTGTTCAGTGACATCCTTGACCTTGGCACCAGGGAGGCAACATACCATCCTGGAGTCACAACTACAGCTGCAGAAACGCCTTTCTGTTCCCCTTACTTTTGAGTGTCCTACCACTATTGCACTTCCCCTCTTTTTCCTCCCCCGCTGTACAGCTGAGCCACTTACAGTGCCATGAGCCTGGCTGCACTCCCCAGAAGAACCATCACTTTCACTGTTTTCTAACACAGAAAAACAGTTCTGGAGCGAGATGCATCTTGGAGATTTCCTGACTACCTACCTGACACCTTTAGTTAGTCAGGTGGGCTGATGGTCACCCATTCCCTCTCTTTCTGCAATTCGGTAAGCTGTGGGGTGACTACGTCTAAAAACGTGCTATCCATGAAACTCTCAGCCTCGCGGATGCACCTCAGTGCCTCCAGCTGCTGCTCAAGCCCTGAAACTCAGAGCCCAAGTAGCTGCAGCTGGTGGCACTTCCTGCACATGTGGTCGCTCAGAGTGCAAGGAGCATCTAGAACTTCCCACGTGTTGCAGGTGGCACATAACACGGGACTGAGCTACCCTGCCATGCCTCTAGTTGAAAAAAAACCCCTTACTTTAAGTTAAATACAGTAAAAAAAGGTAAATTATTTATGTACTTAAATAAAAACTGGAACCCTTATCTTTCTTTAGCTTTATCTATTTTAAACTGGAGAAAAAAACTGGAGAAGAACACTTAACCACTACTCACCAATCAGCTCTCACCTTTGTGCTGATGTCACTTTTTGAAGTGACTGCTTCACCGCGATGCCGACTGCAGGACGCTCTTCCCAGACTACTACACAGCGATGCTGACTACAGGACACTCTTCCCAGACTGCTTCACTGTGATGCTGACTGCGGAACACCCTGCTTGGACACACTTGGCCTCAGTAACACTGGACTAGGGAACGAGGAACAATATCAAGGGTTGGAAATTATATTATAATTGTGAAGAGTTCTGGCTAGACCCCATCTGGAGTATTGCATCATTCCTGAATACCTTGAGATATATTGACCTTAGAGGCGGTGCAGTGCAGATCCATCAGAGTGATGTCTTGTCTAGAAAGGTTGAATTATGAAGGCGGGTTGGATAAAATAGGCCTGTATTCCCATGAATATATAAGATTAAGGAGTGACCAAATTGAGACGTTTAAAATGATAAAAGGATAGACAGATAATGGGAGGAGACCAGAACAAGGGGGCATAGCCCTAAAATGTGAGTTAGGTTGTTCAGGGATGATGTCAGGGAATACTTCTTCACAGAAAACAGTGGAAATCTTGCTCTCTGATCCCCCAAAAAACTGCTGAGGATGAAAATCGATTGAAAATTTGAAACTGAGATTGGTAAAGTTTTTGTTGGTTGACGATATTAGGGCTTAGGGATCTAAGGGCAGTAGATGAAATTAAGATATGGATCGACCATGATCTAATTAAAAGATGGAACATTCTTGAGGGGCTGAATGGCCTCCTGTCCCTATGTCCATTCAATTGGTCAGGATACTTCCTGCTGATGACTATCCAGTTGCACCTCTGTGGAAAAGATGTGTGTGCATAACTGTCAGGTGAAGGTGGAATTGTGCTCTGGCTGTGACTAACAGCATCACATCCCTCCAACCCAAGTAGTCAATGGCCTTGCAGATTTTTATTGTGCAGACTCACAATTCAAAAGTGCTTACTCAAAAACTTACTTCAGAATGGCCAGTGCCTGTGGTACTGTCCCCCAGCAACCCCAAGAGCACAGGGGAGAAAAAGCTAACCATTGGTGCAGAGAGTGAAAATATCTATTCATAGAAATTAACTTCGAATGAACAGAAATGTTTTCTTCCCATTTAGAATTTAGTTTTCTCCTCCCTTCCCACCCCAACCCCTCTCAATTTATATCCCAACACAGGACTGATAGCTGAAGCAGTTATAGACCACTGCTGCTTTGCCTCCACCTTGTTGGTGATAGTTGAGATGCTCCTGTTGTTGCTTTTTCCTCTGTTCCTATCTTGGTGCCTTCTCCTTCCTACAAACTTTGTTATACAGGTTTAGGAGACTTAAACCAACATCTTAACATTTCTAAGCCTTTCTAAATCATTGGCTAGGCATTGGCTAGAGTATTGTGCCCAATTCCAGGCACCACACTTTAGGAAGGATGCCAAGGCCTTGAAGAGGGTACAGAGGCAATTTACCAGAATGGTACCAAAGTCGAGGGGCTTTAGCTATGTGGAGAAACTAACAAAGCTGGGATTGTTCCCCTTGGAGCAGAGAAAGTTAAAAGGAGGTTTAGTAGAGTTGTTCAAAATTACGAGGGGTTTTGCTGGACTAATTAAGGAGAAACTTTGCACTGGCATGAAGGTTGATAACCAGAGGACACATAATTGTTTAAGGAACCACAGGGAAGTGAGGAGAAATGTTTTTATGCAGCGAGTTGTTCTGATCTGGAATGTGCTGCTTAAAAGGGAAGTGGAAGCAGATCCAATAGTAACTTTTGAAAGAGAATTGGATGACTACTTAAAAAGGGAAGAAAAAAATTAAAGGGAAGTGGGAATAATGTGATTGCTCTTTCATAGAGCTGGCACAGGCATGATGGGCTGAATGTCCTTCTTCTGTGTTCTATGATCCTATGATTCTAACCAAAGTGTATTCACCTACACTGTTGTTCCACTACACTGCTGCACAATTTCCATAAGAGCCAGCTTCAGAATGAACATGTGTGTTTGTGACTGGAAGCTGACTCACTCATCAAATATTAACTCATCGTGATTTTAAAGTGAATGGTGTTAATAGTGTTATATTTCATTTAATTCTTCACTATGACCTGTCTGTTGATTTGTAACTGACCTGAATCAACAGCTCAGATGTAATTCATAACAGAAATATATATATTTTTAAAAATACATGAACTTGGCTTTTCTTTCTCTGATTCTGATTGGTCAGTGTGTGCATTTCCAGCATTTTCTATTTTTATTTTAGTTTTCCAGTATCTGTGTCCTCTGCTGTAAACTGTATGATATTATATAATGTACACCATTGAGATTCTATACCTTTAGCATGGACGATCTTTATCATGCATATCATATATCATGTTATCTGCATATAATGTAAAGTATGTATTATATTTATTACTTCATATTCTGTCTCCAATATGATGCCACATTATTCTCCAGGCTAAGTTCTGAGTTATTCTACATTATATATAATAGCATCCCTTATGCTATACACTAGTTTCTTTATTAATAAAACTGTTATACTATTTGTTTTATATATTGTGCTTATATTTTGCATAGGGATATGTATTGTGTCTAGTTCAACTTACCTTATTATTCCATATCATGATCTTTTGTTTTATATAATGTTGATGTAACATCTTTACTCATGTATCACTCTATATCAGACACCATCTTGTGTCGTGGCATTGTTACTCATACTATCTATGTTATTGTCAATAATGTATAATGCCTGCATAAATTACAGTGTCTTTGTAACTCTATATAATCTACAGGGACATTCATAATTAATACAAGGTTTGGTATGTGTTACTCTCCATTGTACCGAGTGCGTGTATTAGTCCATAAAGAATAGTTTGTTCTGTTTTATGTTGAAGTGTCTTGAAACTCATACTGACATCATTACCTGTTAAGGTGTGGTTTTGTTTTTGGTGAGAGCATGCAGCTGACTCAAAACTGAAATTCTCACAGCTACAATTTGTTCTAAGTTGACTGCTCTGCAGAATTGTGGCTTGGAGAGTGAAGTGTCAGATCAGATTCTGAAGATACCCAAAGTCTGTACCAGTAATAATATGAAGCATTGTTTCATAGCTGTGTATCTCCTGTCACATCTCCTCCAGAATTCCTTACTTCTTCATTGTTTTCAACTCCCAGGAAATATTGCTTAATTTCCAGGACACTGCTGGGAACAACCCAGATGAAATTTTGGAGATGGGGAACTGTTTGAATGTTGGTTAAGGATCATCCAATCAGGTGGCAAGGAGTCTGTTCACTTTCCAACTGACCAATAGGAAGGAGGTGAGCTGCAAGGCAGTGTCCTGGAGATTAAGCAGTATTTCCTGGAAGTTGAAAACAGTAAAGAGGTTGAGAATTCTGGAGGAGAGGAAGTGACAGGAGATACATAGCTATGAAACAATGCTTCACATTATTGCTGTCACAGATTTTGGGTATCTTTGACTCTGTTCTGATATTTCACTCTGGATGAGTATGTCAGGTGGCTGGAGAGAAGGGCGGAGCAGTTAGAGGCAGCAGGTCATGTGTGAAACCCCCCACCCCCAGGAATATGTCCAACCAAAGTTGGCAATCTTAGTCCTTGTTACCTTCCTACATCAGGTCTCCATGGTTCTGGAGCTGGAGCAAGCTGCAAAGATTCAAACAGTGTCATTATATGGGCACAGTCCACAGCAAGGGACATATTCTAGCGAGACAGACTGAAAAAATACAGGACCTAAGAAGACAAAATAATGAGAGATTGAGAAAAGAGAAAGAAAAACAGAGAGAGACAAAAAAGAGCATAAAGGGAGACAACAGTGAGAGAGAGTGTGCAGAAAGAAACAGAAAAAAGATAAACAGCTGAGGGAAGGAGAGACACCAGAAAGAGTTGATGAAAGATAAAAGGCAACATTGTAGAGGAATAATATAAAAACAGCAAGAAAAAAAGGTGGAGAGAGAAAAGATAGATGCAGGAACACAAAAACATGCACATGTAAAAAAAATAGATAAGAGAATCAGACAAAGTTACAATGAGAGAAAGCAAATAAAATTAGAGGTAGAATAATAAAGAAAAACCAGTGTGCAGGTAAATGAGGCCTAATGGTAGGCTTTACTAAGAGCTGAGGGAAGTTCGGTTAATTAAAGCACTCAGACAGACTTTTGCACAAGTCAGTTTTACAATCCATTATTTTTATTAATTGGACTGATCGAAACTAAGGATTAGCAGTAAAATTAGTAGCAAACACAGTGCCCAACATCGCATTGCAAAATACAGGAAGCTAGTCATTTCCAGTGTTGAAAAGAAGTAAATCTACAGATAGTGGGGAGCAGGCAACCAGGCCGCAATTTACCTACTGCAGCACAGAAAGACTAACATAGTATTGGCAGTTTAATAATGACAGGTATGAGGAAGAGTTCAATCACTCCCCAGCCTGAATGTCTGGCTTTGATCGTGTGTGTGTGAAGGCCGGAGGCACAGTATGTCTGATAAAGAGTGACAATTCATTTCTGGACCTGACGCTTTTACTGTATTTACACCACAGCCCTTGATTAGGATCTAATCTGGATCAAAGAACGATGGGTGGAGAATCTGTGGTGGCGCCAGTTCATGGTCATGATTCTGTATGTGGTGAGTTCCTGATTTCGAGGGCAGGAGGGAGGGGGAGGAAGTGCAGAGCAGATGGAAAAAGCTCGACAGAGTCAACAAAAAAAAAGTGGATAATTCATGCCTGGCATCTGCCAGCAACTGGTTATAAAGAAAAAAAGACTGGTATTCTTAAGAAGTGCCTTTCACAACCTCAGGACATCTCAAAGTGCTTTACAGCGAATGAAGTACTTTTGGCATGTATTCTCAGTTGTAATGTACAAAACACAGCAGCCAATTTGCGTGTACCAATGTCTCACAAACAGCAATGTGATAAATGACCTGATAATTTAGTAAAAATGATATTGATTGATAAATGTTAACCAGGACACTGGGAATAACTTCCTTGTTTTTCTTTAAAATATACCATGGGATCTTTTAAGACTATCTGAGAGATGGGTGTCTCGGTTTAACACCTCATATGAAAGATGGTACCTCAGTACAATGCTCCCTCAGTATTGCACTGAAGTGTTAATCTAGTGAAAAAAAGCAAAAAACTGCGGATGCTGGAAATCCAAAACAAAAACAAAAATACCTGGAAAAACTCAGCAGGTCTGGCAGCATCTGTGGAGGGGAGCATAGTTAACGTTTCAAGTCCGAATGACCTTTCAACTGTTGAACGGTCATTCGGACTTGAAACGTTAACTGTGCTCCTCTCCACAGATGCTGCCAGACCTGCTGAGTTTTTTCAGGTATTTTTGTTTTTGTTAATCTAGTGAGTCTGGACTTGAATCCACAGCCTTCCGAGTCAAGAAGTGAGAGTGCTACTAGTCTGTTGTGGCTGACGTTGGCAGAAACTAGAAATGGGGTACATGGAGGGGAATTTAAAAGTGTTGGGAGAGAAAATACACTCTATAAAAAACACAGAAAATAAAAAAATACAATGGCTGATAAATGTGAAATGAATCTGAATGAGCATTGAAGTGAATCCAGATCATGTGAACATGTGATTTATTCACCCCACATATGTATAAATGGGTCAAGATGCAACCAATTCAGCTGATCCACTTTCACTCCACTTTCACACTGGAAGAACTGAATTAAAGTGCATTCATTTAAGACACTTCACTGCATAGTGTACATTGCTGAATTTATTACTCATTTGCATCACAGGGTTACCTCTCACAGTGAAGGGACCAAAAACAAAGCCCATGGTGACAAACAGATTGGATGCCTGCTTGGCAGGTTGGTTTTCTGCCTGCTTCTGGCCATTGATGGTAAATGTAAATTGTGCCTGTCAAACTCACCCAGGCTAGAATTTCGAGGTAGACGGAGGGCTGAGATATTGCTATGCTCCAAAAGGACATTCTCCCAAAATGAGGTGTGAAACTTTGGAGCAACTGTTCATGTGTGAATCTATCACATACAAGTGGAGGACTTGTTTCTCACCCGCAAATTAGATCAAGAACATTCCTGTCATTTCCCTGCTCCAGTCCACTGTCCATCCTGTATTCCATCTCTCCACTCCCTTTTCCGCTATTCATTCCTCTGGTATTCTCTCTTCGTTCATTATTCCCACCCTCTGCTATATCCTCACAGAATTCCCACTCTTCAGAATCCTTACCTACAGCATTCCATTCCTTCCAAAATGTTCTTCCTACAGTATTCTCTCTCATTAGTGTGTCCTCCCTCTGTTATTCCCTCTTTTTGGTATACTCCCTCTGTGGTTTTCTGTCCCTCTGGTATTCTGTGTCTCCAATATTTAATTCCTTGCTCCAATATTCCATCTTTCTGATATTCCCTCTCTCTGCTCATCACTCCATCTGCTTTTTCTTTTCCATTTTCCACTGATTTTCAAGTATACATTTTGTTCCTTGAGTATTCTGATGTTATTATTGGAATGGGATGGGGCTGCACCCCAGAGTCTCTGAACCTAGGAACTGAATCACTGGACCTTAATCTAGTTTATCACAGTGTCCCTCTCATCCATGTCAGACAGATGTACATCATGTATATCATGTTCACAAGAACTGGCCAAGAACAAACATCACACAAGTACTCCAATCAGACTTTGTGATTAAAAACTCCCACTGGAACTGCCACTGACTGCTCCCCACCCACCCATACCTCGATAGGTCAAGGATAGAGAAACAGCAAGGGCCCATCAGGGAGTAGACTATAAAATGACTGATAGCAATCTCCACAGACTGAAACCTTAGATTAAACATCAGGCAGATAAGTAAATATTTGGGAGTATGACGTAACTCAGGACAGAAACTTATAAGGTCAAGACGAGAGTGGTAAATCATCTCATTTAGTTTAAATACAAAAAAAGGATTTTGTGGCTTCAATTTGGATCTATCGTCATTTCATGTGCATTTCAAATACCTGCATTAATACATTTCTGAATTATATTCTTGGATGTGATAAAAACAAGGTTAATTTATAATGAATAGTTTGGTGGTAAATGGCCCAGGAGAGATGAAACTGAGCGATTCAGACCAGGGCTCCAGATTCATTCCCTGATCTATGTTGAGTTAACTGATCTCATAGAGAGGTGTCTAGGCAGTTAAAACTGACCTTAACAATTCTGTACTGAAGTGGGGGGAGGGGCATTGGGGGTGGTGTTGGATACAAAATTATCCAGTCCCGATTACTCTTACTTTGCTGGAAGATGCATGTATTTGGAGTAAGTAAAAAAACCAGTGTCTGAGTGAAGCCTATTTGCCAGTATTAGTGCCTTTGGAACTCTGACTGCAACTCCCATGGAACCCATACCCAAGAAGTAGTGCTCACGGAGCCAATTCCCTAACAAGAGTCAGCACCTATTTAACCTGGAACCCAGTGAGAGTCAGTGCACATGAAACCCATACTCCAATAACAGTCAATGCGCTGGAACCCACAGCACAGTGTCAAACAATACTCCTGGAATTGTTATCACAGTGACAATCAATGCCAGTTGAATGTGTACCCCAGTGACAGTTAACACTCATGGAACCCAAAGAGAGCAAATTTTCATGAAACTCATGCCCTGAAACACATACACCAGTTAGAGACCATGTCAGTGGAGCCTGTAACCCAGTGTGAGTCAGTGTCTGTCGAGCATTAAACCAGTTAAAGCCCATGGGCAGAATCGTCCAAGGTTTGCGCTAAGTGCGGTAGCAGGTGTGAAAAAAGTCATTTTACCCGCCAGCGCAAAGACGTCCCATTCCCGGCACGTCCTGCCTCATTAATAATGCATTTACGAGAAACCCACCAGATTGCTGATGGGTTGGCTTGGATTTGCCCACCACACCATGGCCTCAGTGCTTCCTCGCTCCGAGTGCCATATTTGAAGCACACCAGAGTGCAGTCTACTTCATGTCTTCAGACCAGAACTGCTCCAGGCAATAGATGGCCCCAAGAGCAAAGAAGCCAGCAGCCCCAAATTTAGTGGCACAGTGGAAGACCACCCTTCTAATCCTGCTCTGGTTGCTGGAGGTCCACCAGAGACACCAATCTGGCCTGGGAGGCAGTGGCAGCAGTGGTCAGCACCACCGGAACACAGAGTAGGTCAGCCATCCAGTGCAGGAAGAGGATGAATGCTGTCATCTCTTCCGCCGAGGTAAGTCAACCACCTCATCACTTTCAATTCACACACTTCCAAGCTCATCACACATCCTCAGGGATCTCACACCTCAAGGGAGAACATCACTAACTCTCATACACACCCTCACATCTCCATCAGGCTCATACCCTCTGGGGTTCGTGTCCTCATCCCGTCCATGGCTCCACTCACCACACAAACATTCCACATAGTGCCATGCATCCTGCTCACACTCTCTCCATCTGTTTTAATGCAGGAGAAACTGACTCACAACAGCAAGAGAGGTCCCAGACCAGGATGGAGTGGGCCTCATTAGGCCTCTCACAAACTTTGAGTGTGCCGTCGAACTATCTGGTAAGGACATGGATCGTGCCTGCACCGACAGTGAAGTCGGAGGCAAACACCCACTTGAGGATCCTGCACCACATCCCTCTCAATGCAATTGTGAGTGCTCTCTCTCCTGATTTTGACTCTGCTGACATGCACTAATTATCTCTACTTTGGTTCACAGGGAGCTCTGCCAAGCAACCGACACCCTCAGCCAGCCAGTCCCTCAGCTCCAGCCAGGTCCTCACCTCCAGCCAAAAAGACACCTCCTCCATTGAAGAGCTGGAAATTAGCAGCCTGGAAGACCCATCACAGTGCTTACCCACACCCTCTACCAGCACAGGCACACACCTTGGTGGAACCCTGATCCAGAGCAGGCTTGGGTTCACGATCTCGTGGTCACTGCATGGACACGTGTCCACAGCAGGAGGAGGCTCAGCCGAGATCCCCAGCACTCAGATGGCTGCTGGGGAAGAGGCATCTGTTAAATCTGAGTCAGGTGATGAGCCTCTGGATTTGGCCTTCCAACTTATTGTGGAGATTTAGCAGAAGGCAGGGGAACATCACACAGAGCTGGTGGAAGCCCTCAACAGAGTGACACACAAGTTGGAGGAGTGCATCTGCCTGCTCTCTGATAAAGTGGTGCCCACATGTGCACACATGGAGGTCTCCATGAGAAGGATGGAAGATGCCATGGAGACCCTGGTCCAGCAGAACATGGAGAGGTCTGAAGACCTACACTCCATCACGGTAGCCATGGGTGAGTTCCTGCAATGGCAACACAAGAGGGAAATGAGGCACCTCAACATCCCCCTGGGTCTCCTTGTCATCAAGGTGTCAGGCCTGGGCCCTCGGGCACCTGAAGGGAGGAGGAGGGCTGCTGGACACCCCTGGGTCATCCAATCAGGAATTTCAGAGGCTGTCCTCTCCCTCTGAGTCCCCTTTGCCTGTGGCCTCTTCAACCTCATCCTCTGTCACTGCAGAGGGAGCAGTGGCCCACAGGAGGTCAGCCAGAGCAGGCCGGGGCCCTCAGGGCCTTGGCTTGCCAGAGGAGCCACACCAAAGTCATCAGAGGCAACAGGACCAGCCATTGCACAGGCTGTCTCCACCCTTGCTGCGGATGTCAGGGCAGCACCTAGAAATGGTAGGCCTAGAAAAGTTAGGAAATTTTGATCACGAGTTGTTGCATGGGTGAACACTTTTTGGCACTTTTTAACCGAAAATATATTTACTTTCACTGAATAATGCGTAATGTTGTCTTTCAGCTTCATTGGCAGGCTTTGTGAGTCCTCCTACTGAATCCACCCCCTCCACCAGCAGTTCAGCTGCACACAGTCAACCACAAGTGATTCTGGAGGGAGAAGTTTGTGTGTGGCAGGGCCTTTTGGAGCCTCATGCAAGCACTCTCCCACACACGGAGCCTTCCTCAATCACTCATCTTACTGTCCTGAGCATTTTCAATGCTGCCTGCTGGGATTCTCTTTCAGTTGACCATCTGAGCTGACCTGCATCTCTGCCCACTCACTGTCTGCGCTCTCATGCGGCACCTGTGCCAGTCCAACAAGAGACTCCTCTCATTTTCAATTTCTGCGAAATGGTAGTTGTCAAGTTTATTGTCAGTTCCCCCGTACTTTCCCCTCCCCCAGTCACCCCATGTGTGTTCCTCCATCACTGTCAACCCCCCTGTCATCACCTTCCATCTCTCCACTGTCACCTACCTACACAAAGCCTTGTCTTTCCAGGATGTCCAGGTGAATGTGCACATCCTCTACCTTCCTGAGAATCCTACCCCATCCACATTGACCTCTTGACCTTCTCCTTCCCACCACCAGGGTCCATGTCTGCCTCCAAGTCCCCGCCAATGACCCTCACTGTTCCTTCCACTGCTACAAATGTGCCCTCTGTCCCCTCTCATACTCACCATTCCCACCGACCATGCCCACCCTCAGTTTGCTCCCCAGGCCTCTCCTTTGCGTGTTCACCAGGACATCTCCCCTCCTTACTCCCTCCTCCTCCCAGAAACCTTCCTCCCCTGGACACCTTCCCCCTTCCAAACTCACTCCTCCGCACCCAGACACCTTCCTCCCCCCGGACACCTTCCCTCCTCCGAACTCCTTCCCCCCTCTGAACTTCTTCCCCCTCCAGAGTCCATTACACCTCCCCACATGCTGCATTCTCCCTGTTTTATCTTCCTTCCCCATACTCCTTCCTGCTCCCCCAGCCTCAACCCCCAAAACCTTCATCACCCCTTACCAATCTCACCCCGATGCCTTCACCATCCCCCTCACCCCCCCAACACCTTTGACCCCCACCCAACCTTACCCTCCCCAACAACTTTGTCACCTCTCCCCGAACTCTCCCACCTCACCGCCCCCACCGGGTGCACCTTCTTCTCCCAGTCAATCCTAGACCTTTCCCTCGCATTCCCACCAGTACACCTCCTTTTCCCACTCACAGCTAGACATTACTCTCTCACCGCCCCAATACATGTTCCTCTCCCCTCTTTTGCCGATCATCCTTAGCAGTCCATGGCCAAGACCGTGATGTTCCGAAGCAGACCCGAAGCATGAACAGAGACCTCCCACCTTCCGTGAGCTGCTTTGCACCGCAGCCATGTCCATGAGAATCCAGCCAGCATACGATGCAAGTGTTCTTCCAGGGATGGTAGCTGTAGGGCCCCAGCGTCATCTCCTTGGATGTCCGCAATGTGAGCAGGCCCGAATGGTAAGTCCCGACTTCTGCACTTCACACTTGTCCAGATGTGTTCTGGGCAGGTGTATATTCCTGACGGTGTAACGGTAAATCTGGTGTGGGGGGACGATTCCAATCAGACCTCACTTTGCATCCATTACCGGGATGCAAATTGGGTTCGCACCGGCCTTTAGCGGGATTCGTGTTCTGTCTTGGCAGACCCCATTGGATGATCCTGTTGTGCTTTCACAGCGTGAAAATGGTTTCTGCCCCTCATGCCGAATTGTACCCCCCCCCACCATCCGACATGGCGCCCAACACCAGTGGGACCAGGCTATTCCACCGCATGTCAGTGGAACCTCTATCCCAATGAGAGTCAGTGTGTGTGGGACCCGTACCCCAGTGAGACTCAGTGTGTGTGGGACCCGTAGCCCAGTGAGAGTCAGTGTGTGTGGGACCCGTACCCCAGTGAGAGTCAGTGTGTGTGGGACTCGTACCCCAGTGAGAGTCAGTGTGTGTGGGACTCGTACCCCAGTGAGAGACAGTGCTTGTGGGACCCGTAAACCAGTGAGACTCAGTATGTGTGGGACCCGTACCCCAGCGAGAGTCAGTGTGTGTGGGACTCGTACCCCAGTGAGAGTCAGTGTGTGTGGGACTCGTACCCCAGCGAGAGTCAGTGTGTGTGGAACCCGTACACCAGTGAGAGTCAGTGTGTGTGGGACCCGTACCCAGTGAGATTCAGTGTGTGTGGGACCCATACCCCAGCGAGAGACAGTGTGTGTGGAACCCGTACCCCAGTGAGAGTCAGTGTGTGTGGGACCCATACCCCAGTGAGAGTCAGTGTGTGTGGGACCCGTACACCAGTGAGAGTCAGTGTGTGTGAAACTCGTACCGCATTGAGAGACAGTGTGTGTGGGACCCATACCTAGTGAGATTCAGTGTATTTGGGACCTGTACCCCAGCGAGAGTCAGTGTGTGTAGAACCCGTACCCAAGTGACAGTCAGTGTGTGTGGAACCCATACCCCAGTGACAGTCAGTGTGTGTGGAATCCGTACCCCAGTGACAGTGTGTGTGGGACCCATACCCAGTGAGATTCAGTGTGTATGGGACCAGTACTCCAGCGAGAGTCAGTGTGTGTGGAACCTGTACCCTAGTGAGAGTCAGTGTGTGTGGGACTCGTAGCCCAGTGAGAGTCAGTGTGTGTGGGACCCGTACCCCAGTGAGAGTCAGTGTGTGTGGGACTCGTACCCCAGTGAGAGTCAGTGTGTGTGGGACTCGTACCCCAGTGAGAGACAGTGCTTGTGGGACCCGTAAACCAGTGAGAGTCAGTATGTGTGGGACCCGTAAACCAGTGAGAGTCAGTATGTGTGGGACCCGTACCCCAGCGAGAGTCAGTGTGTGTGGGACTCGTACCCCAGTGAGAGTCAGTGTGTGTGGGACTCGTACCCCAGCGAGAGTCAGTGTGTGTGGAACCCGTACCCCAGTGAGAGTCAGTGTGTGTGGGACCCGTACCCAGTGAGATTCAGTGTGTGTGGGACCCGTACCCCAGTGAGAGTCAGTGTGTGTGGGACCCGTACCCCAGTGACAGACAGTGTATGTGGAACCCGTATCCCAGTGTGAGTCAGTGCGTGTGGGACCTGTACCCCAGTGAGAGTCAGTGTGTGTGGAACAGGTACCCCAGTGAGATTCAGTGTGTGTGGAATCCGTACACCAATGAGAGTCAGTGTCTGTGGGATCCGTACCCTAATGAGAGTCAGTGTGTGTGTGGGACCTGTACCCCAGTGAGAGTCAGTGTGTGTGGAACCTATACCCCAGTGAGAGTCAGTGTGTGTGGGATCATAACCCCATTGAGAGTCAGTGTGTGTGGAACCCGTACCCCAGTGAGAGTCAGTGTGTGTGGGACTCGTATTCCAGCGAGAGTCAGTGTGTGTGGAACACGTACCACAGTGAGAGTCAGTGTGTGTGGGACCCATACCCAGTGAGATTCAGTGTGTATGGGACCCATACCCCAGCGAGAGTCAGTGTGTGTGGGACCCGTACCCCAGTGAGAGTCAGTGTGTGTGGGACCCGTACCCCAGTGAGATTCAGTGTGTGTGGGACACACACCCAGTGAGATTCAGTGTGCGTGGGACCCGTACCCCAGTTAGAATCAGAGTGTGTGGGACCCGTACCCCAGTGAGAATCAGTGTGTGTGGAACCTGTACCCAGTGACAGTCAGTGTGTGTGGGACCCGTACCCCACTGCGAGTCAGTGTGTGTGGAACCCGTACCCCAGTGAGAGACAGTGTGTGTGGGACCCGTACCCCAGTGACAGTCAGTGTGTGTGGAACCCGTACCCCAGTGAGAGTCAGTGTGTGTGGGACCCGTACCCCAGTGACAGTCAGTGTGTGTGGAAACCGTACCCCAGTGAGAGTCAGTGTGTGTGGGACCCGTACCCCAGTTAGAATCAGTGTGTGTGGGACCCGTACCCCAGTGAGAATCAGTGTGTGTGGAACCTGTACCCAATGAGAGTCAGTGTGTGTGGGACCCGTACCCCACTGCGAGTCAGTGTGTGTGGAAACCGTACCCCCGTGAGAGACAGTGTGTGTGGGACCCGTACCCCAGTGACAGTCAGTGTGTGTGGAACCCGTACCCCAGTGAGAGTCAGTGTGTGTGGGACCCGTACCCGTGACAGTCAGTGTGTGTGGAAACCGTACCCCAGTGAGAGTCAGTGTGTTTGGGACTCGTATCCCAGCGAGAGTCAGTGTGTGTGGGACTCGTACCCCAGTGAGAGTCAGTGTGTGTGGTACCCGTACCCAGTGAGAGTCAGTGTGTGTGGGACCCGTACCCCAGTGAGAGTCAGTGTGTGTGGAATCCGTACCCCAATGAGAGTCAGTGTCTGTGGGACCCGTACCCTAATGAGAGTCAGTGTGTGTGGAACCTATACCCCAGTGAGAGTCACTGTGTGTGGGATCATAACCCCAGTGAGAGTCAATATGTCTGGAACCTGTACTCCATTGAGAGTCAGTGTGTGTGGGACCCGTACCCCAGTGAGAGTCAGTGTGTGTGGGACCCACACCCAGTGAGATTCAGTGTGTGTGGGACCCGTACCCCAGTTATAATCAGTGTGTGTGGGACCCGTACCCCAGTGAGAGTCAGTGTGTGTGGAACCTGTACCCAGTGAGAGTCAGTGTGTGTGGGACCCGTACCCCAATGCGAGTCAGTGTGTGTGGAACCCGTACCCCAGTGAGAGTCAGTGTGTGTGGAACCCGTACCCCAGTGAGAGTCAGTGTGTGTGGGACCCGTACCCCAGTGACAGTCAGTGTGTGTGGAACCCGTACCCCAGTGACAGTCAGTGTGTGTGGGACCCATACCCCAGTGACAGTCAGTGTGTGTGGGACCCGTACCCCAGTGAGAGTCAGTGTGTGTGGAACAGGTACCCCAGTGAGAGTCAGTGTGTGTGGGACCCATACCCAGTGAGATTCAGTGTGTGTGGGACCCATACCCCAGCGAGACTCAGTGTGTGTGGGACCCGTACCCCAGTAAGAGTCAGTGTGTGTGGGACTCGTAGCCCAGTGAGAGTCAGTGTGTGTGGGACTCGTAGCCCAGTGAGAGTCAGTGTGTGTGGGACCCGTACCCCAGTGAGAGTCAGTGTGTGTGGGACTCGTACCCCAGTGAGAGTCAGTGTGTGTGGGACTCGTACCCCAGTGAGAGACAATGCTTGTGGGACCCGTAAACCAGTGAGAGTCAGTATGTGTGGGACCCGTAAACCAGTGAGAGTCAGTATGTGTGGGACCCGTACCCCAGCGAGAGTCAGTGTGTGTGGGACTCGTACCCCAGTGAGAGTCAGTGTGTGTGGGACTCGTACCCCAGCGAGAGTCAGTGTGTGTGGAACCCGTACCCCAGTGAGAGTCAGTGTGTGTGGGACCCGTACCCAGTGAGATTCAGTGTGTGTGGGACCCGTACCCCAGTGAGAGTCAGTGTGTGTGGGACCCGTACCCCAGTGACAGACAGTGTATGTGGAACCCGTATCCCAGTGTGAGTCAGTGCGTGTGGGACCTGTACCCCAGTGAGAGTCAGTGTGTGTGGAACAGGTACCCCAGTGAGATTCAGTGTGTGTGGAATCCGTACACCAATGAGAGTCAGTGTCTGTGGGATCCGTACCCTAATGAGAGTCAGTGTGTGTGTGGGACCTGTACCCCAGTGAGAGTCAGTGTGTGTGGAACCTATACCCCAGTGAGAGTAAGTGTGTGTGGGATCATAACCCCATTGAGAGTCAGTGTGTGTGGAACCCGTACCCCAGTGAGAGTCAGTGTGTGTGGGACTCGTATTCCAGCGAGAGTCAGTGTGTGTGGAACACGTACCACAGTGAGAGTCAGTGTGTGTGGGACCCATACCCAGTGAGATTCAGTGTGTATGGGACCCATACCCCAGCGAGAGTCAGTGTGTGTGGGACCCGTACCCCAGTGAGAGTCAGTGTGTGTGGGACCCGTACCCCAGTGAGATTCAGTGTGTGTGGGACACACACCCAGTGAGATTCAGTGTGCGTGGGACCCGTACCCCAGTTAGAATCAGAGTGTGTGGGACCCGTACCCCAGTGAGAATCAGTGTGTGTGGAACCTGTACCCAGTGACAGTCAGTGTGTGTGGGACCCGTACCCCACTGCGAGTCAGTGTGTGTGGAACCCGTACCCAGTGAGAGACAGTGTGTGTGGGACCCGTACCCCAGTGACAGTCAGTGTGTGTGGAACCCGTACCCCAGTGAGAGTCAGTGTGTGTGGGACCCGTACCCCAGTGACAGTCAGTGTGTGTGGAAACCGTACCCCAGTGAGAGTCAGTGTGTGTGGGACCCGTACCCCAGCTAGAATCAGTGTGTGTGGGACCCGTACCCCAGTGAGAGTCAGTGTGTGTGGAACCTGTACCCAATGAGAGTCAGTGTGTGTGGGACCCGTACCCCACTGCGAGTCAGTGTGTGTGGAAACCGTACCCCCGTGAGAGACAGTGTGTGTGGGACCCGTACCCCAGTGACAGTCAGTGTGTGTGGAACCCGTACCCCAGTGAGAGTCAGTGTGTGTGGGACCCGTACCCGTGACAGTCAGTGTGTGTGGAAACCGTACCCCAGTGAGAGTCAGTGTGTTTGGGACTCGTATCCCAGCGAGAGTCAGTGTGTGTGGGACTCGTACCCCAGTGAGAGTCAGTGTGTGTGGGACCCGTACCCAGTGAGATTCAGTGTGTGTGGGACCCGTACCCCAGTGAGAGTCAGTGTGTGTGGAATCCGTACCCCAATGAGAGTCAGTGTCTGTGGGACCCGTACCCTAATGAGAGTCAGTGTGTGTGGAACCTATACCCCAGTGAGAGTCACTGTGTGTGGGATCATAACCCCAGTGAGAGTCAATATGTCTGGAACCTGTACTCCATTGAGAGTCAGTGTGTGTGGGACCCGTACCCCAGTGAGAGTCAGTGTGTGTGGGACCCACACCCAGTGAGATTCAGTGTGTGTGGGACCCGTACCCCAGTTATAATCAGTGTGTGTGGGACCCGTACCCCAGTGAGAGTCAGTGTGTGTGGAACCTGTACCCAGTGAGAGTCAGTGTGTGTGGGACCCGTACCCCAATGAGAGTCAGTGTGTGTGGAACCCGTACCCCAGTGAGAGTCAGTGTGTGTGGAACCCGTACCCCAGTGAGAGTCAGTGTGTGTGGGACCCGTACCCCAGTGACAGTCAGTGTGTGTGGAACCCGTACCCCAGTGACAGTCAGTGTGTGTGGGACCCATACCCCAGTGACAGTCAGTGTGTGTGGGACCCGTACCCCAGTGAGAGTCAGTGTGTGTGGAACAGGTACCCCAGTGAGAGTCAGTGTGTGTGGGACCCATACCCAGTGAGATTCAGTGTGTGTGGGACCCATACCCCAGCGAGACTCAGTGTGTGTGGGACCCGTACCCCAGTAAGAGTCAGTGTGTGTGGGACTCGTACTGCAGTGAGAGTCAGTGTGTGTGGGACCCGTACCCAGTGAGATTCAGTGTGTGTGGGACCCATACCCCAGCGAGAGACAGTGTGTGTGGAACCCGTACCCCAGTGAGAGTCAGTGTGTGTGGGACCCATACCCCAGTGAGAGTCAGTGTGTGTGGGACCCGTACACCAGTGAGAGTCAGTGTGTGTGAAACCCGTACCGCATTGAGAGACAGTGTGTGTGGGACCCATACCTAGTGAGATTCAGTGTATTTGGGACCTGTACCCCAGCGAGAGTCAGTGTGTGTGGAACCCGTACCGAAGTGACAGTCAGTGTGTGTGGAACCCATACCCCAGTGACAGTCAGTGTGTGTGGAATCCGTACCCCAGTGACAGTGTGTGTGGGACCCATACCCAGTGAGATTCAGTGTGTATGGGACCAGTACTCCAGCGAGAGTCAGTGTGTGTGGAACCTGTACCCTAGTGAGAGTCAGTGTGTGTGGGACCCGTACCCAGTGAGAGCCAGTGTGTGTGGGACCCATACCCCAGTGAGACTCAGTGTGTGTGGGACCCGTACCCAGTGACAGTCAGTGTGCATGGGACCCGTAACCCAGTGAGAGTCAGTGTGTGTGGAATCCGTACACCAATGAGAGTCAGTGTCTGTGGGATCCGTACCCTAATGAGAGTCAGTGTGTGTGTGGGACCTGTACCCCAGTGAGAGTCAGTGTGTGTGGAACCTATACCCCAGTGAGAGTCAGTGTGTGTGGGATCATAACCCCATTGAGAGTCAGTGTGTGTGGAACCCGTACCCCAGTGAGAGTCAGTGTGTGTGGGACTCGTATTCCAGCGAGAGTCAGTGTGTGTGGAACACGTACCACAGTGAGAGTCAGTGTGTGTGGGACCCATACCCAGTGAGATTCAGTGTGTATGGGACCCATACCCCAGCGAGAGTCAGTGTGTGTGGGACCCGTACCCCAGTGAGAGTCAGTGTGTGTGGGACCCGTACCCCAGTGAGATTCAGTGTGTGTGGGACACACACCCAGTGAGATTCAGTTTGGGTGGGACCCGTACCCCAGTTAGAATCAGAGTGTGTGGGACCCGTACCCCAGTGAGAATCAGTGTGTGTGGAACCTGTACCCAGTGACAGTCAGTGTGTGTGGGACCCGTACCCCACTGCGAGTCAGTTTGTGTGGAACCCGTACCCAGTGAGAGACAGTGTGTGTGGGACCCGTACCCCAGTGACAGTCAGTGTGTGTGGAACCCGTACCCCAGTGAGAGTCAGTGTGTGTGGGACCCGTACCCCAGTGACAGTCAGTGTGTGTGGAAACCGTACCCCAGTGAGAGTCAGTGTGTGTGGGACTCGTATCCCAGCGAGAGTCAGTGTGTGTGGAATCCGTACCCCAATGAGAGTCAGTGTCTGCGGGACCCGTACCCTAATGAGAGTCAGTGTGTGTGTGGGACCTGTACCCCAGTGAGAGTCAGTGTGTGTGGAACCTATACCCCAGTGAGAGTCAGTGTGTGTGGGATCATAACCCCAGTGAGAGTCAATATGTCTGGAACCTGTACTCCATTGAGAGTCAGTATGTGTGGGACCCGTACCCCAGTGAGAGTCAGTGTGTGTGGGACCCACACCCAGTGAGATTCAGTGTGTGTGGGACCCGTACTCCAGTTAGAATCAGTGTGTGTGGGACCCGTACACCAGTGAGAGTCAGTGTGTGTGGAACCTGTACCCAGTGAGAGTCAGTGTGTGTGGGACCCGTACCCCACTGCGAGTCAGTGTGTGTGGAACCCGTACCCCAGTGAGAGTCAGTGTGTGTGGAACCCGTACCCCAGTGAGAGTCAGTGTGTGTGGGACCCGTAACCCAGTGAGAGTCAGTGTGTGTGGAATCCGTACACCAATGAGAGTCAGTGTCTGTGGGATCCGTACCCTAATGAGAGTCAGTGTGTGTGGGACCTGTACCCCAGTGAGAGTCAGTGTGTGTGGAACCTATACCCCAGTGAGAGTCAGTGTGTGTGGGATCATAACCCCATTGAGAGTCAGTGTGTGTGGAACCCGTACCCCAGTGAGAGTCAGTGTGTGTGGGACTCGTATTCCAGCGAGAGTCAGTGTGTGTGGAACACGTACCACAGTGAGAGTCAGTGTGTGTGGGACCCATACCCAGTGAGATTCAGTGTGTATAGGACCCATACCCCAGCGAGAGTCAGTGTGTGTGGGACCCGTACCCCAGTGAGAGTCAGTATGTGTGGGACCCGTACCCCAGTGAGATTCAGTGTGTGTGGGACCCACACCCAGTGAGATTCAGTGTGCGTGGGACCCGTACCCCAGTTAGAATCAGAGTGTGTGGGACCCGTACCCCAGTGAGAATCAGTGTGTGTGGAACCTGTACCCAGTGACAGTCAGTGTGTGTGGGACCCGTACCCCACTGCGAGTCAGTGTGTGTGGAACCCGTACCCCAGTGAGAGACAGTGTGTGTGGGACCAGTACCCCAGTGAGAGTCAGTGTGTGTGGAACCCGTACCCCAGTGACAGACAGTGTATGTGGAACCCGTATCCCAGTGTGAGTCAGTGCGTGTGGGACCTGTACCCCAGTGAGAGTCAGTGTGTGTGGAACAGGTACCCCAGTGAGATTCAGTGTGTGTGGGACCCGTACCCCAGTGAGAGTCAGTGTGTGTGGAATCCGTACACCAATGAGAGTCAGTGTCTGTGGGATCCGTACCCTAATGAGAGTCAGTGTGTGTGTGGGACCTGTACCCCAGTGAGAGTCAGTGTGTGTGGAACCTATACCCCAGTGAGAGTAAGTGTGTGTGGGCTCATAACCCCATTGAGAGTCAGTGTGTGTGGAACCCGTACCCCAGTGAGAGTCAGTGTGTGTGGGACTCGTATTCCAGCGAGAGTCAGTGTGCGTGGAAAACGTACCCAAGTGAGAGTCAGTGTGTGTGGGACCCATACCCAGTGAGATTCAGTGTGTGTGGGACCCGTACCCCAGTGAGAGTCACTGTGTGTGGGACCCGTACCCCAGTGACAGTCAGTGTGTGTGGGACCCACACCCAGTGAGATTCAGTGTGTGTGGGACCCGTACCCCAGTTAGAATCAGTGTGTGTGGGACCCGTACCCCAGTGAGAATCAGTGTGTGTGGAACCTGTACCCAGTGAGAGTCAGTGTGTGTGGGACCCGTACCCCACTGCGAGTCAGTGTGTGTGGAACCCGTACCCCAGTGAGAGACAGTGTGTGTGGGACCCGTACCCCAGTGACAGTCAGTGTGTGTGGGACCCACACCCAGTGAGATTCAGTGTGTGTGGGACCCGTACCCCAGTTAGAATCAGTGTGTGTGGGACCCGTACCCCAGTGAGAATCAGTGTGTGTGGAACCTGTACCCAGTGAGAGTCAGTGTGTGTGGGACCCGTACCCCACTGCGAGTCAGTGTGTGTGGAACCCGTACCCCCGTGAGAGACAGTGTGTGTGGGACCCGTACCCCAGTGACAGTCAGTGTGTGTGGAACCCGTACCCCAGTGAGAGTCAGTGTGTGTGGGACCCGTACCCGTGACAGTCAGTGTGTGTGGAAACCGTACCCCAGTGAGAGTCAGTGTGTTTGGGACTCGTATCCCAGCGAGAGTCAGTGTGTGTGGGACTCGTACCCCAGTGAGAGTCAGTGTGTGTGGGACCCGTACCCAGTGAGATTCAGTGTGTGTGGGACCCGTACCCCAGTGAGAGTCAGTGTGTGTGGAATCCGTACCCCAATGAGAGTCAGTGTCTGTGGGACCCGTACCCTAATGAGAGTCAGTGTGTGTGGAACCTATACCCCAGTGAGAGTCACTGTGTGTGGGATCATAACCCCAGTGAGAGTCAATATGTCTGGAACCTGTACTCCATTGAGAGTCAGTGTGTGTGGGACCCGTACCCCAGTGAGAGTCAGTGTGTGTGGGACCCACACCCAGTGAGATTCAGTGTGTGTGGGACCCGTACCCCAGTTATAATCAGTGTGTGTGGGACCCGTACCCCAGTGAGAGTCAGTGTGTGTGGAACCTGTACCCAGTGAGAGTCAGTGTGTGTGGGACCCGTACCCCACTGCGAGTCAGTGTGTGTGGAACCCGTACCCCAGTGAGAGTCAGTGTGTGTGGAACCCGTACCCCAGTGAGAGTCAGTGTGTGTGGGACCCGTACCCCAGTGACAGTCAGTGTGTGTGGAACCCGTACCCCAGTGACAGTCAGTGTGTGTGGGACCCATACCCCAGTGACAGTCAGTGTGTGTGGGACCCGTACCCCAGTGAGAGTCAGTGTGTGTGGAACAGGTACCCCAGTGAGAGTCAGTGTGTGTGGGACACATACCCAGTGAGATTCAGTGTGTGTGGGACCCATACCCCAGCGAGACTCAGTGTGTGTGGGACCCGTACCCCAGTAAGAGTCAGTGTGTGTGGGACTCGTACTGCAGTGAGAGTCAGTGTGTGTGGAAGCCGTACTCCAGTGAAAGTCAGAGTGTGTGGAACCCGTACCCCATTGAGAGTCAGTGTGCGTGGGACCCATACCCAGTGAGATTCAGTGTATTTGGGACCCGTACCCCAGTGACAGTCAGTGTGTGTGGAACCCGTACCCCAGTGAGAGTCAGCGTGTGTGGGACCCGTACCCCAGTGAGAGTCAGTGTGTGTGGAATCCGTACACCAATGAGAGTCAGTGTCTGTGGGACCCGTACTCTAATGAGAGTCAGTGTGTGTGTGGAACCTGTACCACAGTGAGAGTCAGTGTGTGTGGAACCTATACCCCAGTGAGAGTCAGTGTGTGTGGGACCCGTACCCCAGTGAGAGTCAGTGTGTGTGGGACCCGTACCCCAGTGAGAGTCAGTGTGTGTGGGACCCGTACCCCAGTGAGAGTCAGTGTGTGTGGGACCCGTACCCCAGTGAGAGTCAGTGTGTGTGGGACCCGTACCCCAGTGAGAGTCAGTGTGTGTGGGACCCGTACCCCAGTGAGAGTCAGTGTGTGTGGGACCCGTACCCCAGTGAGAGTCAGTGTGTGTGGGACCCGTACCCCAGTGAGAGTCAGTGTGTGTGGGACCCGTACCCCAGTGAGAGTCAGTGTGTGTGGGACCCGTACCCCAGTGAGAGTCAGTGTGTGTGGGACCCGTACCCCAGTGAGAGTCAGTGTGTGTGGGACCCGTACCCCAGTGAGAGTCAGTGTGTGTGGGACCCGTACCCCAGTGAGAGTCAGTGTGTGTGGGACCCGTACCCCAGTGAGAGTCAGTGTGTGTGGGACCCGTACCCCAGTGAGAGTCAGTGTGTGTGGGACCCGTACCCCAGTGAGAGTCAGTGTGTGTGGGACCCGTACCCCAGTGAGAGTCAGTGTGTGTGGGACCCGTACCCCAGTGAGAGTCAGTGTGTGTGGGACCCGTACCCCAGTGAGAGTCAGTGTGTGTGGGACCCGTACCCCAGTGAGAGTCAGTGTGTGTGGGACCCGTACCCCAGTGAGAGTCAGTGTGTGTGGGACCCGTACCCCAGTGAGAGTCAGTGTGTGTGGGACCCGTACCCCAGTGAGAGTCAGTGTGTGTGGGACCCGTACCCCAGTGAGAGTCAGTGTGTGTGGGACCCGTACCCCAGTGAGAGTCAGTGTGTGTGGGACCCGTACCCCAGTGAGAGTCAGTGTGTGTGGGACCCGTACCCCAGTGAGAGTCAGTGTGTGTGGGACCCGTACCCCAGTGAGAGTCAGTGTGTGTGGGACCCGTACCCCAGTGAGAGTCAGTGTGTGTGGGACCCGTACCCCAGTGAGAGTCAGTGTGTGTGGGACCCGTACCCCAGTGAGAGTCAGTGTGTGTGGGACCCGTACCCCAGTGAGAGTCAGTGTGTGTGGGACCGTACCCCAGTGAGAGTCAGTGTGTGTGGGACCCGTACCCCAGTGAGAGTCAGTGTGTGTGGGACCCGTACCCCAGTGAGAGTCAGTGTGTGTGGGACCCGTACCCCAGTGAGAGTCAGTGTGTGTGGGACCCGTACCCCAGTGAGAGTCAGTGTGTGTGGGACCCGTACCCCAGTGAGAGTCAGTGTGTGTGGGACCCGTACCCCAGTGAGAGTCAGTGTGTGTGGGACCCGTACCCCAGTGAGAGTCAGTGTGTGTGGGACCCGTACCCCAGTGAGAGTCAGTGTGTGTGGGACCCGTACCCCAGTGAGAGTCAGTGTGTGTGGGACCCGTACCCCAGTGAGAGTCAGTGTGTGTGGGACCCGTACCCCAGTGAGAGTCAGTGTGTGTGGGACCCGTACCCCAGTGAGAGTCAGTGTGTGTGGGACCCGTACCCCAGTGAGAGTCAGTGTGTGTGGGACCCGTACCCCAGTGAGAGTCAGTGTGTGTGGGACCCGTACCCCAGTGAGAGTCAGTGTGTGTGGGACCCGTACCCCAGTGAGAGTCAGTGTGTGTGGGACCCGTACCCCAGTGAGAGTCAGTGTGTGTGGGACCCGTACCCCAGTGAGAGTCAGTGTGTGTGGGACCCGTACCCCAGTGAGAGTCAGTGTGTGTGGGACCCGTACCCCAGTGAGAGTCAGTGTGTGTGGGACCCGTACCCCAGTGAGAGTCAGTGTGTGTGGGACCCGTACCCCAGTGAGAGTCAGTGTGTGTGGGACCGTACCCCAGTGAGAGTCAGTGTGTGTGGGACCCGTACCCCAGTGAGAGTCAGTGTGTGTGGGACCCGTACCCCAGTGAGAGTCAGTGTGTGTGGGACCCGTACCCCAGTGAGAGTCAGTGTGTGTGGGACCCGTACCCCAGTGAGAGTCAGTGTGTGTGGGACCCGTACCCCAGTGAGAGTCAGTGTGTGTGGGACCCGTACCCCAGTGAGAGTCAGTGTGTGTGGGACCCGTACCCCAGTGAGAGTCAGTGTGTGTGGGACCCGTACCCCAGTGAGAGTCAGTGTGTGTGGGACCCGTACCCCAGTGAGAGTCAGTGTGTGTGGGACCCGTACCCCAGTGAGAGTCAGTGTGTGTGGGACCCGTACCCCAGTGAGAGTCAGTGTGTGTGGGACCCGTACCCCAGTGAGAGTCAGTGTGTGTGGGACCCGTACCCCAGTGAGAGTCAGTGTGTGTGGGACCCGTACCCCAGTGAGAGTCAGTGTGTGTGGGACCCGTACCCCAGTGAGAGTCAGTGTGTGTGGGACCCGTACCCCAGTGAGAGTCAGTGTGTGTGGGACCCGTACCCCAGTGAGAGTCAGTGTGTGTGGGACCCGTACCCCAGTGAGAGTCAGTGTGTGTGGGACCCGTACCCCAGTGAGAGTCAGTGTGTGTGGGACCCGTACCCCAGTGAGAGTCAGTGTGTGTGGGACCCGTACCCCAGTGAGAGTCAGTGTGTGTGGGACCCGTACCCCAGTGAGAGTCAGTGTGTGTGGGACCCGTACCCCAGTGAGAGTCAGTGTGTGTGGGACCCGTACCCCAGTGAGAGTCAGTGTGTGTGGGACCCGTACCCCAGTGAGAGTCAGTGTGTGTGGGACCCGTACCCCAGTGAGAGTCAGTGTGTGTGGGACCCGTACCCCAGTGAGAGTCAGTGTGTGTGGGACCCGTACCCCAGTGAGAGTCAGTGTGTGTGGGACCCGTACCCCAGTGAGAGTCAGTGTGTGTGGGACCCGTACCCCAGTGAGAGTCAGTGTGTGTGGGACCCGTACCCCAGTGAGAGTCAGTGTGTGTGGGACCCGTACCCCAGTGAGAGTCAGTGTGTGTGGGACCCGTACCCCAGTGAGAGTCAGTGTGTGTGGGACCCGTACCCCAGTGAGAGTCAGTGTGTGTGGGACCCGTACCCCAGTGAGAGTCAGTGTGTGTGGGACCCGTACCCCAGTGAGAGTCAGTGTGTGTGGGACCCGTACCCCAGTGAGAGTCAGTGTGTGTGGGACCCGTACCCCAGTGAGAGTCAGTGTGTGTGGGACCCGTACCCCAGTGAGAGTCAGTGTGTGTGGGACCCGTACCCCAGTGAGAGTCAGTGTGTGTGGGACCCGTACCCCAGTGAGAGTCAGTGTGTGTGGGACCCGTACCCCAGTGAGAGTCAGTGTGTGTGGGACCCGTACCCCAGTGAGAGTCAGTGTGTGTGGGACCCGTACCCCAGTGAGAGTCAGTGTGTGTGGGACCCGTACCCCAGTGAGAGTCAGTGTGTGTGGGACCCGTACCCCAGTGAGAGTCAGTGTGTGTGGGACCCGTACCCCAGTGAGAGTCAGTGTGTGTGGGACCCGTACCCCAGTGAGAGTCAGTGTGTGTGGGACCCGTACCCCAGTGAGAGTCAGTGTGTGTGGGACCCGTACCCCAGTGAGAGTCAGTGTGTGTGGGACCCGTACCCCAGTGAGAGTCAGTGTGTGTGGACCCGTACCCCAGTGAGAGTCAGTGTGTGTGGGACCCGTACCCCAGTGAGAGTCAGTGTGTGTGGGACCCGTACCCCAGTGAGAGTCAGTGTGTGTGGGACCCGTACCCCAGTGAGAGTCAGTGTGTGTGGGACCCGTACCCCAGTGAGAGTCAGTGTGTGTGGGACCCGTACCCCAGTGAGAGTCAGTGTGTGTGGGACCCGTACCCCAGTGAGAGTCAGTGTGTGTGGGACCCGTACCCCAGTGAGAGTCAGTGTGTGTGGGACCCGTACCCCAGTGAGAGTCAGTGTGTGTGGGACCCGTACCCCAGTGAGAGTCAGTGTGTGTGGGACCCGTACCCCAGTGAGAGTCAGTGTGTGTGGGACCCGTACCCCAGTGAGAGTCAGTGTGTGTGGGACCCGTACCCCAGTGAGAGTCAGTGTGTGTGGGACCCGTACCCCAGTGAGAGTCAGTGTGTGTGGGACCCGTACCCCAGTGAGAGTCAGTGTGTGTGGGACCCGTACCCCAGTGAGAGTCAGTGTGTGTGGGACCCGTACCCCAGTGAGAGTCAGTGTGTGTGGGACCCGTACCCCAGTGAGAGTCAGTGTGTGTGGGACCCGTACCCCAGTGAGAGTCAGTGTGTGTGGGACCCGTACCCCAGTGAGAGTCAGTGTGTGTGGGACCCGTACCCCAGTGAGAGTCAGTGTGTGTGGGACCCGTACCCCAGTGAGAGTCAGTGTGTGTGGGACCCGTACCCCAGTGAGAGTCAGTGTGTGTGGGACCCGTACCCCAGTGAGAGTCAGTGTGTGTGGGACCCGTACCCCAGTGAGAGTCAGTGTGTGTGGGACCCGTACCCCAGTGAGAGTCAGTGTGTGTGGGACCCGTACCCCAGTGAGAGTCAGTGTGTGTGGGACCCGTACCCCAGTGAGAGTCAGTGTGTGTGGGACCCGTACCCCAGTGAGAGTCAGTGTGTGTGGGACCCGTACCCCAGTGAGAGTCAGTGTGTGTGGGACCCGTACCCCAGTGAGAGTCAGTGTGTGTGGGACCCGTACCCCAGTGAGAGTCAGTGTGTGTGGGACCCGTACCCCAGTGAGAGTCAGTGTGTGTGGGACCCGTACCCCAGTGAGAGTCAGTGTGTGTGGGACCCGTACCCCAGTGAGAGTCAGTGTGTGTGGGACCCGTACCCCAGTGAGAGTCAGTGTGTGTGGGACCCGTACCCCAGTGAGAGTCAGTGTGTGTGGGACCCGTACCCCAGTGAGAGTCAGTGTGTGTGGGACCCGTACCCCAGTGAGAGTCAGTGTGTGTGGGACCCGTACCCCAGTGAGAGTCAGTGTGTGTGGGACCCGTACCCCAGTGAGAGTCAGTGTGTGTGGGACCCGTACCCCAGTGAGAGTCAGTGTGTGTGGGACCCGTACCCCAGTGAGAGTCAGTGTGTGTGGGACCCGTACCCCAGTGAGAGTCAGTGTGTGTGGGACCCGTACCCCAGTGAGAGTCAGTGTGTGTGGGACCCGTACCCCAGTGAGAGTCAGTGTGTGTGGGACCCGTACCCCAGTGAGAGTCAGTGTGTGTGGGACCCGTACCCCAGTGAGAGTCAGTGTGTGTGGGACCCGTACCCCAGTGAGAGTCAGTGTGTGTGGGACCCGTACCCCAGTGAGAGTCAGTGTGTGTGGGACCCGTACCCCAGTGAGAGTCAGTGTGTGTGGGACCCGTACCCCAGTGAGAGTCAGTGTGTGTGGGACCCGTACCCCAGTGAGAGTCAGTGTGTGTGGGACCCGTACCCCAGTGAGAGTCAGTGTGTGTGGGACCCGTACCCCAGTGAGAGTCAGTGTGTGTGGGACCCGTACCCCAGTGAGAGTCAGTGTGTGTGGGACCCGTACCCCAGTGAGAGTCAGTGTGTGTGGGACCCGTACCCCAGTGAGAGTCAGTGTGTGTGGGACCCGTACCCCAGTGAGAGTCAGTGTGTGTGGGACCCGTACCCCAGTGAGAGTCAGTGTGTGTGGGACCCGTACCCCAGTGAGAGTCAGTGTGTGTGGGACCCGTACCCCAGTGAGAGTCAGTGTGTGTGGGACCCGTACCCCAGTGAGAGTCAGTGTGTGTGGGACCCGTACCCCAGTGAGAGTCAGTGTGTGTGGGACCCGTACCCCAGTGAGAGTCAGTGTGTGTGGGACCCGTACCCCAGTGAGAGTCAGTGTGTGTGGGACCCGTACCCCAGTGAGAGTCAGTGTGTGTGGGACCCGTACCCCAGTGAGAGTCAGTGTGTGTGGGACCCGTACCCCAGTGAGAGTCAGTGTGTGTGGGACCCGTACCCCAGTGAGAGTCAGTGTGTGTGGGACCCGTACCCCAGTGAGAGTCAGTGTGTGTGGGACCCGTACCCCAGTGAGAGTCAGTGTGTGTGGGACCCGTACCCCAGTGAGAGTCAGTGTGTGTGGGACCCGTACCCCAGTGAGAGTCAGTGTGTGTGGGACCCGTACCCCAGTGAGAGTCAGTGTGTGTGGGACCCGTACCCCAGTGAGAGTCAGTGTGTGTGGGACCCGTACCCCAGTGAGAGTCAGTGTGTGTGGGACCCGTACCCCAGTGAGAGTCAGTGTGTGTGGGACCCGTACCCCAGTGAGAGTCAGTGTGTGTGGGACCCGTACCCCAGTGAGAGTCAGTGTGTGTGGGACCCGTACCCCAGTGAGAGTCAGTGTGTGTGGGACCCGTACCCCAGTGAGAGTCAGTGTGTGTGGGACCCGTACCCCAGTGAGAGTCAGTGTGTGTGGGACCCGTACCCCAGTGAGAGTCAGTGTGTGTGGGACCCGTACCCCAGTGAGAGTCAGTGTGTGTGGGACCCGTACCCCAGTGAGAGTCAGTGTGTGTGGGACCCGTACCCCAGTGAGAGTCAGTGTGTGTGGGACCCGTACCCCAGTGAGAGTCAGTGTGTGTGGGACCCGTACCCCAGTGAGAGTCAGTGTGTGTGGGACCCGTACCCCAGTGAGAGTCAGTGTGTGTGGGACCCGTACCCCAGTGAGAGTCAGTGTGTGTGGGACCCGTACCCCAGTGAGAGTCAGTGTGTGTGGGACCCGTACCCCAGTGAGAGTCAGTGTGTGTGGGACCCGTACCCCAGTGAGAGTCAGTGTGTGTGGGACCCGTACCCCAGTGAGAGTCAGTGTGTGTGGGACCCGTACCCCAGTGAGAGTCAGTGTGTGTGGGACCCGTACCCCAGTGAGAGTCAGTGTGTGTGGGACCCGTACCCCAGTGAGAGTCAGTGTGTGTGGGACCCGTACCCCAGTGAGAGTCAGTGTGTGTGGGACCCGTACCCCAGTGAGAGTCAGTGTGTGTGGGACCCGTACCCCAGTGAGAGTCAGTGTGTGTGGGACCCGTACCCCAGTGAGAGTCAGTGTGTGTGGGACCCGTACCCCAGTGAGAGTCAGTGTGTGTGGGACCCGTACCCCAGTGAGAGTCAGTGTGTGTGGGACCCGTACCCCAGTGAGAGTCAGTGTGTGTGGGACCCGTACCCCAGTGAGAGTCAGTGTGTGTGGGACCCGTACCCCAGTGAGAGTCAGTGTGTGTGGGACCCGTACCCCAGTGAGAGTCAGTGTGTGTGGGACCCGTACCCCAGTGAGAGTCAGTGTGTGTGGGACCCGTACCCCAGTGAGAGTCAGTGTGTGTGGGACCCGTACCCCAGTGAGAGTCAGTGTGTGTGGGACCCGTACCCCAGTGAGAGTCAGTGTGTGTGGGACCCGTACCCCAGTGAGAGTCAGTGTGTGTGGGACCCGTACCCCAGTGAGAGTCAGTGTGTGTGGGACCCGTACCCCAGTGAGAGTCAGTGTGTGTGGGACCCGTACCCCAGTGAGAGTCAGTGTGTGTGGGACCCGTACCCCAGTGAGAGTCAGTGTGTGTGGGACCCGTACCCCAGTGAGAGTCAGTGTGTGTGGGACCGTACCCCAGTGAGAGTCAGTGTGTGTGGGACCCGTACCCCAGTGAGAGTCAGTGTGTGTGGGACCCGTACCCCAGTGAGAGTCAGTGTGTGTGGGACCCGTACCCCAGTGAGAGTCAGTGTGTGTGGGACCCGTACCCCAGTGAGAGTCAGTGTGTGTGGGACCCGTACCCCAGTGAGAGTCAGTGTGTGTGGGACCCGTACCCCAGTGAGAGTCAGTGTGTGTGGGACCCGTACCCCAGTGAGAGTCAGTGTGTGTGGGACCCGTACCCCAGTGAGAGTCAGTGTGTGTGGGACCCGTACCCCAGTGAGAGTCAGTGTGTGTGGGACCCGTACCCCAGTGAGAGTCAGTGTGTGTGGGACCCGTACCCCAGTGAGAGTCAGTGTGTGTGGGACCCGTACCCCAGTGAGAGTCAGTGTGTGTGGGACCCGTACCCCAGTGAGAGTCAGTGTGTGTGGGACCCGTACCCCAGTGAGAGTCAGTGTGTGTGGGACCCGTACCCCAGTGAGAGTCAGTGTGTGTGGGACCCGTACCCCAGTGAGAGTCAGTGTGTGTGGGACCCGTACCCCAGTGAGAGTCAGTGTGTGTGGGACCCGTACCCCAGTGAGAGTCAGTGTGTGTGGGACCCGTACCCCAGTGAGAGTCAGTGTGTGTGGGACCCGTACCCCAGTGAGAGTCAGTGTGTGTGGGACCCGTACCCCAGTGAGAGTCAGTGTGTGTGGGACCCGTACCCCAGTGAGAGTCAGTGTGTGTGGGACCCGTACCCCAGTGAGAGTCAGTGTGTGTGGGACCCGTACCCCAGTGAGAGTCAGTGTGTGTGGGACCCGTACCCCAGTGAGAGTCAGTGTGTGTGGGACCCGTACCCCAGTGAGAGTCAGTGTGTGTGGGACCCGTACCCCAGTGAGAGTCAGTGTGTGTGGGACCCGTACCCCAGTGAGAGTCAGTGTGTGTGGGACCCGTACCCCAGTGAGAGTCAGTGTGTGTGGGACCCGTACCCCAGTGAGAGTCAGTGTGTGTGGGACCCGTACCCCAGTGAGAGTCAGTGTGTGTGGGACCCGTACCCCAGTGAGAGTCAGTGTGTGTGGGACCCGTACCCCAGTGAGAGTCAGTGTGTGTGGGACCCGTACCCCAGTGAGAGTCAGTGTGTGTGGGACCCGTACCCCAGTGAGAGTCAGTGTGTGTGGGACCCGTACCCCAGTGAGAGTCAGTGTGTGTGGGACCCGTACCCCAGTGAGAGTCAGTGTGTGTGGGACCCGTACCCCAGTGAGAGTCAGTGTGTGTGGGACCCGTACCCCAGTGAGAGTCAGTGTGTGTGGGACCCGTACCCCAGTGAGAGTCAGTGTGTGTGGGACCCGTACCCCAGTGAGAGTCAGTGTGTGTGGGACCCGTACCCCAGTGAGAGTCAGTGTGTGTGGACCCGTACCCCAGTGAGAGTCAGTGTGTGTGGGACCCGTACCCCAGTGAGAGTCAGTGTGTGTGGGACCCGTACCCCAGTGAGAGTCAGTGTGTGTGGGACCCGTACCCCAGTGAGAGTCAGTGTGTGTGGGACCCGTACCCCAGTGAGAGTCAGTGTGTGTGGGACCCGTACCCCAGTGAGAGTCAGTGTGTGTGGGACCCGTACCCCAGTGAGAGTCAGTGTGTGTGGGACCCGTACCCCAGTGAGAGTCAGTGTGTGTGGGACCCGTACCCCAGTGAGAGTCAGTGTGTGTGGGACCCGTACCCCAGTGAGAGTCAGTGTGTGTGGGACCCGTACCCCAGTGAGAGTCAGTGTGTGTGGGACCCGTACCCCAGTGAGAGTCAGTGTGTGTGGGACCCGTACCCCAGTGAGAGTCAGTGTGTGTGGGACCCGTACCCCAGTGAGAGTCAGTGTGTGTGGGACCCGTACCCCAGTGAGAGTCAGTGTGTGTGGGACCCGTACCCCAGTGAGAGTCAGTGTGTGTGGGACCCGTACCCCAGTGAGAGTCAGTGTGTGTGGGACCCGTACCCCAGTGAGAGTCAGTGTGTGTGGGACCCGTACCCCAGTGAGAGTCAGTGTGTGTGGGACCCGTACCCCAGTGAGAGTCAGTGTGTGTGGGACCCGTACCCCAGTGAGAGTCAGTGTGTGTGGGACCCGTACCCCAGTGAGAGTCAGTGTGTGTGGGACCCGTACCCCAGTGAGAGTCAGTGTGTGTGGGACCCGTACCCCAGTGAGAGTCAGTGTGTGTGGGACCCGTACCCCAGTGAGAGTCAGTGTGTGTGGGACCCGTACCCCAGTGAGAGTCAGTGTGTGTGGGACCCGTACCCCAGTGAGAGTCAGTGTGTGTGGGACCCGTACCCCAGTGAGAGTCAGTGTGTGTGGGACCCGTACCCCAGTGAGAGTCAGTGTGTGTGGGACCCGTACCCCAGTGAGAGTCAGTGTGTGTGGGACCCGTACCCCAGTGAGAGTCAGTGTGTGTGGGACCCGTACCCCAGTGAGAGTCAGTGTGTGTGGGACCCGTACCCCAGTGAGAGTCAGTGTGTGTGGGACCCGTACCCCAGTGAGAGTCAGTGTGTGTGGGACCCGTACCCCAGTGAGAGTCAGTGTGTGTGGGACCCGTACCCCAGTGAGAGTCAGTGTGTGTGGGACCCGTACCCCAGTGAGAGTCAGTGTGTGTGGGACCCGTACCCCAGTGAGAGTCAGTGTGTGTGGGACCCGTACCCCAGTGAGAGTCAGTGTGTGTGGGACCCGTACCCCAGTGAGAGTCAGTGTGTGTGGGACCCGTACCCCAGTGAGAGTCAGTGTGTGTGGGACCCGTACCCCAGTGAGAGTCAGTGTGTGTGGGACCCGTACCCCAGTGAGAGTCAGTGTGTGTGGGACCCGTACCCCAGTGAGAGTCAGTGTGTGTGGGACCCGTACCCCAGTGAGAGTCAGTGTGTGTGGGACCCGTACCCCAGTGAGAGTCAGTGTGTGTGGGACCCGTACCCCAGTGAGAGTCAGTGTGTGTGGGACCCGTACCCCAGTGAGAGTCAGTGTGTGTGGGACCCGTACCCCAGTGAGAGTCAGTGTGTGTGGGACCCGTACCCCAGTGAGAGTCAGTGTGTGTGGGACCCGTACCCCAGTGAGAGTCAGTGTGTGTGGGACCCGTACCCCAGTGAGAGTCAGTGTGTGTGGGACCCGTACCCCAGTGAGAGTCAGTGTGTGTGGGACCCGTACCCCAGTGAGAGTCAGTGTGTGTGGGACCCGTACCCCAGTGAGAGTCAGTGTGTGTGGGACCCGTACCCCAGTGAGAGTCAGTGTGTGTGGGACCCGTACCCCAGTGAGAGTCAGTGTGTGTGGGACCCGTACCCCAGTGAGAGTCAGTGTGTGTGGGACCCGTACCCCAGTGAGAGTCAGTGTGTGTGGGACCCGTACCCCAGTGAGAGTCAGTGTGTGTGGGACCCGTACCCCAGTGAGAGTCAGTGTGTGTGGGACCCGTACCCCAGTGAGAGTCAGTGTGTGTGGGACCCGTACCCCAGTGAGAGTCAGTGTGTGTGGGACCCGTACCCCAGTGAGAGTCAGTGTGTGTGGGACCCGTACCCCAGTGAGAGTCAGTGTGTGTGGGACCCGTACCCCAGTGAGAGTCAGTGTGTGTGGGACCCGTACCCCAGTGAGAGTCAGTGTGTGTGGGACCCGTACCCCAGTGAGAGTCAGTGTGTGTGGGACCCGTACCCCAGTGAGAGTCAGTGTGTGTGGGACCCGTACCCCAGTGAGAGTCAGTGTGTGTGGGACCCGTACCCCAGTGAGAGTCAGTGTGTGTGGGACCCGTACCCCAGTGAGAGTCAGTGTGTGTGGGACCCGTACCCCAGTGAGAGTCAGTGTGTGTGGGACCCGTACCCCAGTGAGAGTCAGTGTGTGTGGGACCCGTACCCCAGTGAGAGTCAGTGTGTGTGGGACCCGTACCCCAGTGAGAGTCAGTGTGTGTGGGACCCGTACCCCAGTGAGAGTCAGTGTGTGTGGGACCCGTACCCCAGTGAGAGTCAGTGTGTGTGGGACCCGTACCCCAGTGAGAGTCAGTGTGTGTGGGACCCGTACCCCAGTGAGAGTCAGTGTGTGTGGGACCCGTACCCCAGTGAGAGTCAGTGTGTGTGGGACCCGTACCCCAGTGAGAGTCAGTGTGTGTGGGACCCGTACCCCAGTGAGAGTCAGTGTGTGTGGGACCCGTACCCCAGTGAGAGTCAGTGTGTGTGGGACCCGTACCCCAGTGAGAGTCAGTGTGTGTGGGACCCGTACCCCAGTGAGAGTCAGTGTGTGTGGGACCCGTACCCCAGTGAGAGTCAGTGTGTGTGGGACCCGTACCCCAGTGAGAGTCAGTGTGTGTGGGACCCGTACCCCAGTGAGAGTCAGTGTGTGTGGGACCCGTACCCCAGTGAGAGTCAGTGTGTGTGGGACCCGTACCCCAGTGAGAGTCAGTGTGTGTGGGACCCGTACCCCAGTGAGAGTCAGTGTGTGTGGGACCCGTACCCCAGTGAGAGTCAGTGTGTGTGGGACCCGTACCCCAGTGAGAGTCAGTGTGTGTGGGACCCGTACCCCAGTGAGAGTCAGTGTGTGTGGGACCCGTACCCCAGTGAGAGTCAGTGTGTGTGGGACCCGTACCCCAGTGAGAGTCAGTGTGTGTGGGACCCGTACCCCAGTGAGAGTCAGTGTGTGTGGGACCGTACCCCAGTGAGAGTCAGTGTGTGTGGGACCCGTACCCCAGTGAGAGTCAGTGTGTGTGGGACCCGTACCCCAGTGAGAGTCAGTGTGTGTGGGACCCGTACCCCAGTGAGAGTCAGTGTGTGTGGGACCCGTACCCCAGTGAGAGTCAGTGTGTGTGGGACCCGTACCCCAGTGAGAGTCAGTGTGTGTGGGACCCGTACCCCAGTGAGAGTCAGTGTGTGTGGGACCCGTACCCCAGTGAGAGTCAGTGTGTGTGGGACCCGTACCCCAGTGAGAGTCAGTGTGTGTGGGACCCGTACCCCAGTGAGAGTCAGTGTGTGTGGGACCCGTACCCCAGTGAGAGTCAGTGTGTGTGGGACCCGTACCCCAGTGAGAGTCAGTGTGTGTGGGACCCGTACCCCAGTGAGAGTCAGTGTGTGTGGGACCCGTACCCCAGTGAGAGTCAGTGTGTGTGGGACCCGTACCCCAGTGAGAGTCAGTGTGTGTGGGACCCGTACCCCAGTGAGAGTCAGTGTGTGTGGGACCCGTACCCCAGTGAGAGTCAGTGTGTGTGGGACCCGTACCCCAGTGAGAGTCAGTGTGTGTGGGACCCGTACCCCAGTGAGAGTCAGTGTGTGTGGGACCCGTACCCCAGTGAGAGTCAGTGTGTGTGGGACCCGTACCCCAGTGAGAGTCAGTGTGTGTGGGACCCGTACCCCAGTGAGAGTCAGTGTGTGTGGGACCCGTACCCCAGTGAGAGTCAGTGTGTGTGGGACCCGTACCCCAGTGAGAGTCAGTGTGTGTGGGACCCGTACCCCAGTGAGAGTCAGTGTGTGTGGGACCCGTACCCCAGTGAGAGTCAGTGTGTGTGGGACCCGTACCCCAGTGAGAGTCAGTGTGTGTGGGACCCGTACCCCAGTGAGAGTCAGTGTGTGTGGGACCCGTACCCCAGTGAGAGTCAGTGTGTGTGGGACCCGTACCCCAGTGAGAGTCAGTGTGTGTGGGACCCGTACCCCAGTGAGAGTCAGTGTGTGTGGGACCCGTACCCCAGTGAGAGTCAGTGTGTGTGGGACCCGTACCCCAGTGAGAGTCAGTGTGTGTGGGACCCGTACCCCAGTGAGAGTCAGTGTGTGTGGGACCCGTACCCCAGTGAGAGTCAGTGTGTGTGGGACCCGTACCCCAGTGAGAGTCAGTGTGTGTGGGACCCGTACCCCAGTGAGAGTCAGTGTGTGTGGGACCCGTACCCCAGTGAGAGTCAGTGTGTGTGGGACCCGTACCCCAGTGAGAGTCAGTGTGTGTGGGACCCGTACCCCAGTGAGAGTCAGTGTGTGTGGGACCCGTACCCCAGTGAGAGTCAGTGTGTGTGGGACCCGTACCCCAGTGAGAGTCAGTGTGTGTGGGACCCGTACCCCAGTGAGAGTCAGTGTGTGTGGGACCCGTACCCCAGTGAGAGTCAGTGTGTGTGGGACCCGTACCCCAGTGAGAGTCAGTGTGTGTGGGACCCGTACCCCAGTGAGAGTCAGTGTGTGTGGGACCCGTACCCCAGTGAGAGTCAGTGTGTGTGGGACCCGTACCCCAGTGAGAGTCAGTGTGTGTGGGACCCGTACCCCAGTGAGAGTCAGTGTGTGTGGGACCCGTACCCCAGTGAGAGTCAGTGTGTGTGGGACCCGTACCCCAGTGAGAGTCAGTGTGTGTGGGACCCGTACCCCAGTGAGAGTCAGTGTGTGTGGGACCCGTACCCCAGTGAGAGTCAGTGTGTGTGGGACCCGTACCCCAGTGAGAGTCAGTGTGTGTGGGACCCGTACCCCAGTGAGAGTCAGTGTGTGTGGGACCCGTACCCCAGTGAGAGTCAGTGTGTGTGGGACCCGTACCCCAGTGAGAGTCAGTGTGTGTGGGACCCGTACCCCAGTGAGAGTCAGTGTGTGTGGGACCCGTACCCCAGTGAGAGTCAGTGTGTGTGGGACCCGTACCCCAGTGAGAGTCAGTGTGTGTGGGACCCGTACCCCAGTGAGAGTCAGTGTGTGTGGGACCCGTACCCCAGTGAGAGTCAGTGTGTGTGGGACCCGTACCCAGTGAGAGTCAGTGTGTGTGGGACCCGTACCCCAGTGAGAGTCAGTGTGTGTGGGACCCGTACCCCAGTGAGAGTCAGTGTGTGTGGGACCCGTACCCCAGTGAGAGTCAGTGTGTGTGGGACCGTACCCCAGTGAGAGTCAGTGTGTGTGGGACCCGTACCCCAGTGAGAGTCAGTGTGTGTGGGACCCGTACCCCAGTGAGAGTCAGTGTGTGTGGGACCGTACCCCAGTGAGAGTCAGTGTGTGTGGGACCCGTACCCCAGTGAGAGTCAGTGTGTGTGGGACCCGTACCCCAGTGAGAGTCAGTGTGTGTGGGACCCGTACCCCAGTGAGAGTCAGTGTGTGTGGGACCCGTACCCCAGTGAGAGTCAGTGTGTGTGGGACCCGTACCCCAGTGAGAGTCAGTGTGTGTGGGACCGTACCCCAGTGAGAGTCAGTGTGTGTGGGACCCGTACCCCAGTGAGAGTCAGTGTGTGTGGGACCGTACCCCAGTGAGAGTCAGTGTGTGTGGGACCCGTACCCCAGTGAGAGTCAGTGTGTGTGGGACCCGTACCCCAGTGAGAGTCAGTGTGTGTGGGACCCGTACCCCAGTGAGAGTCAGTGTGTGTGGGACCCGTACCCCAGTGAGAGTCAGTGTGTGTGGGACCCGTACCCCAGTGAGAGTCAGTGTGTGTGGGACCCGTACCCCAGTGAGAGTCAGTGTGTGTGGGACCCGTACCCCAGTGAGAGTCAGTGTGTGTGGGACCCGTACCCCAGTGAGAGTCAGTGTGTGTGGGACCCGTACCCCAGTGAGAGTCAGTGTGTGTGGGACCCGTACCCCAGTGAGAGTCAGTGTGTGTGGGACCCGTACCCCAGTGAGAGTCAGTGTGTGTGGGACCCGTACCCCAGTGAGAGTCAGTGTGTGTGGGACCCGTACCCCAGTGAGAGTCAGTGTGTGTGGGACCCGTACCCCAGTGAGAGTCAGTGTGTGTGGGACCCGTACCCCAGTGAGAGTCAGTGTGTGTGGGACCCGTACCCCAGTGAGAGTCAGTGTGTGTGGGACCCGTACCCCAGTGAGAGTCAGTGTGTGTGGGACCCGTACCCCAGTGAGAGTCAGTGTGTGTGGGACCCGTACCCCAGTGAGAGTCAGTGTGTGTGGGACCCGTACCCAGTGAGAGTCAGTGTGTGTGGGACCCGTACCCCAGTGAGAGTCAGTGTGTGTGGGACCCGTACCCCAGTGAGAGTCAGTGTGTGTGGGACCCGTACCCCAGTGAGAGTCAGTGTGTGTGGGACCCGTACCCCAGTGAGAGTCAGTGTGTGTGGGACCCGTACCCCAGTGAGAGTCAGTGTGTGTGGGACCCGTACCCCAGTGAGAGTCAGTGTGTGTGGGACCCGTACCCCAGTGAGAGTCAGTGTGTGTGGGACCCGTACCCCAGTGAGAGTCAGTGTGTGTGGGACCCGTACCCCAGTGAGAGTCAGTGTGTGTGGGACCCGTACCCCAGTGAGAGTCAGTGTGTGTGGGACCCGTACCCCAGTGAGAGTCAGTGTGTGTGGGACCCGTACCCCAGTGAGAGTCAGTGTGTGTGGGACCCGTACCCCAGTGAGAGTCAGTGTGTGTGGGACCCGTACCCCAGTGAGAGTCAGTGTGTGTGGGACCGTACCCCAGTGAGAGTCAGTGTGTGTGGGACCCGTACCCCAGTGAGAGTCAGTGTGTGTGGGACCCGTACCCCAGTGAGAGTCAGTGTGTGTGGGACCCGTACCCCAGTGAGAGTCAGTGTGTGTGGGACCCGTACCCCAGTGAGAGTCAGTGTGTGTGGGACCCGTACCCCAGTGAGAGTCAGTGTGTGTGGGACCCGTACCCCAGTGAGAGTCAGTGTGTGTGGGACCCGTACCCCAGTGAGAGTCAGTGTGTGTGGGACCCGTACCCCAGTGAGAGTCAGTGTGTGTGGGACCCGTACCCCAGTGAGAGTCAGTGTGTGTGGGACCCGTACCCCAGTGAGAGTCAGTGTGTGTGGGA